>NC_082666.1:74671029-75921029 GCF_025265405.1 Mesoplodon densirostris
CAATGCACAGTGCCTGGCATATAGTAGCATCTTTTATTCTTGTGTTGGAGATGAATACTTGAAAACAAATTCCTGGACAGTGACAATCTTTGTCTAGAACTGTGTGGTACCTGCTGCCTGAGTTCCAATGGAGCTGTTATTAAAAAATTGTGAATTTATTGCCTGACTCCTGAACTTACTAAAGTGTTCTCAGTGGAAACTTTAAGGGACCCAAAGGAAAATAAAAGACCATCCCTGACGCATTCCCATTAATGTTGGTCATATAATTCTGCATGTATTGAGTAATGTCTCATCTTCTAGTATTATACAGAAACCTGGAGGACAACTGACCACCCAAGGAGGCTGCCTTATGAAGAAAAACAGTCTATCTTTGATTGACAGAGCAAACCCAACATGGAGTATAGGAGTGAACAGCATATGCAGGCCATCTGGGAAAAAAAGGAAGAAAATTATACCTTTTAGACTCATGGGCTAATAATAACAGGAAGCTGGAGTGGCCATGGAAGTATGAGGACACAGTCAAGTTCAAGTGAACCTCAAAAATGTGTGGATGGAAAACTGGTTAGGTGCACTGGACAAGCAGTGAAATTCTTTTCATCCCACATCCTGCAGTGAATCCTAGTTTTAAAAGAATATAAATGTCTGCCATTCTGGAAATGCTAAATGCTCTCATCCTGAAAAGGAGTCATTTGGCCAAAATCTACCTGATTTCCACCAACCTTGCCTTTCCTTCTCTTATCTCTAATGTTGCAACTTCAGTAAGGGTCCGGCTTTGAGTAAGAATAAAGCTTATGAGACTGCCTCTACTCGACAGATTTCAACCGTTCCACTTAGACAAATTATTAATTGATGTATTACTTTCAAATTCTGCTGTGTTGAATTGGCTTAATTCCCCTAAGGATTATGGACACCATAAGTCCAACTTTCTGGGAATTTCCCGTTCAACCAACAGAGTGCTAATAAGCACCAAGGAGCCAGAAAGAACGCATTGTGTCCAAGGCAATGCTACTTCTTTTACTTCCAATACTCACATCTATGTAAGGCAATTCAAACTGAAGACAAAATTCTCCTAGCCTTTTCCCTTTTATTCATAATCAAAATATACCAAGATAAGGACGCTTAAAACCAGTACTGCTTTCTACAAGTGGATCATTAGCAATTGAGTATGACCCTAAAAAAATGATTAATTTCACCACCACTTAAGGACAGAGGAGAAAATAATTTCATCTATTTACTTATTTAAGTCCTTCCTTCAAGAACAGAAAAAATATGAGATTCTGAGTTGTATTAGCATTAGAGGAGAGTTTCTTAATATGAAGGTCTAAGGACCCCTGGAAATCTGTGGAGAGATAGAATTCAGCTGTCCTGTGAACTGAAATGAGAGAAAAAAATGCGTCTTCATTTTTGCCAACGTCTAATTGAAATTTAGCATTTCCTTCAACTATGAATGTTGACTACAAACCATCATAGTATTAACAGTACCTGTGACAGGTATTTTCATATCATATTACATTTATTGTAGATATTTCACGATATCATTAATACTTATCACTGCTTCAAGATTATAGTAATTATTAAACTCATCATGAGATTTGGTTTTTAATGCATTAATAAACATATTTCTGTATCAAAATTTTTATTAATTGTATAACTGTGTTTCACTGTAATTCATTTCCTTTGTAATCATATATGTTTTATGAGTTCAAAAGCATTAGGAGAAGGTGCCCATCTAAAGTGTCTGAAATTGAGAAAGACTATTTTAAAAAATTCTGCTTCTTAATGGTTTTCATAATTTCTTTCTGAACTTTACAGAAACATTTCAGGAACTACTATCTCTGCCACTACAACTAGATCAATATGTTTCTGTTTCCTTTCACTTCTCCTTCTCTCTCCACAGAGAACACTTACTTCACCAGGGTTTAACTCTTTTTCTTTCTGTTCTCCAGCTATATTTGCTCAAGTTGTAGCTCTCAGATTTATATTAAGTTTATAGTTAGATTTAGCAGGTATTTTTCTATTCCTGAGTTCTTTATTTTGGTTCGTTTTTTGGGCAAGATGTCACTAGGGAGTTGATTTTGAAGAAGTGCTCATGAGTGTTTATATTCTGTGATTTCATGATATTTTGAGATGTCTACAACAAATGTAATTTGTCTGCATCCATCCTCAAAGAGATTAAAATCTTAAAGGAGGTTTGAAGGGGGAATGAGCACACAAAGTCTGGGTGGGCAGAGGAGGAGGGGGGAGGGAAGATAGAGTGATTAGGGAAGACTTTCAAAATCGAAATTGAGCCAAGCCTTGAGAAAGGAGCAAAAGTAAGCTCATCGGAGAGAAGAGAGAAAGGACATCTGGGCAGGGGTGTGGATAGCAGCAAAGACCCAGAGGTAAGGGTGCTTTTGGCCTGTTGGAGGGACAGATAAGCAACCAGTCTATCTGGAATGTGGGTGCTGAGGGGGCTTATGTGTCAGAACACTGCCATACATCATCTGACACAGTTTTGCACCATTTTGGCCAATAGGTGTGCTTTGGCCATAGGGTCTGTCATTGGCTCTGTTCTCTTCTCCTTCTACCATCTTTCCCTGGAAAGCTCCTCCATCTACTCTCGCCATGTTAACTACCACCCCAAGGCCAATGACTTCTAACTAAATATATGTAGTGCAGGCTGGATCTCTCCTGAGCCCCCAGATCCCTACAGATGGGACATCTCTACCTGAGAATCCCAGTTGCTCCTCACATTAGGCATGCCCAAAGCTACACTTGTGCTACTATATACATAATACATAACCAGTAAGGACCTACTGCATAGCATAGGGAACTATACTCAGTATCTTGTAATAACCTATAATGGAAAAGAATCTGAAAATATATATATACATATTCATATATATAAAGCTGAATCACTTGGCTGTGCTCGTGAAACTAACACAACATTGTAAATCAGCTATACTTGAATAAAAATTTAAAAATTTAAAAAAATAAAAAAACTTGTGTCCCCACCCCCCCTGCTCTTTTTTCTATGTTCCTCATCTCAGCATGATTCAGAGGTGGAGGGAGAAAGAAAAGCAAAGGGATAGGGAAGAGACAAAGAAGGGCTCATGAGTCCTGTAGGGCTCTTGCATGTCTTCCCTTCCCAACCCAACAAATAACACTTTAGGTCAGGCTCTCTTCCATTCTCCCCTGTACTCCCATACCAGCCTCCTGGTTGCATCTAGGCGTCTACTCTTGACTTGCTCTAATCCGTCTTCCACAACTGATCACAAAGATTTGGTAAAACATGAAACTGAGCATTGAGCTTACCTTCATGGCTCACCTGCCCCAGTTTATTTTTCACCACCCACATCCTTGTAAACCCTCTTCCACATACAAATATTTTTTTCTAAAATCAAACAAAACTTTTTTGATAACCCCAAGCACACTCTGATCTCTGACTTCAGACTTTTCCCACGCTACCCTGGTTCTTACCTCCCTTTACCTGGCCATCATTCACTGGCCCTGGAGGGCTCATCTTAGAAGCTCCTTTTTCTAGAAAGGCTTCTCACCATCCAGCCTGCATTAGGCCAGCCTCCTCTGTTCTCCCAGAGCCTGGGTGTGCCCCACGACCCTAGACCCACCAGACTCTTTTGTAATTCTTTGTCTCCAGGCCTGCCTACCCCTCTAGCCTCTAAGCTCAGGGACACCAGGAACTCTAGTCTCTGTCATTAGGCCCTGGTTGCACACCTGGTGAATAGTAGGTGGGTGTTCTATAAATATTACTTATTTTAAGGTCATCCCCCACATGATGGTGTTTCTGGAACATCTGAAATCCAATCAAGACAACAGGACAGAGACTTGAAATTAGGACTATTTCAGAAAATACAGGTGGATGGTTATTATAACAATACCTGCTGGGTGCCATGTGATTTGTTCGGATTTCAGAACTCAAAGCTCTCCTTCCCCTCAGAGAACTCACCACCCTGCCTAACAGATACTTTTAAATAATGCAGATTGAAACGACCTGAGAACCCCGAGGGCCTATTGCTCACTCCTCCTGCATAGGTCATCTGGGGGGCTCATTCAGAAAACGGTATCTTCATTTCTCACTAAGCAGCGAGCCCTGCGCTTTGGGGATTGTGTCCTGTCCGTGAAGAGAATAGCAAGGTTCAACCATACGGATGGGAATAACATAGAGAAGCCACCATCCAGGACCTATCACTCCTGACCAGGAGGCTCTGTGTGACTAGCAGTCCTTCCAGTCACATCGTTACAGTGGTTTGTCTTTCCAGCAAGATCTTATTACTCATGACTGTCCTCGGTCTCCATTTCTTAATTTTGCAAGGAGTTCCCTGTGCTCTGTTTGGTGTTCCTTTCACGCTCTGTATCTACACCAACATGGAGGCACCAAACACAGGCTCCTTCTGTCGTCTCTGAAGCAATCCATCTAAGTGAGGGTCCTGACAAGGAAAATATCCTGAAAAGTTCTACCCTTTTACCAGGTTTATTTTTTTCTTCTCCCAGCACTCAGCGAACCCCCCAATACACCCATGCCTCACCTCTTTCTGCCTTAAACCCTCATTTCTCAGTTTCTACTGGTCTCTGAACATTTCTTCAGTGTTTGCAGATGGAACAAAGCATTTTGCCAGATATGCAAGGTGACCCCCTAGTGGTTAAAAGGATCACAGCAGGCTTCCTTCCTCATTCCTCTTCATCTTCCCACCTCACCTGGGAGTCTGCAGCTCTGAGCCTCATTCTCTACATGTGTAAATTGGAAATAACAATCCTCATGCATCTGTGAGTCAAATGAGAAAGTGCGGAGGACATTCAAAACTGCAAATTTTAAATACTGCCTATAAGATAGAATTTAAGGGCAAAGCCCCTTTAAGAAACAGGTCAGCTGGGAAATTGCCTTGTGACTATAAGGAACACTAAACCATCACTGGCTAAATAATGCACTAGATATAAACATTCAGATTTATCAGAGTACCACTCAGGAAAAGTACTATATGTGCTGAAAGCCTTTTATAACCTGCTTGGAAGAGGGAGAACATGACACTCCAGGGACATGCTGGAGTGACCACAGAGGGACACTATACTACCTTCTAGGGAGGGTGGGGCTGTTTTCTGCAGAGCTGCTGTTTTGCTGAGTGGGGTGTGGAGATGTGCCCAGAGCTGAATGACTCTGGACCATCAAGGAGGCATAGGGTGCTGCTCAAGGAGTCGGAATCTCCTTCCCACCCTTCCTCCAGACTATGCCAATATTCTTCCTAAATAGGGGTTTAAGAAATATAAAGATTTAAAGGACCCCCAAATAATTAGCCTACCTGAATTGTCCCCATGTCTCCTCACTTCCAGGTATACCTGTTAATGTAAAGTAGGGACTATCTGTATAAAAAGAGTAAATGGCAGCAGCTCAGGGGCCCTTGAGATGGGGGAAAAGTCTCTTCAGGTTAACTCATTAAACAAACCTTTAAATCTATTTTCAGAGACAAGAGTATGACCAGTATGTCATATTTTCTGGGTTCTAGTGAGGTGCTATGGCATTGCATATTGTCTTATTAAAGGTATGAGATTGTGTTGTACTGTTTTAAATGTCTGGATGGGAGGGGTTATGTTAGCATATTATATTGTCTTTGAGGTGGATCCTTTTGCAGAGCATCTTCAACAATGACATTATACACAATTTCCTTCTGTCATGCTAATTTCAGGCCTACCAGAGGCTTGTAGTTTCCCATCCAGGCCCTCCAAGACAGTCTGCAGGTGATGTGCAGAAACTGAATGCATTCCTCCTCCCCATCACCTACAATTGCAGGCTATTTCTTCTGTAGAGCTTCACAATGCCCATAAAAGCTTGGGTAATTGTTTGTTTGAATTCAATAAACTCTTCACTCATGTTAATGGGATTTTTCCAGCAGTCTGAGCCCCACCATGAAATTTCATTTCTTCTTCTTCTCCCCACCCCTGGCACCATTGGGAGCCGCCCATGAAATACTTGTGCCACAACCCCATATTTGCATGGGCCTCCAATTACAGCTTGAGCATGTTCATGCTCCTGGGACACCAAAAGGTGTAGAATGGTGCTGTGCTGTGCAGTGTCATCCAGGTAATCTCCCAACATATATATGCAACTATGCCCCAACTACTCTATACTTGGCAAAGTTTATACCTGAAAATTGTCCGAAGGATTGTGTCTTCTCTAAGGGGAATAACATTTAGTATGTTGTAGCTGATTTTTTCATTCTCAATTTCCATATTAAGTGCCCAGAATGATGCATATCTATATATTGATAGCTATATCTATCTATATCTGTCTATCTATCTATCTATCCTCTGTTTCTATCCCCCAAACCAAGTAAAATCCTATATAATTTTGAGGAAGAGGGATGGAGTGGGGAGGGGGGTCATAGGTTATGCTATATGTGTTGAACCTACTAAGTTCAATTATAGCAAGTCTTGTTAAGCATCCTTATTTACATTCTCCTGCCTCTTTGGACACTGAATTTGTGAGTTGTGGGTGGTCTCACATATATATTCTACCTTAATTTAGTTTTTTTCTTCCAGTTTTGAGATATAATTGCCATACAGCACTGAATAAGTTTAAGGTGTACAGCACAATGATCTGACTTACATACATCATGAAATGATGACCACAGTAAGTTTAGTGAACATCCATCATCTCATATAAATACAAAGTGAAAGAAAGAGAAAAAAAATATTTTTCCTTGTGATGAGAACTCTTAGGATTTACTCTCCTGGCAACTTTCATATGTAACATACCACTCTGCCTTAATTATAAATTCCAACCCAATTTATGACTCATCACCTCAAGTGAGAGAATGAATGATGACATCTGCTACAACACTGAGTAATTATTCCTCATGACTCAGCCTCCAAGTGGTCATAAATGTGTCTCTGTCATTAAGAACCACTCAAATGTGGTTGCACTAAGATGTCTGGTGTGAATACAACGCATTTTTATTTGAAACGAACAGAAATCATAATCTGAGAGATGGAGCACTTTCCCATATTACCAAAGAGTTGATCTACAGAAGTTGCCACCCCGATTTCTGTAATCAGTTTCCACTGAGGACCACAGTATTCTGAAATAAATTGGAATAATCACATTGGGATGAATGCCCCAGCTGCTTAACTGGAATCTCCAACTCCAGCTTAGTAAGAGTTATTCCTATTTAATTCTTTCACTTACATTTAGCAATTATTTATTGAGTTAATATGGTCTACTGGGGGAAAAGAATGCACATCTGGAATTCTGAGTTCTGGTCCCAAACACTAAATAGTAAACTATGTGAGCTTAGTCAATTACTTAGCTTCTCTGGATCTACTTCATCATTTATAAAAGGACAGGTTGTAGCTCACAGGGTAGTTGTGAATTTCAAATAAGACAACAGATTTTAAAATGCCACCAGTAAATTACTAAGCAATTATTATTTCCGTTGTTATCATAACAGTCTCAAGACACTGAAAGCCATATAAAAAGTGTTAAAAGGGGCCTCCCTGGTGGCGCAAGTGGTTGAGAGTCCGCCTGCCGATGCAGGGGATACGGGTTCGTGCCCCGGTCTGGGAGGATCCCATATGCCGCGGAGCGGCTGGGCCCGTGAGCCATGGCCGCTGAGCCTGCGCGTCCGGAGCCTGTGCTCCGCAACGGGAGAGGCCACAACAGTGAGAGGCCCGCATACCGCAAAAAAAAAAAAAAAAAAAAAAAGTGTTAAAAGATCAAGAGCTCTCAAAGCAGACTGCTTGGGGACAAACTCCAGCTCTACACTTACTACCTATGGGAATACAGGCAAGACACTTAATCGTATGTCTGTGAAATGGGGCCAAGCATTACCTTATTTATAGGGCTGTTATAAGGATTGAATGAAATAAAGCCCATAGAGCCCTACACAATTCCTAGAACATTCTATAAATGTTCATTTTTATGATTCTACCAGACCATCCAAGAAGAGACTCAAGAAAGAGGCTATAAGAAAGACTGACTCATCTCACCATTTTCCATTAAGACTGATAACAAGACAAGCAAAACTTTGGGAGAATTCTCACACCTCCCTTTTTCCCATTTTCATTACCCCATTGCTCTATCTCTGTAGTGTTTCCTAAAATTAAAATGAAAGGGTAAGGTGAATAAAATCTCTGATCTGAAAGGCTGTGATGCTACTGTATATAGAGTTGGCCCTCTGTATCTACCAATTGAAATTTCCATCCAGTTAGTTAAATCCACAGATGTGAAACCTGCAGATATGGAGGGCCTATTGTATTCATTGTATTACACCATTTTATATAAGGAATTTGAGCATCCAGGGATTTTGGTACCTTCAGGGGAAGGAACCAATCCCCTGTGGAGACCAAGGGAGGACTGTATATTCTTTTTGGTTTACGTAAAGAAAAAACTTTGGTGTTGGGGAGCTTGCAATTCAATGTTTACAAGGAAAGTAAAACAATAGAATTAGCTCAGTGTCAGAATATCTAGAATGCGCTATATGGTAAGTATCAGAATCTTAAAGATACTACAGAGTTCAGAGAAGGGAGACATCAAACCAAACCAATTCCAGACAGTTCATCACCATCCCAGCGCACTTAGAAGGAGTCTAAGAAACAATAATGTAAAGGTTCTGGGTGAATGAAGCAACTAAGTCATTAATAAAAGTCAGTGAAGATTGTCCCTTTCACACTCAGCCTAGCTTTGTATCTTGAGTAGGGACTGTAGTAACTTTCATTGTCAGAAAGAAGTATGGCCGTACAGGGCTAAAACCGAGCACTAAGAATACTAAACTCTACACAAGAATCTTAAAGGAATCACAAGATTCCTTAAAGGAATCTTAAGGGCATGGTAAGTTTCTTAAGAAACTATTTTTGTGAGATCTCTGTGTATTTTTGGTGTAAAGTTATGTGAACGTCATGTGGCTTTAAGATTTTGGACATTGGTCTTTTTTTTTAAACATCTTTATTGGAGTATAACTGCTTTACAATGGTGTGTTAGTTTCTGCTTTATAACAAAGTGAATCAGTTATACATACACATATGTCCCCATATCTCTTTCCTCTTGCGTCTCCCTCCCTCCCACCCTCCCTATCCCACCCCTCTAGGTGGTCACAAACCACCTAGCTGATCTCCCTGTGCTATGCGGCTGCTTCCCACTAGCTATCTATTTTACGTTTGGTAGTGTATATATGTCCATGCCACTCTCTCACTTTGTCACAGCTTACCCTTCCCCCTCCCCATATCCTCAAGTCCATGCTCTAGTAGGTCTGTGTCTTTATTCCCGTCTTGCACCCTAGTTTCTTCATGACCTTTTTTTTTTTTAGATTCCATATATATGTGTTAGCATACGGTATTCTTTTTTCTCTTTCTGACTTACAAAATCCTTTCTTTGCTTTGAGCAACAGCTAGACTATGATTCCCAACATCCCTTTTCGTTAAGTATGATCATGAGTCTAAGGTTTCTCTATGAGGATGTAAGCAGAAATGACACCAGCCTTGACCTACAAAAACCTCTTATGTTTGATCCTCCATCCTCTTCCCTTCCAGTTGACTGGTATATTTATCTCCAGGTAGGGTGGCCAACCATTCCATTTCACCAGGAGTTTTCCAGTTTTAGCAATGAAACTCTCCCATCCCAGGAAGCCTTTCAGTCCCAGGCAAACTGAGATAGTTGGTCACCCTACCTCAAGGTGTCCTTGGAAGCTATATGTTGAAGATGGTAGAGCCACTATCAATCAGGGCCCCTGAATGACCACATGGAAGAGAGCTAACCTGCTACACAGCAAGACTGTTACTTGAGCAAAAAAAAAAAAAAAAAAAAAAAGTAACAAACTTCCATTTTATTGTGCCACTGTATGTTTTGATTTTTTTGTTTTACAGTGACATGGCCTACTTTAATAAACTCTAAAAGGAGAAAGCAGAGCCATGCCTAAGTAAAACTGCAAGAAATAAAGTGTAGGAATAAATAGGTGAGGGAGATTAAGAGGTACAAACTTCTAGTTGTAAAAATAAACGAGTCTCGAGTATGAAATGTACAGCGTGGAGAGTATAGTCAATCACTATGTGATACCTTTGCATGGTGACAGATCTTAACTAGATGCATTGTGGTGATCATTTTGAAATGTATAGAAATACCAAATCACTATGTTATTTAACAGGAACTAAGATAGTGTTGTAGGTCAATTATACTTCAAAAACAAACCAAAAAAACCAAACAAATGTATAGAAAAAGAGATCAGCTATGTGATTACCAGAGGGTGGAGTGGGGGGGGGAATTGATTGAAAGCAGTCAAAAGGTACAAACTTCCAGATGTAAGACAAATAAGTACTAGGGTCGTCATGTACAACATGATTAATATAATTAACACTGTTGTACGTTATATATGAAAGTTGTTAAGAGAGTTAATCTATTGAATAGCTCTTCAAGTTTGTATTTATATGAGATGATGGCTGTTTACTAAACTTATTGTTTAGTCAACAATTTCATGATATATCTAAGTCAAATCATTATGCTGTATGCCTTAAACTTATACAGTGTTGTATGTCAATTATATCTACAAATAAATAAGCAAACAAATAAATTGTAGGAACAATAGAACGACAGACAAAGGCAAATAATGGAAGAAGGGAAAGAGAGAAAAATGGAGAGGGAGAGGGAGGGAAGGAGGAGAAATGAAAGAGGGAAGGAAGGAAGGGAGGGAGGGGGGAATGGGTCAAGTGGGGTAACTTGATTTAGAGGTATTCAAATTATCCTTTTCATGAAAAACACATGTAACAGGAACTGACATCAGACCCCCAGTGCTGAGTAGAGGCCTCCCATCACTGTTTTCTTCACACACACACTTCAGAGACCTCTTCGTGAGGTGTTAATAATTACTGAGGTTTACTGGGAAAAGTACCATGTTTATATGACCTGAGGTCAAAAGTTACAAACAGATAGCCTGCAAGAATGTAATTTACCGGCATAGCATTTTTAAAACTTTTAATTTTGAAAACCTTGAAGCCAGAGCATACCCTTGCCACAAACACACACACACACTTCCTATTATATTGCCTTTGGCACAATATCATTATATAACTTTTCTCAACATGCATCTTAAAGCAAGAGTTTTCAAACCCTTTATTTGGAAACAGAAGTCTTTTTTTTTTCAATGAAATCTTGCTCACTGTATATCCCTAATATATAAGCAGACGAAAGAGTTGCTGCTCTTTGAAGTGGGAGTGCAAGTTCAAGGGTCAAGTGTTCTCTTCCTTCCCTTGGTCCCCAAGGCCCATCTGCAGAATCCTCAAGACTCATCAGAACACAGTGTGAAAATCCATGGAACCAAAGAAGTTCCATGACTTATTGTTGTTTCTACAAAAGGTCCAAACATTCTAAATATTCTAAAGGTCTCCAAGATTTGGTCTAAAGTCATTTTAGCTTTATTAAACAATCTACTCTCTAGCCCAATGGGACAATTTCTTATTCTCTAAACATCCCCAGCTTCATACTTCCAACTCCATACCTTTTCTCAAGAGCATTCTTTTGGAGCCTCTTGTGCACTCTTGCCTACTGCTACCCTACCAAGCCTAATTGTCATCTCCTCCCTGAAGCCCCCACTATCTCTCTAGCCAGGAAGGCTTTTTTGTTTCTCCTCTGTCACTCCACAGCAGCTTTCATGGGACCTGCACAGCCTGCTGAGTATCAAGGTTATCTGTAGAAGTCATGCCATCTTATCTCCTTTGCAAGATAAAAAGCACTTTGAGGGATGGTAGTAGAGATACATAGCTATCAACCAAAATCCAGTCTTCACTTCCCCTCTAGTTAGAAAGTAGAAGCTGGGTACTTGTAGAGGCTAGATTTCCCAGTCTCCTTTGTAGCTCAGTGAATCTATGCGACTGTGTTTTTGACAACAGATAGTGAGTTAAGGTGATTCCACAGGTTCTAGATCTCATTAAAATATGTGGTACAGGCTTATACACATTCTCTCTCCCCAGGCCATAAGGTGGATCCTGGATGTGCCTATATCCAAGCTTCAACCACGTGAGTGGGAACGACATTCTACTGAAGGTAGAACAAAATGTTGGAAAGAACCTGGGTCCCTGAATGACTTTGTGAGCCCAGTTTCCTTCTCATCCTGGACCACTCACCTCAGAATTCTTGGTGAGAAAGAAATGAGCATCTGTTTGCTTTCTGCCACAGTATTTGGGGACTTCCCTGTTACAGTAGCTTATCCCTGCCAGTAGCACAGTCAGATCATGTCTTATATTTCTGTGAATTACCCTCACATCTACCACAGTGGTTTATATAAAAAGTTGCTCAAATGTGTCTTTTGAATTGAATTACTGCTCTAGTAATTTTCTATTAAATCTTGTGATATTAATTATAGTGCATTATATAGAAAGGGCTGTTTCCTATCATTTTAATTGATATTATTCACAAACATAAAAGTCCTATGTTTATTGACTGATGGTTTTGTCCCTCAGTTCCTGAGAATAAACAATTAATCTGACCTATGGATTAATATCACCCAAAGAGACTTGAATAACGATGATATGAGATATAATGTTTCCAGGTTTCTTTACATTTATCTCCATGCCCTGTGTAAGGTGCATCAGTCAGACTGGTTTTTATGTTCACAGTATTGTTTCACTTCCCTAGAAACCAGAGGATGTGGCACAAATGGAATGTGGTCCTGGAGTTACTGCCCAGGCTAATCCGCTGTGGAAGCAAACAATACCCACTTTATACATGGCCCATGATGATAATAAAGGCTATAAGAAAGAAAAATAATCAGAAGTTGAAGGACACTAAAACTATTATCACAAAGTAGCTGAAGTGAGAAAAACATTGCCCACAAGAAAAGGAGTAAAAACAATCTATCACAGGGAATGCACTTATGTCATCCTTCAGTCTTTCCTCCCCTTGGTTTCCAGGCTTTGCACTCTCCTGATTTTCCTTCAGCCTCAGTGGTCATTCCTTCTCAGTTTCTTCCGCTGTTTCTCCTCTTCTCCCAGGTATCCTACCACTGCAGTGAACCAGGCCCACAGCACTGGTCCTTCCACTTCCTTATAGATACACAGTCACTTGAAATCATGTCTCTGGGCTTTAAACCATCTATTTACTGAAACCTCCCAAATGTTAGCTCAGCCCATTCTTTTGAACTTCTGACTTCAATATCCAACTGTCTACTCAACCTCTCTACTTGAATGTTTAATAGCCATCTTGAACTTAGCATGCCCTGGATAAATTTGTGATCTCCCACCCACAACCCTGCTCCATGTGCGGTCTTCCCATCTTACTTGATGGTAACTTCATCCTTTGACTTTTACCGATAGGATTTCATTTTATAATATTTTCCCTCTCAGTTATGCATATCCATGCGTCTCCTCACCATTCCTTGAATTTGCCAACAAGTTCTCACTCTTCCTTGGGCCTTTGCCCCAGCTGCTCTCTGCCTGTGGATATCCCCCAGATGTGGCAAAGCTAATCCCTCACTTCCTTCCAGTCTTTGACCATATGTCACCTTTTCAAATGAGGCCTTCCACAACTACCCTATTTATAATTGAAGCTATATTTATTAAATAAGTGAACACATATTTCCTGAACACCTACTTTATGCCAGGCGTTCTGCTAGACCTCGAGGCTACAACCTGAATAGCAGGCAAGGGCTCTGCTCTCCTGGACCTTGGGATCTAGTTGTGAGCTATAAAAGAACCACTCACAAGAACTCAGCTCAGATTGCTACATGCTGTTACAGAAACAGGAAAAAGGATACATAACCAACTCTAATAGGGTGCAATGGAGGAGCATACTACAGAGAGAGGTTTTCAGAGGGCCAGCCTATCAGAATAGCCTCTGGAAAACCTGAAATAATTATTCAGGGAGATGCAGAGAGGATCCCCCATCCCACTAAATGAATTCAGTTTTCCATTCCATAATATTGACAAGGGTCCTGCGAAATGAAGTTTGTGCACAGAATCAGGAGCCCATGGACTCCCATTAAAAAGAGAATTTAGCTTAGATGAAGCATGGAGGATTTTCTCTAAATGTTTCCAAATTTTAGTGTGCTTTGGGAGACAGATATTCAGGACAGGGATGCACTGTAGAGCGTAGTGATATTGATGCAATGTTGAACTTCGAGTGTTCAGAGGTCAGAGCTTGCAAGAAGAGCTAGGAAGCTGGAAGGCTAAACGTGAAAACTTACACAGCCCCTAATCCCCTCCAGCTCCTGTCCCATGAGCTCAGGAGCACAATGAGGGCTGTAGAAGGACTGAAGGGTTTTGTAGACTGAAGCTGACCACAGATCTCCAGCACCTATAAGATGTCACCACTTTCACTGTTGGCTGTGTGCATTGCACACCATTTCTATAAATTGCAAGTCTTAATGTAAGTTTTTGGAAGGAATGCTGGTCTTTTCTCTTGGATACTGCCAGGAGACCCACGAAAGAAGCCTCTGCTAACTGGCATGATACGAATTACCTGGAGAAAGTTACTTGAACAAATGTACTGACTAAAGCGTTACACAACCCCAAATGCAAGACAAAGACACAGGCCCACGGCCAGGAGTTTTGAAAGTCCCAAAAGAGGCAGGAAAATGTGCTCTTCCTTCTGCACTCTGTATCTCCAGAAAAGAGGCCACCCAATGAACTACCTTAGTTATAGTCAGCACAGAAAGTGAAAAAGTGCAGAACTGGCATATTACCTCTACTTGAAACAAGGGACATAACGCGATATGCCTCCAAGGAAAGGAACTCTTCAGTTCTGTTTTGCTTCCATCATTTCTGTTATAAAAACACAGACTTTTCAGACTGTAAAGGGTAATACTGACAATATATTTTTAAATGAAAAAAATCATACTACAAAGCAGATTTTGCATTGTTTCCCGAATTTTAAAATATAAACTTATGAACACACATGTGTTTACATGTGCATGTGTGTGAATGCATATATGCGTGTGCATGCACATATACATGTAGGGGGCAATAGTCGAGGGAAGGTTGGAAAGACATATCCCAAGATGTTAAAAGTAATCATCACTAGGTATTGAGAATATGAGGGATTTTTTTCCATTTTTATATATTTCACAATCTACTACAACACGTATTACTTTTCTAATCAGAAAACCTCATACAATGAACTGATTAAAAGGAGAGCTTTATTGCCAAATATAGATGAGAAGAGACAGAGGATATGGCTGCAATGAATGAGCTGAGGTTTCCTGCGCTGCACATCAGATCCCAGGGTACTAAAGGAACATGCAGATGTGGTCACAGAACCAGGGTAAGCAATCCTAGAGGAACTGTAGAAAGCAGGCGTGGTTCCAGAAGACTGCAAATTTACAAATGTTGTCCAGATTTTCAAAAGAGGGAGACTGGTGAATTTCAGAGACTCAATCCCAAGACATATGACATCAACCCTTGCATAAATTCAAGCAGAGGTTATTAAACAGATGGCTTCTGAGCTCTTAGCACAGGAAGTTGTAGGCTTCCCGGAAACACATCATGCCAAACTAACCTTGTTTCTTTTTTTGGCTGGACTAAGAGATCTGCAGGGGAGAGGGGCTGAGGCACCTGACAGTCTTCACTGACATCTGCTAACGCTAGAGCTTTCTCCACTGGTGGAATCAGGCAAACAAGGAGAGACAAGAGCAAGCACGCCCTCCAGGATGAAAGAGGCATTTGGGAAATTGACCGCATGTCTAAGATGGGAGGAAAAGGGAGAAGCAGGTCATGGTGCAGCTCCCTCTACAAGAACACTTCTCGAGAAGCTCAGAAGACCGCTCCTCATCACTCAAATGTCACCTCTTCAGGGCCCCCCCGACCACCCAAATTGAAGTAGCCCCTCTCCAGCCTCTCACTGGTCACTCTGTCAATTTGTTTTTCCTTCAGAGCACGTCTCCCTATTTATCTATTCACTTGTCTGCTGTCTATCTCTTTTCACTAGAATGTAAGCCCTGCATGAGCAAGAATGATGTCTATGTTGTTCAAAGCTGAAGGCCCAAGGCCTGGCATGTAGTACAGTTCAACAAATAATTTGATCAGTAAATGAAATCCGCTCCTGCTCTGCATTCTGTTTCCTGGTGATATCCACAAAACTGCCTTATTTCAGAGAGCCGTGGCCTCCTTCCCCTCATCTGTGAGCACTAAGGCCTCCAAAGGGGCCTCCCTGCCTGCAGCATCACTACATTCAATCCCTTCTCCTCATTATCTCACCACTGACTCTGATGAGAAGCAAAGATATTTGGCAAAATTCCTCTCCCACCAGTAATGACAAGCACCAGGTGTGAGGTGGATAAGCGGTGGGGATATTCTAGGAAATTATTCATAATGATTATTACGAACAAGGACTTTGGCCTCGGACTGTAACATGGAACATCTTACCCTGGCCAACACAGTTGGTTTGCTGTGGTTATCGTGGCCCAGTGTAGGACAGACTTTCACCATTTCAGCAGCCAGACACATCCCTCCTCCACAGAGAAGAGCCAATTATCAGGTTGCCTGTGGAGAAAAGCCCCTCCCTTAACACTTCCCCCCAGAAGGTAGCAGAGGTTCCCTCTCCCTGGGCCAACACAGCAATGGGTGAGACGAGACAGGTAGCCCCAGGATCTTAGAATTCTGCTGGTTCCTATGGAGCCAAGTTCTCCAGGGCTTCAGCTCAGCCTTCACAGTGTGACCATTACTTCAGTTTTATATTCTTTAGGCCAGAAAGGAAACCACCTGGCACAGTTACTAAAGGGATAGATTCTGGAACCAGGCTACACAGCTTTACTGTTCACTCTCCATGCTGCTTTGGGCAAGATAGTTAATCTCTCTGTGCCTCAGTTTCCCCAACTGTAAAATGCAGATAGGATAGCATCTAACTCATAGGCCTTCTGAAAAAAGAACATGAGTTAATAAATGTAATGGACTTAGAACCATGCCTACATATATTAAGCAGTATATAAAGTTTTTGCCATTGTTATAAATCTGAAAGCATCTAGTATTTCAGTAAATCATCATAAGGGTCCTTAGTATGTATTAGCATTTTTATTACTCACTACGCTCGGCATTAAATTCCAGCACCCACATTCGAAGAAGAACAAGGACAAGCAGGTACCACACCAAAGGGTAAGAAAGAGCATCTACATTCACATTCTGTTTACACCACATTCTACCCGTGAGGCTTTGGTCATGGCATTAGGGCTGTCCAATATTCCACTTGATCATTCCTTATATTAAAATTTTAAAAATAGGGTAATAGCAATTGTTCAGATTTTCTTATGGCATTATTGTAGATCTAGGAGAACATGCATGTAGGGTGCTTGATAAAGAAAAAAGTACTATTATTAAGACATGAAGTGTTCTTACTGACATCAGAACTTACTAAATAAGCCAATCATCAACAAAGAGGAAACACAGTTAGTTAAAGAAAAGAGCAACCTCACTGGTCCTCCAAGGTCTGCAACTAACTGGCTGTGTGATCTTGAGAAATCTCTTTGGGCTTCAGTTTCCTCATCTACAAAATAAGGTGGAAAATCACAGATGTCCCTTCTGATCTGCCTCTCATGGGAGAATTGCAAAGCAGGAGCTTTTGAGATACAGGTTTTGCATATGGCAAAGCACCATATAGAAAATATTCACATTATTAATTTAGTGATTAATTAATAATCAACATGTTAGTACATTATTGTTGGTTTCCACTAATGAGAACATCTAAAAAATGCCCTCATCAAATACAGGAATACAGACACTGAGTTATTACTCAGCAGGAATAACTTAATTCACAGCATTATCATATAGTAAGAAGAGTAGGGTTTTGCAAGTTTATTTGTCAAACAAAATAATCAGGACTATAATGTATATAATGCTAAACTACTGCTGATGTGCAATTCACTCATTCCTCAAATGTTTTTGAGCGCCTACAATTTTCTAGATCCTAGGAAAAACAACAAATATGACAGGAAAGGTCCTGGGCTCACCACACTTGTTCTAAGAGTAAACTAGAATACAGATAAATAAGCACAATGATAACAAATAAGTACAAAAAACTTAATAAATGGAAAGGTGTGCTAAGAGGTCATTTCTAGCAGGAGATGTGCCATATAAAAGAGGGTGGTCAGGGAAGATGTCTTTAAGGGAATGACATTAAACTAAAATCCAAAAGATGGGAACAATCTACCTTGTGAAGGGATGGGGACAAGTGTGTCAGGCAGAAAAAATAGCAAGAGCTAAGAGCCTAAGATAGGACAGAGCTTGGAATGTCTGAGCAATTGAATATGGGGGAAGGTGACCAAAGCAATACAAATTTTGGGGAAAGAAAGGAGTCGAGATGAAGAGGCTGGATTGGATAGAACTTTGTGAGGAGACATGGAACAAATTTAGCTGTTATTCTAAGAGAAATAACAGAATTTAGGCTTAATTGGGACATGACATCAGTCAACCTCTCATGGCTACATTCATGTAGACCATGATGACAATTCTTCTAGTGTTCCTCCTATTAACCACTTCTCCATTGTTTCGTTTTTTGTTTTTGGTTCTGCAATTTGCTAACAAGCTCCATCCACTTTCTGGATGAACATGTGGTATCTTGGATTATTCCAAAATACACCACATATCCAAGAAATCAGGTCTAATTTGGGTGACAGTTTTGGACCTGAAAGTTGATCAACCCTTCCCTGGATGGTCTTAGGACTAAATAATCCCAGAGGCTCCAAATATCTTTCATGAATGCCCAAGGGTTGTCAGGGACAGACACAAGATCAATAGATGAAACTCGCAGAAAAGCAGATTTCAATTCAAAATAGGAAGGACTTTCTAAAAGTTTAGTTTAACAAAATTGGAAAAGAGTGGGGGTTTACACACTTCTTCTGTAAAGGTTCAGATAGTATGCTTTTTAGTCTTTGCAGACCATACAATTTCTGTACTAACTATTTAACTCTGCCCCTGTAGCAAAAAAGCAGCCACACACAATACATAAACAAATGAGCCTGGTTGTGTCCCAATAAAACTTTATTTTACAAAAAAGTGGTGGACTGGACTTGGCCTGCAGGCTATAGTTTGCCAGTCCCGGGAATAGGCCAGAGAAGGCAAAATGACAGCTCACAAATGTCATCTAGCCCCTAGGCATGTTTTATTCGGCCCAAACTGTGTTTTAAAATAGAAAACATTAAGAGTTAGAGGATTTTACAAAAAATCCAGATTCCTAGCTGTTCTTAAGAAAGTGGAAGATTAGTAACGCAGGGCCCACATTCCTATGTGTCAACAAGTGTCAACAGTTGACTGGAGCTGGGTAGTAGCTGCCCACTTTGGAGGGAACATGGGCCCTCTGGGTCACCACAGACCCCACCACAGGCCTCTCGTCTTCCCGACTTTGGGGTTTAATATCAGTTGCCACTTAGCATCATGCTCACCCATTTTTTTCCTTATACTAGAGAATTATTTCTCTGAACCTGCATCTATATCAAATGTAGGAAAATAAAAGACAGATTGAAAATGCCACATTTCAAGAAAAATGAGAACAGGCATATGGGTTTAATATGCAGACAAAGGATGCTGTGTTGAAAGAATCATTGTTTCTACTTTTCTGTTTTTTTTCCATTTTGAATTTAAAATATTTACATAGGGCTTCCCTAGTGGTGCAGTGGTTGAGAATCTGCCTGCTAGTGCAGGGGACACGGGTTTGAGCTCTGGTCTGGGAAGATCCCACATGCCGCGGAGCAACTGGGCCCATGAGCCACAACTACTGAGCCTGCGCATCTGGAGCCTGTGCTCCGCAACAAGAGAGGCTGCGATAGTGAGAGGCCCGTGCACCGCGATGAAGAGTGGCCCCTGCTCGCTGCAACTAGAGAAAGCCCTCGCACAGAAACAAAGACGCAACACAGCCAATAAATAAATAAATAAATAAATAAATAAATGTATTAAAATTTTTACATATTTTTATCATGCTACATCCTTACACCATAGCTCAGTAACCATAAAAATAGTTTGGATCTACTTCTACATCTGATTTTCTTGTTCTGGGCCTATTTTATTCATCTGTTACCTGACCAGCTCCCATAGTAGTTGAGTTTGTACCCTTAGAATAGACCAGTATATAGGCAGTGGGTACCCCACCCCTGGAAGACCGAAAGCTGCTGAATCAGTCACCTGGAAATATTTGCATTGTGGATGCTACTTTGGGCTAGAGGCTGTGTTCGATAATCTCTAATGCCTTGATCCTAGAACCTTGGCAGTCTGAATCCCAACCATGGCAGGGTAACTCAATTAATAGTGCAGTCATTCTCACCAAATAATGGACTGGCCAAACAGCATTCCATCTATTTCATAAATACAGACATAGGTACCAACTTCATGAACAGAGCTCAAAGTGAAAGACATGTGGATAATCTATTTAATCAAGGAAGAAAACCAAAATAACAATTTAGGCATAGGGCAGATGGTGGCTGCAGAGCAGACTGAGGTAATCCCTTGATCCCACATGGAGCAAGTCCTCCCTTTTCTGTCTTCTGAGAGTGATCAGGGAATACATGCTTCCTTCCCCACTGGATGCCCAGCCTCTGGAGTCAGTTTTCATCCCATTCATTTGCTTGGCTACAGAGTCATCCAGCCTTTCTTTTAAATTTGTGCAGAATTAACCCCTTCTAAAAGGGGATATCAAGGGAATTCCCTGGCTGTCCAGTGGTTAGGACTCGGTGCTTTCACTGCCGGAATCCACGCTCGATCCCTGGTCGGGGATCTAAGATCCCGTAAGCCTCTTGGCATGGCCCAAATAAATAAATAAATAAATGGGGATATCAAAAAATGAGAAGGAAGGAAAAAGTTGGGGCACATACACAAACCTAATCAAATACTCTTCAGCTTAAAGAACATCCAGGTAAATGAAAAACTACTGACGCTTATGGTGACTAAAACGATTTATACTCAAACACAATGATTGTAAGTGTGTAACAAAGACGTTGAGACTGATTGGAAACAAATATGCAAAAATGAAAGCTGTAGGAGACTAAAAAATTATGGGAGCTTGACATTGCTCTTAAATTCCCTGGAATATTACATTACTTCTTATTATAAGAAAATAGAAGTGTAAGACATGGCATAAAATACATCATAAAGAAAAAAATCATTTGCAAACAAGTAAAGAGTACAACCTAGTGTGACTCTAGAATAACTGTGATGCCTTCTGATCGTTTAAAAAACACAAATTGAGTTAGCCTTTTTTGCCAGTCAAGAATATGAAGACAGTAGATGAGACTGCTGAGAACATCTGATAAGGAAGCTTTGGGCAAGGCCTGTCACACTATTCAGCAAGATTTTGTGCTCTGGTACTTGCTGAAGGAATTTCAGTTCACCTTTGGATTGTCTAAGGATGCCATTTAAAGTAACTAAGTTGCATATAATTAAAGTAAGTATTCTCTAGATGACTTTTATAGGACTAGAAAAATCTAATCCTTTGCCCTCCCCTGTCATAGCTTAAGTCTTAAGATTATCCCTTACTACTCATAACTGCACGGCTGGCCTCATCAATACAACATAAATAATTTACTTTGTGCATTTTGCTTCAGATCAGTGCTCACTCACTAAGTCTTTGTGACTCAGAATCACAACTTACATGTAAGTAAAAATCATCTAGACAAACTTACTCGTTTAACAGATAAGCTAGGTTAAAGGGTTTGTACAACATCATACATGTACTGGGCACCAAAGTCAGGAAGTTGGCCTGTGTCTAAACAATTTCTGATGGAGCTCGGATATGTCGTAACTGCTTTACAATGACAATGATAATCACAAACCACAGCAACTAGAATGCAGCATCTGTGTTTATGAAGCAGGGAAGTGTTTTGTTGTTTCCTCATAAACTTTAGATAAGATAGTAACATGTATACTGACATTTTTAATTATATGTATTACATCAAAAATAATTATTAACTCCCATGGAACATGGTCAAGTTCTTTGGCATTTTCCAAATGGTTTGTGGATACATTAGCCGGGGGTGGGGGGGGGATCTAAATTCAATGGTCATGCACACCTGGGAATTAATTTCTTATGCATGGCTTTTCATTTGAAATCCATCAGTCAACTGTCCTCAGCGAATTTCTTGAGGTGCCGCTGTCATGACTTCCCAAGTAAACCACAGTACAGATCACAGAAACCTCAATTTTTACACAACGAGCTTCTTCGGCCCTCCATTCCTCACCCCCCACACCCTTCCTTGTTATTTACCGCATTTTACACGTGTATTTTATTTCATGCTTTTATTAATCCAAGTCTTGCCTGCCTCCATCTCAGCAGTAACAAAAGAAGCTGTAGCAAATCAATGAACTCAGAGCTGAGAAACAGGGCCAACCCTGCGTACCCTTTCGACCCACCGGGCACGGGCTTGCTGAGTGTAACCTGAAGTCTTAAAACACTTTCTCGACCAGCCCGAAAGTAGAAATGAGAACTGGTTTGTCTCTCAAGTCAGTGCTTTAAAAGAAAAGACTGGTTGGTGCTGTTTACATTGAGGAAGAAAGGGTGAAAGACAGTAATCCTTGACCTAGAATTTCTAGGAGAAAGAAAGCAGAGTAGGAGTTCTGTTTTCACTTTGAAATTACAGAATTAAGACAGGAACAGAGGGAAGGGGGAGGGTGGGTGCAGAGTTTTGTGTGTTTGTCCTTTAGGCTCAGTTACACACACCTCACCATGGCTAAACGGAAAGGCCTGTGTTCAGCTGAAGCATTGGCATTTGGGTTTGTGTGGAACGGCAGCGACTCGGGAACCTTAAGGGCCAGCCCTGCTCTGAGAGGCAACTGTCAACATGCATGGCCCATTACACTTTTCTTCCAACAGCATTCTGAATGGCTTGCAGGGGAGACCATGCCAGCCTGGGACAGCAGGATGTTCGTGATGTCTCTCAGTGGATGGAGGTTGAAATACTAAACCAAGTAATCTAAGAGGAGGTTAAAAAAAAAAAAAAGAAGCACTGAGGAATCCTCAAGTCAGTTGCAGAATGGTAACTCGCATTTGCCTAATGGGACATACATCTTGCATGGCTTGCAGGTTTCATGCCCTGAAATTTCTGCCCCATTGAGACCACACAGGTGACAAGCCAGGCCATGAGGTCTTGAGCCACAGCTGTCCACCTATTCCTGTCAGAGCCAACGTTTCCACTTCTGTAGGACAAAATTGTTAGGGGGGTCTAGCCCTTTTTGTTGGATGGAACTGCCCATTTGATTTGAAATCAGTCGAGCTTGTGACGATATCTTTATCACACACAGGGCACAGAAGCAATAGATATATCCTTACCCACAGGGATGCTATGGATGGTACACTGGATATTTCTGTGGGGATATGGGCAGATAGGCCAATGTCAAGAGCTTCCCAGGGCAATATCAAGATCCCCAGCACATCTCAACATGATTCAGTATGGGGGGAAATTCAAGTAATAAGCACAGTTAAGTATCCCATAGCACAGGAGTAAAGGGACACACATAAAAATTAAGCTGATTTCTAAAAAATACAGAGATGCAATATTGCTGTACAGAAGCTTATGGGAGTTTGTGGTCTGAGATTCATATTTATACTTCCTCATATTATCTCTCTCTCTCACACACACACATACGTAAACACAGAGAGAGGTTTGTTTTTACCTGTTTAATTTATGCTTCATCTCTAATATTATCTTTTGATTATTATATGGGAGTGTTCACCACTTTAATCCTATAGCGACTTTCTGTTTTTCCCCTTCTATGATCTCTGTGGATATTTTAGGAACTCTCTTACTTATTTTGTTTCCCTAGGAGACAGGGCAATCAGTTTTTATGGGGCACGTGGACTGTATGCAATGAACTAATACACCTCACCCCAGACAGTATCAAGGAGTGGCAGCCGGGACCCCAGCCTCACAGCATTCAGGAGGGAGCTGCTGTTTGCACACGTCAACCTGAATGTCAGGATGATTCTTTTGACTGAGTTGAAGTGGCAGCTTCTCTTTAAGCAAGCACAGCCTAATACCTGTCTTCTTCAATCATGTGTGACTGCATGTAAATTTTCTGAAATACTTATTGTTAGTCCAATCTTCATATCCTGTTTTTTCCATACTCAATTTTAATCAGTCAGTCTGAAAACATTTACCAGGCTCACAGTCGACCATCAAAGCACCCTAAATTCAAATCCCAGCCTTGCTACTTGCCATGTGATATTGGGGAAGATAATTTCTCCCCCTAAACATCAGCTTCCTTTTACTGTAAAATGAGAATTAGAGTACTTCCCTCATAGATATTTTTGTAAAAATTAGGAATAAAGATTGTAAGGTACCAATCATGGTGTTCAAGGACACATAGGAAGTATTTAATCAATGGGAATTATTATTATTATTTTATAACATTTATAACTTTTCTAATTTTATATTCAAAAATATAAATATTTGTATATAAATACATATTTGTATAAATATAAATTAAATATAACATATTTTATAAATTTTATGATTTATAATATTCATAATAATTACTATTACTTTCTGGGTGCCAGAGAAAATTTAAAGATAAAAAAGACATAACCCCTTCCCTTCAGTGGTAAGAAGTCCTATACACATGAACAAACAATACATGAAGCTATGTATGCTTTACCTCAAACATCACATACTTTGAGATTTGAGAGACAAAAGGGAGCCCTTTGTTATGGGGTGAAGAGAGAATGTTTAAAATACTTACAATGTGGCTCTCGGTCATGTAGCAAATAAGAGTGAGCATTCCTCTATGAGATCTATTTCCCATGATGAAGAATTCAAAAATGTAGATGACTCAAGATTTGAGGGCCCAGAAGTATTTCTATAAGCCAGAGGCTGCTAATACAGGTAGACCTATGACTACTTCAGGAGTGAAAAATATTCTTTCCCATGGCCACATAAAAAAATCAACCAGTCATACTCCTCCCTCCAAGAGGTGACTCATTTCTCCTTGAATACAGCCTGGACTTAGTAACTCACTTCTAACTGGAGTGTGGAAAGGTAAAAATAAGCATCTTTAGAGTGAAGAAACATGGCAGACCCCACCTCAACCAAGAGATCAAGGCCAACACGGCCAGTGAGAATTCACGTAGATATCATGTACTCTGGATACGATGCAACGAGAAGGGCACTGAGGTATTCACCTCTGTGGTGTTCTTCCAGAAAACCCATAACCCCAGCTTCACCATGAGAAAACAACAGACAAACCCAATTGAAATACATTCTTCAAAATACCTGTCAAATGCTCTTCAAAAGCCTCAAGGTCACGAAAAACTGGAAAAGACTGAGAAACAGTCACAGTCTGGAGAAGACGAAGAAGGCATGCTGACTACATGCAATGTGGTATCCTGGATTAGATCCTGGAATGGAAAAAAGGACATTAGTGGAAAACTGGTAAAAGCTGAACACAGTGTGTAGTTTGGATAATGGCATTGTACCACTGTTAATTTCATGTGTAAGATGTCAACTTTAGGGGAAGCCATGTAAAGGGATATTAGATCTCTCAGTACTATCTTTGTAGCTCTTTTGTAAATCTAGATATTATTTCAAAAGAAAAAGATTTTAAAATCAAGCAATCAATCAATAAATCTTGAATAGATTAGAAGAATGGCATTTGTTCTTACAAGACATCAATGAGGCACTGTCTAGTTTTCTGTAGAACAGCACAAATAAATTAGTAATTTCCACCACAGTCTCTCTCTCTATATATATATAATTACATACATAAATATGTTACATGTATTTATATACATAATGTATATATACAAACTTTTAACATAATTTTGTATGTAATATATATTACATACATAACTATATAATGTACTTTTATATAATATATATTATATATACATAATTATATATGTATGTGTATACACATACCCATATATAAGCAAAGCACCCCAACTTATGATGTTACAAAAAATTTTTAACCTCAAAAGTTACTTTCTCATAACAAAGGTATAATGGTTGGTTATGTTACCATACCAGCTCAAAAATCTGTGTAGTGAAGAACATGGCTAAAATGGGATAAAAACAAACCATGAACCCCAAGTCCTTCAAAGGCCTCAAGGCTAAGGAAAGTAGAACAAAAGAAAGCATACAGACTGTGGGATCAGAAAGAACTACATTCAAGTCCAAATTCTGGCACTTATTGTGTGATCTTGGGCAAGTCATTTTAGGTTCTTGTATCTCTGGTTCCTTATCTATAAATGACAGATGTTATCTATATCCCAGAATTTTGGCAAAAATTAAATGAGATGAGGCATGAAAAGCACAGCTGCTAACAAATTTAGGCACAATGACTGGTAGCTACAATAAAAGCTCCAAGGCTTCCTGAGTCCGACTTGTTCCAGAATACAATAGCTGTGTAGTAATGAGATACACTGGGTTGGGGATAAGAGTTTGCTGATCTGGCTTTGGTGTTATCAACCAGTGAGAGTCATGACAAATTCTCCATAAAGGACTCCAGTAGTGTCGATGGGCTGGGAGGAGAAAAGGGAGCTTTAGCTGTTAACAAATCAGTAACTGCCTAACCATCCATTTATACTACACTAAACTCTTTGAAAGATCTTAAATAAATCCACATAGGTTACCTTATCTTGTGTCGCAGTTTACCAAGGCAGTGTGACAAGTCACCCTAAAACTTAGTGATTTAAAACAAGGAGATTTATTTTGTCCTCAAATCTGCAATTTGGATGGGACTCAGTGAGAATGGGTCCTCTCTGATCCACATGGTGTCAGGGTGGGCAACTTGAAATCTGAGGACAAGAATTATCTCCAGGCTCAGTCATTCATCCCTCTGGGGATTGATACTGGCTGCTGAGTAGGACTTTCGTTGAAACTATCAGCCAGAATACTTGTAAGTGACCTCTCCATATGTCCAGGTCTTGCTTACAACATGGTGGCTGGATTCTAAGGACAAGTACACGATGAAAGGGAGCCAGGTGGAAGATACACCTTTTATGCCTTAGTATCAAAAGTCATGAAGCATCACTTTTGCCATAGTATATCCACCAAGACAGCCACAAAGGCCCACATCATCTCAAGGGGAGGAAAATAGACTTTGCCTTTTGATGGGGGAGTGGTAAAGTTCCAAAGAGTGCGTGAGACTGAAAATACCCCTGGGGTTATTTCTAGAAAATATAGTCTGCTACATCTTACAAACAGGTGCCACTCAGTTTAGCAAAATTAAAAGAAGCAGGAGCAAGAACAGGGGTCAGTTATTTTCGCAAAATCTGGAAACAGAAAAATGAAACACAGTCAAGTCTTAGGTGAACTGAGTGTCTTCACTAACAGAGTTCACCTTCCCCATATTTTAGGAACCACACGCCCCATTCTTTGTCTCTGTACACCTGCTACTACATTCTTCTCCTTCTGTCTGAAGATCAGCTTTCTCTTCCTTTTTTTTTCTGTGTGTGTGTGATCATGTGCTATATTATTATTTTTTAAACATCTTTATTGCAGTATAATTGCTTTACAATGGTGTATTAATTTCTGCTTTATAACAAAGTTAATCAGCTATACATACACATATATCCCCATATCTACTCCCTCTTCTGTCTCCTTCCCACCCTCCCTATCCCACCCCTCTAGGTGGTCAAAAGCACCGAGCTGATCTCCCTGTGCTATGTGGCTGCTTCCCACAAGCTATCTATTTTACATTTGGTAGTGTATATATGTCCATGCCACCCTCTCACTTCATCCCAGCTTACCCTTCCCCGTCCCCATGTCATCAAGTCCATTCTCTATGTCTGCATCTTTATTCCAGTCCTTCCCCTGGGTTCTACAGAACCTTCTTTTTTTTTTTTTTTTTTAGATTCCATATATATGTATTAGCATACGGTATTTGTTTTTCTCTTTCTGACTTACTTCACTTTGTATGACAGACTCAAGGCCCAACCACCTCATTACAAATAACTCAACTTCATTTCTTTTTATGGCTGAGTAATATTTCATTGTATATATGTGCCTCATATTCTTTATCCACTCATCTGTTGATGGACATAGGTTACTTCCATGTCCTGGCTATTGTAAATACAGCTGCAATGAACATTGTGGTACATGACTCTTTTTGAATTATGGTTTTCTCAGGGTATATGCCCAGTAGCAGGATTGCTGGGTCATATGGTAGTTCTATTTGTAGTTTTTTAAGGAACCTCCATACTGTTCTCCATAGTGGCTGTATCAATTTACATTCCCACCAACAGTGTATGAGGGTTCCCTTTTCTCCACACCCTCTCCAGCCTCTATTGTTTGTAGATTTTTTGATGATTGCCATTCTGAGTGGTGTGAGGTGATACCTCACTGTAGTTTTGATTTGAATTTCTCCAATGATTGGTGATGGTGAGCATCCTTTCATCTGTTTGTTGGTACTGTGTATATCTTCTTTGGAGATTGTCTATTTAGGTCTCCTGCCCATTTTTGGATTGGGCTGTTTCGTTTTTTGATATTGAGCTGCATGAGCTGCTTGTAAATTATTGAGATTAATCCTTTGTCAGTTGCTTCATTTTCAAATATTTTCTCCCATTCTGAGGGTTGCCTTTTCGTCTTATTATGGTCTCCTTTGCTGTACAAAAGCTTTTAAGCTTCATTAGGTTCCCATTGTTTATTTTTGTTTTTATTTCCATTTCTCTAGGAGGTGGGTCAAAAAGGATCTTGCTGTGATTTATGTCATAGAGTGTTCTGCCTATGTTTTCCTCTATGAGTTTTATAGTGTCTGGCCTTATATTTAGGTCTTTAATCCATTTGGAGTTTACTTTTGTGTATGGTGTTAGGGAGTGTTCTAATTTCATTCTTTTACATGTAGCTGCCCAGTTTTCCCAGCCTCTTACTGAAGAGGCTGTCTTTTCACCATTGTATATTCGTGCCTCCTTTATCAAAGATAAGGTGACCATATGCATGTAGGTTTATCTCTGGGCTTTCTATCCCGTTCCATTGATCTATGTTTCTGTTTTTGTGCCAGTACTATACTGTCTTGATTACTGTAGCTTTGCAGTATAGTCTGAAGTCTGGGAGCCTGATTCCTCCAGCGTGGTTTTTCTTTCTCAAGATTGCTTTGGTTATTCGGGGTCTTTTATGTTTCTATACAAATTGTGAAATTTTTTGTTATAGTTCTGTGAGAAATTCCATTGGTAGTTTGATAGGGATTGCACTGAATCTGTAGATTGCTTTGGGTAGTATAGTTATTTTCACAATGTTGATTCTTCCAATCCAAGAACATGGTATATCTCTCCATCTGTTTCTATCATCTTTAATTTCTTTCATAGTGTCTTATAGTTTTCTGAGCACAGGTCTTTTGTCTCCTCCGATAGGTTTATTCCTAGGTATTTTATTCTTTTTGTTGCAATGGTAAGTGGGAGTGTTCCCTTAATTTCTCTTTCAGATTTTTCATCGTTACTGTATAGGAATGCAAGAGATTGCTGTGCATTAATTTTGTATCCTGCTACTTTACCAAATTCATTGATTAGCTCTAGTAGTGTTCTGGTAGCATCTTTAGTGTTCTCTATGTATAGCATCATGTCATCTGAAAACAGTGACAGCTTTACTTCTTCTTTCCCAATTTGGATTCCTTTTATTTCTTTTTCTTCTCTGATTGCTATGGCTAAAACTTCCAAAACTATGTTGAATAATAGTGGTGAGAGTGGACAACCTTGTCTTGTTCCTGATCATAGAGGAAATGGTTTCAGTTTTTCACCACTGAGAATGATGTTGGCTGTGGGTTTGTCATATATGGTCTTTATTATGTTGAGGTTAAGTTCCCTCTATGCCTACTTTCTGGAGAGTTTTTATCATAAATGGGTGATGAATTTTGTCAAAAGCTTTTTCTGCATCTATTGAGATGATCATGTGGTTTTTCTCCTTCAGTTTGATAATATGGTGTATCACATTGATTGATTTGCATATACTGAAGAATCCTTGCATTCCTGGGATAAACCCCACTTGATCATGGTGTATGATCCTTTAAATATGCTGTTGGATTCTGTTTGCTAGTATTTTCTTGAGGATTTTTGCATCTATGTTTATCAGTGATGTTGCCTGTAGTATTCTTTCTTTTTGACATCTTTGTCTGGTTTTGATATCAGGGTGATGGTGGCTTCATAGAATGAGTTTGGGAGTGTTCCTCCCTCTGCTATATTTTGGAAGAGTTTGAGAAGGGTAAGTGTTAGTTCTTCTCTAAATGTTTGATAGAATTTGCCTGTGAAGCCATCTGGTCCTGGGCTTTTGTTTGTTGGAAGATTTTTAACCAGTTTCCCTTTCAGTGCTTTTGATTGGTCTGTTCATATTTTCTATTGCTTCTTGGTGCAGTCTTGGAAGGTTGTGCATTTCTAAGAATTTGTCCATTTCTTTGAGATTGCCCATTTTATTAGTATATAGTTGCTTGTAGTAATCTCTCATGATCCTTTGTATTTCTGCAGTGTCAGTTGTTACTTCTCCTTTTTCATTTCTAATTCTATTGATTTGAGTATTCTCCCTTTTTTTCTTGATGAGGCTGGCTAATGGTTTCTCAATTTTGTTTATCTTCTCAAAGAACCAGCTTTTAGTTTTATTGATCTTTGCTATTGTTTCCTTCGTTTCTTTTTCATTTATTTCTGATCTGATTTTTATCATTTCTTTCCTTCTGCTAACTTTGGGGGTTTTTTGTTCTTCTTTCTCTAATTGCTTTAGGTGTAAGGTTAGGTTGTTTACTGGAGATGTTTCTTGTTTCCTGAGGTAGGATTGTATTGCTATAAACTTTCCTTTTAGAACTGTTTTTGCTGCATCCCATAGGCTTGGGGTAGTCGTGTTTTCATTGTCAATTGTTTCTAGGTATTTTTTGATTTCCTCTTTGATTTCTTCAGGTATCTCTTGTTTATTTAGTAGTGTATAGCTTAGCCTCCATTTTTTTGTATTTTATACAGATTTTTTCTTGTAATTGATATATATTCTCATAGCATTGTGGTCGGAAAAGATACTTGATACCTTTTCAATTTTCTTAAATTTACCTCGGCTTGATTTGTGACCCAAGATATGGTCTATCCTGGAGAATGTTCCATGAGCACTTGAGAAGAAAGTGTATTCTGTTGTTTTTGGATGGAATGTCCTATAACTATCAATTAAGTCCATCTTGTTTAATGTATCATTTAAAGCTTGTGTTTCCTTATGTATTTTCATTTTGGATGATCTGTCCATTGATGAAAGTGGGGTGTTAAAGTCCCCTGATTGTGTTGCTGTCAATTTCATCTTTTATGGCTGTTAGCATTTGCCTTATGTATTTAGGTGCTCCTATATTGGGTGCATAAATATTTACAATTGTTGTATCTTCTTCTTGGATTGATCCCTTCATCATTATGTAGTGTCCTTCTTTGACTCTTGTAATAGTCTTTATTTTAAAGTCTGTTTTGCCTGATATGAGAATTGCTATTCCAGCTTTCTTTTGATTTCCATTTGCATGGAATATCTTTTTCCATCCCCTCACTTTCAGTCTGTATGTTTCCCTAGGTCTGAAGTGGGTCTCTTGTACACAGCATATATATATGGGTCTTCTTTTTGTAACCATTCAGCCAGTCTATGTCTTTTGGTTGGTGCATTTAATCCATTTACATTTAAGGTAATTATATATATATATATATATATATATATATATATATATATATATATATAAAATTAATAAAAGGAATATATATAATATAATTATATATATTCCTATTACAATTTCCTTAGTTGTTTTGGGTTTGTTATTGTAGGTCTTTTCCTTCTCTTGTGTTTTCTGCCTAGAGAAGTTCCTTTAGTGTTTGTTGTAAAGCTGGTTTGGTGGTGCTGAATTCTCTTAGCTTTTGCTTGTCTGTAAAGTTTCTAATTTCTCCATCAAATCTGAATGAGATCCTTGCTGGGTAGAGTAATGTTGGTTGTAGGTTTTTCCCTTTCATCACTTAAATATGTCCTGCCACTCCCTTCTGTCTTGCAGAGATCAGCTGTTAACCTTATGGGGATTCCCTTGTATGTTATTTGTTGTTTTTCCCTTGCTGTTTCTAATATTTTTTCTTTTTATTTAAGTTTTGATAGTTTGATTATTATGTGTCTTGGCGTGTTTCTCCTTGGATTTATCCTGTATGGGACTCTCTGCATTTCCTGAATTTAACTGACTATTTCCTTTCCCATATTAGGGAAGTTTTCAAGTATAATCTCTTCAAATATTTTCTCAGTCCCTTTCTTTTTCTCTTCTTCTTCTGGGACCCCTATAATTCGAATGTTGGTGCGTTTAATGTTGTCCCAGAGGTCTCTGAGACTTTCCTCAATTCGTTTCATTTTTTTTTTCTTTATTCTGTTCTGCGGTAGTTATTTCCACTATTTTATCTTCCAGGTCACTTATCTGTTCTTCTGCCTCAGTTATTCTGCTTTTGATTCCTTCTATAGAATTTTTAATTTCATTTATTGTGTTGTTCATCATTGTTTGTTTGCTCTTTAGTTCTTCTAGGTCCGTGTTAAACTTTTCTTGTATTTTCTCCATTCTACTTCCATGATTTTGGATCATCTTTACTATCATTACTCTGAATTCTTTTTCAGATTGACTGTGTATTTCCTCTTCATTTGTTTGGTAGGGTGGGTTTTTACCTCACTCCTTCATCTGCTCTGTGTTTCTCTGTCTTCTCATTTTGCTTAACTTACTGTGTTTGGGGTCTCCTTTTCGCAGGCTTCAGGTTCATAGTTCCCACTGTTTTTGGTGTCTGCCCCCAGTGGCTAAGGTTGGTTCAGTGGGTTGTGTAGGTTTCTTGGTGGAGGGGACTGCTGCCTGTGTCCTCGTGGATGAGGCTGGATCTTGTCTTTCTGGTGGGTAGGACCACATCTCGTGGTGTGTTTTGGGGTGTGTATGACCTTATTATGATTTTAGGCAGCCTCTCTGCTAATGGGTGGGTTGTGTTCCTGTCTTGCTAGTTGTTTGACAGGAAGACAACTTCCTTCCTGGGAGGGGAGGTGTGGATAGTGACCTGTGCTTGCACACAGGCTTCTTGGTGGCTGCAGCAGCAGCTTCAGCGTTTCATGCCCGTCTCTGGTGTCTGCGCTGATAGCCGCGGCTCACGCCCATCTCTGGAGTTTGTTTAGGCTGTGCTCTGAATCCCCTCTCTTCATGCACCCCAACACAATGGTCTCTTGCCGCTTAGGCACTTCCAGACTTTTTCCCAGACTCCCTCCCAGCTAGCTGTGGCACACTAGTCACCTTCAGCCTGTGTTCATGCAGCCAACCCCAGTCCTCTCCCTGGGATCCGACCTCCAAAGCCCGATCCTCAGCTCCCAGTCCCCACCCGGTGGGTGAGCAGACAAGTCTCTCAGGCTGGTGAGTGCTGGTCAGCACCGATCCTCTGCACCCCTTTGCTGCACTCTCCTCCATGGCTCCGAAGCTTTCCCCTAGCCACCTCCCCCGTCTCCACCAGTGAAGGGGCTTCCTAGTGTGTGGAAACTTTTCCTCCTTCACAGCTCCCTCCCAGAGGTGCAGGCCCCATCCGTATTCTTTTGTCTCTGTTTTTTCTTTTTTCTTTTGCCCTATCCAGGTACGTGGGGAGTTTCTTGCCTTTTGGGACGTCTGAGGTCTTCTGCCAGCATTCAGTAGGTGTTCTGTAGGAGTTGTTCCGCATGTAGATGTATTTCTGATGTATTTGTGGGGAGGAAGGTGATCTCCACGTCTTACTCCTTTGCCATCTTGAAGGTCTCTTCCTATATTAGTTTTTTAAACATCTTTATTGGCGTATAATTGCTTTACAATGTTGTGTTAGTTTCTGCTGTGTAACAAAGTGTATCAGCTATATATATGCAATGGAATAACATTCAGCCATAAAAAGAAACGAAGTTGAGTTATTTGTAGTGAGGTGGAGGGACCTAGAGTCTGTCATACAGAGTGAAGTAAGTCAGAAAGAGAAAAACAGCTTTCTCTTCTTATTCATTAGCTTACACAAACCTAAAACTTTGCCCTCAGCCCCTCTGTTGAAATCACTCATCTACTGATAGCAAGCTGACTTGGTAATCAGGCTCTGTCAGTGCCCTTCTCAAATCCTCCCAGTCCTGAGGACTTCCATACCTAAGACTCCTGAAACCTAGCCCAGTTTCCCGCCACTACCTACAACTCTTGACCCCAGTGTTACCTCTGGCTATTTGGGCCAGATGTGCCCCCAGACAGTGCCTGTGAACTAGCACCTCCTGGAAATAGCCATTAACTAACAGCCAACACCAACTGATGGATAAAGGCCTTGGCTCCCTTGCCCCATAGCATGGGATAACTCGGACATTAAATTATCTAATTGGATTAAGCTCTAGTCCCCAATGGTCACATGTTTGACCAGTTACCTTTTACTGGCATATTTCCCTTTCCTATCTCTCTTTTCCCTCCCCTACAGATGTTTCCTGAAAACTCCTCTCAAATAAACTGCTGCACTCAAATCCTTGCCTGGGGAAAGCAAACTAAGACACTTAATCTCGCTCAGTGCCCTGATTTCAGAACCCTAGGGGTGCAGTGTGATTAGCCCAACTCAAGTCATATGACCATTCTTATCCAATCTTCTGTGATTAGGGGAACAGATCGTGGTATAATACGGCTTCCCAGACTTCTAATGGAGAGGTTACTGGTGGGAGCAGTTTCCAGAGAAAGAGTCTATGGGAAGACTGGTACTCCAAACTATGGCTGCCAAATTCAAAGGACACAGTTTTAACTTGTGCATTCAGAGCTTCCTTTACACCCAGACATTGCTACCCAAATCTTCTAACAGTAAGGCTCCAAACTTAAAACAGAATTTCTCCCCTGAAATCCTGTCTTTACAGATATAGTAAGTAAAGCCCTTTATAACTTAAAGGTAGCAGTCTACCAATTACTTAGAATCTACTGTGCTAGACACTGTACATGCAAGCTCATTTTATCCTCACACCATGGGCATGTTTTGAGAAGTGGAAACAGATCAAGAAAGATCTTTACATTGAACAGCTCTTTTAATAGCCAACACATTGCAGCATGGAACAATAGTATTTCAGGTCACTCACCATCTCACTATAGATTATTGTAGAGATTCACCATTACTTGAAAGGTCTTTTAAAAATAAAACCAAACACAGAAATAATATTATCTAGAAAGCTGTGAATGTTTGACTTAATCTACTTTGTTGTAATAATTTACTTATGAATGATGCACTTAAGAAATTCCTTGCAGGCTACTATCTCTGTAAACATAACCCAGAATGCTTTTCTATTTTAGTCTAAAAGAATCCTCCAAAAGTGGATACAGTAATACATCCCTTCCTCCAAAGGTTTTATTTATAAAAATTAAGACCACATTGAATTCAAACACCTAAGTTACAATAGTTTTAGCAGCTCCTGTTCCCCAACAGTTAGACACACCAGGTAAGGACTGAGACTTCCTCAAAGTTTCCACCAGTATTTTCTAGAGTCCCCAGAGTGAACCATTTTATAAGCTGCAGTCACTCTTGGCCTCCAATTTTTCTCTCCTATCCACATTGAACCTATCAATGTCAAGTGATGCTACTTGAAGGAACCACCCCAATACTATGTTGATGGTGCCATCTTGAGCAATGGTTCTTGGAGTCCAAGAGCTGCCAATTCTCCACAAGTCAGGACTGTGCTAGATTAAGAGCAGAGTTGACGAGACTGGCCTCTCTCACCTTGCTGTGCTCCACTTTCTGACCTGAGGCCAAAATAGCCCAGAATGGACCCAGAGTGCCCCATGAATTCAGTGCATTTCTGACAGTCATCCTCTATCAAAAGAGGTTCAAAGCCAGTCCACGGGATCAGATAGGTGACAGACACCATACAAGTCTCTTCATCCAACATTTCTGACTCTTATCCAAATAACATTCTTTTATATGCCTATGTATTGAGGCAAACAGATAAGGTGAGAACGTGGAAGGAGGTGATGGTGATATTTCTCCTCATCAGTCTCTGACCCCACTTTGTCAAGCTGTCAGAAGCACTACAATGTTATGCCTCATTCCTTGAAGAATTTTATTATCGTTGCCACTCAGCTAAGCTAATATTAATTGATGCAAAATGTTCATCAGTCGGATGGTACTGGAATGCATCTACACAATGCTCACTACCCCCCCTTCTCCAGGTTGGATTCCTCAGTGACACAGGAGACCACGAGACAGCCCAAGAGGGACTAAAGTGTTGTAACTGGAAGCAAGAAAAGCTGAAGAAATGCTCCAAATACACACTGAAGCATGGCTTAAAATAATAGGGTAAATCTGAAGATGCTTGAGATTGAAATAGCAGACATCTCTGCCTGGTGGGAGACAGTTATATTTCAGAAATGAAATTGTAAGTGGCACCAGGCTCTGCATATAGTCATTGCTATTTCACATCAAAAAATGACCTTTCCATGTGCACACCTTGGAAAGCACTGTTGCACCTTCCAAATGCACACATAATTCATCTCCCCACACAGGGCAACCCACTAAGCATCACCCCTTAAAATATGAGCATGAATATAAAGCAGCCTTCAGTTTTGTTAAAAATGTACTCTATATTCAGTGGACACTCAATACCTTTGCTGCAATCTGCCCAACGCCCTGCCAGCATTGTCAATTAAGTATCCAGGCCTAAGAATATGAGATGGGGCCTAATGTTTGCTCTCAACTAGTTCTTTCAAAAATAATTTTTAAGATAATATAAATTGAGTGCATTGTGCCAACACTGTGTTTTGTGTACTGAATGTTTTACCTAGAATATCTCAATCGCTATCAAAACCATAAGAGGCAGGTCCTATTGTGATTAGAAACCTGGTTTAGAAAGGTTAAGGGATTTTCTCAGTGTCACAGTGTTTGGGTACAACACAGGCAGAATTCAACCCCCAGCCGTCCGACTGCAGATCTCATGTCTTAAATGACTCCAAGGTACAGCCTCCAGATTTTTGGTTCACTGACTCTGTTCTAGCCAGTTCTTCTGACATGGACAGTCAGTCAGTGTGTTAATAGATGTCTCTTTCTGGAGCCCATTTCCAGGAACTCAATAATCCATCCTCCTGGAGTAACTGTTCTTCCAGCATCTCCTCATGTGCAGTAGTATCTCGTCAGGGTTGAAAAGGATGGTTCGTGGTAAGTGGTTGGCTCCAATGGGTTTCAAAGCAAGAAGGGTACCATTTACAGAAAGATCAGCTAAAGGTACTGCCTACTTAACTATGTAGTTAATCAACCCACACAGGGCAGTTAACTTAGTCTGCCTCTCCTCACAACCCACTCATACTATGGCAGAAACCTTTGCAGAATTGGATGACATTTCCAAGACATTCAGAGGCTGACCTCTTGCCATTGTGTGATGTGGCAAACCCACAAAATGTGGGAAGTGTCACTGTGCCCAGTGCACTAAGGGCCACCATCAATCTTCCCCTATGCATTTCTTCCTCTGACATGCGAGTAGCTGGTGTCATGTAAAGGAAGAGGGGAGGAAGCTAAAATTCCTTATTTAGGCCTGTGCCGAGCCATCAGTTCACAAACCTTATTTATGGTTCATAAGAAGCCTTTGTGACTGATATTTCCCCTATTTTACAAATGGAAAAATAGATGTTTCAAGAAGTTAAATATTGTGTCCAAGTATATCTGACTGGTTAGTGCTAAGCAGATATAGGAACTCAAGTTTAATGTCAAAGAGCAAGCGTTCTTCCCACTGACAAGGCAAGTTGTCATAGTTTCCTGATTTGGGTCTGGATGAGGTCAAGAGAATCTTTGGATGCATAAGGGTGGGTTAGAAATATGGCAAATGCAAAGAGTAGACCTGATTTAAGAAACTCTACAAATGAGAGAGGGAGAGGGAGAGAAAGAGAGCTGCAGAGGTGGGAAAATTCACACCTCTCCTGCCACCTTTCAATCCCCAAAAAGGCAGATTTAATCCTAGTATTTTCTGGGATCTAAACACATTCAAACATAAATCACATGGGGAAAAAGAAGCATCATTTTGGTAACCCACGCATGTGTTATCTGTGGAAATAGCATCCCCTCCACGTAGCGGCTCCAGGATACCCACCCCTAGCCCTCAAATTAAGTTTACAAACCTATTACAAAGTCATTGCTGTTGCCTAGGAAATCTGGCAAAGGAAGAAAACAGTGGTTTCACAGTGGTCTGGGTGTAAAGTTAGAATAAGATATTGTATTTTAAAATTTGATTTTGTATACTACTTGGGCCAACTTCCTGGGATTAGAAGTTTCTTTCACACTCCACAGTCTCTTCAGACTTCTCAGATATCAGGAAAAATAAAGAAAATGGAGAGCACAGCAGAACAAAACCATAATTCAGGAGTTGGGTAATAGGTGAAAGATGCTAATCCCAGTTGAGAGAAGTTCATAAAAATGAAGCCTGGCCCCCCTTTGGGGAGCAGCAGTACTGCATCATGAATATTTATGGTGGAATATGGGAAGTGTTGGGAAACAGACCCAGCAGGGGCCAATCTACCCGAACAGCTGGGAATCGTTTGGGTGTTAAAATGAAGTTTTAAGGGACACCATTTAGATAAAAATCATATTTGAAAAGAATTATGTCTGTGTTCCAAATAATGTCTAGTGTAGAGCAATTTTGAGTTTTATATGCTTTGCAAACATCTGCTTGCTTTTAAACTTTACTCATCTTGTGCCGTAAAGTTGGATTCAGTTTCAAAAATCTCCCATATTTTTCTTTTGGGGTGATCCATTGAAAGGAGTTTATGAAAATGTTTAAAAGAAAAATATTGTGTGTACATATATGTATGTATCATGAACTGACTTTTCAAAAACATTACTTTTAAACAGGTGATGCGTACAGTGGTTAAGCACGTAGTCTCCATAGCTGGATTCCCTAAGACCAAATTCCAGCACCACACTCCCTACAGGCTCTGTGGCCTTGGGCAAGTTACTTAACTTCTCTGTACTTTAGTTTCCCGATCTGTAAAAACTGGGTCATAACAGTGTCTTCTCCTGTGGCTGTTATGAAGATTAAACAAGTTCCTGGTTTATAATAAGGAGACTGTGTTAGTATTAGCTTTCATCATTATTATTAAAATTATTTCATTGGAAACCTCAGGTAAAGCTCATAAAGTGAGAATCATGTTCTTACCCCAAAAAGTGTTTGAAAGAATTAAAAGAGATGAAGAGCAACAGTACCTAGCTCAAATGCTATGTACAGGAGTTCTTAGGGGGAATAACTAAGGAGCCAAAGCCCACTTTTGCCACCATCTCTCATCATTCAGTGTTCCTAAAATGAAAGTGATCATTTTCCAACAAAAGTAGTTACCGCCAACTAAACCAAAACTACCATTAACGGTTTAGTGTTTCAGTGTCATAACATATTTTTATGTAGTAAGACTCAATTTACTGTGTGTTATCCAGGGGTTTATTCACATGGTATGCTGAGCTGAATCTCTTCTCACCCTGTTTCACAGTAAAGTTTCACAGGAAATTTTCTTTTGGCCCCCAATCATGATTTTGTTCACTTCTTATTGAATTCATTTATCCAAAACAAAAATAGTAAAGAAATAAAACCACTGAAGACTCCAATAACAGATTGCTTGTAGATTTATTATTGTTATTGCAGTTAACTGTTCATTTCAGCTCTGCAATACTTCCAAATGATTCTGTGAATGATTAATAATTTACATATCCCTTTTGAGAAAATGCCTGAAAGCTGGTTCACTGATGTTTGAAATCCAGATTGCTGCATGCACGAAGAACTCTACCTTGCCCAGAGAGAAGATAACTCATTCCCCACAATCCATTTGCTTTAGAGCAGCCAGAGTAAAGATGCAAATACAATCATGTTATTTCACTGCTCAAAACTCTTTAATAACTCCCACACTCCCTGGGGATGAAGACCAAAATCCTTCACAGAGAATTTACAAGGCATGGCTTTGGACTAGCCTCCAGCCTTCCTCTCCCCATACTTCCATTTGTTCTCTAGTTTTTTTGGTCTCTCTTTGGTTTTCTTTTGTCAATTATTAAACTATTTCCTAGGGGGCGGAACAGGATATTAAAAGGGTTTCACATGGAGATCGCAAAGACTATCACTTGTTCTACGCCATGCATGATGTGGTTGTGGAATTTCAGATGACCACAATGGCCAGTTTCAGACATACCTGTAGTACTGAGAAACAAACCAGTGATAGTTTGATTTTATTTTGTTCTGTTTTGCACTCAACAATCCCCTCAGCTTCAGTGAAAGTGAGGTCTCCTTGCATTTCTTCAGGAAGAGAAGAAGCCGCAAGTAGAAACCTGAGTTAGCAGGGACTGCCTTTCATAGCGAGTCTGGAAATGCTGTAGCACTCCTGTAGTTTGGTGGCCTGATGAGCTGTCCAGCTAGTCTGCTGCAAAACCCTGACCTGCCTCTACAAGGATGACACTTTCCCATCTCAGCCTCTGGATAACTTCTTAGTTTTCAGGTCTAACACTAAATGTCACCCTCTCCAAGAGAAAGTCTCTGGTCCTGAAGATCAGGTCAGATCATTAACTGACTGCATTTCACTGATCCTGTATTATTTGTATAATTTCACATCTCTGGAGCTAGGTGCGACTTTCTAACAATGGGGTCTTCCAAACTCAGGGCAGGTCAGATGGGCAACCTGACACGGCTGTCATGCCAGCACACGAGTGAATGTGGGTGTCAGCCCTGGCAACGTGACAGCACACTGAAGCCCCTTGCCGTTTCAGTCTACAAAACATTTAAAGACCATATGAGGAAAGAGTAGAAGTCCTCGTCAATGTCACTTCTCCAAAGAAGATATACAGACTGCCAACAAACACATGAAAGAATGCTCAACATCATTAATCATTAGAGAAATGCAAATCAAAACTACAATGAGATATCATCTCACACCAGTCAGAATGGCCATCATGAAAAAATCTAGAAACAATAAATGCTGGAGAGGGTGTGGAGAAAAGGGAACACTCTTGCACTGCTGGTAGGAATGTGAATTGGTACAGCCACTATGGAGAACAGTATGGAGGTTCCTTAAAAAACTACAAATAGAACTACCATATGACCCAGCAATCCCACTACTGGGCATATACCCTGAGAAAACCATAATTCAAAAAGAGTCATGTACCAAAATGTTCATTGCAGCTCTACTTACAATAGCCCAGAGATGGAAACAACCTAAGTGTCCATCATCGGATGAATGGATAAAGAAGATGTGGCACATATATACAATGAAATATTACTCAGCCATAAAAATAAATGAAATTGAGCTATTTGTAATGAGGTGGATAGACCTAGAGTCTGTCACACAGAGTGAAGTAAGTCAGAAAGAGAAAGACAAATACTGTATGCTAACACATATATATGGAATTTAAGAAAAAAAAATGTCATGAAGAACCTAGGGGTAAGATGGGAATAAAGACACAGATCTACTTGAGAATGGACTTGAGGATATTGGGAGGGGGAAGGGTAAGCTGTGACAAAGCGAGAGAGTGGCATGGACATATATACACTACCAAACGTAAAATAGATAGCTAGTGGGAAGCAGCCACATAGCACAGGGAGATCAGCTCGGTGCTTTGTGACCACCTGGAGGGGTGGGATAGGGAGGGTGGGAGGGAGGGAGACACAAGAGGGAAGAGATATGGGAACGTATGTGTATGTATAACTGATTCACTTTGTTATAAAGCAGAAACTAACACACCATTGTAAAGCAATTATACTCCAATAAAGATGTAAAAGAAAGAAAGAAAGAAAGAAAGAAAGACCATATGAGGAAAGAGTAGAAGTCCTCATCAATGTCTGAAAAGCTTCTGTTGACACCTTTTGGTAAGATGAAGAAAGCACCAGCATCAAAATTCTGAGAACTAGTGTCAGTTGCTGGGAAGAAAATTCTAGACAACAGTGAGGCAATCTTTAAGAAATGTTGCTCCCCAACTCTCTTGATGACCAGAGAATGATACTGTATAGAAAAGTATGGACATTGACGACTCTGAGTCAGAAAGTGACCCAAAAGAGTACAACTCTCAATGTAATATCTTATTTAATTTATAGTATGTACAAGAGTGATATGATAAAAAATATCCATGCTGCAATTAATCTAAAATGAGCTCTTTAAGTAAGTATGAAATAAAATGTATCAAAAGCATAGGGTATTAATTTCTTATAATTAAGGAAGTATAGCGCTGTAGTTTAACTGGCAGGGTTTTATCTTTCTTAGTAGAATATAAAATAGTGATGTGACATAAGCAAGTTTTATGAAACATGGTATATATTCATGCATGTACATTATGATCATACTAAAAGAAAGATTAGACTAGTAAGGGAATACTACTTTTCATTCATTGCATTTACTGTAACTGTAATTCCATTTGGGTAATTACTTGTTTAATATCTATTTTCCTAACTTGTCTATCAATATGGAGTGATGCCTGAAATAAAAGAAACATTCAATAAATATTTTATAGGGAACAAGGTATTCTTAGACTTCTGTTCCCGGGTGCACAAATGTCACCTGGGATTTTGTAAATCCACCCACTGACCTCCAGTGCTAGAAGGCTGCAGGCTGAATCTGAGCTGTAAATGTGTGCTGCTTAATGGAGTCTTCCCCCAAAAAAATCTAATAAAATTGAATGTCTCTTGATGGGGCATGTGGTCTCCAATTCCCTGTCCCTATGGCTATTATCCATTTACAACTACATTATTTACCTGCCCCTTAAAGGCCTTTGAGTTTAAGATGCCTGCTCTGTGCTTTATATTAATACAAGACAATCATATCCTTTGTGCGGTTATAAGGATAGTTATTGATTTGTGGAAAAAAAAGCCCCACCCAGGCCACAAATGTACCCATGGCAACACTGGCTGTTGGGAAATTTTTAGACCATGAGAGTCAAAAGGTGGCCCAGTTCTTGCACTCATCATTCATCACTGGTACTTCTCCACTTCTCCATGTCGGCGCTGATGCTTACTGTTGTCCACAGGTGGCAGTGGTCCTTCACTATTGCAAAAGCCCCACATGCCAACGTTGTCTCTATGCCTTGGAATCATGGGCCCAGGGAATGATATCTGTATTCCAGGGCAATTTGTCTGCCTTTATCACTCCACCTCTTGGACGTTAATGCTCATGTGCAGTATTTACACAGGGAAGGAACTCAGGTCCTTGTGGATCATATGATGTGTTTACGTTGCTGAGACTTAAAGGTCAGTTTGCAACTGAAAAGGTATTTTTCCCATGTAGAGTAAATCAAGTACCTTTTCCAGTCTTCCCCCTCAAATAAGAGAGCAGGGAGGCAAAGGCGATTTTGCTGCTAATTTTATTCCCTTACTAGTCTAATCTTTCTTTTAGTATGATCATAATGTACTAGCATATCTCCACCTTGAATTGTCACTATAATGAACTATAAAAACTAAGACATTTTCACAAAACATAATATACAGTCTTCTTATGTGTTTTGCATTTTTAACACCATTCTGTATGTGTAGAGACACACTGGAAAGCTCAGTTTTAAAGGAATTGAAATTAAGCAATATTTTAGCTCTAGTCAATTTTCCCAGGTAACTTAACCCTTGATAGCTGGAAACTTGAAAAACAAGGTTTCTGTGCATTATCTTTCTTCTATTTAAATCCTGGCAGAATGTGTTTCACTTGTAACTCAGCGACAAAAGCACTGGTTTTCTTAAGAACAATCCACAAGTATGAATACTCCTCAATAACACATGACAAAGTTTTAAATGCTTTTTTGTTAGAGACCATGACATTACCTACAGCAAGGAATAAGTCACAGCAGATCAGTTTCAATGGACTAACTACCCCAGAGTCCCACTGTATACACGACCATTAGCAACGGTATTTGTTGGTGGTGGTTTACGTAAAATAACTTTCTTCACAAGAGAAAAAAAATATATGGTTATAAAGGCAATACTTCTGTGGCCAGGATCAGCCGCTCACTGCTTTTCATGACATGACATTAAGAAATCCTCAAGAAAAGCATCGCCTTTTTAAAAGCACATATTACTGAATAAATGGAGCCTGTTTTAAACAGGCCACTTGAATTGAAAAATCTTTTGCAAAATTGCTCTTGTACTTTTAAATCAGGAAAGGCATGTTAAAGACAAATGGCCCAATTAGACTTGATTCAGAAAAAGATAAGTTGATAAATAATAAACGTTAACAATGTTGTTTTTCTCTACTGAGAGAGATTTATTTCCCCTTCCCTCTCAGAAGTAAAACAACCGGCGTGTGGCTTTTCTTGCTCTGGCAGAGTTAGCTTCCCTCACACAGCTGTGCACATCTGGTGCCTGAGTCTGCACTAAAACAGAGCTCCACGGCATCATTACACAAGCTCTGTGCTCTGTGAGCTGAGCCCCTACTGTGAACGTCCTCCCTGAAGCTGTTTCTTCATTTGACTCCCATACCTAACCTCATCTCTGTCCAATGTTAACAGAGTGCCAGTTTGTTGACCTTCCACAGACTCTCAAAAGTTAGTTTATCTCCAGCTGTTGCAAAATGATGATACTGAACATGAGAAATAATACAACACCAGGCAGGTGTTGGAAACCACTGCACTGGTGTTTGTCCATTTGAGCATCGGAACCTAGGGCAACACCCATCCTTCTACACTTTGTGGACAGGCTGACAAGGTGCTGGTTCCTTCATCATCTTGGGAACGGATCTTTGACCCAGCCAAAGTCATTCCCTTGGCACTTCTGACTGAGCCAACAAAAGCTAAAAACCACTTTCAGGGCAAATCCAGCAGATAATTCAAAAGCAATATCCAAGTTGCTAACAGGATAGAAATGAGCGCTTATTAAATTACTACTATGAGCCAGGCACTTTACATGGAGCATCAGTGAATGTTTAGAACAACACTGTGGGGACTTCCCTGGTGGCACAGTAGTTAAGAATCCGCCTGCCAATGCAGGGGACTCAGGTTCGAGCCCTGGTCCGGGAAGATCCCACATGCCACAGAGCAACTAAGCCCGTGTGCCACAACTACTGAGCCTATGCTCTAAAGCCCGTGAGCCACAACTACTGAGCCTGCAAGCCACAACTACTGAAGCCCGTGTGCCTACAGCCTGTGCTCCACAACAAGAGAAGCCACCACAACAAGAAGTCCACACACTGCAACGAAGAGTAGCCCGCGCTCACCACAACTAGAGGAAGCCTGCGCACAGCAACGAAGACCCAATGCAGCCAAAAATAAATAAATAAAATAAAATAAATTTATAAAAAAAAAACACTGTGATAAAAATTTTATTAGTCCCACTTACAGATGAGAAGACTGAGATTCAGAGAGATTAGCTAACTCATGTGCCAAGTCACCCAGTTTATTACCTACAGCACATTAACCTAAGTCCATTTACTTGTGAGGCCTGTGGTCTTTTCACTAATTCATTTCCAATGTCACCTTTTCCTGTTTTATTGTCCCTAAAATAATTTTTTAAAATACATGCTTTAGAAAGGGCAATCCCAGTGCTTGTGAAATGTATTCCCTCCATTCTTCTTTAAAGGATCTTGGTGGGGGGATGGGGGGAGGAGTCGGGAGGAAGGAACTTGATATCAACTGTGGCTTTGGATGTGACATTCACTTTTATAATAAATGTTATTTTCCCTGAGTTCAATGATAGGCATCCTTGATTTTAATGAAAAAGGAGGTTCTTATTATAATGATTGATTTCAATACCAGTAATGTAAGTTACATAGACTCAGTTCCTGAGTGTGTATATAATCACAGATATTTAAGAGCAAGTGTACATTTTTCAGTGCAGTCCATGTGTTTCTGGGATCATTTTATCTTGGCCAGTGTTTTTAGCAAGACATAATCAAGAATATGAATTTTCCCCAGAGAATTCTCAGAATATACAGCATTGCAGCATGGCCCTAGATTCTTAGAGCTTCCACATCCCAGCTGACCAATGCAGAATTACAAAGAGAGGTGAAAAAGAGATGTAGAATTATAAAGAGCATAAGCCTTTCTCCTTAAAGCTCTGGGTGTCCGACTCCCCGTGGTTCATGCCTGTGTAAAGTATAAAGCAAGTCACCTGACTTTCAAAGAGAATTTCAGATTGACAGCTTTCCAGGGCATTGGCATCCATGTCAGTCTCTTAGACACAGCTACAACATTTTGTGTTTAGCTTGCGGTTAGGTTTCAAAGGCAAACTCTTATTCTCTTTGAATGAGGATTCTGACTGCTGAGGACCTGGCCAGTCCAGCTGCAGCCCCTTCCTCCCTTTACTCAAGCAAGACGGAAGACTGGGAAACATCCAAACGTTAACTGAACAGCTCACGTGTAGCCCTGTGCAAAGTACAGAGGGAGTGAACCCCAGTGATGCTTGCCTTTTGGGACTTCTCTCCATCCATTTTTCTGAATTAGAAAAAAAAAGATGAATTTGATAAATATTGTGAAAAGGTTCCAGGCTGATGACTTTATTTCATTTTTAGAATTTAGAACTCTTAATGGAAAATAAGACAGCATAATTATCAGCCACAAAATCATTCTATATTCCTATATGGAATATTCAGAGATGTACAGTCATCATCTCAATTTTCCTTGTTCCTATTGTAGAAGAAAAAAAATTTATTTCCACATGTAATATTTTTCTTGAGGTTGACTAGCTATTTTACAGATATATTTGTTGTTGCAAAGACCATCAATAGAAACTAAAAGTAAGTTGCACTCTAGAACACTCAGAACCTAGGTCCAGATTGATTTCCATTTGTTTATAGTGCAAACTAATTTAATTAAATATTTTTTCCAGAGTCCTGCTTCACTGGGGTTATGACCTAAGACTTTCTATGAACACAGATATGTCAAGTTTCCTTGTGCACTAAAGAGAGGCCTGGGGCCCAAGAAAAAGGATCTGAGTTCACACCCCACTTTTAGAATGATATTGCAGTCAGGTGATATTCTAGAAGTCATGGCACCTGACTTTTTAGCCCTGTTTCTCTATCCACAAAGAAGGTGAAAAACTCCGTGATCTCTAGGGCCCCTTCAAGCTGGAACATATTCATTCTAATGTACCAGGCACATTTAAAAAAATGTATACCATAAAGAGAAAATTTCAGAATGTTTTTTAAAACTCAGAAATAGTATTTTTGATAAATATCATATCTAAATTATAAGTAAAGCAAAATGAGGATGTAAGTGAGAGAAGACGGAGACACAATTACTTTCCACATTGTGATAGTGCCTCCAAAAATCTACAACTGTGGAGGAAAGCCAATATTCCTTTGTTTCCTCCAGCAAAAGTCACAATGAGCCACAGGTGTGACCACCTCCACTCTCCCTCCCCAGCAGTGCTGAACTGACAGAGTATCTGTGCAGAGGGACACTGGGAGCCCAAGATGACTGTCAGCACATCTGTGCTTCCAGAGTCCTTTCCAGCCTAGGCTATGGGACGTCCGCCCAGCACCGTGGCTGGACAGCACAGCCCTGGCCCCCATCCCCGGAGGATTACTATGACTATGGGGCCTCGGGGCACTCATCAGCCCTCTACCAATTCCAGAGTTTGCTTACTCATAATCCTCCTTGGACAGAGACCAGTAGAAACTCCTGTGCTAAAGAGTACCCAGCTGTCACCTTGTTTTGGAATGTAACCCAACCAAGTTAACTGTCAACACTGGCGGGGGAAGGGAGGAGGGGATCTCGAAAGAGTTGGAGCTTTTTAACCCCAAAGGCTCCCACAACTTAGGGGAAAAAAAGCTCTTTTATTAATCATTAGATGTTGCCTGCTAACAAACTAGAATGTTTAGATATCTGGTAAACATTTAAGAAGTATGACTCACTGAGGCTATTTGACCAAATGAATTGAAATAGCTACTTCTTTCTGGAGAGTTGGGTTTCAGTAAAATCAAACACAATTTCAGCTGGTTTTTTTTTTTTTTTTTTTCAGTGACCTGTATGCAACTCCCTCTCTTGTGCTCACTGTGCCATGCTCTGTTATGCCCCGATTCAGAGATGCTGGGTGCCAGTGACTGAACAAAGGGGAGCTATTGAGCTAGGGATTCCCTTCCCAACTCTTGTCCCAACGTTAGTCTCCAGCCCTGATGGCGGCACATTGGCTGTTTCTCCAGATACCATGGTTCAGTCATTTATTCAACAAGTACTTTAATGTCTGTGGTATGCCCTGGGGACATAAAGATGAAGAAACATGGTCCCTGTCCTTACAGAGTGCCCAACCAGACAGCAAAGACACACCTGAAGTGGCAACTACAATGAGAGAAGTGTGTACCAGGTGCCCATAAGGGGAACAGCCCCTACCTCTGCCTGGTGGAAACAGGGAAAACTTCATGGAGAAGGTAGTGCTTGAGTGCACAGTGAGAAGATGAGTAGGCACGTATCTGCTGGACTGGTTTGGGGACATGGTGGATGACAGTGAAGTCTTAGGAAAGGCAATGTGCACAGACACAGAGATATGAGAGAGTTTATGTTCTCAGAACATCAAGTTCAGAGATTCAGACCTTTGCCGACAGAGAGCTCCATGTCCCCCAGCACTTGTTTTGAATAAGGCCCACCTTATAAAGAAGGCAGAATGCAAGGCGTGAATCAGACCCTGAGGCTCAGGGGTGTATATTGAGGGGAGAAAAGGGTGCTCCCTTCACGAGGGGATAGAGGTAGAGGTGGGAAAGAGTCTGGAGTTTCTAACAATAAAGTTCACATATCACAATTTAATGCACCCTCATAAGCCTCCCTGAAACCCCTCAATATAAAGGGTCTCACTCTATCTCATATGTATTTCATATGTAACTCTCTAAGTCATTTTAGGTCATTGAGCTGGACTGATGGAGTTATCTTACAAAGCTTAAAATGGCATAGAATCAATTTCTTTCACCTAATTCAAGTTTTTAAATGGAGCTGTGCTGCTACTGATGATTTGTCATAACACTTGAGCAGGCTGGTGACAGATGCAGAAGAAAGGAGAGTACATATGGTATCATACACCCCTGGAGTCACACCCACTTAATACACTATTGCTCTTTTGTATAACTACATAGTAGAAATTGCAGGGAGAACCCTCACAATCATCTGACAAAGTAGGAATCCAATCCAAGAAAGAATGGAACCAGCAGTGACTCATTTGAATATTTGTTACATGAAATAGGAAAACTTATAATAAACCTTGAAGAATTATTAGTGACTGTACTTAGTATTCAAGGAAGCTGGAAGACTTAGTACATATAAAATCTTGACTTTTACACCTACTTAATATCACTGAGGGCCAGGCTGAGACATCAGTGAAATCTTAAAGGGAGGGGTGAGCATAAGGATAACTAAAAATAAAATACCCACTCAAGATAAATCTCAAATAAAAGTTACAGAGTACACCAAAATAATCTAGTACTGGGTAAGATAGCAGGTAATAAAAAAAATTGGCAGCCAAGAAACCAAAAATAATAAAGCAACTTGAAATGACTTTGTAGGTTTCTAAAACATTTAAGAGGAAAACTGTCTATAAAACAAAACCAACAGGTTATAAAACCAATGCTTGTGATAATAAATTCATGAATAGATGCCTTAGAACCTATCTTTTTAAAACCTCAGTAGATGGGATAAACAAGACTGGACATAAAGATATAATTAGTCAGTTAGATGATACAATTAATTAAATCACTCAGAACCCATCACAGAAAGATAATGAGATGAAAATTATTAAAGGAAAGCTGATATATAAAATATATATTCAGGAACTCAAATAAAACTAATAGGTCTCCAGAGAAAATATAAAAAGGCATATCTGGAGATGTAATTGCTGGAATTTTTTTTTTTTAGGTCTGTAACCTAGCCTGGACTAACAGGCAAAGGCTTGCTCTTATGATTAAAATGAGCTAAAAAGTGAATGGTAACAGAGCAGTATCTCTAATCTTGTTGAATTTAAAAATATAATCAAAGTCAGAAGGAAGTCTTGTTAAGTGTGGATATGTTGTCATTAGCAATTTGCATAAACCAGAGAAGATTGTTATTGCACATGGAATGACATGTTGCCAAATAACAAACCTGTAAAGTCCTACTGATTGGTCTCCTCTATTAATCCACTTTGCTGGGCATGTTTAGTAGATTGCAAATATTATTCTTTTACGTTTGTTCCTTTGCTTGAAGTGGTAAGGTATTCAATTTAGATTCCTTAACACACATGCACTAGACTCATTTGAGCTGAATGAGGAAACTTTCCTGGGAACCACAGTGCCTGCCAAATCCTCGTTTCATAAATGTGGAGCAGTAAGCAAAAAAACAAAGACCTGAGATGGAAATGGAAGAACTTCGAATCATTTTGAGATGATCTTCCTTTTTATTGGTCTTGCAAATTTAACATGAATTTCTCCTCAGTGCTTTTTAACTACTGACATCCAGTGAAGACGACAAATACATTATGAGATCTGATATTCTGAGGCTAGGCATAGACCCTACACAGTAAGATGAAGCATATAAGATAAAAAAGGTAAGTGATGCTCATTTTGCTGGATGGTTGACATTAAAGGATTCAGCAGTGGGGGAAGGGAATGTAAGGAAAAGACAGTAGATACTGGGAAGCCACAGGAAGGCCAGAAGGACTCTCACTGATCTTAGAACAGATTCCAAGAGGCTGAATGTACCTCCCACTTTGGGGGGTGGCAAAAAATTCCAAAGCACTGTCAAGGTAAGCTAAGGACTTGGTACTGGAAGTTCCAAATTTATACATAGTCCCTTGAATAACAGGGGGGTTAATCTACATATAACTTAACACTCTTTTAGCTGACCCTCCTTGTCTGTGGTTCCTCTGCATACACAGAGTCAAATGACAGCAGCAGATCATATTGTACTGTAGTATTTACCATTGAAAAATATCCACGTATAAGTGAAGTGGACCTGCGTAGTTCCAGCCTGAGTTGTTCAAGGGTCAGCTGTTAAGATTTACTTAAGGCTTTTGAGAAATTTATCCTCTGCTGATATCATGTCAGTAACTTCCTGAAAGCATAGAGAATGGAAATTCCATGAAGCTCTGAAAACACCATAGGCAAAAGAAATTCTAGTGGCATAAGCAATGGAAAACTTCCCCAAATGTCTTCACCAAAGCTTCCCCCTGCTTTCCCCAGTGAAATTACTAAGGAATTGGTAGACTCTAAGTTCTAGTTGTTAATAAAGAAGCTAATTTGGCCTCCTTATCATCCACTTTTAATCTAATCTCATCTACAGCATTTGTTTAGCCCACGATGTCATAATAATGACTTTAAGGTCACTTTGCTTAATTAGATGATCAAATTCTGCTTAAAAAAAGTTTCCCTTACAGCATAAAGTGTATTTCTAACTTTTAAACTGATTGCTATAATACAAAAAAATCCCCAAATAGAACAACACCAACTCCCTCATTGAGGGAGAGTTCTGATCCCTCAATGACTCTGAGAAAATGAAAGTGTCCATGTTAGGCTGTTATGGTGACAGTAATGTCTTGAATCCTAATTCTGAGTAATAACAACTATTTCCTAATTAAGAGAATTTTTGTGCCTTCTCCCTGCCATGATGCACGAGATCTTGTCCAAAATAGAACCACTCTGCACATTTACCTGTAAGCTTGTAACAGTGCAACCCTTAAAAAGTCTAGCTGCCATGTGACCCAGTCTGGACACAGGTTTTCATTCAAAGATCAATCAGCCTAGAATCAAAAGAAAATTGCAGAGCTATATGGTACTTTATTGCAATATCTTGATACAATATCAAAGAAGGATCATACATTCATAATGTATGACCAAATCCTTAAAATCCTCTTTCCATACCTCCTGATCTCATTTCACACCAGGGGGAACTTTTCGCAAAGACTCTCCACTTCACTCTAACCCCCCCCAAATCCTGGCCACACTGACTTCAGCAGCTCTTCTCCTTTCCACATTTTTGGAATCATTCTCCCTTCAGCACTTTCTAATGAAAATCAAATCAGGCCAGTCTTGATTATCCTCAATTCTTCCCTTCCTCCATTACCCAGAATCTATTCAACAGAGGATTGGGAAACCCAGCAGACAATGGCAAATTCTCTTTAGTGGATAGGAAGAGTCTGGAGAGGGGGTTCCTATTCTCCTGTAACAATAAGATCATATTAAAAAAAAATACTGATCACTTAAGAAGATGACTCCCATTAGGGTACTTTGGAAGAATTGTCAACAATGGGGTATTCTGAGACATGTTGTCCTGGATTCAAACTATGGCCATATTTTTAGGCTCTGTGACTATGAAAACAATGAGAGTACTTTATACCAGTGATGTAAACTCCCACCACAGGCCCTGGGCTTCATTCCACTGACTGTTGAATGGCTTTTTCTCTTGCAGAATCTGCATTTTGTTTTCCTGCATCTTTTGGAAGAAAACTTATGTAACTTCTGCATCTAGAATAAACTTTGATGGGTTTAATCAGATATTCACATGCTACACAGCTTCTGTTTCCTATGTTCTACTCAGGCCGTTGGTAAACTCTCTTGACATGCATACTGGGGGCAGCATATACATTAGAAGCTGTCCTTTAATCCTATGGTGTGAGGTAAAGCAGAGCCTCTGCTTGAACTAATGAAAATTCATCTGTCACTGGTACAGTTGGACACCACCCGATTTAAGAAATCTTGCAAAATTGCCACTTTGAGACAGATGGCACCATTCTGGCCCCAAAAAGTCTCTAGTTTTTTGACTGTCTGGTTTGAAAGAGATCTTTTCATATCATATATTTGAGGCAGACAAATAGCTAGAAGGAGAGAATTCTTTTACTCAGGACTATGTTTTGTTGTTTTTGTTTTGCTTCAAAATAAAGTTAAAGCTCCTCGTCTCACTAACCCAAGGAAGCTGATTGATGGATAATTGACTATTCAGCATTTAACCAAGTAGCCAGCCATTTCAAGCACAAAGTCTGTTTAATTCCAGGCTGGAGTTACAGTCTTCTGCTGTCTACCACTAAGGCCTGAAAGTAAAGTTGAACTACCACTCTTGTGAAGAGTTGAGATAGAAGGGATAACTTTTCTTTTTTTTTTTTTTTTTTTTCGGTATGTGGGCCTCTCACTGCTGTGGCCTCTCCCGTTGAGGAGCACAGGCTCCGGACGCTCAGGCCCAGTGGCCATGGCTCATGGGCCCAGCCGCTCCGCGGCACGTGGGATCCTCCCAGACCGGGGCACGAACCCATTTCCCCTGCATCGGCAGGCAGACCCCCAACCACTGCGCCACCAGGGAAGCCCCGGAAGGGATAACTTTTTTACTTTATTGATTCTATTAAAAAAGAAACTACTGTCGAGATACACACTTTTATAGTTTTTTTTTTTCCTATAATGAAGATTTGCATCTACCCACTGATATTTTCTTATACCTGTTCCCCCAGGCAACCTACTATATGAATTTATACTTCAACCGACTGGAATATGAGTGAAATGAGGAGCAGCTAGTAACTCTGGGGCAGACAGCAACCAACCCACTGGCCCACAATGGGATCAATCTGTACATTCAGGAACACCATTACCACGCTGGGTCCCCTAAGCTGCCCTACTTATTCTTTCCACACATACTTACTGAGTGTTAATTACACACCTGATACTACACCCAGGGCTAGGGAGACAGAGGTAAATTACACAAACATGATCCCTGCCCTCCTGGAGGGGAAACAGACCCAAATGGTAAGCAAAGACATAAGTAAAATAATCGAAAGTTCTAAGAAGTGATATGAAGGGAACCAACCAGGACAGGTATGCAGGAGAAGCCTCTTGTAGGTTAAGAAGTTCAGGAAGGGTCTTTTTGAAAGATGGCTTTCTTTCTTTTCTCTGTAACATTCCTTCAAAAATTTGAAGACAGCTAAGGCCTAAGAATACACATTTTCTTTTCTGGGCCCAACATTCACTGTTTGTTCGGCTTGTCCCCTGATAAAATGTTCAGGGAGGGTCCCTTCTACATCTTCCTTGGGTACTTCTAGACATGGGTCTTCCATAAAAAGAAAAGGACCCAAAAGATAAGAGACTTTCTTTTGCAGGGGTAGTTGACAGACAAGTCAGAAAAGCTTTGGTACTGTATCATTTACTGTCATTAGGAAAAAGCTAGAATCCCAAAATCTGATCCTCCAATCTTTGAGTGCAAATAGTTCTGGGTCTCCACACAAAGTCTCCCACTTAGTACACTCATGGTGCCAGCTGCTACCAACTACCAATGGGGAGCCAGACCCACCCTGGGGTTTCCAGGGACTTGATATCCAAAGTCATCATCAAGCTTCTGTTCTTAAAACCACCATTTATCCACCTTTATCTCCTGCTCTTGACTTCTGTCCAGTTCCCCTTCCACTTCCTCCTTGCCCCTGCTGTGCTTCACCCACAGCTGAGCTATCGCAAAGGTCCATCAAGAAATAAGGCAAGGGGATGCATTGCTCAATCCTGTTTATTTAGCTTCAGGAAGAACTGCATTCCCAACCCAAGGTGGGTATATGTGACATTCTGAGTAAATGAAACCAATCTGTTCACAAATGATGAAAACATTTTCAGCACAACATGCAGATATTGATCATGCTATAAAGAAGGCTTTAATCTTATTTACTAAACACCCCCTTGGCTGGCCTGGGCTGCAGCCAGTCAGAACTATAAAAACATGAGTCCAACTAGTTTGCATATTGCTTTTTTTTTTAAATTATAGTTCCTCCAATTGCCCAGGTTCTGTAAATACTTACTCAATATTTACTGCACTTAAATTTAAGAATTTGGTTGTCTCTCTTAACTGGTTTATGAACACCAAACAGAAAAACCAGTTCTTCAGATGGAGGTGATAGCACCTGATTGACACATCGAAACTGGATTACGTATTAAACGAGAAATGCCCTCCTTGAGCCAAGATCACTGTGAAGTGAAAAGCAAGTGACCTTCTCAGTTGATGATGCATCCATAAAATGGTTGGAAAGCTGCCCTATTTGCACATGGAATCAGAAAATAAAATGAAATAAAAAGATTCCATCCCATTCCTCTAATTTCATCATCTTGCTACAGCCATTCTCCCCAGGGCTTTCCTCTAACCCAGTTGCCAAGGAGGCATGAGGGGTTAACCTCTCTGAAACACCATTAAGGATTCTGCGGGCCCTCCTGGGGCTACTCTGAAAGAGCACTGTAGGGAAACTGGCTGCTTCTCTGGGCTCATCATATGGAAAGTATATTTCTCAACACAGCTGGCAAACAAATCTCTTTGAAGGAGATAGCCAAGAGGCCCACGATTGGCCCTCAAATAATGAGTTCAGCATCTTTCACTCTCCCCAGTCTACAATATTCTTCCTCCCTTGTAGTTATTTATTATTATTCAATATTTATGCAAGCTATAAATGTGAAGAGCACTGAGCAGTATCACAGAGAGGGCCAATGCAATAACAACACCTTCTCCCAAGGCCTAGAAAAGGACCTGCAAGTCAAGTCCAATGGCAGAGGCATCCAAGGAGAGAGCAGGGCAGGAAGATGGAGGGACAGCTGAAGCTGTCCAGAGTCAGGGACCCTTTCTAGACACTGTCACATTCTGCTGGATGAGAGCTCCTCTACGCTGCTGTGGATCACAGGAGGAAACAGCTTGACCTCTCCATGGCTTTGGCTATTCCACATTTGTTTTGTAAACAGAAGTCGAAATAGGGACCCAGAATTAAGACATGTACCATAAACTACAACTCATATTCCTAGGCCCCACCCAAGGTAGTGGAAACTATTAAAAGAGCAAGAGTTTAGAAAGCAGTGCTTTCACTCAGGGTACACAGCCTGTGAAACACCCCCCACCAATGACTTGTGCCCATATACAAACTGTCCCGACGTCCTCCAACAATGGCCCGAGCATAGTCTCTGCTTACCAGGAAGTGAGTGTGATGAAGTTCAGGCCACGGAAGAAGTACCCGAGGTAATGTCATCAGAAAATGACAGAGCTGAGATCTGAACCACAACTCCCTGACTCCAAGGCCAATATTTCTCCATTACAGAACGGCTGCCTCTGCCTTCTCTTCCGTTGGTTGCTCTGTACCTTGGTTCCCTGGCATCTTTCCTCTTCAACTCTTCCATCCTATTTTCCCTAAATGGCTATTCGCCTTGTACCTTGGACTCCAGGCCTCCTCCAGCCCATTTCGCTTGTTATTTCTCTCCTCGGCCCCTCTGCTTTTTTAATTTCTGTGTTCTTCCTGGGAAATCGCATTGTCCCTCGTGCTTTAACCACCAGCTCTATGTGGTGGACTTTCCATTGCCTCTCCAGCCCTACACTTGACCTTATGAACTTGGGAGTCAGACAGGCTTGGGGTGAAATATCAACACTGCTCCATAGCACCTGTGAGACCTTCTTCAGCTGTCTAGAACCATTTTGCGTCCTTAAAGTGAGAATAATATTTATCTCAGAGCTGAGGTCAAGATCTCCAGGGGCTCTAATGCCCATTCTCCCCTCCTTTTTAGTAACAGAGTCCTGATTTGTAGCAGAGTACTTTACTGCCAGGCTCTAACAACATTTCTCAGCCTCCCCTTCAGCTTCATGTGATTATGTTCTAGCCAGTGAGAGGCAAGCTAAGGCATCCAATGGAAAGCCTTTTCTCTACTTCCCTCTTCCACTTTTCAAGAACACAGATGTGATGGCTGAGCTTCATCAGCCATTCTGGATCATAAGGAGACCTTGAGAGTAGAAGCCAGATGCTTGAGTTGGCGAGGCAGAAAGATATATGACTGGGTCTCCAAAGAGACTGCAAAACCACCATAACAGACCTGAACTGCCTACATTTTATATAATGGCAGGGGGGCGGTGGGGGGAATCACTGTTTGGCAAGTTTCTTTTCTTATATACATATGCAGCCAAATCTAGCACATCTACCATGGTTTTTCTTCCTCTCCTTCTTCTATCTAGGGAGAAAAATACCCCACAAAAGACATACAGCAGCTACTGACACTGGAGATGCAACTGGTAGAAAAAGGAGAGAAATACCTTTCTCCTGTCCACCAATCTCCCACTAGGACTCCCACTGACTAAACTAGCCAGGAGCCACTTCCGAAGACGTCGTGGAAATGCTGTTACAAAGGACAGCTTCCTTCAATGGAGAACAGAGCAACAAAGGGTGGGGGGGATGAATTTGAGAACAAATGCCTGACGAATGACATGGCCTGCCCAGAGAATGTTAACTAAATGAAGGCCCATTCGTAAAGCATTTAGCGCAGTGCCTGCCGTATAATAGGCATCCCCAAAATGCTGGCTCCCTGCCCTTTCACTCATTTCTCTTCTGAGTTATAGATTCACAGAGTCATTCATCTCTGCATCTCTCCATACTATTCCACAAATACCTCCACCCAGTTTGTCCAAGACAGAATTCAGCACATTTTGCTTCTATAAAATTCCCTTTCTCCTGTGTTCTAACACAGGGGATGGAATCATGACCATCCTAAGTACTGTCTTGATATCTCAGAGTCCTATTAAGCTCTTCCTTTTCCATAATCTTCCGTCCCCCAATTCCATCCAGTTATCAAACTACAGATGTCTGCCTCCACGGATTTCCTGACCATCCCCTCTCATGACCATGAATCTAAATTGCTCTCAATGTCACTGCATCCTCTCACACAGTTTCTGCCCTTCTCTGTTCATCCACACTATCCAAATCTCTCTCTGGCTTCTTTTTCACCAGCTTCTCATTTTTTGGCTCACGTGAGGCTTTGAATTCACACTCAACTTCTTGGCCTCCTTTCACCATCAATTACATAACTAACGAATGTCTGTATCTTATAGATCAAGTTCACAAAAGCAAGACTTTGGCCCATTTATATTTTCTTGCTATACTGTTAAGTTGATTGCCTGTGGCTTAACTGCCTGTGAATGATATGTCTCCCATGACCTGTTCAATGGGAACTGAGAGAGGGCAGGATAGCTTATAACTGACATCTCTTTAAACAGCCTGACTACCACAGCTATTCTTTTCAAACTCAGATATGATCATAGCATCCTCCTGACTAAAACTCACCAAAACTTTATGACTACCCAGAACAGGAAGAAAAAAATGTCTGGCTTACAAAATTTAATAGGAAATATTTCTGTCATTAAGAGATGAATGTCACTTTGTGATTCATGAAATGTTAAGTGAAATGTGCTCACTGGGAATCTTTCACAACATGGAAAAAATTTCCAAAGGATCTTTCTACACTCACCCTATGCTCCAGTGTCTTGGATCCAGTGTCTGGGACTTACTTTCCATTTCCAAATTCTCTTCTTTGAACTTCTGTTCTCTCTGTCTGGAATGCTTTTTCCCTTGATATTTCTACATGCTGAAATCCTACCCAGAAATCCCAAGAAATTCTAACATCGTCTTTGCAATGCTACTGCCCCTCATCACCCCAGAGTTAGCCCCTTCTAGACACAAATGGCCTCCCTCACTTATAAGCTCCAAGAAAGCAGGCACAGCATCTGTTTTTTTGGCCACTGTATTCCCAGTACTCAGGAGAGACCCTGGATTAGCAAATGCTCCATACGTATCTGTTGAATAACTGTGCACCCCACAGTGCATCATTTCTTCCCTACATGTCTATTGAAGCACTGATGACAGCCTGCCTTAGATTCCAGCCATGTCAGTTCTTATATCTATCCCCTAATAGGAACTGAATAAGAATGTTATTAATCTTGGCATCTTCCATGCACCTAGAAGACTGGTTTAAACAAACTAGATTCATGATAAATATTTGTGAAACTGAACAGTTGAGTGTATTCATTCCTTCTGAGGTCAAAAGAAAGATTTGGATCCAATAAGATACTTTTTCTTCACAAAGGAAAAGAAATTAACATTTGGAATCACCTACACATACAAAATAGAAACCTCTAAAACTCATGGAACAAAATTTAGGTTTTTGACATTCCTTAATTATAAGGTTTAAAACTGAAATAACTATTTCCATAGTAAGCAATTAATGTTGTTTTCATACTGTCGGCCACTCCTACAAAATAAGATATTCTTAAGTCTCAAATTGTAGAAATAATATATACTTTTTATTACTGGAGAAGTTATCTTATTTCCAACTTTAAGTCACCTTCGGGTAAGATTCTTTTCAAAATTTATTTGAAGTGTCCTTGTATGATCAACAAATAGTTATGACATCCTTGCAAAGATAACTGTTGCTTTAAACAATCATTTTTGATTACTATAGCAGAAACAAAATGAATTTTAAAAAACACGTTTACTCGCATTAACTCTTTAGTCAAAGGTAACGGTGTGTGGAATTAAACTAAAAATGTATGATTTTATTTTAAGGGTAAAAGTGTCCATTGCAGGAGAAATTCCTTTTTTAATGGAATCAAAGATGAGGACCTAGTCTTTGAGGACAATGCTGAGGAGCTGAGGAAGTCATGAGGAAAATACTATCTATAGGAGATCAAATAGATAGCATATACGAATCTATATAATATACAAATCTATACTAGATGAAGTTCAAAATATAAGGAAGAATAGCTTTCCAATATTCCATCCATGCACGTTAGTAAACAGAATCGTGCAAACTCTGCTGTCATTTCAGGGAAGCCCTGGAACTTCTGCTCCTGCCCCCCCCCCCCCCCCGCAACCCGAACACCACACTTCTTAGCCCTCTGAGTTGCGTTCATGGGACTACATTTCTCTTTGAGGGGTTAATGTGTACTTGGGTGGCCTCATCTGTCTCCCAGACCAGAAATTCCTTGAGCTTGCAGGTTCTGTGGGAAATGCAGACCAGGCGGGACCTGCTTCTGGAAGGTGCAGCCAACATCTTCTTCTTGTTCGGTTCTGGTTCCCCTCCTGAACAATTTAGGTAGAACAAGCCAGGCCAGCCTTTCCATTTTGCCTGTTTTCACCACTGGAGGAACTAAAGGGAAGCACCACATCGATTTTCATTCCACCTCTGTTGTTAGTAAAGCTCACCCCCTGATATACATCAGTGCCTCTCAACAGGCTGTTAAAAGCATTTTGGGTGCATCCATCTTCATTGTGTGAAACTGTTCGAAACATTGTAGGATGTCTCACTTCTCTGCTTCCCACCATTAAATTCCAGGAATGCCCCCAGACATTGTGAGCACTAAAAAAACCTCACTCACTTTGTCCCAGCTACCAACTGTAAAACCGATAGCTAGTGGGAAACAGCCACATAGCTAGCACAGGGAGATAAGCTCGGTGCTTTGTGACCACCTAGAAGGGTGGGATAGGGAGGGTGGGAGGGAGGGAGACGCAAGAGGGAAGAGATATGGGGACATATGTATATGTATAACTGATTCACTTTGTTCTAAAGCAGAAACTAACACACCATTGTAAAGCAATTATACTCCAATAAAGATGTTAAAAAAAAAACAAAAACCCTCACACATTTCCAAACCGTCTAGAAAGATGGTATAGCCTCTGTGTCAAGGCTTGATTTGGTCCAAAATCAAAACTGAGGATGGCTGAACCTTAATCTCCCACACAAATAGTGAGTTATATACTTAGGTTGTGTTACTGGTGCTGCTACTGTTAATACAGCAGGATCAGTCAAGAAAATGTATCATTTTTACTACTCTGAGACATGGGAGGCACGATTCAAAAACTGCTCTTGCCCCACAAAATTCTAATGAAAATATTATCTCCACTTAGGAGCAGATTTACCACTTCATAAACTCAAGAAATGGCAAGTGGAGTGTGTTCCTAGAGTTAAACTCTCTTCAGACAAACAAAGGGAGGCTAATCTTAACTGACCTCACCCAAAAATACACACATGCAGAGAAGGTGGCTCCCCCTGTAAATGAGTTATTTGCACTCATATAGACAGTTTTGACAGTTGGCAGAAAGGAAGGGTTTATTTGAGGGAAATATATACTGAAGATAGACTTTTCAGGCAAATGCTTGTTGGTGTTGTACTGCTCCTTAGAGGACAGGGGTACATCCTGAGGTTTAAGATCTAATGAGGATTCTTGGAGAACAGACCAAATGGTAGCCACAGAAAATAAACTATAGGCAATTAGGTCTACATCTGATACATTTTCCAGCACACTAAGCTTCACTCATAACCTGTCTTCAGGTTCATGTGTTTCTGCAAGACCAAACCTGTTTTGCTTTTAAGAATGTAACTCACTGGACATGAAATGAAATGTCTCTGAGTTGACACTCCAAAGTCCAGCTACAGATGAACCCAGATTATATTTGCAGGCAGCAAGGTATTGAGTTACCAAGTCCTTCTGGAGCATATTTGTTACAATCCTTTTGAAAATCAGTTGGCTTGGCAGAGAAGCTCTCATTTGCAAAGGAGAAAAATGAGGATTGCGCTCACTGGGCTTCAGATCTAGCAGGTGTTTGCAGTGGATACAAAACACTGACTGTAAATCTGGCTATATCAAAATTACCTGAAGACACTGCTGGCAATACAGATTCCCTGGGTTCCACCCATTACGGGCTCAGCTGTGTCCCCTCCAAATTCTCATGCTGAAGTCCTAACCCTCTGCCTCAGAATATGACTAGATTTGGAGACTGGGTCTTTAAAGAGGTAATTAAGGTTAAAGTAGGTCAAGTGGGCCCTAATCCAATACCATCAGTGTCTTTATAAGAAAAGATTAGGACACAGACAAGCACAGATGGAAGATCATGGAAGATATAGGAAGAAGACAGCCATCTACAAGCCAAGAAGAGAGGCCTCAGAAGAAGCCAACCTTGCTGACACCTTGATCTCAGTCTTGTAGCCTCCAGAACTGTGATACAATAAATGTCTGATATTTAATCCACCCAGTCTGTGGTCCTCTGTTACAAAGCCCAAACTGACTAATACATCCCCCTAGACAGAGTGCATCAGAATCCCTGGAGGTTGGGGGCAGAGGCGAGCCTCACACATCAGACAGAGTTTGAGAACCACCAACGTGGACTTCTTCCCAAGATGCTAACAAGCTTTCCCAGGTTGCTCATTATCTTGACCTGCTCTGAAAATGGCCACGTTCTGCGCCCACTCTTGCCACAGAAACACTCCTAGGTATCCGTGGTGGAGTCTTGGTTCTTCCTCCTTCCCTTTAACTGGACTCCTTATAAAATAATTGCCACATTTTTGTTCTAGGAGTTTCTAAGGAACTTCTCTCCTCAGAACCTGTTTCTGTCAAAGCTATTTGAAAGACAACACAGACGGGTATTTTAAGATGACATGAAAATCTATTTCTTGGAAAAAAAAATGTAGGGAGAAAAGAGGATCAGGTCAAGTTGACCAAAATGCTGGACAACTGCTATAAGATGGAAAGCTGAAGCAGCTCAGTAGCTCAATGATTATATGTTTAAGCATGAGGTATCATGAGTTACTAGCCCTGAGAGTCTGCAGCTTTTCCTGGGCCTGCAGAGTCAGAGTGTACCAACCTCCAAAGGGGGCATCGGGGAAAGCCATGGCCATTCTCCAAGGGGTTATCATGGAATATCACTCACCTCAATTCATAAACACACAGGTATTAGGTCTAAGGCATTTGCCATATATGATCTAGCTTGAATATTTGCTTTTGTTCAACCAAAAGCAATGCAGGGATCCCTCACCTGCAGAGTTCCTGAGACTCTAGAATCCACCTACAGACAAGAAATTGGACCCTTGCCTATCATTCTGTTTTAGCCACGGCCAAATACCCAAGCCTGAAAGGAAATTACAAAGCCCCTCTCATTTCCACCATTTAAAGTATCCAGTTGGTTCCCTAAATCATGTTTCAAGATTACTGCTCCCTGCCCCTAGATCTGCAGCTTTGCATTTTATTTGCCTAGAAGCAAAGTTGACCAGGAATACCTCCTATCTGACCACAGGTACAAGTGTTTCTGTGGCCCAACCCTACACCAATTACTACCATCTAATATAACCTCTTATCCACTGAACTTCCTGGTCATATATTCCTTTATAAATTCAACAAATATGTATTTAATACCTATTACGATTTGGCATATTCCAAGCCTAGGGATACAGTAGTGAACATAGAATAAATTTCTACTCTCATTGAATTTAATTTCTTGTGGTAGAAAGAGACAATAAACAAGTAAATAAATATAGATACAATTTGAGATATATGCTGTAAGAAAAATAAAGCAAGGGAAGAAATACAGCAGTGATTCTCAAAGTTTGGTCTCTGAATCAGCAGTACCACCATGATCTGGGAACTCATTAGAAAAGCAAACTCTCAGGCTTCACTCAAAACTTTCTAAATCAGACACTTGAGAGATAGGCCCAAGCAATCTGATGTACACTCAAGTTTGAGAACTACTTATGTAATAAAGAATAATGAAGGGAGGGGCTTCCCTGGTGGCACAGTGGTTGAGAGTCCGCCTGCCGATGCAGGGGACACGGGTTCGTGCCCTGGTCCGGGAAGAGCCCACATGCCACAGAGTGGCTGGGCCCGTGAGCCATGGCCGCTGAGTCTGAGTGTCCGGAGCCTGTGCTCAGCATTGGGAGAGGCCACAACAGTGAGAGGCCCACGTACTGCAAAAAAAAAAAAAAAGAAAAAAAAAAGAATAACGAAGGGAAACTTGCTTTAGATTAGGTGATTGGAAAAAACTTCTCTGAGCAGATGGCATCTGAGCTAAGACCTGAATGTCATTTGTGCTAGGACATGTCTCGGTCTTTTTTTGTTGTTGTTGCATGAAACTGCTTTTATTTAAAAGAACAATTATATATTTATTGCAAACAGTATAAAATCAATAAAAAACACTTCCCTCTACTTAAAAAAATGTGTGACATTCCCCTAAGATATTTCCTGCATTTGGAAGTTCTGGACCTTCTCCACTTATAAATCTGAGTGTATCCTTTCACAGATTAGAGTTTTGCTACATTTCATAAAAAGAAAAATACAAACAGTGGAAGTACTGGAAGAAGTAGAAGACTTCAAGCACAATAGCCCATCATGTGTATGTTGCGGGCAAGTATAATGAAGACCTTCTCAATGACTGAGGCATCAATGACTAAGGTTGGCAAAGATACAAAAACTGCAAGAAGTCAAAAGAAATACCTTTCCTCAACAGGAAAGATGACATGATTCAACATGAGTAGAATGATTAAGAAGGAAAGTTTATTGGACTCAGTTACCCAGGTGATTGTTCATCTAGCTCTCATTTGAATTTTAAACATTTGCTTGAAAAAATGATTTCACATCAATTTTTGATTCTTTTGGAAAGTTCCTATGTGTAATTTATTGATAGCATCTCTGAAGAACAATATTAGTGATGATGTTTGGTTGATGCTTTGGATGATGGAGAAGACCCAAAAGACTGCTATAAGTGAAGGCATATGTATGGTCTCAAAATGTCAGGATGGTACAGATACTCTTACCAGAGCGAAGCAGGACAAATCCTTCATTTATCTTTTCAAAAGGTAAAACAACGGTTATTCATGGGTCCATTAGAAACTTCTTAGCTAAAAAATCAGCCAGAAGTTTGGGGACAGAATCTTTACTTTTAAAGCTACCAAAAACAGCTCCTTTCCAGGTACCTCCAGTCAACAGCAACATGGGGTTCATACAGAGATTTGGGGAATTAGGAAGTATTCCTGCAATGACAATTACGCCATATGCTTCCTGACAGCACAACAAGATGGCATCATTTTGTCAAGCCGACCAATGACTTCAAATGAAAAGTCCACCCCTCCACCACTCATTTCAACATGTCTTGGTCTTAATTCCCCATAGGGGTCACTTAAGCTCTCCTAAAGTCTTTGGTCTTTATTTTATGCTTAAAAAATACTCTCTGATTATAACTTCCCTGGCTGGCTTCTGAGATGTGTGACCTGTGTAGTCACATAAGTCCTAGTGCTCAGAGGGCCTCACACTTAGTTTAATGCTCTACTGTCACCATCTTGAAATTCTTACTAATTTTATATCTGAAGTTGTGCTTTGTAAGTGAAGTCCCATGGGACAATGGACCGTGCATGTCAGCAGAAGAGGTATGGGCAATACGTCTGCTGTCCCATTCACAGATAGTATTTGCTCTGCCCTATGGGCACAGAATTCTGGTGGACCTATAATGCACAGGAGTTCAATGACACTCAAAATGAGTTTAATGTAAGTCTGTTATGTCTACAACTGAATAAGCAGGATCACTGATGGCCCAGAGAGGTGATGCTTTCTCTTCTAACCAGAATTTGCTTCAAACACAGAAAGAATGCAGTGATATTCCAGGAAACAAGAACTACTAAAGAATGCTATCACAGCTTTACTTATCCACTTTACTTCCCTGTGTGGGCCAAGGATTTATGCTGAAAACGATGTCATAGAAAGGAAAAGATAGGACAAGCCATAGTTCTTGTTCCTTTCAGTTCATTCTTACTCTTCAGTAAGCCAAAGGTGGAAAGTGTTGGTATAACGTGGGTCAATCGTGAAGTGAAATCAAAATAACTGAGTTACCATAATGCAGGAGTTCCACTGTTCTGTTAAGAACAAAATACATATGCATGCATGAGCTACCAAATACTCAGTGTGTCATTTTAATGATTCCGCATACAAGTGAAATGCTCTTAAATTTACATTTAACACTGGCAATGCACAATATAAATGGTAAAATTCATACCAATGATTTAAATTTTTTATTTTCATTTACTTAAAATGACCTTAAATGGCAACTATAAAAGAGCATGACACATCGAGGGAAAGACCATGGAAGAGAGGGAATGTTCGTTCCCTTAGTGACCATGTTTTCCTGATTTTTGAAGAAGGGCCCCCCATATTTTGTAGCCAGAGCTGCTTCCCATTGGAGGTCTGCTCATAGAGAAGGCACGCTCACCACCACACTGACATGAGCATTCTGAGACATGCAGCAGCTCTGCTCTCTTTGTCACAAACGGGTCACTTCGTGGAGCATCAATCTCTGGAAGAATGCCAGGTGGCACTGTTATCACAAAAGCACAGTGGCAGCTGTATCCCGCAGAGAGATCAACAAAAAGGAAACTTTCCTCCAGCACATGCCCAGACTCTATGAAAGCAACAGTTTCTTTAGAAATAAACATGTGGGTAGCTTCTAAGACATGATAAGATGTTGAATCTTGAAAGAATGGGCCCATATTCTTTGAAACCATTGGGCCACTTCCCTAAAAGCAAGGCATGCAAAAAGAGCTAGCAACCCACACACTTGCCAGAAAAACAAACACAGCATGAAAACATTCGTTAATCGACTAGGGTTAAACCAGTGTACCCTCATCCAAGTAGAACTTGAAGGGGGGACTCAAACTGTTGAGAATTATGAGGTTTGAAGGTCCTGTCTTATTTTAGCTCTTATTACCAACTAAAGTTACACCTATACTTAATGGAAACAAGTTCCCCTTTCTCTAATCCACTCTGAACTTGCACTGCATGCTTCTACCAACCAACCAATTGGAGAAAAAAGAAAAGAGTTTCTTTGACTTTGCCTGCCCAAGGTTCAATCCTGAATGCTAAGAGGGACCTCCACTTACGGGCAGTTCCAAGGCCTGGTGTGTGTCACCTCACACGATTGGATGCATCACTCCAGCCACTCGAGTTCATGAGAAATCTGGGATCTCTCTCACACGTGGTGCCAGACAAGGCACAAAAGCTGCTTTCAGGAACTTAGGCAGGTTTACGAGGCTGGAAGCGCCAAGATTTCAGGGTTACAGCACTATCCCACTCATGTCTTATTAAGATGTTCCTTCATCATCGGAAATTCCTTTCAGTCCCAAATGATTTCAGTCTTGTTACTGAGCCATTAGATAAAAGAAAAGGCTTAGAACCAAAATCCTCACCTCCCCATCGAAACCATTAGCTTTTGGAGATTGATTTTTACAAGTTACCTAAAGGCTGACCCTGGGGACTACAGTGTTCTCTTAGGTGAAAACATGGGTAACGGATTTATTTTTCACCCTTAAAATAAAGAAATAAATACCTTTTGTTGATAAGTCACGTGTGGGAAATGTTCTGGAAGAGCTCAAAAGTGGACATTCTCCCCAACTCTGCTACAAAATAAAGAGCTATCTCTCGTACAGAACTTGCAAAGAGGCTGGAAGCCAGAGAAACGGGGTGGAGCCCAAGCCCTGTTCCTACCCAGCCTCATCTGCCTTCTAGCTTCAGCTGGCCCATCTGCCTCTGTCACCTCGTCTTCAAGGGGCTGGGCTAGATCAGAGACTTTTAAACTATGCTTCATGAAGTTCTTAGGGAAAAGGTTGTTAAGCCTTGGTGAGCATGAAGAATCACCTAAGAAGTGTGTTCACAAGCCATACTCATAATCCTCCAATTCTGAGTTTGACTCAGTAGGTCAGGAAGAAAGGGGGACCCAGGAATCTAAACTGCTAACAAGTTTTCAGCTGATTCTGACGCAAGGACTGTGGAGGTAGCTTCAGAGTTTTGAGGTGAAGGGGTAAATGTGAAAAGGGCCCTGCCATCTTCACCACCACATTCAGAAAAGTAGCTCAGCCTTCCTGTTTAATGCTTAGCGCCATTTAAGATCTAGCTTGATAAGAGACTCGTTGCTTTGAAAAGCACAGGACTAGATGTCCTCTAATGTTCTGTGCAAAGCCAATGTCTAGGAGTCCAGAAAGCTCATGGTGAGACACACTTAACTTGAAGGAGATACATGTAATACATCAGTAGCCTCCACACTTTCTATGGGAAACTTCTAAAGTGGGTCAGAGAAGAGATATCCCCCACCACACAGCCACACCAGATTCCAGGCTATTCATCAAACAATTTCTTTGCCATCATAGATCAAACAGAGGCACCTCATCTCTTTAAAAAGTTATTTCAAATAATGAGTGTTATGGGTTGAATTGTGTCCCTTCAAAACATATGCTGAAGTCCTAATCCTCAGTACCTCAGAATGTGACCTTTTGGGGGAAGAGGACTGTTCCAGATGTAATTAGTTAAGATGAAGTCATACTGGAGTAGGATGAGCCCCTAATCCACTATGACTGGTGTCCTTAATGGAAGAAAATGTGAAGACACAGGGGGAGAAGGTCATGTGATGACAGAGTAATGCAGCTGCAAGCCAGAGAATGCCAGCAATTACTGGCCACAACCAGAAGCGAGGAAAGAGGCATGGAAGAAATTCTCCCTCAGAGCCCTCAGAAGGAACCAAGACTGCCCACACCTTGATTTCAGACTTCTGGCCTCCAGAGCTGTGAGAGGATAAATTTCTGTCATATTAAGCTACGTTGCTGTTTGTGGTACTTTGTATGGCATTCCCTGGAAACTAATACAATTACTAAATTTGCAAATGATGAAAAAGAGCCTTGCAAAGGTTGCTCTTTTATCTTAATTTAATTTTCTGTGCAGGAGTATGAAAGATGATCCAATCTTTGCCCAGGTATGAGTGAACCTTCTACCCACCATCCTTCAAAAGCAACAAGGTCCATCTCTAAACTGAGTCTCAATGTGTCATTAAAACAATCTCTAGGTCACAGCAGGCCATGTGGCCCCATCACTCAGTGTGTCTCATCCTTTCACAGAAAGAGGTCATTAATTGGTTTCGGGCATGAAGTCAAAAAGCTTTAAAAAATGTTTAAAAGGAATAAATGATCTCCATGTAAAAGGATTCCAAAAGCTCATGTTCCTACAGGGGGAAGGAAAACATAGTACAGTCTGAAGTTTCTGTGGAACTAGGTCACATTTCCATTTCCCTAAAAAGAACTTTCCATGATTAACCTCAGTGAATACTGTGGTAATTAAAATGCCCTCTCAAAATACCAACCCAGTGGTACTTATAAGCCACTAAATTCAATTAGCCTCTTATTATTAAGGGTCTGTGATCAAATTAAAAATATTTCTTGAAGTAGTATACATTTGAAAAGTACCCTCATTTTAGTGAGGGATTCAAAGGGGAATATGGGTTTCACAATTAGGATATTCATTCTTATTCTGCAAGAAAAGGAAATAAACAGGAATCCAATTTAAGTAAAACAAATCGTCAAATCTGATAAATGCAATTAAGTGTAGCAGTTAGATTTTACATGTCAAAAATGCCCATGATCTAACGTTAAAACTCTTCTCATTTTCAGTTTTAAAACTTTTGTATTATGAAAGATGTCTTTCATGTCAACAAATATACAAGGTGAAATATAAAAGGAACTCCAGTGTTCCTCCCACCTGGCTTGTGATACGGATTGGTAATTGACCAATAAATCCCTTGTAAGACCCTCCCCTGCTGGGTGGGTCCCTCTTCTACCTCCCCCACTCCTGCTATTCTGAGTTTCCTGCTTTTTTTTTTTTTTTGCCGTACATGGGCCTCTCACTGTTGTGGCCTCTCCCGTTGTGGAGCACAGGCTCCGGACGCACAGGCTTCGCGGCCATGGCTCACGGGCCCAGCCGCTCCGCGGCATGTGGGATCTTCCCGGACCGGGGCACGAACCCGTGTCCCCTGCATCGGCAGGCGGACTCTCAACCACTGCGCCACCAGGGAAGCCCTGCTTTAATTTTTGATAAGTGCAAACCTGAGGCCTAGGCAGCTAGAATCACATTCAGATAAGCTATACTGTTTAAAGTGAGAAGTATTTAACCCCTGTACCTTGACATAAGCAAAGCTGTGACATGACATGAAGACAGACATAACAAACTATCAGCAGTATAAATTGGAAATGACTATTTCTATCACAAAAGGAATCATAATGAAACTCTTTGAAATAACACATGACATTAAATATAATAAAATTTGATTCAATAAGAACTCTGTTTTCATAAAATTTTTAGGATCTTAAATAATATACAAATTGAGGTAAGATGACTTGTGTTATATATATATATATTTGTGCTCACTTGTTTAACAAACACTCATTGTGTATACCCACCACATGCCAAGAATCTCTTGGTGCTAGGGACACAGTTGAATAAGATGCAGACCTCACTATAATAGTATTTCACACAATCGCATCTCATAAATAAGCACAAGGGAAATGAATGAAATGAACAATTGCTTGTGGAAAGTAAACTCCTTGAAAAAACACTAGGTTTCACCGACAGTTGTATGAGTAATAGCCTAATTTTTTTTTTCCTTTTCCCTCACTCCCCTGCTTTCTTACACAGAAGGATTCTAAGTCTCGGTTCACCTTCATACAGCACAAAAAGCCATCCCAACAGGGGGGTGGGGGGTTACTGATTCAGAATTACCCAGGAATGTCAAGGAGCTACAAAGCTGAAGTTTCTCCAGTTTAAATGAAAATCACCATAAACCTCAGCAAATTATACCTTAGAAGTATTTTCATTGGTAGAGTTCTACAGCTATACTTGATCCAGTTCCAGTAAAGTATGTTACAACTTTACCATGCAAACATTTTCAGTTCATCAATATTTACCTAAACAATTACTCCATCCTTCCCATTCCCAACACATATACATTAAAATAAATCTTAAATTGATTATCTTGTATATATAACCAATTGCTAAAAGATATGTGTGTCTGTTTTGGTTTCATGCAACAGAAATCAATTCTTATTAATTTAAACAAAAGAACAGTAACTGCTAGAACCAAAGGAATTGTTGAACAGCTAAGCCTTGAGAAAGACACCAAGACATCCCTAGAGTCTCCATAACTATGCAGAAGTTCTCTCTAATGAGCTAATTTACTCCTAACTTGGCCCCAAGGAGCCCTGGACTCCTGACTATTCCAGTCCATGTCTCAGATTTCCAGGAGCAAGAATCTAGTTGGCCCAGTTTGGATCAAACAGTTACCCCCAGATCAATCAAGGGGCAGCATCAGTGTACATTATGTCTATTTACAAAGAGGGGTAAATGGTTGTGAACAGTACAGTTGTCTTTTGCATTAAAGCGTTTAAAACATTCATCCTCTTTAAGGAGTTAAGTTTCTAAGTTGACCACATTGTTTCTTTTCTAACGCTTATTCTGTGGATAAAACAATTATGGGGACTGCTTAGAAGGAAGATGGGAGACATGAAGGTGTAAAAGAAGAATGAGTATAACATAGAACCTGACACTCTACACTCATCTCAACATGTAAGAACTACTTTGTGATTTATTCTTCATCTACAGACATGGAGAGCTCAGGAAAAACAAGAGTCACTTAGAGGCACAAACGGATCAGAATTCTAGAGTCAAGGGGCCAGAATGAGGTTTACTCCAGAGCCCTAACTAGTGCATTATGTTCCACTAAACAGCCAGCAGAGCGATTCCACAGAACTAGTGTTTCATGATATCTCCAATATTGCTCTTACAGGCACACAGTACCTTTCTTTGTGATTGATGAACAACAAAAACAAACAAATAACAATATTTACTCCAAAAAACAGGATGAGGAGGTAGCAAGGATTCCAAGCTGACATATGAAGCTGTCTAAATATAGAAATTTACTTCTTCAAGAAGCAAACGCGTCTACTATTTCTTTCAGTTGGAAAGGTTGCTTGATGAGTTCAGTCTTGAATTACATGACAAGACTTACACACAGTGAACACTTTGAGTCTAATGAGAAATATCAAATGGAAAATGTAACTGAAAGAGTCTTGCTCAAAAAGTTCCTGCTGATGAAACCTGAAATCAATATTGATGAATTTGACTTGCTCAATTTTTGCTGAGTGGGATGAACTGGATTGGTAGAAGTTATTTCAGCTGTATTTCCTCCGCACACCAGTAGAGTTTTTTCAGCATTCCTCCAGCCACACATGTGGCATACATTTATTATTTACAATACATACACAGGAAGCGCTTGATTGATGAGATAACCCCCTTTTCAGAAAGATCTTTTCCAAATGGGGCTTTATACTATGTGTTAAATGAAGTACCTTAAAGTCAGTAAGATATACTTTTTCACCCCTAGATGTTATTTCTGGTAAAAATACTACATGCATTTTGTTTGTAGATTTTATGTGATGTAATATATGGTTACAGATAAACATAGATTGTGCCTATATATTTTTCTCTTTACATGCTCTAAGTCCTTGTGCACAGTGTGTATACAAACACATGTTAATATGAGAGGAGAGAGAAAACAGGAGAGGGTAGAGATTGAGATTAGGATGGTTTCTGGATAAAATGCAATCATACAGAATAGATCATCACATTCATGTGGACTTTAATCCATACGTAGGTATTTGTATCATACAATTATGTTGAATAAGAACTCTGAAGGTTCAAAGTCACATCTGTGGAGTTCTGTAAATATTTTAAATTTAATTTTGAGACATATGTATTGCTGTAATACGAATACCCCCATTTAGTGTTAGAAAGTAAATTTTGCTTTTAAAGGAGGGAGTAACACTGAGGACAATGTCAAATTCATATCCTTTGGTTTGGTATGAGCTATTGGTTTTAAGTTTATCTACATCCAAATGACTTCTCCTGCTTTAAGTCTCCTTAAGAGTCTTATATATGTCAATATATGAAAGGTGAGGATTTCTTTATTAAAAATAGCTCTTTTCTTCACAAATCATCACATTACAGGGTTCCTTTCAATAGTATTGGGTTGGCCAAAAAGTTCGTTCGGTTAGTGAATACATTGTTCAATAAAATTCTTGGTGAAAATGAAAAATGTCTTTTTACTTACAACTGAACGAACTTTTTGGCCAAGCCAATATTCTCCAAGAGTACACTTCATGGACAATTATATTCACAAAAAGAAATTATTCATACATAGTGTATATGTGTGTTTTAATATATATATTTTACATATATTCATATATATTCATTTATATGTGTATATATATATATATATATAAAGATGACTAGGATTATATGTGACTTGATGTAATAATAACTTACATTCTTAACATACATCAAGCACTATTCTAAATGACTTACAGATATCTACTCATTTACTATGCATAACAATTCTAATACAATAGGCATAGTTGTGATTATTATTATTGTTCTCACCTACAAAGGATGAAACAGAGGTGCAGATAGGTTCTGTAACTTGCCTCAGGTCTCACTCTAGGATGACTGAGCTAGGATTAGTACCCAGCAGATGAGATGCAGAGGCTTCCTGCCCACCTACCATGTTAAAGATCAGAGGTCAGCTTCTCTGCCCCTTTTCTCTGTAAAGCTCCATAAGCCACACACAATTTCTGTTGCATGATCTTCTTCTTTTTTAACAATCATTTAAAAATGTTCAGGGGCCATTACAAAAACAGGCCTCATGGCAGATTTGCTCTGTGGGTCGTAGTTTGCCAACCTAAGTTTATTACCAAATTTTCTCAAACAATAATTTTTTTTAATGTATATGCAATACCTGTAGATAAAAGTAGCTCTACTTTTTGTGGACAACTACTTTGTTGACTGCACAGTTTCTTTCAAAGACCCACCAGTCATGCTTTCCTGAAACATATCTTCCCCACCCCTTAACCATCACATGGTGGAGCCCTGGTAGTCCAGTCCTTGTGTGAACACACCCATCCAGTCTTGGTCGATTGGTCCAAGGTGATCATGTGAACAAATCTGGGTCAGAGAACTGAGAATCCTTACAATGAGTGATATTCTTTATCATTCTGCATGGGAGTCTATATTGAATGAAAGAGGGGCTTTTCAGTGGCCATGGTTTCCACCACCTGGACAGGAAAAGCAGGGAAAAACAGTCTGCAAAGGGAGAAAAATGAAACCAACATAGGAAGAAGAGCAGAGGCGACAGATGGAGGAAGGATCTTGATGGTGAGTCCTTCGTTCAGTTTATTCCTAAGGCCCAACTACATTCCTGTCCTTGGATTTCCTGAGAAAACCCCTATTTCCTTTTAATAAATCTCTCTCCTTGTCCCTCAAGCTATCTGTCATTGATTTCTGTTGCTTATGACCAAAACTAGTATTTTTAGTACCTACTTACCATTTTTAATTAACAAACTTTTTTAGATAGGAAATTATTTTTAGGGAATTGCTCAGAGAGGAGGTACATTTTTTCAGATTACTCAAGATGCTTTTAGTTTGGAGTTCTCCATTTAAACATTTAAAATACACCTCCATGGATGGACCTAGAGTCTGTCATACAGAGTGAAGTAAGTCAGAAAGAGAAAAACAAATACCATATGCTAACACATATATATGGAATCTTAAAAAAAAAAATTGTTCTGAAGAACCTAGGGGCAGGACAGGAATAAAGATGCAGACATGTAGAGAATGGACTTGAGGACACGGGTAGGGGGAAGGGTAAGCTGGGATGAAGTGAGAGAGTGGCATGGACATATATATACTACCAAATGTAAAATTGATAGCTAGTGGGAAGCAGCCACATAGCACAGGCAGATCAGCTCGATGCTCTGTGACCACCTAGAGGGGTGGGAGGGAGATGCAAGAGGGAGGAGATATGGGGATGTACGTATATGTATAGCTGATTCACTTTGTTATAAAGCAGAAACTAACACACCACTGTAAAGCAATTATACTCCAATAAAGATGTTAAATAAATAAATAAATTAAATTAAATACACCTCCAAAGTGAGATCTTAATTAAACTGAACACTTATCAAAATGTTATAGTTTATCAACACTACTCATTTTCCCCTATCACCTCCAGCAGCAGATCTAGTCATTCAAAGGCCAGAAGCTGATGTGCAGGGTAGTTTAACAATTTTTCTGGCACTTTTCTTATCTTAGGTTGTCATCCATGACCTGGAACAGTGCCCAGGCCAGAGCAGTCACTCAACACATATCGAGTTGAAGAATCAATTAATACACATTTTCATGATATTTTAATGTTTAATAACACTCAAAAGGCACCTCTTTATTTGAAAGAGATTTTTAGTTTAACCAGTTTAAGCAGTTTAAATAACTGGTTATAGAAATGATTTATTTAAACCTGAAACTTTCCCAGAAGAAAAAAAAATCCTAGCTAGAAATAAGGAAAAAGGGGAAAATCAGGCTGAGGTGAATCTTTTTTAAGATAGTTATGTTTAAGTGGAAATGTGATGAATGTAGCAACTAAGGAAAGGGCTTTGGTTTTCACCTTTTTGGCGCTATTTAAATAAATCAGATTGCAACAATGTGTACAGAATTTTCAAGTCCTTTGGGAACATCTAGCCAAAATTCATGTGTGGAATTAATGCGGGCTATTTCACCATCATCTCTTCTTCTGGAAGCCACATAAAACAGTCACACTTCCAGGGCAAATGGCAAAAATCACTCTCTCTTTTTTTAAATGTGTTTTGAAGAATGGCCAAGGAATCTGCCATCCTGGTGAGATCAGTCCACCAGCTGTTTTCCTGAGTTTATTCCATGAGACAAATGAATTGACTTACATAGATAACATGCTGTATGGCAAAGTGATTTCTTTCTTTAAAAAATTCATCGATTGTTAAAGTAAATTACCACATGGACTTTTCAACATCATAAGATTGGCCTACAATTTTTGCCCTGCATTATCTTCCAAAGGGGCCAGTTTCATTAGGAGTCCTGTTGAGCCTTCTAGACCAAACCAATGACACTGATGATAATTTGCCACCAAACATTAGCTGGATACAACACACTTGCTATTTCATATTCTCATATGTATACCTGAAGATTCTTTGTTTCAAATACAAAACACCAGAAGACATATTCTGCAGTTTCCAAAGCTCTAGTCTCATTTCATTTCCCCTCGACACAAAACTACCTTCAATTGTTCTTTAAGTCTACCCCCTTAAGTCAGGAGGTCATTTGGAAAGAGTCCCATCTGAAAAGCAAGAATCTATATTTAAAACACAGAAACCCACTCTTCAGTGTTTGAAGGTATTTTTATTTAAGCACTCTGTCGATAATGACCGTGGTCCATCAGTTGCCAAACTACTTTCTCTCTTGGGATCCTTATTTTTCCTTTGTTATTACATAGAATAACAGCTCTTTGGTACTCATATCCTGAAGATTACTTTTCAGTATCAGGCTTCACCAATAAGCCGTTTCCCAGACAAGGACTGCAAATCTACATTGTGACTAAACAGGGTGACTTTCCAGGTAATACTGATGGTAGAAGAAAATAAACAGACAAACAAACAACTAAATCAATGAGAGTGAAAGAGTTTGCTGAGCTTCACTACATATTTAAGGCTGCTTATAAATGAGCACTTCACTGGGCTGTCTCATGTAAGACAGAAGAGTTTAGCCAGGACGGTGATGCAACTCCTCAACCACGCTTCAGGGGCTTGCCAATAAAGGAGAAAACAACATCCATGACTTAGGGTGGATCCACATCAGCTAGAAAAGGGATGTGGAGAGTTTCAAAGGCTTTCAAGAGATCCTAGCTCATTACAGGTGATCGTTTAATGTAGAGAGTCACCCAGGCCTGGTGCAGGCACTAGTTATAAGTCTACACACAATGAGTGGCTATCTTATTACGGGGAGAAGGGAATACGAGACTTGGAGTCAGGATTTGACTTTGAATCTGGACTATTAAAACTTTCTAGCTAGTTAAATAGAAAATATTTGACCTCAGTGAGCTTCAATTTTCCTTATCTGTTAATTAGAAATCATACTAGTCCACAATCTTGTTTCAAGAGCTAAATGAAACAATCTGTGTGGAAATGCCTAGCCAATACTATAGGCACATAATGATGAATCAAATTTTTTTCTAATGTCATCCAGAGGACAGTGACAACACTGGCCAACTCAAAGCAGCTGAAAATGACAGCTGGCATGACCACTAAGTAAACCCATAGAAAAATGCAAATCCACATGAAGATGATGTCTTCCTCAGTGGACACTTTTCCTGCAGCTGGGAATTCAGAGAATGTCTGTGCCTCTAATTAATGCAATAAGGGGATAGAGGACTACTGGAATACATGTACAGTACACTTAAAATCCAACGACAATGTCAGGGAAGGCCATTTTATTAAAAAATTGAAATGAACAAAACGTAACCTACAATGGCCAGGAACAGTAGATATCTCTTGTGTTTTACAATTTAAAACCCGTTTATCTGTTGCAGTTTGGGTTTCTCAGGAAATAGGCTTTGGGATGGAGATTTGCATGAAGGGAATTAATTGGGGGCTAACTTCTTTGAGGGAGCAGGGGAGATGTTGAGCTGCAATGCTGTGACAACAGCCTCAGACAATTCCACAGCGGGTATGAAGCTGGAACGGCCCATCATAGGTGTCCCAAACTGAGACAAAGGGGGCCAGATATTTGTCCCCATGATTTGATCAGTCATTGAATGCAGGATACACCCAGAGAGAGGGTGTGAGCTTGGGTGAGGCAGCTTTATCCAGCTGAGGGCATTTCCCCAAAAGGGACTCAGCTATCAGTGGTCAGCAGCCATCACTTGTGGTGCTTTAGTTCCTAAAGCAGGATCTGGGTGTACCACAGGTCCACAAGACAGCACTCCTTGCCACCCAAACCATTTGCTTCAGAATTGTGAGTTCATTCCATCTGGAAACAACTCTCATGACATTCTTTCCAGTTTGTATCTTTTCCTGGGGAACTTTTTAAGGGGACAGTTATTAAGACAAATTAGAACTTCTGCCTTTGCTGCTGGTCACAGGACACACTTGGTAGCCATGTCTTCTTTATTACCCAATCTAGACTCCTCTTAACCTTTGCTAGCACCTATGTAGGTCTTGGTGGTTTACCAGGTGGAGACCCAGACCCTCATCCCTAAGGGGTCTAAGCCCACGATCCTCTTGCCTTTCTGAGGCTGTAACTGCAGTACTTGATCATGTGCCCATTTACTATCAAAATTTTACAGTAGAGAACCAAGAAACATCCCCATTAGATCACCTGGGAACCAAAGGCACTCTTCCCTGTCCCCTGTTATATAAGAGCAGCCCTATCTGTAATGATCAGGGTCAACACTCCTGCTAAGATGATGACTTATTTCCTTGTCTCCCGATGTCTTGACAATCAGAGCCCAAAGTGACTCAGTGGCGGTTAGAGCTTAATATGTAATAGGATTCTTGCTGTGTCCCCTGATGGAAGTGTTCTGCCTCTGGGAACCTCTAGAACTAAAGAGCTTACAGTTGCAGAAACACAAAGTATAAATTCCCCCAAGTAGGTCACCGGGAGTAATGATAAGCAGGGCTCCTTCTATTTCTAACCCTGGGTTCCTGGACCCAATTATTTCACCCATTAAGGACACATCCTATGTAAATGAATTTTGCATGTGTACCACAACCTGTAGTATGGCACTCCATCACTGAAGGTTATCACCTCTAAACTATCATCTCAGCTATATTTTCAAAAGGCTATTCCACCTGCCTTGCAAGCTGATGGTTCTGAATAGCGTGGTATGCGACAGGACACGTGGACCCTTGGTCGTATGCTCACCGCCACACCTCCTTTGATAGGACCCTGTTGTCACAGGCACTATTTTGTGGTGTCCTGTTTCAGTGGATAAAACACTCTGTAAGGTATCAGATAGTGTGGGGCGCACTGTTCTGCCACCAGGAAAGGAAAACCCATACCTGGAATTTATATCATTTCCAGTCAAGATGAACCGCTGTTCCCTTTTACAGTGAACGGGGGGTCCACAGTGACTGGCTGGTTTTGAAGGGCAGTGCTATATCAGGAGCTCCAGTTGGATAGGTTGGGAGGTTGGACATTCACAGCAGCAATAGCTAGATCAGCATTGCCGAGTGGGAGCTCATGCTTTTGGGCCCATGCATAGCTTCCTGCCCCTGTCATCAAGGATACTCTGTTGATGAGCCCATTGTCCCAAAAATGGAGTGGCCAACTACACTCTGGCTGACATCAACTGTTCAAGTCATCCTGTCTAGTGCCTCTTCAATGAAGGAGGTTTTCTGGTGGTAAATAACAAGTGATATAAAGGCCTTCAAACTTCATGCCCACTCTCAAAAGTCCATCCACGTGCCTGCTACTTCCCAAATCTCCTTGTCTCTAATGGTCTAATCTTTCTCTTCCTCCAACCCTTGGCAAACCACCAACCATCCACTACTACTCATATCCATGTATATATAGTCTTAGAGCCACATCTCTTTCTCACTATGTGGATGCCAGATACACTTGCCAAAACTCTGGCCACTGGGAGGATTTCCCCTAGATCTTTCTTTCAGGGCTGCCCATGAGTAGGGCTGTAGTGAAGCACTAAACCATTTTCATCTTGCACCCACCCATGAGTCAAGTTCAGACTTTCCCTCTCTTGTCCGCTGGATATAGGTACCCTCCCTTTGCAGGTACAAGCTGAGGCAGAGAAACTGGGATAGTGGTAGATGATATGGTGGTCTGGGAGTGTGCTTGAGCACCTTATTTGCACCCTCTGGCCGTGTTCATGCTCAACCCTAGATGTACCACTTCCATCTTTCAATGGATTTCTGCTGGGCCTGTCAGACTTTGATAACCAGGTAGTTCTGACAGAACTGAGCTCATAATAGTCACTTGATGCTCCGTGTTCAGGTGCTCCATCTCTACCAGGGCCCAGTAGTACACTAGGAGCCATTTTTTAAAATTGAAATACAGTTGATTTACAACATTGTCTTAATTTCAGGTGTACAGCAAAGTGATTCAATATACATCTTCTTTTTTAGATTCTTTTCCTTATAGGTTTTTACATGATATTGAATATAGTTCCCTGTGCTATACAGTAGGACCTTGTTGTTTATTTTATATACAGTAGTGTATATCTGCTAATCCCAAACCCCTAATTTATCCCTCTCCCCCATTTCCTCTTTGGTAACCATAAATGTGTTTTCTATGTCTGTGAGTCTAAGTTCACTTGTATCATTTTTTCAGATTCCACATATTAGTGATATCATATGATATTTGTCTTTGTCTGACTTACTTCACTTAATATGATAATCTCTAGGTCCGTCCATGGTTGCTGCAAATGGCTTTATTTCATTCTTTTTTTTTTACAGCTGAGTATTATTCTATTGTATATGTGTACCACATCTTCTTTATCCATTCATCCATCAATGGACACTTAGGTTGCTTCCATGTCTTAGCTACTGTAAATACAGGAGCCATTTTTTAAATAGTACATAATATTCTGCTGCAGATGGCATGGCCTTGCTCCAGAGCCCTTGTGGCTTTTCATAAACTCCACATGGCCTCTTTCCCATCAAACAATCACCTCTAATACTATAGGATCTACTAGGTTGTATGATCTAAGAGGTAACCACGACTTGCTACATAACCCTTTCCTGCTCTGAACCCCACTTAAAGCTGGCAGCCTTCTTTGTCAGTTGGTAAATGGGTGGGAGAAGTATTCCTACATGTGGATTATGCTGCTTCTAAAACCCAAAGAGACCTACCAGATATTGTGTTCTCTTCTTAGTGATGCCAGGAACAAGATGCAATATTTTTTCCCTTTATTGAAGTGGATGCCCTAGCATGTACCAGACCACAGGACTCCTTAAATTTCAACGATGTTGCAGGACCCTGAATGTTTTCTCCTACTCTCTGGACTACATGTGTTTTACCATGGCCTCCAATGTATTTTCCATAGTTTTCTTATTTGGTCCAAATAACAAGATGTTATCAATATTATGGACCAATGTCATGTTCTACAAAATCTGCAAATGGTCCTGTTTTCTTTGGACTGTATTGTGGAAGAGCAAACTGTCAGACTGTATAGAGGGTGGGGGAGTAAGCATAGCCTTGGGGCAAGACCACAAATGGAAATTATTGAGCATTCCATATAAACACAAACTGCATCTGGTCTTCCTTCTTCACAAGGATAGAAAGAAGACTATTTGCCAAATCAATGTGTACATCCCACATACCTGAGGTCATATTAATCTGTAAAGGTTACTACATTTGACATAGCAGTTACAGTTGGGGAAACTGTAATGTGTGGAAGTCCACTAACATTTTCCAGGATCATTTGGTTTTTCTATGTGCCAGGGTGTGAATTAAATGGAAATATGATGGTAACCACCACCTCTGTATTATTTAGGGCTCTAAGGGTGGCATTAATCAAATTCTAGTGGGATGTACTATTATTTTATTTACTATCTTAAACATCAGTCATAGGGCAGATTCAGAGGCCTCCAACTGGTCTTCCTCTTTTTTTTTTTCTTTTCTTTTTTTTTTTTTTTTTTGCAGTATGCAGGCCTCTCCCTGTTGTGGTTTCTCCCGTTGCGGAGCACAGGCTCTGGACGCGCAGGCTCAGCGGCTATGACTCACGGGCTCAGCCGCTCCGCGGCATGTGGGATCTTCACGAACCGGGGCACAAACCCGTGTCCCCTGCATTGGCAAGCGGACTCTCAACCACTGCGCCACCAGGGAAGCCCTGGTCTTCCTCTTTATGAAGGCTCTTACCACATAGTCTAAGGAACTATTGGGGGATTTCTTCTAATTGCCAAGGGGTCCACTCCAATTATACATTCAGAGATCAGGGAAATGACCACCGTATGGGCCCCTGGACCAGTGGGCCAACTATAAGCCAAACCTGGCCAGTACCTCATTTATAACCTGGCCCCTATTTATTCCTACTTTAATAGGAGGGCAGTGATGATGTTTCAGGACCCTATAAATCAATATCAACTTGGACTGCATGTCCAACAGCCCACAGAGTATATGGTTTATGCCCGTTCCCCAGTGTATGGTTTCCCAAGTAAATGGCCATAATTCCCTTCGGGAAATGACTGAGAATGCAATTAATGTATACAATTACAGTGGTGTTGGAAGGCTGAATACTTAGCCTCTCCTTTAGTCACTGGGTTTCAGGTCTGAAGACTGGCTCAGGTCCTGAAGCAGAGCTAGGAATTGTGAGTTTCTATTCGACCAGCTACCCTCAGACTCCAGATCATCATCCTTGATTCCTTCGATTAAGTAATACTCTCAATGGCTGCCCACCTATCTTGCCCCTAAAAATACTGTATTTCGTTACCTATCTCCATAGCTCTCTGTGGATCAGGCTGACCAGCTGCCATTCCAACCTTGCTGTGCATTACCATCCTCACTCCCATCTGGCTTCTGATGGGCAAGTGCCCCTACCTGGCCAATATTAACAGGCTCCAGTCAATCCCATTGCATCATAGCCCAGTTCTATTATAGCACCCCTTCTATCAGCCCTGGTTTCAGAGGGCAGCCACCACTGAGGCTCTCAACAGTACCGTGGCCCCTCTCACCAGTGCATTCTTTATCCTTTCAGTAAGTGGAGTGTCCTTTAAACCCTCGAACAGAATAGAGCTGGTGGACAGGTTTTGCAGACTAGCATGCCCCCTTCTCGGAAAGTTTCGATCTCTTCACCATCTGCGGCAGTTCTGGCAATTCTGCTTCACTTGGACCATCACTTTCTCCAAAGCTTTAAGAGCAATTCTAGCAGCATATGTTAGATTGTATTCTTGGGTCCTTTCCAGGCATTAAATCCTACATCATAGGAGAATGTTCCCACATCAGTAAACATCCCTTACTCAACTGCATCTCCACCTTGCCACTTGATTCAGTACCTAAAGGATCCATATTTTCCTAGTTCCTGCTGGTATAAGTTGACTAAGTCCTGCAGCTTCTTAGGGGTATAGTTCCTTTCCTCCTTAAACCTAAGAGCTAGGTTCCCTGCTAGGTTATGTTGTAATATGACCCTAATTGTTGGCCTGCTAGCCAGAAAGGTGTTGAAGCTAGATCCTGAGAGAGCTACATATTGTCATCCAAGACAAATACTTCTGTATCTTCTTCAAAGAGGGGAGAATGCAAGACTATACAAGGAGGAACGGGCCTACTGTAGGCCCAGAGTGTTCAGGGAGAAAAGAAAATATTTTGAGGGTATAAAATGCTCTAGTGTATTTTCACCGTGCCAAATTTCAAGGTCTCATTTTCTTTCAATCTGTGTCCTAACCTTGGTAAAGCAGACTTGCCAGAGTCGAGATTTTAGCTCTCCCTGGTGCTCTGCTACCCTTAGAATTGAGAATTAAGTTATGGGTCATCTGGTTTTTTGGTTCTCCAACTTCAGGAGATGAGAATATTTCTATAAGCTGCCATGGGCTCTCTCTCTTTCACACTTAGGATTAAATTGGTAATTAATCACCCTTGGGGGCTTCCCTGGTGGCGCAGTGGTTGAGAATCTGCCTGCTAATGTGGAGGACACGGGTTCGAGCCCTGGTCTGGGAAGATCCCACAAGCCACGGAGCAACTAGGCTCGTGAGCCACAACTACTGAGCCTGCGCATCTGGAGCCTGTGCTCTACAACAAGAGAGGCCGTGATAGTGAGAGGCCTGCACACCGTGATGAAGAGTGGCCCCCGCTTGCCACAACTAGAGAAAGCCCTCGCACAGAAATGAAGACCGAACACAGCCATAAATGAATGAATGAATGAATGAATGAATGAATAAATAAATAGCTAAGCATTTGAAGCCCTTTAAAAAAAAAAAAATCACCCTTGGCCTATCATTGTCTTTTTCCAGTTCCTCAACAGGCCCTAGCAAGAGCTATTCAATTCCATAGTCCTGATAACTACTATATGAACCTCTCAAAAACTTGAAATATTGCACCCAGCAGTTCATTCCCTTCCACCTATGTCTCATTCGAGTTCAATACAAGTGAAAATTTTAACAACTGCTTTGCAACGACATGCCAGGGCTATTAATACTCCATCTACCACCAGTGAAGGAGGCTTTATTGCCAGGAAGCTGGCAGGTGATCTAGTTTCAAAATCCCATTTTGGAAACTGTTTCCTAGGACTGTTCCTGGTACCAAGTGTCATAGGTCAGCTTTCCTTGAAACAGACTCTAATGTGAAGATTTGCATGAAGGAAGTTTACTGGTGAATTGTCTTGGGAACAACACCTGTGACGAGCACGAGAAACAGGACTGGGTGTGGGGAGACTAAAGGGGGTCACGTTTGCCACTGAGGCCTCAGCTGACCTCATGCGAAGGTTTAAAGCTGAAATCGTTCTTGAGAGATGTCCTTAAATGAGTCACAGAGCCCAAGCTCCTAGAGACCTTTGGACCAGCCATCGGATGTGGGCTTCCTTCAGGGAAGGATGTAACCTCGTGTAAGACAGGTCCCTTTGGCCAAGGGCAGTTTCCAGAGAGAATTACGACAATCCATTTAATGTCCAAATAAGCATTCCTATTCATTCGGCAGTTGTATTTCTTTGTGTATATAAATTACTTTTCATTCTTATTTATTAACTAGGGTTTTATAATATCAATTACCTGTTAATAGGTCTAAATACCTCAAGGTGAGCTGATACATATTAATGAACTTAAAATACTGAGGCAGGATTTCCCCTTATATTGGAGAAGCTTGCTCTCCTGTCTTCAGTGAACTCCATGCACTTTCAAAACTAAACAGTCTCACATTCCTTTAGACCCAGAAACTATAGTAGTTATTACAGGTCAAGACTAAAGGGGAAAAGACTAAGTCATCAGGGTAGAGTTTGCCATGTGAACAATACATTACACATTTAGTGAAGAGAGTTGAATTTTTTAAAAGCATATAAAGTCAAATAAGGCTTTGGAATTTATAAACAAGCCTAGGAAAGTCATTTCACTATGTTAAGGGACAGTGCCACACAGAAGCAGGGATCACGGAAGTAGGCTAAGAAGTACTCTTAGAGTTGGTGTTTTACTTTTTCCAAAAGTAAAATGTTAGCATAAGTTACTGGTAATGTTAGGATAAGTTACTGACATGGAAAAAAAAATAAAGTGGTTTCTCAAGGAAGAGCTCTGTATAGAGAATAAATCAATATGCAGTTTGTAGAAACTGTGTCGCAATCACTCAAGACCCCTTCCCTGGATACCCTGCATTCACCACTACAGATGCACTTTTTGCCCTCCTCTGCCCTGCTCTGTGCCCTGGGAGGTTGACCCATATAGACTGTGTCAATGATCTGCAATACCTTCCAGCTTCATGTGGGGATGATAAAGGGAGGAGATCAGAGCAGTGGAGAAGAGTGAGTGATGGTCTGTTTTGTTTAGTTTTATTTTCCCCCCTCTGGCTCCTTTGCTACCAGATCACATAGTTTGACTACATCCTTACACCCATACCTCCTGCCTTTCCTACAGCTGGAGCTACCATCTTCCCATTTCCATCTACTTGCTCCTTTTGGCCTAGGGTGGTAAGGGCTCCACCACAGCCAAGTCCAAGCAGTGGCAACATCAGTGCTGCTTTTCTTAATTCTTGGCCACACTTTTACGAAGTTCCTTTACTGAATTCTCAATTACCTAGTTTGAGTGTGCCTTACACTATCTGTGGGGACTGTGACTTACACAACACACTCAACAAATGCTAGTCCCTTTTGCTCAAGGAGTACCTGTCTCCTCTCCACATGTGCACCCTCCCACTGTGCCCCAAGCCCCAGGTCCTCTCCTAACCCCTTCTCCCTGCTTTGTCATCAGCCACTCTTAACACTCCCGGTCATTCTTGAAAGCAGTATCTATTGTACGATGTGATCATTTCTGAGATCTAAAAAGTGATAAGAAAAATTGCAATTGATCCATTGTGTCCCAAACTCCCACTTGGTATGAATTAATACATAAGACCAATGTGTTCAAGAGGAAGTTCTTTTTATCTTTTAGTCACCTCTGAATCGTTTAGCCTCCAAGTCTGAATTCTGATGGACAACAGGTCATTTCTGCTGGATCAATGCTTAACTCTTTCACCCTTTCCCACGTCAACTATGCCCATAGGATGGTATAGGGAAGCCTAACCTAATCGCTCTGTTAGGGATCTATGATCATGGTCACTGACTCCTTTCCCTACTTGACTGCTCAAGCAACAGAGTCAATTGCAAAGCACACTGGACCAAGGATTAGTCAAGTCGTGGTCTAGATTTAACTCCGCCACTAACTAGCTGTGTGACTTAAATATGTCCCTTCCTTCTTCCTGAGCAGTCATTTCCTTGTTCATAAGCAGAAGGCAGTTGAACAAAAACTCTTCCAGCTCCACATAAAGGCTTCACTTTTTGTCTTTTAGCGTAGATTTTCCAACTTCTTCTAAACCCCTTCCCTTGCCGTATTCCTGAAGCTCCTGCCCTCGGTTCACTCCAGCAATGTTATGTCCTTTCTTCTTAACCATGGCTTTGTTTTTGCCTTATGTGTGTATATATTTACTCTTACCTTAAACATATGTGTGTATGAGTGTGCACACACTTCTACATACCCACACATGGGAGATCACAACATTGCCCCATTTACCACATCTTTGAACTACAATTTATGATGAAATAAGAATCAGTCTACATGGTATACCTATCCAGACACCCATTGTCCTATCAATTACACACACATTTTCCAAAAGCATAATGACACTTCAGTCTACAAAAGATGTCAGCTTTTCACTCTTTATCAGATATGTACAAAGTGTCCAGAAATATATTGTGGAGCCCACTTGTAGGAGCCAAGCATAACACCTCGCCAAGAAGAGACCTGTTAAAAGTATCAAGTTTCTTCTCCTCGGTGATATCACATGAATTTTTTACAAAATCATAAAATGGGCATATTGATTTAAAAGGGGCATAGGGAGATAAGAACGTTCACTCAGGTTATGAGTTTAACAGGGCTCTGGTTTCCATACACACTCTATGTCATTACAGCAGTTTTCCTCTCTCAGTTGAGAAGTGAATCACTACCCCCAAAGAATCTAACCATCTGGCTACCTTGTGGTCCCCTGAATATGGACATATACCTTTTTTTGGTTAAAGTCAATAAGCATGTGCAGGGGATTGAGACCCAAGTATGTGGGTTAGGTCAGAGTAGAGCAAAGACTAAATAAGTTCCCCTTGACTGCCATACCAGCAATTAGTTCTGTTTTTCCCATCCAGGTCATAATATTTTAAAATGCTAAGAGCATGGTTTGAGAGGGACTTTTGAATGTGCTACAATCCAGGCCAAATATCTGAATTCCCTAAAATAAAAAATCATATTTGCTACCAGGCTACTCATGTAAAAATATCCCACAAACCTTCTGGTGCGTGTGGGGATGTATATTACTTATTGCCTTTGATTCAGAGAGAGGAGGACACACATCATTGTTTGACCTGGTGAGGTCAAGCAGCCATAACGAAGGAAAAAGAGTAAACTCCTATGAACAGCTGTACTGACCCTGGGTAAACTGAGTGGTACCTTCTGGGAAGCAGATTTCCTTTCTTTCTCCCCACTCACATGCCAAGATAGACAGAGATACAGCAAACCCTCTGCTCTTCGTCCCGTTTCATTCATTCATATTTTTAATTTTCATGAAGTTGATGAAGTTGATGCTTACTTAGCAGTCATAGAGATAATGATACTAAAAGGTAGATAACAAAGAACAACAGTCCCCTGACTCACTACTCCTTGACTCACCACCATCCTCTTTCCTAGAAAACAACCACTTTCAGCTCCCTTACCTGTTCTTCTGATATGAAACTATTTTTAAAAACTGTGCTTTAGTGCCAGTTTCCATTTTAACCACTATGTATTGATTTCTCACTATGGTAGAGAATTGGTTAGCTCATGTACATTCCATTCCTCATACCTCCACTAACCTTCTCTACAACCTACAATATAATACACTGTTCATTATTGTGATTCCTGAATATTGTTCACTGCTGTGACAAGTATTAAGCATGATTACATTTCCTTTCTCATAGAACCTTCTGCTTGTCCTAAGATTTGCTTAGTTTTCTAGGTACTTATGACCAGACGCCCCTACACTCTGTCAAAACCTCTCAATACAATTTTCCATATTCTCAAATCTATAAAGTAAATTCACTAATTACATGTTTTTTTCTTGCGCTCTCTTCTTGCTCCAGGCTGAAATGTCACTCTCCAGTCCTGCTGCAGAGTTGATGTCCCGGGAGGTTTCTTCTCGTCACCTTGGAAATCCCTCTACTTTTCCAGGATGCGTTGTCTACTTCCTGGATCCTATGTCCTCCTCGAGTGGCTTCTAAGAAGCATGGGAAGAAGACTACTTGCAAACCTGCCTATCTGAAAATGTCTGTCTTTGTTGTACCCTCACACTCAATTATGAGTCTCTCTGGATATAAAATTCTATCTTAATCATTTTCTCTCCAAATTTTGAAGACTTTCCTCTGTTATCTTCTGGGTTGATTCCAGTGTTGCTACTGGACAATGCCATCTTAGTTTCTTTGTGAGTGAGTTGTATTTTGCTCTCTGGGAGATTTCAGAATTTCCTCTTCATCCCTGTCATGAGAATGTATCCTGGTTCTAGTCATGGTTTTAGGGACTAAGTGAAATTTTGCAATATGGAAATTCATGTTCCTTCCATTATGGAAAAACTTTTTGTATCATTTCTCAAAAATTTTCCTCTCTTCCATTTCTGTTTCTGAAAATCCTATTTGCGCCATTCTCTATTTTTTTGCACCAATTCTCTAAATTACTTAAGTATTCTCTCCTATGGGTAACTCTTCAACTTTTTCTCTATTTTCTGGAAGTAATCCTTGCCTTCATCTTCTTTAAAACTGATTACCGTCTAATATGCTCTACACAGTTTACTTGCTTAGTGAGTTGTCATCTGTCTTCCTTGAGGGCAAACAATTTGTCTGAATTTTTTCCTACCATGTCCCCAGATACTAAGACAATGCCTCAGACTAGTATATAATCAATATATACTTATTACTGAATGAACAAACAAATGAACAGTCCCAGAGTCAGATCTCAAGTGGCAGCAAAAAGACCTTATTTTGAGAAATGTGAGTTAAACAGTGTTCCTAAAATTGCTCCAATCAAAGACTAGGTTTCTCCTGGAGCCTAGGATAAAGCTGAGACTTCAGTTTGGGACTGAGGGGTTAGTTAGGTAAAATTCAGTAAGAGGATCATCAACAGAGGCCACAGAGCACAAACAGCTAAAGAAGAAGAAGAGCAAATAACTTTACAGAATTCTAAGAGGAGGGTAGGGAGCTTGCACAAAGATGACAGTAGCCTTTCAATCTTTCTTATACCTTCCAGAAAGGACTCCAAAAACACAGGGCTAAGAAGCCTGCCCCCATTTGAAATATCAATAGGAAGGTTTAGAGGCTAACTACAAGTCCTCAAAAACAAAGAAATAAAAGGCAATAGATTCCAAGAAGTATAAAGACAGCTCCCGGAGAGGGAGAGGGAGAGAGATAGAGATAAAGACAGAGACAGACAGAGAGAGAATGCAAACCACACGCCTTACTTGGCTAGCAAAAAAACCACATGTTCTGAGATATCAGAGGGGAACCTGAGCTTGGCAAGAGCCTCACCCTCCTCACACTCTTTCCTGACCACTTTCTTCCTCAGATCCAATAAACCTTTTCATCTCTTTTCAAGCTGTCTGGAGGGAGTCATAAAAAGGCAGACCTGACAGATGCTCGTGTCAGCTCAACACTGCCAAAAGCACACATCCGGGCCCGCCACTCCTTGACATGTCACTGGAAGGTTTCGTTTGGGTGTCCTTCCAGGACAAGCAAAGTAAGCCTTTCTGAATCCACTGGAGCCACATAAAGAAGTAGCTCCCAGGTGCTTCTCCAGTCAGAGAAGCAGTCCTATGTCATCGAGTTTGCTAGATGCTCAAGAGCATGCAATGGAAGGTTCAAGGTGAATAAAACCAAGCAGAGCATGGGAAAGCCTCAGAGACTGCAAGATTAGATGCTTTCAGGGAAAACATCTATTTTGACATTTAGAAGGCACTGGTTGTACCTTTTTTTTTTTAAGGCACTCTTAAAGATTCAGTTGATAATATGATGGTAAGTGTTAAAAAAAAAAAGGCAAGTTAATTTGTTTCCTAGTTTCTTCTTCACTGATGTCTAGTCAAAATGTCGGAGAAGGGGGAAAATAAGAGGAAAGGGAACTTTGGAAAATTATTCTCATTTTAGTGAAAGAGCTGGGAGAATTGTTATTGGGGGGCCAGCAGCAGCAGGGACAGTCATCCTCTTCTCTGAGACTCTGTTTCTGGAGATGAGAAGGTGCTGCCTTCACTCACACAGCCTTCTCCATCTAGATGCTTCTCCTGCCTCCTGCACAACCACATCTTACTTATCTTCCAAGGCCCACATCATAACCCACAGCTGTAAAACCAAACTTCTCTCGTCCCTTCTGGCTAAACACTTAAAACACTTTTTTAAAGTACTGTTATACTTTCAACCCTACTCAACAGTCTGTTTCTTAGGTTCAGGGCTCAAATTCATTTAACATGTCACCCCTACGGCACCCATCATGGTCCTTTGTCTAAAGCAGGTCTTCAACAAAACCTTCATGAATACACAAATAAATAAATAAATTAGAACCAAATGAAGATCTCAGGGGTAACCCCACGGATGCACTGGTGAAGAGTGATTATATTGGTGGGGGGAGGGGAGCAGTGTCCAGGCATCACTTTATAAAAGTGGAGACAATGACTTTCCAGAGGAAAATCAGTATATTCTCCATGTTGCCAAACCACTGAGAGAGGCCTTCAGCACCACTACAACCATGGCATCACTTCACCTAAGACTAATACAAATGTTCCCAAAGGTGAATTTCAACGAAGGCTACTGGACAAATGCTAGTTGATTACCAGGACAGTGGCCCAGGAATCTGGGACCAGAGGGGTCTTAACACATTCACATGGCTGGTGCTCAACAGAGCAGCATACACTTAAGAAAAGAGTCCTGCATAGAGAGTAGGAATAGGGGTCTCTAGACTGCCTTGAACACGAACTCTGTAACCTTAGGCAGGTCCAGTAACCCGTTGGACACATGAGGCCATCAGGGACCTGCCTGTCAATGAAGAGCTGCACTAGTTGACTTTAAAATCTCTTCCAACTCTAGAATTCAGTGATTTTTCATCTGTTCCACATCAGAAAGGCATTTTAGCTCTATCCAAAAGGTAATCATCCTTGAAACAATTTTTTTTAATCCATGTCTTCAAAATTCTATGGACTCCCTGAAGGTTTAGCAGTGCCAAGCAACATATGCCTGTTCAGGTGGCCCGACCTAAAGTCTGGACACCTCCTCCCAGATCCCTTCGTTTCATCCTCTTGGTTTCCAGCATCCCTCCTAGGTCCCTCAGCATCACTACCATGCCATGTCCCTCCTAGCCCCTTGTTAACATATGGTCTCCCTAACTCACAGAATTGTCTGCCCTACTTTTGGTAAAGCTACTAGTAAAAAGTTCTGAAATAGAAACCAGATGCACACTCGCACCTTGGGATGTATGTATTATGAAGATGAAACTGCCACATTTCTTCCCCGATGGCTTCACCTCCTTTTCCCCCACCTGGTCATGTGGTGTGCACCTGTGATACATTGACAAGGCTTTAGATTACAACATGAATGGTTATATCAGGTTCTAGGAAGGCCTTGGGCTTTTAATCCCAGCTGAGTTGTGCATGCATCAAGGGTTTTTATTCCCACCTCATCTTTATGGTTCTCAGGGCTTCCTCTTACACTCAAACTAATATTTCATGTAGACAAACAAACCCCTTATTCCCTTTCCATCTTCCAAACTTTTTTTTTGGAAAATTGGTTTCCCCTCCTCTTAATTGCCAGTAGAAATACAAACATGTGCTATGGCTGGGGCTATTACTCCCACTGTAAGATTGCTTGCCTCTTCTGACAGATTGCCTCAGACTGGAAGAATGCCTTAAAGCCTACAGTCTACAGGAAACCTCAACCTTAGACTCTCCCTCACCTGCCTCTGCCCAAAAATGTCTATTAAGGAAATAAAAGTGGAAAAGAAGGCAACAGGGCTCTAAATAACCCCATGAAACTCAAATGCCAGACAGTCAGCCAAGTTAAGACCACAGATGAATGATCTATAAGTACAGTGACCAAACTTTCTGAACCAAAACATAGGATTCAATTTGATGAATGATGTGAGACTAGAACAGAGCATTTGAAAGTATAAATATTTTGGAAAATGTAAGATCACAGTCGTTAAAAGTCATTACTAAAAAACCTGGCTCCTAAATTTTACGTCAACAAACTATTTTTAAACGCCTACTATGTGTCAGTCATTGTCTTCCTATCTCTACTTTTTTCTGTTTTTATAATCCATATGTAAAGTCTCAACTCAGTAAGAATGCAAAACTTTGTATATCCTTACCTCCTGTGGTGGCCATAAATTCTTTGCCACTCATGACATCAAAAAGTGGAGTCTGTTTCTCCTCCCCTTGAATCTATGTTGCATTGTGACTTGCTTTGATTCATATGTTTTGGAAATGATGCTATGTAACTTTCTAAGGCTGAGTCCTAAAAGGTCTACAATTACCATTTTTTTTCTAGCACTCCCTCCTAGAGTCTCTCAGAAACCATGGTGTAAAAAGTTCATACAATGTTGACAAGCCACATGAAGGAAGGCCAAGGCACTATGCCAACAGCCCAGCTCCCAGCACTAACTGAAAACCATGTGAATGACCACCTTGGATGTACTAGCACAGTCAAGCCTCTAGACTTTGCAGCCTCAACTGACATAACACAGAGCAGAAGAACATCCTAGCTGAGCTCAGCCAACCCACAAAATCATGAGAAAGAAGAAGTGAAAGATTTTATTTTAAGCTTCTATGTCTACAAGGTCTAGTCCCCCGTGATAGATAATAGAAATGCTTCTTTCCCTCAAACTCAATTCTTTTTACTTTATTATGCTACAGTAATTTATTTTTTTCTATATTCAATCCCTTCTGTATGTATGTACATATGTGTGTGTGTGCATACACACACACACACACACACACACACTTAGCTAAAATGTAGATCCTCATTTCCAAACCTACCTCTGAGTGGCATAGAACTGAAAAATGCTTTGAAATTTATATTTTTCCTGACACTCTACCCACAGGTATCTCTAAGAAAGAACAGGACAGCAATTTGTTTCTCCACTGATATTAATTAAAGTGCTACCCTTAAAAGGCAGCATGTCTATAGTCAGTTCAAGGTTTAAGCAGAGGCAATTTTACCCAGAAGCAAGTGAAGCTTAAGCTCACTTGCACAGGTCCCATCCATGGTCTCGCCTTTGTGTTCACATGTTCTAAGCCCTGGTAAATTTTCAAAAACAGAATGTTAACTGTAATCTCTTAATGCTGCTGTCTATTTCCACTCTAGCTGCTTCTCTGTTACACTTCCCCTAATGAAAGGGTGGCTTCCAAGTGGCCACAGATATTTTGGGGATCTGATGAAAGGGACAGATGAGCATAGATGTTGTTTGACTTCAGGGGTTATATTTATGTGGTTTACAGTCACGTTTGTATCTAGTTATCACTAGCCATCCTGATATAGGAGTAACAGCCAGCAACTCTCCTACAGCCCAAAATGTGAACTCACCCAACACTATAATACAGAGATGCAGGGACAAAGGTCACATCACAATGTGTCCTATGGGGCCCAGCACTGGATGAACTATAGAATGAACGAGACCATGTTATAAAATGTCCACACCAGATGCTGGTCTGTGGAATATTCTGCCAGTCATCCAACGTGTAAAATTATAAGCAGAGGATTAGAGGATTAGGATCTTATTGACACAGTCAAAATGGAAGTTCTCTCCTTTCAGGAACAAATGTCAGAAATGCACTGATGCCATCATAAACACATCATTTTTTTGTCATTCTTTTTTTAATGGTAATTATATGAAATTAAATCTAACAGAAACGAATTCCTGGGTTTGATGCGATCTTAATCAGTGCTATGAGGAAGGAGGGCATCTCTGTATGAAATCATGGACGTCTGTGTTTATTGTTACTATTTACCAATAATAATAATCAAATTGTGATGAACCATTCTATAAGTAAGACTGAAAACTTTCTATACTCCCTATCAAAATAATATTACAAAATCAGGGCCACGAGAAAAGGCAAAGCAAAAGATAACAGCCAAACGGTGTAAGAAAAAAAGTATCAGAGGTGCACCAGACAATAAATTGATAAAAATAGTATAACAGTATTGTTTACATGTTTCAGACAGAAAGAAGAGAGAAGCTGAGAGTCAAAGAGTGCACGTCGAGTGAATCTGTCCCTTCCTAAAAGCCTTTTCTAGAAGCCTCATCCAGCAAGTTCTTCTGACCCCCCTTCAGCCAGAAGCAAGTCACACGGCCACTCTAGGGCAAGAAATAGAAGTAGAGTGTGTCTTCTGTTAAGTTGTTCATTTTCTGGACATTGTTGTGATTCTCCCCACCCAAAACCCTGATTATTTCTAGTGCAAAAGAAGAATGGGAAAATGGATATTGGTTAAGCAACCAGCAGGATCTGCCTCAGAGTGAAAATCCAATCCAGCCTCATAGAGAGGGATTTCATAGAGCTAGTAAATAGAGGAACCAGGACTGGACCCCCAGATCTACTTCAAAGCCCTTGTTCTTTACCATGGTATGAGAGCATCACCTAGCTGGCTGATGGCAAATGGACGGAGATATGTAACATAGGCAGTACTGACTCATCCTGATGTTAAATTGAGTGTGGAGGTTTAAGGGGAAGAGGGATTTCACAAATGATTAGTGGTTTGAGAAAAACTGCCCTTTGCTTCAGCTAGCAGCATCAGCTGCCAATGATCAGAAGCAAATATTTGATTTTTAGTTCACTGGATGGATCCACCATCTATTAATCTGATCAGATACTAAAAGACAGAAGACAGCTCCTAAGCCATAACAGCTCAAAAAAGAACTTTCAAGGAAAAAAAAAAAAACAGAACAGGGCTATTATCTGGCTTATTCCCTTTCTCTCCCTTCCCTATTGTAATTATCTATATTAAAGAGTTTGAGAAGTTAACAGAGACAGCCCTACTACTATACTAAATATCCTTCCTGAGTATTACCTTAGTTCTAATGGTCTAAGAGTATTGCTTGGTGAGAAACTTCTGTTTGCTTTGTATTAGGAAATAGTCACTCCTCTGCTCTGGTCAAGATTTTTAATTTGCCTACTAAACTGAGAATTAAGGTGTAGAATCGCACACACCAGAGGTCACAAAGTGAAGGTCCAGAGTAGCCCACCAACACATTTGTTTAGTCCTCATGGCATTTTAAAAGTAAAGTAGTTGGGCTTCCCTGGTGGCGCAGTGGTTGAGAGTCCGCCTGCTGATGCAGGGGACATGGGTTCGCGGCTGGGCCCGTAAGCCATGGCCGCTGAGCCTGCGCGTCCGGAGCCTGTGCTCCACAACGGGAGAGGCCACAACACTGAGAGGCCCGCGTACCACAAAAAATAAAAAAAATTAAAAAAATAAAGTAGTTGTCAGCATTTAAGAACCAAGAACTTTGACTCAAAATTCTTGGTTTCTGCCTTTCCTTGAAGATTCCTAAGGTACGGCAACACCAGCTTGTATTTGTACATAACAACACTCATCTGTAGCTAGTTGTGTCACTCCTTGGGCACACACCCCCCCCTCCTCGTGCAGCTCCAGCCTGACTCACCAGCTCATTTGAAGTATCTGCCTGGCCTCTGCCTAGGAGTGTCTGGATTTATGAACCTCCACCTATTCCCATACATGTAACTATAATAGAAAAATATTTTTAACTGTTAAAATGATTTCAGGAATTTACAGGAACCCATTAATCAATGGCTTCCCTATGAAAGATAAAAAAAAAGTAGTGCTGGAAATAGTTCATGCCCTGAAAAGATCATAAAATCTAAAAGTTTTGGAAAAACCAAAACTTCAAAGTAGTTATAGTAGACATTTAGTGGGACAGACAGTAAGTGGCAACTGATAATTTCATGGTAGCTAGAGACGAACACATATTTCTTTTGTAATAAGAAAAAAAATGTAACCAAAAAAATTGCCCAAAAGAGAGATCATGTTTCTGCACTCAACCTTAGACAGCATCTGTCTATACTGTGGGCCAAATTCTGAAGCATTTTATTATCTTAGCAGACTGGACCCTCTTTAGCCAGCTAGTAGCGTAGGTTTTCCAATGTTAAGCAAAAGGAAAAGTCCTGGGCATATAGGGCCTTGTGGGGGTCAAAAGAAAACTGTCCCATTCTATAATGGGGGCTATTGTAAGCCAACAGCTTATCTGTTGTCACAACATTACCTTTTCTTTAGAGAAATGCATGCAGGAGAGAGGTAATGTTTCTCTGACATTTTGTCATGATTTGCCAAACTGAGCAATAATCTGTATGCTTTTAATTGTCATGACACTTAACACTGAGCACTTCTAATGTGCCAGGTACTAGACCAAGAAAATTACAGACACTATCTCATTTTCTTAAATCTTCATCATAAAAACCATAAAATGAAAAAAAAAAAAAAAAAAAGGAAACAAGGCAAAGGAGTGATGTAACTTGCTCCAAAAGCTTTTAACCCCTAAAATATGGCATCTAGGAAATGGTGGGGACAGAATGGGCTTAAATCTGTGTGACAAGAGTATCTGGGTTTACTGTTGTGCAATAATTATAGCAATAAACACTTTTGAAAAATAGTGTACAGATTATAAAAATGTCTTAATAGACATTACTTCATTTGATCCTAACAATCCTGTGGCAGTTATAACTTGTTAATAGATATATGATTTTTTTTCTGTTTTTGTTGGAAAGAAGACTAATGAGCACTGGTTGAATGTGTATCATTTTCAAAGCACTAAGACATAAATGTGGACAACAGGTGAGAAGAATAAGACAGTTCTGGTCTGTTATAGAGCACCACTGATGCAAGAATGAAGTGCTCTTTATAATTCCTAAGAGAATTAAATCAGTGCTTTAACAAAAATACAACTAAAACTGCAGTGGGAACACAGAGAACTGAGTGATACTGTCTTGACTTGAAGGGATTCAAGGAAGCCTTCGTAGAAGTGAAGGGTAGGATTTTTACAGGTAGGGATGGGAGTTTGGCAGATGTCTTAAGTAGAGGGAACAACACCATGAAGTCATGACACATCCATGTATGAAAAATAAAGGGTGTGTTTGAAGAATGGTTCAGTATAGATGGAGCAGGTCAGTAAGTGAACAAAGTGAGAGAAAACAAGAAAAGCAGGATGGGGCTGAGTGGTGGAGGCACTGGACACAACACTGAGAAACCGGAGATTTGTGAATGGTGGGCCCGAGCACAACCTCACTTGTTTCTAAGGGTGATATCCAAGTCAGCCGGGTGATGGACGGACCAGAGTAGCAGTGAGCGACTTGGGCCTGGGGGCCGCACAGAGCTATCCTAGCTTGGTAATAAAGTCTGTGATTTCATTACACAGACTTCATAGGATGAAAGAATAGAAAGCCACTTTCATGTTACTACTCTCAAACATATCTAGCTGTTCACTTGCCAGTAGCTCAAAAAACACAGTTTTCTCATAGAAATTCTTCAATTTCATAAATCAATTCCTCTACCTTGGAAGAATCCATATATTTTCCTTTGAAACTCAATAAAGCTATTTTTTTCTTTTTGAGTGAAAAACAAAAACTTTGACCAATGAATTCTTTTAAGTTTCCCTCAATTCATCTCCCTGAAAAAAGTATACACATCATTCTCTAGGTTATCCTAAGGAAAGAGGCAGCAAGGCCAGTCAAGAAATTACTGCAATAGTTTTGGTTTGAATATACTAGTGTCTGAGCAGATAAAATAGTGCCCCATGTTCATGTGCCATGCATGAGGCCACAGGAGGCGTTATCCCAGACAACCACGTGGGGTTCTATATCTTGTCTTTATGGACAGGAGAACGTAGACTCAAGAGAAGTTACACAGATCTCCCCAAGTCATAGAGCTAGTAAACAGAGGAACCAGGACTGGACCCCCAGATCTGTCTACTTCAAAGCCCTTGTTCTTTACCATGATATGAGAGCCTCACCTAGCTGGTTGATGGCAAATGGACAGAGATAATATGTAACATAGGCAGTACTGACTCATCTTGATGTTCAACTGAGTGTGGAGGTTTAAGGGCAAGTCCCGCTCTGTCTGCCATGTTAAGGAATCTGGACCATATACTGTAAGGGACATGAAGCCACTAAAAGATTTCAAGCAAAAACCTGATGTAATTAGATGACTGAAAATTGGAAATTATTGAAAAAGTCTACTTAAGACATGATGTAGACTTGGCCAAAGGCAGTGGCAATTTGGGACCTTTTTTTTCTGAAACAAGAATTTCCAACAGCATCGCTCTAAGTCTGGGTTTTCCAACCTCAGCACTCTCGATATTTGGGGTGAATAATTCTTTGCTGGGAAGGGGCGGGGTACCCCCTGCAGTATAGAACGTGTAGCCATATCTCTAGCCCGTACCGACTAGATGTCAGTAGCGCCCCCACCACCATCAGTTGGGACAACCAAAAATATCTCCAAACAGTCACCTCAGGCTGAGAATCACCAGCTAGAAAACGATCATAATAATCATTGTAAAAGGCTTGATCAAAACCTAAACATAGAAATATTTATAAATGAACAACAGGAAGACACACACTACAGCAATACTAAAAGTCAGGGTCCCATTCCATGGACTCTATTTGCCCGAGGCCTGTGAAAAATGCAGCTAAAGTCAGTCTCAAGAGCAGCATTTGAGGGTCAGGGATACATGAGCATCTCAAATGACTGACTTTGATACATCAAAGAGGACTCGATCTATTTTTGTGTCTGAGGCTGCGTGAAGTTCTAATCTGCTTAGGTCTGATTGGATGGTCCTTTGATTGCTCTATTCATGTGTTCATTTAAAGTCTCTTTCATGCCAGGGTTTTCTGACTACACTCATAACCCAGCAATCATCCCACTATATCAAGCAGGATAATATGGCTTTGCTTTAAGCTGAGTTACTCCACAAAGCATAAGCAGATTTAGATTCAGCTGAGGTTCCTGAAAGTTAAGAACGCAACAGGAGTTACCATTTAGGCAGCAAATACCAGAAGGTCCTGGTTTAGCTTTTTTTCCAGTTGCAAACATAGTACTTGCATGTTTCCTTAGATCCTTTCCATTAAGTCAAACCCTTTATGCCAAGCTTCCCCTGGATGCATCCCTGGCTTCTGTAAGGGCTGGCATTTGGTAGCTGATAGATGAAATCATTTAATGCGCATCATCTGTAGTCACAGCACCCCCCAGGAATTAGCCCCTGTTAGGTCCTCCTGTAGCACCATTCTATGCACTGCTAAGAATCAACTTGTTACCAGAAGCAAAGCGTATCTTCATGTCATAAGCAATGGAGGAGAGATCACACTACTCAGTGTTTTTGCTGCTACCAGACAAAAGCCACTCATGGAATGTGCCATTTAACCCAAGCCTGGTGAAGAATTCCACCTCATCTTTTATTCGGATCAGTATCCTTGTTACTCTCACACCCTTACAGAGACCCAAGGCACCCTGGCTGGCCTCCACCCCCACCCAGGCACAAAGTGATGGCAGAAGCATATGAGGAAGTCAGTTGACTTCTTGACCCTACCCAATCATTTGGTGGCTGTCACAGGGATACCAAATGTGAAGCAGAAGTTTGTCAGAGGTGCACTGGGCTCTGAGAGAAGTTCTGAGAGCAACAGAAAGCCTAAAGAGCCTCCAGGGATCCATCCATCTTCCCAAGGAGCCTTGTGATCTGTGCTTCAGCATCAGGTGTGCCATCTTGAGAAACCATCCCACATTCCAAGCAAAATTAGTTTAATGTTCCCACATAAAAAGGTCCCGAGCCAGGTGGAGGATCATTATATGAGCACACACCGTGGAACTAAAAAGGTTTGCATGCTGCTGGAAGGAATTTATGGGGAAATTTTTTACAGATCCACTTCTTATGTAAATTGTGTCCCCCCCTATGATGAGCTCAGTGAAAGTTGCATGGGCAGGAAAGGTTATTTGGGCCAAATATCATTAGGATTTTGCCTTTGAGAAATAAGATATTCTTCATCCAGATAGTCTTATGAGTCCCAAGAAAGAGAAGCCGGGGGGGCAAAAGAAAAAAAAATTCAAACCTTCTGTGAGAGTACCTCCTTTGCCTTTGTGGGAAGTTGATGTAACTATTTCTAAGTTCTTGCAAACTAGGCTAAAACTGGAGAATAGGGGGAATGAGAGGAGGCTGAGAAATGGCACTGGATGGCAAACACTCAAGAGCTGTGGGTGGGAGGGTTTTTCAGATTTTTTTTGTCTTCCACTATAAAGTCAAGATGGACAGGCCAGGTAACAGGACAGCATATTAGAATGCCAAAGCATGGACTTGGAGGCTAAACAGACCCAGAGCCTAATTCTGGCCCTGTCATTTGCTAGATGTAATTCGAATAATAGAGAGCAATGAAAATAACAACTAGATCAGGTGATTCCTGTATTCCATGCCTCCACTGGCACTCAGTTCACCCAACGTGGAAGCCATGGCGCTCATTGCAAGACCCCGGCTGGCCCAGTCCCTGCTCTCTGCCCAAACACACCGGTGTGACTCTCCACCTTGCACACCACTCCCACCACAATGGCCTCTGTATTGTTCCTGGAACAAGCAGAGCACACTTCTGTCTCAGGGCCTTTGAACTAGTTATTTCCTCTGTCTGGAATGCTCTTCCCCCACACTTTCCTCAGATTTTTGCTCACATACCAGCTTAACAGTGAGGGCTTCCCTGTCTAAAATCACAACGGTCCTCTCCATCCTGCCCCAGGATTCCCTGCTTCATTTTCCTCTGTAGCATTGATTACCAAGCAAAATAATATATACTCATTTGTTATATGGTGTCTACATCCCACCCAAGGATGTATACTCCATAAGGGCAGAGTTTTTATCTACTTTATTCACTGTCATATCCCTAGAACCTAAAACAATCTCTGGTACGAGGCAGTGCTTATGTGGATGTTTGCAATTGACTGCCTACTATGTGCCAGGTGCTTTACATAGGCAAGTTTCTCTGAAACTCACTGCCAAGTTATATAAACAATGAATCAGTTACACCCAGGTCTTGACTTAGAGTAAGCCAACCACAACAAATTTACATTTCTTTAAATTCAACTAATTATACCCTTCTAATAATACACAGTATTTAAATCAGATAACAGAAAATGAACTCCTAACAATTGTTTGTTTTCAGGAATTCTGTTCCAGTTATCTACTCCTGCATAATAAATTTCTTCAAAGCTTAGTGATTTATATCAATAAGAATCTTACTGTCTTTTTCACTTTTGTAGGTCAAGAATTCTGGCAAGTCTCTGCTGGGTGATTCTTCTGTTACACATGGCATCCATGGAAGTTACTACATGATATTCAGAGTAATATGGGGTTGTCTGGATGCCAATTCTGCTTCACTCACACATCTGACACTCTGATGGGGAGGGTTACAAGGGGCTGTCAACTAAAGTGTCTCCAAAATTGAGGCTTTACTTCTAAGGTTAGTAAATCAGACCAGAAAGAAATTCAAGAAAAGAATCCCAAAACATTTTGAACAATGATAGTATTACTGAAAGGGCATTCAACTTCCAAAAAATGTAACATCTTCATGTCCAAGTTCAATATGCTTCTTGAAATAGCAATCTCATAATCTGATGTCACAGTTCACATACTTAACATTCAGTTCTTAAAAATAACTGATGCAGAGACAAAAACCAGTTTATAAGCATAAATATGATGAGAACTTAATTTTCTGTTCTTGGGTTTAAACTCGGCAGGAGTTTAACTTATCCGCTAGTGAAGCAAAAGCATTATGGTTTCATGACCTCATAACAACAATAAATGAAAGATAAAAGGATAAGACAGAAAATGCATATCTGGGCCACTTTGTACATTTTTAAGGTGAGTATACTTTGTGTAATCTCGGGTTGAAGTAAAAAAATGGATGTGATGGTGGTTTTTTTAAGCAAACAGAAAGGACTATTTTCAGGAACAGACCTTACCATCTCACCTCTCACATCTTCCCTTGCAATAGTTTGGGAGGTACGGTGGGGATGTGATTCAAGAAGGGCAGAGAAGCAGAACTCCCTCAATCAACTGGATTTAAAACCCAAAATTATCCCAGACCACAAAGAGATACCACCTCACACCTGTCAGAATGGCTATTATCAAAAAGACAAGAAACAAGTGTTGGTGATGACATGGAGGAAAGGGAACCCTCTTGCACTGTTGGTGGGAATGTAAATTGGTGCAGCCACTATGGAAAACAGTATGGAGTTTCCTCAAAAAATTAAAAATAGAACTATCATATGATCCAGCAATTCCACTTCTTGGTATTTATCTGAAGAAAGCAAAAACACTATTTTGAAAAGACATATGCACCCTCCTGTTCATTGCAGCATTATTTACAGTGGCCAAGATATGGAAGCAACCTAAATTTCATCAGGAGATAAATGGATAAAGAAGATGTGGTACATATACACAATGGAATATTATTTAGCCATCAGAAATGAAATCTTGGCATTTGCAATAACATGGATGGAACATGAGGGCATTATGCTAAGTGAAATAAGTCAGAGAAAAACAAATACCATATAATTTCACTCATATGTGGAATCTAAAAAGCAAAAACAAATGACCAAACACAACAAAACAAAAACAGAGTCACAGATACAGAGAACAAAAAGGTAGGGGTTAAGGGAACAGACAAAATAGGTTAAGAGAATTAAGAGATTCAAACTTCCAGCTACACAATAAATAAATCAGGAGATATAATGTACACGCAGGGAATTTAGTTAATATTATTGTAACAACTTTGTATGGTGACAGATGATAACTGGACTTACTGGGGTGATTATTTCATTATGTATAAAAATACTGAATCACTATGTTGTACATCTGAAACTTATACAATATTTTTAATTAATTTTTATTGGAGTATAGTTGATTTACAATGTTGTGTTAGTTTCAGGTGTACAGCAAAGTGAATCAGTTACACATATACATATATCCACTCTTTTTTAGAGTCTATTCCCATATAGGCCATTACAGAGTATTGAGTAGAGTTCCCTGTGCTATACAGTAGGTCCTTATTAGTTATCTATTTTATATATAGTAATGTGTATATGCCAGTCCCAATATCCCAATTTATCCCTCCCCTCTTTCCCCTTTGGTAACTGTAAGTTTGTTTTCTACATGAAACTAATACAATATTATATTTTAAGTATAACAATAAAAACAAAACAAAAAGAAACCCTGACTTCACTTAGAAGCATCTTCAAAAATGCCTATTAGAATCTTTCCCCAACAGAAGTTCTTCTGTCTTTCAAGGAGCATCTAGCCATGCTCTTTCATTTATTCAGACAAAACAAGGCAAGATAATGCCACACAGGACAAGATAATAGATTTAATCCAAAACTGTGCATTTGGTTGCTGTTTCTGTGTGTGTGCAGATTCGCAGGAGCACTGGGGGAGAATGAGGGGAGAACGCGAATGCAATCAGACACAGAGATCACCCAAGAAGGCTTAGAGCCTGCAGTCCACCTGCCTGTCTATTCTCCTTTTCTTTATCTCTATAAGCTGCACTTTTAAACTTTTCTTTCCTCCTCCAGTTCCTCAGACATGGATTGAGATTTTTGGTGAAATCCACACCCTTGTTAAAAAGTTTACGTGGTCCCCAAAATTAGAATATGAATTCTTCCCCTTCCCCCATTTGATTTAAAGACAGAGGCCATTTTGGAATTTGTCTTATCTATTGATGCTGAATCTTAGCAACAACATTTATAATAAGGAATATCAACATTAACTGAATAATTTTTATTTGTCATAACTCTTCTAAGTGCTTTACATGTACTAATTCATTTAATCCTTAAGGTAACTCTAAAAGATAAGTCCCAGTATTATCTCCATTTTTCAATGAGAAAATTAGGGTTCAGAGAGTTGAGAAATCTACCTAAAATCACTCAGAAAGGTGAAGCTGGTATTTGAATCCAGACAGTCTGATCCAGAGCTGGTATGTATCCATAAAGACACCAGCCTTTAAAGCATAAATCTGTTTTCATCTGAGATGATAAATTATGAATTTGGTAATGAGCCTACATACAGATGACACCATACCATGGAATACAGATTCCATGACAACTCTCCTTCCCAGGATTGCATTCCCAGTGCCTGTGAGGATGCCTGGCCAATCTACCTGGGAATGACTCCTAAATTCGTATTACGTACCTTGACCACAGTGTTAAATTCCAGCCTCCTTTATCCACCTTCATACTCAATGTAATTCAATAATTCAAGGATCTCTGTCTTTTTTGTTTAATGATATATCTTAATCACCAAAAACAAGCAGTACTTGGCACTTGGCAGGCACTCAACAGGTAATTGTTGAATGAATGAATGGATGTCTCAAAGATGTCTTAAATATAACATGGCCAAAATAAAGCTTTCCCCTGCTCTCCCGTGCAAACTTGTTCTTCCTCCATACTTGGTTCATCTACCCAGCTACTCAGCCCAAACCCTCAGAATCATTTTTACTTGCCCTGGTGTCATCCCCATAGCCAATCAATTAGCAACTAGTGTTTTTCTATTACCAAAGTATATCCCCAATCTTCCTGCTTCTCTCCATCTCCCCAGCTTGCCCTCAATTCCAAACCATGACCACCTCTCACCTCCTAATGAGCCCCGTGCTTTCATCCTTCCCCAGGCTTACTTCTAAAAATCCATTCTTTGCTCAGCACATCTCTTCCTGCTGAAATGGCTGGTCATTACACTTTGAACCAAACTCAAACTCCTGGCTTTCCTTATAAAGGCCCTATGTGATCTGGCTGCTCCCATCTCCCTCACAACACACCCTACACACTGGCCACACTCCCCTCATTCTACTGTCTGAACACACAAGGTCATTCCTACTGCTACACTGCATCCCTACAGGCAGTTAGCATTTAAATTTCCTATATTAGATCTTAATACCCCAGGGCTTGTTAACTACAATATAAGAGAACCTAATCAAGAATTAATATGTTAACTGGTGGTTACGTAGCACTTAAAATATTGTTATCCAAAAGCTGAGTTAATTACCAAAAGAGATATCTGATTATTATTGGTAAAATGAGAGAATTTCAATATAGGCAATTAGTTAGAAATATCATTAAGGCTTCATTGCCCTGACGTAAATAAAGTACAGAGATATGGTCAGCATCATCAGTTCAGCACTCAAGGTCCTAGTCTGGCTGTCCTATGTCCCTCCACTTAGATGCCCCGTGACCTGGTCCAGCTCTAAGAGTATTTTTGCATCTGCCACAGAGCAAGTCTTGCATGCCAGGTGTTAGCTAGAGTGCCAAGGGTAGATCTACAGAACTGGTTGTAAACCTTTCTTCTGCCTGTTTGACAAATGTTTGTCCACTTGTTAGAATCTGAGTTTGCTTTTATTCTAACAGTCTTGGTTTGAGTTCACCCAGAATCAGATCCTGAGACAAAGATCTCAGTACAAGTAATTTACTTGAGGGGTGCAGGGAATATGGATAGAAGTATGGGATATGGGGAAAGGAAGGCAACCAATAAGGAGTACGTTATCAAGCCAGCTAGCACTGTGGGCCCCTGGAGCTTAATCCCTCAAGGAAACTCTGAGAAATTATGCAAAATGGGAACCTCACAACCATCCCAACCCAGTATGCAAGGGAACAGGGGTATTTATACACTGATTCCCAAGAGTTGTAGGTTGAGGACTGCTCCTGTGGCCTGCCATGCGCATGGATGGATAGCCTTGCTAGATTCTGGAGAAAAGCCCTCAGGCACAAGGATGCAGAGGCCAACAGGGGGAACTTGATGGAGCACACTGAAATGTGCCTACGGTCTGAGGGCTATGGGCAAGGCACTGACTATGTCTGTGCATAACATCCCACCTTCCTGAACCATCACGAGTGAAGACCCACACATACCAAGTGCACACCTTATGTGTGTACTTCTATCTAACCTAGGTGAGCAGCACATACTAAAAGAATCTACTGAATGTTTGTCATTGCCTGCTATGGGGTGTAGGCCAGTTTTAAACACACCTCCTTAAGGTTTTTGCAATTGCTGCTCCCTCTACCTGGAATGTTTGCAGGTCATTCTTTAAAGAACTCTATCTTCAAAATGTAATAACAGAAAGCTCTAAGCAATTTACTGCTCCTCTCCTTTCCCCAGAGGCCTCTCTCTGGCCAGCTTAGCTCTCTGGAAGTTCCTCTCACGCAAGAGCACACCCAAGACAGGCCCTAGGCCTCACCACCTAAAGTAACCTCGCAGAAGAACTTTCAAAAGAATTTCTAAGGGAGGAAAAATTTTCTTCTCCACCAGAGGTTCTACCTCCAGTGAGAGAGGTGGAACAGGATAGGTAATTACTCTTTGATGCTTATAAGACGCCCATCCTGATTAGGGTGGAGTCAAAAAGGAAGAACGGGTGCGGAAATCTCTATCCTACATAAGTTGCTGATTTTAAGTGCCGTATCTGCTATCTCCTGCTACAATAACGCTGTGTAACAAACAACCACATAGCTTCAGTGACATGTAACAGTTTGTTACTTACTTGTGTGCCTGAGGTCAGTTGGGAGTCAGCTGGCTATCGGCTGGGGCACTGGGGCTCCATACTTCATATGTCTCTCATCTTTCAAGGGGCCTATTGAGGCAATTCTCCTGGCAATGGCAAAGGAGCAAGAGTGAGCAAGCCCAATCTCACAAATGCTTTTTAACCCTCTATTTCCATTATATTTGCTAACATCACACAGGCCCAGAGCAACAGTTTGCTGGAGCTGGCTCCTCCAGCTTGCAAGAGCCAACTGTGAAATATTCAGAAAGCTTGTGAGTTACCTTTTATATCACTGAAAGATTGAAATTTAAAAATCAGCCAACACTACAAATCATGACTTTTTTACCCCCAGAGGGCTGCTACACTACTTTCACAAAGCAAACCACACATTTAAGGTCAGAGCAAAAGTGTAAGCCAGAAATACCCAGCCAGTGTGGAAGGACTCTGTAAAGTTACATGGAAAAGGGAGTGGATGTGGGGAGTGGTGAAGAACTGGGCCCGTTTTTACAATTTATCACAGGTACTCAACCACACCAGAGGAACCATTTCTTTTCCAGGCTCTACTAAGTGTGGGACCAGTCGAATCACTTTTCAATTATTTATTTTTTTGAATTTTATTTTTTACACCGCAGGTTCTTATTAGTTATCTATTTTATACATATTAGTGTATATATGTCAATCCCGATCTCCCAATTCATCCCACCACCACCACCCCCCTGCCCCGATTTCCCCCCTTGGTGTCCATATGTTTCTTCTCTACATCTCTGTCTCTATTTCTGCCTTGCAAACTGGTTCATCTGTACCATTTTTCTAGCTTCCACATATATGTGTTAATATACGATATTTGTTTTTCTCTTTCTGACTTACTTCACTCTGTATGACAGTCTCTAGATCCATCCACGTCTCTAAAAATGACCCAATTTCGTTCCTTTTTATGGCTGAGTAATATTCCATTGTATATATGTACCTCATCTTCTTTATCCATTCATCTGTCGATGGGCATTTAGGTTGCTTCCATGACCTGGCTATTGTAAATAGTGCTGCAGTGAACATTGGGGTGCATGTGTCTCTTTGAATTATGGTTTTCTCTGGGCATATGCCCAGTAGTGGGGTTGCTGAGTCATATGGTAATTCTAATTTTAGTTTTTTAAGGAAATTCCATACTGTGTTCCATAGTGGCTGTATCAATTTACATTCCACCAACAGTGAAAGAGGGTTCCCTTTTCTCTATACCCTCTCCAGCATTTGTTGTTTGTAGATTTTCTGATGATGCCCATTCTAACCAGTGTGAGGTGATACCTCATTGTAGTTCTGATTTGCATTTCTCTAATAATTAGTGATGTTGAGCAGCTTTTCATGTGCTTCTTGGCCATCTGTATGTCTTCTTTGGAGAAATGTCTGTTTAGGTCCTCTGCCCATTTTTTGATTGGGTTTTTTGTTTTTTTAATACTGAGTTGCATGAGCTGTCTATTTATTTTGGAGATTAATCCTTTGTCTGCTGATTCATTCACAAATATTTTCTCCCACTCTGAGGGTTGTCTTTTCATCTTGTTTATAGTTTCCTCTGCTGTGCAAAAGCTTTCAAGTTTCATTAGGTCCTATTTGTTTATTTTTGCTTTTATTTCTATTTCTCTAGGAGGTGGGTCAAAAAAGATCTTGCTGTGATTTATGTGAAAGAGTGTTCTTCCTTATGTTTTCCTCTAAGAGTTTTATAGTGTCCAGTCTTACATTTAGGTCTTTAATCCATTTTGAGTTTATTTTTGTGCATGATGTTAGGGAGTGTTCTAATTTCATTCTTTTACATATAGCTGTCCAGTTTTCCCAGCACCACTTATTGAAGACACTGTCTTTGCTCCATTGTACATCCTTGTCTCCTTTGTCATAGATTAGTTGACCATAGGTGCGTGGGTTTATCTCTGGGCTTTCTATCCCGTTCCATTGATCTATATTTCTGTTTCTGTGCCAGTACTGTATTGTCTTGATTACTGTAGCTTTGTAGTATAGTCTGAAGTCAGGGAGTCTGATTCCTCCAGCTCTGTTTTTTTCCCTCAAGATGGCTTTGGCTATTTGGGGTCTTTTGTGTCTCCATACAAATTTTAAGATTTTTTGTTCTAGTTCTGGAAAAAAATGCCATTGGTAATTTAATAGGGATTGCACTGAATCTATAGATGACTTTGGGTAGTGCAGTCATTTTCACAATATTGATTCTTCCAATCCAAGAACATAGTATATCTCTCCATCTGTTTGTGTCATCTTTGATTTCTTTCATCAGTGTCTTATAGTTTTCTGAATAAAGGTCTTTTACCTACTTAGCTAGGTTTATTCCTAGGTATTTTATTCTTTTTATTGCAATGGTGAATGGGATCGTTTCCTTAAATTCTCTTTCTGATCTTTCATTTTTAGTGTATAGGAATGCAAGAGATTTCTATGCATTAATTTTTTCTCCTGCAACTTTACCAAATTCATTGACTAGTGCTAGTAGTTTTCTGGTGGCATCTTTAGGATTCTCTATGTATAGTATCATGTCATCTGCAAACAGTGACAGTTTTACTTCTTCTTTTCCAGTTTGTATTCCTTTTACTTCTTCTTCTTCTCTGATTGCCATGGCCAAGACTTCCAAAACTATGTTGAATAATAGTGGCGAGAGTGGACATCCTTGTCTTGTTCCTGACCTTAGAGGAAATGCTTTCAGTTTTTCACCATTGAGAATGATGTTTCCTGTGGGTTTGTCATATACGGCCTTTCTTATGCTGAGGTAGGTTCCCTCTATGCCCATCTTCTGGAGAGTTTTTTATCATAAATGGGTGTTGAATTTTCTCAAAATCTTTTTCTGCATCTATTGAGATGATCATATGGTTTTTCTTCTTCAATTTGTTAATATGGTGTAACACATTGATTGATTTGCATATACTGAAGAATCCTTGCATCCTTGGGGTAAATCCCAATTGATCATGGTGTATGATCCTTTTAACGTGTTGTTGGATTCTGTTTGCTAGTATTTTGAGGATTTTTGCATCTATATTTATCAGTGATATTGGTCTGTAATTTTCTTTTTTTGTAGTATCTTTGTCTGATTTTGGTATCAGGGTGATGGTGGCCTCATAGAATGAGTTTGGGAGTGTTCCTTCCTCTGCAATTTTTTGGAAGAGTTTGAGAAGGATGGGAGTTAGCTCTTCTCTAAATGTTTGATAGAATTCACCTGTGAAGTCATCTGGTCCTGGACTTTTGTCTGTTGGAAGATTTTAAATCACAGTTTCAATTTCATTACTTGTGATTGGTCTGTTCATATTTTCTATTTCTTCCTGGTTCAGTCTTGGAAGGTTATACCTTTCTAAGAATTGGTCCATTTCTTCCAGGTTGTCCATTTTATTGGCATAGAGTTGCTTGTAGTAGTCTTTTATGATGCTTTGTGTTTCTGCACTGTCTATTGTAACTTTTTTCATTTCTGAATTTATTGATTTGAGTTCTCTCCCTCTTTTTCTTGATGAGTCTGGCTAAAGGTTTATCAATTTTGTTTATCTTCTCAAAGAACCAGCTCTTAGTTTTATTGATCTTTGCTATTGTTTTCTTTGTTTCTGTTTCATTTATTTCTGCTCTGATCTTTATGATTCCTTTCCTTCTGCTAACTTTGGGGATTTTTTTTGTTCTTCTTTCTCTAATTGCTTTAGGTGTAAGGTTAAGTTGTTTAAGAATTTCTTGTTTCTTGAGGTAGGATTGTATTGCTATAAACTTCCTTCTTAGAACTGCTTTTGCTGCATCCCATAGGTTTTGGATTGTCGTCTTTTCATTGTCATTTGTCTCTAGGTATTTTTTGGTTTCCTCTTTGATTTCTTCAGTGATCTCTTGGTTATTTAGTAATGTATTGTTTAGCTTCCATGATTTTGTGTTTTTTACATTTTTTCCTGTTATTTATTTCTAATCTCATAGCATCATGGTCAGAAAAGATGCTTGATATGATTCCAATTTTCTGAAATTTACTGAGGCTTGATTTTTGACCTAATATGTGATCTATCCTGTAGAATGTGCCATGTGCACTTGAGAAGAAAGTGTTATCCGCTGTGTTCAGAATGAATGTCCTATAAATGTCAATTAAATCTATCTGGTCTATTGTGTCATTTAAAGCTTGTGTTTCCTTATTAATTTTCTGCCTGGATCATCTGTCCATTGGTGTAAGTGAGGTGTTAAAGTCTCCCACTATTACTGTGGTACTGTCAATTTCCTTTTATAGCTGTTAGCATTTGCCTTATGTATTCAGGTGCTCCTACATTGGGTGCATATATATTTATAATTGTTATATCTTCCTCTTGGATTGATCCCTTGATCATTATGTAGTGTCTTTCCTTGTCTCTTGTAACATTCTTTATTTTAAAGTCTATTTTATCTGATATGAGTATTGCTACTCCAGCTTTGTTTTGATTCCCATTTGCATGGAATAACTTTTTCCATCCCCTCACTTTCAGTCTGTATGTGTCCCTAGGTCTGAAGTAGGTCTCCTGTAGACAGCATATATACGGGTCTTGTTTTTGTATCCATTCAGCGAGCCTGTGTCTTTTGGTTGGAGCATTTAATCCATTCACATTTAAGGTAATTATCGATATGTATGTTCCTATTACCATTTTCTTAATTGTTTTGGGTTTGTTTTTGTAGGTCCTCTTCTTCTCTTGTGTTTCCTGCCTAAAGAAGTTCTTCTGGCATTTGTTGTAGAGGTGGTTTGGTGCTGCTGAATTCTCCTAGCTTTTGCTTGTCTGTAAAGCTTCTGATTTGTCTGTCCGTCAAATATGAACAAGACCCTAGCTGGGTAGAGTAATCTTGGCTGTAGGTTCTTCCCTTTCATCACTTTAAATATATCATGCCACTCCCTTCTGGCTTGTAGAGTTTCTGCTGATAAATCAGCTGTTAACTTCATGGGAGTTCCCTGGTATGTTATTTGTCATTTTTTCCTTTGTTGCTTTTAATAATTTTGCTTTGTCTTTAAATTTTTGTCAATTTGACTACTATGTGTCTTGGCGTGTTTCTCCTTGGGTTTATCCTGCCTTGGACTCTCTGCACTTCCTGGACTTGGGTGGCTATTTTCTTTCCCATGTTAGGGAAGTTGTCAGCTATTATCTCTTCAATTATTTTCTCGGTCCTTTCTCTCTCTCTTCCCCTTCTGGGACCCCTATAATGTGAATGTTGGTGCATTTAGTGTTATCCCAGAGGTCTCTTAGGCTGTCTTCATTTCTTTTCATTCATTTTTCTTTATTCTGTTCCATAGCAGTGAATTCCACCATTCTGTCTTCCAGGTCACTTATCTGTTCTTCTGCCTCAGTTATTCTGTTATTCTGTTATTGATTCCTTCTAGTGTATTTTTCTTTTCAATTATTGTATTGTTCATCTCTGTTTGTTTGTTAATTCTTTTAGGTGTTTATTCTTTAATTCTTCTATGTCTTTGTTAAACATTTCTTGCATCTTCTTGATCTTTTCCTCCATTCTTTTTCCAAGATCCTGGATCATCTTCACTATCATTATTCTGAATTCTTTTTCTGGAAGGTTGCCTACCTCCACTTCATTTAATTGTTTTTCTGGGGTTTTATCTTGTTCTTTCATCTAGTACATAGCCCTCTGCCTTTTCATTTTGTCTGTGTTTCTGTGAATGTGGTTATCATTCCATAGCCTGCAGGATTTTATTTCTTCTTGTTTCTGCTGTCTGTCCTCTGGTGGATGAGGCTATCCAAGAGGCTTAAGCAAGCTTCCTGATGGGAGGGGGACTGGTGGTGGGTAGAGCTGGGTGTTGCTCTGGTGGGCAGAGCTCAGTAAAATTTTAATCTGCATGTCTGTTGATGGGTGGGGCTGAGTTCCCTCTGTATTGGTTGTTTGGCCTGAGGTGACCCAGCACTGGAGCCTACAGGCTCTTTGGTGGGGCTGATGGCAGACTCCAGGAGGGCTCATGCCAAGGAGTACTTTCCAGAACTTCTGCTGCCAGTGCCCTTGTCCTCACCGTGAGACACAGCCACCCCCCCACCGCCTCTGCAGGAGACCCTCCAGCACTAGCAGGTAGGTCTGGTTCAGTCTCCTATGGGGTCACTGCACCTTCCCCACCACTACTTTGTGTGTGCCCTCCAAGGGTGGAGTCTCTGTTTTCCCCAGTCCTGTAGAAGTTGTGCAATCAAGTCCTGCTAGTCTTCAGAGCCTGTTTCTCTGGGAGTTCCTCCTCCCTTTGCCGGACCCGCAGGTTGGGAAGTCTGACATGGGGTTCGGAACCTTCTCTCCAGTGGGTGGACTTCTGTGGTATAATTGTTCTCTAGTTTGTGAGTCACACACCCAGTGGTTATGGGATTTGATTTTATTGTGATTGCACCCCTCCTACCATCTCACTGTAGCTTCTCCTTTGTCTTTGGATGTGGGGTATCTTTTTTGGTGAGTTCCAGTGTCTTCCTGTCGATGACTGTTCAGCAGTTAGTTGTGATTCCAGTGCTCTCGCAAGAGGGAGTGAGCATACATCCTTCTACTCTGCCTTCCTGAACAAATCCTCCCAAGTCACTTTTTATTGTTACTTACTTTTTTATACTAGTCAGGTCATTTAAAGTGTCATACTGATTCTTCATTTTGGCAACCTTTCCTATTCTCATAAAGATTAATGTGGTCTTGGATGTTAAAAGAACATTTTAAGTCTTTCCAAGTACTATAGCTAATAAAAAGCAGGGACCTGTTTTAGTGCCTGTGAGATCCAAGAGCTCTAGGTTGGGATCTCAAACACTGAAGAGATGGAAAAATATCTTGGAGAATTGAGAGGTGGAATCTATCCAAAATCAAACAAGTAAGAGCTGAGAGGAGGTCTCACAACCTCAAGCCCTTGGCTGCATCCTTCAAACAAGCAGCCTTTTAAGGAGGCCCAAGGGGGTGCGTGCGGGGAATAAAGGGAATAAGGATCAGTCAGGTGAATGTCCACATCATCGTGTCTAAAGCCTGCCTCCCTCATTTGTCAGATGTAGTAAACTGCTTCTCTAATGACTTAATAGAGACCATTACCTACTGAACAGGAAGCTGTTGTAAAACTCCCCTACCCTGTGTTGCCTCTGAGTTATTGGGTGAGGGGTGTGCTGTGTCAATGACAGACATGGGAAGTGTCATAGCCTGATTCACCTCGGATGTGCCACATACTTACAAAAAGCATTTTAAAACAGGTTATACCTCTCTTACCTGTGCTGCTATAACAAAAATACCATATCCTGCATGGCTTATGCAACAGAAATTTATTTCTCACATTTCTGGAGGTTGGAAGTCTGGGATCAGAGTGCCAGGATGGTTGGGGTTGTGGTAAGAACACTTTTCCTAGCTTATAGATGGATTTCTTCTTGTTATGCCCTCAGAGAGAGAGAGAGAGAGGAAGCAAGCTCTCTTTTCTTCTTATAAGGGTACTAATCTGAGCTTAAGGATTTCACCCTAAGGACCAAGTTACCTCCAAAAGGCCCCACCTCCAAATGCCATCACACTGGGAATTAGGGTTTCACCATCTGAACTTTTGGGGGGGGGGCGTGCACAACTTTCCATCCACAGCAATGCCAACCCTCATCCTAGAGGGGCACACTGCACCTTAGCCTGTGGAAGTCACTGAGAAGTCTTGCAGCAAAGGAAACTGTTTCCCCTTGCATAGCCCAGCATTTCTCCTCTTATTCAACCACAGAAACTTGGAATACGCATCAGCTTCACATGGGACAGTAGTGATCTGGAGGACATGGATGAGACTGTCCTGGCCTTGGTGGGATGCTTGCAGAAGGGGTTCAGAGGACCACTGAATAGCAGAAAGTACAACAAAGAGCGTGTTACCAGGAATGTTTCATAGCATACAAACAGTCTCCTTGCCACCAGTCAGGAGAGGCTAGCAGAACAACCCCCAAGGCTCAGGAGCGTTCAACAACAAATGTTAATTTTGCAATCACTCTTATGTCCTTCAGGCGTCAACCGGGAGCTATGTTCAACATGGTCACTCTGAGACCCAGACCATCTCCAAACCTGTTTGCTCATCACCACACAGAAAAGAGAGCATGGTAAAGTGCACACTGGCCCTTAAAGACACATCACCTCCACTCGTGTGTCATCAGCTGGAGCAGCCACATGGCTGCATCTAAGTTCAAGTGGACAGGGAAGGGAAGTGAAATCTTACTGGACTAGTCTGCTGGGGCTGCTGTAACAATTACCACAAGCCTGATGTCTTAAAGCAACACAGATTTATTCTCTTATGGTTCTAGAGGCCAGAAGCTCAAAATCCATATCACTAGGCTGAAACCAAGGTGTTGGTAGGGCCACGTTCCCTCTGGGGGGCTCTAGAGGAGAATTCTTTCCTGCCTCTTCCAACTCCTGGTGGCTGCCAGCATTCCTTAGCTTGTATCCACCTCACTTCAGTCTTCAAAGCCAGCATCTTCGAATCTCTCTCTGCTGTGTTTTCATATGACCTTCTCTGTGTGTGTCCAATCTCCCTCTGCCCCGCTAATAAGCATACATGTGATTGCATTTAGGCCCACCAGGATAATCTACCCATTTCAAGGTCCCTCTTTTAATCACATCTGCAAAGACCCTTTCTCCAAATAAGGTAACATTTATAGGTCCCAGGGATTAGGACTTGGTGCCTTTGGGGTGCCATGATTCAGCCTAAGGAAAGAGAACAAGAATACTGTATTGATGAACAGCCCAAATGACTATCATGTTCTATTTTAGTCTCCCCTCCCACCATCCTTCTCAACTACAGACACAGAGCTCTGAGCACTGTGCCCATCTCAGCTAAGCATTCATTCCATTTCAGTTGGAGTCAGAAATTACATCCAGAGAGGGTCTCAAAGACCCAGTCGTACAGCCCTCTCCTTTTACAAATGAATAAATTGGAGCTCAGAAAATATCATATAGCCAAGGGTAGCACTGAGTTTGAGATAAAAATAGAACAGCAGTCACAAGACTTGTAATGAGCTACCAGACACGACAGGGTACTCTGTCAGCTGTGTGATTAGCCACTTGGTGGCAATCTGATTTTTGCCCTTTGAGATACACCTTTCATAGCCACAGCCACCTCAACTCACATCACTCTGTCATCAGCCATTTTCTTAGAAATTATTGCCATCTGACACTTCATCTGTATTTGTATTTACTGGTTTGTTTATTGCCTGTTTCTCTCCACTACAATGTAAACTCGACATCAGCAAAATCTATTTTGCTCACTGTTGTGTCTCCAGTGTCTATAACACCTCCTGGCACATGACTGACATTCAGTATTTGTTAAATGAATGAATAAGTGAATCTGGAGAACTGACTTCCTAACAGTTTACATAAAAATTCTGCCATCACGTTAATTTTGTGAAGCCTGATAATATCTTCTGGAGTATAACAATGAATTATGTTTTCAACTTGCAATATGGTTGCAACTTTGTAAACTTTTTGTATTCGTCCTGTGCTATTTTATATTTTGTCCTTTTTTTAAAACAAATTGCTAACTTATAACAATAAAATATATGTAAACTTTAATATCAATACATCTCATACAGCAAAAACACCTTTGCTATAAGTAAACAAAAATCTAGAAAGACTTTATTTACATATATGGTATGTATTTTTTTAACTGACTTAGGTTTCGTGGAGTTTTTTTTTCCAACTGATCCCTGTTTTAGACATTTGCAATCAAGTAAAAACCATCCCCTTTAGCTTTCCTGCTTGACCTTAGAGTGATGTAATAATCCTAATAAATAGGTTACTATGTAAACTTCTGTGACACCAGGTTGCATTTTAAGACTTGGGAGCAGAATCAAGCAGAACAGTAACTACGAATTATATAACTTTGGTTTATAAAACAAAGGTCTCTGATAATCAGCAAAAACAAAGTTATGAGCATAGGGGGAGGGTGAACACATTGTTTTAATGCAGCAAGAAAGGCTGCATTTCCCTGCTTTTAGAGGTGCACAGAAAAACACTAGCACTTTAGGTGAAAACAACTGACCAAGTCCCTAACGTGGCGGAACAACTATAATGATAACAAGAATTTCATGCACTTCAGAATCTAAAGACTGGTGAAATATCAATAGTAACCAAATGGAATATTACTCAGCCATAAAAAGAAACGAAATTGAGCTATTTGTAATGAGGGGGATAGACCTAGAGTCTGTCATACAGAGTGAAGTAAGTCAGAAAGAGAAAGACAAATACCGTATGCTAACACATATATATGGAATTTAAGAAAAAAAAATGTCATGAAGAACCTAGGGGTAAAACAGGAATAAAGACATAGACCTACTTGAGAATGGACTTGAGGATATGGGGAGGGGGAAGGGTAAGCTGTGACAAAGCGAGAGAGAGGCATGGACATATATACACTATCAAACATAAGGTAGATAGCTAGTGGGAAGCAGCCACATAGCACAGGGAGATCAGTTGGTGCTTTGTGACCACCTAGAGGGGAGGGATAGGGAGGGTGGGAGGGATAGGGAGGGTGGGAGGGAGGGAGACGCAAGAGGGAAGGGATATGGGAACAGATGTATATGTATAACTGATTCACTTTGTTATAAAGCAGAAACTAATAAAAAAAAGAATTTCTAGGTGATGGACCTGAAGTATTTACAACTATGAGTCCCCCATCTTCAGCTTGAGTGCATTCAACGTGCACTCACCACTCCCACCATTTGGATGCCTTCTAGGACCTCCAATACACTGCAGCCTCCTCTTCCCTCTAAACCTTCAACTTACCATTCCTTCCCCTGGATGCTTTTCTCCCAAACAAGCCCCAGTCTGCCTCCACACACTCAAACTCAGTCCCTCAACCAAATAAATCATGGGTATAATAATAGTCCCTGCTCATATAAGGTTATGAGAAAAATGAAATGAGCTAATACATATTAGTGCAGAGTCCAGTATTTGGCAAGTGGTGAATACAGAACAAATGTCTATCATTTTCACTATTGGTTTTCTCAGCAAGATAGTTTCCCTTGGACAAATATGCTTGAATGACTATTTGGGGCATTTGGCAGGTCAGTGGGGAGATGTTTGGGAACATGCAGTTCATTTGGGAGACTGAAACACCCAGAATAAACACTTCAGTAAGGTTGATTCTGTACCTGAGGCTTATTTCAGTTACTTCAAAATGGAGCACAACCAGACAGAAAGCATTTAACTGGGAGTGAAGACCATTTAACAGGGCAATTCTAGGTCTACCACAGCTCCAGGGCCTCCTCTTTCTGTCTCAGCAAGAAAATTTATGTATTATTAGCATTCCAGTCAACAGATATTTATTAATACCTATCGTATGCCATGCCCTATCTAGAATCTAGACCTTGGGGAAACAACCTTGAACCAAACAGACAAAAATTCCTGCCCCCATGGAGCTTATTATGCTAAAGGGGGTGGACAGGCAATAAAGAAAATGAACAAGTAAATATGTGTTTACTAGACTCTGGTGTTATGGAGGAAAATGAAGCAGGGTAAGTGGGGTGATCAGTGCCAACCAGAGAGGTAGGTAGTAATTTTAAACAGGGTTATCGGGTTAGGTCTAGGTGTAAAGGTAATATTTGAGCAAACACTTAAAGGAGGAAAAGATATGTGGGTATCTGGAAGAAAAGTGCTCCAGGCAAAGGGAGGAATCAGTGCAAAGGCCCTGAGGCGGAATTATGGCTGTGTGTTCAAAAAAGCAGGAAGGAAGCCAGGGTGGCTGAAGCACAGTGAATCAGGGGAAGAGCTGTAAGGGCCAGATGTTGAAGGGCCTTGCAAACTATATAAGAAAGTTGGCTTTCACCCTATGAGAGACAGAAAACCAGTTCAGGGCTCTCAGCAGAGGAAAGGCAAATTCTGAATTATGGGTTTAAACAGCTGTCCCCAACTTTTTGGCACCAGGGACTGGTTTCATGGAAGACAATTTTTCCATGAACGGGGGGCAGGGGGGATGGTTCAGGTGGTAATGTGAGCGCTGGGGAGCGGCAGATGAAGTTTCACTTGCTTGCCCACTGCCCACCTCCTGCTGTGCGGCCTAGGGGTTGGGGACCCTTATTTTAGAAGATCCAAACATGGTGTGGAATGAGCCTAGTAAAGTCCCCTCTCCCAGCAACCCAGAAGCTTATGAACGGGCAGCCAACCTGCTACGGACTGAATTATGTCCATAATATACTTAATTTGAGCTTTAGGGATTCAGATCTTTATTCTCAGAGAGCTCTATGAGGTGCATTACTATACAAATCCTGGGAGGTCGGGGAGGTGTTTCTAGAATGTGGGAATTTTTGCAACAAAAACAGAGGCTCTTTTAGAGGTATTGGCAGGTCAGAAGGCATCAAATGCTGTGGGAACAACCAGAAGTAAAATTAGGTGTAAGGTGCTGTGATGGTTAATTTTATTTGTCAACTTGACTGGACATGGGGTACCCTGATTAAAAATTATTTCTGAGTGTGTCTGTGAAGGTGTTTCCAAATGAAACTGGCATTTCAATTGGTGGACTCAGTAAAGTAGATTGCCCTCTCCAGGGTGGGTGGGCATCATCCAATCCATTGAGGACTAAATAGAACAAAAAGTAGAGGAAGGAGGAATTTGCCCCTTTTTTGCTGCCTCACTGTTGAGCTGGGACATCTCATCTTCTCCTGCCCTCAGACTGAATTACATCACTGGATTTCCCGGGTCTCCCACTTGCAGACAACAGATCTCAGCCTCCATAATCACACCAGCCAATTCCTCATAACAAATACATATATATATATATTTAATATATATTAACTATGATTTTATGCCATATATATATATATATATATATATATATATATATATATATATACACACACACACATACATCTTATTGGCTTTGTTTCTGTGGAGAACCCCGACCAATACAAACGTCTATAGGCAGTGGCCTTACTTTAAGTTCGTAACTAAGCAACTGTCATATCTCCTATGAACCAAGTATCAATATGTATCATGGATAAAATGTATTTACAAACAACAAATTTACTGTATTTTCAAACTAGAACAGAGAGGTGTTTCCAAATTGGACTAGGGGCCATGGTCAGGAAGGATCTAGAAAGAAAGAGCTGAAGAAGCCAAGGATGGCATCTAAAAGATATGGGGAGTAGACTGATGGCTGGCTCACAGCCCAATAAGAGTCTTGTGGACCCACAACACACCCATGTGCATACAGTTTTTAACCTAGGCCAATTCCTCATCTTGGAATAAGGTCACTTTCTCATTTTAAAAATAAACTCTAAAAGGAGTGAAATAAGTGGTGATTCTCAACTATGGTATTTACTCGAGTCACCTAGGAGTATACAAAGAACCTGGAGGCCCCCAGCTCACTGAAGGAGGAGGGGTGGGCCCCTGTGTTTTTATCAAGTTCTCTGGGTTATTCTGATACACACAGGAGTTTAAAGGCCACTAATACAGAGCGCTGGCTCTCAGTCTTGACTACCTGTTGGGATCACAGGGGAGTGGTAAGAATTACTAATGGGGTCCCTCCCAGAAACTGATTTAATTGGCCTGGGTATAGCCTGGGCATTAGAACTTTTCAAAGGTGCCCAGGGGCAGCCACTGATGGAGAACATGAGCTGCTGTCCTCAAAGGAGAATAAGCCATTCCTATATACCCCAAACCCCATTCAATCATCATCTGAAATCTGTATTCTTATCTGCCATGTTTAAAGACAGAATCCAGAAACCTACAGGAGTGTTCATCACTGTTATTCAGTAGAATATAATGAAGTCAAAAGCAGCATTGGGCTTCCCTGGTGGCGCAGTGGTTGAGAGTCCGCCTGCCGATGCAGGGGACACGGGTTCGTGCCCCAGTTTGGGAAGATCCCACATGCCGCGGAGCGGCTGGGTCCGTGCGCCATGGCCACTGAGCCTGCGCATCCGGAGCCTGTGCTCCGCAACGGGAGAGGCCACAGCAGTGAGAAGCCCGCGTACCACACACACACAAAAAAAAGCAGCATTATTTACAACTACCAAGATACAGAAGCAATCTAAGTGTCCACCAACAGAAGAATGGATAAAGAAGATGTAGCACATATATGCAATGGAATACTACTCAGCCACAAAAAAGGTGAAATTTTGCCATTTGTAGCAACGTGGATGGACTTGGAGGGCATTATGCTAAGTGAAATAAGTCATGCAGAGGAAGACAAATACTACATAGTATCATTGATATGTGGAATCTAAAAAATACAAGAAAAAAGAAGCAGATTCACAGATATAGAGAGCTAGCAGTTACCAGTGGGGAGAGGGAAGAGGAGAGGGACAAGATAGGAGTAGGGATTAAAGGTTACAAACCATTAGGCATAAAGTAAATAAGCAACAGGATACATTGTATAACATGGGGAATACAGGGGCTTCCCTGGTGGCGCAGTGGTTGGGAGTCCGCCTGCCGATGCAGGGGACACGGGTTCGTGCCCCGGTCCGGGAGGATCCCACATGCCGCGGAGTGGCTGGGCCCGTGGACCGTGGCCGCTGGGCCTGCGCGTCCGGAGCCTGTGCTCCACAACGGGAGAGGCCACAGCAGTGAGAGGCCCGCGTACTGCAAAAAAAAAAAAAAAAAAAAAAAAAAAAAAAAAAAACATGGGGAATACAGCCAATATTTTATACTAACTATAAATGGAGTATAAACTTTAAAAATTGTGACTCACTGTATTGTATACCTGTAACTTAAATAATATTGTATAACATCTACACTTCAATTTAAAAAAGAATAAATAAGAATATAATGAAGTCATGGATTAAAAGAATAAAATAATTGGCAAAACCTTGAAAAAAAACCAACAGTTCCTTAGTGTTACCATTGTTTTCTCAATTATTATCAATAATGTTATCACTAGTAGTACCTGGAGCTCTACCCTAACCCTATCCACAGCAGCTATTTTATTTATTACTTGAAAGAAAGCAGAGAGAGCCACTTATCTGAGCTTTCACTGTTCTCTGACAGCTTCGTCTGATGGCAACATTTACTGCAAGAGTCTCTTTTCCAGTGTACACATCTGCCTGCAGAACATGAAACTTTACAAAATGGTAGGGCTTTTCATCTGTTTTCTTGGTACTCTTTTTACTGTTCTTTAATCCTCCATTGCAATTTCATTTAAATGAGCACCTTGAGTACAACGATAGAGAAATGGAAAACACTCAAGTTTTGTATTTTTTATCAATTTGATGACTCATTAGCTGTGTGACTTCAGACAAGCTACTTAGCCTCTCTGAGCCTCATTTTTCTCATTTGTAAAACTGGAGCAATAATACCCACAGTTCAGGCATGCTGTCATGATGAAATGATACCTTGTAGCTAGAGCACAAGCATAGGACCTGGCACACAGTAGGTATTCAAGTGCCTGGCACCAGGTAAGTGCTCAACATTGACATTATTCTACATGGTACAAAAGGGAACATGGCCACAGATAAATTTTCTCTGCCTATTAGAGAAACAAAGTTGAGAATTCTTTGTCTCCTGCCTCTTAGTAAATCTCAGGTTCATCTGGAGAGAAAAGATTCAGGTCAGTGATCTGCATGAGGGCTAAAAAATGCTGAAATTAGCAACTATCGATTTTGTCAACTTTGGGCCCATGTACCATATAATCCTTTTCCCATGTAGGTTCTCAGAGACAGAAAGGATCTTGGAGATCATGAAGCCCCATTCATTTTAATAGTAAAGAAATGGAGTCCCTGAATTTAAATGCTGCTTAGGACATGTTGGATACTAACCTGGGTCAGGATTAGCACCCACGTCTGGAAGAAGCTCTAGTAACACTTTATATGTGTTCTAAACATTTTACAAAAAAAGCACTTAACTCTAACATTTCTCCCCACCACAACCTCTAAAGCAGAGATTCCCAACCTTGGCACTACTGACATTTGGTACTGGATAGTTCCTTGCTGTGGGGCTGTCCTGTGCATTGTATCAATAGGATGTTTAGCAGCATCCCTGGCCTCTACCACTAGACGCTAGTAGCACTCCCACACAACCAGTTGTGACAACCAAATACCTCTAGATGCTGTCAAACATCCCCGGGGGACAAAATGGACCTCCAGTTGAGAGCATCGTTCCTTTTTTTTCTGTCATATATATATATATATATATTTTTTTTTTTTTTTTAAATTTTATTGAAGTATAGTTGTTTACAAAATGAGATCGTACAACCATCACAGAACTAAGTTCAGAGAGGTTAAGTAACTCACCGAAGGACACATGAGCTAGTAACTGGCAGGACTGGGGTGGGGGGAGGTGAGAGGGAAGAGACAAAAACAAGCAAGTGAACAGAAAATACATATATGGCCTGACTCTTATTCTGGTGATTTCTTCATGTTCCTCTCTCAATTTTACAAATGAGGGAAGGTGAGTTTCATTCTTTCTTCTGTCCCTCTTGGAACAGAAAAATAAATATAAACAAACAAGAACTTGAAAAGCCTGTTGAGGCCAACTGTTTCAAACATGCTCTGCATGAAATATCAACAGTTTTCATCACAAAATACAGAAAGTGTGCGTTTACTGTAATTATGTTTAGATGAGACCATTTGAAGGTAAATAACCCACAGGGTATTTTGTAAACATACTTGAGTTATTCCTGCCCCTGGTATATACTGAACTCAAATTCTTCCAGTGCACAGTTGTCACCCAGCTCAGTAAGAGATGATTCCATTTTAGCACTAGAGATAAAAAAGAAAAAAATTCTTTTTCTATTACAAATGGCCCATAATTTCCCTGAGGAGTGGTTACAAATGTTTGGTTCAACTGTTCAAATTAAAGCAGTTAGAAAGTATTTTAACAACCGCTGGATGAAGGAGCTAGCAATGATATTATGAGTGTAGACAAGAATGTGAGGGCTGAGAGAAAATAGAAATAAGAGATTTGACTTTGTCAAGGTGAGCGATGTTATCTCGAGTAAAAAGCTAACATGGTGTGCCCATCGGAGGTGGGAAAGGTGTTGGGTTACTGGCAGAGTGGCTTTGGCCATGACCCATAGGGTAGAGACATTTCTCCTCTGGGTTCCCGCCACGAAGAGGCATTTCCATACAACCCTGCGTTGCCGGGAAGCCTTTCCTATTGTTTCTCTCATTCCTTGTCTCTGCCTTAGTATAGCAATTTCTGAAAAAGCACAAAGACAGCCAGTAAGCAGGGAAGTAAAACTAGCAGATACCTGAGTGATCTTCCAGTTGGCAAAAGACCAGAAATAGAATTCAGAATAGAAAAGAGGAAGCAAACTTGAACCAAAGCAGGCCCATAGACAAGCATAAATGAAATACCCCATCTATCTTAAACTTTGTGGGGAAGTAAGGACCATTTTGCATGCAAAGCCTGGGAAGATGAGAAATAACTTTATGATTCAATCAAACTGAAAAAGATAGGCCTACTCCTTTGGCACGGACACAAGTGAGATATTTATCAACCATGCGTCCTTTTGCAATGTACCATATTCCTCTTAGCCTCAGTTTCACCATCTGTGCCTGCAAGGATTAGATGAGATTTATATGTTATAAAGGATTTACATGTTAGTTTCTTAGCACACTTCCTGACACAGAGAAATCGCTCTGTAATTCCCCTTCCTCCCTCCCTCCCTCCGTCTTTCCTTCCTTCCTTCTCCAAATCCATACTGGAAAAAGGAAAGCCAAGAGAAATGCGGTTTGGGCTTTTAATCTACAACCTTCTCCTTTATTCTCTTCTAAGGGCACCATGAATTTATCCCTGAAGTCAATCCCTGAAAGAGGTCAGTTCTCCCAGCAAGACCCCAATTGCTGCTGCATGGTTGTCTCAGTAAAGGGTACTGGTCCTTCCTTCCCCAGTGCGGGAAGCCAGTGCACAGCCCAGTGTCCAGACTGGGCTCATCAACCAGGGGGAAACAAGTGCAGCAAAGAAATCAGATCCGAGTCAGGGGTGCTCAAAGATGAAGGAGAAACACCAGAGGTTGAAATCAGGGGGAGATGGGGAAACGCATCAGGCAGCCTCTACCTGTTGCTCAGAGAGGAAAGGCAAGATCCCCAGCCAGTTCTCAGTGTTCCAGGGAGCAGCCTTTCTCCTGCTACTTACCTTTCTAGAGCTAAAGGCAGCTGTCGACGTCATAAATTCAGTGGCTTCATAATTTTCAACAAGAAAATTGAGATTAAGAGAGTTATGATTTGCCCGAAGTCACATGGTCAGAATATTTTTTAATAACAAAAGAAAAAAAGAGGAAAAAAAGCTTGTCATCCAAAGCAACGCTCCCTACTGACCAGAACTTTCTCTACTGAATTGTGCTTTCCATCAGGCCCTGATAAAGAATCATCTTTGCTTCTAACAGTAAAGAGACAGCCAACAACTTGCAGATAGTGTGTTATTCTTATAACTTTCATCTTTTCACTCAGTAGAGTAAGAATTATGCTTGTATAGGTGAGCATGATAAAAGAGACCGCCCAGTGGCCTTCTGGTTCTAGTCACGCATGTCTGTAGGGTCCCAAAGGGGCACAGAATTTATCCCATGTCACTGAAATGAGATATTCATGAGGGACTACATATAACGGTGAGGGCAAGGTTGAAGGAACAAATAAGGGTGGGGAGACACCCAGAGGCCAGCAGGCATTGGCACCTCAGGGGCTGAAGAGGAGGAGATAATGTCACTGGAGCCCCTTGAGATGCAGGGCCTGTCACAGAGGGAGGGCAGCAGCTAGCGCACCACTCTCCACCTGTTACTGGAGCCTACCACTGACTGAGCCCATCTGGAAGCCAGAAGGCACAGGACCACAGGTAATGCAGTTGGTTGCCAGTGGAAATTAACCAGGAAGGGCCATCTCCAGGACAGTGACCGAGACACCCTGGCTACGGACGTTGGGAGCTAGGGAGCCTTCTCTAAAGGAGTCTCAGATACTGCAGGGGCTGCTGGGGTACAGCCAGAGCAGTGGCAAAAATAAGGTAGACTTCAGGTAGGCCACTAGAAGTGGGAAAGGGGCACCAGAAAAAGGTCAGGAATGGGATGGTCCCTGAAAGAGAAATCAGCAAGAAGCCACACAAAGAGAGATGCCCTTCCCAGCAGTAATCCACCCTACAGTGTGATACCGAGAAGCATCATGCAGGAGATTAAGGTGCCTTAGAGACGCGGCCAGGAAGCAGACTGCTTGAAAGGATGTTGTGTAAAATAAGCCTCATACTCAGAACCGTAAGGAGTTATGGACGAGTATAGAAACGAGGAGAGGGATGCTGCAGCTCCAAGAGCAAACAGAAGGGCAGCAGGCAGCCCAGGGAAGGAAAGGAGGACTGGACATAGGCGAGATGAGAGGCTCCAGCTTTGTCCAGAACAGGGAGTGGTCCTGCATAACATGAAAAAGGAAGAGGGGAACTGCAGCTGTTGGCGGTTGAGCACTGCTAACTTGGTGACCCAGGCAAAGAAGGGTGCTTCATCTGTTGCCATCTCATTGAAAATTTCATCTTCACAACACTAAGGAAGCTATTGGTAACCTCACTTTACAGATATGGAAACAGAAATCGGCGAGCTTACTGGTTAAGAGCAAAGGTGCTGAAGGCACATTCCCTGGGTTCCAGTCTTTGCTGTGTGACCTTAGGCAAGTTACTTAACCCCTCTGTGCCTAACCTTTTCATCTGTGAAATGAAGTTAATAATATCAACCTCATAGCATACTCTTAAATATTTAGAAATACTTGTAAGTTAATACTTGCAGGTGTGAATACCTGATCAGTGACTGACACAGACATTTAATAAACGCCAGTTGTGGGCACTGTGTACTTCCTAAATGCACAGAGGAGCCTGGAATTGATTCCAGATTTTTTGAACCCCAAATTCAAATGTTCTTACCACTCTGCCATGCTGCCACCCTGTCCTAAGTGGCACAGAATTCCCAGGGAATACAGAGGCCTCTGTTCATGGAATCTCAGCCTCATGGAATCTCCTTCAGACCTTCCAGCTCTCCCAGCTCCAATCGTAAATTCCTCAAGGAACCTTGGGATTATTCTGGTTCCCAGGACACTCAGTTATGCAGAGGAGGGGGCTTACTGACTGGTACAACCTGGAGAAGCTCAAGGTGATAGAAGAAAAAGTGCCAAAAGCAGTACCTGGCTTGGAACTGTGATCTACCAATCTCTGTTGGGTCTGAGTCTGTCTGTGTGCACAGCTGCCTTATGTGGGACTTAGTCTCAGAAGCTCCATCCTCTGGCAAAAGTGAAGGCACTCCCTCCCACTCTCTCAGAGGCTGTTTGCCTCCTGGCGTCTCTGGCCAAGGACATCTGGTGCCCTCTTGCTCCCCTCGCTGTGGCACCAGGAGGACCTGCACCGCCCCCTCAACTGAGTGAGTCCAGGACTTGAGGCATGTTCTGCCCTTTCACTCCAATCTGTACCATGAGCCTTGAGCGCCTGTTCTTTTACCACAAACCAAACTACAAGACTGGAAGTGCCCTGGCTTTGCAAGTTATACAATGAAAGTCTCTGATAAACTCTCACAGTAGCTGCAGCACATGCCATAGACTGAAAGTTTGTTTCTCCCCAGAATTCATATGTTGAAGTCTAAATCCTCAGTGTGATGGTATTTAGAGGAGGGGGCATTTGGGAGGTAATTAGATCATAACGGGACGAGTGCCTTTGTTAAAAAAGAGGAGAGAAAGGTTTTCCCCCCAACCCCCTCTCTGTCAGGTGAGAATGAGAAAACAGTCATCTACAAACCAGGTGGAGGGCTTTCACCAGACACTAGGTCTTCTGCTGGTACCCTGATCTGGAACATCCCAGCCTCCAGAACTATGAGAAATAAGTGCCAATTCTTTTCAAGTCACCCAGACTGTACTTGATTTTGTCCTAAAATATTTTCTGGAAAAGAGACAAATAAATTATGACTCAAGAACCTTTCTAGCCTTTAGAATCAGTGATTCTGCACCATTAACAACCCCTAAACATCAACTAATATAAACAGTTAAGAAAATAATCTATGGGAAGAAGGGAGTATGTATGATATTTACTGGTGTTATCCAGAAAATGTCACCCTGTTTGCAACAAGGAATCCCTTTGCTGTTCAAATGGCCACAAGAAAGTGATTTGTCCCACCAGTCTCAGAAAATGGGGATCCCATAACCATCCGAGAAAGGCTGTGGTCAGCAGAGAAAGCTGAGCACAGCGAAGAGAGGCTGCAGGCTGGGACAGGAGAGTGACTGGACAGAGACAGCTGCAGGGCCTTGCTCTCAAAGGCCACCAGGGTTAACAACTAAGGGAAAGTGACAGCGTTTTGCAGGACAAGCTAGAGAGCATCAAAGCCCTCTTTGTAAATCATCTGCTGAAGACTCCCCTTGGAAATGGTTCAAAAGCAGAAACTCAGGAGCAATGGCCTTAAAACCAGCAGAAGAGGGCTATACCCTTGCCTCTGAGAAACAAGAACCAAACAGAGCTGCCAAAAGAATGTTAGCAAAATCTGGGACAAGAAAAATGCAGGCAAAGCTAGAGAAGTGACCGTTGCTTTAACCCCCTTAGTAAAGAGGTGCTATAATTTAATACCAGAATCTACTATATAGTTAGTATTCATTCCAATAAACAAACATTCTATGTTGCTCTCTAATCAGAGTGGAGATTCTGCCATCCTTTATAAAACTTTTAAAAATAATGGTAAGAATAGCTTTTCAAATTTATGAATGTTTCATAGGTACCAGGTACTGCAGTAAGCGCTTCAAAGCCTATCTCATTTCTCAACAGGACCCTAGGAAGCGGGTACCAGCGTTATTCCTAATTCATGGAGAAGGAAAGATGGACTCAGAGAGCTTAAAGACGTCTTCTAGGTCACATAAAGGGGGACAGAACCAGGATTTGAACCCAGAGATATTGAAACTAACTACAAGAGCAGACACTTTCAAAAGCCGGTACAGATTACCTGGGGATCTTGTGAGAATTGCAGGCTCTCAGACCACACCCCCCTGAGTTTCAGATTCAGTGGGATTGTGGTGGAGTCCAGGATCTCAAGCATCCATCAGATGATTCTGATGGGCATGGTCTGGGAGCGCACTTTGCTGAAGGCTTCACCATACCATAACACCTCTTTTGCTAATTTTCAAAAAGTTCCACATTAAAGATATCATTCCAGGTGTTACGTATGCATAGCTGGACTGGGCCAACCCTGGATGTCACAGTCAAGGTCAGGAATCCCAGAATGGGCCGATGCGGGTCAGCAGCTGCTACTCCTTGGAGAATGTTTCTCTCATGGCTTCTTTCTGCCTGGGTTGTTCAACATGAATGATACAGTATTTTCTCCCTTTACCTCATTGTACTGAACTGTGCTTTATTGTGCTTCATGGATATTGTGTGTTTTACAAACCAAAGGTTTGTGGCAACTCTGTGTTAAGCAAGTCTATGGGCACCACTTTTCCAACAACATTTGCTCAGTTCATGTCTCTGTCGTATTTTGGTAATTCTCCCAACATTTCAAATATGTTCATTATTATTATATTTGTCATGATAATCTATGATCAGTGATGTTTGATATTACTGTTGTAATTGACTTGGGGTGCTACAAACCCCATCCAAGTAAGATGGCAAACTTAATCAATAAACTGTGTTCTCACTGCTCCACCTACCAACCATTCCATCATTTCTCTCCCTCTCCTCAAGTCTCCCCATTCCTGAAGACACAGCAATAATGAAGTAATAACCCTACAGTGGGCTCTGAGTGTTCAAGTGAAAGGAAGAGTTGTACATCTCTTACTTTAAATCAAAAGCTAGAAATGATTAAGCTTAGTGAGGAAGGCATATTGAAAGCTGAGACAGGATGAAAGCTAGGCCTCTTGGTGCCGAAGAGTTAGCCAAGTTACAGGTGCAAAGAAAAGTTCTTGAAGGATATTAAAAGTGCTACTCCATTGAAAACATGAATCATAAGAAAGTGAGACAGCCTTATTGCTAATATGGAGGACGTTTTAATGGTCTGGATAGAAGACCAAACCAGTCATAACATTCTCTTAAGCCAAAGCCTAATCCAGAGAAAGGCCCTGACTCTCTTCAATTCCATGAAGGCTGAAAGATGTGAGGAAGCTAGCAGAGGTTGTTCCATGAGGTTTAAGGAAAGAGGTCATTTCCATAACATAAAAGTGCCACATGAAGAAGCAAGTGCTGATGCAAAAGCTGCAGGAAATGATGCAGAAGATCTAGCTAAGATAATTCATGAAGGTGGTTACACTAAGCAACAGATTTTCATGCTGATGAAACAGCCTTGCATTGGAAGAAGATGCCATCTAGGACTTTCATAGCTAGAGAGGAGAAGTCAATGCCTGGCTTCAAAACTTCAAAAGACAGGCTGACTCTCTTTTTTAGGGGCTAATGCAACTGACAACTTTCAGTTGAAGCCACTGTTCATTGACCACTCTGAAAAAATCCTAGCCCTTAAGAAAGATGTTACATCACTCTACCTGTGCTCTATAAATGGAACGACAAAGCCTGGATGAAAGCACATGTGTTGACAACATGGTTTACTGAATATTTTAAGCCCACTGTTGAGACCAACTGCTCAGAAAAGATTTCTTTCAAATTATTACTGACATCTTGTCACCCAAGAGCTCTGATCAAGATGTACAACAAGAATAGCAATGTTTTCATGACTGCTAATACAACATCCATACTGTAGACTGTGGATCAAGGAGTTATCTTGACTTAAGAAATAGATTTTATAAGGCTCTAGCTGCCATAGATAGTGATTTCTCTGATGGATCTGGACAAAGTACATTGAAAACCTTGGGAAGGGATTCACCATTCTAGATGGTGAATTAAGAACGTTTGTGATTCATGGGAAGAGGTCAAAATATCAACATTAACAGGGATCTGGAAGAAGTTGATTCCAACTCTCATGGATGACTCTGAGGGGTTCAAGACTTCAGCGGAGGAAGTAACTGCAGATGTGGTGGAACAGGCAAGAGAACTAGAATTAAAAGTGGAGCCTGAAGATGTGGCTGAATTGCTGCAATCTCAAGGTAAAATTTTAATGTATGAAGACTTACTTCTTATGGATGAACAAAGAAAGTGGTTTCTTAAAATGGAACCTACTCCTAATGAAGATGCTATGAAGATTGTTGAAATAACAACAAATGATTTAGAATAGTACCTAAACTTAGTTGATAAAGCAGCAGCATAGTTTGAGAGGACTGAGTCCAACTTTGAAAGAATTTTAAATTACTGTGGATAAGTAAAAGGAAATCTACAGATTTGGTGCAATCCCTCTCAAATTGCCAATGGCATTTTTCACAGAGCCAGAAAAAAATTTTTTTAATTTGTATGGTGACACAAAAGACCCCAAATAGCCAAAGCAATCTTGAGAAAGAAAAATGGAGCTAGAGGAATCAGGCTCTCTAGCTTCAGACTATACTACAAAGCTACATTAGTCAAAATAGAATGACATTGGCACATAAAGAAAAATATCGATCAATGAAACAGGATAGAAAGTCCACAAATAAACCCATGCACCTACGGTCAATTAATCTACGACAAAAGAGGCAAGAATATACAATGGAGAAAAGACACTCTCTTCAATAAATGGTGCTGGGATAACCAGACAGCTACATGTAAAAGAATGAAATTAGAACACTCTATAACACCATACACAAAAATAAACTCAAGATGGATTAAAGACCTAAATGTAAGACCAGATATTATAAAATTCCTAGAGGAAAACATAGGCAGGACTCTTTGATATAAATCACAGTAATATATTTTTGGATCTGTCTCCCAGGGTAATGGAAATAAAAATAAAAATAAACAAATGGGACCTAACTAAACTTAAAAGCTTTTGTACAGCAAAGGAAACCATAAAGAAAAATGAAAGGACAACCTACAGAATGGGAAAAAATATTTGTAAACAATGCAACCAAAAGGGATTAATCTCCAAAATATACAAACAGCTCAATAGCAAAATAACACACAAAAAAACCAATCAAAAAATGGGCAGAAAATCTAAATAGACATTTCTCCAAAGAAGACACACAGATGACCAAAAGGCACATTAAAAGACGCTCAACATCACTAATTAGAAAAATGCAAATCAAAACTACAATGAGGTATCGCCTCACACCAGTCAGAATGGCCATCATCATAAAGTCTACAAACAATAAATACTGGAGAGGGTGTGGAGAAAAGGGATCCCTCCTACACTGTTAGTGAGAATGTAAATTGATACAGCCACTATGGGGAACAGTATGGAGTTTCCTTAAAAAACTAAAAATAGAGCTACCATATGATCCAGCGATCCCACTCCTGGGCATACATCTGGAGAAAACCATAATTAGAAAAGATGCATGCACCCTAGTGTTTACTGCAGCATATTTACAATAGTCAAGGCATGAAAGCAATCTAAATGTCCATCAACAGATGAATGGATAAAGAAGATGTGGTACATATATACAATGGAATACTAATCAGCCATAAAAAAGGACGAAATGATGCCATCTGCAGCAACATGGATGGACCTAGAGATTACCATACTAAGTGAAGTCAAAGACAAATATCATATGATATCACTTATATGTGGAATCTAAAAAAAATGATACAAATGAACTTATTTACAAAACAGACTCACAGATACAGAAAACAAACTTATGGTTACCAAAGGGAAAACGTTGAGGGGAGGGATAAATTAGGAATTTGGGAGTAACACATACATACTACTATATATAAAATAGATACTCAACAAGGATCTACTATGTAGCACAGGGAACTCTACTCAATATTTTGTAACAACCTATATGGGAAAAGAATCTGAAAAAGAATATATAGATATATATAGTGTTAACATAACTTTTGTATGCACTGAGAAACAAACAAACAAAAATTCATGTGACTCACTTTACTGCAGTATTCACTTTATTGCAGTGGTCTGGAACTGAACCCGTCATACCTTCAAGGTATGCCAGTATTTCAAAAGAGAAGGCAGCAGAAGAACATTACAGAAGAGATAGCTAATAAAACCATAAGAAGGATCAAGAAAACATATAATCTCACTCCAACTTGCTCTCTTCCTATTCACCAAAATGAATCCAAGCACTGAAAGTTTCAACTCGAAGACTTCAGGAGTCTCCACACCACCATCCCCTTTTATTTTACATTTAATAAGATTTTTAAATTAAAAGTCAAACACATATTAGGATGTAAGGTTATTTTTAAATGTATGAATCTTGATCAATATAGCCAATTCAAGAAATGATTTAATGTCAAATGGGACTATTTTGTCTTACTGGGAACAGGGTTTTGTGGTTTGATTTTGTTGCTTTGTTTTGGCTGGGAACTCTGTCTGAAGATTATCTACTTTTTCCTAACAGAGTTTTATTTCTTAGTAGGTTTCTCATACCAATGTTACCATTGGCTCTGTATTACTTTAGAAAATGGATTTTCTAAGTAAAATTTATCCAGAATTTGCTATAACCTCTTGCTAATGGTTTTTATTAACTGTAAAATTTACAACTGATAAAACTGACATGACTTTACTGAAATGATATATTTTTCCAACTTCCCTACAATGAACATGGTGCTCTTTATCTAAAGCTAATAAAATGCTTATCTAATATCTCTATATTGCTAGCTTAACAGTGCCACCTATTATTAGTCACATTGAGTTTTAGAATGAGTTTATTAAATACTGTTCTTTGGCAACAATTTTGACTTGTCATAAAAAGTTAAGTTTCTTCATGCTGCATAATGAAGATGATGTAAGAGGTCATAGAATTATAAGCTTCTCTCTACTGACATCCTCCAACCCGTGTAGCACAGTGTAATCACTCCTGCATTTCTAGAATAACGTTTTTTAAAGTCTCTTTTTTCCTGCACTTCAAAAAGTGCTGCTTAATGACAGAAGACGGCACTGAAAAGCCATTTTTCCTCTATGCATTCTGTAGTATTAAAGCCAGTATTTTTACCATCATAAGCTACAATTTTCACTTTATCCACTTTAATAAGCTCTGTCAACTCTCTGAATTCAGCCTCACTCAATACAGAAGTCCACACGTTATCACAGAACGTGTACATATGTGCAGAGCCTCTGGCATGTTGACTCTGTCCCTGAGCATCGGTGCCAGAGCTAAATTTTTAGCTTTATCACACTGAAGTGGGACTTGAAGGGTGAGTTGGGGATGATCTATTAAGACTGTAAGAACTTATCTGCGCCCTCCTGAAGACTGTTTCCTAAAGTGCATTTCTGTATAACTGATATGCTACCACTTAAAAGAAAGAAATTCTTGAAGTCCTGTGGGACAGAGCAACACAGCCAGGACTCAACAGGAGGTGCCTGCTTTCCCCAGTGGCCCCTTCAGCAGCCCCAGAGACTGCAGAGCTGGGTCAGTGACCCAGAAGTACTCGCAGAACCTGGCAGTGAAACCACACCAGGAAGCAAGGAGACCCCACCATTGTCTTTAAAACAAGGATCCAGAGACCAAATCTCACAGTCCCCAAGCATCAGAATGAGAAAGCCTATGCAGTTCTTTTGGCAAATGAAGTAGAGAACATACACAGCTTTCTTTTCTGTAGTGGCTAGAAAGACCACTTTACACTTAAAAAAAAATTAAAAAGTTTTTCAGATTTTTAAAAGTTTAAAATAATATGGATTAGGGGAACTCTCCAACCTCTTTATAAAACAGCAGTGTTCGTCAAACACCAAGTTACATAAGTTTGGTGGGCCAAGCAAGAGCTAAGAAGCTGATACTTCTTTTTTTTTTTTTTTTTTTTTTTTTTTTTTTTTTTTAATTTTTTTTTAATTTTTTTTTAATTAGTTTCTGCTTTATAACAAAGTGAATCAGTCATACATATACATCTGTTCCCACATCCCCTCCCTCATGCATCTCCCTCCCTCCCACCCTCCCTATCCCTCCCCTCCAGGCAGTCACAAAGCACCGAGCTGATCTCCCTGTGCTCTGCGGCTGCTTCCCACTGTCTATCTAGCCTACGTTTGGTAGTGTATATATGTCCATGCCTCTCTTTCGCTTTGTCACAGCTTACCCTTCCCCCTCCCCATATCCTCAAGTCCATTCTCAAGTAGGTCTGTGTCTTTATTCCCGTTTTACCCCTAGGTTCTTCATGACATTTTTTTTTCTTATATTCCATATATATGTGTTAGCATACGGTATTTGTCTTTCTCTTTCTGACTTACTTCACTCTGTATGACAGACTCTAGGTCTATCCACCTCATTACAAATAGCTCAGTTTCGTTTCTTTTTATGGCTGAGTAATATTCCATTGTATATATGTGCCACATCTTCTTTATCCATTCATCCGATGATGGACACTTAGGTTGTTTCCAGCTCCGGGCTATTGTGAATAGAGCTGCAATGAACATTTTGGTACATGTCTCTTTTTGAATTATGGTTTTCTCAGGGTATATGCCTAGTAGTGGGATTGCTGGATCATATGGTAGTTCTATTTTTAGTTTTTTAAGGAACCTCCATACTGTTCTCCATAGTGGCTGTACCAATTCACATTCCCACCAGCAGTGCAAGAGTGTTCCCTTTTCTCCACACCCTCTCCAGCATTTATTGTTTCTAGATTTCTTGATGGTGGCCATTCTGACTGGTGTGAGATGATATCTCATTGTAGTTTTGATTTGCATTTCTCTAATGATTAATGATGTTGAGCATTCTTTCATGTGTTTGTTGGCAGTCTGTATATCTTCTTTGGAGAAATGCCTATTTAAGTCTTCTGCCCATTTTTGGATTGGGTTGTTTGTTTTTTTGCTATTGAGCTGCATGAGCTGTTTATAAATTTTGGAGATTAATCCTTTGTCAGTTGCTTCATTTGCAAATATTTTCTCCCATTCTGAGGGTTGTCTTTTGGTCTTGTTTATGGTTTCCTTTGCTGTGCAAAAGCTTTTCAGTTTCATTAGGTCCCATTTGTTTATCTTTGTTTTTATTTCCATTTCTCTAGGAGGTGGGTCCAAAAGGATCTTGCTGTGATTTATGTCATAGAGTGTTCTACCTATGTTTTCCTCTAAGAGTTTGATAGTTTCTGGCCTTACATTTAAGTCTTTAATCCATTTTGAGCTTATTTTTGTGTATGGTGTTAGGGAATGATCTAATCTCATACTTTTACATGTCCCTGTCCAGTTTTCCCAGCACCACTTATTGAAGAGGCTGTCCTTTCTCCACTGTACATTCCTGCCTCCTTTATCAAAGATAAGTTGGCCATATGTGCGTGGGTTTATCTCTGGGCTTTCTATCCTGATCCACTGATCTATCTTTCTGTTTTTATGCCAGTACCACACTGTCTTAATTACTGTAGCTTTGTAGTATAGTCTGAAGTCAGGGAGCCTGATTCCTCCAGCTCCTTTTTTCGTTCTCAAGATTGCTTTGGCTATTCGGGGTCTTTTGTTTTTCCAAACAAATTTTGAAATTTTTTGTTCTAGTTCTGTGAAAAATGCCAGTGGTAGTTTGATAGGGATTGCATTGAATCTGTAGATTGCTTTGGGTAGTAGAGTCATTTTCACAATATTGATTCTTCCAATCCAGGAGCATGGTATATCTCTCCATCTGTTTGTATCATCTTTAATTTCTTTCATCAGTGTCTTATAATTTTCTGCATACAGGTCTTTTGTCTCCTTAGGTAGGTTTATTCCTAGATATTTTATTCTTTTTGTTGCAATGGTAAATGGGAGTGTTTTCTTGATTTCATTTTCAGATTTTTCATCATTAGTGTACAGGAATGCCAGAGATTTCTGTACATTAATTTTGTAACCTGCTACTTTACCAAATTCATTGATTAGCTCTAGTAGTTTTTCGGTAGCATCTTTAGGATTCTCTATGTATAGTATCATGTCATCTGCAAACAATGACAGCTTTACTTCTTCTTTTCCGATTTGGATTCCTTTTATTTCCTTTTCTTCTCTGATTGCTGTGGCTAAAACTTCCAAAACTAGGTTGAATAAGAGTGGTGAGAGTGGGCAACCTTGTCTTGTTCCTGATCTTAGTGGAAATGGTTTCAGTTTTTCACCATTGAGGACAATGTTGGCTGTGGGTTTGTCATATATGGCATTTATTATGTTGAGGAAAGTTCCCTCTATGCCTACTTTCTGCAGGGTTTTTATCATAAATGGGTGTTGAATTTTGTCGAAAGCTTTCTCTGCATCTATTGAGATGATCATATGGTTTTTCTCCTTCAACTTGTTAATATGGTGTATCACATTGATTGATTTGCGTATATTGAAGAATCCTTGCATTCCTGGGATAAACCCCACTTGATCATGGTGTATGATCCTTTTAATGTGCTGTTGGATTCTGTTTGCTAGTATTTTGTTGAGGATTTTTGCATCTATGTTCATCAGTGATATTGGCCTGTAGTTTTCTTTCTTTGTGACATCCTTGCCTGGTTTTGGTATCAAGGTGATGGTGGCCTCGTAGAATGAGTTTGGGAGTGTTCCTTCCTCTGAAATTGTTTGGAAGAGTTTGAGAAGGATGGGTGTTAGCTCTTCTCTAAATGTTTGATAGAATTCGCCTGTGAAGCCATCTGGTCCTGGGCTTTTGTTTGATGGAAGATTTTTAATCACAGTTTCAATTTCAGTGCTTGTGATTGGTCTATTCATATTTTCTATTTCTTCCTGAGTCAGTCTTGGCAGGTTGTGCATTTCTAAGAATTTGTCCATTTCTTCCAGGTTGTCCATTTTATTGGCATAGAGTTGCTTGTAGTAATCTCTCATGATCTTTTGTATTTCTGCAGTGTCAGTTGTTACTTCTCCTTTTTCATTTCTAATTCTATTGATTTGAGTCTTCTCCCTTCTTTTCTTGATGAGTCTGGCTAATGGTTTGTCAATTTTGTTTATCTTCTCAAAGAACCAGCTTTTAGTTTGGTTGATCTTTGCTATCGTTTCCTTCATTTCTTTTTCATTTATTTCTGATCTGATCTTTATGATTTCTTTCCTTCTGCTAGCTTTGGGGGTTTTTTGTTCTTCTTTCTCTAATTGCTTTAGGTGCAGGGTCAGGTTGTTTACTCGAAATGTTTCCTGTTTCTTAAGGTGGGATTGTATTGCTATAAACTTCCCCCTTAGAACTGCTTTTGCTGCATCCCATAGGTTTTGGGTTGTCGTGTCTCCATTGTCATTTGTTTCTAGGTATTTTTTAATTTCCTCTCTGATTTCTTCAGTGATCACTTCGTTATTGAGTAGTGTATTGTTTAGCCTCCATGTGTTTGTATTTTTTACAGATCTTTTCCTGTAATTGATGTCTAGTCTCATAGCATTGTGGTCGGAAAAGATACTTGATACAATTTCAATTTTCTTAAATTTACCAAGGCTTGATTTGTGACCCAAGATATGATCTATCCTGGAGAATGTTCCATGAGCACTTGAGAAAAATGTGTATTCTGTTGTTTTTGGATGAAATGTCCTATAAATATCAACTAAGTCCATCTTGTTTAATGTATCATTTAAAGCTTGTGTTTCCTTATTTATTTTCATTTTGGACGATCTGTCCATTGGTGAAAGTGGGGTGTTAAAGTCCCCTACTATGATTGTGTTACTGTCGATTTCCCCTTTTATGGCTGTTAGTATTTGCCTTATGTATTGAGGTGCTCCTATGTTGGGTGCATAAATATTTACAATTGTTATATCTTCTTCTTGGATCGATCCCTTGATCATTATGTAGTGTCCTTCTTTGTCTCTTCTAATAGTCTTTATTTTAAAGTCTATTTTGTCTGATATAAGAATTGCTACTCCAGCTTTCTTTTGATTTCCATTTGCATGGAATATCTTTTTCCATCCCCTTACTTTCAATCTGTATGTGTCTTTAGGTCTGAAGTGGGTCTCTTGTAGACAGCATATATATGGGTCTTGTTTTTGTATCCATTCAGCCACTCTGTGTCTTTTGGTGGGAGCATTTAGTCCATTTACATTTAAGGTAATTATTGATATGTATGTTCCTATTCCCATTTCCTTAATTGCTTTGGGTTCGTTATTGTAGGTATATTTCTTCTGTTGTGTTTCTTGCCTAGAGAAGTTCCTTTAGCATTTGTTGTAAAGCTGGTTTGGTGGTGCTGAACTCTCTCAGCTTTTGCTTGTCTGTAAACGTTTTAATTTCTCCATCAAATCTGAATGAGATCCTTGCTGGGTAGAGTAATCTTGGCTGCAGGTTTCTCTCCTTCATCACTTTAATTATGTCCTGCCACTCCCTTCTGGCTTGTAGAGTTTCTGCTGAGAGATCAGCTGTTAACCTGATGGGGATTCCCTTGTGTGTTATTTGTTGTTTTTCCCTTGCTGCTTTTAATATGATTTCTTTGTGTTTAATTTTTGACAGTTTGATTAATATGTGCCTTGGTGTATTTCTCCTTGGATTTATTCTGTATGGGACTCTCTGTGCCTCCTGGACTTGATTAACTATTTCCTTTCCCATATTGGGGAAGTTTTCAACTATAATCTCTTCAAATATTTTCTCAGTCCCTTTCTTTTTCTCTTCTTCTTCTGGAACCCCTATAATTCGAATGTTGGTGCGTTTAATGTTGTCCCAGAGGTCTCTGAGACTGTCCTCTGTTCTTTTCAATCTTTTTTCTTTATTTTGCTCTGCATCAGTTATTTCCACTATTTTATCTTCCACCTCACTTATCCGTTCTTCTGCCTCAGTTATTCTGCTATTGATCCCATCTAGAGTATTTTTTATTTCATGTATTGTGTTTTTAATCGATGCTTGATTCATCTTTAGTTCTTCTAGGTCCTTGTTAACTGTTTCTTGCATTTTGTCTATTCTATTTCCAAGATTTTGGATCATCTTTACCATCATTATTCTGAATTCTTTTTCAGGTAGACTGCCTATTACCTCTTCATTTGTTAGGTCTGGTAGGTTTTTATCTTGCTCCTTCACCTGCTGTGTGTTTTTCTGTCTTCTCATTTTGCTTATGTTACTGTGTTTGGGGTCTCCTTTTTGCAGGCTGCAGATTCGTAGTTCCCGTTGTTTTTCGTGTCTGACCCCAGTGGCTAAGGTTGTTTCAGTAGGTTGTATAGACTTCCTGGTGGGGGGGACTAATGCCTGTGTTCTGGTGGTTGAGGCTCGATCTTGTCTTTCTGGTGGACAGGTCCACGTCTGGTGGTGTGTTTTGGGGTGCCTATGGCCTTATTATGTTTTTAGGTAGCTTCTCTGCTAATGGGTGGGGTTGTGTTCCTGCCTTGCTAGTTGCTTGGCATAGGGTGACCAGCACTGTAGCTTGCTGGTCGTTGACTGAAGCTGGGTGCTGGTGTTGGGATGGAGATCTCTGGGAGATTTTCGCTGCTTGATATTATGTGGAGCTGGGAGGTCTCTTGTGGACCCGTGTCCTGAAGTTGGCTCTCCCACTTCAGAGGCACAGCACTGGCTCCTGGCTGCAGCACCAAGAGCCTTTCATCCACCCAGCTCAGAATAACAGGGAGAAAAAGCAGAAAGAAAGAATTAGTAGAAGAGAGAAAGAGAGAGGGAAAGAAAGGAAGAAGGGAAGAAAGGAAGGAAGGAAGGAAGAAAGAAAGAAAGGAGGGAGGGAGTGAGGAAGGATGGAAAGAAAGAAGGAAAGAAAGGAGGGAGGGAGGGGGCAATGAAAGCAAAAGGAAGAGTGAATGGAAGAAGGGAGGGAGGGAGGGAGGAAGGGAAGAAAGAAAGAAAGACAGGAGGGAGGGAGGGAGGAAGGAAAGAAAAAGAAAGTGGAAAGAAGAAGGGTGGGAGGGAGGGAGGTAAGAAAAAGAAAGAAGGAAAGGAAGAGCGGAGGGAGGGAGGGAGGAAGGGAAGGTAGGAAAAAAAGAAAGAGCAGGTAAAGTAAAATAGAATAAAGTATGAAATATAGTAGCGTTATTAAAATTAGAAAGTAATTATTGAAAAAAAAAAAAAAAAAAAAAAAAAAAAAAAAAAAACGGACCGATACAACCCTGGGACATATGGTGGAAGCAAAGCTATACAGAGAGAATCTTACACAGAAGATTACACATACACATTCACAAAAAGAGAGCAGGGGGAAAAATCAAAAATCTTGCTCTCCAAGCCCACCTCCTCAATTTGGGATAATTCGTTGTAAAAAGAGGAAAAGGGCAAGAAGTCTGAAATCTTGCTCTCTAAGTCCACCTCCTTACTTTGGAATAATTCGTTGTAAAAAGAGGAAAAGGGGGGAAAGTCTTAAATCTTGTCCTCAAAGTCCACTTCCTCAATTTGGGATGATTCGCTGTCCATTCATGCACTCCACAGACGCAGGGCACATCAAATGGACCGTGGAGCTTTAATCCGCTGCCTCCGAGGCTGCACAGAGAGATTTCCCTGACTCTGCTCTCACAGCTCCCGGGTCTCAGCCTTGGACCTGGCCCCGCCTCTGTGCGTAGGTCGCCAGAGGGCGTCCGTTCTTCGCTCAGACAGGACGGGTTTAAAGGAGCCGCTGATTCGGGGGCTCTGGCTCACTCAGGCAGAGGGGAGGGCGGGGCGCGCAGTGTGGGGCGGGCCTGCGGCGGCAGAGGCCGGCGTGACGTTGCAGCAGCCCGTGGCGCTCCGTGCGCTTTCCCGGGAAAGCCGTCCCCGGGTCTCGGGACCCCGGCAGTGGCGGGGTGCACAGGTCCCCCGGAAGGCGGGGCGGACAGTGACCCGCGCTCGCACACAGGCCCCGCGGCTGCGGCGGCGGCGGCGGGCGGCGGCAGGCGGCGGCGGTGGCGGGCGGCGGGGGGCGGCGGCGGCAGCGGGCCTCGGCGGCGGCGGCGGCGGGCCGCGGGGGCGGCGGCGGGCCGCGGCGGCGGTGGCGGCGGCGGCGGGCCGCGGGGGCGGCGGCGGCGGCGGGCCGCGTCGGGCGGCGGCGGCGGCGGCGGGCGGCGGCGGCGGCGGGCGGCGGCGGGCGGCGGCGGGCGGTGGGCGGCGGCGGGCCGCGGCGGCGGCGGGCAGCGGCGGCCCACGCCCGTCTCCGAGGTCCACGCCTTACCCGCGGCTCGCGCCTGTCTCCGGCGCTTCCCTAAGCAGCCCTTTTAATGCCCTCTCCTCGCACACCAGGAAACGAAAGTGAAAGTGAAAAAAGACTCTTGCCTCTTCAGCAACTCCAGACCCTTTCCCCGGACTCCCTCCGGGCTAGCCGTGGTGCACTAACCCCTTCAGGCTCTCTTCCTGCCGCCAGCCCCAGTCCTCTCCCTGCGCTCCGACTGAAAGCCGATACCCAAGCCTCAGCTCCCAGCCCCGCCCGCCACGGCGGCCGAGCAGACAAGCCTCTCGGGCTGGTGTGTGCCTGAGGGCACCGATCCTCTGTGCCGGAATCTCTCCGCTTTGCCCTCCACACCCCTGTTGCTGTGCTCTCCTCCGCTACTCCGAAGCTTTCCCCCTCCGCCACCTGCAGTCTCCGCCCGCGAAGGGGCTTGCAGTGTGTAGAAACCTTCCCTCCTTCACGGCTCCCTCCCACTGGTGCAGGTCCCGTCCCTATCCTATTGTCTCTGTTTATTCTTTTTTTCTTTTGCCCTACCCAGGTATGTGGGGAGTTTCTTGCCTTTTAGGGGGTCTGAGGTCTTCTGTCGGCGTTCAGTAGGTGTTCTGTAGGAGTTGTTCCACGTGTAGATGAATTTCTGATGTATCTGTGGGGAGGAAGGTGATCTCCGCGTCTTACTCTTCCGCCATCTTCCTCCGGCCCCCAGAAGCTGATACTTCTATGTAAATCTGTAGGTAATCGATGGGAGAAGAAGCTTGGAATACTCTAAAAGCTGATGATTGGGACAAAAAAGATATCAAACTTATTCAGAATCTAAGAACATCATGCTTCTTGAAGTAATTTAGAATTTTAAAACTGAAAAGGGCTTAAAAGAGCATCTAATAAAACCTCTTTATTTCACAGATGAGGAAACTAGTTTATGGTTGGCCCAAAGTCTTATGGTTTCTTTTTCTGCTTTAACATTCAGCAAAGTTTACATTCAAGCAGAGCAAAGACCTTGTTAGAGAGTTTCCTTTGATAAGCTGGCATCTTGAAACCAAGAGTGAAGAATCTGATTTTAACACAGATGACAACTAAAGGCCAACAGATTTCGAAAATGGAAACTACAATGCCAAAGTACAGGGTGAGAAGTAAGATCAGAGCTGGGCTGTTTTAAAGTGAGTGAACTGGCTGGAAATCGCATTTCAGTGACAAATAAAATCATCCTTAGAACGCATGGAATGTTGGGCCAGAGAGAAACCTTAGAGCTCATCTGGTTTAACCCCCTCTGCACAGATGAGGAAACTGAGGGTCAGAGAGTGAAAGTTACTCACTTATCCACATTCACACAGCTCGTTCAGAGCAGAGTCAGGCCTAGCATTCATGGGGCCCATGACCGTTTCGTCAAGTCAAGCTGCCTTGCAGAACCCATATTAGGGTGCCGATTCTGAGACTTGAAAAAAAGAGGTCAGATCTTAAGGATATGAAAGCAAGAAACAGAGGATGTCTTTGGTTTTTTATATATTCTTTCCAGATCTTTAAACGTATGAAAGCCAGGTCAGTGAGTCACAGGTTAATAACAGGAGAGGACTTCGTGATAGGGAAGGGAAGGCAATACAGAATTGGGCAGAGAAAATAAAGAATCTCAGCTTCCCATTCCTCACTCAAGATAGTGACAAAGCTCCAGATGGAGGCAGTGTACTCGGTATGAATTTGCAACAGTAAAGCTGTGAGTGCAGTAAGTGCCTTATTTCTATTTATTTGAAAAAAAAAAAAATCTATCCAAAAGCAAGGCCCCATTTCTACCATTATCTGGGCTCCTATCCATGGCTAGGCAAAGGTCTCCAGGGGTTTTTCGACATCAAAAAATTTTTACATATGCCCCCTCTGTCCATCTCTCCTTACTGGCTGCTGTTGGGATGGCTCCTGCCCAAACCCCCAGGATTCCTAGAAATCAAGGGACTCTGCTACATCCGTGCCCTTGGAGCCTGGGAATCATTGCTAAGCTGCCTGGGGGCAACAATGCCTGGGATACACCAGCTACCATCCTCTGGAGTTCAACCCCTTCTTCATCCTGTCTTTATTTAAAATATTGATATTTGTTCATCATGGATTTTTTTGCATTAATTTTTACTTTTTAAAATATTGCATAAAATATAATTACCTTGATTACTGAGTTTTTTTTAGAGTCCTCTCCAATTTTATGCCTGAATCAGTTGCCTCACTTGCCTCACCCTAGTCCCAGCCTTGTCCTTCCCTTAAGGCATGTGAGAGTGGGTCACAGGTCACCAGCCTTCACGGGAGCCATGGACCATGACCCTCTGTCTCCTCCCCAGGCCAGGAGGAGACTCTCTCTCCATCACTTTCCATCCCCCCAACCTTCTACTCGCCTACCCTCCCCTCCCCACAGCATAGTCCTCTCCAGGAAAGCAAAAGCCAGCAGCTGAAGGAGGGCCAGGGAGCCACTTCAAGCACCTCATCTTCAGACCCATCTACAACCTTCCTCAAGGCAAGGAAGTCAAAGTTAGGCTTAGAATGGAGATAAGGAAGGATGACTGGGAGGAAAATGATAAAGAGCCACAAACACAAAATAAACATCTCATCACGAATGGTCTCCAGGAGTCGCAACAAGGAAAGAGATGTGCACAACTATGTGTGAAAAGAAAGATGTCTTCAGGAGAGAAAATCAACTTTGAGTAAATGCTCTCTCCAGTGGTGACAATAACATTTTTTGTTCTAATAAAGGAAAACAAAGTGGCCTCTCCCATTGCGGAGCACAGGCTCCGGACGCGCAGGCTCAGCGGCCATGGCTCACGGGCCCAGCTGCTCCGCGGCATGTGGGATCCTCCCGGACCGGGGCACGAACCCATGTCCCCTGCATGGGCAGGCGGACTCCCAACCACTGCGCCACCAGGGAAGCCCACATTTTTGTTTGTTTGTTTGTTTGTTTTTTTGTGGTATGCGGGCCTCTCACTGCCGTGGCCTCCCCCGCTGCGGAGCACAGGCTCCTGACGCGCAGGCCCAGCGGCCATGGCTCACGGGCCCAGCCGCTCCGCGGCATATGGGATCCTCCCAGACCGGGGCACGAACCCGTATCCCCTGCATCGGCAGGCGGACTCCCAACCACTGCGCCACCAGGGAGGCCCCATTTTTTGTTTTAATAAAGGAAAACCAAGAGTGATGGGGAGTGAAGGAAGATGGTGAAAGAAACCCAGACTATCAAAAACTTATCAGCATATTTCCAAGCTTTGGGGGCAAAACAAAACTTTAAATTACAGATTGTCTATGAAAATGTAGGAAATGCAATAAGAGGAGATACGCTCTGGGAGGAAATCGATGTTGAGTGTAGAGCCCAAAGGAGTCGATGGTCAGGTTAATGAAGAGTCAGGAGGGAGAAGGTGGAGAAAATGTAAGAAAAATGAAGTGAGAAGAAAATAAAGTGAGAAAAATGTCTCCGGTAGTCAAATGGGCTTAGGAAGAGGAGAAACAAACTCTGCCCAAGGAGGCATGAGATCGCTACAAAATTCAGTCTGATCCATCTTTCTCTCCATGAACAGACCACAGGAGATATTAGCCAGAATGGAAGCTTGGGAAGGGAACTGGGGACAGAAACTGGTCACGTTGCTGGATTTGAGGAGACACAGTGGGTGTGAATGTCCTGTTTAAGCCTTCTAAAGAGACATGCTAAGGGGGAGAAAGATACGCGTGGAGAGGTGCGGTTAAGTGAGGATTCTCAAGGAGAGGCTAACATAGACATGCTCGAATCCAGAAAGAAGCAAGTCCTAAGAAGGTGCAGAGGACAAGGGGGGAAAGGCAAAGAGAGGAAGAGAGAGAAAATAGGAAGGAAGAGAGGTAAGCATGAGAGAAACAGAAAACGCGCTGAGTGGTTTTAAACAACACTCTTTTGAAAACCTGTTAGAGGAGCAGAATTTACTGTCTGAGAACTTATCAATATATAAAGTATCCTACACCCCAATACTGTCAGCTCCAAAAAGCAGAAACCCACATCCTGAGCTTCTCTGCTCCGTTCTGTCGGTCAAGGGCAGCTCTCCAGCTGCTGGGCTGGAAGGGGACATATTCCCCAGAAGCCCAAGCTTTGCTATGATCTGCTATCTTAGTAAAAGCATGTTCCCACTTTGCTTTTGGAATGGTATTCTTTGTCACACAGGCAGTTTTAAAAGCTCTTGCAAGCAGGTAAAACAAGTTTCTGTTAGGTATCTAATATAATCCAACACATGGAAATCATAAGAGAGTTTGACAGTTCCTTTTTGTTTCTAAATCAGAAATAGTCATCTGTGGTAAGTCAGTAAAATAATACCAATATAATTCCATATTATGCCTTCAGTTCTTTTTCTACAGGGTCTATTTTTTAAGCCAGAATATGAAATCAAAAGTTATAAATTGTTCTACATAGTTTATTTTTCTATCGCATCTAACATCTGACACTAAAGAGACAGATTTTTATAAGATGTTGGACTTGTTTCCAAAAATGCATCTTCACACTAAGAAAGTGTGACTTCACGTGATCCTTAGTGGTTCTGTGGTTTGTTTCTTGACCCTTATTCCTATATTTTGTACAACAGTTTAATAATACTTTGACTAATCAATTGAGACAGAGGATGGGTAAATATAGCTTGTTATTACATCATTTCCCAGGCTAACAGATTGAATTTCTCCATGTATATACATATACATAAACACCTTCAATAATATAAAAAAATTTATGAATAGATGAGAAATACCATAAACATATTCTCTACGTTGTTGTCATTTCAGTATTATCTTATGGTGGGAACTCAGAGCTTGTGACACTCGACATAAAGGCTGCCAGCAATTTATTTATTTTTATTAAGGCTTTACTTTTTAGAGCAGTTTAAGGTTCATAGCAAAATTGAATGGAAGGTACAGAGATTTCCCATATACCCCTGCTCCCTCACATATTCAGCCTCCCCAATTATCAGCATCCCCCACCAGAGTGGTACCTTGTTACCACTGATGAACCTACATTTACATATCATTATAACCCAGAGTCCATAGTTTACATTACAGTTCACTCTTGGTGTTGTACATTCTATGGGTTTGGACAAATGTGTAACAACATGTACCTATCATTATGGTATTACACGAAGTATTTTCACTGACCTAAAGTTCCTTTGTGCTCTGGCTATTCATCTCTCCCTCCCCGCAGCCTCAGACAACCACTAACCTTTTTACTGTCTCCATAGTTTTGGGGTAAGAACGTCATATAGTTAGAATCATTCATTATGTAACCTTTTCAGATTGGCTTCTTTCACTTCAGAAATATGCATTTAAGCTTCCTCCATGTCTTTTCGTGGCTTAACAGCCCATTTCTTTTTAGCAATGAATGATATTCCATTGTCCAAATGTGCCACAGTTTATTTATTCGCCTACTGAAGATATCGTGGTTGCTTCCAAGTTTTGGTCATTATACATAAAGCGTCTATAAACATTCACGTGCAGGTTTTGGGGTGAAAATAAGTTTTCAACTCCTTTGGGTAAATACCAAGGAGCATGATTCCTGGATCAAACAGTAAGAGTATTTTAGTTTTGTAAGAAATTGCCAAGCTGTCTTCCAAAGTGGCTGCACCATTTTGCATTCCCACCAGCAACGAATGAGAGTTCTTACTGCTCCACAACCTCATCAGCATTTGGTGTCATCAGTGTTCCAGATTTTGGTCATTCTGATAGGTGTGCAGGCAATTTATTTAATAAGGAAAAATGATAATCCTCAAAAGATGGTTTTGCTGAATAAGCAATTCTTTTTAAAAAAATTAACAGTTAAATCCCTGCTACATAATTTGCTTCCAAATACTGCAACAGATAAATTATAATAAACTTCACAGATAAATATCAAGATGTAAGAAGAGTGTGAGTCATAGGCACTGAGCATCTAAATCTGTCAGCAATTAATGAGACCTTCAGTTTGCTTATCTCCATACCAGTAATACAGTATGACTGTTCAATCTCAGTGGAAATACCATTGCATTTGGAGCCAGATAACCCAGATTCTAATACCATCTCACTTTGCCTCTCTCCCTTTCCTCCTGAATGAAATGAAAGACTTGGACTGATCAGGCCTAAGGGGGTCGAGTAGGTAAGTTAAATAAGTGAAGCAAGCAAGATGGGGACTGGGAGAAGCTAGGAAGCTCCTGCCACAAAGAAAGAGGGAACTGTGCAATCGATTGATGCCACGTGGAGTGTATATCTCATTTTGCCAAATCTGCAGATTTTCCATGAGAAGCCAGAAATCTAGATTGAATACGATATTTCCTAATTTTTATCTATTGGAAACACAATTTAAAATTTCAAAGATACTCTAAGCACGGGACTTCTACTTCTCACCAAGATGGAGGCAGCGGGGATCAGACTTACCTTCCCACTTAAAATAAACAAAAATAGACTAAATATATGAAACAATGGTTTTCAAGACACTGGACATCAGTCAATGAGGGACACTGACCTCTGAGAAATGGAAAATGAGGTAAGTGCTACAATTGCCCCAGCTTGAGAATGTCACAGCAGTGCAGTGAATAAAGAATAGTCTTTCCAACAAACAGTGCATGCTGGGATAATTCAGTATTCATATATAAAAAAAAGAACTTCCATCTATGGAACCATAGATACAGAACATAGATCATGTTCAAAAATTAACTTAACGTGGATGTAGACCCTAATGTAAAACCTAAATTATAAAACTTCTACAAGTAAACATAGGAGAAAACCTTTGTAATTATTATGATTTTTGGATGAATCTCATACTAATTATGCTGAGTGAAAGAAGCCAGACATAAAAGGAGTACATACCATATGATTCCATTCAGAAATTAGTAGTTCAGAAAGCTCATACTAATCTATAGTGACAGAAAGCAGATCAGTGATTGTCTGCAGGGGCTAAGGACAGGAAGGAGGGATTACAAAGGGCAATGAGAAAACTTTCCGTGGTGAAGAATATGTTAATTATCTTGATTGTAAAGATGGTTTCACAGGTATATACCTGTGAAATATCAAATTGTATACTTTAAATACATGCAGTTTATTGTGTCACAATTATACCTCGATAAAATGTTTACACACACACACACACACACACACACACACACACACACAAACACATACAGATACCAAGCGGCCAAACAAAACCCAACTGTTGGCAAAATCTGGCATGCTAGCTGCCAGTTTTCAATTTCTATATTCAATGGCATCTGGAATCACTTCCAGTGAACTGTCATTGTTTGAAATTTACCCAAAGCTAAAACTAAAATTCAGTTTCCACAGACAGTAGATGTAACTACATAAAGGCATTCTAGAAAATATTTGCAGTTGAAAAGTTGAATATATTGAATGTGTGTATTAGCATGTATTAATTATTGAATATTTATATTGTGGCATAATTCATAAAATAGATTGTTCATTTTCAACAGATTTTGTTTCACTGTAATTTGGTTGAGCCTATAATTTTCTCAGTGCTCAAGCGGGTAAGAGGTGCAAACCTCTTGTGCTACATTCCAGGACAATTAAATCACAATGTCACAAGGAATGTTATAGAAGACATTCTAAGACCATCTCCCTTTTCCCACAATTCTCACATTTAGCAGTGCTATAGGATTTGTGTATTATATGAGCAACATTCACATAATCAATGGGTTTGGGGCTTTGTTCACTCTATAGCCACAGAAGCGCTGTTTTCAGAGTGTCTACATGTATCTATATCCACATAGACATGCACCTATACAAACAGAGTCACATTACACCACGTAAACAGGTGTACAAACAAACCCATATGCACCCATCATCATGATACAATGTCTAATCCCAGCATGAATGTGTAATATATATCATATGAAGAGAACATAGGTGCATATTTTTCTATTTTTCTTGTATAAATATATTCTTGGCTATATGGGTATATATCATTGCTCATAAACAATTTTTCAGGGTTAAACTGAAACTGCTCAAAGGACTTGGAAACAGGTGAATGGCTGTCCAGTAACCAAGTAGCCATAACGCTGCCCACCAGTATCAGTTTTCATTTGCCATCAGGTAAGCCTAAAAGTGCTGGAGTTGATACAAGCCAGTCCCACAGGTAAGAAGAGTAGCAACGTATTTTGTGGCGGACTGCTACATGAAAAGGGCCCTGAGGAATGTCACTTGCTCTGCATCAAAACAATACAACAAAAGGATCTACTGTCCTTGGGTCACCCCCATTTCGGTCAGCGTAATGTGGGTGGAGCCCCACAAAACCCCATCTGGAATGTTGGCCATTTGTTCAGAGGCACCATTTGCAAACTACTTGCTTTCTTGTTCTTCTTTAAATTGCAGTTTAGAAAAAATGCTGGAGGCATCAAGAATGTTTAGACACAGGACAATTTTCATAGCTCAAATTTCAGGTAGAATAAATGTCTTCTGTCCCTTGCTCATGGAAGTCCACACAAGTCCTTAATAGGCAAGGTAGACAACACTCCTTTACAGCTGTCCACCACCTCCCTCCTTCTGCTTCCGTTAATTAATACTGATTAACACACTCTAACTTCATTTCTGAACAATTCATTCAATATCTGACCATTGAAAAATTATAATCACCATCTTTAAAATAGATAATTAGGAAAAACGACCATTTTCTTGCTTAAGGCACACTGAAGAAAACTGGTCTAAGGCGCTAAGGGCAAGTTTAAAGATCTTTCTAATTGAGCATTCTTCCACAAATGCATGGCAGGTGGATTTTCTCCTCTCGATTCTTAAGGGGACCATACATTTTAAAAATACATATATGATGTAAAATACATATAGTATTGAATTAAAACCCATAAGAAATAACTAAAACGTGGAAACACAGCAGTCACTCCTGAGAACTAAACGTCAATTGATAGGATTGATAGTCCCAGAAAGGCCCTAAAGTAGAGTATCTTTCTAAAAGAACAAAGAAATTTAAGTTGCATAAACACTTCTGTTGCTAAGATGGCAGTGAGAATTTAATTCTCTGCTAAAGAAAATACCTCTTGCCTCCTGAGATAATAAAACAGCCAATATTGATGCACCATGCATTATGTGCTAGGTGCTACTCTAAACATCTTATGTACATTGACTCAGTCAGTTCTCAGAACAATGCTATGACATAGGCACTATTATTTGCCCCATTTTCTAGATGAGGAATCTGAGGTAGATAGCAGTTGAGAAACTTGCCCATCACACAGCTTATTAGTGGCAGAGACAAGATTTGACCTTGCTAGTCTGGTTCCAAAATTAAAGTCCTTAAACACCATACTACCTTGCCCTTTGAGGCTACAGAGCAGTACCTTACCCACCAAGACCAAAGTCCCCCACTAACTGACCGCATGCAAGGTCAAGCTGTTTGCATGTGGTCAGTTAGTTCACTTCCAGCCAGCTCTGTGCTCTGCTGTGTGGCTAAGGAACCCCACCATTCCAGCTCTGTCCATTTAGTTTTTTGCAAATAATCTTTAAAAATGAAAACTGTTTGTTACTATTGTCCACTTACATTTAAGAGTAAGCAGGCTATAAGAGCACATTGTGATGGGAAGCTATTGTTGGAAAAACACATTTTTTTAAAAAGAGGACTCCTGGGAATGAGAAGTGCAGCTCGAGGCAAGAGGAGAGCACTGGAAGGAGAACCATGAGTAAAAGTTAAAATATTATTTTCTATAGCAAATTTGTAATAAAACACTCTGAACACTTTTTTCTGGGATCCCATTCCCACTTTTTCTTAGCTTTGGAGTTGACCTCCTTCTCCAACGCCCCATCCCTCTTCTCTGCCACCTCTCCTCTATCGCAAACCGTCTATCCTGTCTTACGACCACCTCCTTTGCAAACACCTCTCTCATTAGACTTTCAGGTTGTTTTGGGATTGTTGCGGCCATTCACCCTCTCCTTTGTGTGATCCCTAAATCATGTCTTTCATGCCTGGGTGGAAAGGTGGAGAACAGCAGGTTAAGCCAGGGTCCACAAACAACAGAATCTAGCCTTTTCCAACTCCTAGCATGGAACGGGCCCAGAGTACAGCAGGTACAGATGTGAAATACTCCTGATTAAAAGAGCAGTTGTTGGAGCATTGATTGGCCAACCTCAGAAGCACTTGCCATCCAAGGTGGTAACCAAAGGACTCTCTGGAAAGAAGTCACCTCCTGTCTGATCTTCAGTATCTGGACCATCACTTGTCTAAGCTGCCCTGGGAAGTGTCAGCAGCTCATGACAGCAGTTGGAAGAAGCCAGGGTCTGATAGGACTTCCAGCTTATGCCATGAGGTGGGGAAGCTGGAAGGGGTGGTCGGCCAACCCTTTCCTAGCCATTGCGTGACTTGTCTCTATTACCTCCAGGGAGAAATCACAAAGTTTATTTTGGTTCCTGAATGAACAAAAATTCTTCTGGAAAAGTAGGCTTAGAAATGGAAAGTCCTAAATCAGAAATCCTCTTACAGGGCTATGGATGTTTCTTTGTATCTAGGCAACTGCTGATTGATTGCATAATATTCAGCTCTTAGTCGGTGCTCCCTTTTAGGCCTTAGCCTGCCTGACCCAACAGCTGCTTAACCTGGCTCCAAAAATTTATAACTTTATTTTGAACAAATCTCAAACAATTTCATTTGACTTTTCCCAACTCGACTATGCAACTCAAAATTTGTTTTAAATTTTACGGTCCTTTTTCCCCCCCTTCTCTCTGTCTCTCTCTCCCCCCCTTTTTCTCCTACCCCTTCTTACAGCTGTAGCTTTGGAATTTGACTTGGTTTTCTTTAGGCAGCAGCAGATTTTGTGATGCAAAAGAAAGGAAGTTTGCAGAAGGGACGGGGGTAAAGCAGGGAGAAGGGGAAGGTCGGTTTACTAACTCTTTGGATCCCTCCAGAACAAGCTAAAACCTAATACTATATAAATACTGAAGTGCACAGTAGAGTCAAAGTATTCAATAAACATTTACTGTGAATGGAAGCATTAGGGAAGGCTTAGGCCCTGCCTGAATTCCCATGAAATTTGTAAATATTTCTTTCATTTGTTCTCCATTTACAATTAGTTGCGGTCAAGCTGATCAAAGCCAAAAGAGGCCTGTTGCATGTGAACCCGCATCCTTCACAATGACATCCACGAAGCAGAATGAAATATGGAATATCGGGTTTCCACGGATGTATGAACTTGTAAAAAATCTGAAAGAATAGGAGGTTTTTCACACTGAGTAATGTGAAACATTTGGTGCAGATTGTAGGCCTCTGAAGAGGGAAAGGGAGAGCCCAAATCTATCAGGCTATAAAACAGAAGCGGGCCCAAGCCAACATTAGGGTCTTCCCCAGTAGGCAGGCATCCAGTGATTTAGCTGTCACGGGCTCTCCACCCTCTGGACCCCCTCTGGAGGTCCTGGCAAAGAAGCCCCTTGGGCAGGGGGAGAGAGGAGGCACCCAGGGCTCGGCCCGGGATGACAGCTTTTCAGCGGCCCACGCTCCACTCCGTCCCACTCCCTCGCGTTCTGTTGCTGGACTGTTGAATTACTGCTGTCCCACCCCGGCCAAATATACACACCCCTCTAGACTGACGCATTCACACATTTCCAACCAGAGAGGGGTTAAAGTACTTGATACGTACTTAGACAGGATCTTCTACACACAGTCGAAGTCAATAAAGAACCCCAAGTGAATCCACAAGTATATACTAGCACAAAGCCTCAAAAAGCCACATATACTGTTCCCCTGGCTCACGTGAGTGTCCCCTCTTTCTTTTTTTCTCTCTTTCCTCATGCAGACCTTCTCCTCCCATAAAGCCCGCATCACTGTCAGCTGGGGCTGCGCTCTCCTTTTGTAACAATTCAGTGTTTTCGTTGCTTTTTAGTTCCTGTTTTCAGCCCATAATGGAGTCTGAGGCGGGGACATGGAGGGGCAGGGCTTTAGCAGTTTACATTCTTTTACCCCCAGGAGCGCCTAAGACCATGAGGCAATGTCTGCTTCCTTACTGGAAAACTGAGCAGCCACTACGCCAGCTTAATAAAAGACCTCATGATAATGCATGAATACGCACAAGGAAATAAGCAAGGGCTATTGCCAAGGACTTCAAACCAGCAAAGGCAGGCAGCCCGGTATCACGTGCAGCTCTTTGAGAAACACAAACAAACCTCCCTCCTTCCACTCCTCACCCTCCCCTCACCCAAGGGCCCTGTAATTCCACCATCTCTCCTCACCAGATTGGTGAGGGGGGCATATTTTGTTCAAGGTACACCCCAGCTGAAAGGCCCCAGGAACAAGAGAAAGGCTGATATCCACTATATTTTACTAAGGTGGGGAAAGGTTTGTAAGGATTAAAGATCGGGAGTAGGCAGGCGTAAACAAATGCTAAGGAGAACTGAGCCATTGTGAGAATCCAGCCTCCCCCATCGAATCACGCATACACCCCTCCTGCTCTCCACCAGTAGCCTGTACAAACAAAGGATGATGGAGGAGGAAGATCAGGAATAAAGTGTCACCTTTGAACTGAAAGCCACTATGTGAGACCAAGCTGTTCCTTCAAAGAGAGTTCGCCAAAGCTCTGGGTTGAAGGTGACCTGGGCTTCTACAGCCAAATGGAAATCTCCTCCCCTGGACGAGGGAGAACTGTACAACAATACAGCAGTGTGGGAGGGTGACACCTTAATGTTCATGGAATCAAAATAGAGAGAAAACCTTAACTTGACCTTGCATGGAGGCCTTCAGCTTAGAAGAACTGAATCAGCCCCAACTTTTCAGAATTTGTAAGTCAGGACAGAAGGAGAACAATTTTAAACAGTGTCGCAAATAGTCTCCAAAGACCTTGTGAAAACACGTAGCTGTACCAAAAACCGTATTTTGGCAATCTGATCACAGATGATTTGAAACATGATGGGTTAGGTTTTCTTACAAATGAATAGGAGTTGGTAGTTCTGAAAAGGAGATCTGCAAATGGAGATTTGGCCAAAATTGGCTTCATATACTTAGTTCACTCACAATGCACATCCTTCGCCAGGATGTGGTGACTACAGACTCACCTGGCAATGCCATCCAGCCCCACACAGGGGAGAGAAATTGATGTGCTATTTTTCTTTAATTAACACCCATCCTCAGTTTCAAGAAACAAAAGAAACAAAATACCACCACACCCCAGAAGCCACTTATATACATCACGGATTAGAGCCCATTCCTTCCTCCTTAGAGGTAACTGTGTTGGTAATTTATAGTGTTTACTGCCTATGTATTGATAGTTATCCTGAAACACTATATAGTTTAATGTCTATATTTGAACTTTACAATCATGGAGTTAAACCAATATATTATTCTTTTATGACTTGCTCTTTTTTTTATTATTTTTATTTTTATTTTTTTTGCTGTACGCGGGCCTCTCACTGCTGTGGCCTCTCCCGTTGCGGAGCACAGGCTCCGGACACACAGGCTCCGCGGCCATGGCTCGCGGGCCCAGCCGCTCCGCGGCATGTGGGATCTTCCGGGATCGGGGCACGAACCCGTGTCCCCTGCATCGGCAGGCGGACTCTCAACCACTGCGCCACCAGGGAAGCCCGCTCTTTTTAATTCAATACTGTATTTGTGAGATTGATCACTGTTGGTGCATGTAAATTTTTTCATATTCACTGCTGTATAGTGTTCCACTGTATAAGTATGTGTCTTTCTTTTGATAAATCCATTGGGGTTTTCCAGAGAAACAGAATCAAAATATATCCTATGGGCTCTGTTATAAATAGATTATTACTGTTACACACACACACACACACACACATGGAAATTGGCTCATACTATTGTGGAGGCTGAACAGATCCATGACCTGCCCTCTGCAAGCCAGAGATGCAGGGAAGCTGGAGGTATAATTCCAGCCCAAGTTTGAAGGCCTGAGAACCAGGGAAGCTAATGGTGTAAGTCCCAGTCCAAAGGCAGAAGACAGATGCCCCAGCTCAAACAGGCAAGCAGGGAGCAAAACTGGTGAATTCCTCCTTCCTCTGCCTTTTGTTCTATTTAGGCCTTCAGTAGATTGGATAATGCCCATCCACACTGGGGAGTATAATCTACTGAGTCCACCAATTGAAATGGTAATCTCATCCAGAAACACCCTCACAGAAACACCTAGAAATAATGTTCAATCTGGGCAACCCATGGTACAGTCAAGTTGTCACATAAGATTAACCATCACAATAAACCAGTAGGCTATTTTTATATTAATCTATATTTTATTTATGTGTTTAACGTACATAAACATATATGTTATATTACCTCTGCTCATAAAAAACACCACTATGAAATTTTCTGTATATGCCTCCTGGCGCACATATGCAAGAGTTTCTCTAAGGTATATACCTGGTCATGTAATTCACAGATCACAGGGCATGCTCATGGTTCAACACTGCCAAACACATTTCCAAAATGGATATACCCATTTCTACTCCTAACAGCAGTGGATAAGAATTCCTATACCTCCATATCCTAGTTAACACTTGGTATTGTTCAACAGCTGATTATGAAATGGTAGCTCATTGCAATTTCAATTTGCATTTCCCTGACTGTAATAAAATTGACCATTTATCCATCTGTCATGTGAAAAACTGATTCTGTAAAATTACTATTTATTTCATTGGTCCATTTTCCCATTAGGTTATTTCTCTTTCTTATTCATTAGTTGGAGTTCATATAGTCTGAATACTGTATTCACACAATTTGTAATATCTCAATGAAGGACTTTTTAATTTTATTATAAACTATTATAATCAGTATTTCCCTTTAGAGTTATTCTTTTGTGTCTTATTTAAGTAATCCTTCTCTACCCTAATGTCACAATGACATTCTCCTACATTAATTTCAAATAGTCTTGCCTTTTAGGGTCTATTTAGTGTACCTGAAATTAATTTTTGAGTATCATGTTAGGTAGGAATCAAATTTCATGTATTTTCCAAATGTATCATCAATTATCTCAGCATCGTGTATTAAAAATACATCCTTTTTCTTCCACTCTCCCAAATAATTATAACAGATATCCTTATATTCATCGGTCCATTTCTGGTCTCTCTATCCTATTCAAGTGGTCCATTTTCTATCCCTCTGCCAATAACCATCTATTGGGTAGAACAAGTCAGAGAAAAAGAAATGTAGGACCTTCACAGGAGCAATAGGAAGACTCACCGCTGATCTAAAAGAAACACAAGAAGCAAGGAGACAGGAGGAAATAATGTGCCCAGATATGCTTATTTGTCCCTTTTGGGAAAATTATAGCATTTCTTGAGCCTGTGGCTTGAAGTCTTTCGTCTGTTTTGGAAAATTCTCAGCCACTACTTCACCAGCTACTGCTTCTGTCACTTTCTCTCATCAACTCTTCTTGGACATTTTCACTCTGTCACATATATATACCTTATGTTCTTCTAAAATTGTACATCTGTTTCCATTTCACCCTTCAATATGGATATTCTTTTTGATCTACCACTTTATTCTTTCTCTTGTCTGATGTGTCTAATCTGAAGTTAAATCCACCCATTGAGTTCTTAACTTTAGTACTTCATTTTTCCATTTATAATATCCATTTGATATTTTTTAAGTTTCTCATTCTTGCCAACAGTCTCTATGTTTTCTTTTAACTATTTTAATGTACTAATCATAGTTATTTTAAAGTCTATATTTGATAACTTAAATATCTGGGCCTCCCTTTAGGGTCTGTTCTTATTATAATTTTTTATCTTATTTTTCAGTCAAGTCCTGCCTTTTTATATATCCAATTATTTTTGATAGCATGGAGGACATTTTTTAGGAAAAACTGTCGAGGGAATACGCTGCTCTGGATGATATTATTATCCTCCAGAGAGGATTTAATTTGCAGTTAATTTTACATACAGTTAAGGTCGAATCAGGATTAAGCTGATTTGAGCTTCAGTCCTATTTGGACTTGTCTAGCTCTGGTTCACTTTTACTCCTAGAGTATAGCTTTGTAGGGTCCTAACTAAAAGCTTGGGATGTTTAACAAGGCATCCTCTTCTTGATGGGCCCTGAACTCTACTTTTCATTCCTCCAGCTCTGTAAACCTGCTAACAGCTCTGGTCAGCTTCTGGATCTCTCAGCTATTGCTTTTGTTTTCAGAATCTGTGGTTGCCTCAAAATGAAAAGCAACTCCCAAATGCTGAATTCACTTTTCCTGAGGCTTCCCTCTTACTCCAGATCTTGAATCTGAAAATTATCACTGCCTACATAGCTCTCTGCACCTTCAAACATTTATTTTTCTATTTTGTCCAGCTTTTCTCTGAGGATTGGTTTGAAATATTCTAGTCAGCCATTACTGGAAGTGAAACTCTGGTATTTAAGATTTTTTTGATGCTCTTGTAAATGCTATCCTTTTACAACTAATTTTCAATTGTAGTTGGTGTGTAGAAATGATTGGTTTTACTAATTTTTTTTATATCCAGCAACATCACCAAATTCTGAGTAATTCCAATCAATTTATAGATTCGTTGGGGTTTTCTAATAAACCCTCGTTATTCATATTATCTGTGAACTGTAGCTTTGTCTCTTCCCTTCTAGTGTTTACATATATTTAAGTTCTCTTACCTTACATGTTGGTTGGGAACTCTAAAATAATGCTGAATAAAAATGGTGATAGAGCGCACCCTTGTCTTGTTCACAATCTTAAAGATAATGCTTATATGTTTTCCATCAAGTCTGATAACTTGTTGTGGTAATTTGTAGATGCCCTTTCTCAGAATAAATAAGGTTTCCTATAATCCTAGACAGCTAAGACTGGATGTGTACAAACAAAGTTGTTTCAGGGTGTTTAAGCAAACTCAAGAAACACCAACCTCATCAAGGTCAATTTGCAGAATTCCAGGACAATTATCTTACTCCCAATACGGAGAGAGCAGGAGCCTCTTATTTACCCTTTGGTAGGATCCTCACTCTCCAGATATATTATTAAGATCCATTTTTGCCTCTTGGGCCCCAAAGCAACATTAGCACATAAAAGTTTCTTTTCCTCATACCCTTTTCCACAGTCTCCTCACATTTTACATCACGAAGTTCTTTTAGTATCTATTCTCCATTCTAATCTCCTTCAAGTAAAAGAGCTCGGCTAATCACCATCTTTCAAACAAAAGCACTTTTTTATATTTAAAAAATGTTGTTTCCAGGCTTCCCTGGTGGCACAGTGGGTGAGAGTCCGCCTGCCGATGCAGCGGACACAGGTTCGTGCCCCGGTCCGGGAGGATCCCACATGCCGCGGAGCGGCTGGGCCCATGAGCCATGGCCGCTGAGCTGAGCCTGCGCGTCCGGAGCCTATGCTCCGCAACAGGAGAGGCCACAGCAGTGAGAGGCCCGCGTACCACAAAAAAAAAAAAAAAAAAAAAAAAAAAAAAATGTTGTTTTCCCCTTAGTTTTTTATTCAACGTACTAAATAACATCAACCTTTTTCACTTTACTTCAGGCCTTAGTCTCCTCTGAAAGTATCCAAAGTTCATCATAATTGCACTTCAGTGCTAGCATCCTAACTTGGACAATGTTATACAAGGTCCTAACCACATCAAGTACCAGGGGAAGGTTACGTCATGGTTTCTTGCTCCCTGCATTTCACATGCTCTGATTTTTCTCTGCCTTTTAAATCATGCCCCTCCTCCATTGCCGAATCATCACTCACTTGCAATTCACTCTAACCTTTGGATACTTTTCTGATGTGGTAGGATGGAGGCCCTCTGAGACGTAGCAAGACTCAGACTTGTCCACACTTTCTTCCCTCTTGTCACAGTCACTGAACGTTTTAGTCCTGATGGGTTTCAGGATGTTAGCTTGCAGTCTTCCGCAATTCCCGATCACGGGCGGATGGAATCAGTATATCTTATACCTTTCTACGTCACTGACAAACATGTTAAGTAGCACCACACCAGAGGCCAATTCTTTCAGAACTCCATCAGTAACGCAACATTCCCATTTTCATATGGGGCACCCACCATCTAGCTGTACGTTATGGAACTTTTTTTTAAATGTCAATACTTGGGCCCTACTCCAAAAGAATCTGATTTAATTGGTCTGGGGTGGGGCTGCCCAAGTGATTCGAATGTGTAGGCAAGACTGAGATCACTGACCAGTACCTGATACCCTGTACTATATCTAGTATGTTTTAGCACAGTGGTTCTCAAACTTGACTGTGCACACAAACCACCCTGGGGGTCTTTTGAAAATGCAGACCCTACTTCAGTAAATCTGGGGTGTGACCTGAAATTCTGCCTTTCCAAGAAGCTTCCCGTCGATGCCAACAACATGAACCACATTTTGAAAAGCAAAAAAGCAGAGACCCTCACTCAAACTGAGCACATAGTTCACTGTTGAACAGCCTAGTCTTTCAAGTCTAACTCTGACACTTGATTCAAAATAATTTCTCAGCCTTTCTCAGCCTGAATACCCTCAGCCTTTGCCCAGGTCTTGTGGTTATTTCCAGAGTTCACTCTTTGTCTGTTTGCTGATCCACATCATACATGACATCATTTTCTGGGTTTGCAAAATCAGTGAGCATATGAAGTTGGGTTTCCCAACCTATATCTTGGCATCGTCTACTGCTGGCTACTGATCTCTCCCTCCTTAGAGAAAGATTTTGGCCAAGAAGCCTTCTTCTCTGAGGTTTGCTGGGTGCTCTGGAGGGAAAAGATTCCAACCAGCATTAGTGCCCTTGCCCACACAACACACACCTTACACACACCTAAGTCTCAGCATTTCACACGCAAACCACTGTACTGTCAGACCCCTGCCTCCCTAGGACCTTGAGGTTTCAGGAAAATGAAAACTAGCTGCTCTCCTCTTCAAAAGAAGCCTGGGACCACAGGTATGAAGGAACTCTACGCAAGACCCTCTGCCCAAGCCCTGCCTATTTTTAATTCTATCATAAACCGTCCTCACATATATATTCCTTGCTTCCTCCAGCCCACTGTTGGAGCCATTCTACTCACCAATGCTAAGCATCATCTGGTTTTAGGGATGTGTAGCTGGATGCTTGTATCCCGTCTACTCAAGATTATCTTGGCATTGCTTTCAGTAGGATTATGGGATTCTCACTGGGGAAATCCAAGAGGCTTTGAAGAAGGCAGGAATCCCAGCTCAGTCACTTACCAACTGTGTGATATTGACAAGTTATTTGATTGCTCAGAACTTCATTTTCTTCATCTTAAAATGATGCAAAACCTACCCCACAGGATTGTTGTAAAGATTATATGAGATGCACATGAAGTGTTCATACAGTGTCTGGTACTTAGCACTGCTTCAGTCACAGGTAGTAACCTACATCAGAAGTCCATGTGAGTCCTATCTGGGATATTTCAAGCCCTGTTTGATGTTTCACAAATTCTGTTAGAGGCCTAGGAGAGATGTATAACTTGTTTCCAGACTGTGTCTCATATTTATTAAGCTCTGAACCACACTGTACACACTCCTGCTGGATATTCCTACCCCATCCCACCATCCTCCCCACCACCCAGGAAAGTAAGAGAGAAACTTTTATCAGAAAATAAAACACCTTTGTCTTTTGATTTATTCTAACCCAAGTCAGACATTAAATGTGGGCGTAAACACTCCAGCAGACTCCACTCTCCTTTATGGTTTCATTTTTCTTTCTAAGCCTGCATAGTTGGCTGCTGCAAGGAACTGAAGAGAGAATAAGAGCTGTGCCTTTCCTGAGGGGCAGAAAAAAGAAACGGGACTTTCCTTCTTTCGCAGGGAAAATGATGAGCCAGAGAGTGCAGCGGAAAGGCAGACTGGACTCACAAAAGACAGCAATTCCATGCTTCCAGTCAATTTAGGAGGACACTGGATAAGTCTGCAGGGGGTAGTGAAATCCATGGCCAAGCTTTGGCCTGATTTGGTTGGATGCTGTTGGTTAAATCAAGTACATCAGTCACCAAGACAAAAACTCCAACCCCCTCCATCCCAACCCCTGACAGAGATCTAAATGCATAAGACCTGTCTGGGTAATATCAAGACTCTCCAGAGCATCACTAGCCCCCTTTTTGCTTCCCTAGCTCACCACATTTGTTTTTGCTCAGGTTCATACAGAGTGGGAGAGGGAAGGGGGAACTACTTTCAAGTTATTTTTATGGCAAAATAATCCCCCCTAAAATTTTTTTTGTAAACATGATCTTTAATGAGATCCATAAAAATGCTCCATTTAACAGAAATGAACCCACGGCTGGAACTTCCCCTACCTTCCTTTGTGGCGTACTCGTCGGCCATGCAAACTTTTTAAGTTGGAAATTGCTGTCAGAACTTAATTGCTGATCAAGGTAAAGGTCAATTGAGCTGAGACAGTACTGAAAACTATCAACGTACATTTACACTACGTCTTGGCTTACTTTTCTCAACCAAAATTTAGAATTCCTAGTTTGACAAGAATGCATTTTGACTTGTGAAAATACTTAAAAGATTTTAAAATAAAATCATATTTAGTTACCTATTTAATGGGCTGACCCTCCTTCCCCCACAAAAAAAAATTACATGAAATTGTCATTGGATCATCCTAGGAAACATGTGACACCCTGAATATGCTTCCTCAGGAAACTGGTCCTCCCATGTGGCTTCAGATAGCAGTTATTCTGCAAATACACTGCTACACTTGGGTTGGACAGGATCCCAAGTCTTGCTGGTCTCTCAAGATCACCATCAGGCTGTGCAGCTCCAGAGGAGATGGGAAGAAAGCCATAACTGTGAACTCAGCTGCCTATGGAAGGCAGCCTCTCCCCTCCAGTCTGCTTAGTTGACACATAAGACACATATACACCTGAAGACCAGTAACAAAACTATACAGATTCTATTTGGTCTGGATTTTCAACCCTGTACTCTCAACCTCTAGGCCATTCTTGGGCACAGAGAAGGTACTCAATAACCTCACAACTGCCAAGTGAATGAATAAATGACATACTACTGTTTCCTGACAAAACATTACTCCAAGCACAATAACCACCATTTTTTTCCAGAGTTATGAGAGATGTGTAGCGCTGTGAGCCCAAAAGAGTACAATGTAAGTATTCACACCTAAAGTGTGAGGAGGAATGGGAAAAGGAACAGGGATTCCAGAGGTAAGGAGAGATAATCACACAGGAAGCCTATGAAAAGTAAGAGACCTAACAGAAGAGAGTCAGAGCTTGGTGAGCTCCCAAACCAGTGAAGTTAAGTGAGGGCACAAGAGAGAACGTTGGTGGTATTACATGGGGTCCTGTAGAGAAAGCAGAACACAGCAGATACCCTAAGCCAGTGAGCCCATGACTTACTAGAAGGTCCTACCATGACTTCACCAAATATCTTTGAACTCTCTGGCCCTATATCATTAAAGAGGTCCAAAACCCATGGTGGGGAGAGGGGGACACCAAGGTCATCTCAAAAACTCAGCGTGTACTTTTTTTTTTTTCTATTAAAAAAGAGAGAGATGGAGACGGAGAGAAAGAGCAGAAAATTCTCCAATTTTTGAGTTTTCAAGTTATGTAGATTTCAGATCAATTGTATCTACAATTTATATGCTGAGTTCATATTAGCTTATGTCTTTGAACACACATCTATCTAGAGGGGGATAGTTAATGGCATCCTGGATGAGAAGAGGAAGCCAGAAGAGATTTCAAAATCTAATACTGATGTTTGCCAAAGACAACAATCCATAGCCAGACAGACAAATGCTGCCAAGGGCTGCACTGGGTGCTGGGACCACGAGGCCTGCCATCAACATGCCTGTGCATCCTTATACAGGCTATAAATGCAGCGCTCCAGTGGGGATATCCTTCTTAAGGGGAGAGGCAAACCATAGACTTTGCTTCAGCTTGTCCAGAGAATTCTGCCAGAGCAGACTGGGCACCAAGCCAGGTCCACTCAACTACTGAGCATTTGACAGATTAGGACATAGAGTTAATAGAGTTCTGAGGGTAGTTAAAAGATGTGTTTTGGACTAGCTCCTGGCTGGTAAGAGGAAAAGGAGAAGTCCCAAAGTCCTAGAGCCATAAGGAGAAGAAAGATCCATGTATACTATCAGTGTAAATAAACAGAATTTCAGTAAATCCCTCCTCAGGGAAAAAATATCATCCATTGGTAGATAAGTGGATTTTAAATTCCTATAGGACAAGGAAGTTGAGCACCTTCTTTGCACACAACAAGTAATGCAAAAATGGCTGAGGGAGGAAGTTAGGTTGAAGAGAATTGCAATAGCCCTATAGGAATCTGTTGATGGTAGTAAGACTAAAATGCAAAACGTTCCCTGGAAATTTGCTGCCCCTGCCCTCCTTCCATACATATCAGTCAATAATGGAAATATCTGATGTCATATTAGTACACTACAACTCCCTCTTAAAATCCTCCATTTATGAGACTGGAAAGAAATGGCCACCAAATCATGCAAGCATACATGTCCACCAGTGGCAAATTCTGTAGAACCAATAGGGAAAGTATGACCTATCTGTGACTCCAAAGCTGATCCCACCTTTGGGTGGCCCCTCACCTACCCCTCAGTTCTCCACCTCAAAATCTAGAGAGCTCTACCATCCATGCCTTGGGAGCCATGCAGAATCAGGTCCATACACACTTGATGTTCATACCTTAAAGAGCTGATCTGTGCCTCCTGAGAGAGGGTGGAACACAAAGCAGCTTTGATATCAGGAAGGTAGTTGAACAGAATGGGGCCACGTGGGAGCAGGACCCTGACATCACTTAACTCCAGGGGCATCATCTGCATTGGGGGGTGTTTACATAGATGACATAAATGGTGCCCCTTGGAGTTACACCACACAACACTGCAGGGGACCAGAACTGAAGGCCAGATCTACCGGAGTGGTGCTAGAAGATCCCAGAATGAAATTTCTAAGGCTTCTGAGCCCCCAAATTTAAAGTCATATTTTTAAGTTGGAAAAAGAAGTCTAGTGCATGACTTCACAGTGGTCTTTAAGTTTATGAAGTAACTCAACCAAACAAACCCTCATTCTTTATTGCCATGGAAGGTCACACAATAGAGATTAGGAATAGATAAGAATAGATTATTGCCTTGGGAAGCTAACCAATTAAGAGAACATTAAGATAGATAGATAGATAGATAGATAGATAGATAGACAGACAGACAGATAGCTTCTAATATTTTTTCTGCAGACAAAAAGTAAAACCTCTGGAATCAAAAATACCTGGCTCCATCATTTTCTAGCTATATGACCTATCGATTCTGCTTCCTCATCTGAAAAACAGGAATAAAAATCGTACAGAAAACATAAACAAGATTTATACTTTGTTACATGGATTCTACAGGTAATCCCCCCTTGGACTCACACTGGTGTTGATTAGCTGATAGGATTCTTCTCATACTCCACAAACAGGTCTGCTTTTACTTCAAGGGGGCCTGCACATCCTCAGTTTCCCTTGATTCATACTCCTTTGGCTACTACCCTTATTCCTCTTGGTCTGGTCCCCATCTTATGCCCACCTACACGCCAGCTCCTGTTCTAACCTTCCAGGCCCCAAAAGGATCATATATGTCCGCATATTGCTAGAAATTCAAATGGTTTCTGAGTGTTAAATCTCTGGGGTCAGGAACAGTTTCTGACAAAACTAACTCAACAAGTAAGACTTAACCAGCGTAAGGCATACAAAGAACACATTCATTCTATTTGCTTTATTTCACAACTGATTCCCAGTTAATACATTCAAAATTTCTAAGAGCATAAATAATAAATAATTGGTTACAGAATACTCAAAGACATGTCCCATGTGGTTCAGGATTTTCCCTTACTTTCATGACACTTCCTTCCAGCTAGTAAGATAAGGTTTTATGGTGCAGCAACTGGCCAGTCAATCATGGGGAGACAGACTGATTACAAGGGCTCATCTAGGGAACACATTTAATGGCAGAGAAGCCTGACAAGGCTTTGTTTTCAGCTGCTTGGTTGTTGGGTATGACACCCAACAACAAAGTCTGAGGACTATGACACCAAGATAGACATGAGAGAAGAAGTTACTTAGTCTGCTAAAGGCCCACAAACTACTGAACTTTGTTTCTTAGGGATTCCTAGAACAAGCCACCTCAAATGCCATTATTGAAGCTAAGAGTGCTAGGTCCATTTCCAGGGCCTGGTCCTTATCATCATGCATGCCATTGATCAAAGAACAGAACTCCATCTCAGGATCTCCAGCTGTAAAACATATCTGATCATAAGCATGATGTGGAGGCCAGTCAGTGCTCTGGTGGAGAACGCCAGCCAGTCTCCAGCAGAAGCATTACCGTCAGCACCAGAAGGCAGTAAGGCAGAGAAACTGAATAATGTGAATAAACCTGGTCCAGAAAAGCCAAAGAAAGGACAAAGTCAGGAAAGTAAATATGTGTTTAGTAGCATGTGGTTTCATGCTTGTAAATTAGGCCACAAAGTTAAACTTTACTTAGGAGCAATAAAAGCTATTCTACCATAAAAAAACACCCAAATGGAAGATACATTATCCCCAGACCTAATCCTATCACAAGATACCAATTGTTTCCACCCTTGCGGTGGTTTCCATGGAGAAGACGAGGCAAATTTCCTTGATGCCAAACTGTTGGGCAGTTTTCAAAGCCAGGAGGCTGATGCCTCTCCTCTCTCATGACAAAGACAACTGTGTCCCAAGGATGTTAAAACCATCAGTCATTTCGGTGGGAAAGATTTTTCTCTAAAACAAAACAGATGTTTGACAAATATATCCATGTTTTAAAAATACTAATAGTCATTCAACCAAAACCAAATCCTTTGTATTAATGCAGTCTTAAAATACCAAAATCTGGACTATCTCACGTGCCAGTGGGCAATGCCTCAATGCTCTTTAAGGGCATTCAACAATGATGTGGGGAAAATTAGGATGAAAAATATAAATCCTGCCACCATCACCAAGATAGAACAGTCAGTTGAGCGTCTATCTGGACACTTGTATTGCTGCCTCTCAACTGTGTTACCCTTTTCAGTCCATTACACTGCACCAAGCTTCATGCTTCCATGTCCCCCTGCTTTATAATCATCTGCTCTTGTCTCCTACAGGTCAACTCAGCCTGTCCCAAACCAAACTCATCCTCTTCCCCTCAAAATCTGCTTTTCTTCCCCATTCCCTATTCAGTCAAAGGCTCAGCCCATCTACGTCTACTTCCATATTCATGTTTCCCAGAGGTTCCTCCTCTCTCTTCCCACTCACCTCCCCATTCAAGGTAATCAATGTCCCTGACCTGGATTATTTCAAAAGCCTCCTAAGTTGTCTACCCTCTTCCGGTCTCTGCACATCCATCATATGCACTATATCCTGGTTCATCTTTCTGAGGCATTGTCATGTCACATTCCTGCTCGAGAACTTTTGACAGCTTTCCATCCATTCCCAGAGAATAAAGTCCGCATTTCTTAGCTTGAGTCAAGACTCCCCCGACACACGTTCTACCTTGATCCAATTTATCTTCCCACCTTTATTTTCTACTGCTCCCTTTCATATGCCTTACTTTCCAGCCAACAGTTTTTTTGCTGTCTACTCCGCATTATTCATGCAACATATACCTCTATTCATATACCTCCTTTTCCCAGAGTTCCTTACTGACCACAAATATACATGTACCAATCATTACCCCCTTGAAGAGTCAATCCCAAAGCCACCTCCTTCCACAAGACTTCTCTGCTGATCAAGTTTTATCTCCCGCCTCAGAGGACACGCATCAGTTGCTTTCTTGAATTGTAAGTATTTATGTGCATAAGCTTATTTATTCTACTAGACTATAAGCTTTTATGGTTAAAACAGAATATTTAAATTATCTTTCATCCTCCAAGTTCCACATATAATGCTTTTCACATAACAGATGCTCTATGAATAGTTTTGGTTGAATAAACAGATAAATTATAAATTCAGATTTAAAGACTATTTATCAGATCATGGCTCAAAAATGCTTAGAATGGATAAGGCTCAAGATGTCTTTTGATATGAGCAGCCACAAGGCACAATGAAGGAAGAAAGGAAGTCGGAGCCATTAATGGGCATTCACTCACCAGCTATAGTAACTTTGGGGAAATGATTTAAGCCTCAGTCTTTTATCTGTACTACTTACTTTACAGAGTTGTAATATGGGTTATAAGAAAAACACCTGGGCCAGATTTGGATGCCTAGTAAGTATTCAGTAAATGTTAGCGGCTGTGGTATTAATGACTTACTTACTGACCACTTCCCTTCTGGTTCTCAAGTCAGCTGCAATCCACTCAACAGCAACATGGGTTTGGAGTTAACTGGCCACTTTCAGGCTTTCAGAGTGGGAAGTTCTCCCACCTCAAGTCAGCCACAGAGTTTTTCATCTGTGTGAGACCTGGGCCAAGTCTGTGTGTTCAGTTAGACCAGTCCCAGCATAATGTTGGATGTTCCATTTGCCATATTCATTTATTACATCATCTCCTAATTGCAGCAAGACAGTTTATTGATGTTGCCCACTAAAAATTTAAGATGCAAACATAGCCTATCATATACAGTCCAAACATTTGGAACATATTGGTCACTAATAACGTTGCTCTCTACCTGCCATAAAAAGGACTGTCAGGTCTTTTTCATATCCTTTTGTTGCTTTGAAACTTTTCCATGGAAAATATTTTTCAATGGCTTCTTTTCCTATTGATTCCAGATTTCAGTCCCTTTTAGTCACTGAAAGGTAAACAGCTACCCTTGTGGATTGTTTAGTACAGCAGTTTTTCACACATTTTAGTTTTTTGTTTGTTTTTTACCAAAAAAACTCAAAACATAGAGCAGAAATGCAGGGTTGCTCTTGGTGAAGCTATGGGGGATGGTGGGGAGAGATCCTCCTTCCCCCAGGCCATCTATAAGCTGCTTAAGGGACTCCATGTAGCCTCCAAGGACTCATACCAAACACCACTGGTCTAGGACAAACATTAGAACTGCTAGAGACCAGAGGAAAATGACATTCCTCCTCTCCCTTTTAGAAGAAGAAAGCCAAAGTGATAGGTTGCTCAAAAACTCACAGTGGAAACACAATAAAAGCAGATGAGAATCCATACCTCTGGAAGCCAGATCAATGTGCTTTTTCACTATTCCAAACTGCCACCCAATCAAAATCAAATCTCCCTAGAAAAGAACTGTGTTGGAGATACCACAGACCACATATCACATATGCTATAATTCTTGGTACCATGTGAGCACCTGGCCCTGTGCAAAAGCAGATATACACACACTCTGCTCTCAGTGTCCAAGACTGAGTCTGAGTCACTGTATCTGTCTTTCAGATCTTGTATTCTCCCGTCCTTCTTGCCTACTCTCTTCTGATACCCACTGGTATGGCAGGAGAGAAGAAGAGGCATGAGTGGATGGGGGAAACACACAGGATCCTAATGTCAACTTCTTAGATGTTTCCAAGTCACCACCTTTCTAGAGGCACATTATTCTTTTGGATGTAAGTAAAGTTGACTTTCAACCCTCATTCCTAGAACGCAGTAGAAAACCCAGCATTCCTCCCATTAACCCCAAGTCACCTCAGGCCCCAAGTTACTGCTTCTGCTCAGTTCTCTCATTCTGTACTGGGTTTTGCTGGATACCTCACTTTATACCTGGCCTCACCACTGGCTCCAGGGTGTATACTTAAAAGACTCTACTGAAGATTTCCAGCAAAGGAGAGAGGGTGAAGGTAAAATAATGTGCAGGGCAAAACTGCACAGTAAACAATGTAAACGTTAAGATTTAGATATTCCTATTATTAAAAGTACCTCAACCACTTCTTTCTCATGGGAAATTGTACTCATTTTTTTTCCCCACTCAGGGGCCTCTTACCATGCATCTGGAACCCCTTTGCTTTTCTTTTTTTAAATTCTTTCTCACTTCTCCCTAGCTTAACCCCACAAACATCCCCAAATACCTTTTCATTTCTTACACAGAATGAGCTAGCTCTCTCTTAATCCGACTACTTCTTCAACCTACCTGTATCCTAAGGCAGTGGTTCTCAAACTTCCTGACTGAAATCCATAATAAAAAATACATTTTCTGGGCTTCCCTGGTGGCGCAGTGGTTGAGAGTCCGCCTGCCTATGCAGGGAACACAGGTTCATGCCCCAGCCCAGGAGGATCCCACATGCCGCGGAGTGGCTGGGCCAGTGAGCCGTTGCCGCTGGGCCTGCATGTCTGGAGCCTGTGCTCCACAACGGGAGAGGCCACAGTAGTGAGGGGCCCGCATACTGCAAAAAAAAAAAAAAAAATACATTTTCTATTGTGAACACACACACACACACACACACACACTCATACACATATACAATATATATACATCTATATACCAAAATTAAATTATATGTTTGTGTGTATGAAATATATATATATATATATATATATATATATATATATTCCCAAAAGTTTCATGAAACAATAGTTATTACTATGTAGTCTGATGTTTTCTATTCTCCTCTATTTCCTTTTGAAAAAATTACTGGTCACAATATACTAATAATTGATTTCAGGATTTAATCACTTAAAACCCACTGTCTTGGGGCCTCCCTGGTGGCGCAAGTGGTTGAGAGTCCGCCTGCCGATGCAGGGGATACGGGTTCGTGCCCCGGTCTGGGAGGATCCCATATGCCGCGGAGCGGCTGGGCCCGTGAGCCATGGCCGCTGAGCCTGCGCGTCCGGAGCCTGCGCGTCCGGAGCCTGTGCTCCGCAACGGGGGAGGCCACAACAGTGAGAGGCCCGCATACCGCAAAAAAAAAAAAAAAAAAAAAACCCACTGTCTTAGCTCAGGATGCCATAACAAATTACCATAAACTGTGTGGCTTATACAACAGTAATTTATTTCTCACAACTGCAGAAGTTGGGAAGTCCAAGAGCAGGATGCCAGCTGGTACATTTCCCCAGTAAGGGCGTTCTTCCTGGCTTGTAGATGACTGTCTTCTTTCTGCGTCCTCACATGGCAGAGACAGAGAGAGACCTCCAGGCTCTCTTCCTCTTCTTGTAAGGACACTAATTCCATCCTGGGGGCCTCACCATTATGATCCCATCTAAACCTAATCACCTCTCAAAGGCCCCACCTCCAAATACCATCCCATTGGAGTTAGGACTTCAACATATGAACTTAAGGGGATGCATTCAGTCTATAATACCCTCAGTTTGGAAAACATTCCATGAAGGGCTATTCTTCCAGGATCCAAATGGCCCATCAAGGGGTTTTGCTGAGAAGCATAATTCCAATTTCATAAAACATGAAAATTACATCAGAAAAGCTTGACATATCCTCCCAATGTAATCAATAGAGTGTAATAAGAAAAATGTATGGGCTCTGAAATGAAAAATGGCTAGATTTAGATCTTTGCTTCAACTTGATAACTTGTCTAAGTTTCACTTACCTTTCAAGTATACTGATACAATAATAGCTAATTCACAGGAATATTGCAAGGCCTAAACAAAATAAGGATATTATGTAAAATACCTAATGCAGCATTTCCCCACAAAGTAAGTACAGAACAAATGATGGCCATTATCATTATTATTCACAAATGCAAATGATATTTGAAGCATCTGCTTATTGAAACTATCTGTGCCATTGGTTGCTTTTATTAGCCTGTGCAGTTGGAATTTGGCTCCTGTCTGTGGTCTGCACCTCTCTGGCAAGATAATTCCACCATGTATGTTACCAAGGGAGAATACAATAGTTAAATGTCAGAGGTGACTTGATTTTTTAATTTATTTCCAAAACTATCACAACATTTCATTGCTTACAAACAGAATTAGGTATCCAGGCAAATTAGGAACTGAAAACACAACCCACTGGAAAACAAATAGAAAACATTTTAATTAACTTCCATGAAGGGACTCCCCTGGTGGTCCAGTGGTAAAGAATCCGCCTTGCAATGCAGGGGACGTGGGTTTGATCCCTGGTCAGGGAACTAAGATCCCACATGCCATGGGACAACTAGCCCCACGTGCCACAACTACTGAGCTTGTGCGCCTCAACTAGAGCCTGCCTGCCGCAAACTACAGAGCCCACGCACTCTGGAACCCACGCACCACAACTACAGAGCCCACGTGCCCTGGAGCCTGCACGCCACAACTAGAGAAGAGAAAACCTGCACGCCACAACTAGAGAGAAGCCTGTGAGCCCCAATGAACGATCCCGCATGCCACAACAAAGATCCCACGTGCCACAACTAAGACCCGATGCAGCCATAAATTAATTAAATAAATAAATCTTAGGGGGAAAAAAAGCCTCCATGAACTTTCACTTGGTTTCCTTTGTTCCCCCATCACCTCCCAGAATTTTTCCCCTTCTCTGAAGAAACAAAATAATGGGATAAAAGCTACTTCCATGACTGCATCACTAAGTGATGTTAAGAGTGGCTTGTAGAGGCTATGGGTCAGCTATTTTGAAACCAAGAACCCAAGGGCTTATGAAACAGAGTCTTCGAATCTCCTAAATTGGAGTGATACAGGGCAGGGCCAGATTAGCCCGAGCAGGGCCTGGATTCCTAATATGCTACTCTGATAATCAAAGCCTATGGCCTTTCCCATCATTGAACTGGAGACCCAACATCAGCAAGTAACTGAGAAGCTTGGAGATGAAGCCATCGTAGTGCTGACATTCAATGTCATCAACCTCTGGAGCACCACAGTGGAGGCTTCACCTGCCAATTCTTCGGGGTTCTTTCAGGTTTATCATTTCCTTTGGGAAACCTGGAGGGAACTTCACAGCCTGCCATGTGTACATCAGAAACAAAAGTGGTTTGTTCTGCCTTTAGTTACAGAACCTATAACTCACAGCCCTGTAAAAAGGAATGTCAATAAAATGGGGCATTTTTTATCTTGTTTCTTTGTCCCGATCACAAAACTCCTTGAAGATGTCCTTGTCACCATCCCTCTCATCAGATGAACCATCTATCTGAGGCTACTTGAGCCAAACTCTCCTAGTTAACCCAGCTGCTACTTGAAATTTAACCTTGGGCAACACTGAAATGACTCGCCGGGGACACTGACCTCTACAGACCAAGGCCAAACCATGCATCCCTGTCCCATTGGACTCCATGATCATTGACCTAAATTCAGAATGCTAACCAAACTGGGGAAGGCCATGCTCTGTGGTCAGCCTGGAACTTCAGCTCTCTCACAATGATTGGTATGCCAGGGAAAACTCTCCCAGACTAAATCTCTTGACACTGTAGCCCCCATACCTATCACAGTGTCTGACACATCATACACTGTCAATAAATGTTTGTTGGATTGAATTGACTTGACTTGTGGAAGCCAATATAATGCAAACAAGAGCAAGTTGAGGCAGTTCAAGTCAGTGCCTTAACTTCCCATACTGAATTTTTTATTAAAATTTTAAATCAAAAGCATGTATATATATCACCCTAAATTCTCTGATAAGACTGCATCCTCTAAACCACCTAGCTCTCCCTGACTTTTATAAGCATAAATCAGAATATGTGGTATTTGAATGGGGTTTTTGAAGGGTCTAATCTTATCTCATGACCATATTAAATCTGCATTTATTAAAAGTATGTCATTTTACAGGCCATTCCAGCCTCAGTCCAGCTTGTAGGAGGATGTAAGAATGAGTTTATGATTAAAACCCTTTTGGAAAACAGGAACAAATGATAACCAGTTGTGATACTTTTCCACATTTTTACAATATTTAAAAATATGTTCAGATATCCAAAACTGATCCCACAATTTGATTTATTTACAAGTCCCCTGAAGTGCTTAATAAGTACAATATGGTATAGTGAAAATCATGCTTATTACTGCTATTGGGTTGGTAATTCTCCAAGATGAAATCATACTTTTCAGGTTATAAATATACATTTTATTGTTGATTTTATGCTGCATTTTGAAATACTGCTTCTCTGCTTTCATATTTTCAGGGCCTTACAAGGGCATCATAAATCAGCCCCAAACTGGAGGAATGCTAATTGATATCAGGTGATTGCAAAATGAAGGCTAGGTTAAACTTGCTGTGTGTTTCATAAATTCCAATTCTTGTGGAACTCTTTCAAAACCAAGACATGCAAGGAATTCATCTTTGAAGATTAATTAAATAAATGTAAGCACATTAGACATTTTAAATATCTAAAAGAGGGCTTAGCAGAGGTGTGTAGCAACTCAGCTCAAATGCCAAAATACAGAAATATGGAAGAGATAGGATGTACATGATGTCTTGTTATAGGATCCAATACTTTCTTAGTTAAAAAAAAAAAAAGCAAAATTCTATTACCCACAAGTTGATCTGAATGACTTTTCTAATCCTCCTTTTGCCCCTTTCTCTGTTCTTCTGATCTTACAATCCATAAAACAATATGCTGCACTGAATTCTAGGTATAGATCAACAGGTGTTACTGGGAAGAGCAAAGTTGCCATTTCTCAAAGCTTGATAGACCAAAAACAATGATACACTTCAGATTTGGGGGGCGATGGTAATGGGAAAAAGCCTATGGGCCAGCATAAATATTGGCACATCAACCTATGATTCCTATCAGATAAGCTATTCGAGACAGAAAAATTAAATTTTGAGTAGTTGTATATTAATCTCTCTCAAAAAATTACTGTAACAGCATTTCCCAAAATGTGTTATTTCATGGAAGAACACACAAAAAAATGTTAATAGTTGGGGACTGTGTGTATGTCTGTGATCAAGTCTATAAGTTCATGAATATTACTGCTGAGAAAGAGAATAAGTTTTAATAGTTACTGAATAAAAATAATGAGCAAATAATTGTCTAGTCTTGGTAATGTACAGACAAAGGCAAAAGTATGGAGTGAGGTAACATGAAAATCAGTGAATTTGGAGACTCATATATTAGACCATACTTCCAAAATATCCTATGCTCAAATCATATATAATACTAGAACTAAAGATCTTAAAGATTGGTGTTGTCCAACTCCCTCATTTAAAAAATACAGAAACTGAGGCCTGGAAAATTAAAATACTAGCTGAAGGCTACAAGCTTGTTAGCAGCAAAGCCAGGACAAGAATGAGGTTTCCCACTTCTAGACTAGTTCTCTATTCATATGATGATAGTAAGGACAGTGACTGGGCAGTCTGCACCTTCTCCTTTTCCAGAAGGTAAATGATGCAGGAAAGTATTTCTCACCTTGCTCAGCTCACAGGTCACTTGGGACACTGCTCAATCACACTAACAAAAGTTCTGCTAAAGGAGACAGTGGCGTTTTTGCTTTTATGGCCTTTTAAAAGTTACTGAGAAAGACCAATATTCTAAAAAGAGATTATAAGCTGTGGATTATAAAGATATTTCTTCATCATTTCACTTTGATGACTTCCTTATAGATTGACTCTGACAGTATCAGAGCACCATGCAGCAAATACAAGACGTCCGCTCCTCGTCCCACCTTTTCTCTCATCCTCCAATCACCTATGGATATCATTCAAGAGTGAGAAAGGCACAGGTAAGGGCTGAGTAAATCCCAAAGAGACTGCGTTCAAACTGTGTATGTGTGTGTGTGCGCGCTTTTGCACAGGACTGGGCATCACCTGGAATAGGTGCTCACAGTGAGTATGTGTGGTAGGTGATGTCTCCAACACTCTCCTTTTCCAGGCATATTTCCTTTGATCACCAAGAGAATCGGACAGAAGCCTAGTTCTGCCTAGTAGAAGCTACAATAACTTGACCTCCTCTTCTGAGGAGAAAGTGGAGGTCTCCAATAACCAGAAGACAAGGCAAGGGAAGCAAGTAATTCAATACCCGCTGTGAACCAGGCCTTGAGATATGTCCCATTAATGCTCACCTTGACCTTGAGAGGGAGAAAGTATCATCTCCATGGAGGATCTGAGAGGCTGAAGAACTTGCCCAAAGGCACCCAGATCCATCTGACTCCAAAGTCCATTTTCTTAGTCCAATTTCAACTTATAGTTAAATAAATAAAGATCCAAAGAGATGAGGTAACCTCTAGGGTCACAGACCAAGTAGTGCCAGAGATGAGACCAGAATCATTGACTCTTAGAGAATTCTACAACTTCTACAACTTTTAGAGAATTCTATAACTTACAAACTCAGAATTAACGACAAAACAAAACAAACAGGTTAGTACAAGACTGTTAGAAACTCCAAAGCAGCAAAATAAATCATACACCATTACTAACATGTGAGGTGTGTTAGCATAGGGGTGTGTGTATGTGTGTGTGTGTGTGTGTGTGTGTGTGTGTGTAGTTGCATATATCATCTGTATTATGTCAGCTATATGTGTGGCAAGGAAAAAAATTTAAACATTAATGAATTGTGCTTCTATTTACATTTCCATTACTAAAAGCTAATTGTTTGTAAGAGAAAAGGATTTCTTTCCCTTAAGAACATTTCTTCCTTCACTATGGCAGCAAATAAAAGGGTGTTCTGTAGCTGGCATTCTGGATGAACTTAAGACTGATGAAATTCAAACATTCTTGTGTAAAGCAAACAACATCTGTAGTCAAAAAATAAATCACTAAATGAATTCTATTCCCTCCCTGAAGATTAAATATCCAGGCACATTACTGGATAATTTACTTTCAAAAGAATTTCTTTAGTGTCAAATTTATATATCCTCTTTGCTGTTACTTTTTACTCTACCATAACCTTATCATTCTATCTTATGGATTTATTTGTTTTATATTAAAATACAATACCATCTTTGCCACACATTAAATGAGAAGGCAGAAACTCCAGAAGAGAATATGCCTAAAACACTGTCAAGGATAAAACTGACAGCATAATAATTAACATTAAAAACTCAGTGGCATTACCTGTTTGTCATTTATGTCATTATCTAAATGGGAGTCTCTGAGACAGAGGGTCTCTGCTCCACGGAACCATTCAGGAACCTAGGATTTTTCCATCCCGTGGCTGAACCAACTTCTAGGGATTTGAGGTTTTCTACTTGATCCTTGGGATCAAAGTGGTAGACAAGTGAAGAATGACAGAGCATGGAGATTGGGTGGGAAGATTTCAGGGGCCAGGGATGGAATTATGCTCATACACCATTGACCACAACCTACTTACATGGACCCACCTACCTGAAGAGAAAGTTGGGACATTTAGTTTTTCTGTGTGCCAAGGAAAAATTTTTTAATGGGGTTTGTTGTGCACCATAGCAGTCCTAAACAATGAAATCTTGATTATGGAAGAATCATATGTAAAAATTAAGCCATACTCTACTTATAGAAAGAAGGTTAACAATAAAGCAGAATGAAGTAGCTTAAACTAGCTCTGAATTTTAATTTAAAATGTTTTCTGTAAGCTGTGTCACATCATTTGTAGAAGGAGATGGAGTGTATGTATGTGTGTGCACACATGAGTATGTTATAAAAAATACCAGATAAACCTAAACCTATGTCTTTATGGCCACCATACTTCTTCCTTCAATGCCTAATCTATTCCTTCTGTGCTTTAGTTTTCTCTCCAGATCACATTTCCTCCTTTGGTGTGAATCCTCCTATCCCAAGCAAATTCTACCTGTAACTTCTAAAGATGGTCTTGACTCTATCCCCACCAATACCTTTTCATTAGAGAAACTGTTCCACCAAAGGGGGGCACTTCTCTGAACCAAGAAAATACTTCCCATACCAGCTATATCTGAACTGACCAAAGATGGACTGAACCAAGCAGAGTCATTGTTGTAGGAATCTGTAGTTGTCTACAAAGTCTATAGCACTGGACATGAAAGGTCAAGCTGTCTGCCTACCACAAAACCATCCTTAAGTCAAGTACAGCCCAAAGTTATGGGAGAAAAGTAGGTAGGAACCTTGCAGAGGAAGATGCTGCAGAAAGCAGAATGGAGCAGGCATGCAGAAAAGTAGACATGAGAGAAATACCCCAGAAAGAGAGCAAAGGAGACAGGAGCTGCCTAAGACAATGAGGCCCAGCTGTACCCCTGCCACTGGGTTCCAGGAGCATCCCTTACATTCTCACAATCAATCCCCCCTTTCTCAGGCTAATTCAAATAGGCTCATCTTTTTTATAATTAAATGACTCCTGCCTGAGATATATATTAGCTCCCTTCATCTACTCCGTTCAACCTTCCCCCATTTACCTAAGTAAAACGATCCCAAAAACCATTTCTCCTTAGCTTCAGACTTAATAAATGCAATTCTCAGGAGATCCAAGTTTATAAACAATGTGGAAAATCTATGAAACAGAGACAGGCAGGCAAGGTGAAGAATTGGTCCAAAGAAATCATTCAAACAAAAGGGAAGCAGACAAATGGGGGGAGCGGGTACTCTCAGGAATAATATCAGTATTCTAGTTGCTTATATAATCTTTCCACACCCTCTTATGATTCCCTCAACACACTAAATTCCCCTCCTTGAGGTCTTTACATTTTATAACCTCTGCTTGGAAGACATTTCACCCCCCAAATCTCCCCCATGTCTCGTCCTCCTCATTCAAGTATCTGCTCAAATATTACCTCTCAAAGAGGACTTCTTTGCCCATACCATTCAATGTTCCCTGCCCACCGCTGTCATTCTCTGGCACATTGCCCTGGCGCTCATAATCTGAACTTATCTAGGTTTTCTTTTTTGTATCTTTGTTTCTTTATCTACTTATTTCCCAGCAGAATGGAAGCTCCAACGAGCACAATAGCTTCCTTTACTTGTCACTGCTATATTCCCAGCTACACTCAGAGAGCCAAGTACAGGCATTCTAAAAATATTTTTGTTAAATACCTCAAGTAGTCCAGTGTCTAGACTCAGACTAGTGTCCAGTCCCTGAGATTTGGACACAGGACAGACATGCAGAGAGGTATGCCTAGATGAGACGAGGGCAGACAGCTTATGTCTGTTGTAACTGGAGTGTCCATGGTGCACAATACAACAAAAATAAAACCCAAACTAAAGAGGAGATGGTAACACAATTTACAACACAAATACTAGTCATCAGGAATAATTCAAGGAAAGGACGTGCTTTCCCTACACCTTAAACAGCTGCATGTTGTTAGTAAACCCAGAGGTACGCCAACAAAATGAAGCCAGGCTAAACTAGGACATTTGGGAAGATGAAATTTTAATGTCATTGTTGGCCTATGTAAAGGGAATCCACAGCCAACCTCTTCCTTAACTGTTGACAAAACAACATGGCTTTGGAAATAGTCTCTTTCTAAAACCATCCCTTCCTGCTCCCATCTTTATCTTTCTCCAAACTTTTGTTTTTCTAAGGCTGACAAAAATATGTCATCAAAGGGTGGAGACAGCCACTGTAAGATTTACCAAGATGGAAAATTTTGGAGGAACAAAGCTCCTGGAAGACCAGGGCTGAAGTTATTCACACTTGTTTCCCTTGTGCCTTGTCCAGGGCCTGGCATGGAACAGACAACTGATGTTGTTGAATCAATAAATGACTAATGATAATGTCATGTAATCCTGGAGCTCGAGAGCTGGGAGGGTGCCTTAAAATCAGCTCAATTTACAGAAGACAGGACTGAGTCTCAGAGGAGATAAACAACTGTTCCGAGGTCACAATGACTCCCAGATCAGGATTCAACGCACTCCTCTTTTTTACACCCCCTTCGTGCATTAGCATACTGCCTTCGAGATTACAAACACTTTCTCACACATGTGAGGATCACATTTGATCCTCACAGCCCCACTCTGAGGAAATAGCAGCAGGATGATTATTATTCTTATTTTGCACCATAAAGAAAGAGACCCAAAGAGGTTAAGACACTTACTCACCTTTATATAATTTCTTAGTGATAGGTACTAGGACTAGACCCAGAGTTTCTAACTCCTGGTCCAGGGGTCTTTATAATCCACTAAAATTCATGGAAGATGATGCTTCAGTTTTTGTTTTTATTTTTTGGTTGCACTGCACAGCATGTGGGATCTTAGTTCCCTAACCACGGATCGAACCTTTGCTCCCTGCAGTGGAAGCATGGAGTCTTAACCACCGGACCACCAGGGAAGTCCAAGAGATGAACACTTTGAGCTGAAAATGTATTCACTTGCTAGGGCTGTCATAACAAAGTACCACTCATTGGATAGCCAAAGCACAGAAATTTATTGTCTCACAATTTTGGAGGATAAAGGATGAGATCAAGTTGCTGGCAGGGTTGGTTTTTCTACGGGATATGAGGAAGGATGTGTTCCAGGCCTCTCTCCTCACCTTGTAGATGGCTGTCTTCTCCCTGCACCTCACATGTCTTCCCTCTATACCTGTCTGTCTCTGGGTTCACATTTCCCCCTTTCTAGGGACACCATTCCTAGTGGATTAGGAGCCCACTCTACTCCAGTATGACCTCGTCTTAACTAATTACATCTGCAACAACCCCATTTACAAATAAAATCACATTCTGAAGTATTGGGGGTTAGGCTTCAAAACATGAATTTGCGAGGCAGAGGGGGCAAGACGCAATTCAACCCGTAACAGCTAGAAAGGGGTATAAAAATAGAAAGACAGCTTTTCAGTGAATTGATTGATGAATAACTCGAATCAGCAAAGATAGAGACAGAGATTGGTGTGGCAGGGCCAATGCTTACTGCAGGAAGTGGTGAGAAAGGTAGAGTGACAAGGTCAAGTGGCCCCAACTTGGGATGGAAAGACCCTCCAGGAATCTCTCCCCATGAAGGGTGTGGCAGGTACCTAAGGACTATGGAGACTGAACATGGCCAGAGATTTTCTGATAGCCTTAGTCTCCTGCTCTGTGACTCTAAATAGCAAAGCTAATCACTTCAAATAAAGGATAAATCTGTTTCTATTTAAAAAGTGTTCAACAGCATCCATACACAGCATCTGGGATAGATCAAATAACTCAAAGGAAGAGGAAGGTAAGTTGTTACAGTAGGTGGAAAAACTGTTCTTGGTGTCCCACATCACACCCTCTTGACCCACCTCCGACTCCAGCCCCCCGCCATGGTAAATCATAAGTGTCCCCCTTCAAGTGCATGGTAGGTGCCTCTCTCTGCCATTCTGCTTTGAAAACTTCTGCAAACATGAGGGACCAGATACACTGGATAAAGAGGACTCATGATGTGTCCTGAAACCCCATGATGATGCTGGACCAACCTCCGTCCTTGGGATGGACAATCCTAGGAGGCATTCTGTACCTTTCAAAAGAGTTCCTGTAAATTAAATCCTCCCAACTGCCTATAGCAGAGGTCTCGATAATTCTCTATAATGTTTTCTTTTGCTCCTTTCCCATCTCGTCACCTCTCCCTCATTTCCGTTTCTTGGGATCCCCTCCAAAATATACTACCTACACCCAAGTCCTTGCCTCAGGCTCTGCTTTTGGGAAAATCTAGACTAAAACAGTAAAGAATGAAACTGAGGTCAGGTACAAGGATCTCAGCACTTAAATGTTACCTACTATGACTGTGCACTTGCTCCCAGAGGATCAAGTTCCATAAATGGTCTGGGTGTCTGCTGTGTGCCAGGCACTTGCTAGGTGCTGAGACTATAAAGTGGAGCAAGACATGGCCTCTGCCCTCAGGAAGTTTAGAATCTCCTGGAAAGGATTTATGGCTTGGAATATTCTCTAACTCTTGCTGAGACACAAAGATCCATCTCCATTTGGTTGTTTTTTTTTTTTTTGATCCACGCAGCCCCCAATAATTGCCAAAATATCCACTTCTCCTGCTTCAGAACATCCCATTCAGTTTACAACCCAGGTTCCCATGGCTCCAATTTACAAGTGATTCACATAACGTCTGTTTAATTTTAAAATTTATATGGCAGCTTTTTGAAATCCCAGAGACTTTTTCAACTTTTTCCCTCTCTCCTCAAACACCAAGAGGATGGAGAAAATTAATTTCCTGTGTAAAAACGCAAGATGACAGAAGGTCTAAGGTTAAACCTATTTACGAAGGAAATCGTTGCCAATGTTTAGAAAAGTCTGCTTTTATTTGAAAAACTCAGTGATCTACCTGGCTTCTAGTGTCTCATGGCATTATTATGATGAAAGAGTTTTGACCCATAAACTGCAATGGGGAGGAAAACAGTTCGCATTTGTTTTTCCCCATCGTGCAGTGAACTGTTTGCTAATAGGCCGATCAATTTGTTTCACTGAACAGCCACCTGGGAAGGTCCCCATTTTCCCTCTGGGGTTGTCTGAGAACACCACACCCCAGAGCCTCAGGTTGGCCCAGCTGCCCCTGCCCTCTTAGGGTATTTTCTCTTGAAGTGCTGATGGCATGAACAGTTCTGGGCTTCACTTCCCATCTGGCCTGGAGCGAGCCGAGCTGGGTTCCCTCAAGCTCACACTCCAGACACAACTCCTCCTGTGGAGGGAGGAGAGAAGGGTTGAGTGTTCTCCACAGTCAGACAACTGATGTCACTTTCCTTCCTCCGTGCTCCATGCAGACAGCAGCTCCCTTCTTTCTCCTTCCTGTCCAAAAAGACTCTTCTAGTTTGGATCTTGGTTTGAGTCTGGGGGCACTTCTCAGTACATGAATGCAGCCTGCGGCTCCAGCACAATCATGGGGTTTCAGAAACATCATGGGCCCTGGAAGGCTATGTCTCTTCCAGGTCCAGCTCAGCCACACAGGACTATTCTGCTGCTCTCGCCCCTGTAAACTGAGGCTTCTCTGTATGGATCCACCACCTGGTCATTTCTACTTTGAGGTCTTAGCATCTAAGGGAAAAATGAGGTACAGGTCTCTTCAGCCCTCAAATCCTCCAAACATGTCAGGGACTGTGCTATGGGTCGAATTGTGTTCCCCCCATAATTCGTATGTTGAAATCTTAACCCCCAAACCTCAGAACATGATCTTATTTGTAAACAGTGTTGTTGGAGATGTAATTGGTTAAGATGAGGTCATACTGGAGTGGGTGGGCCCCTAATTCGATATGAAGGTATCCCCATAAAAAGGGGGAATTTGAACACAGAAGCACAAACACAGGAAGAATGCCATGTGAAGATGATGCATCTACAAGCCAGGGAAGGTCAAAGATTGCCAGCCAACCACCAGAAGTGAGGCATGAGGCCTGGAACAGAGTCTCTCTCACAGCCCTCAGAAGGAACAAATCCTGCAACACTCTGATCTTGGACTTTCAGCCTCCAGAACCATAAGAAAACAAAACTGTTAATTAAGCCATTCAGCTTGGGATACTTTGTTATGGCAGCTCTAGATAACTAATATAGATTTTATTATTGCAACCATAATAGTCCTTCCTGTGGCAATCAATACTTCCAGTCCACATGGCTGAATTTGAAAAGGGTCATAGGGATAAAATGCATTGGGGAAAATAAAATATTATTCTGCTACCATTTCATATAATGTAATAAAGATCTATACAAAAAGGATTATTTGGGAATTCAACTGTGAAAATGTTGTTAGCATTTTGGGATGCTATCAGCATTTTCCAATCTTGATAAAGTGACTCCTGGGTTGTTTTAATACCCAAGATAAAATTATTATAAAAAATAGTAGTTTGGGGTTTGCTTGGTAGAGGCAGTGGAAGAGATCTAGGCTATGGAGGCCCAATACTAGTTCCAACATTTGCTAACTGGATCAGACCTTGGGCAACACAAAATCCTCTCAGTATGTTTTCTCACTTGTGAAAGGAGAATAATATCTTTTTGCAGCATTATTCAGGGAAGTGATAAAACAATTTATCAATATATGAAGCACAGTGCCAAGTAGTTAAATGTTTTTTCACTTCCTTTTTTCATGCCCCTTGCATTTGGTGTCCAATCACCTGGAAATGAAGAAAGGAAGGAAAAAGTAGGTCGCAGGATCAAGGAAATAGCCCTTTCATTTCAATGAGAAACTATGTTTGTGCCCCATCCACTGATATCCTACATACCAACAAGAATAAGGACCTTCCCATACCCCCTGCTTTCTTGAAATTAAACAAGGGACTCAGATGAATTATCATCATCATAAAGCTCATCCTTACACAGACTAAAAGAAAAAAGAAGCTCTGTTAATAAATCCTATGAAATAAGATTCAAGGATCAAAGTCATTTAAATATTATTTCTATTAGGAGAACATGATCACCTCTTTGATTCTGAAAACTTATTTCTGAATTTGATTCACCCATGAAACAAAGGAGAAGAAATTGTCAGGAATTGTCACCTGACAAATTGTCACCCATCATTTCACAGTGATCCCCAAACCAATCCAGTTGCTACCTTAACAGGACCAGAGAGGTGGCTCTCTCTTCAGTTAACAATGGACAGTCACAGACTATCTCCCAGGAGGTGCCAAGGATCATGGTCTTGGCCTAAGAATCCAACTTTGGCAGCTCAACCAATGTTTCTCATACATGTCTGATCAATACTGAAAGGCACAGGAGATACACTCAAAGTAAATAAATTCAAATGGCTAACAGTATATCCTTCCAGAAACTAACTAAATAGACATAGAGATGTATATGAATGTGTATATGCATGTGTACAACTGTATGTCTGAATATATATATGTATGTGTGTGTATATATACACACACACACACTGATATACATACACACCCACACATGGAATCAAACTAATCAAATTATTCTGCAACTTTTTTTACTTTAAATATATATGCATATTTTTCCATATCAACACATAGTGATCTAACTTATTCTTAACAACTATGTAGTATTCGTGCAGATATATTTTCATTTATTTAACCAACTCCACTTTAATAAATGTTGAGGTTGTTTCCAGTTTTTTGCTGTCGCAGATTTGCATATCTATTTGATACTTGTGCAAATACATCCAAAGGATGAAGGAGACTTGCTGGTTCAAAGGGAAGTGTATTTTACATCTTGATAGATGGAATCAAACTGGCCTCTAAACCAAGGTTCTTCCAATTTACAATTCTGCTACCAATTATATGAGAAAACGTACTAGGGATGAGCAGGGGCGATTCTTTTCAAAACACAGATGACCAGGTCCCATGCTCTCAGAAATTTTGATGCAGTATGTCTGAGGTGGGGCCCAGAGTATCTATCTTTTTCTTAAGTGTCTGAGGAAATAGAATGATCAGCCAGGATTAGGAACCTCTGAGGTAAACCATCTACCCTTGCAGGAGGTACCCATTAGCTACAGTTCAGATAATAACTGAATAATTATCAGTTATTCATCTTACTGAGAAATTATTCACACACGTGGCTCTGACCTGTGTAGGGAAAAGTAGCATTTGAAAACCAGCTAGAATGAGTGCCAGAAAGACAAGCCTGTTTGCTAATCCTACTTCCCTACAAAGAGCTGTAAAATTTCCCAGTCTGTATTGCTGGGATCTGTTTTGAAGCTAAAAAAGAATGTTTTGTTTTGCCCTATTTAGGGATGGGGAGGGAGATAACATATTCTTGTTATTATTCCACTGGCAGTTTAGGGTGTGAGTTAAAGAATTCTTAGTGCTTTGAAATAGTTTCATGAACTTGAATGGAGCATGTGGCCAGTGGATAGTGAAAACAAATGACATTTGCTGCTACATGTACCAGTTCCACTGTGGAAGGAAATTAAATGTTGGACTTGACCTCTTACACTGATGGAGAAGAAATCTGTCCTCAATCTTCCCAGGGAACTCTGGGAAGGAAGAGTAGAGTAATGGGGAGAATGCATGGATGCATGTAGATACTTATGATGTTCATTATCTAAGAAGCATCTCTTCGTCTTCCTGGCATGATGATAAAGAGCGTTCTTAAGTTCAAAGACCCAAAAGACTCTATAAACCTCCTCAAAGGCCTAACCCAAGAGTTCTCAACTCTCAAAGCACTTACGGAGCTTTAAAAATTACTGATGTCCAGGGTCCACTCTCAGAGACTCTGATTCAGTTGGTCTGGGGCGGAGCCCAGGCAGCGGCATGTTCTAAATGTCTGTATACAATTTAGTGTGCAACCAGCATTGAGAACCACTGTCATAACCTATCGTTCCCAGGACAAACCTGGCTTGCCTCCAATCCCTGCATTGTAATATTCTGGTCTGAATTAAGTTACCTATGAGAGAGGAGAGTAGGAATGGAAAAAGAAGAGTTAAGTGAAACCTAAAGAGATTTTCTGGCCAACCCTTCCTCTTTTTCCTCCCCTCAGTCCCTCAGCTTCAAATTATGTCTCTCTGTTGCCTGACGCCAAACTCAAACAAAAGAGTTTCGGGGCAGAGTGACTTTTAGGGGAGGGGTAGGAAACTAAAGTGCCCAGGGGCCCAGCAAACCCCATACATGAGGGAGGCAGCCCTGCAGGACTGTGGCAAACAACTGCCCACAGCCCCTCATTGGTTCTGACCAAGCACTGACATGTAATTATTCAACCCCAAAGGCCCCAGACAAAGTAATTGTCTAAAGAGGCCCAAAATACAATTTTACCTGAAATGTCACAACCTGTAAATGTTGGAAACAAACTCCTTTCTTTACTTTTTTTTTTTTAAATTTTGAATGAGCTAAATAAAACACATCTGTGGGTTAAATGAAGCCCAAAGCTTACCAGCTTGTGACCCATGATTTCAAGGAACAATCCATTTTTCATGGTTCAAATCTGTAAACACCAATCTGAAGAGTGAAAACAGTGAAATACAGCTGGAACCCAAACAGTGACAGGTTTGGTTAACTTATGAAAGGGCAGGCTTGAGTCTCTTAACCAGATGATGTTCCCAAAACCACAGATAGACGGTGCAGGCCTTGCGGTTAAGAGTTAACCCAGATGGCCCGGGTGGAGCTGGTTAAAGCTGCTTCTTTCCTGGGAATCATTTCCCTTTCATTTCCTCTCCTCATAAAAGTCTAGGTGTGCCTTCCATTTTGTCATATGTCAACGAAGAGACTCTTTCCAAGTGATCTTCATTCCTTTGGCTACCATCTGTGCTCCCAAACCCTGCTTCTAACAGGTATGCAGTTTTCAACACCATCAATAGGAAGCATTTTACACAATAAATTCAGAATTTTCTTCTGAATTCCCTTCCCTGAGATTAAGTTGATAGGATTTTGCCCAGAGAACATACAGGTAAGGCAGATCTGTGCTGACAAACCTAAAGGGTAGAAGACATACGGACCACAGCAACAATTAAACTAGTAAAGAAAAGGTAAGCACTAGATAAACTAAGTCAAAGAACTGGGATAGGAATATACTAGAGAGGGCTTCAGAAAGACAGTCTGTCGCTGGTGAAAGACAGAGGAAACCTCGTACTTCTACTTCCCTTCTCTCATCTAGGAAAGAGGGGTTTCAGAGCCCTAAACTGTCTGCTTTCCATTGTTTTTTTGAGTATCAGATCATACCAATGTATGTGAAATTGGCTTGCTAACTGGGAATTCTATACAAATGTAAGGGACTCCAAGAGCCTGGCTGGGCAGTAACACACCTTTGTGGGAGACGTGCTCTGGAGGTTCCTCTCCCCAGAAGAAGCAACAGGCGTGAGCCCCAATCACTTGGCCGACTGGGGCAGCCTGAACTGGAGACAGGCTGAGGAGGAGGAGGAAGAGACAGCAGGTCAAGGCTGCTGGACCCGATTCCTACACCCCACCGGCCACCGGCTCCACAGTGGGCACCAGGCCTTGACTGGCTGCCAGGTTGGAAACACAGAGATGGTTGTGGAAGGGAGACTCTTGTTTCATACATTTCTCCAGCCTCCGATGACACAGCCATTCCCAGCCCTACTGTAGTCATCTGGAGACCCGAGAACTGTGGCACCACCAGCCTGACCTCCTACATCACAAGAGCCACATGGTTATTGTAGGATGGATTCAATACAACAGTTATTGAGGGCATACCTACCCCATGCTTAGTACAGTTTTGTACTAGGCACTCTGAAGGATTTGAAATTATTCCCTTCTCTCCAGATGGCCACAAAGCCTAACTCTGTCTACATTAGAAACAGTAGAGAGCTACTCACTGAAAAAAATAGACCCTGAAGGATGGAAGAAAGGGTTGCATGAAGCAGGTGCCAGCTTGGGGCGCACATGTAGTCTGGAAAAGGGAGCTGAGTCGCCGTGATGCTGTGATGAGCAGGAAACATTGTATTTGTCATGCAATGCCATGCCCTTTGGTGTTTGTAGAAAGGTTATAGGAAAGATCTAATGGATGTTTATTTTAGATGTCAAACTTATGTATTTTCTGAATATGGCACTGTTGGGACTGGTCAGAAATAGGTTCAATTTGTTATGAGTTACAAGCAGAAAAGTTAAATCAAACACAGAGCTGTATTTACTTGTTAAAGTGCTAAAATATATTCTTCTGTCAGTAAAGCTTAGAGGCGATTTGAACAGTGAGAGACCAGCATGGCCAGAGCACCAGGGTAAACCATTATAAAGTAGATAAAACCAAGAAGGGCCTTGACGGTGGAAAGGATTTTATAGGCAGAGGAAGGGGGAGATTTGGTGAGATGTATTAAAAGAATATGAGCAGAGACATCTTTCCTTTTAAGCCATAATTGCTATAAAAACCCAGGACTTTCCCAAGTGCAAAGTTCTTTCATAGCCATTATCATTATTATTTTCATGCTCACAAAACCATATATCCATATATTGCTACCCCATTTTACAGATTAGAAAATGAAGTTTTAGTTCCAAGGCTTGCTCGGAGGACAGAGCCAATAAATGGAAGAATCAGGTCTCTGATTTCACAGCTCGGGAGCCTTTCCACCACACTTGTCCCTAAAGAGGAGCTGGGATGTGCTGAGCCCCTCACATCCCCCAGCACTGAACTTGCTGACTTCCAAAGCTTGCGCATGAGGGAGGTAGGTCAGCGAGCAGTGCTGGAGGAAAGGAAGATCTCTGGGCAGGAACAAGAGGTGTGGTGATAAGAAAGAGGAGGCCAGTTGATAGAACCGTGGAGAACAGAATGAGGAGAGTTCAGCCCTTATCCTGAAAGCAATTAATTAGCTGAGCACTTACCACTTGGAGATATCCCAAACATACTAAACATATGTGCTGTGTGGTTCACTAGGTCTTAAAGGATAGACATGTTCTCAGACGAGGGCCCTACCCTCCCTCTCCTTTGAAAAATAATGAAAACATTGACTCACGAGCATAGCCACCCGCAGCAGCTAAAGCCTTTTAGAAGAAAGCAATCCATCTGTGCAGATGAAAGAAGCATATACATAGAGGTAGCTTTGCTGTTGCTGGTGAGAGAGACATCAGCATACCATCAGCTCAAAAACCCAGCTATGAAGTGTAAGGAAGTTTGAGGAATCCAATCTTGCAGTATTTCAGATTGCAAGGCCACAGAGGCAACAAAGAGTGTTTGCAATCAGCACCTAAAATTAACTCTCTTTCTCCTCTTTCTATTCGTAAGCATTATCAGGTTAGGAAATCAGACACTCTGTCTCTGGTCTATTCTGAAAGGTATTTTCCTTTTGTGTGTGTCATCACACACACACACACACACAAATACAAGGTGTATAGAATTATTCTACCAGCTGACGAGGAAAAAGGAAAAAAATCACTGCTTTCATTGCAGGATTACTAGGTGTTCTCTTGACCGCTCCTCTCTGCTTTCTTTCAGAATGTTAAGCAAATGGCAGAAGGGAAAGCCAGCTAAGCTTCAGTCCTTCATAACATGACCATGGCTGAGAACAGAGGCAGGTGAGAAAGAAAGAAAAAACATAGTAGAATGAAAACATTAGATTCAGTGTCTGCATAGATGTCGTTCATTTTTAGAAAGAAATCATGATAGTTATGAGCTAGTGCATGAACTTTGCCCCACCTCCTACTGTTTCCTGTCACTTCCCAAGGGGTTCCTTTGGTGCCCCATGTAATGAAGGGCCCATTATTTTTTACACGTTAATTTTCCTCTTTCCGAGCCAAACATCACACAATGTTTCCCTGCTGATTACCAGCTAAGTGACAGTTATATAAAAAAAAAACAATCCCGTATTTATGTTGAAGAGAAATGTGTACACACTGGAACCTCAATCAACACTCAGTGTAAGTCTAGACGGCCCATTATCTTGTGCAAAAAAAGTCTAACAGGAGGGGATGGAAGCTACTTATCTGAAGGAAAAAATCCTTGAGACAGTCAGATGATGATTGAATATTAAGAGCACAGTAATCTATAGATATCTGTTCACCTCACCTTTAATGTCTCTAAGAAACAGGGATTCCAAAATAAAATGTCAGTATCTTATAAAGCATAAAATCTTCACCTGGAAGAGAAAAGGAAGGTAACTGAGCTGTAGCGGGCTGCTACTCTGTTCTAGATGCTGTGGTAGGGACCTCACCATCTCTGCTATCCTCACAACACCCTGCAACAGAGGATTCATCTCCATTTCACCCAAGCAGAGCAAAGAGATCAAGAGGGATGCCCAAGCTCACCCAGGACTTCAGACCTCAGACTTTGCACTTCTGTTCACTCACTCATTCACCTGCTCATAGATTTATTGAACAGCCAACTCTGTAATGGGCTCTGTATTAGGCACCATGGATGTAAAGACAAATAAAACATACTCTGTCACTCATGAAAGCTTTTATCATTTGGCTGTTGTAATTTCCAAAACCACAGAAATCTTGTCGAATGACATAACCTAATGACTGCAAGAAGAGGACACTGCCTATGGTTGATGCTCCCTCTCTTCTTTTTTCTTCTTCCTCTCTTCCCCTGCTCCTTCCTTCCATATCTTTCATTCATGAGGAGGAAAGAAGTTACAAGACTCAGTACATTAGATCCTATAGTGCAATGTATGATGGTCACTGGAAACATAATGTCCCAAATCAGGGCTCCCCAGAGGACTATTCCAGGAGAGTCAATTCCAGATATATCAGAAATAAAAATGGTTGCACGGTCAAGTTTGTCAAATTGGGTACATGACACTCCCCTCCAATGATTCACAGCACAATCAGCATTTTAAAGGCCGCCAGAAGAACTTACTTAACATCGCTCAAGCCAGCACCCCCCAAAACTTTCTCAATCGTTGGAATACTAAATTGGAATAACTTGAGTTTTCCAAATATTAGCACCTGGAGGGAGAACTGCACTGGGGCATAGTTTAATACTTTGATTGGGGAAAAATATATGGACCTTTAATCCAAAGTGCCACCTTGTAGAGGAGTACAGAATTTATTATCAGAAGACCTTGGTTCAAGTTTATAATCTGCTGTATATGAGCTAAATAAACTTAGACAAGTTACTTAACCTCTTTGGCCTTCCCTTCCTGATGTAGTAAATGAAATGGATAATACATATCTTGCACTTATTATTGGAAAGATTAGAGATGAGGTATTATATATGTGTATGTATATATGTGTAAATATATATACATATATAAATACATACATATATATTTTTTAATGCCTGGCAAACAAATGCACATTAAATGTGTCTATTTTAAAATATAGAACATAATACAGTTGACCCACAATGAAAAAGGTGTGTATTCTAATCTATTGTTCCATTATTTATGAATGTCTTTGAGTTGCCAGTCATCCCCACTTTTACCAGAGATCTTCGGAGAAATGGCTTTTTTTTTTTTTTTAGAAACAATTGACTAGAGTCATTCCTACATGAAATACCTTTAGAATAAGAAAATTGGCTTTTACCATGGTTGGTACCACGGTCCAATCAACTTAACTGACTTGCGAGAGACTGAAAGGAAATTACACAAAAGGAAAAAGAAAACTTTGCATGAGAAATTATTATTTTGTCAATTATTTTGTCTTCGAGTTTTTCCTTTATATTGTATTTGCTTTGTCCTATTTCTTTTTTTTTCCCCACATGGTGTTTGCTTGTAAATTAAACAAAAAATTTTAATTTACATTTTTCTAATTATCAAAATCAAGAATAAGTTGGGATTTCTTGACATCCTTTTACCTAAAACAAGGGATTTGCCAGGTTAGGCTCTGCAGTCCTCTGTGCTTCCGTTTCCTAGTCTCTGCAGTAGCTAAAAGCTCAAATATAGTGAAGGGACAATTTTTTTTTTGCGTTACGCGGGCCTCTCCCTGTTGTGGCCTCTCCCATTGCGGAGCACAGTCTCCGGACGCGCAGGCTCAGCGGCCATGGCTCACGGGACCAGCCGCTCCGCGGCATATGGGATCTTCCCCGACCGGGGCACGAACCCGTGTCCCCTGCATCGGCAGGCGGACTCTCAACCACTGCGCCACAAGGGAAGCCCAGGGACAATTATTTTAACATATCTTTCCTTTCCACAATTATTTGTATTCAGCATTGTAACCAAATTTACAAAAGTATTTAGTCAATCTTTTTTAGATTTTTAATTAAGAATATTATGAAGAATTAAGTAAATTTATTGCCAGTTTGAGATGATCTTGAATTAGGTTACCAGAAGTCTGCATATAATAATCCCATTTCTTTACAAATATATTCAAAAATGTACCTTAAAAGCTGTATATCGAAATGATATTAACAATGGGTATGTCTGGCAAGTGAGGTTATGAGTGATTTTAAACTATTTTGGCTACCTTGTATTTTCTGATTTTTCTAAAATGAACAAATAAGCTTTCTTTAATAAAGAAAAAAAATGGGCTGCTAGGTAAAGAAAGCAGAGCAAGTGCTTGCATTTGCAGACACTGCCCCCCCATATTCTCCACTAAAATGACAATAAAGATATAACCCATTAAAATAAAGAGAACAGGAGAAAAGACAACAACAACCAAATTTTGGAAGCTAGAAAGCAGATGGCCCATGGTAATTGACTTAGCAGACCCAAGAAAGCAGAATCCTAAGCTGACAGTGGGAAAACCCATGAAAAACCCAATTTACCCTGAAGAAAACCCAACAGACTCAGAAATTGGCAGCACCAGGTATCTCTGTAAATGGGAGGTGAAGGTCAGACTAATGAAAGATTTGGGCAAGTCTGTTTAGAAGTAATGAGATCCCCAAGTCCCCTCCACTACTTTGTGTGGCCAGGCAACTGCCCACCCCTCCTCCCAAGCTTCCCCAGCCTATACATAATAGGATCAGATAGGTGAGAATGAGGGTACCGAGCCATACTGAAAATAAAGGGATTGAGCACATTCTGAATACCACCAATCTCTCCTTCTTTGAGCAGTTCCGACAACGCAGGCAACCAGGTTTTATGCCCTCTCCAAGCAGGAAATCAGAAGAGCTTTACCTGGTGCATCTGACCAGTTCAAAGAGAAAGACTTTAACTAACAATAGGGCTTCCCCAATGAAACAGCCCAGTCAGCTCAAAATATAGCAACACCAACAATCTATAAGCCCCATCCAAGTGCTCCTTGGCTGTGAATTGTATTGATGGAGTACTGAGAACATAAGTACTGAACAGAAATAAAACCAAAATTGCCCCATAAATATGTAAATACCTCAGGGGGAAATGGAAAGAGTTTGATATGTGTGTCCATGTGGGGTGAGGACCCTGAGCGTGTCTGTCTGGGGAAATCAGAAGGATAAATCCTCACCCTCCATTGTGGGAAGGAGCAATATAAATATGTCTTGTGGAGACATAGAAGTAAATGCTAAGAGAATCTACTCAAAAAGCTGGAAGAGGTGGCCTCTGAGAAGGTAGAAATGATAGGAAGTCAGGGCCAGATGGTGGCTGCTGCTCTTCATAACAAGTTCCACTGAACTACCCGATTCATTCAACTGTGTTAAATCAAAATGAGTGAGACAATTACTTTGTTTCATGATGAGGCACATGGAAATTTTAAAAATATAGGCCACGTTCTTTAAACATAATACAGTGAAATCAGATATTTATAAACCAATGTTAAAAAAAATAAAATTAACAACCTTTCCTAATACAAACTCCTAGAAAATGAGGTGGGGCAAGAACCCCATATCAGGTTTAAAACAAAATCACTCCTTTCTCGATTAGTTCTGTGCCAAATAATTCAACAATAAAGGAGAAAGTTTCTGCAGCCCATCCTGTGAGACCAATGCAAACCTTCAGCTCCAGAGCTTGGTTCTCTGCCAGTCAGCTCAAAGTTAGAGTCTTGTCTTATATCATATGCCAAAACAACATTCGTAACAGTTAAAAGAGTCATGTACTTCTTAAAATATAGTCCAAGAAAACACAGGAAGCTGTTTAACTGATCTGAGGCTGAGGAAAGCCATTCGCACTACAAAACAATTAGTCAAATCACAAAGTAGGTATTGGCATACTTGAATACAATGATTTTTTTTAACCTCTATGTCTAAAAAAGAATCTAAGTTAAAAAAAATGTTGAGGGCTTCCCTGGTGGCGCAGTGGTTGAGAGTCTGCCTGCTAATGCAGGGGACATGGGTTCGAGCTCTGGTCCCACATGCCGCAGAGCGGCTGAACCCATGAGCCACAACTGCTGAGCCTGCGCGTCTGGAGCCTGTGCTCAGCAACAGGAGAGGCCGCAATAGTGAGAGGCCCGCGTACCGCAATGAAGAGTGGCCCCCGCTTGCCACAACTGGAGAAAGCCCTAGCACAGAAACGAAGACCCAACACAGCAAAAATAAATGATAAATTAATAAACTCCTACCCCCAACATCTTAAAATAATGTTGAATGATTAATTACTAAAAATTATTAGCGATAAATATGATAAAGGATTAACATCTATACTAAATGAAAAAATACGTACAAATTGTCAACAAGAAAAACACTAATAGGTCAATAGAAAAAGAGGGGAAAGAACATTAGCAGAAAATTCTTAAAACAACAAAGTAGATGCTAAGCATCTGAAAAATGGAAACCATGTTCAACTTATTTTTTTAAATACAAATTAAAATTCCTATCACATGGAAATATATTTTTAAAGGTATTACATAATACTAGTAGGAGTGAGAAAAGCAAGTATTTTTATATATTGCTATTGGAAATTTAACTTGGAAAGCTATTTGGCAATAAGTATTAAGAGCCATAAAAGTGTTCATACTTTTGAATCAATAATACCACTTCCAGAAATCTATCCTAAGTAAATGGGGGATGTAGTAAAAGATTTATGTACAAAAATATTTATCACTCAATTATAATCCCACAATACAGAAAAGATTCAGTAAATTATAGTAAGGCCCTGTAACAGAATATTAGGTAGAAATTAAAAGTCATATTTCTGAAGAATATTTAATAGTATACGTAAATGTTTATGACAAAATATTAATGTTAAAAACACATGGTACAAATTATATATAGTAATGATTCCAACTTTGTAATATTCACATATATCAAACTCTGTTATATATGCGTATTATTCTATACGTGTATTCAAAAATACTAGAAGGAAATAAATGAAGGATAATAATAGTTAAACTCAAGTAAAGGATCATGGGTGAATTCTACTTTCCTTTTACTTTTCTAAGTTTTCCAAACATTTTTATGGTATGAATTGCTTTCAACTGACAAATGTAAAAGACAAAGCAGTGACTAACTTTACCATAAAATACATAAACAATGACAACATATATATAACCCAAATTCAAATTTTCCATAATTCTGCATTTTCTGAAAATTTGGACACAGATTGAAGTGTGACATTGCTTGGTAAATCCTTCATAAAAGACATAATTCATGAATATGCATGAATACAATTATAAAAGGAAATATAAAGGCTTACGCTTATTGTTTACCATGTGCAAAGCACTATAACCAAATATTTGTCCTGCATTCTCTCATCTATCAGATTCTCATTATGAAGTCCCCTTTTATGGAGGAGGAAACTGAGATTAAAAGGTTAAGTGGCTATTAAACGTCCCTGCTAGGAAGTATGCTTGCCAAGCCTCACAGTAAAGACTGACTCCAGCTGCACAGCTTTTGACCTCTTCATGGATCTCAATCCTGACTACATAGTCCAACAATCAGAGGAGCTTAAAAAAATAAATCCAATGCCCAGACCCCACCCTCGAACAATTAAATCAGAATCTCTGGGAATAAAGACAAGGATTCTTAAAAGAACTCTCCATATAAATTTAAGGTGTAGCCAGATTGAGAATCTGCAAGTCTAGCCAAAGTTTCTCAACTAGTAGTTATGACTGCCAGGAGGCTCTGCCAGATTCTGATGCATCAAGCCTTGGATGGGACCAGGGATCTGCATCCTTTACACACACTTCAGAGAGTTTAGTTCTGAAGCAGGTGGTCCACAGCTTGCCGTTCGATTAAAGATTAGCATGCTCTATTGAAAATACATAGATATGTATGTATACACATTAGTATATGTACATGCACATATGTGTGGATGTGTGTACATATACATTTGTTCCTAAATAGGCCAGTGTAGAAAACACCAAGATTATTTTCCTATACTTTGCTACTCAAAATGTGACACACAAACCAATAGCATTTGTGTCACCTGGGGACTAATTAGAATCACAGGATTTCAGGCCCTATCCCAGACCTACTAAATCAGAATCTGCATTTTAATAAGATCCCACGTAATACACACACACGCGCGTGCACAGTAAAGTTACAGGAACACTATTCTAAATCCAAATAAAGCTAGCTATGTCCATGCCTGGCAGAATGAGCTGGAACTCCAACTGTCTTAATTTGTTGAGGACTCTTCCCTCATCTTTGGGATCCTAGGACCACCTGGGGGTTTACGTTGTCTGGGAAGACTGGAGAAGGTCCTCTGCGGCTTGAAGAAGCATCTTGGTGGTCACCCTGAGAGGCCCCTTGTCTAAGCAAGCACAATCCACTTGAAGGTGGCAGCTGCTGTGCTTGCAGTATCTCTCGTCTTTATACCCCAGACCCTTTGCCTGTGGACAAACATTACTTAGTGTTCCATCCTGGACATTTATACTACCATTCCCCCATCAGTGGGCCTGCTGTTTCTGTGACATGACACAGGAAAGGGCTCAGTTCAGCTTTTAGAGCTAGCCACACTTCTTGTTCACCACATCATGGGAAATTCCAGCCTCCTCCCTTAGAAATCCTAGGGCTTCCCAACAAAGACTTGCCAGGGGCTTTCTTTGGCTGACCATAGAAATCCAAAGAAGCAACTAATTCTCTGGAGACGAGGGAGGCCAGAATATAGATACTGCCCATGGTTGCAAGAGGGTGGAATCATTGCTTTTCTACTTTTCTTCAGTCTCCTAACCAAAAAGAAAGCAGGAAAAAAAAATGGCATATCAAGAAATCATCCCTCATTATATTATTTGTATGCATTTTATATCTTCAGGGATAAATTTTAAGCATTCTCAGGAATTTCTGAGATATCTATACGTATAAAATCAATCAATATGCCACTTACAAATTAGCATTGTATCTTATCCTAAGACTCCTGATTGCTACTAATCAGAATGGTTTGAATGAATGGGTAAATGAACAAAGGAACAAATGCAGTAATGGATGATATTTTTCAGCCACAGTTATATTATTTTCAAATCAGTATTTTGTGTATTCATATTGTTGTTTTCTCAAATAATGATACTGTATTATAGTCCTTTTCCCCACTTACTTTCCATATGACACTTGTTAAATGTTAATATCAATAACATTGAACCAAATCAAATGTGGGATCTAGACGGTAGGAGCACAGGCCTCTCCAACCTTTGTCCATACCTGGCTTACCATAAAACAGACCTTAATAGGTTTAGAGGCATGTTAAAATGCTTGGTGGTTTTGTGATTCAGAGTAAAGATCCAGCTCTGAGAGACAAGAATCCATCAACAGTTGCTTCCACATGAAATACTACAGAAAGAACCTAAAATCCAGGTCTGCAGGGAGAAAGACAAACTCTCTAGTCCAGTATACAACCAGCTCAAATGATTATTTGTCTAATGAAGTGCATTTACTGCAGTAGCTCTGGGACTTGTTTGGTTAACTGTCCTTTCTACAAGCCATAGTAAAGATCCAAAGTGCTTTGACCCCAACACCTGCCATAGAAAGAACAGATGACTCACAACCCAGAGGTCTTGGTTTTCAACAGGATGCTTGTGGCTCTAATTATTCATGGAGTGACTCTGCTGTGGTGATTAAAGCAAAGTGGTAATACTTTGCATATTTCTGTGTTATAGGCATTTTTCATGGCATAACTGCAAATTTCTTATAGGGATACGCAGACTAAGGTAAGTGAGAGGGACAAATCTTTCAACTCAATAAAAGAGGGCAAATTTAAAAGGAAAAGCTTGGTGGCAGCAAGCCAGAAGCTAAAAAGAGTGCACAGAATTGCACCATAAAATTTTGTGGGTGATGATACAAAAATGACAAAAAAATAAAATATTACCCCTTAGTATGTCTCTTAATTAAGCCCATGGACTGTACATTCTACAAACACCTATATATCATAAAGAGCGCACAGGGGGGTACCGTGGTATATTCAAAATATATATAGTCTCCCCAGTGGAAAAGAATTGAGAGCAGAGAAATGAACCTTTGCTTACACAACTAATTTTTGACAAGGGAGCTAAGAATACTCAATGCGCACAGGAGAGTCCCTTCAATAAATGGTGTTGGGGAAATTGCACAGCTACCTGCAGAAAAATGAAATTGGACCCCTGTCTACACAGCTCAAAATATTTAACTTGAAATGAATTAATGATTTAAACATAAGAACTGAAATTGCAAAACTCCTAGAAGAAAACACAGGGAAAGCTTCCTTGACATTAGTCTTGGCAATGATTTTTTGGGTATGACACCAAAAGCATGAGCAAGAAAACGAAAAGTTAGTAAGTGGAACCACATCAGACTAAAAAGTTTCGGCAGCAAAGGAAACTATCAACAAAATGAAAAGGCAACCTACAGAACAGGAGAAAATATTTGCAAATAGTATATCTGATAAAGGGTTAATATCCAAAATATGTAAAGAAGTGATACAACTCAACAGCAAAAAAACAAACAATACAATTTAAAAATTGGCAGAGGAACTGAATAGACATTTTTCTAAAGAAGACATATAGATGGCCCACAGGTAAATGAAATGGTACTCAACATCATTAATCATCAAGAAAATGCAAATCAAGCCACAATGAGGTATCACCTCACAACTGTTAAAATGGCTACTATCAAAAAGACAAGAGATAAAAGTGTTGGTAGGATAAGGAGAAAAGGGAACCACTGCACACTGTTGATTAGAATGTAAATCAGTGTAGCCACTGGGAGAAACAATATGGAGTTTCCTCAAAAAATTAAAAATAGAACTATCATATGATCCAACAATTCCACTTCTGGGTATATATCCCAAGGAAACAAAAACAGGATCTCAAAGAGATATCTACACTCCCATGCTCATTGCAGCATTATTTATGACAGTCAAGATATGGAAACAACCTAAGTGTTCATCAAGAGAGGAATGGATAAGGAAGATGTGATATAAATATCACACACACACACACACACACACACACACACACACACGGAGCTGCCCTTTGAACAACACAGGTTTGAACTGTGAGGGTCCACTTTTACGCAGATTTTTTTTCAATAGTAAATATTACAGTACTACAAAATCTGAGGTTGGTTGAATCCTCAGATGCAGAACCTCGGATACAGAGGAATCATGGATGTGGAGGAATCGTGGTGTATATGGAGGAAGCTAATATACAGAGAGTTGACCATATGTTTTACTCAGATTTTCCACTACACAGAGGGTCAGCGCCCCTAACTCACACGTTGTTTAAGGGTCAACTGTACTTGAAAGTTGCTAAGCGAGTATATTTTAAATATTTTAACCACAGAAAAGACATGTTTAATGATGTGATGTGATGGAGCTGTTAGCTAATGCTATGGTTGTAATTATTTTGCAATATATAAGGGTATCAAATCAACACATTGTACACCTAAATTTATTCAATGTTATATGTCAATGATATCAAAATAAAGCTGGAAATAAATAAAAAGAATTGAATAAATATGTTCTGAGAAAATTATCAAATAAAATATATTCAAGGGAGGGAACATATATATACACACACACACACATATATATGGGGGGGTATGGGTATGTGTGTGTGTATATATTCTTTTAAAAAGGTGTTTATTCAATTTGTTTTCTAAAGATAATGGTTTAAATATTTAAAGATAAATTATTCATTTCATAGAATAATTGTTTTCATAAATTAAATAAGTAACGCTTAATTGGTATGTCTTAGATATTCTGAGCTTTGGAATTCCCTTAAAAGAGTGCCCATCTTAAAGAATATTGTGTGGAAAATTCATTTCATACACTATAAACTCTCCATCATTTTGTGTTGGAGTGTAACTTTCTACTTCCCTAGTTGAATGTCACAAACCATGCAGAATATATCTAGGAATATACCTGGAAAATTTAAAGGCCTTGAGCTTTAAGGAAAAAAATGTTTCACTAATCTTCAGCATTTTATTCTCAGGAAAGGCAGAGCAATAAAGACTGTAAACATCATTCAAAAAACTTCCTAAGAGTTCAAAAAGTTAAGGAATTTTGAAACAAAGATTTCACTGAACAAAAAATTCCTAAAGTACTACCCTTGCAAAGTAGTTAGTACTTCTATTTTAAGTAAAATTGTATTTTGTTTAAAGAAAATTGGAAATAACTCCCTAGCCAATTCACTCAAACTCCCATCATGTATATCATTACAGAGAAATATCTCAAAAATGCAAAAGATCAATCATGTGTGGCTGCTTAGTTGGTTAAAGTTCCCATGAATCTTTCTACCCATGTGGATTTTCTACTCTTGTCTGTTCTTTACAGGTTAAATCTAGCCAGGCATCATGAAAATTCATGTTTATCATGAAGTTGGGAGAAAATGGCTGCATTCACAGAAATCCAATACCAGTTCTGGAAATAAGACCCAAGGGCAATTCTTCCATATGGTAGACCAGTTATATGTCTGCCATGTACCAGAGTACATGGTTGGTTTGTAAGCACCTGGAAGATGATGACTCCACCTAACTCATCCCTATATCCACAGCACCAAGCACGGGTCTTGGCATGGAGCTGATGCTCAATAAACATTAAAATAAACAGAATATGAGTTTTAAACATCCACGTTTATTTAAGCATCCACAAAATGCTAAATAAAGCCTACCACAGAACCATTCAGGAACTTATATGCTACCTCTTCTTCACCCAACTGTATTCTCAATAATGTGAAACTACAAGAGGAATATACAATACAGCATCTGCTCTTGAGAGGCAGGGCTAAGACAAGTGTTGAGAGCATAAAACTTGGAATCAGACAGTTCTGGGTTCCAAGTCTGGCTTTGCTACTTGGGTAAGTTATTAACCAGTCTGAGCTTCCACCTTCTCAATTCTCAAATGGGATAATGATGTACTTTACAGAGTTGCTGTGAAACTTAGAGGTGATATACATAATTAATGTGCTTAATACCAAATAGGTACCTAATAAATTATCACTACTATTACTAGATACAAAGGTTTGGGAAAGTTAATGTAAAATTGTTATAGAATACACAAGAGAAGCACTGAATTATGTAGAACTGTCTACAAAAGCAATAGGAGTCTAGAGAGAGGTGGGCTAGAGTGGTCAGGTAAGGCTTTACAGAGAAGGCAAGGAGGTGAGCTGAACCTTGAAGAGCAGACAAGTTCAGCAGGGACAATTATGGTGGGAGCAGAGGCCAGCAAAGGTAACAAAAGATGGTGGCTGAGTGAATGATGGGTACAGGGGAGCAAAGCACGTACATAAAGGAAAAGCAGAGGAAAGGGCTATACTGCTGGTGGGCCCACATTAGAAGCAGAACACCTGGTTTCTCAATGATAAGCCAGAAGAAGGCTTTCTGTTTGATTTTTTCCTGAGCAATGATTTTCCTAAATGCATCAAAATTAGAGAATGAGGTTGAGACTTTCTCTAATAAAAGGAGTTGTCATACAGAAAAGTTATGGGGAGGAAGGTAAAGAGACTTTGTGGTCCTACAATTCTTAAGCACTCAACACTGCATTATTTTCAGGAACTTGGGTCTCTGAAGCAATACATTAATTTTCATTTGTAATTCTGCTGTATCAGTAAGTAGGACTTCCACACCCACTTACTTAAACAGCATCTCAATACACCAGTGTTCGATGAGAAGTGGGGACACTTCAGATGACCAATGCACCAAATATGTCCATATTCTTCTACCCCAAACCACCCAGGGACAGCTTGTAGAAGTCTACAGCAGGTATCCAGTGCCAAAGAAAAATCCTGACTGAGGCCTCCCATGTCAGAGTAAAAAAGAACTGGAGTAAAGGCTATAGAACCCCCCATTACTCACAAAACCCCCCTCTGGATAAAAACCAGCAGGCATGGAGAGTTTATACAATGAGAAAGTTGTTACATACTTCAGTTACGGAGGCCCACTCCCAGAAAGGCTTTTGAGAACTGAGGGTCTCAAAGACCTCACTGGCATCTGCAAAGGTAGATCTTAATGTTTTCAGGCTTGTGTTCATGAGGGAACAATCAAATGAGAAAATATAATTGATCATTGCCAATGTCAACATTGTTCTAACAGTTCTCCTAATGCTTTCAGCTGACCAGGCATGGAATCACAAAGGCAGAATCTCCTAAAGGCAGAAGTTCACTGTTCTAATGCAGGTTTTCACCAGGCCATCTTTTCATGTAAAGCACATAGGAGAGCAGCAGGCCCCCAGCCAGCATGTGAGCTGTGAGGTTTCAAATACCAAGATCTGACCCAGACGCTGGAGTAAACCCCTTTTTTCTCTCAGCAAATATGGCAGACTCATAAGGGAGAAGTGCGAGGTTTATTTTCACAAACAAGACATTTTTCCAGCATGTTCCCCTCCCACCCTAGACAGGCTGCAGAGTTCTGATGTGAAGGCTGAGCTCTCTCTCCCAGGTAAGGATGTGGCACCCTCCACTGTGCTTGAATGGCTCACCTCCCAACACCTGCCACCCCATTTATTTTCCAAATCTTTTTTGCTAGAAAGTTAGCAAAAGCTTTCCTTTTCTCCCCTTCAAGATCAGAGACACATCTGCAGATGTAATTGTCAAATTATGGAAGCACCGATATCATCTGTTGATGTTACTATTTTTCTTTTCACACACATGCTGAGAAGTGAAGACTGTAGGAATACATGAAAAGCCAAACAGGACCAAGGAGGGTTTTATGAGCAGAGAGAGGAAGAGGGAGAGGAAAGAGGATGCAGGGGGTAGGGGAGGAGGAAGGGAGAAGAGGGAATAGAGCCAGAGAAACAGAGAGAGAGAGACAGAGAACAAAGCCCAAGCAGGAAAAAAGTTCTTATAAACCTTAACTGCCCTCATCAACCTTCATCTCTTGTCAAGAGTTCCTCACAAGTTTTTTACACATGAAACTTAACTCCAGCCTGTTTAGTTAATTATGAAAAAACAACATGGAAACCATTATTTCAGCGTGTAAATTTATTCACCAGGTGTTGTCCACCCACTGCCCTCCTGTTTTCAAGCTGACAAGAGTAGCCTGAGGCATGTGAAAAGCCAGGCATCCACAGGGAGCTGTCATATTATTCCAAAAGATGCCAGGTGGAGGAAGCAAGGCTCCCTTTCCCCCACCCTACTGGGTTTGAATTTTAAAAAGGTACCTACTTGGTGAGGCCAGAGCTGTATCCCAGGGTCAGTGTTAAGAGGGAGTTATCTGACTGGAAGTCTGACTAAGTGTCCTACAGACAGAAAGACAGACAGACACATACACACACACACACACCTCAGGGGTGTCTTGGGAGCCTGCATACTACTGTCTGAGCTCAAAGCAAAGGGCTGCCTGACCCCCCGCAAATCTCTTCTATGGGCCACCTGTCCTAGGTTGGGTCACCTAAAAGCAAAAGGAAGAAAGCGATTCTTATGGAGTCTCAGGAGAAATCTGTAAGGGACTGAGGAGAACAGGATTGTGCAGGGGAAGAAGCTAAGCATAGATGTGGTTTCAGCTAATGTGAGGCTTCGGGCCTAATGTCACTGGCAGCCCTGAAGCATGAATTGCAACTCAGATACCCCCAATTACTACTCCCATAACATGCAGTCATTGGTTGTGGGTCATGCCTGCAGGAGGAGAGAGATGCATAATCCCCTATCTCCTGAGGGGTTTCCCTGCATATGAATGAACTTTAAGTGTTGGTTAGTAGCCAACACTTAAAGGAGCAGGAGATGGGTGCTCTGGCCCAGAAAGAGGAGCTAGGCAGGGTACCACCCGTAGCTCATGTGACCTGCCCCTTGTACTGCTCAGAGCCCTGTCTTTCCCATATTAAGTTCATCCCTCCAGACACAGTTTCTCCAGGAGTCAGATTAGTCAATGTTTCTATGGACAAAATGAAGAATAGTTTGAACAAGGACAGTGCCAGCTGCTCAGTTAGTCCTGAACCAAAACTGATACTCATCAGTGCATTACCCTCCTCTACCACCATTCTAGATCCTCTCACCCTCAGCTAGCACTTCTGCTGAGCTAGGTGATTTGACTGGTGGAGGGTTCAGACCTCACCCTTGAAAAATCTGAGCCCCTACTTATCATGTCTTAATCAGATCAAGCTGCTTTAATTGCCCATTTCCACTTAGAACCAAACACGGAAGGAAGGTCCCAGTCATCTGAAGGCAAAACATCTTCCTCCCCACCAGCGTGACAAAGCAGCTGCCCCACTTCCTATGATGATCAGTTACCCCTAATTCCTATCTTTGCCTGCTCTTCTCCTGGGAAGAGGAACCCAAAGTGACTGGTCACAGCCATAGCTTTAAATTAGAATCAGAACCTATAGACCCACAGAACCTAAAACTGCAGAGACAGGAAGCAAAAATTCCCCAAGTGGATCACAGGAATTGATGGGGAGCGGGGCCATTCCTATTTTCATTCCCAGGATTAAAGACCCATATATTCTACCCAAGAGCCATGGGTCAAGAGGTATAGTACATCCTGGAGGAGCTTCAAAATGGCGGAAGACTAAGATGCGGAGATCACCTTCCTCCCCACAAATACATCAGAAATACATCTACATGTGGAACAGCTACTACAGAACACCTACTGAACTCTGGCAGAAGACCTCAGACCTCCCAAAAGGCAAGAAACCCCCCACGTACCTGGGTAGGGCAAAAGAAAAAAGAAAAAACAGAGACAAAGAATAGGGACGGGACCTGCACCAGTGGGAGGGAGCCGTGAAGGAGGAAAGGTTTCCACACACTAGAAAGCCCCTTCGCGGGTGGAGACTGCGGGTGGTGGGCGGGGGGAAGCTTCGGAGCCGCAGAGGAGAGTGCAGCAACAGGGGTGCGGAGGGCAAAGCCGAGAGATTCCCGCACAGAGGATTGGTGCCGACTGGCACCCACCAGCCCGAGAGGCTTGTCTACTCACCCGCCGGGACAGGCGGGGCTGGGAGCTGAGGCTCGGGCTTCGGTTGGAGTGCAGGGAGAGGACTGGGGCTGGCGGCGTGAACACAGCCTGAAGGGGGCTAGTGCACCACGGCTAGCCAGGAGGGAGTCCGGGAAAAAGTCTTGAGCTGCCGAAGAGGCAAGAGACTTTTTCTTGTCTTTTGGTTTCCTGGTGCGCGAGGAGAGGGGATTCAGAGCACCGCGTAAAGGAGCTCCAGAGACGGGCGCAAGCCGCGGCTATCAGCGCGGACCCCAGAGATGGGCGTGAGATGCTAAGGCTGCTGCTGCCGCCACCAAGAAGCCTGTGAGCAAGCATAGGTCACTGTCCACACCTCCCCTCCGGGGAGCCTGTGCAGCCCGCCACTGCCAGGGTCCCGTGATCCAGGGACAACTTCCCCGGGAGAACGCACGGCTCGCCTCAGGCTGGTGCAATGTCATGCCGGCCTCTGCTGCCGCAGGCTCGCCCCGCATCCGTACCCCTCCCTCCTCCCGGCCTGAGCAAGCCAGAGCCCCCGAATCAGCTGCTCCTTTAACCCTGTCCTGTCTGAGCGAAGAACAGACGCCCTCAGGCGACCTACACGCAGAGGCGGGTCCGAATCCAAAGCTGAACCCCGGGAGATGTGCAAACAAAGAAGAGAAAGGGAAATCTCTCCCAGCAGGCTCAGGAGCAGCAGATTAAATCTCCACAATCAACCTGATGTACCCTGCATCTGTGGAATACCTGAATAAACAACGAATCATCCCAACTTGAGGAGGTGGACTTTGGGAGCAATGAGATATATATTTTTTCCCTTTTTCTCTTTTTATGAGTGTGTATGATTCTGTGTGTGATTTTGTCTGTATAGCTTTTCTTTTACCATGTGTCCTAGGGTTCTGTCTGTCCATTTTTTTGCTTTGTTTTGTTTTTTGTTTTTTTAATATAGTTTTTAGTGCTTGTTATCATTGGTGGATTTGTTTTTTGGTGTGGTTACTCTCTTCTGCCGATTTTTTATTACTTAAAAAATTATTTTTAATAATTTTTTTATTTTAATAACATTTTATTTTATTTTATCTTCTTTCTTTCTTCCTTTCTTTTTTTTCTCCCTTTTATTCTGAGCCGTGTGGATGACAGGCTCTTGGTGCTCGAGCCAGGGGTCAGGGCTGTGCCTCAGAGGTGGGAGAGCCAAGTTCAGGACACTGGTCCACAAGAGACCGCTCAGCTCCAAATAATATCAAACCGCAAAAATCTCCCAGAGATCTCCAACTCAACGCCAAGACCCAGCTCGACTCAACGACCAGCAAGCTACAGTGCTGTATACCCTATGCCAAACAACTAGCAAAACAGGAACACAACCCTACCCATTAGCAGAAAGGCTACCTAAAATCATAATAAGGTCACAGACACTCCAAAACACAACACCAGACGTGGACCTGCCCCCGAGAAAGACAAGATCAAGCCTCAGCCACCAGAACACAGGCACTAGTTCCCCTCCACAACCCACTGAACCAACCTTAGCCACTGGGGAAAGACACCAAAAAACAACAGAAACTACGAACCTGCAGCCTGTGAAAAGGAGACCCCACACAGTAAGTTAAGCAAAATGAGAAGACAGAGAAACATACAGCAGATGAAGGAGCAAGGCAAAAACCCACCAGACCTAACGAATGAAGAGGAAATAAGCAGTCTACCTGAAAAAGAATTCAGAATAATGATAGTAAAGATGATCCAAAATCTTGGAAAGAGAATGGAGAAAATACAAGAAAAGTTTAAAAAGGACTAAAAGAACTAAAGAGCGAACAAACAGTGATGAACAACACAATAAATGAAATTAAAAATTCTCTAGAAGGGATCGGTAGCAGAATAACTGAGGCAGAAAAACAGATAGGTGACCTGGAAGATAAAATAGTGTAAATAATACTGAAGAGCAGAATAAAGAAAAAAGAAAGAAAAGAATTGAGGACAGTCTCAGAGACATCTGGGACAACATTAAATGCACCAACATTCGAATTATATGGGTCCCAGAAGAAGAAGAGAAAACGAAAGGGACTGAGAAAATATTTGAAGAGATTATAGTTGAAAACTTCCCTAATATGGGAAAGGAAATAGTTAATCAAGTCCAGGAAGCACAGAGAGTCCCATACAGGATAAATCCAAGGAGAACCACGCCAAGACACATATTAATCAAACTATCAAAAATTAAATACAAAGAAAAAATATTAAAAGCAGCAAGGGAAAAACAACAGCAAGGGATTCCTTAAGGGAATCCCCATAAGGTTAACAGCTGATCTTTCAGCAGAAACTCTGCAAGCCAGAAGGGAGTGACAGGACGTATTTAAAGTGATGAAGAAGAAAACCTACAACCAAGATTACTCTACCCAGCAAGGATCTCATTCAGATTTGATGGAGAAATTAGAACCTTTACAGACAAGCAAAAGCTAAGAGAATTCAGCACCACCAAACCAGCTTTACAACAAATGCTAAAGGAACTTCTCTAGGCAGGAAACACAAGAGAAGGAAAAGACCTACAATAACAAACCCAAAACAATTAAGAAAATGGTAATAGGAACATACATATCGATACTTACCTTAAATGTAAATGGATTAAGTGCCCCAACCAAAAGACATAGACTGGCTGAATGGATACAAAAACAAGAACCATATATATGCTGTCTACAAGAGACCCACTTCAGGCCTAGGGACACATACAGACAGAAAGTGAGGGGATGGGAAAAGATATTCCATGCAAATGCAAATCAAAAGAAAGCTGGAGTAGCAATTCTCATATCAGACAAAATAGACTTTAAAACAAAGACTATTACAAGAGACAAAGAAGGACACTACATAATGGTCAAGGGATCAATCCAAGAAGATATAACAATTGTAAATATTTATGCACCAAACATAGGAGCACCTCGATACATAAGGCAAATGCTAACAGCCATAAAAGAGGAAATTGACAGCAACACAATCATAGTAGGAGATTTTAACACCCCACTTTCATCAATGGACAGATCATCCGAAATGAAAATACATAAGGAAACACAAGCTTTAAATGATACATTAAACAAGATGGACTTAATTGATAGTTATAGGACATTCCATCCAGAAACAACAGAATACACTTTCTTCTCAAGTGCTCATGGAACATTCTCCAGGATTGGGTCACAAATCAAGCCTTGGTACATTTAAGAAAATTGAAATTGTATCAAGTATCTTTTCCAACCATAATGCAATGAGACTAGATATCAATTACTGGAAAAAATCTGTAAACAATACAAACACATGGAGGCTAAACAATATACTACTTAATAACCAAGAGATCAGTGAAGAAATCAAAGAGGAAATCAAAAAAATACCTAGAAACAAATAATAATGAAAACACAACTACCCAAAACCTATGGGATGTAGCAAAAGCAGTTCTAAGAGGGAAGTTTACAGCAACACAATCCTACCTTAAGAAACAGGAAAGATCTCAAATAAACAACCTAACCTTACACCTAAAGCAATGAGAAAATGAAGAACAAAAAAACCCCCAAAGTTAGCAGAAGGAAAGAAATCATAAAGGTCAGATCAGAAATAAATGAAAAAGAAATGAAGGAAACAATAGCAAAGACCAATAAAACTAAAAGCTGGTTCTTTGAGAAGATAAACAAAATTGATAAACTATTAGCCAGACTCATCAAAATAAAAAGGGAGAAGACTCAAATCAATAGAATTAGAAATGAAAAAGGAAAACTAACAATTGACACTGCAGAAATACAAAGGATCTAGAGAGATTACTACAAGCAACTCTATGCCAATAAAATGAACTAACTGGAAGAAATGGACAAATTCTTAGAAATGCACAACCTTCTGAGACTGAACAAGGAAGAAAAAGAAAATATGAACGGACCAATCACAAGCACTGCAATTGAAACTGTGATTTAAAATCTTCCAGCAAACAAAAGCCCAGGACCAGATGGCTTCACAGGCGAATTCTATCAAACATTTAGAGAAGAGCTAACACCCATCCTTCTCAAACTCTTCCAAAATATAGCAGAATGAGGAACACTCCCCAAACTCATTTTACAAGGCCACTGTTACCCTGATACCAAAACCAGACAAAGATGTCAAAAAGAAATAATACTACAGGCAACATCATGGATAAACATAGATGGAAAAAATCCTCAAGAAAACACTAGTGAACAGAACCCAACAGCACGTTAAAAGGATCATAAACCATGATCAAATGGGGTTTATCCCAAGAATGCAAGGATTCTTCAATATATGCAAATCAATCAATGTGATACACCATATTAACAAATTGAAGGAGAAAAACCATATGATCATCTCAATAGATGCAGAGAAAGCTTTCAACAAAATTCAACACCCATTTATGATAATAACCCTCCAGAAACTAGGCATAGAGGGAACTTTCCTCAACATAATAAAGGCCATATATGACAAACCCACAGCCAACATCATCCTCAGTGGTGAAAAACTGAAACCATTTCCACTAAGATCAGGAATAAGACCATGTTGTCCACTCTCACCACTATTATTCAACATTGTTTTGGAGGTTTTAGCCACAGCAATCAGAGAAGAAAAATAAATAAAAGGAATCCCAATTGGAAAAGAAGAAGTAAAGCTGTCACTGTTTGAAGATGACATGATACTATAATAGAGAATCCTAAAGATGCTACCAGAAAACTACTAGAGCTAATCAATGAATTTGGTAAAATAGCAGGATACAAAATTAATGCACAGAAATCTCTTGCATTCCTATACACTAATGATGAAAAATCTGAAAGTAAAATTAAGGAAACACTCCCATTTACCACTGCAACAAAAAGAATAAAATATCTAGGAATAAATCTACCTAAGGAGACAAAAGACCTGTATGCAGAAAACTGTAAGACACTGATGAAAGAAATTAAAGATGATACAAACAGATGGAGAGATATACCATGGTGTTGGATTGGAAGAATCAACATTGTGAAAATAACTATCCTACCCAAGGCAATTTACAGATTCAATGCAATCCCTATTAAACTACCAATGCATTTTTCACAGAACTAGAACAAAAAAAATTCACAATTTGTATGACACAAAAGACCCCGAATAGCCAAAGCAATCTTGAGAAAGAAAAACGGAGCTGGGCGAATCAGGCTCCCTGACTTCAGACTATACTACAAAGTTACAGTAGTCAAGAAAGTATGGTACTGGCACAAAAACAGAAATATAGATCAATGGAACAGGATAGAAAGCCCAGAGATAAACCCACGCACATATGGTCACCTTATCTTTGATAAAGGAGGCAAGAATACACAGTGGAGAAAAGACAGCCTCTTCAATAAATGGTGCTGGGAAAACTGGACAGCTACATGTAAAAAAATGAAATTAGAACACTCCCTAACACCATACACAAAAATAACTTCAGAATGGATTAAAGACCTAAATGTAAGGCCACATACTATCAAACTCTTAGAGGAAAACATAGGCAGAACACTCTGTGACGTAAATCACAGAAAGATCCTTTCTGACCCACCTCCTAGAGCAATGGAAATAAAAACAAAAATAAACAAATGGGACCTAATGAAACTTAAAAGTTTTTGCACAGGAGAGGAAACTATAAACAAGACAAAAAGACAACCCTCAGAATGGGAGAAAATATTTGCCAATGAAGCAACTGACAAAAGATTAATCTCCAAAATTTACAAGCAGCTCATGCAGCTCAATATCAAAAAAACAACCCAATCCAAAAATGGTCAGAAGACCTAAATAGACATTTCTCCAAAGAAGATATTCAGATTGCCAACAAACACATGAAAGAATGCTCAACATCATTAATCATTAGAAAAATGCAAATCAAAACTACAATGAGATATCATCTCACACTGGTCAGAATGGCCATCATCAAAAAATCTACAAACAACAAATGCTGGAGAAGGTGTGGAGAAAAGTGAACCCTCTTGCACTGTTGGTGGGAATGTAAATTGATAGAGCTCCTATGGAGAACAGTATGGAGGTTCCTTAAAAACTAAAAATAGAACTACCATATGACCCAGCAATCCCACTACTGGGCATATACCCTGAGAAAACCATAATTCAAAAAGAGTCATGTACCACAATGTTCATTGCAGCTCTATTTACAATAGCCAGGACACGGAAGCAACCTAAGTGTCCGTCGACAGATGAATGTATAAAGAAGATATGGCACATATATATAATGGAATATTACTTAGCCATAAAAAGAAACGAAATTGAGTCATTTGTAGTGAGGTGGATGGACCTAGAGTCTGTCATACTGAGTGAAGTAAGTCAGAAAGAGAAAAACAAATACCATATGCTAACACATACATATGGAATCTAAAAATCAAACAAAAAAATGGTCATGAAGAACCTAGGGGCAAGACAGGAATAAAGATGCAGACCGACTAGAGAATGGACTTGAGGATACAGGGAGGGGGAAGGGTAAGCTGGGACAAAGTGAGAGAGTTGTGTGGACATATATACACTACTAAATGTAAAATAGCTACCTAGTGGGAAGCAGCCACATAGCACAGGGAGATCAGCTCGGTGCTTTGTGACCACCTAGAGGGGTGGGATAGGGAGGGTGGGAGAGAGGGAGACACAAGAGGGAAGAGATATGGGGATATATGTATATGTATAACTGATTCACTTTGTCCTAAAGCAGAAACTAACACACCATTGTAAAGCAATTATAGTCCAATAATGATGTTAAAAAAAATGTATAGCACATCCTAAAGGGTATCACTCCAGCCCCAAGGGTATAATCTACAAGATGACATTTCAGCTGTTACCTTCAAAAAGTCATTCCAGGGCCTCCCTGGTGGCGCAAGTGGTTGAGAGTCCGCCTGCCGATGCAGGGGATACGGGTTCGTGCCCCGGTCTGGGAGGATCCCATATGCCGCAGAGCGGCTGGGCCCGTGAGCCATGGCCGCTGAGCCTGCGCGTCCGGAGCCTGCGCGTCCGGAGCCTGTGCTCCGCAACGGGGGAGGCCACAACAGTGAGAGGCCCGCATACCGCAAAAAAAAAAAAAAAAAAAAAAAAAAAGTCATTCCACCATCATATTAGGCCTGCAATTTCTAGATGGTATGGCGTGAGGTATGACCAGTGTATCCCAAGATCAGTGTCATGGCTATTTTCCAGTAGATTGGGTCCCCTTGATTCAAGGCAATGTTTTTCAGGGTCCCTGTCAGTTTTTTAGATCATCTGTAAGCCCTCAGATTGCCACACCAATGGAGTCATTGTGGGCAGGAAAGGAAAACCCACACCTAGAGTATGTGTTAATTCTGTGCAGGATAAATTGTTGATTTTTTTTTCAGATGGAAAAGTTTCAGGGTAATCAAACTGTCAATAAGTTGGCCAAGGACAGGGCTGGCTGACATGCTGTCCACGTGGTTATTTAGTGATACTTCTGCCATGGATATTCTCTGGTGGCATCACTATGCACTACCAAGCCCCTCACACTTTATCACCCCCATAGGCCCATCCACATGCTTCTTTCACAGACCACCTTGTCCCCAGTCTTCTAACCATGCTCTTTCCAGGCACCTGACCACTCATTAATTTTCCAATGCCCTTAAGTCTGTGTCTATATTTACGTCTGACCACTTCTCCCTCCATACAAAATGAGTGACCAGCTTCCCTAACTGAAGCTCTGCCCTCCATGAGGATTTCCCTCCTTTGGGTCCATTCCTCAGTGGGGTGATATTGCAATAGCTATTTGAGGTTTGAACCAACATACTGCACCAATCCCTCCATGAACCAAGCTCAGGGCTTTTCCTCTTCTATCAATTGGTCATGGAGAACCCACAGGGGTGAACTGAGGAGAGGCATCAGTGCAGAAGTGGTAGGTGACATGGGACCTGCACCATCTGCTCACTCTGCTATTTGTGCCCTCTGAACTCACTCAAGTCCACACTAAATGGAACACCTCCCTCTTACAATGAGTCATTGTCTCAGCAGGTCTGACATACCGAGCTCATAATTGGATGGTTCTGACCATGTGGTCACTTGCTCTCCCATAATTAGGCGCTCAAGTCTCTTTTCGGGTCTCAAAGCTTGCCAACAGTTGCTTTCCAAATAGTAATAGTTTTCTGCCACAGATGATACGGCCTAGCACAGGAATCCTAGCGGTCCGTGCTGTGATGCTCCACCTGGGCTGGACAGAAGCTCCATGTGACCTCTTTACCTACCACAGACTCCTCTAAGACCATGGAATCTGCAAATTCATATGACTCAAGAGGCAGGACTCTGTACCACAGCCTAGGCCAGTGGCCAGTGCAGAGCGCTTTCTTCTCTGAGGCCCGCCCCAGCCTAGCAGGCTGCTGCTCCGCCTGGTACAGTTCAGAGCAATATTCCCAGGTGTGGAATATGTCATCATATTGTGTCCTCTTGCACTCACTCTCTCATGCCCATAAGGATATAAGAAGACAGAGCTGGCTGTTAAAAGCACTCAGGGCTCAACCTATGAGGGTGTCCTGCCTCTTCTTGCTGCCTTCATGCTCTGGTCTTACACTAATTTCTCAGAATGACCACGAACTTCCCTTTGAAGTTCTACCATAAGGTGCCATGGTAAATACAGTCCAGATGAAGAGGAATCACTCCAGGCTTAAAGAGAACCACACTTGTACAGATCCACTATAATCAACACTCAGAGATAACTGTAGAAACAATTCAGATCACATCCTCACTGTCTTGCTTAACCCCTTTCACTGCCTTCTCAAGCTTTCTTTAGTGTGGTATTCAGGGCCCTTCTGGATCTGGCCCCTGCCCACTTCTTCAAGCTTCAACTCCTTCCTGTCCCCCACCACGTTCTACATACTCTGACTGCACTGAGCTAATTATTGTCCCTTTATGCAATATTTCAGTGCGTTTGGCCTCCTTAATTGTGTCAGTAGGGAGGGTAACTACTCATCCCCTTAAACACACACAAATGTCTTCTTCTCCCCTGGTAGGGTCAGGTGCCCCCACTACTCTGCCTGCACTGCCCCTTCCTTATGGCCCTGTTCACACTCTACTATAATACTGGTTCATTAGTCTGCCTCCCTCCTTCCCTAGGCTGTGCGCTGCTTCAAGTTAGGCACTAAGCCCTGTTCAGTCGTTTTATCCTCATCACTACTGCAAAGCCTGACACAAAGGTATCAATAGATGTCCAATTAATAAATGAATAAATACATGTAGGTAAAAGTATGTATGTTTCACATACACACACATAAATGATCCATACTACAACAAAATGATTCATAAACTTATACAACTCAAACTGCTCCCACTGCAGAATTCTCCCATTTGAGAATCTGAGGTATTTGCAGGAAGGGAGTATTACTTGGTATTTCTGATCATTTACAAGTGGTCTAAGCCCTGCCCCCAAACCTCAAGATGTCCCAGTTGCAATAAATTTATAACTCATCCCCATTCTGCTTTCACTGATCACCAGCAGTCCCCAACCTTTTGGGGACTGGTTTCATGGAAGACAATTTTTCCACGGATGGGGTGGGCCGGGGGTATGGTTCAGGCAATAATGCGAGCGACAGGGAGCCATGGGGAGCAGCAGATGAAGCTTCGCTCGCTGGCCCACCGCTCACCACCTGCTGTGCAGCCTGGCTCCTAACAGGCTGTGGACCGGTACTGGTCTGTGGTCCAGCAGTCGGGGACCCCTGCTAATCACCATTACCAGTCTCACCCTACCAACCACCATTACCACCACAAACCCCTTAAACATTCCCTCTTCTTTGCTTTCAAAATGATGACTCCAGCTGAAATGGAGCAACAGGCTAGAGGTTTCTGGGTTCTACATTTTCTCTGTTCCCAGTGGCCAATCCTGCTGCCTCGTTGGCTATGTCAGCCACTGTACTCCTTAATAATTCCCAACCATGAGATACAGCTTAAACCATTCTTGGTAGATGGGAAATTTCACAGCTATTCTCAGCCCTTCTTCTAGAGGGTAATATTTCTGCTAAATCACCAATAGCAGCTCCAAGGTTTTTTAGTTCTTTCAGGTAATGGTTCCTGAAGAATGTGTGAATCCCATAAAAATCACATTCTTATCAGGCCACTGAGGCAGGGTGAACGTCCTCTGCTTCTCCTTTGATCAAAGAGGTGACTCTGACCATCTCAAAATGTTGCACAGTAGAGAGCATCATAGCACCCAGGCACTGCCCCAAATCAGGATGCAACCACAGTCCCAAAGTCTTCATGGATATTTCCATGGACAGTAAACAGGCACATATACAAGCTGGATCCTGGAGACAACCTCGGGTCTCCCCTAATGTGCTTAGAACCACAGATATTTAGGTTAGCCAAGTTTATCGTTGACTAAAAGTTTATATATGTTTTAATATGGTAATAATCATTCCTAATATTCTCAACACAGATTTATGTCTCAATCTTGGTTTTGAGCAATGTCTTACAATGGATATTTCAGAACAAAATATATCTAATCAAAATTGATGTTATTAATTTTGATTTTTAAAAAGATCTCAGCTCTGGGACACTTTTATGAAGCTATATCTCTCCGAAGAGCCAGCCTGCTGCCATCAGCATCCTTAAGCATTCACTCTACTGCACCCTGGCCAGAACACACTGGGGTCTGGCTCTAGTCTGGATCCCCACATGGAGGCATAGGACATACCAGAGAAATCCATCTGCAATTGATTAGCGTGGTGATTGGATTTGAACCCAGGTCTTAAGAGGAAAGGTTTAGGAGAAAGGGTGCATTATGAAATCGAGTAAACAACAATGTGGTCATGCCCCCAGCAGGCAGTAAATCACTAGTCTAAAATCAGTTTCAGTTTCTGCTTTAATTTCTTTCTTTCTTTTTTTTTTTTTTTTTTTTTTTTTGCAGTACGTGGGCCTCTCACTGTCGTGGCCTCTCCCATTGCGGAGCTCAGGCTCCGGACGCGCAGGCTCAGCAGCCATGGCTCATGGGCCTAGTTGCTCCGCGGCATGTGGGATCTTCCCGGACCGGGGCACGAACCCATGTTCCCTGCATCGGCAGGCGGACTCTCAACCACTGCGCCACCAGGGAAGCCTTAATTTCTTTTTAAACTCTAAGTTTGCTGACGAAATTTGGAATTCTCCATAGAGAGTATCTGACTGATTTGTTTCTCAAAGGTTTCAAGGGCTTGCAAAAGAAATGTGATTTTAGTTTACAGCTTTTAAAACTCACTCTGCTTGAAGTGGTTTGCACATGAAGGTTGTAGCTACATGTCAACACAGCTTGTTGAAAAGTTTAAAATATCAGTCTTTAAACTTTATTGTTGGTGGTTGTTATTCCTTTGGTCGGTTATATATAAGTTGTATAACCAGTCTGACTAGTTTTCCCCCTGACCGATTTGACAGCTGATCTTGGTGTTATTGTTGAAACAACCTGAGAGCTGCTTTGGCTCCCAACTCCCTAAAAGTTAAATACCGAGGGCAAAGTTCATAACTATAAAAACCACCTTCAGGCTTATAGCCTGGACTTACCATCAAGTTTTTATCAGCTCTCAAGGTGGGCTTATTAGAGTAGGACTAGAGGATAACATTTCTATTCCTTAGTTGACATTACTCAGGGGTAGACTTATCCTTGTCTGTATGCTCCCTTACCTATGAGGGGAATTCATAAGATAGGAAATAGAATGTGTAAACCAGGGTCAAACTTAAGCTATGTGTCAGATTTGTCTATCTGTAGTAGAATCACTTGGCAGATCTTACCCCAAAAGTCTTTTTCTACCCTACATGCCCATAGACACAATCCCTTAGGAACAGACAATTATGACCTTACATTCTCCACTTCCCAGGTTTTACTCTCTCTTAATCACATTAATTAATTTTCAAATTGACAACGAACATGCAATGAAAAGAGAAAAATAGTTCTCATTCTTTCTGGCTTCTGTTGGTCTCTCCCTCATCCTCTCTCTAAACACAACAAAAAGAATCTTTTCTCTAAATTAGCAATTTTTCACAAACGTCCTCTCATTCTGGACTTTTGCCTCCCTGATATCTTATTTCATGTTTTCTAATCCTGCATATCACACACTCAAGGTCACTGTCAATGTCATTTGTCTAGAGCAGAATGGCTGCCTTATGGGGAGTGGATCGTCTGTCATCAGAGGTGTCCAAACAGAAGGTGAATGACACTTACCTGTGATATTATTGAGTAGGGGTTGTGTTACGTGGGTCTGAGGTCCTTTTCAACTCTGAGATTCTATGTCTGATTACTGAAATTCGTGTTTCCCCAGACCATGTCAGCCTGGGATATATGGTGTTACATTAACAGCAATAAATGACCTTCAGCAATTAGTACAGCCACCCAAAGTCATTCCTGGCTGTTTCTAGGCATCTCTAGCTGTGTTTCATGTGTTCTTCCAAGTCCTTTCAGCCATGTAAGGTCTGGCCCTTTCTCTCCTGCTCTACCTCCTGTTACCAATGCCTCCTTCTGCACATCTGCTACACTAACCCACTTGCAGCACTTGTCACAGTTTCCAGAACACAGTCCAGCTGCACTTACCAAGCACCAGCAATCTTGCTAGTCACTGCCATCGCCTCCACCAGGTGCTGCCTGGAGCCTCCAGGTGCCAAGGCAGAGGTCTGGCTCTCCGGTTCCTCAGTGTAGGCTGTAGAGTGGGCAGAGGGGAGGAGAGTGTCATTTTCCCCACTGGTGATCACACTGTGCTACATGGGTACTGTGGTGGCTTCACTTCTGCACTCCCCCGTGGCAGTAGCACATATCCACATCCTCACCAGGCCCTAACGAAGGGAAGAGTGTACTTCCCTGCCCTCTCACTTTTGCCTTGATCATGTGACTTGTTTTGACCAATATGATGTTGATAGATAAGACATTAACAGAGGCTTTAAATCTGCTGCTGGCATCACCATGAGAACCTACTCTGGGAAGCCTGGTCCCCAACATGAAACACAGGGAGAAGAGCCGCCCCAGATTACCTGCAGACCCACAGCCTGAAACAGTCACCCCACCAACCTGAAGAACCATGAGAAGAAATTACTGTTGAATTAGCCACTGAGTTTTAGGATGGTTGCTTGTGGAGCATTACTGTGGTGATAAATAACTGATTAGGCTACATGGAGATGTCCCTAAACTTCCATACCCCCATCCTGCTTTGAACAGGGCAGCTTGCTTCATCAGTCTGAGTTTCTAAAAACGATGCCTCAGATTTTGTATTCAAAAGAAGGGAGGCTGGTCTTCTGCAACACAAACTTTAAAACTACTGGATTAGATGATCCCTTACAGTGCACACCATCTAGAACACTGAGGGAGCTGCTAAGGCCCTGCTCTGCCCAGGACTTTCCCAGCTTTTGCACTAAAGTCCCAAGTTCACAGAAAACCCTCTTCCTGGGCCTAACAAAGCAGTCTAATTTAATGCACTTTCTAAAGAAAAAGCTTCAGGACTTTCTGGCACTCTCCTCTGCCTTCCTTTCCTCTCTTTGGCCACTGTCAAGTACTATGAAGTCTCATGAGGCCATTTCTCCATTTCTGTGCATCCTGAAGGGGGAAATGGGGCTGCTAGACCCTAACCTTTAGTACCCACCCCCCCTCAACCATTCCATTCATTTCCAACTGTGTTACCCCCATGACTTGGGTCTCCAGCACTGACAGCTGATGAGGAATGCAGGACAGGCTCTGGCTGTCTGAGTGTAAGATATGCTCTCTCTCCCTTCTTTCTACTCTTCTGGGAAAAACTGCCTCCATTTCTGCCTACCATTATATGAACAAGCAATGGAATCCTAGAATACCTGTGTCTAGCAACTGAGCTGGCTTCAAAGTATCCCACACTCACCTTCCCAAAATGAATAAAGATATAGAGCCTTCATTAGAAAGACCTTGATTATCCTATATACACTAGTTTAGAAACATGAATCTTTCACTGTCTTGGCGTTTTCCATCTTTCTTTTGAGCTAGACCAAATGAGTCATGAAATCACTCAACAGTTTTGCAAACAGCAAGATGAATCTTACCTGATCATCATTCGTTACTGTTCACCCAACTATCACTATTAATGAAGGTAGCTGGCACTGACCCAAGCAATGAAAATTAAACCTTTCTTTAAAAGACAACCTGTTTTAGACAGGAAAGACCAAAAAAATGCTTATAGAACATAAAGGCTTCCTGAATTCAACTCAACTTGACTATAACAAGAAGAAGTTAGTATATACATCACTACAAAATTACACTGTTGATAGAGGATACTATTAAAATGTCTTTCTTAAAGTAATGTTCAAGTTTTATTTCTAGTATTGAAAACAACTTAACAGTGGAATGGCAAAGAAATTGTGATGGATTCACATAGGGAAATTCTACACAGCAGTGGCAAAGAGTGAACTACTCAGATAGGCAAAAATATGCAAGAATCTTTGTTACTGAATGAAAAAGCCAGACACAGAAGAGTATCTAGTGTATGATCCCATTTATATGAAGTTTAAGAAGAGGTAAAATGAATCTGTGGTGACAGATGTGAGAGCACACTTTTTGTATTCTCCAATGGAGATGTTTGGGGAAGAAGGTGTCCCCACTACCTTCAAGAGAGAATGGCCTCGGGCTTCCCTGGTGGCGCAGTGGTTGAGAGTCCGCCTGCCGACGCAGGGGACACGGGTTTGTGCCCTGGTCCGGGAAGATCCCACATGCCGTGGAGCGGCTAGGCCCGTGAGCCATGGCCGCTGAGCCTGCACGTCCGGAGCCTGTGCTCCGCAACGGGAGAGGCCACAACAGTGAGAGGCCCGCGTACCACAAAAAAAAAAAGAGAGAGAGAATGGCCTCGAATTCTCCATCGAGAGATGGCCTTGCAGAACCATCAGGACTCCATGACCCCAGAATGTCACTGTGCCTCTTCCCTAATTTCATCCTGATAATAGTGCTCCGGAACATAAATGTGGTTGAAACCTATTCTTTTATATACCTTGTAGGAACCCAGCCTTGATCTCTGCCACCCCAGAAAGTTCAATGATGCCACACTATTTAATAATAGAAAAAAGAATAAGGAAAATAGGAGTTCATCTCACAAATCACAGGTACTGCAGCCAAAGGTCTTAGCAAACACAAAGCACTTAGGATGTACAAGCCCTAATCTAAGTGCTCATTTAAACTTTTCAATAACCTGGGCGATTGTACTATTATTATCCCCATTTTCCAGGTCGGAAAACTGACACTAGTAAACAGCAGAAATGGGGCTTAGAACACACAGTCTGATGTCAGAGTCTGTACCCGTGATGAGTATATATTATATTGCCCTTAACCTGCTTGATATTTCTTTACATTTTCCTCCAATGTAATACCGTATTCCCTGAAATACGACAAATCAGATAGCTTCATCATTCTTCTTTATTAGAAAAAGTGTTATCCTTTTGTTCCTAATGCTATTAGGGTCATAGCAGACTTGGATTCTGAATGTCTGTATCTCTTTTTATCCCTCCCACCCCCTTATCCCTTTCACTCTTAGGAAAAATAGAAAATTGTCATTCACTTTCCATCTTCTCATACCACTTTGACCAAAGCCAAGCTTCCCTAGTTAGCCACGTCCGACATCTCCAGCAGTAATCTAATGTGCCATAAAATGTTTCAGAAAGATATTCTTTTACTCCTTGGAGTGCTGATCAAATTCTCCTAAACAGAATCAGGATGAATTTTATAACAAACAGAGACCAAACAAGGGAAGAAGTCAAGGATCTCTGGTTTAAGGTAGAGTTATCTGAACCCTTTTTGTTTCCCCCACCCCTCTCCAATAAGGAAAAGAGTGCTTTAAATCACAAACATCACTGTCAATGAGTACTGGAAAACTTAATGCACCAGAGGGCAGGCAGATCAAAGCTTAGCACCTGGAGAGTCCCACATGGTGTAGATTAATAAAACAATGCCCTCCATTACATAAATCTTGAGCAAGGCTGCTCACGGATACACACCCCCCCAAAAAATTACTGTATGGGTCAGATAACTGATATACAATACATGTAGTCTCCCTACTGGGAAGCCTTCTCTCACCCTAGTTCAGTTGTTGACACAAAGCAGGGAGACTTTACTTTGTTTTAAACTTCTTTTGTCTAAAATTGACATTACAGATTCTGGACCTGGACACAGCACATCTGCAAGCCTGCGGAAATACCAAGATCCTGCCTGCTCCTTTGATTGTTACATTTAAGATATCATGTGTGCTACCAGCTCAGCTGCTGCAAAGCATTAGAAGCCATTATTCTGGGCTTGTAAAGTACTTTGGAAATACTATAGACCAGGATTAGAGAAGATGAGTATTCCACATGGTTTCAGGAAGGACGATCACCAAGGGCAGTGCTATATAGTTAGATTGATCTATGATCCACATGTGGGAAGCAATATCTTAAGAATCCTGCTGAAGGTGTCTATGTGAATATGTGTGTTAGTGGTTTTGAAACGAACGTGTTAGTCAAGCTCTAGAGAAAGAAAAAAAGTTGGAAAGGGGGGCATACGCGTGTCCAGCGTTTTTGTAGTTTTCTATGACAGGCTGAAAGCAAAACCAAAACTGAATCCAAATATTCACTGCTGAATGTCACTTTGGAATTTGGCTGACAAGACCTGTGGCTTTTTTATAAGTGAGAGGCAAATCATATGGAAGTCGTGAGCCCAAGTGTAAGGTAGCAGAGGTTTCAGTATTACATTCTATGTAGGAAATTTTAGCATGCGTTGATACTGTCCTGGAAACTTTCCCAGTGATAAAAATAAGATAACTTTCATTTGCGTAAGCTATTTAATGCTGCTAGATCCCAAGCAGTGCAAAAAATTCTACTCAGGTATATCTAAGACTCACAAATCATTGGTTCATAATGCTCACGAGCTTTATGCACGCATGAGTTATGTGTACAGGATACTCACATGATGATAAACAGGCACTGGCAGAGAATAAACATACTGTATATATAACCTAATAATGTCGTGGCGTTGTGTAACATGGCTCCCCTAATGGTTTTCTCGTTTGAATCTCACAAGTGGTCTATGTGTTTGGAAAGACAAATATTAATTAATATACCAAAATTACAAATGAGAAAACTGCATCCCAAAGAAATTTAGTGACTTATGCAAGCTTTTGTGATTATTAAGCAACAACTTCATGGAATTCAAGTTGTCTTCCTACAAGCCCATCATAAATTCCACCACACCGCATAGAGAGCACAAGAAGTTGACTTTATCTGCTCTACCCTGAACTATTCTCAAGAAACTTTGGGATTTACAGAGACTAAGAGAAATGGAAAAATGAAAGTCTCTCCCACGTCATTTTGTCATCATTACCTCTCTCAGAAAATATATATACACCATCATTTCCTGAAAGGAGTTTAGCCAGACATGGGGGGGCTGGTGCAGATACCGCAGTCTCGGCATCTACCATCATTCTATGCAAAGGATCTACATGCTTATGTTTTTTTGCTAAGTGGCACAACAAATCCTTCAGCTCATAGAATGCATTAATTTTGAGGTGTTTGGTTGGGAGGAAGCGAAGAGTAAGGAAAATCTATTCTGAGTTTATGCATATTTTTTATTGTCTTTTTTGTTGTTGTCTGTCATGAGTAAGGAAGCAATACATGGTCACTCTGGAAAATTTGGAATATACAGAACACATAATCATCCTGTATATAGTTTTCTATAGGAGCACATCAAGATTATAAACTATTATCCAGTCTATTTAACTTGAAAACAATCATTTCTGTTATCCCAAAGGAATGAAACCAGAATGGCCCAGAGGGAAGGGGCTGGATATTGCAATGAGCAGCATCATGATGTTGCACCCAATTCCATTGTAGATGCTTATGTTGTTTTCAGACACTGAATGTGGACCAAGGAGCTGTTCTACAATGCAGATGCCATAGCCTTTCTCTTTATCAGGGCTGGAAAAGAGGATGCAATGAAAGAGAAAGGAGATTTAGGTTCTGGAGAAGAGTTTGGGAACTGGTTTAGAAAAATAGCCAAACAGACTAACAGAGAGCTCGATCACAATAATAGAACTTTTTTGGAGACCTTACTGTGTTCCAAGGTCTGTATTAAATACTTTTTGTTTCATTTATTTATTGGTTTTTAATTGTACATTTTATGTTTGTTTTACTATTTTTAACAAATACTTGAGGTAGCATATACACTTTTTTTATGCATCTACATTTTACTGATGTGCCAAATGAAGTTCAGAGACATCAAAGAGCCTTACCAAGGTACGGCTGAAGCGGTGGTAGAGCTAGAATGTGAACCTAGTTCTGAAGCCATAGAAGCTGAAGTCTTAAGAAAAACTTGATGCGTATTTAGTGTAAAATATTAAGCCGCACTCATTTTGCTTTTCCCTCTCAAGTCCTTTCTATCACTTAATCCTCACCCCAACTTCCTGGGGTAGGTATTATTAGCCCCACTTTAAGTGAGAAAATTGAGCCCCCAGAGTGAGGGGGAGGCTTGTCTAAGATCATCTTGCTGTGAACTGGCAAAGCTAGACTCGGACGCAGATGTGATGGGTCCCAAATCTTACGTTCTTTCCTCAGCATCACACCCATTCTCTGGCTCACTCTGTCACCTAGTCCCAAGTAAGAAGTACCTTCTTAATGCTATTCAGCCAAGAAACCATCATTTCTATGTTGCTTCCCTCTTTTCCATCAACCAAAAATCCATTATCACTACTCAACCCATTAAGACCCCATATAACTGGTGTAAATATAAAAGAAACCTAGCAGAGTATTTTAAACCAGATCCAGTCATTCAGAATGGGACTTAACTATCTTGCAACTGCCATTTCAGAAAAAGCCGACATGACTGTGGAAGGCCATAGAACTTTCTGAACAGCCGGCCTATCGAAGGCAGATTGAGATGCTTTAAGCTGATTGCTTTGATCCACATTTCTTCAGCTCCAGGCCTCCCTCCTGTGAGTAGCCCTCCCATTGAAGTCCATGAGAGGCTGGAACCCCTGGGAAAATAGGTAATATAGAATACAGCCCTTTGTTCTTTGGCTGGCCTGTCAAAAGTCTTTAATTTAAAATAAATCCCTTTTCTCACTTGTATTCAATTATTCCTTTTTGGCTAAAATGTCTCAGTGAGTGTGTGTTATTTCCTGCTTAGTCTTTTAAGGTTTTTGTCTAAAAAAAAAAAAAAAAAGAAAGAAAAAAAAGGGAGGTCCTTCTATCTTGGAGAATAAGTGCATCTTGCAGTTTGAAGCAGAAACCATACCGACAAAAAGCTTTTTATTTTTTCAAATACATTAGCTGCGGTTATAACTTCAAACCCCGGTAGGATTTCAATCACATTGGGATACATGCAATTTATGGCAAAATAAAATAATACCAGGGCATTTGGAATATAAGAATATTCCTCATTTACCTTTTTTGAAATACTGTAAAAATATACCTTTGTGCATAAGTGAATGTATCAGGTTTTAAAAGTTATTTTCTTCATAATCATAACAAGGGTCCAGGAGTTAGGGTTCAGAATGGCTTTTCCATGAGTTTTCAGGAAACGCGTTTCTGTCCAACAGTTGACAGAAATAGAGAGGTTTTGCTGAACGTGCTATATTTTCATGTGCCTCTTGCCTCACAATTCTGAAGGACACAAATTACTAGCCATAAATCTGCCTTCTCTCCTAAGACCAAATCCATTGATTGAAGTTGTACTGTTTTGGTGATTTTTTTGTTGTCATTAGGCATGCTGTAGCATTTCTTTTGCTCAACTATTTGAAAAAAATATTTCCTATTCCTCCAATGATCTCAATTACATATGTATCATATTACAACATAATCTAGGCTGGCCATCCTGACTTGGCTTCAATATTCTTGTAAAGAGTGTTGACAACAGACCAGATCAGTGTCCACACAGTGGACATTCAACAAATTGATGATGTGAATTAAACAGGCTTATAATCTTGTTTGGTAGCTGCAGATTCAGACTTCAGTATTTAGCAATAAATGTTACCAAATAATGTTTTAATCTATGCTCAGCCTTTTTTTCTTTTTTAATATGGCCAAAAACACAAAAGATAAAAAGTATATGTAAGTGAATGTTTGTGTGTGTGTATGAATGTATTCAGGTTTTAAGCCCTCCCCCCGCCAAATGCCAGAGATGATATCCGATCAGGTTCTACTCCGGGCTTTTTACACACATTTTAAATGGCTTGCCTTTAAAGACACTTGCCTTTTCACTACATCTCTATTGTATAATATATGCATATATGCAATTTATATGTAATATAATAATTATAATTATGTATAATATTATATATGATATACAGCGGCATGTATACATAATTACATATATTTTATATGTGTATATATATAAAAGCTTATTTCAAATCCTCACCAAAACTGACCATATTCCTTTACCATTTTTAGAGCAGGGACAGAGTTTTTTCATTACCCCCATAAGGGAAATGAAAGTCGTTTCTAAGTGTTCCACCATGGGACTGTGTCTCTTTTGCTTTTGCCAGCTGATCTCTGCCTCTGTTGAATCTTTGGACCCACCAAGTTGTCAAGATCCACTCCCTTCTGCAGCTCGTGGCACATCAAGCCATGAGCTTTACTGCTCAACAGAGATGTAGTGAAAAGGCAAGTGTCTTGGCAGCCATTTAAAATGTGTGTAAAAAGCCCAGAATAGAACCTCATCAGATATCAACTCTGGCATTTGGCAGAGGGAGGGCTTAAAACCTACCCAGCACCATAATTTATTGTGCCAGGAAGTAGGAAACTGAGGATTCAGAATGTAATCCATCTTCAAATATTATTTCTGGCAACATTTTTCTCACCAAGCATGACCCCACAAATTGAATCTTGCCTTCCCATCTTAGGTCTGCATTCCATAAGTTCTATTCTAAAAGTGAACTGTTTATACGGGCAAGAAGAAAGTTGGTCTCATAATAAAGCAGAGAAAGATTTAAGATTTGGCGGGCTTCCCTGGTGGCGCAGTGGTCAAGAGTCCGCCTGCCGATGCAGGGGACACGGGTTCGTTCCCCGGTCTGGAAAGATCCCACATGCCGTGGAGCGGCTGTGCCCGTGAGCCATGGCCGCTGAGCCTGCGCGTCTGGAGCCTGTGCTCCGCAACGGGAGAGGCCGCAACAGTGAGAGGCCCGCGTACCGCAAAAAAAAAAAAAAAAAAAAAAAAAAGATTTAAGATTTTCTAGCTAATCGTTTTTTACTTTCTTCCTTTTACCCCCCTCCAGATTACATAAACAACTTTTATAGCTCATATTTTAAGTAGACCTTGTGAAAAGCTGCCACCATACCAAATTCAGCACTCTTTTAATTAACTGTGGATATGGATAGTCAGGAATGCATGCAAAATTTCAAACCTTAGATAATACACAACGCAGAGTACGATCATGGCTCACCACGGTCCCAGCGGCAAACCTGAGATGATACAAAAGCCTCACTTAAGTGAATAATTGTGTTTACTTCTCTTTTTAAAACTTCCTCTCTATCTTTTGACCAAAAGAGCATCTGTTTAAAAGGAAATGTTAGCACAACTATTTCAATCAATCAAAACTAATAATAGTTAGCAATAATAGCCAAACACTTGTTTCCTATTTGCCAAAAACTATGCATTTTATCTGTTAATTATCAGAGTCACACTATGAGAGAATCTGTTATCCCCATTTTAGATGAAACTGAGGCATAGAGATAAATCTAACTTACTAAGTCACACAGCTGTAAGAAGTATCTTTTGACCTAGTAATCCCATTGCTGGGAAGAAAACAACTCGAAAGAAAGAAAAACCTGTATACACAAATACATGAATGGCTTTGAGATACGTATTAAATTACTTGCTCCAGATCACACAACTATTTAGTGAAGAACCAGGTTTTGAACCCAAGCAGTCTGCATCAGCAACATACACTTAATTACAATACCATACTACTTGCTCCAAGCTACAAGTCTATAAAAACTTGGCACTGTGCCTTCAAGTGCTTGCAGTATAGCACAAGGGATAATAACACTGGGAAACAATTAGAAGACAAGTAAATGATGAAATGCATGACAGATACTGTAGTGGATTGGGCTGGAGCATCCAGAGAAGTATTCTGGAGGAAGAGACTTGAGCCAGATGCTGAGGATGATGGGGCTTTGGAAGATAGGAAGGCAGGGCACTGATGAATAATAATTATCCTTTATTCGGCACTTACTAATAGCTTTACATTTGTCAACTAATTTAACCAAACAACATGCAATCCTTCTGCTCAGAGATGCACCATATCTGAGGTGTTACCAGCTCAAAGAACCAGCTTTCAACTTGAAAACTCAACCATAGAAGAAGACCACACCTCTAACTACACTGTAGCTTTCCAGTGAAAAGTACCTCTTTATTAATCCTCCCCAACTCATCAAATAGTATTTTGAAGAGGGCACGAGAGGGCTGAGGAGAAAAAAGAAAGACAAAATGTGCTCCCATTTTCCAGATTCAACCCAATCAGCCTTCCAAAAACACCCATCCACCATATTCCCTGCCTACTAGATATCTACCCTGGCTCTGTCATTTTACAACCACATCCACTCACTCATCCACTTGAACTCATAGATTGCTGATATTATAAATTTTACAATCAAGAGATACATAAATATTTTCCACATTAACAATGGTCCTCACTAGCCTAGTATGCTTAACAGGTGCTTAAAAAGTAAGTGCATTTTCTCTTTCTAGAGTTTAATATTCCATACAGTGTTATTAATCATTTTATTATGAAAATCTTCCCAAAATGTATTTAATTGTTGCTATTTGATCCATCAGATAAAGATGTGTTAAAGGACCTACCAGTGGACCCTTGCGTTTCCAACATTTTCTTCGACTAATTTTAGCCTGCATTATTCCATACATATTCACAATTGTTACATTTGCATTGTGGATTATACATTTATAGGTATAAAATAACCCTCACTGTTGACTTTAAATATTACTCTGATGTCCAGAATTTGCATTTGACAGCACAGCCAAATAATCACTAGACCAATAAAAGCTTATGGAGATAGGCTGCTGAGTACAGTGCCACAGAGAGCAAACAACTGACATCAACCATCACAACAGAAAATAAAAGTCCCTCTCCCAGATCTAACCCCTTTACCCTCCCAGAGACCATTTATTGGAGGGGAGATCAGGTCTTCTTGAGGAAAGATCTTGCAGTGCAACTGTAAGTACAATGGTCAATGTTCCTCTGATATTTCCCCCAAGTAACTTTAAGTTAATTGCCATGGCAACTGTGTACTGGGGAAAGGGAACACGGGCTTTTTGAAGACCAGCAGATACAGTCTGAGCTGATACTAATAGCAGAAGACTCAAATGCCAGCATGGTGCTCTAGTTAGAGTAGGGGCTTTGAAGGTCAGGTGTTACATTACTATATATCCTAATTTGATCTCACACTTACTACAACGGCTTATGTCCCCAAGCCCTGAGTGTATAATTAAAGTACTTAGCAGCTGCCAGAATCATCACATTTGTAAGCTGACATGGATAGTAGGAGCCATTATGGTGGGAAAAGCCAAGTGGAAGCACGTGAAACTACCCCCAACCTTGCCCAACCAAGATTATAACATGAGAAGCAATACCTCACCACTGCAAAAAAAAAAAAAAAAAAAAGGGGGGATACAGGTATATGGATCCCTATCACATCCCTGTTCAATTCAATTGTCTGACTCCTAAACAAATGAGATTAACTGTGACAGATGATGGTGGATTACCATGAACTCATCCAGGTACATGTCCCAATCACAGCTGCTCTAGTAGATGTGCCATTTTCACTAGTGAGATCAATACAGCTTTTGGCACTTGGTAAGCAGCCATCAATGTGACAAATGTATTCTACTTAATTCACAACACTAAGGAGAATGAAAGGCAGCTTAGCTTCATGTGAGAGGAACACCAATACATGTTGACTATCTTACCCCAGAGCTATGTTATCAATAACTCTCCTGTTCTCCATCCTAATAGGGTTTGTAGGGACCCTGATCTTCTTGAGATTCCACTGGACTTTATGGTAGTCCACTATATTAATGACAACATGTTAGTTGGACCAAGTTAGTGAGATGCCCAAGAACCATCTGTATGCCAGAGCCTAAGAGTCTTGGAAAGCTGCCACATCACTGAAGCTGTTTAGAGATACAACAGATACAGGTACTATCTCTAGGCCCCCCAGGACATCTCTTCTAAGGCTAAGAGCTAGTTGCTCTGGGCTGGTCATTATATCATGCACATCATACCTTCAAGAAAGTGGCGTAGTGATTTCTGAGTGTCTTTGGGTTTTGGAAGCAGCGTTTACTGTCCATAGAATACTGCTTTTATTTATTTATCAAATGTCTTGGGTTGGGTTCCCCAGTAGCAGTTGCCAAGATAAATATGTGAGTAGTACAAGCAGTTTATTTGAAAGGGCAACCTAAGAAAATTAGAGAGGAAAGGGAAGGATCATTAAAGGATGTGTTATGGGCTTCCCTGGTGGCGCAGTGGTTGAGAATCTGCCTGCCAATGCAGGGGACACGGGTTCGAGCCCTGGTCTGGGAGGATCCCAAATGCCGCAGAGCAACTGGGCCCCGTGAGCCACAACTACGGAGCCTGCGTGTCTGGAGCCTGTGCTCCGCAACGAGAGGCCCACGCACCGCGATGAAGGGCCCCCGCTCACCGAAACTAGAGAAAGCCCTCGCACAGAAACGAAGACCCAACACAGCCATAAATAAATTAATTAATTTTAAAAAAAAAGGATGTGTTATATCAAGATTACCATCTTGGACACCTGAGGCTCAGTCCTACTGGAGAATTCTGGGAGAATATGTAGAACACACCTCAAAATCTTCCCAAACAAGTGGTTAACCCATCTGTAATTGCTTGAGAGTTGCTCCCAGAGGAATAAATTCTCTGACACTTCTGGTTTGCTCTGTGCGTGGGCTGTGAATGCTTCTAAACCTGCAGAGGGTTGTGGGTATTCAGAGTGAACAGCTTTTGATGTGTAGAAGTGACTGCCAAGGATATATGAGCCAGGCACTGAAACTGCTGGCTCTATCTGGTGACTTCCAAGGCTGCCACAGTTTCAGATGTGGCCAGAACCCAGAGGAGGTCCAGACCGTGGTAGAAACTGCCCCTGTACAGCCTATGTGACCCAGTATAAGCAATGCTGATAAGGGTAGCTGTAGTGGATAAGGATGCTCCACATGCCCCAGAGGTTGCTCCACAGAGATGTGGAGTCTCTGGCAAGCCTCAACAGGACAGTAGCTCCACATGCCCCAGAGGTTCCAGAACAAGGCCTTCTTTAGCAGAGAATTACTCTCCATTTGAAAAACAGCTACTGTGCAGGACATCAAATGATGTTGCACCTGGAGCTATGTTTCAAGAGTTGGGTATTGTCATATCCACCAAGTTATGAGTATGCATAGCACAGATTTCTTGTATAATGGAAATGGTATATTCAGGATTGGGCTCAACAAAATCCTAGTAAATTTCAAGGACAGAGGACCCAGACTCATGCCACCTACCTTTAATGCCATGCCTGACCCTCAATTGCATTCTCTCCTCAACCTATGGCCTCATTGGGCTCTTTGAATCTTCTTATCTTAAGAAATGGCTCTTCTTTCAAATTCACATTGTCCAATCAAGTTTGGGAACTTCAACAGTAGTTGATTTTGATGTAGATTTTCATTTAGACAGAGTGGTGGCTTCATATGGAGGCCACGAGCTATTCAGTGAACAACAGAAAGGGTTGGCTACTTCAGATGCTCTGCCAGCTGCTAATCAGGGTTCAGTAATCTGTGAAGATAACAGATTTAAGTTCCAGCTTCCTTTCTTCCATGAAAAAACATCTATGGGAAAAGCTGTCAGCAAATCCAATGTACCCACTCTGGGAAATGTCCTTAAAGAGAATGGGAATGATCTAAAAGAACTAGTTTGGAAAGAGTTTCTGAAGTTTCCAAATATCTCATTCTCTTGTCCTAAAGCTGCAAAGGAATTAATCCTCATGGGGAAAATGGCTCTACTTACACCCATTTATACTAAGCATTATATGATATGTTTTACATACTAAATCCTAATAACAACCCTACGGTGTAGGTAATATTAGGCCTATTTTACAAGTGAGAAATGTCAAAATCACAGAGAGAGAAAGCAATGGAGCCAGGATTCTAACTCTGCCTGAGCACGGAAGCTCATGCTTAATCACTATATTGAATGCCTAGTCAGATGGTCAAGTTTCTGCCTGCTGAAATCATCTACTAGGTGACACCTCCAGGAAAATCCTCTGCTCAAAAGAGCCTGCAATCATTGGCACAAGCATGGAATGATTTTTTTTCCCCCTCACAAAAGCAAATGGAACCAATAGGCTGTGGTCATTCTTCTTAACTTTCCAAGTACTCCCAAGGCCCTTCACACATAAAATTCTAGAGGCAGACAGTATAATCCTCAGAGAAAGAGTCAACCCTGCTGTTCTACTATCCTCAATACATGGCTTCCACCTCGAAGCCCAAAACAGAGGCCCTGAAACAGCTGTGTCCCTTCTAAAAAGAAAGACTGACAGAAGTCAATTCTCTGAGAAGGGGACAGCCATATACTAGCTGCCAACACACTCAACTGCTGGGGGATGGGTGTCCCAGTCCAGTAAAAGGGGAGCTAAACAGGACATCAACAGTGTCCACTACATTGTCCAACCATCAAATCCATATTCTGGACAGCAAAAAAAAGAGAAAGGAGCATCCTCATTCTCTTTAAGGGCATTTCCCAGAAGGGGTGGATACTGCTTCAGCGCATCATGTTCCTTTGGTCAGAAGTTAGTCGCGCGGCTACAAACAGCTTCAAGGGAAATTGCAGTATATAGCCTTTGTTATGGATAACTATTGCCCAGCCGTAAACTGGTGGCTCAGTTATTAAAATTAGCAGTCTGTAGTCCAAGTCGCCAATCTGATTCTCAGTGCCCCTCCCCCATGGCAGGGCATCTATTAGTCCAACTATTCCAGGCATCCTTCCCGCTGAAGGTGCCCTGGGAAGCTCCATGCTGAGGTATGATCATGGGGCCTTTTTACACCCACAACTTATAGTCTTGACATCTTTGTGGGCCACCTACCCGCTCTGTTTCCCACTTAGGATCCCTTCTCTCTATCCTGGCTTCTGGGTCTCTGATACATCTCTCTCCCTCACGTGACTGACATAAAAACATAACATCACCTTTAGTAGGAAATGGCTCCCCATGCATACTTTAATGTAGCTTTTGCCCTTACTTGCTAACAGTTCCCAAAATTTGATAGAATTTGTAAGTCCATGCTCAGAATAATAGGATGATGGTTTTCCTACACGTGGAGATGGCAGCAATTGTAAAGCTGCTCTGTGCACAGAGAATACTTTTTTCCCTTAATTCTCAGGTTAAAAATTGATTGCAAGGCAGTATACTCCATCAAAAAGGGGTCGGGGTGAGCACTCTGCATCAGATTTTTAAATTATAAAACAAGTTATAGAAAGGTATATAAAACCTTAATACGAAGTGGGCTAAGAATAGGAACAAAAGTAGAAATACAAATGGGCAATATCTTTGAAGAAATGTTCAATTTCATTAATCACCTAAGAATACAAATTAAAGCAACAATAAGACACCTTTATCTTCTACTTATCTGACTGATAAAGATTAAAAAGAGTCATACAGATATAGGAAGCAAGGCGCTGTCAAATTTAACTGACTGCAGATGAAATTAGTACAACCTTTGGAAAACCAATTCGGGAAAATAATCAAAAATCTTTTTAAAAATACCTTGATCCCAGAAATCCCCTGCTGGGAACTGGACGAGTAAGAAAAATGTTTGTACGAGATGGTTCACCTCAGATTTGTTTATAATAGAAGAAAATCCAAATGTCCAATGCTAAAAGAATGGTCAGATATATAAAGAAATGTTCTGGGGCCTCCCTGGTGGCGCAAGTGGTTGAGAGTCCGCCTGCCGATGCAGGGGATACGGGTTCGTGCCCCGGTCTGGGAGGATCCCATATGCCGCGGAGCGGCTGGGCCCGTGAGCCATGGCCGCTGAGCCTGCGCGTCCGGAGCCTGCGCGTCCGGAGCCTGTGCTCCGCAACGGGGGAGGCCACAACAGTGAGAGGCCCGCATACCGAAAAAAAAAAAAAAAAAAAAGAAATGTTCTGTAGCCATTTGAAATTCTGAGCAACATCTATAGCCACGGAAAGATGTGTTACATTTTGATTTAGGAACATGTGTTTAGCATATACAACAATACATGCTCTGTATGCAATACAATTTTTGTAAAATGTGTATAATTGTCTATTTTTCTATATTTACAGTATAAATAGTCTAGAAGGATTCATACCAAAAAACGTTACCTATGATTTTCTCTGGGAAGCAGGATTTCTGATTATTTTATGGGGTTTTTCCCTTTCCTGAATATTTTTATACTTTAAGCTTTCCACAGAGATTTCACATTACTTGAGAAGTTGCTTTTATATGTCACAAATAATTCAGAAGAATATGGGATTGAATATTAACCCATTCTTCAAAGAAGAAATGACTTTCTAAGTGATAGAAATCACCAAGGAAAAGACTGATTATTTACCAAAAATGACAGTTTTGTAGTGTCAAAAAAATAAAAAGGCAAGAAGTCTGAGGAAAAATAATATTCACAGTAATACTTACACCAAGTTTCATATAATCCAATCTGGAAAACACTATTCTAAAAGTTAAATTGAGAAAGATCATGGACTATGTAAACAGACAACTCACAAAATGGAAAAAAACAGTAAACACATTAAGAAATTAATTTCACTATTAATTTAATAAAAATGAAAACTATTAAATTAATAATTATTATTGAGAATTGTGAGAAGTTGGCTCTCTTGTACAATGTTCATAGCTGTGTAAATCAATGCAATACTTTTGGAACCCATTTTGCAACAACATCAGAAGCTGGAAAACTGGTTAGCCTTTGATCCAGTAATGTTCTAGTGAAACAATCCAATTAAGGAAAAAGCTTCAGGCCGGAAGATGTCTATAATAGCATTTTTATAATAGCAAATTAAAGGAAATATCCTAAATATCAACAAAGAATGCTTAAGTATACTGTTGGTAAATCTACTAAATGGTATATAATGCAATCATTAAAATTCTGTGATTGATGATTACGTAATAAACAAGAAAAAGTCTTATGCTAAGTGCCAAAAACAGGATAGTGAATTGCATGGTAGTTTTAGAGTACGGATGAAAAACAGACCAAAACAAAATACACAGATATATTCAAACGGTTAACAATTTTTAAACTATTGTCAATATTTTAATTAAAGAATATATATTTTTAATCACCTATATTAAGTGATGGCTATAAGAACTATGTACCACCATGGAAAATTATAATACCGTGTTATTTGAAGAATGTATATTCAGTTGTATGTACATATATAGACAGATTGCAACAACCTACTACTTTTTCTTAAGAAAACTGTTGTCTGCTATGATAATGGATTTATGGGTGAATTTTTAGTTCATCTAATAACCAAAATTGTATAATTCTCTAAAAATAACTCATTTAGAAATGTAAAGTATATGTGGTACAGCATGATAATATATCAATAAATGTATTTTCAGATCAAAATAATAGTCTGTGAAGTATCCAGATGCAGAGAACAAACGTATGGACACCAACGGGGGAAAGTGGGGGGCGGGTAGGATGAATTGGGAGATTGGGATTGACATGTATACACTAATATGTATAAAATAGAGAACTAGTAAGAACCTGCTGTATAAAAAAATTTTTTAAAGTCCGTGAAATATCAAGAGTAAGAAGCTTAGATCTGAATTTATCATTTTTCTTCTTGTGTTCAAAAACTAAAAATCATTAACTAGCATTTACTTTTCTTAAGAAACAGAAAACAGCTTGGCAATGATTTTGACAAGAATATAGGAAAGGGAGACAGACAGACAGTATCCTGTAAACTAATTTCTTAGTGGCATTAAGTAGCCGAACTCCTGAGGTAAGGACAGGGGAAAGGACACAAGGCCACTTCCTAGTTCCCGAGTATTTCATAATCAGTTTTCTATGATCAGTCTTCCACAAGCCTGGCCTGAGTCCCAGACAAGAAAATATGGAACTTTCTACTTCTCCACTGGCCTGCAGTCCAACTAATGAAAGAAAAAAAAAAAAAAAAAAAGATTGTTCTAGGTCTGCTCTCTTCACTCAGCAAGTATTTCCAATGTACCAACTGCTCACATGTGGCTTCTGAACTTTCACCATCCATTCACAGTATTCGACAGGATTTGTAAACTACCGGTAATTCTCAGGAAATGCAATTCTCCTTGCCACCCTTGGAGATGAGCAAGGAGGCATTTGCCATGACAGGCTCACCTGCAGGCATCCAGCTGGTATCTGCTCTTCCTATACGTCAGGAGGAAGGGAAGGACTCAGAAACATTGATTAGCAACCATGTTGAGCTATTCTCTATTCAGCACCACAGTTTTCAAGATGCATTTGAGATAAACTGGAAAAGAAGCAGCTAAGGAAAAGGCTGGCTGCCTGACAGTTAGGCCTTTGGGTTTAGTTAAGAGCCATGACTTAACGGAACTGAACAGTACAATGGCCCTCATCTTCTCCAGAGGGTCGTAAGCATGCTTTCAGCTGCTTGTCAAGATTTAGTCTCACTTGCTCACATCACCTCTTGGAGGTTATTAAAGTGCTCAGGTATTTTTCTAAGCAGCCTGGTGGCTAACAGTACTTTAGCCTAGCAGTTCTCAACACTTTAACAACAACACAGAAGACCAATGACATTTTGCACTTATGGGCAAAGTCAGATCTGAAGAATTCCCCTTTCCTGCCCAAGAATATTTGGCAGAGAAGTTAAATACTAAACTAATTTTTAACCATTACTATTCACAGTACCTCTGAGTGAAATGCCACCCTTCCCTCTCCCATTCAGGAAGGTATACAGAACATCAGTGCACAGGGACCTATCTTGAGGGGAACTTTCAAGTCACTGAAATTTGTTTAAAATCCAAACTATTGGGCTTCCCTGGTGGCGCAGTGGTTGAGAGTCCGCCTGCTGATGCAGGCGACACAGGTTTGTGCCCTGGTCCAGGAAGATCCCATATTGCTGTGGAGCAGCTAGCCCCGTGAGCCATGGCCTGTGCGTCTAGAGCCTGTGCTCTGCAACGGGAGAGGCCACAACAGTGAGAGGCCCGCGTACAGCAAAAAAAAAAAAAAAAAAAAGAAAAAAAAATCCAAGCTATTAGAAAACAGACATTGCGGTTATTAGTAATAAAAAATGACTATGACACAATGCAGAGCTATACTTTAGGTGAGACTTGCTGCCTGAACCACTCAGCAGCTCAGAATGCATTGTGACTTCTAAAGATATCAGAACAGCTCCATTCCTGCTTTAAGAGTGATAAAAAATGGGTAAAGATGGGTTTAGTCCTTTGTGGCTTCCATCTTCACTTCTTTGCAAAGCCCATGGGGTGTTCCCATTGCTCTTTCTGTGGCTGATACTCCTATAGAATCAAACCCATGTTATTCCTCCTCTTGTCAAGAGCAATATCCATCATAGGTTATAAAAGTGCAAGATCCAGTAGAAAGAGCTCAGTGGGGACGCTGAACCAGGCTGCTGCCAGCTGCAGTTCAAGACCCAAGCAGCAGAAAGGTGCTATGCTTACTCCTTTGCACTCTCCAAATGTCATCTGTTGCCTGTTGGATTTTCTCCCCACAGTTTCAAATCCTGCCAGCTAAGATTTGTGGCTAGGCTTATTTTGAAATATATTATGCATACAAAAAATATATAATATCCCTATGTACAGTTAGAAGAATAAAAAAATAAATACCCATTTACCCAACATCTGGCTTAAGAAAAGGAACATACCCACAACTCGAAATCTCCCTCCCAATAGCTTTCCCCTCTCCTACTACTACCCTCACACCTCACAGAGGTAACCACCACTCAAAAATTAATAACTGCTCCTTTGTTTTTCTTTAAGACTTTATTATGAATAATGCATGTCCAAACAAACATATCGCTTGATTCTGCCTGGTTTTGAACTTTATATAAATGAATCATATTAAATATAGTCTTTTATGACTTCTGAAGAAGTAAAATTATTTTTTCAAGATTTCATCTCTCTCGATATCTATAGCTGTATTCCACTTCTTTTTACTGCTGTATAGTATTCCGTTAAATAATCCTATTTTGTCCTACTAAAATGTTTCCAATTGTGTTTGCTTGCTTTTTAAAAAATTGTGTCTGTGAACAGTCTTGAACCTGTCTCTTGGTGTACAAGAGCAGAGAGTTTTCTAAAGGTTTTCCTTAGGAGTGAAATTGCTGGTTCATAGCATGCCCACATATTCAACTGTTTTATAAGCACATATATATATATATATCCTGACTTTGTTCTGAGCTTCCTATTCTGTGCAACTGGTCTTTTGTCAATTTCTGCAACAATATCACAGTCTTAATTACCACAGCTTTATTAAAAGTCATGGTAAAGCAAGTCTTGTTCTTCTTTCTCAAGCCCCTATCTTGCCCTACTTCAGGAGTATTTTTATTCTTCAAGAACACTTTGCTTATCCAAATAAAGTTTATAGCCTCTTAATTAATCACACTTAAAAAAAAAAAAAAAAATCGGGGCTTCCCTGGTGGCGCAGTGGTTGAGAGTCTGCCTGCCGATGCAGGGGACACGGCGTCGTGCCCCGGTCTGGGAAGATCCCACATGGCTGGGCCCGTGAGCCATGACCGCTGAGCCTGCGCATCCGGAGCCTGTGCTCTGCAATGGGAGAGGCCACAACAGTGAGAGGCCCGTGTACCACCAAAAAGAGAAAGAAAGAAAGAAAAAAACATCATTTGGATGCTGATTGTAATTACTATGAATCTATGAAAAAATTTGAAGAGGACTGACATCTTTCTATCCAACTATATGAAACGTCTCTCCTTTTATTTAGCACTTTAATACCGTGTATTAGCACCATAATTTCCTGGATGAAGGGCTTACATTTCATTTTCATTGATCCCTGTGTACTTTATAATTCTACAGTTACTGTAAAATACAAAATTCTTTGAAATCACATGTCCAACTGATTGTTGATGGTTTATAGAATTCAATTGACTGAAATATCGATGTAATATGCAGCAACTTAAGTGTACCTATTTTTTCTAATAACTTACTCAAAAACACGTTTGCATTTTTATACAATTATTTCACCTTCAATAATGACAGTTTTAATTCCCCCCTTCTAATCACTAATCTTTCATCTTTTTGTTTTGTTGCCTACCTCACTACACTGGCTAGAACCTACAGTAAAATGATGAACAGAAGTAGTTAGAGCAGACATTCCTCTTCTGCTCCTCATCTCAGAGGGAAAGTTTTCAACCTTCTACCATTAATTATGACTTCTCATCTAAGCTTTTGTAGTTGCCCTTGATCAGGTTAAGAAAGTTCGCTCTATTCCCAGTTTGCTAAGAGTTTTTATCATAACTGATTCTGTTAGCCAAATGGGACTGCTAATACTGAAACCTAGAATTAAAAAGACATAAACTTAGGCATCCAGTCATGAAAAGAAGGATCTCAACAGCATACCCTCCTCACAGGGGAGACCCCTCCACAGTATTTGGCATCGGAGCAGAGAACTCATGTCCTCTGTGGAAAGGTATAGCCCTAAATGAAAGGAGAGTAAAGCTGAGATAAGCATGACCAATGGTATTTCCAAAATTTACCAATCAGGTGAGTCAATTTATCTCCCCTAAGGTAGGGTGAGTAAAGGGCCTGATAGGGTTCTTTCCATCAGAGGGTTTTAAAAAAAAATGTGAGAGAAAAAGCATTTTTCCTAAGTATACCCTATTTTAAAGTTGACGCTTTTACACATGTTGAAGAAGCTGTTATGTAGAAAGTTCATGGGTCAGGGATGCAAAATGAAGGGACGAGGGAAAAAAACCACTGTGTCATCTGAATGACTTTCTTAATCTATGTGTAAAGAATGAAGCAAAGCAGTCATTCCCATTTCAAACCATCCGCTTGAAGGGAAGGACAATCAGGACAGGTTCCCCCCCATCTAAAGTCTGAGTCTATCAGTCCGTAAACCCTAAGTACACAACCAAAACAAAAGTATCTTTCTAATCATCCCCCATGGAGGAGTTAGCTTTCAAACTTTCTCAACTATAGTCCACAATAAGAAATATATTTACAAGATGGCCTTACATATGCCCCACACACAAAAATAAAACTAAAAAAGGTTTTCCAAAACAATTCTTACCCTTACTTCATGTAAAGCAGTAAAGCACTTCAAGAGCTTCACTTTGCTCACCTTCCATAATATATAAGAGTTAGGAAGGAAGCAATGTGTAAGTATGAGAATGCAATGGATGCTGTTGGTGCACCCATCCACCAGCACCTGTGACTGGGGGCTGCTAACAGCTCATAGCTGCACCCTTCTCTGGGTAATTGCTCTTGGCCTACAGAAGCCATCTTGACAGGAAATGCTCAGAGGTTACAGTCCACCCTAGGTGCAGCCCACAGCCAAAGACTGATTGGTATGGGGTCAAAAGCCCAGTCCCACTGCCTTAAAATGAGACAACTCTGTAGTGCGTCTCTCCTTCAGAGGCCCTGGAGATCAGGCTGAAACTGGACTTCAGCTGAAGCCAGAGTGTACTTAGTTTCTCCCCTGCCTCATCCTGCTTCCCTCACTTGCTTTATTGATTTTTCCTGAAACCCTCAATAAACCACTAGCACAAGATTCTCCATCTCAGGCTCTGCTTCCAAGGGGCCCATCCTAAGTCAAGGAGCTGGAAGTCAGAAAGGAAAAAGTACGTTTGAGACATTCCAGTGCCTCTTAACAGCTCTTTCTTATATGTTGGTCACCATATCTATAGCAAAACTCTCACCACTTTAAAAATACCTCACATATCTTCTATAACCACAGTTGGAGGAATCAATGATTCCAATGGTTGCACTGTCTTGGTCAATGAAATTCCTTTCTTTTTTTTTTTATTGAAGTATAGTTGATTTACAAGGTTGTGTTAGTTTCAGGTATATAGCTAAGTGTTTCAGTTATATAGATAACTGAATTCAGATTCTTTTTCAGATTTTTTCCATTATAGGTTATCACAAGATATAAATTCCCTTCTCGTTGATGAAGGATCCATTGTTCAATCATTCACACATTCTGTGAATTATAGCAGTGTGCTGCTCTATCTCCACCTTCACATTATGCTTTAATTTGATTATCTCACCACTTAATTTCTCCCTTGTTTGTGGCCTCCCTGCCTTGTGTAGAAAAGACAAATAACCAACCAAAACACAATCTAGAGAAGGTCGGGAAAGTAGAAGTGATGGCCATATTTCATGCAGCAATGTATGAATCACAATTCAGATACATCATCCCCTCCGTGAGAGAGGCAAGTAGTAGAAAATACATTCTCTCACCTTCCGATAACAACCAGTTCATTTACAGGCTAACCAAATGGAAACTCAGACCACGTGACCACGCTTGACAACTGCTGCTCCATCCTTGCCTTTCAACTGAAATCCTGGATCTCTAAGTGTTAAAGTGCTAATGGCTCCCACTGGTCCATGGGAGTATGGTATCCTATATTACAAAAATATTTCCTCACAAGGGACCATGTCTCCAATGGGCATACAAAGTGTGACTTCACTCTTTTAAAATTCATCAGAACACACAAAGGTAAAAGTTTCTCCTTCATATAAAGAGTTAGAAGCCAACAGTTAACAGTGTGGGCTTTGGAGAGATAGAGTCCTGGGTTCAAATTCCAGATTGGCCACTTATTGGTTGAGTAAACAGGCAAATTATTGAACCTCTGTAAGTCTTGCTTTCCTCAACCATTAAAATGAGGATAATAACTAGCCCTACAATTTATTTTAGTGAAGACTGATTCCCATGCATGTAAGCACTTAGTACCACAGCTGACACAAAGGAACTGTTCAAATAATGACATCTGTTGTTACGGTTATCTTCAAGGCTTGTGTTTTAGAGTTAAATTTAGTAATACGTAATCCCATTTTATAGTCGAACATCAGATAAGTGAGTACAAGTTCCCAAGAAGTGCCCAGTGCCAGCGTATTGCACATTCCAGTTTCTCCATCCACACCCCGCCATTGTCATTTACACTGTGGTGTAACCCTCACTGGGTTGTGAGCCTGGGAAGCCTTACCTGAGTCAGTCCTGTTTATTGCTTATCCTACTGTTTCCTTCAAAGAGACTAATCATAGTCATCCATGTCTGAACCTGTCTATACATTACAAATGGCTCCAGATGACTTTGGCAAAAAACAAGAGCAAACTGATTAACATGATAAAATTAAACCAAGAGTTTGGTAGAAAATGAATATCTGAAGTCACTGATTTTTCAGATACCTTCCCTACTCTTTGTTTTTCCCTCTAATTCATTTTAAGCCAATACCTCTGCTCTATGTTGTTGGTGACAGCAAAAAAATTAAAAATGAAAAGTAAAAAGTTGCCTGAATGATTGTGTGCTGGTGATTATCACTCTCTTATAGTGTTTATTGTGCCCCTTTTTCCTCTTCTCTGGGCACCAAGAGCTGACCAATAGTGGACTGCATCCTTGGGCTCCCTGTCCTCTAGCTTCTGATTGAGTTTGGCCAAAGAAAGGCACTAGCAAGAAATTAGAAAAAAAAAAAAAAAAGAATAGAATTTCAGCATTCTCCACCCCACCCAAAAAAAGAATAAAGTAAAAGAAAGTCCACAGAGGGTATAACTTAATTTTCATGTAGGGAGTTTATTTTAATTCTATTTATAAATGTCCAAGGTCACTGTTCTCTACCAATAGTATGTGAATCTTCTTCTCAACATCATTTCCATCAGTGACAGTAACCTTGACTCAGGGAGGAATAACAGATTCGTAAGAGGAGGAATCTATCCTTAAATTGTGTTTATTCCCAAAATAGTTTCATTGTTTTCATTATGATAACTGATCAGCCTAAGCAACTGTAGTGGAGCTTTATTTCAGTCCACAAAATTGAATCTAAAAGAAATAGTACATCTGTCTTTTCTAGAAATCAATTTTGAAATTAATCCCTCATACAGCTAGTAGGAAACAATCACAGTGGTTCTGTGGTCACCTCTCTTTCCTCAGGTTGCACCTAGGTACCTAAGGCATGGAGGGAAGAGGGTTTGTTGGCAATCATTCATTTGCCCACAGTTTGCCAAAGAGTTGGCCACTGTCTTGTCCCTATGGCTCCCTGGGGCCCAATTTATCTCTGCTGTTTCAATGGTCCAATAACACTTGTTTCCCTGAGAATTTCTCTGGTCTTATCTATCTAGACCTGCTTGCTGGGGTCTTGCTTCCTCTGCAGGATGCTGTCAGGATCCCACTTCTCTAGGGCCCACCCACCTCTCACTTTCCCCTATCCAGCCCAGGAGAATATTCTCCTGGTCTGCAGTAAGCCCTTTTATGAACCCCCTGCATCTGCCAGGTCACTCTGCTTCTTCCTGTGATCAACTCTCTCCTTTTCTCATCCTTGGTGGATACTTTAAGCCCCCTCTTGACCTTTGAAAACATGGTCTTGACCTTTGAAAACAAAAGCTAGGGGGGATTGATGACTTTTTCACTTTCAACCCTGCTGTTGACCTCCCTGAGGAAATGACTCCATACAGAAGGGAGAGAAAGGGGAAACTAATTGTCACAAATGACTATCCCAAAATACATCTAGCTACACAGTCAAAATCAGTTCATTCCAGGAGGAAAAAGCTATCATGTGGCCTGTGACTTTGCCCTCAGTGCCTTTGTTTGAGTTTTCATGGACAGCATAGCTTTCACTCTGCCACCCTGGACGCCCCCCAGGAAGACAGTGGGACCTGAACCTGGTGACCCAAACGTACAAGCTTATGAGACACAGACACCTGGATTGACCAATATTGTTCCACACAACCCCATTTTCTATGTAAGAGTATAATTTGCTAGTATATTAATTAATTGAAGGGACTTCTCTGGTGGCACAGTGGTTAAGAATCTGCCTGCCAATGCAGGGGACACAGGTTCGATCCCTGGTCCGGGAAGATCCCACATGCTGCAGAGCAACTAAGCCCGTGCGCCACAACTACTGAGCCTGCACTCTAGAGCCCACGAGCCACAACTACTGAGCCCGTGTGCCACAACTACTGAAGCCCATGCGCCTAGAGCCCGTGCTCGGCAACAAGAGAAGCCACTGCAATGAGAAGCCCGCGCACGGTAACGAAGAGTAGCCCTCGCTCACTGCAACTAGAGAAAGCCCTCGCACAGCAACGAAGAACAAACACAGCCAAAAATAAATAAATTTAAAATAACCTGCCATTGCTTAAGTTTTTAAAGAACATCATTTAAGAAAAGATTTTAAAAGCAGGAAACCTTAGGTTCACAACTCCAGAAGCTTGATCTACTTCTCCTTGATGTCAAAACCCCTACAGCACTTTTCCAACCAGAAAGAAGTTGTTTTCCCTTCTCTGAAAGGCAAGATTCCATCGTGAAGTTAATTACCAGAATAAATAACTGAATATTGGATAATTAGCCATTACTGTAGCAGATTTGCAGTTCATTTCCAAAATGAACTTTAAGCTTTAAGGGGATTGTGTCCTACGTTCCAGATCAGATTGTAACATTTTTAAATAGCAAAAACGGTTAATTACATAGATTTTTCTAAAGTAGTATCACCACCAGATATTACCCACACACACAAAGTTATTATTTTTTAAAATTTTCAGCTACTGTGCACGCAGCCTTTGTTAGCCAGAAAGAAATGTGTGGAGCATTGTTTTGTGGCAATACCAAAGTCAGACCCAGGAGACTTTGAAGGGAGCATGAAAGGACTGCATAAGGATTCTAATATTTAAGCCCAGCAGGAGAATGTTACAGCTCCTATAGTGCTCCCTCAAGATGTGACAGGATTCCTTGTATTTCCTGCTGTAAATGCAACCTCCTCCAACCTCAAATATCCTGGAATACTTCAAGCATTAAGAAAGCTCATACCTTGGCCTTACATAAGTTTGACTTAACACAGCACCTCCCTTTACCACAAGGCCTTTCCTTCTGGTCCATCATTGACCAGAAAGAGCAGAATCTGAGCTACTTGGGTTAGGCTCACAGCCAAATTCCTAAGTTCATTAACCTAAAACGACAAATCACAAGAGTCCCAGAGGTCGAAAACCTCAAGAAACAGACAGGACCTTCAACTGTCTTATGACAAAAACACTCCCAAATCCCACCTTCTCCTGTGGGTCTTAGAATGGTCAAGTCAGGTAAGTGACTCAGTCCGGTCTGCTCAGCCTCTTTATTTGTATTCTCAAAAGGCAAGGTGCAGAAACTACTGAGTATATAGTTCAAAGACCAAGGAACAACCAAGGCGTGAGGCTGCCTGGTAATTGCTTTTAAGGCTACAAATAAAAATGAATACTTATTAAAATTTTGAAAGTCCCAGAGAAAATCTGTCAAGCAGGATCCTGTCCCTATTCAGGACATGTTTGTTTCTGTGTATTTTACATCCCATGGAATTAGAAGCTATTATCCAATGATGCTTCTTATCAACTCCAGGCATTAATCTTCCCATGGCTTTTCAGTGAATTTCTGTATAACTAATGCCCTTTTGTTAGTTGTTAGCCTGCCTGGGAGAAACAGGATAATTTGGAATCTCTGAAGTCCTAAAAGCAGGCATTCACCAAATTCTTTCCACTTGTCTGAGCTTTTTTACCTTTTTTTTTTTTTCCAGCCTTCTAAGTGTAACATTCCATAAACCCCACTGACACTGTTCTCCAAACACGTGGCTTAGTTGTGGAAAGGAAGAGAGCGGCTCAGGGCAGGAAGAGTGAACCAAATGAGCCCTGGCCTGTTTTCATTTATGAAACCTCTCCCCCAGTGGACCAATGGAGAGGTGAGGCTACAGAAACTTCTGGAGGCATCAATCTGCTTGAATTAATGTGTTGCTACCCAAAATCTTAAGCACTTACATTTGGGGAGAAAACACCATGTGTGTCTGGGTATGTGGTATAGACTGACAGGGAAACCAAGGCAGGCATGTGGCTTACTTTACAGAGCATATCTGGATGCTATAAATCACCATCTGTACACATATTACTTAGAATATCTGTACAGAGGGAACTCAAGCATTATTACGATATTAGAACCATCTCCCCTTTCAGGGTATTTTTACACCTAGCTTATTGAATTAATTATATATAAATCATTTTTCATGTCTTTTCTTTTAGTTGTTTGACTTAGGTTCCAAAACTACTGTTATTTGAATACATCGATGTAATCTTAGAAAGCTCAACAAAATTAACTGAAATTTTCTTAGAATTAATACAATTTTTAAGTGTCTAACACAAAATATATATGCAAAATTTAATAGCTTTCCTGCCTAGCAGAAAAAGACACAGAAAATAAAAGGAAAATTGAGTCAATCTATATTAATAATAGTATACACTTCAGAATAACTTTAGTGAGAAATAGGAATACGCTTATAAAGAAAACTACAAAACTTTCTTGAGGAAAGTTAAAATTTTTTGATGAAAATTTATACCACATAATTGGAGGGAAAGGATGAATATTCTAACAAGGTCAAAAGTTGACAAATTAATGTGAAGGTTTAATGCAATTCTAACCAAAATATCAATTTAATTTATTTTTATAAGTTAATAAAATCATGTTAAAGTTCATCTGAAAGAAAAAAAAATAGGCAATAACTAAGAACTGAAAAAGAAGTGCAATATACACCACAGTATTTAAAATATAACACAACAAAAAATAATTATGGCAATAGCACAAGAATATAAAAATAATCAGATAAAATTGAATACACACACACCAGAAACTGATCCTACTAGTCTATACTTTTTGTAAAATGCAAATTTAATATGTGATGAAGGTTTCATCACTAATCAGTGGTGAAAGGTGCTGAGACACCGGGTTTAGTCACTTGGGGTCACCCAATCCGGTATACATCCTCCCTATATTTTGATCACTTCCCACACTGTCAGGACTGCCTTCCCAAAATACCTTCCAGAAAAATTGCTTCCTCAATCAAATGCAGCCACATGAGGCTTTTCCTCAAAAGTGAGTGGGGAAACCAGCTCTAAGCATGGCCTGACCTCAATTTTGCTGGTACAGGTGGCAGCAGAGGCAGCTAGTAGATACCTCACCTGGCCAGTCCTGTGGCACCACTCTGGGTGTTATTACCAGAAGTTAGCCCTGAGCCCAGAAAGTTTGTAAGTCACCTAAATTCCTCAGAATATTCCACATCTGCTTAAGCTAGCCAGAGTGCATTGTGTTATTTACAACTAAGGTACTCATAAACATTGCTTACTGATTTAAAGAAAAAGTGTATTTATTTATTTATTTATTTAACATCTTTTTTTGGAGTATAACTGCTTTACAATGGTGTGTTAGTTTCTGCTTTATAACAAGGTGAATCAGTTATACATATACATATGTTCCCATATCTCTTCCCTCTTGCGTCTCCTTCCCCCCCCCACCCTCCCTATCTCACCCCTCTAGGTGGTCACAAGCCACCGAGCTGATCTCCCTGTGCTATGCAGCTGCTTCCCACTAGCTATCTATTTTGTGTTTGGTAGTGTATATATGTCCACGCCACTCTCTCACTTTGTCACAGTTTACCCTTCCCCCTCCCCATATCTTCAAGTCCATTCTCTAGTAGGTCTGTGGCTTCATTCCCGTCTTACCCCTAGGTTCTTCATGACCTTTTTTTTTTTCTTATATGTGTTAGCATACAGTATCTGTTTTTCTCTGACTTACTTCACTCTGTATGACAGACTCTAGGTCCATCCACCTCACTACAAATAACTCAATTTCGTTTCTTTATATGGCTGAGTAATAATATTCCATTGTATATATGTGCCACATCTTCTTTATCCATTCATCTGTTGATGGACACTTAGGTTGCTTCCATGTCCTGGTTACTGTAAAAAGAGCTGCAATGAACATTTTGGTACATGACTCTTTTTTTTTTTTTTTTTTTTTCTTTTTTTTTGCGGTGTGCGGGCCTCTCACTGTTGTGGCCTCTCCTGTTGCGGAGCACAGGCACCGGATGCGCAGGCCCAGCGGCCATGGCTCACGGGCCCAGCCGCTCCGCGGCATATGGGATCCTCCCAGACCGGGGCACGAACCCGTATCCCCTGCATCGGCAGGCGGACTCTCAACCACTGCGCCACCAGGGAGGCCCCCATGACTCTTTGAATTATGGTTTTCTCACGGTATATGCCCAGTAGTGGGATTGCTGTGTCATATGGTAATTCTATTTTTAGTTTTTTAAGGAACCTCCATACTGTTCTCCATAATGGCTGTATCAATTTACATTCCCACCAACAGTGCAAGAGTGTTCCCTTTTCTCCACACCCTCTCCAGCATTTATTGTTTCTAGATTAGAAAAAGCATATTTAAATTCTCACCTCATACCACATGCATTAAAGTAAATGTTATGCAGGTCAAGTGACAAATTTGTTTTTAAATCAAACCATTCTTAAAATCTAGAAAAAAACATAGATGAACTTTGTAAGGAGAAGAACTCTCTAAAGAAAAAAAGAAAACAAGATAAATATATTTTAGCACTCAAAATGTTACATTTCTGGGGCTTCCCTGGTGGCGCAGTGGTTGAGAGTCTGCCTGCCGATGCAGGGGACGCAGGTTCATGCTCCGGTTCGGGAAGATCCCACATGCCACGGAGCGGCTGGGCCCATGAGCCATGGCCGCTGAGCCTGCGTGTCCGGAGCCTGTGCTCCGCAACGGGAGAGGCCACAACAGTGAGAGGCCCGCGTACCACAAAAAAAAAAAAAAAAAAGTTACATTTCTATACCTTGGAAGTGGTTACATAAGACTGAAAAGTGTGCATTTGTTTGCTTATGTATTTTTTATAAAGCTCACTAGTAATTAAATAAATGCAGTAAAAATAAGGTATTTTCACCTATCAAGTTAGCAAAGGTTTTATTAGTAATAATAAATTCCATTAACAATATATTCACTTAATTAGCAGCAAGGTAAACTGGTACAAGCTTTCTGAAACATAATTTCACAATATGTATATTAAGGGTCTTTAAACTATTTATATTCTACATAAAACTAGTATTTGTACTTGTAGGAATCAATCTAAGGAAGTAATTTATACTTTTCTGTATTACTTTTATAAGCAGAAAAACAAAGGTATTACGAAAGTATTAAATAAAATTTTAATGGAAAAAAAAGGTCACAAGCAAATCTTCCAGCAGGACTCCTTTAATATAATACTGCCCACTCCAAACATTCAGAATTACGTATGAATGAATCAAAGGAAAGAAAGGCATATTTAGTCTACAAGTCACAAACCTATAAAAGGAAGGTAACTCTGTCCTTCAGCCTCATCAGGAGGAAAATCAGGAGAGGTAATCATGTGATCATATTCGCTCTCAAAAGCAGGGAAAAAAAAAGAGGGCATATCCAGGGGCTCACATGCCCTCTGTAAACCAGCCATGTGCAGGGAAAAAAGCAGGGAAAGTTTTAAAGGACTCCCAGGATTTCCTCCAAGCCTGGGCTAAAATGGGTGTTTCCCAGAAATACCCCAGGGAAACTGAAAGAAGATCTCTGAGAAAAGGTTTTATCTTTTCTAGGACAATAGTCTTAACAACCCCAAAGTTATTTACTCCTATCCAAAATCAAGACAACAACCCCCTCCCTGAAAGCTAATGGCAGAATCCAGGGAACAAAATGGAATTCAAGGGTCTGAAGGGCCGTAGGAAGTTTCAGCGTGAAGCCAGTGCCAGACCAGACCAGGTGGGTCGGCAAGCATCCTGGGAGAGGAGAACCAGCTCTGCTAGGGGAATCCGGAAGATCAGAAAAGAAGCATGAACTATTTTCTCAATTGAGATTGGAGACATGGAATCTACATTCCCACTTGACTTACAGGGATGACAGTACAGACCATTAACACTGGAACTATTCCAGGACACCCAGTCACGTGGTCATGTGTGATCTGACATCTTCTGTATATGTACGAACTGGTGCCCTTGTGGGACCTATCCTTTTAAGGTAAGCCAGGATATTTTCTACTGCTCAGGTGCTCATAGGGTACAGCTTCTGGCTTAGATTAGTCAGAGATACAGTTAGCTACAGAGTAAGATCCAAAATTTAGTATAAACTAAACAAGTTTTGGAAGCAAAAATAAGACCTAATTCTGGATAGAGTGAATTCAAATGTATAGTAAAATACAGAATAATGGCCCCTCATCTGAATTTTCACTAATAGAGCTGACACAATCACTTAAATCTGGAAGTCATTTCAGAAACTACAATAGATACTTGACTTTTGGATAATTCTTCAAAGACTTTTAGTAAGTTATTAATTATATTCCTCATTTAAAACTGGCTTATAACTGTTTTCAAGTATCACCTGTTTTGTAAGGTGCCTGAGACATCTGGTTCCACCATTTTCAAGCTGCCACAAAATATCAGCACAAGGCAAAAAATACTAGGATGAAATGGTTCAAAGATGCAAATAACAGAAGTGGGATGTGCATGAGGCTGAGAGGCGGATGCATTTAGAGGGGTGGCCCTGTTCTCTGAAGCCGCTCCCTGAAGGGATGTACAGTACCCATCTTTCCAATTGTACCCACGTTTACCAGGAATTAACATTAGGAACATCTGTAACATCCCTGAAGATGTAAAGGGCAGATTTAGGGAGTTGTTTTTACTCATTCTGACAATTCTAAATTTTCCAACTTTGACTCTATCTAAAGCTATAAATGTAACTGATACAAAATTATTAACTTTTAATGGAAGTCACCATGCCTGAAACACTGACCATGGGTGTTGAGAAATCAGAGAGGGAACCTGAGAAACAGCTCCCATATCCAAGGAAGGTAGCAGCCCAAAGATGACCCTCTCCTGATCCAGGGGGAGAGTGAAAAAAGTAACAGTACAGGATTCTTTCAAGACAGAAACAACCGTGATTCAAAATACCAGAATGTGCCCTATGACATATCTAGAAAATAATCGACCATCGTATTTTTTGTGACTATCCCAGAAGATTATAGGGATTAATTGAAGGTATATTCTATACTTTTTTAAAAATCCATTTTAAGAGTTACCATATGACCCAGCCATCCCACCCCAGGCATATATCCGGAAAAGAGGAAAACTCTAATTCAAAAAGATACATGCACCTCAGTGTTCACAGCAGTACTATTTCCAACAGCCAAGACATGAAAGCAACCTAAATGTCCATTGACAGATGAATGGATAAAGAAGCTGTAATACATATATACAATGGAGTATTACTCAGCCATAAAAAAGAATGAAATAATGCCATCTGCAGCAACATGGATGGACCTAGAGATTATCATACTAAGTGAAGTAAGTCAGACAGAGAAAGACAAATATTATATGATATCACTTATATGTGGAATCTAAAGTATGGCACAAATGAACTTATTTACAAAACAGAAACAGACTCTCAGACATAGAGAACAACCTTATGGTTACCAAAGGGGGAAAGGCGGGGAGGGATAAGTTAGGAATTTGATGGGTACACGCTACTATATGTAAAACAGGTAAACAATAAGGACCTACTGTATAGCACAGGGAACTGTACTCAATATCTTGTAATAACCTATAATGGTAAAGAATCTGAAAAAAGAATATATATATGTGTGTATATATATGTATGTATATATAAGTGAATGTATAACTGAATCACTTTGCTATACAACTGAAACTAACACAACATTGTAAATCAACTATACTTCAACCAAAAAAAAAAGTTTTAGGGAATTCCCTGGCGGTCCAGTAGTTAGGACTTCATACTTCCACTGTACGGGGCCCGGATTTGATCCCTGGTAGGGGAACTAGGATCCTGCAAGCTGTGTGGCATAGCCAAGAAATAAAGAAGTAAATAATTTTTAAAAAAACATTTTAGTATTATTTATGAACATATAAAATAAAATCTATCCCATATATACATAATAGAATCAATTAATTATTTCCTCAGTTAATGTAGAAATGAACTCGGACCAAGGCTTTCATTTAACATGAGGTAGAAAGGTGCCTTCTTGAACCGTAAGCCTCATTCAAGGAAGATATATTAGGAGATGTTTTCCAAGAACTTGCAAGGCTGAAAACCAGAGACTGTCAAGATCTCTCCCCATAAAACTAACACTTCTCCCACCTCTACCATGCTCCTCAGCAAGTTCTTCCCCATTCCTGCTCCCTTCCACAGGCCCCAGGCTCACGACATGGAGACTGGCCCTTACTACAACCAAACCAAAAGAGCTCTGTGAAGGAGATTCAACTTGTCTACAAGGCCCTTCCTGGTATGGATGCTGCCTTGGCCTGTTTCCTGCTGCACATTGACCTTTCAGCTCCTGGAAACTAACTCTCTGGGCTCTTGGTCACTCTTAGCCTTTTCCCCAAGGCTTCTGTATCCTCTGTGTGTTAACAAGTCCACTAGCACTCAAATCACCCATCCCTATCACCAAGGCTTTCCCCCCACGGTTATCCCAACGGTAACTCCAACAACTGAAACTCTGGCAGGTCCCAGACCCAGCCCAATTCTTGAGCCCATCAGGTTGGAGACAAAGACATCCATACCCTTGTTTCCACTCCCACCTGATGGAACCAAGAACTAAATCAGTTGTATACAGCCAAGGTGACTAGTAAGCCTCTTTCTGAAAAACAACCTTCCCCATCTCTCCTATTGAAGCTCTCCAGGGGGTAAGCTTCCTGCCTCAGTTTCCCTGCTTAGCACTGGTGCTGCCCAGCAGCACTAGAGCCGTACCCATCATAGTGTGGGCCTGTAGTTTGGAGTCACCTACTCCCTGTGGGCTGGATCTGGCTGCCTGTGACTAGGCCCAGACACAAATAGACAAGTTACCTGGCAATGAACAACTGCCATCTGGGTAGGTTTGCATATATGCTGGTCAGTCTCTGTTTTCTCCTCAACTCCAGCTATGCTCCACCCTTCAATGAATGCCTGGCTCTGTGCCCCAGGAGGCTGACCTATGCCTGGCTCTGTGCCCCAGGAGGCTGACCTCATGGATTCCCTCACTTCTATCTTCAGATTGGGTTTTACCAATGGGAAGCGCCAAGAAGAGATGAGAGAGAAGGACAAGAAGTCAGGGTATTTCTTCTACACTCCCTCTGCTACGGTCTGAATGTTTGTGTTCCTTGAAATTCCCATTTGAAATCCTCATGTCCAATGTGATGGTATTAGGCGATGGGGCCTCTGCTTATTAGCGGGGAACCCTCATGAATGGGATTACTGCTCTTTTAAAAGAGACCCCAGTGAGCTCCCTAGCCCTTCCACCATGTGAGGACACACACAGGAAGAAGTCTGCAACCCAGAAGAAGGCTCTCAACTACCAAGCTGGCACCCTGATCTTAGACTTCCAAAACTGAAAAATATATTTCTGTTGTTTATAAGCCACTAAGCCTGTGGTATTTTGTTATAACAACTTGAACAGACGAAGACACCCTCCCCAATCTGTCTAGCAGTGGCTGTGGTCCTCTATGATCACAACACTGGTCCGGCTGCCCCTACAGCACAGCTTCCACTCTCACTGGGCTGCAGAAACAACGGCCCCCACCCTTGCTCCTTCAGGTATAGGATGGTAACAGCTCCCAGCTGTCGCTAGTCCCTGAATACTTCACCACGCTTTGTTGGCTCACTTATCCCTGTCCACACCTTCCTAAGTTGTCCCTTCATCCTAGTGTCTTGAGCCGTCTGAACTGGATTCTATTTCTTGCAAGCTCCCTAACTTATATCTTCCATCATATCCTTCCCACCACCCCATTCCATCTGCCATATTCTCCACCCCCTACCTAGGTCAACTGCCCGGTGCGCAGGACATTCCTTGCCTCTGCATCCCACCGAGCGTCCCAACCACATGATAAAACACAGGCATTAGGCTCTGCACACTCCAACTATACAAGCAAGACACCCATGACTTCACTGTCTAGGTGGACCATTTCTGACCTGTGACTATCCCAATGCATACCATTCACGCACATCCTGACTCTGACCCACCTTGCACTCACCATCAGGATGGTGGATGTACCTCGCTCTGCGTTCTTCCCCCTGTATTGAAGCCCAGCTCCACCCTGACTACCAGCTTCCAAATGTTACTCAGGGTCTAGGCTGCCCTCATATCTGCCCTTCCATCCTATACCTCTGCTCCGGCTAGCACCTCCTCGTTGTAATCCATTGCTGTACCAGCTCTGTCAGCAGACATAAGGAGATGAAAGCCAGAAGACCTCCCATTGAATAATTAGCTTTCCATTAAAAACACTCAAATTCTGGCAGATTCCTTATCCATAAAACTGAGCTATATTTGGCATCATATGTAGAAGCATCATGGTCTTGGGTGAGAGTTCTTCATGACTAACTGCTAAATGCCTCCCTCATCCAGTGTCTGACCTCGCTCTCTGGGAGACCCACTCCACTCCAGCAATATCTACCCCAGACTATAAGCAAAACACCACTTCTCCTGCTCCCTGAGAGTCTGCCTCTTTGCTCTCCAAAACACCACTCCCTTTCTTCCCAGCCTCCCAGCCCTCCCCCTCCAGAACATCAGCCCTCCTGCTTAATAAATAATTCTTACATCTTCCTCCACAACACTTCCTCTTTCTCTCTTGCCGCTTTCATTTACATACTGATGTCAAAAAGGAGGTGGGGGTGAGGAAGGGTTATAGCCAGGAGAGAAGATACATTATCTTCTTGGCATTTTACTAATAGGTCTTTTTTTCTCCTCCTTTCAAAATTTGAAGGGAGCTACACAAGCTGGAACAAATTTCTTTCAAGCTCGTTTAGCCTTTCTTGTGCTTTTTCCATTATCATTTTATAGCGGAGATTTCAGTGAGGATTCACAGTGAGTCATTTTATGAGGCAGCTCCATCTGTACCATCTGCAGGCATGACTTTCCCATCACTCTAGACATTACGTATCTCCTTATGGCAGCCCGGACAGGGGGTGGAGATTGCCAAGCCAGGTCACATGCCAGGAGTCCATCACTCATCTGAAGGGTGTGGGAAGGGTCTGCTTACAATTAGATTCATCTCCTGGTTCTGGATAGTATGTCCCTCTGGCTTCAAATTCTTTCTTGCCAGCTCCCTGCTGGCTGGGCCCAGGAGGGCTTGAAGTCCTGCCTTCCCTGCTTTCTTTCCTCCTCTCTCTCTCATTCCCATCTCTCTCTCCCCTTTTCTCATTCTCCATTGTCTGCATCTATTTCTCTTTCCACCATTCCATCTCTTTCCCCTTCTCCACCTTCCTCTCTTTCCATCTCTCCTCCACCTTTTCCCCACTTGGCCCCATTCTTCATCTTCCTGCTCTTATCTTTCCCTCTTTTCTGTCCTTCTCACTGTTTCTGGTCCTTTGAAAAGAAAATTTTCAGGTCACCCTAACAGAGATTATTGCTGTTTCTCACAGGGTAACCAGAGTGCCAAAATTTTTTTAAGTCCATCTCCAGAGGGAGATAATCTCACATTTAACATGTTTTTAAGACTCATCAGGGCTTGTATATAATGCTAATTGCTGGAGAAAATATACTTAAGCCTTTAGGGGTAGGGATAGGAAAGCCATTTGTAAAATGAAGATTAGTGGGGTGCAGTCACCACTGAATGAGAAAGTAGGACTCCTCAGAAGAGGCATTTCAAAGCTATTAGTCACTAATGTAGCCCAAAATTTAATTTAGAATAAATTTAATTGTCAACCATCTCTCTCACATTCTATTCCATCCATCCTAAAACATCAAAGCCAAAAATGAGGGGCTTAAGCAATTAATGTCCCTGTAATTTACATTCATTTGCATATAACTTACATCTTACTTGTGAAAGCTACCTAAATATATACATAAAGACTCCCAAATCTTTGACACTGTCAATTCAATTTAAAGGGTGTTTAACACTGGCAAAAAGGTCTATCTTTTAATGACTAGTAGAATTACCACTCCATTAAGCTGATAAATCTACTTCGTGATTTTGGGGCACCAAGGGGGATTACTGTGGCATGCATGCATACATTCATTCATTTATAGCATTGCAGAGATACTCATGCAGGTTACATTAGAGATACTCAGTGAGTTATCAAATTCAAATCAGTGTGTTCAAATCCCTGTTGTTCTAGCTTACATATTACACGGCAGTTACCTTACCTCTAAAAGTCTCAGTTTCCTCATCTCTAAAATGTGCACAATAACACCCACCCTTAAAAATATACTATGAAATACACCCTCTATTCTAGTAGAACTTATTGGATGATGCCTGATGCCTTTTCCTTGTCTTAATAAGCTACTCTATTCAGCATTTCTTCATCACAAGATCAACACCAACTCTGACATGGTAGGAAAACCATTTAAAATGGAATCCAAGTTCTGGGTTTGAGTCCCAATTCTAACTGCTAGTTGTATGCCCTTGGTAAAGTCCTATCACTTCTCCAGTCCTCAGTTTCCTCAGCTTTCAAGTTAAAATATGACTAGTATAAAAAGTTGATGATTGAGCTGAACAATAGCTGTAAAAGTACATTTTACATAAATGTGAAGTATTTTTCTTTTCCAACACAGCTTTTATAAACAATAGACAGTGTGAAAAAGGTGAGCTGCCCTGAGATAAGTATGGGGCTGAGAGATATTTAGTCTGTGAGCCACTTGGCCAAGACAAGTGTACCATATCTGCCATCATCCACCATCTAAAGACTCTACCAAGGGGGTGGGGATGGTGGAAATTTTGACAACTCAACAGTAAAAAACAGAATGTATACATTAATTCACAACAGAAAGGGAAGTGTAAGTCGTGGCAGAAAAAAGAAATCTACACTTTTTTCTATACATTAACATTTTAATACATTTTTATCTATACATTAATACCACATTGTCATTTGTGAAGTTTAACTTGCAATTTACTCCAAGGTCTAGAAAAAGAATTGGAATATAAAACCCTTGTGGAGTGTCATTCTCTTTGCCCAAAGATGGTTCATGTCCATCAACAATTTATGGTGTCACTGACCGCAAGGGTTTGTTGATTCCTCTGTTAACTGTTCAGGGGCTAGATGAGTCACCTTTCTGTAGCCCCTGTCTCTTCTCTCTTGGGAACTTTCAAAGGACTTGGGGTGCAACAAATGCTTTCCTGGGCCCTATGTGGTGAGTTTCCATTTTATCATCACTTATTCAAGATTCAACATGGATATGAACTTAATATAGGAAACCAGAATATAGATTCATGGTTGTAGAGTTACCAGAAAACAGAAAGCACAGCTCTTCCTGTCCTTTCTTTTGTATCCAGGCGGGAAGATTTGCTCCCTACACCATTTCTCATCAGAAAGTAGATAACCAACTAAATGGAAAACTGCTCCCAGATGGCATCATTCAGTAGTGGGAGATCAACATCCTGGAATTTCAGGATCTGTTCTATAACTCTCTGTGTGATCTTGACAAGTCCCTTAATCCTTCTGATCTCAGAGTTCTCATTTGTAAAAGTATAGGATTCAATGAAATGGTCTCCATCTAAGCCCACGGCCCTATCCAGTAATTTTCAGGGTTAACTGAATTGAGCAAAGCTAAAATATTGATTTCTGATCAGACTCATTATATTATTTACTCCAAGAGAAAGATTCCTCCTTTTTAAAAAACAGATTAAGAAAAATAAACTGTTAGCTCTGGAGATGTAATGTCACTTTGGTTTTCGTATGTAGTCCATGGTGGACTTTAGGATCAGAATGATGAGTGTAATTTTAACCCTGCAATTAAACATGGATTTAAAGCACCTAGCACATGGGCAGATCCAAGCAAATGTTATTTCCCCTTATACAACCTTTCCCAGGGTCTTCAGTGTACTCCTGAAACTGAAAAAGTGAAAGCTGCTCAAATATCTGCTTTCAGGAACACATCTCATCCATGCAATGCCAACAATAGCAAAAGAAATCCCAATTTTAATGCAGATGTTGCACACACTCATTGCTTCCTTGTCTTCTGGCACAGGAACTGAGATCTGATACTTGGGACTTCATTTTTCCTTTGTGCAAGATGAGCATTAGGTCCTTTGCTTAGAAAGAGCTCAATTGATCTGTCTCCAGGATGACGTGCATGATAAAAAGAAAAACAATGTAAGTGAGGGGAGTTTCTTTTTGTCTTTCAGGTAGCCTTAGAACACTTCTTTCTGCTCAAACATCGTTTCCCTAATAGTAGGGTAGTAGTAGTGTGGAATGTGAAAAGATTACTCAAAATTAGAGCCATTTTGGAGGCCAGGTGTATTAAAAACTATGCCCTTCCTGCCCCACCTTGACAGAGAAGAACACAGAGGGAAGAAATCAGGACAGGGTTTTCTGTCAGCTCCTGCAATAATAAGATAGTTCAATATCTGGATCTTTATTTTTTATAATATATTGTTTAAACTTTTATTTATTTTTTATTTTTGGCTGTGTCGGGTCTTCGTTGCTGCACGTGGGCTTTCTCTAGTTGAGGCAAGCGGGAACTACTCTTTGTTGCGGCACGGGGGCTTCTCATTGCAGTGGCTTCTCGTGTTGCAGAGCATGGGCTCTAGGCACACGGGCTTCAGTAGTTTTGGCACATGGGCTCAGCAGTTGTGGTTCGCGGGCTCTAGAGCGCAGGCTCAGTAGTTGTGGCGCATGGGCTTAGTTGCTCCGCGGCATGTGGGATCTTCCTGGACCAGGGCTGAAAGCTGTGTCCCCTGCATCAGCAGGTGGATTCTTAACCACCACGCCACCAGGGAAGCCCAATATCTGAATCTTTACACCAAAAATTTCAGGGCAAAAATTTCAGTTGACTGGGATAACAAATCACAAAGCACAAACACCAGATTTCAAAAAGCTTCTCATTCCTTGACTCAGATTCAGAGGCAAAGACTCATGATGCTGATGAAACAAGTATTTAATAAATAATACAATTTTAATGAAAAACACAAGAGACTGATAGAAAAGAATGCAGCCTCCTGCTGCACCAACACATAGCCCCAAGTACAGACACAATCATTTACAACAGGGGTAAAGAGGTCCTGTTCTCCACACAAGTCCAATATGGTAGCCCGAGCTCAACTGATGAAAGATGCCAATTTTTCAATGAACATCCTTTTTCTGATTTTTTTTTCTTTAAAATATTCCAAGAGGTAGAATTATGGATACCAAGTCTATGCACGTTTTTAAAGCTACTGAGACTTATCCCCAAACTAGTGCATTTTTCTTCAAGGGGAGCCCCTCTGCTTAGCGTGGTGGCATGTGGGATATCCAGGACTGGATGTTAAGTGGCATACAAATCCCAACCTCCTTTCCTTGGCATTGAATAGAATTTGAGGTGCTGCCTGTCATCCTCTTTGCAGCCTAGGCCTACTTTCAGCAGCTCCATTCAGTTGCAAGAGGCTGCGTGCTGGACACCAGAGGACAACCACAGAACTGCCTCTGCTTGACACCCTGTGAAGGTCACATGAGCACAAACCTTTCAGGGGAAGCCCAGATGTCAACAACCAAAGTAAACAAGAGAGTCACTCACTAAGGGAGCACTCCCTGCTTTTTTCAACATAAATAATCTATGTTTATTACAGAAAATAGACAGGATAATATTTTAAAAAGCAAAGTCACCCATAACCTCACCACCCAGAGACAACCATCTTTGCATGTTTATGCATGTCCTTGTATTGATAGAATTCATTCCCATACAAATAAATAAGTAAACTTGCATTTTATAAAAATAGAATTATAGCATATATATACTATGCTACACTTATTTTTTCAGACTTAGTAATACACAACATTCTATACTTTTGAAAACATCAAATCCTGTACTTTGGCATATTTAGGGTGTTTCCAACTTTTCTCTGTTAAAACATGTAGACACACACACTTGCACGGCATTTAATTCTGGAAGGATATCTATTTTTTTTAAATCGCACTACAATAAACATCTTTGAACATGTATGTTTTCAATGGACATCCTTTTTTCTGATTTTTTTTCTTTAAAATACTCCAAGAGGTAGAATTACGGATGCCAAGTCTATGCACGTTTTTTAAAGCTATTGAGAGTTATCCCCAAACTGTAGTGCATTTTTCTTCAAGGGGAGCCCCTCTGCTTAGCGTGGTGGCATGTGGGATGCCCAAGATTGGATGTTAAGTGGCATACAAATCCCCACTGCCAAGAAGCCGATGGGAAACAAACTGGAACCCTTTCTAAAGCGTTAAGGTGATTACTGCTTAGTACCCAGATATCTTTCAGCAATTTCATATAAAATATTCCTTCATGTCAGACCCATAATCACCTTTTCAAACTTGTGCCGTGGAGAGTCATCGATATGTGTTCAGCACGCAGGGCATAAATCTCTCAGAGCGCAATGCAACCTGCAGAGCCTCCCTCCCACAGGCGTGGGGCTGCTCCACGGCAGCTGAAAAGCACATGTTCTGGTCCTCCACCCTCACCTCTTCTCCCACACCCTCCTCCAGCTTCCTTCTGCCTTCAGGCTTGCACATTTCTCCTTGACAGTTGTTCTCAGAAAAATATTTCTAAGATGCTTACCTATGCAAATCTGTGTTTCAAAACAGTACCCACAATCAAACCTAAGCGCACAAAAGGCTACACTCACTGGTGGCCAAATGAGCATGTCAGGATGACCAAAGAGGTAGGGATTTGGTGAGTGCCGATATACAGCCCAGAGCCTTTCTGGCCTGAGTTATTTGTCCAGAGGAGGGGAATTTAGATGCTCTGCCCTTCCATTGAAGAGCCGCACACACAAATGAGGACCAGGTAGCAGACGGATCAGGCAGGTGTCATTCCCCAAGGAGCTGGCATGAAAGTTAACATAAGAGAGGAATCTTTCTCACAGTTCTAGGGTGTTCGCCATCAGACTTGTCAGGTCTCACTTCACTAGGAAAAAAATAATCCATCTAAGTACAAACAGCTTCCCAAGCCCTGTGCTAAGGAGTCCAGCTCGTCCCAAAGCTGCCAAGAGTCCCCATTCATGTTTCCCAGCATTCTCTGAGTGCAGGTAGGCTTGGCTGCCCTCGCCTATGTAACCACACACAGGCTTACTCCACCCTGGCCTGTGCGCATGCAGCATTTTCTGACACTGCAGCACGTGAAATAGCTCTGCTGACCAGAGGGGAAGAGGGGGAGGGATAAACTGGGAGACTGGGATTGACATATACACACTATTATATACAAAATATATAATTAATAAGAACCTACTATATAGCACAGGGAACTCTACGCAATACTCTATAATGATCTATATGGGAAAAGAATCTTAAAAAGAGTGGATATATATGTATGTATATAACTGACTCACTTTGCTGTACAACTGAAACTAACACAACATTGTAAATCAACCGTACTCCAATAAAATTTTTTTTTAAAAAGGACAAAAAACAATGAAATAGCTGTGCTGTTATTTCCATTGTGGTCTTGCAGCCAATGCCAAGTGACCTACAAGCAACTGAAATGCACCTGAGATCGGTCATGGGAGAGCTATTTCAAGTCCAGGTCTGTGTGGGACCTGGAGTATCAGAGGAAGATCCTAGTGCTGTGTGCTTTGGCCGCTGCTGCTTATGGTCATTGCCATCTGAGTTCATTGCCATCCTCGGCTGTTAGGGCTCAGGGGTAGTTGCTGGGGGAGGGGAAAGCTGGTAAGGACTTGGACAGGACTGTAGGTGTGTATGACAGCTGTATAAAGCTAGCCTGTTAGTGGGAGATGGAGAGGTAGGCGGCGCTGGGGGCTCCAGAGGCTGAAAAAATACACCCCTGGTGAGTGGGTATTTTTCTCCAACCAGGCTTTCAGGAAGAGGTGAATGCTTTTCTCTCTGCTCAGCAGCTCCGGAGGGATGACAAGTTTCTCAGCCAGATCCCCACACTCAGAACAGTCTCAGTCCCTAAACACCATCTCCTGAGAATCTCCAGCCCACTGGTGGGTCAACAGTAGTTATAACATCAACAATAACGGCATCTGTGATGTGTGGAGCCCTACATGCCACTGTACGCATCTTCATAAACAAAACTGTACCCAGTTTTATTTAATCCTCCTAACATCTCTGTGAAGTTGGTATTATTATTCCTCCTTTTATAGATAACTATCCTGAGGCTCAGAGAGGTTACACTGACAGCCCAAGTCAAATAGCTAGTCAACGGCAGAGCGGGGTTTGACTGCTCTTAACCTGTGCACCAGGCACACACCTATCTGTTCACTCAGAACGGGGCATGTACCAAGGGCACATACTCAGAAGACAAACACATTCACAAGTTTTTCCCATTGGCTGTTTACCCAGCTTGTATCTCCAGAAGGTTCACTGGGCCACATCATGCTGCCCCCAAACCCACACAACCACACAAAAATGGCCCCAAACAAAACCATCCTCTTTCATCCAAACACTTCTTCAGTTCTGACCATGGAACCACCATATCTGCATCAACCCTGTGTGAAACTAGTCATTTATCTAACCCTTCTTCCTTACCTCCATGCAGTAAGTCTTGTTTTTTCTCCTCCAAAATGGTTCTTCAAGGCAGCTGATCATCACTTTCTTATTCCAACTGCCTTGGAGCTGTGCTCCCTGCCTCAAGCATCTAGACCCTCTATTCCAAACACCAGTTTCAGACTAGACTTCCTTCAGCAGCGTTTCTGCCATTTCCTACCTCCCTCTAGACCTACAATCTTGAGGTGAGATTCCTCTGTCTGGATATCAAGGCCCCCAATAGCTGGCCCCATCCTACCTTTCCATACTCCCACCTTTGTTCTGCACAATGAGATCACCTCCACCAATCCCCTCACCAACAAGACCCACCTGTCAGTCTGTACCACTCCAACCCAAATCACTGCTCAAGCACCATTCTCATGATTACACAAGTTTAATATTATTGCATTTCACAGAGAACCCAGTGTATAGGACTCAGTCAACACATCCATTTCTAAATTAACTATGATATAGTCTGGACAATTTTCCTGAATCAAAACACATAGCTTGGCTTTGTATGAAACAGATCTTGGCCTTTGATTGACCATAAATTTAAGTGAACCAGTTGAGGAACACAGCCACTTGAAAAAGCCAAGACAAGGCAAACCAGGCCTGTGTCGTGAAAAGCATGGTGCCCAGATCATGAATATAGGTCCCAAGACAACCTCCACTGACCAGGGCACATCCTGAGTGATGCATGCAACTCTGATGTCCTGCTCAAATTCCATGTATCACCTGGTCAAGATATTGATCATCCCCAGAAGTGCGATAAAGCTAAAGAAGGGATATAGAATTGATTACAAAGGAAAAACCATAGTGCTCGCTTCAGCAGCACATATATTAAAATTGGAACAATACAGAGAAGATTAGCATGGCCCCTGCACAAGGATGACACGCAAATTCATAAAGCATTCCATATTTTTAGCTTCATGTAAAAGAATGAAATTAGAGCACTCCCTAACACCATACACAAAAATAAACTCAAAATGGATTAAAGACCTAAATATAAGGCTAGACACTATCAAACTCTTAGAAGAAAACATAGGCAGAACACTCTATGACATAAATCACAGCAAGATCCTTTGTGACCCACCTCCTAGAGAAGTGGAAATAAAACCAAAAATAAACAAATGGGACCTAACAAAACTGAAAAGCTTTTGCACAGCAAAGGAAACCAAAAACAAGACCAAAAGACAACCCTCAGAATGGGAGAAAATATTTGCAAAGGAAGCAACTGACAAATGATTAATCTCCAAAATTTACAACCAGCTGATGCAGTTCAATATCAAAAAAGCAAACAACCCAATCCAAAAATGGGCAGAAGACCTAAATAGTCATTTCTCCAAAGATGACATACAGATTGCCAACAAACACATGAAAGAATGCTCAACATCATTAATCATTAGAGAAATGCAAATCAAAACTACAATGAGATAGCATCTCACACCAGTCAGAATTGCCATCATCAAAAAATCTACAAACAATAAGTGCTGGAGAGGGTGTGGAGAAAAGGGAACCTTCTTGCACTGTTGGTGGGAATGTAAATTGATATGGCCACTATGGAGAACAGTATGAAGATGCCTTAAAAAACTAAAAATAGAACTACCATATGACCCAGCAATCCCACTACTGGGCATATACCCTGAGAAAACCATAATTCAAAAAGAGTCATGTACCAAAATGTTCATTGCAGCTCTATTTACAATAGCCAGGACATGGAAGCAACCTAAGTGTCCATCAACAGATGAATGGATAAAGAAGATGTGGCACATATATACAATGGAATATTACTCACCCATAATAGGAAACGAAATTGAGTTATTTGTAGTGAGGTGGATGGACCTAGAGTCTGTCATACAGAGTGAAGTAAGTCAGAAAGAGAAAAAAAATACCGCATGCTAACACATATATATGGAATCTAAACAAACAAACAAACAAACAAAAAAAAAAACGGTCATGAAGAACCTAGGGGCAAGACGGGAATAAAGGCACAAACCTACTAGAGAATGGACTTGAGGATACAGGGAGGGGGAAGGGTAAGCTGGGACAAAGTGAGAGAGTGGCTTGGACATATACACACTACCAAATGTAAAATAGATAGCTAGTGGGATGGGAAGCAGCCACATAGCACAGGAACATCAGCTCAATGATTTGTGACCACCTAGAGGGGTGGGGGGCTAGGGAGGGTGGGAGGAAGACGCTAGAGGGAGCAGATACAGGGATATATGTATATGTATATAGCTGATTCACTTTGTTGTAAAGCACAAACTAACACACCACTGTAAAGCAATTATACTCCAGTAAAGATGTTAAAAAAAAAAAAAAAAAAAGGAAAGAAAAACCATGGAAGGAATCAGTATGTTCAGAGGACCATCCAATAGAAGGGACATTCTAGCAAAGACACAGATTTTTTTCTATGTTCTTCCATTGGGCAGAAGCACTAAGGTGCAAGTTTTAGGCAAGGGACGCAAAAGATCCCAATTTAATATGTGTATTAAGTCAGTATTATAAGTAGTAATTCCCCTCTCATTAAAAGTGTTGGAGCAGACATGAAATGTCTACCTCCAGAATGTTTTAGTAAGAATTCCTATACAACATGGTAAATCAACTATACCCCAATAAACTTTTCCTACATTGAGTGGAAGCTACAATGAGACGGTCCACTAGAGAGACTCTACCACTTTCTTTGCTGCTGCTTTTGCTGACATAGAAGAGGTCCCAGATTTCTCTTGCCTCCTAAAAACATGAAAGTAATTTAGTTCCAATATTCCCAGGCTACACTCTTTTCCTTTCTGAATCAGCCACAGTGAGTTGTGACAAGTGAAAACCCGAATGCCTATAGGAAGGTGATTAATTTTCTGCATCAGACTGAGATTAAACCATAGAGAGTAGAGTCCAGTGTAGAATAAGTTCATGCACTGCTCAAAGGTATTCAAATTCCAGTTATTTTTAAATATTGTGCCAAGAAAAATGGAATAACCAGTTTACAACCCCTGAAACCATCACAGTACAGAATGAAGTATTGAAGAATTTTGCTTTGTTTTGTTCTATTTTGTTTTTGCTATGGTCATAGATCATAGTGATTAGTAGCATGGGTTCTGAGACAGAACAACTGGGTTCAGGTACAAGCTCAGTAATTTCCAGTTATTTCGCTTCTCTGAACCTTAGTTTTCTCATCTTTAAAACATATTAAAAAGTATACTCACCTAATTGGTTTGTTTTGAGGAAAAAATGGAATAATATATACCACATGCTTAGAGCAGTGCCTAACATTTAATAAGCACTCAAAAATGAAGGTGAAATTGGAAAGATATTCTAAAGTGCATTCTTTATAGGAATCCCATAGTCTGTTTTTTTCTTGTTGTTGTTGTTTTTTCTTATTTAACATTTTATTTTATTTTATTTTTACATCTTTATTGGAGTATAATTGCTTTACAATGGTGTGTTACTTTCTGCTTTATAACAAAGTGAATCAGTTATACATATACAAATATCCCCATATCCCCTCCCTCTTGCATCTCCCTCCCTCCCATCCTCCCTATCCCACCCCTCTAGGTGGTCACAAAGCACCAAGCTGATCTCCCTATGCTATGCTGCTGCTTCCCACTAGCTATCTATTTTACATTTGGTAATGTATATATGTCCATGCCACTCTCTTTGTCACAGCCTACCCTTCCAGTAAGTGTTCTGCACTAAGAGGGCTCCATGATTAAATAATTTTGAGAAATGATACACAGTATAGAAATCCCTTTGGAGATGGACAGTAGCATACATTAACTTGATTTACTCTGGTAGAGTTAATCACAAAACCTCTATCCTTTGAAATATCCATCTAAAACCCAAAGATCCAGTATTTTTATGAATATATTTTAGAAATGCCTCCTTCTGGGAGCTTCCAATTTTTCTTAAAATATTTACTCTTTCACCATTTATATCCACTTCTGCTTCCAAGAAAGCACATGCTAAGGGGTCAAAGAAATTTATTTCTCTAGAGATTGTAAACCTCAACCTCCTCTTTGCTGGGCTTCTTTCCTCCCCCAGATCCACTGCAAAACTTCAAAGTCAGTTTTGATATCCATTTCTTCATCCTGGTTCAATGGTCCTGAAGTCTACATACATTCTGTCTAAATGATCACCTCTTCTGCACTACTGAATATCTATAGAACCGTTCCCCCTTCCTGAAGTCCCTAGGCCACTTTTGTACCTCTCCAGGTCAAATTATTCCAACCATTGTGCCCCAAGTTGTAAGGGACACAACGGTAGCATAAGACAATGTCCCCTAGCTGCATGGAGCTTACCTTATCCTGGAGAGGCCAGATCTACACTCCTGAGCGAGTCAGAAATCAGAATTCACAACCAAACTCTGTGACCTGAGAGGTGATCTGAGAGCTCCTCCTTCAACCTGACATTGACTTTCTGCATTGCATTTTCAGTGGAACGGCTCAGAGAAAAGATGAGTGTTTTCCCAAGGCACGAACTGCCTCTATCAGGGGTAAGTAATGGGTACATCAAACCTCTTAAGTGTAAGTGCTATGGTTGAACCTGAGCTGCCTGGGACCTTCACTAGAGAAATGTGGAAGGTTTCCATTCCTGAGGGTCTTTATAAACAACTTCCTCAAATTCACCCAAAACTTGTATTGCTTCTAGAAGAACTCAGAGGAAAATATTTTTAATTCATGACATGGTCTAGAAATCAACTGTGGACTAATTAGCAGGGAATGTTGAGTTTCAAGCAGTTTGGATAATTTGGGGTGGTCCAGATCAAGTTTGGAGCAGTCCCCATTTAAGTCAGCCTGTCAGACTTCCAGTGTTTGGAGTGTGACTTTGGGGGTTGGTGGGGGGTTTGAAGGTGAGGGAAGGTTCATGCATGAGTTAAAGAGCAGATGTGGCCCCTGAGATTGACTGTGCTCAGCAAAAATTGCCCTTCCGTGTATGAAGATGCAATAACTAGTTCTGTAGTTCCCCACCACAGGGCAAGTTGGGGAAAACAGGGGAAGGAAACCAAGAACAAGAATACCAGGGACTCAATCCCTTCATCTGGAACAACTACTAAATGAACATTTGAAAAGGTGTTACATAGTTTATGAAAACAGTATCACATGCGCTATTTAATTCTCACAAGTGTCCTTTGAGCTGGGATCCCTGTCTCCTATTTACAGATGGAAAAACCTCAGCTTAGAGGCAGAGGTAAAATGGTTTCCTCAAGATCCCATGGCTCATAAGTGGCAGAACCAGGACCCAAACACAGAGCCTCATGGATCCAAATTCCACATTCTTTTCCTCTTTAATCACCTTTAACTTTTGACTGGACTTCTTTGCTACCACCTGAGGAGTCGAGATAGTGAGTGGTAGGAAGAGGAAAAGAATGTGGAATTTGGATCCATGAGGATCTGTGTTTGATGTTATATATGAAAGCTGTTAAGAGAGTAAATCCTGAGTTCTCATCACAAGGAAAACATTTCTTCTTTAATTTCGTATCTATATGAGATGGTGGATGTTCACTAAACTCGTGGTCATCATTTCATGAAGCATGTAAGTCAAATCATTATGCTGTACACCTTAAACTTATACAGGGCTATATGTCAATTTATCTCGATAAAACTAGAGGAAAAAAAATTAAAGGTGAAAAGGCAGAAGAAGTTCTCCATGCCTGCTAAACCCCTCTGCAACAAGTGACATTCCAACGTCAGCTAGCGGAAGAGCCTATCTGCTCCAGATGCATGCAAGTCCTCCAGATCTGTCCAACTCTTTGTCACATCCCTTGTCCACAAGCAGTAAACCAACCATTTCAAAATCATACGGAAATGGTACATCCAGACAGTGGAATATTATCCAGTACTAAAAAGAAATGAGCTATCAAGCTATGAAAAAAAATGCAGAAGAGTCTTAAATGCACATTACTAAATGAAAGAAGCCAACCTGAAAAGGCTGCATACTCTGATTCCTACTATATGACATTCTGGAAAAGGCAAAACTAAGGAGACGGTAAAAAGATCAGTGGTTACCAGGGGTCGAGGCAGGGGAAAGGATGAATAGGAAGAACACAGAAGATTTTGAGGGCAGTGAAACTATTCCGTATGACACAATAATGGTGGATGCATGTTATTATACATTTGTTAACGCCCATGGAATTTACAGCACCAAGACTGAAGCCTGATGTAAACTATGGACTTTGAGTGGGGATGCATAAATACAGATTCATCAAATGTAACAAAGGTACCACTCTTACGGGAGATATTGATGGTGGGAGAGGTGTACACGTGCGGAATCAGAGTTTAGATGGGAAATCTCTGTACCGTCTGTTCAATTTTTCTATGAACCTAAAACTGCTCTAAAAAAAGTCTATTAAAAAAAAGTAGGTTCACATACTCAAGTTGTTCCAAACATACTTAAAAGTTCTCCAATGACTTACTTGCCTATCAGTTTTTAAGTTTAAATTAGCTAAAAATAAATAAAATTTCAAATTCAAAACAAAACTCATATGGGAGTCACCACAGAACCTCATCCTCATTTCTTTCTAACTAGGGGCTTCTTATAGTCCCTTCTTCCCAGGAGCAATAGACCATTCTGAGAATCTGTTGCCTAGATTTGGGAAGCATTTCCCCAGTCGAGAGGAGGTATGTGAACATCCTAGCAAAAGTGAGTTGTTACAGCTGGAACACTACCCAAATATGGAACCATTCAAACGTCCATGCTCCCCATTCACAGAATCACTCTGAGCCCCAAGATTAAAAAGGAAAGTCTGTGGAACTGTCTTACAAAAGTGGAAGCATATTGCCAGGTTGCATGAGTCATCCTGGTCCAGCTGGCATCTGCTTCTCCCACCAGAATAGGGATACTTCTTCCCCATCCACTCCTGGAAAACACCTCCTAATGACTGTGGATGGTGCCCGAGAGAGGAGGAGGAGGACAAGAGCCACCTTCCTGACCCAACAAGCAATCTGTTCACACCTGGCAGCGTGAACTTTAATTATCCTCGACTCAGGTTGTGTAACTACAGATGTCTCTAGTTTTCACAAAGCAAAGGAGCTCTTGTCTGGAATAAATGAGATAGATAAATTAGAGGGGGAAGGGAAAGAGTCAAAGGTGTCCCTCCCCACTCCCCCCACTTTTCATCTGTGGTGATCTGGGCTCTCTAATCTATTGTACAAATGTCTGCACACAGCATGCCAACACTTGCTTGTAAACTCACTGGAGAAATATCACCTGGAGACAATGAATAATGTCTGCTTCATGCCGTTCTCCCCTAATATACTTTTTGTTTTGAACGCATCATATGGATTAAGTTAGTAACACCCATCCTCACGTTTTCAAGCCGCTATCTCCCCCTAAATCATCTCTCTTTGGAACTTGACAGGTTATCACACCTTGTCTCATTTCATGCTGCAGCTTCCCACGAGCAGATTAGTCTTGCTTCACAAATCACAGGCTCCTTTCCGGAGTGAAACACCTTCAAAATTACAGCAACTTTCCCCAAGGGGTATCAAAGTTCTTTTTTCCAAGGTCTGTGGTGTTCCACTAAGAGGCTTCATTGTTCTGAAGCACCACACCTTGGATCATCTCCTTGGCTGAGGGTATTATCATAAAACAGCAAGAAGAGAATTCGCCAAGCCCATGATAACTTCATCTCTGCATTTAACAGGGTGTCCTCCAGGCAGGGCTCCAGGTGGCCTCCGCCTTGCGAACCTTCAGAGGGGCAGGCGTTGCCTGGAGCTGCTCTCCCAGGCCTAAGGTGCAGAGAGAGACAGGAAACAGTCTATCAGCAGCATCCTAGTGGTTCTGTGGTTTATGAAATTCAAGCACAACCGCTTGCAATTTGCCAACTCATTCCAACCCATGGTTAGACAACCATATGTGGCAGATTCTGTATAGACATGTACCATAGAAGTGTCAAAGAATCTGCTTCTTCCAAGTATCCCTATGATATTCTTCATACTTGCAGTGGCTATATATTGCCTCTACCCACTCAATATTCATTCCTTTTCTTGTGTTATCAGTACCTCAGTTTCTCCTGGGGGGATCACATCTTAGCTCATAAAATTTGGCCCTAGCACTCAAGGTGAACATTTGACCAGGCCTAGTCAATGAGAAGACTCCATCACCCTGGCTACAGTGATTGATTCAGTGACAGTCGTGTGACCCACATCTGAGAACTTCAAGAACAATTAAGAAAGAGATGATCCCTTTCCACGGGGGTTGCTAAGCTGGTAAAATGTAACCCTGGATCTGAGGGTGGTTATCTTGCTACCACAGGGTGAGGGTGGGGGAGATCCTATGTGAAAATGTTGCCCTTGCAGAAGGAAGCACTGTCAAAAGTGAGAGAAATACACAATAACATTGTTTGACACCTGGATCCAGCCATGCCTGAAGTCACTGCCACATTCTAATCATAAGCACCAATAAATTTCCTTTCTTGCTCAAGACAGTTTTAGCTGGGCTTCTCTCTCAAAAACAAAGAGCTCTGATAAATACATTGCCCAATAACTTAAAGAAAATAAAAGACATCAGCAGTCCCAAATGATTCATGCATTGATTTATGGTAAAATATATATTGAATACCTAACCTATGTCAAGCTCTATGTTTGGTGTTAGGGACACAGAGACAAATAGGACACAATCCTTGCCTTAAAGGTTTTATATTCTAGTCCAATTTAGCAACAAAATCCACAGTTTCAATAGCTCAAGGGATAATGAGGATTCTTGAATTTCTATTAAGAAATGAAATAGCATGGATTAGCACAATTATCTAGCAACTTCGTTTAATCCAGATGAGTGTGCCTTAGTACTTAGGACGCAACTTACTTCTATTACATGCTTTTGTGAAAAGAGCTAAATGCATATCTAATAAATTCTGGGAAGAGGAGAATGGTGGCCACGTGTTGCTTATGTTTGCAGAGAGTCCATTCCTTCTTCTGATAATGAATTTGGGGAACCACCTCCACCACTGCTTGCAGTCTTGGTGAGACTGTCTATTTGGTGACTGTCAACTTGGCAAGACTGCTCCCAACCCAGATCAAGGCATGGCCATACGACATAAGTTGGTCCAATCAATTAAATCACTCCTTCTCAGTCCCCTTTTCAAGTCCTCCCCTCCCCCATATACCTGCCTAGGTCCTCTTCTCTTTTCCATCTATATTCACTCCCAAGTTGATCTCAACCAACCTCATGGCTTTAAGTACCATTCACTTAAATTAATTTGAATTAATTAATTTAATTTAATTAATATCTCCATCACAGATCTCTCCCTGAACTCCACATCACCCACTTGCATGTCCAACTGCCGACTCTTGATACTTCCTCCTGATCTCACCCTTAGGATGCCCACACCACACTCCTGAATCCTGCAAACTTGCTCTTTCCTACAGCCTTTTCCATCTTAAGAACTGCTCAGGTGAAAAAACTTGGGAGTCACCATTGATTCTGCTCTTTCTTTTCACACTCCATATCCTGATGGCCATCAAATCTGACAGCTCTCCCTTCACAAGAGATCCAGAAGCTGGTCGCTTCTTATCATCACCTCCACTAAGATCACTCTGGCCCAAGCCCAAATCATCTCCTCGCTGGATGATTGCAGAAGCTTTCTTTTCAGTGACCATGATTCAGCTTTTGTTCTATTCAGTATATTATCAACAGAGCAACCAGCAGGATTAAGTCAACACTATTCCTCTGCAAGGAAATGTCATCTCCCAACATCCACACCAATCTCCTCTAGGTCTTGACTCAAACATCACCTTCTACATCAGGCATTTTCTGACCACTCTATGTGAAACTGCATCACCCTCCTGCTGCAGGTCCCTATCCCATTATACCCTCCTTCATTTATACTCCATAACACTTACTGCTACCTAACATACTAAATATTTTTGGCTTTTTTTCTTATTAGTTTATTGTCATCTCCCCCAACTAGAATGCAAGCTCCATGAGGGTAGGGCTTCTGTCTGTTTTGTTCACTGCTGTAACCATAAAACCTAGAAGAGTGCCTGGCACCCATTACCTGATGAATGAATGAATGAACAATGAACACGGTGGTCTCTTTAGAGGAGGGACCCAGTGATGGAAAACAGTGCAGACTCATTCTGGAACGAGTGCCCAAAAGAGACCGCACTTTATTACCTGCCACCTAAAGCTTCTGAACTGTCCTTCTACCTTCACTAAGGCCCAGTTCTTCTACATTCCCTTTGATTCTATGAGCTGCTCCTATCCAGCCAGTAAATTTCCCATTTTATATAAGCCAGGGTCAGTTTCTGTTGCTTGCAACCAAAGATGCCTAGTTGATTCAAGGAGCCAAATATCTAGGCTCTCACTACAACACCATTCATTGCCATAAATGTACAGAGATGTGGTGGCCTGGTACTTTGGGTGTCCTTCTATTCCACAACAAGAGGTAAGGCTTTAACTGAAAATTCACCCAGTAAGTCTGACGCCTGCTCAAGTCCAAGAACCACTAGAAAGATGAAGGAAGCTACTTGAAGCTCCTTGGGGATTCACCACGCCTCTGTTTGAACGATTTCAACTGAATAATAAAGCTTAAGTCAGTAGAGAGAAAAAACTCCATCAGTCAGAATCATCGCCAGGTTTCCACTTTGCTTTCTGTAGTATAGACACAATCTATATCATATGCCAGTAGCATAACATCTGCAGGCCCAACCCCCTGATAAATCCATCAGCAAGTTGTTGGATAATGCAGTGGAATCTTCATTATGAAAGCATATTTGACAAGTTCTGATAATTGATAGTTAAACCATTTTTCCCATAACAAGCCTATCATCAGTGAAAGCCTGATCTAACCCAATTAGCGCTAAACATATTGGTTAGTCCTCTTTTCAGTATTTTAAAAGGACAGCACTGTAATATTTAATCAGTTCCATACTTGCCTGGTCCTTCCCCATCTTTTCAATAGACATTTTCCAGCCAGAATGAACGACCCTTCAGACTGTTCTGCACCTTGCTCCCTGGATATGCCACATCCAACCCCACCTCTGTGCCTCCCTGAATGTCCCTTCCCTCTCCTCTCTGCTTTCCTGGATCCTTAGGACTTGACTACCTAGAGCATAAACCCAATAACCATGGCTTAATCCAAGAAGCTATGGCTTTTCTTACCCAACAAGAAGTCCGGAAATGTACCTTCCAGGGTTGGTACAAGTGCTCAAGGATGTGATCAAGGGCCCAGGCCTCTTCCCTCCTCTGGTCCACCCTGCTTAGCATGTGGCTTCTGTCATCTAGGTTGTTAAGATGGCTAATCCCACCCATGAGCATAACGTGTGTTTTACAGACAAAAAGACAGTGGTGAGGAGCAAAGGCAAAAGTCTTCCATGCTAAGTCTGGCTCTTTTTATCTTTCTTAAAAAAAAAAAAAGAAAAGAACAAAAACAAAAAAGGCTTCCCGGGAGCTCTGCTATGTTCATCTATTGGTCAGAAATATGCAATTTTACCACTTAAGCTGCAAGGGACTAGTTTTTTTTTTTTTTTTTTTTTTAGCTAGAATTGACTAGAACAAAAGACTGGGGGAAAGGATACTGGGTAGACAACTAACAGTTTCTGCCACAAATATCTGCAATGAAGCTTTTGAACTCCTTTTTCCCATAAAGATCTCTCCCACGGTAAAAATCCTTCATCGTTTACTGTCCCTGCTCCTCCCACTGGAAGTCCAATCCATAATCATGAATCTAATACAGAGATTTATCTACATACATATAAAGTAGATGTAAATTTCAACCTACAATCTTGATGTATAAAATAATATCTCCGGGGCTTCCCTGGTGGCGCAGTGGTTGATAATCTGCCTGCTAATGCAGGGGACACGGGTTCGAGCCCTGGGCTGGGAGGATCCCACATGCCGCAGAGCAGCTGGGCCCGTGAGTCATGGCTGCTGAGCCTGCACGTCTGGAGCCTCTGCTCCGCAACAAGAGAGGCCGCGATAGTGAGAGGCCCGCGCACTGCGATGAAGAGTGGCCCCCGCTTGCCACAACTAGAGAAAGCCCTCGCACAGAAACGAAGACCCAACACAGCAAAAATAAATAAATTAATAAACTCCTACCCCCAACATCTTAAAAAAATAATAATAACAACAATATCTCCATTTTCTTTAACATTGAATCTGACTCTTGGCTTGATCCCCGTGGACATCAGTCATTATGTGAAGTGAAGGATACTCCTAAGTCACAGTCAAAGACAAAACACTTGCCCGTTATTATGAATCATCCAGCCCATCACTGTTCTCACCAACATCCTTATTGTCCAAGCCCAGTCTATTTCATTGGAGTTGGAGGCTCTGTATGCAAGTCACATGTGGGCTATAGGGATTCTTGGAGATAGGAGTTCTAGAACATAGAGCCAGCCTCACTAAGGGTATGATGCAGTTATTTCCCTCTGACATTCTCCATTGCCACAAACCAAGAGATGGGCCCCACTCTTCTTTTACCCACCTCTGATTTTTGGGGTGGGGATGGGGATTTCTGAGTTCCCTGTCCCCTACTGTTTCCTTTGAGGCATAAAATTCTTCCCCATCCACTCCAATGAGCCTAGACTTTAAGTCAGCAAGAGGTAGGTCTTGAAGTCAGCCTATGCTTCAAGACCTATGGTGGGGCGGGGGGCATGAAGGCCTAACTACCTTTGTAGATCAGGTGAGGGAGAAATACAGTAAGGGGATGAAAATGAGTCTCTTAATAAAGTTTCCTGCTACATGTGTATGACTCGTGTCCACATCTAGGGAGAAGCTCCCAGCCCTCACAGAAGACACTTTGGTATTCCATATCTAACTTGTCCTGAACATAGTATGCTCAATAAATGTCTTTCCTGTGATATTGAGCAAGTCATCCAAAAGAAAGTTTTGCTCAGTCACATGAGAAATGAGGAGTGTATGCACAGTGCCTGAAGACGGTATGGACAGCTACTGACTTGATATGACTGGGTCCTTGAAACACATTTTCTCGGACTTGATATGACTGGGTCCTTGAAACACATTTTCTCGGACTTAATTGTGGGTACCAGTCAAGGTCATCAGTAGGGATTGCAAGTCTTAAACCTAGTGAGCAATTATTAAAAGAACTCTGGATATAGAGAAGGCCATAAATACCACAACTGAGAGGTGAAAGCAAATATAGGCCAGGCCAGTTGTGGAGTACAGAGAAAAAGCAAGTGGATTTCAGAGGTCTGGGAGACCTCACTTTCTATCTCAGCCTGTAAATGAGTTGCTGGGCCTCTCTGATCCTCTCTTTCCTTACCTGTGAAGTAGGAATAATACTTTCTTGAGCACTTTTTTTTTTGAGCACTTTTAATCTTCATATCTTTACCTAAATCAAAGGAGGGTTAAGTGTCTTGAAGATGAAAATGAGAAAGCATGCAAAAAACACAAGGCTTATTGCCCAGGAGTTGGTAGATTCTTCAGGAAATATTTGTTTCCCCATCTGCTTTTCTTTCTCCAGCGATTTACTCTGATCTTGAGCTCCTAAGTAGTATATGATACTGTCAAAATGATTGTCTTTCAGTTCAACATCCCATCTGACTAATATTTTAAGCATCAAAACCCACACACTATTGAGATAAACCTAAGAGTCATCAATGGTTTATTTACTCCTACCTCTGGGCACTTTCCCTTGGATGATCCAGAACCTTCTTAAAATCACCTTCTCTGAAATTAAGCTTGGCATCCTCTTCAACAAAACCCTCTCCCCAGAATACCCTCTTTCTTTTGGTCCCTCTGATTTGAAAAACAGAGTCATTTGTATTTTCTCCCAGCCCAGGCACTAGTTTTGCCAATTTTCCCTTCCCCAAATCTGTCTTAGTTACCTGGTGTATTCATTTTCTTCTACCACCTCCTGAGCCTCGGTTCCCTTCACCTCACACACAGAGTGTTGCTAAAGCTTTCTAACTCCTTTACTAGTGGTGATGCCTGAATTTGCCAGCTATCTCTTCACCATGTTCAATTCTTTGAGCCTCATCAGAGGGAAGGAAAGTGCCTCTCTCTACATCTAGCAAGTGCAGACACATATGGAGTCCTCAAGAAATACCAGATCAGTTGCATCATTGTTACATCCAGGTGAGGTCAGCCATGCATGGCAACTGGGGTGCTGCTCTTATGTGAACCGGTGGGTGCTTTCCCTTTGTACTATGCATCTGGTTCCAGAAGTTTTTTCACCTTCCAAAGATGCATTCTTTTAAAAATAAGTGTACCATTCTTTTATTTAACAATTCACATAACCTTTTTATAAAAATCTCTTGGTATTTTCTTTAGCAAATGTATGATTTAAACTGGTCGTATCTTTTTTTTAAACATCTTTATTGGAGTATAATTGCTTCACAATGTTGTGTTAGTTTCTGCTTTATAACAAAGTGAATCAGCTATACATATACATATATCCCCACATCCCCTTCCTCTTGTGTCTCCCTTCTACCCTCCCTATCCCACCCCTCTAGGTGGTCACAAAGCACCAACCTGATCTCCCTGTGCTATGTGGCTGCTTCCCACTAGCTATCTATTTTACATTTGGTAGTGTATATGTGTCCATGCCACTCTCTCACTTCGTCCCATCTTACCCTTCCCCCTCCCCGTATCTTCAAGTTCATTCTCTATGGCTGCGTCTTTATTCCTGTCCTGCCCCTAGGTCCATCAGAACCATTTTTTTTTTAGATTCCATACATATGTGTTAGCATAAGGTATTTGTCTTTCTCTTTCTGACTCACTTCACTCTGTATGACAGACTCTAGGTCCATCCACCTCACTACAAATGACTCAATCTCATTTCTTTTTATGGCTGAGTAATATTCCACTGTATATATGTGCCACATCTTCTTTATCCATTTATCTGTCGATGGACACTTAGGTTGCTTCCATGTCCTGGCTATTGTAAATAGAGCTGCAATGAACATTGTGGTACATGACTCTTTTTGAATTATGGTTCTCTCAGGGTATATGCCCAGTAGTGGGATTGCTGGGTCGTATGGTAGTTCTATTTTTAGTTTTTTAAGTCACCTCCATACTGTTCTCCATAGTGGCTGTATCAATTTACGTTCCCACCAACAGTGCAAGAAGGTTCCCTTTTCTCCACACCCTCTCCAGCATTTATTGTTTGTCGATTTTTTCATGGTGGTGATTCTGACTGGTGTGAGGTGATACTTCATTGTATAAACTTGTCGTATCTTATTTTAACCCTCTGAAAATGGAGTTGCAAATATATTTTCTCCCTCACAGGCATATTATTTCTCTTCATGGGTAAGGTTTATCAATCCTATATAGGAATCAATATGGTCAAACAACTTTTTTCTCTTTCAGCAATTTAACAAGCCTATGCAAGAGCCTCTATCTAAAAGGATGAGTTTTTTTTTCTTTCAAATGTTACCAGCAGAACTTATGTTGAAATTTCCCTTTTTCAAGATCTGAAATGTGAAAATGGAATTATTACTGAAAAAGTCAGGTTCTCCCCAAAATACAAGCAAAGCTTCACTTGTTCATCTCCCTTTCCTTCTGGATGCTATCTGACCAACCTTGTTACCTACTTTACATAATGTTTCAGAGAAAAACAAGATGTTTTGGGAAGTTTGCTCTGTAAACAGAACTTTGTGAAACAACTTTAAAAAGGGCTTAATGTCTATCCATAAACACCTCCTCTGTGATTGAAACAAGGGTCACAGTTGTAAACAGTTTACGGTCAATTACTTGATCAACAGTTGTTGAAATAAAAGGTATTCTGGGTTCTTTTTGTGTGTCTACGTTCCACACACTCCTCCCTTCCCCAGCCAAAAAAGGCCTTTTAACCAACTGCAGAAGGACTTGTTCACAAATGTTTCTAATCCAGCTAAACATCTTGATTGGAAATATCATAAATTATATGTATAGGCCTGTCAGTACAATTTTCAACAGGAGTAACATGAGTTCAGTTTGAAATAAAATGAAAACTTAAGACCAATTTTTGAATTTGCTACCTTGAGTTTTAATCCAAAGCCCAACCGAGAAAGAGAATACAAAACTTCTAGTCCTGTTGGATAAGAACCTACCACTGAGAAAGATACTTATAGTGCCTTGAATTTATTTTTTATACTCTTCTAGGAGCTGGAGGGAAAATATTCAAAAGCATAAAAATATTAAGGTAGACAATCAAACCCAGCAAGACCTTTGGTGCATTTAAATACCCACTGCATTACCCAAATTTATGCTTGGCTTCTACTGAGGGAGTCTTGTGGATTTTCCCCATCCTAGACAATTAGAAAAGGGTCTCCTAAGGGCAACAGTATGTGACCCTACTAGACACTAAAATGGAAGAAGAGAGGAAAGGAGAAGCTAGATTAGGGCCGATGACCTTGAATATTAATTACTTTTAATATGTACTTTTAAAGTTTATTCACACGAACTAACACAACATTGTCAGCACATAGGAATGTCTCTCTTTGTTGTGGGATTGTCTAGAAAGAAAATAAGCAAACTAACAGCTACCTGTAAAGAGCAAATTCAACTGACTAGAGAATCAGTGCAATATAGAAAAACAGGAAATACTTTCTTTTTCTTTTCTTAGTGTAAGCACATGTATACACGTGTATTCTGCTTCTTTTGCTTATGCATATGGTGAAAAAGATTTCCTTCAACTCCCCATTCCTAGAGAACAATCCTATACTCCATGAAATATTTTTTTGTTTTTAAGTATAAAGTGAAGAGAAAGGTTTAGCCTAACAGATTATGACTGTAAAAACAATTTGTTCTCCATTTTCACTGACAAAGAAACCTATCTTAGAAATCATTTGGGGGCTATTAAAAGTCTAAAATTATATAAACAAAAAAATCCATCCAGGAAGATTCAGTATAACTGATACCAAGATTTTCTTCCTTTCTTAGCAAGAACATTTTATATTAACTTCAGAAACATAATCCCACAAGTTTAGTGTATCAATACGGACAACAGTATAATGAACTTAACTCCTTGTCCGGATAACCAAGGAAAATTAAGAGTTCATTGGCATCTAAACTGCAGTTGGGGGAACTGAAATGTACTTTAAAATATCTATTACATCCTGTACGATTCTATTCCTGTGACATCTGAAAAATGTAAAACTGCAAGAACAAAAAATACATCAGTCATAGTCAGAGGCCAGGGAAGGGGAAAGGTGACTGACCACTAAGGGGCATGAGGGGACTTCTTCAGGTGATGTACCAGTTCTATATCTTCATTGTGGTGGTGGCGAAGTAAATAAACATTTTTGTCAAAACTCAGGAACTATAAACCTATATAATATATGAAAATTATACCTCCATGAACCTGACCTTTAAAAATATCTATTGAGAAAACAATTTGTGGAACAGTTTGAGTACAAAAATAACATTATAAAATTTTGAATTACCCAAAATTTTCAAGCAGATTAAAAATAGTGTTTGCATACAAAGGGTGTGATCCACTGAAATGTCAGCATAAGGAACAAAGGGTAGGCTATTACTGATATATGCTAATGACAATGCTTCCTTCGAGAAGGACCTCTGCTAACATCTGGTGATTATCCTACTTTCCCTTTGTGCACTTAACTGGAAGACCATTTCAATTTCAGAAACACTGCATCAAGTCTAGCTTTTCCTCACTGGCATGAATTAGTCATGTTTTAGTTTAGGCCAGAGGTTGGCCAAATTTTTCTGTAAAGGGCTAGATGGTAAATGCTGCAACTAACCACCAAGGCAGCCAGAAAATAATAAATGAATGAGTAGCTGTGTTCTAAGACTTTACAGACACTGACATTTGAATTTCACATGATTTTCATGTGTCACCAAAAAAATTATTCTTCTTTTGATTCTTTGCAACCATTTAAAAATGTAAAAACCACTCTTAATTCCGGAGCTATACAAAAACAGACAGTGGGGCCATAGTATGTCAATCCCTGACCTAGGCTATTAGTGTTTAATTATAATGGCTTCTTCCTCATATATTTCTCGTATATTACAAACTCCTTTCTGTTAAGGCTGTCCATCCCAAGAACCACTGTTCTAAAGTCCCAGAACTGTGCCTCTCACACAGAACTACTCAGATTGCCTTCTCTAAATATCTGAAAAGATAAAAGGTGAGGAAATATATGGACCATGAAAAAGAAATTCTGCCTGCAGTAAAAGGAAGCAGAAGAAAAACACTGGATCCACACATTTCCAACCAAGGTTTTTCAGGTGTCCAGACCAAATTGCCTAGTAAACCAGGTCCAAGCACCTCAATTTGCCCCCCCCCAATGTGTAAGGGGTTAATGTTACCTGTTTGTGTAATAAATTGCTAATATTATTTTTCAAACAGCGGTTAAACCGACCATAACTTATGAACCTTTGTATTTTTAGATATACAGGATGACTTGATTTTTCTTTTCTGTTCTGTCTTAGTGAGGACAGGAATGGGGTACATTTATCTGAAACAGATTTGTGTGATGGAAACATTTCCAGCTGCACAAGTGTTGTAACATCTACACCCAAATTAGCTCATGAGTCAACATATCTCGTTTGTTATTACATTTATTGCATCAATTATCTACAAATGAAATACAGCTGCGTTGTCAGTATCCCGACGTTCAAGCATCTGCTTAATGAGCTTGCAAGGTAGGAAAGATCAGGAGCACTTGCTGACAACAAATAAAGATGAAACCCAATCCTCTCGCTCTGGACAGACATTGCCCAGCTGAAATTCCTTTCATTTATGGGCAGTAGTAGTCATATTTTAAGACACTAATCAGTTATTTATCCCAAACATGAGCAGCAGTACATTCGAGTTATTTGCTAAATAGAAATTGGGTAAATCTGGCATCCAAATCACAGTCACCACTTTGCCTGTACAGCCCAAGGTCACTTAGGTCACCCTGACGGGGGAGGAGGGGGGACAAGGCAAGGGACAAGAGCAGCTTTCCCAGCAGTGCCATGCCCAGTCTGACATTTTGACAGTCTCTCTAATCTTTTTCACATTTCTTTCTACAAAACAGGATGGTGGAACCATATGCTCCCAGTTTCCCTGGAAGTTTTTTGGATTTTTTTTTTTTTTTTTAAGAGATGGGTCTGAAGGCCTGGATCTAGGTAGAGTCAGAGCTGGGAATTATCTCCATATTTCTACCAGTTGAAAGAATCTCCGAGGATCTCCCCCATTGCCAGTATATATTTTATAGGCACTAGGTAGACACCTGTTTTCAATCGCACCTTGAGATCAGAGGAGCCCTCCAGGAGCAGCCTGCGAGCAAAAGGAACAGTGGCCTGCCCAGCGCTGTCTTTTCTGTTTGCTTTCTAAATGATTTCTGAGCCACGTGTGGGAGAAAGGCCTGCCCAGGCTCTTGCTTACATCATGCATGTGGAACTTGAGTTTCGCCATAGGAATGCTATAGAGGCGGACATTTGTTTAAGCTGCTGGTCAGCCGGGGTCTTCCTCATTGTAAATGGATTTGGGCTCGTAAACTATGGAAGATTAGTTTTAAGCCCTCACACTAGACCTTGCTGAGCAGATTCCAGGTGACATGAAAGGCAGAGGAGGGGCACCCCCCCTCAGGATGTCTGGACTCAGAACCCAGGGTGTGGAGATGGATGTCCACAGCAGCTGGATCAAGAAGATGTAGCCAGGGCAGGTTCTGCCTAAATCAGCCACATATAACATACCTCCCCAACCAAAAGAGAGAAAATTCACTGGAAAACAAAACCCTTTCAACTCTAGGTATAAATGGGATTGTCATTAAAGGGCCAGGCTGCTGCCTCTGGTGGAATCTGACCTCTAAAGCACATGTTGAAAAACTCCTCAGCCAACAAGTCCCTTAGGACCAGGAAAAAGGATTTAGGATACTGATTCCCCGACTTAGAGAAACCTGGGTTCAAATCTCACCTTGACCACTTTCTAGGCCTGTGACGAGGACAAGCCAACTTCATGATCTGTAAACCAGTATATAAGTGGTAATTACTTACTGCAGGCATTCCATAAATGTGAAGTCCTAGGGTGTAGTTAGAGCTATCAGATTCCCTTACGCCATCCAAGTCCCAGCAAAAGTTGGACTGCAGTTGCCCACATGATGTGCCCGCCTGTGGCGTTATCCTATCCTCCTTCCCACCATCCAAGCTTTCCTGTTACCAAACCCTGGACTTGACTCTCCCTGCTCCCCACAGCTAAACATGGCTTCTCACCCTCGCTTAGGTTAGGTGTTGTACTGGGAAGACTCAGATAAACCAATTCTGTTCATGTCTGAGAATAAGTGAATAGGATGTTTACTGTAGTCCAAGAGAACATCTCAACCCCAGAGAAGTCAGGGACAAAACATAATCAGGGACTGCACTTGAGAGTGGTCAAGACAGGGAGACTTGTTAATGCTAAAAAACAAAACAAAACAAAACTTGTGAACCAGACCATCTTCACCACACCCAGGCCTTCATCTTATTATCCTTTCAGGATCAAGGGGAGGGCTGTACAGTCAACCAGTGGCAGTATCGGGCGAGGCAGTGGCTGAGGTGCCTGCTGCCCTGACATCCCAAATCCCGATGTTACAGCAGCAATGACTGCTCGGTCACCTTCTCTCTACCCTACTCTTCAAGGTACTTCAGAACACACTTAGGCTTTGGAATGCTTTAGGCAAATTTTCTTTCCCCATCCCCACTCTCTCTTCCTCATTTCTCTTCTCACCCCCTACCAGGGAAGATGAGGACCAGAGTTTGGGATGTGCCATCAACTAAATGTGTGTTTCCCCTCCCCCAAAAATTCATATGTTGAAAGCTAATCCCCAATATGGTGTATTTGGAAGTGGGCCTTTGGGAGGTGACTGGGTCATAAAGGTGGAGCCCTCATGAATGGGAGTAGTGCCCTTATAAAAGAAGCCCCAGAAATATCACAGTTAAAAGACAACTGTCTATGAACCAGGAAGTGCAGCCTCACCAGACACTGAATCTGCCAGCACCTTGACTTTGGACTTCCCCTCCAGGACTGTGAGAAATACAACTCTGTTGTCTATAAGCCACCTACTCTATGGTATTTTTGTTACAGCAGCCTGAAAGCACAGAGACATGATGCAAGTGGCCAGAGCCACTAGCATTCGTATCTGCCACCTCGGCCCGAGGCTTAGTTAACTGGGCCACGGCTCAGAAAGAACTATGTAATTTGGTTTCCATTGACGCCCATGTTAAAGGGTTGGTTAATGATAGCAAAACACCCACAAGGTTTACATTCGTATTCACAAAGGTTTCACACGAGTCTCCTGGTGTTTTCCTGCCTATTATCATCATTTTATAGCATGCAATTCCACTCAACTTTTTATTTTTATTTATTTATTTATTTTTTTTTTTTTTTGCGGTATGCGGGCCTCTCACTGTTGTGGCCTCCCCCGTTGCGGAGCACAGGCTCCGGACGCGCAGGCTCCGGACGCACAGGCTCAGCGGCCATGGCTCACGGGCCCAGCCGCTCCGCGGCATATGGGATCCTCCCAGACCGGGGCACGAACCCGTATCCCCTGCATCGGCAGGCGGACTCTCAACCACTTGCGCCACCAGGGAGGCCCTCCACTCAACTTTTTAAAATAAGTTATTTTGACTCCATCTGATCTGTCATCATGGGGTTGTTTTCCTTTTCTCTCCCACACCAAAGCAGACCAAGTCCCTCTCTCTCTCCCTGCCACCAACCACCGAGCCCCATCTCTCACACACACACACACACACACACACTTCAATGTGGGCCTGCCCTTCAAAAGCCAAAAACAACAAGATCAAAAAGTCATAAGTGGAGCAAATGTCAAGTGGTCCCCCTGGACTCCTACTTAACCCCTTCCAGAGATCTGTCTGGAAGCTGACAAGGAACTGATTTGGTGAGGAAAGCAGAAGGCTTTGTAAACCTGACCCCACTCTTCTTATAAATCTCCAAAATGGACAGTGCAGTGATTCCACACAACTGCCATCTGCTCCCAGGGAAATGGACACACAACTGCTTTTCAAAAGGGAACTTTAACTGTGAACAGACTTTGATAATTGGGGTTGTTTATGATCCAATGTAATGAAATTTGATGTTGCAAACTGGAAGCATTTTCTGTTTTGTTTCCTTAGACCTTCCTCTCTTCCTACTCTAGAAGTGTACCAAAAACCAGGTGTGGGAAATGTCTGAGCAGAAGTTAAGTAACGGGGCCCTTTTATCTACCTGACAGAGACATATGGGGAATTTTAAGACCTAGTGATTACAAATGGGCAGGAAATTAGCATGAAGGAACTTTTCCATATCTTGCCTCTAAACACAGTATGCATCACTAATTTATCATATTAGACTGGGGCCATAGTGTGCTGGCCTGCAACTCTTTCATACAGTGAAAAAAAATTGCAAACCACTTTGAAAGGCCTCAAAGGCATCTTCTCAAATTGCAACTCTTTCCAAAACTGAGGCAATATTACCCAAGTTGTATATACACAATAAGATGAAAACTGAAATTTTCCGAGGGTGCTTGGTGGGAACAAGCTTACAAAATATTGACAGTAACCGGAATGATCAAGTTAGTTTCCTGTAATCAGATAACTTTTGACTTCAGTTGAGTGGCCACTTGGTGAAGGAGCAACTATGTTTGCAAATCAAACACAGATTGCAATGTAGCATTGGAAAAATTTCCAATGCCCTGAACCAAAGTTCTAGGGTTATTAAATAACCCTCAAAGATGCAAGCAACTTCCTCGCCTTAAAAAGGAAAAAACTAGAGAAATTCACCTTCCATGTGGCTTTAGATTCATGCTCTTTTTAATCAAAAGCATTTGATGGTCATTAATTACATGTTTGTCAGAAACTCTAGGCTGTTTCAAACATTGTTCTTTGAAAGGGAGTATCACCTTCAAGAGCAATGCCAGTCGACAGAAGGTTTTATTGCACTTTTACTTCACCTTTTCCCCAGTGTCAAGCGATTCAGGTTGCATATGAGCTGACAAGCAGGAGCAATGGAGAGTCTATGGCGGTTGATAGACAGTGGGGTTTGTAACTTTCATAGATGTGGGCTGCCATATTTCAGGGGGCAGGCTCCAGTGACGGGTCTGCTTTCATTTATTTGTGCATGAGTGCTTTGGTTCCAGGGCTCAGTTATGGAGTTTGACATCTCCCAAGGTTCTCCAGAAAGCCATATCCAAGCAAAAATGTGCCAAACGACAACTTAATCATAACCAGGAGATGGGGCATGGCATGGTGGGCCACTGTGGGCACCCCATTCCTGAAACCCAGTCTGCTGTCACTATTGTTTGCAGGAGGCAGAAAGCAATCCTTTAGGAGCAGCCCTAACAAGAAGAAGCCACAAAGATCCAGGTTCCAAGTGTAACAGAAAGATAAGAACCACCTACACACTAGGAGTGTAAAAGGGAAGAACAAATCTGACACCATATTGGATTTTTTCTTTTACTTTAACCTTTGTATTCTATTGCTTTTGCTACAAGGTAATCACTAAAGGGATGTTGCCTATAGATTAAAGTATAGATAGTGGCTTATCTCCAGGAACCCTGCCTCCCACGACTGAGCTTAATGTGAAACACTTTAGTTTAGCTCACAGGAAACATCCTGACCAGGCCCACCTGTGAATGGTTGCAGGAAAAAGGAAATTAACACATCCCCTCCAGAGTCTAGCCAGAACCATGAAATATTTGCAACAACTGACTACTTGACTACCTTTTTTACTCTACCTCCTCACCTCCCCCTCTTTGCTCTATAGAAGAAACTGGCATCCAAACCCAAGCAAGATGGTTCTTTAGGACACTAGTCCATCATCTTCTTGGTCTCCTTGCTTTCCAAATAAAGTCACTATTCCTTGCCCCAACAATTCATCTCTCAATTTATTGGCCTGTCGTGTGGCAAGAAGTATAAGCTTAGACTCGGTAACAGGTGGACTGCAGGGGAACTGGAGTCCTGGGTTCTGTCCTAACCAGCCCATGTCAAGTTTGGCCAGTCTCTGCTTTTCCCTTAGACCGATTTGTATAACACAGTAGGCATGCTGCTGATTACGGGAACGACTCCCTGCACCTTCCATCCTTGGTGCCTTTGCTTATGCTCATTCTTCCTCCTGGAATATCCCCCACTGCTCCCCATAGCTTCCTGCTGAAGTCCAACCCATCTTTCAAGGTCCCAGTTCAAACCATCTCTCTCCTAAGAGCTTTCTTAAAATCACACAGATGTCATCTGGGGTATCCTTCTCCTCAGAGAAGTTAACCTACTGATATCCATGAGTCCCTGTCACTTATTTTCCCATTTCACTGTAGGCAAAATATTTCCACTCTGCCTCACTAGAGCCAGAACATACAACTCAGTCTAGGGAAATGTATTTATATTAAGCATTTAAGGATCTTTTTGGGCATTACTGAAGACTTAGCAGTTCTTAGGGAGGAATTACACTGAGAAGTATGCAACCTTGCATCACCTCCTGGCTCCATGTTAAGCTCTCCCTCCCTCCCTCCCTCCCTCCTTCCTTCTCTCTCTCTGTCCCTCTTACAACCAAAAAAAATTTTTTTTTCTTGCTTTGTCCTGAGTAGGGCAATTCATTCAGGACACTTGGGATCTTAGCTTCCACTTGCAATGATCTGTCAAGAAATTTCTTTTGAAAAAGTAACAGCACTCACCCTAAAAAAATTTCCCCTAAAAACCATTATTATTGATTGCATTGCCTTTGGAATTAATATCCCTCCCAAATCCCCATGTTGTATGCCTACATGTCATTGATTCTCATATAACATATAGTCTATTTTTTATCTGAGCTTTTTATATGTGTCTTATTCTTTCATTATTTTGAGTTTTCTTGAAAGAGCAAACCACCTATACTCACTTATTCCCCTAAAGTACCTAGCACATTTCTTTGCCGATATAAGGCTCCCAATTTCTAGAATTATATCAGAAAAAGGGTGAAATTGTTTATCATTCTTCAAAGTAACATACAACGAGTTTTCTTTAAGTGGCATTCATAGAAAGTAGGCTCAAATACCACCACTCCCATGTAATTAGAATCCAAGCAGACAGAAGAGCACATATGTGCTCATCAGATCTTTAAATTAATGTGTTAAACACATTAATTTTTTTAAAATAATTCATCTTTCAGATTCAATACAAGGCTGATTAATATTCTTTATGGTTTCCCTCCATGAATTTTAAAATTTGTCTTTTATTTCTTTAAATATGATAAATGTTATATTTTATGCCTAAGAATGCCAGTATCTGTAGTCTTTATGAACCCATTTCTGTTACATGTTGTTTCTGTTGGTTCTCAATTAGGATGACTTTTTTCCCTAAAATGTTTAGAGAATCATGACAGTAAGTTGCCTATTTTCCTGAATGGAATGAAAGTGGTTTCCTCCAGAAGGGAGCTGCATTTGCATTTGCTTCTGTCAGGAGCCTGGGGGCAGGAGGGAGATACCAGTCTACTACTACTTTAAACTCGCTTCTTAGTTTTTGTCAGACCACTCAAGTAGTGTGTAGTTTGGCTGCAAACATGATTCAGGGGTGCCATGATCACGCCCTTTTTTTTTTTTTCAAAACTTTTATTTTTCTTCCTCCACTCAACAGCTGAGCATTTTGCTTCCAGTCCTGATTGGAAGAATGGAAGTAGGTTGGGGAAAAGGTTTATTTTTAGGTCATCCATATGTTGAAGGTCAACAAACCCCAAGCAGGATAATTAAAAAGGAAATCACTTAGATACTGCAGAACACTTAAATCTAAAAGAACATCTTGAAAGTAACCAGAGACAAACAAAACAATTATATTCAAGGGGGTGTCTGTTAGACTGAAAGATATAATGGAAGCCAGAAAAAAGTACCGTATCTTCAATGTGCTGAAAGAAAGCTGGTAACCTCAAGATCCATACTTGGCAAAATATCCTTCAAGAATGAAAGTGAAATAAAGACACTTCCACACAAACAAAAACTAAGATAGTTTGCCACCAGCAGAAGGAAGTTCTAAAGGATGTCTTTCAAGCACAGGAAGGATAATTACAGATAGCAGCTTAAAGATACAGAAAGAATGAAGAACAAAGAACATGAAAAATACATGAGTAAAATAAAACATACATGGACCACATTAAATAAAAATGATAATGTCTTGTTATAAAAATAAAATACATGACACTGACAGTATATAATTCAAGAGTAGGGTAATTGGAGTAAATTGTTTCTAAAGGCCTTGTCTTGTTTAAAAAAAGACAGTGATTGATTTTAGACTTTGATAAGTGAGATGTATATGTACTAATTTCACAAGTAATCACTGAAGGAGTAGAAACAGTCCAGTAAAAGAAAAAAGAAATCAAAATATCAACTGAAAAAAGTAAATAAAGAAAAAAAACATAAAAGATCAGACTAATAGACCAAATAAAGGCTATAAAATATGATATAAATTCAAATATATAAATTCAAATAAATTCAAATATTTGAATAAATAAACTATATGCTCCAATTAAAAGACAAAGATTAGCGGACTAGATTTTAAAGCAGAAGATAACAAAGTAATTATATTTTTCACCCATTATATTAGTAGAAAGAAAAACTAAAATTCATCTATGATCATACTTCTCAGAGAAAACCATACTAAATATTTGTTTACCTTTTAGTTTTTTCAGAAAGACAAAGACATATTTTTATATAAAAATTGTAATACATGTACATGTTTTATAACTTTTTTCTCTTAAAAACATCATGAATATATTTTAATATCGTTAAAACATTCTCAAAAGTTGCTATGAAGATTAAATGAGATGATATATGTAAAGTAAATACGAAAGCCTTTGCATTTACTATTACATCATGTGTACGGTGCTTCATTTATAGTTTATTTAACCAGTCAACTATTGTTGGACATTTTGGTTGTTTCCAATGTTTGAGATATGTTAAGATACAGATATGTAGATGACATTTCTCTTCAAAGAACATTCTTAGAGCCAAATATTGGTGAATATCCTTGATTATGTACTTGGGCTACATTCCCTAGTATATATAATACATCTGATGCCTATTTCAAGATCACCCCCCAAAATATCTACAAAAATTGTGCTCTTCCACAAGAAATGTGTTCATTTTTCCTTGTTCAAAGGGAGAGGTTATTATTTTCCTTAACATTGTTCACAAATGAAAGAGGAAGTCCACAAATTAAACAGGAAGTCCAGAGAATTTTCTAGGTCACCAGATTTACTTAACCCTTCTAGTATCTCCAAACTTTTAAGAGTCAGAAGCAAGAGACACAACAGAATGGACAGAAAAGAGTAAAAACCCCTTCTCCTTCAAGAAAAATTTTAAGCCAGGTCATGGAAGCAACCTAAATGCCCATCAACAGATGAATGGATAAAGAAGATGTGGTACATATATACAATAGAATATTACTCAGCCATAAAAAGGAACGAAATTGGGTCATTTGTAAAGACGTGGTTGGACCTAGAGACTGTCATACAGAGTGAAGTAAGTTAGAAAGAGAAAATCAAATATCGTTTATTAACGCATATATGTGGAATTTAGAAAAATGGTACAGATGAACCAGTTTGCAAGACAGAAATAGAGACACAGATGTAGAGAACAAACATATGGACACCAAAGGGGGAAAGTGGGGGCAGCAGGGGTGGCAGTGGGATGAACTGGGAGATTGGGATTGACAATATATACATTAGTATGTATAAAATAGCTAAATACCAAGAACCTGCTGTATAACTTAAATAAATAAAATTTTTAAAAAAAGAAAAATTTTAAAACAAGATGCCCAGTTCTACTTTACTACGTCTCCAGACATCAACTCAAATTAGATGTCTTCTGACTTTAAAAAATCAAGATGAGTGTTTTTATCTTTGTGTATTAGAGTCTTGACAAAGCAACACCCAGAAGCCAAATTGCAGAACTGCTAGATTACATCTCATAGTTCCAGGGACAAAACTCCAACTGGCATAAGCCCTGTGTTCTGATATTTACAACCTTTCCTTTCTTCCCATTCACCATCCCCTCCATGATACAGTCTGTTACGAACATGATTTTGAGTTAGAGGAAGGATTGAAGTCCTGGCCCTATCACTTCCTATTTGAGACAGCTTGAATAACTTAACCTCTAGTCTCAGACTCCTCCATCTAATATATTGCTTATAAGCACACTCTAGAGCCACAGGTGTGGGTACATAATCTACCACCTACCAGCAGTGTTTCCTTTAGTCAGCTTCCTTATCTATAAAATGAGTTTATTATGAGGCTTACCTAAAATCAGCTTCTTAACCCAGTATTTGCCTTACAAGTAAGTACTCAATAAATGTTATACAATTGGTTCTCACTAGTTGTGGGTTCTGTATTTGTGAATTCACCTACTCAATAAAATTTATTTGTAACCTCAAAATCAATACTCACAGTGCCTTTACAGTCATTAACAGACGTGCAGACCAGTGAAAAATGTAAGTCACTCAAAGCACATGTTCTTACCTGAGGTTAAACAAAACAGTGCTCTGCCTTCTTGTTTCATCTGTCATACTTTAGACAAGCACTCTTTTCACATTCTATTTCTGTGCTTTTTCTTTGGTGATTTCGCTGTTTAAAATGCCCCCCAACCACAGTGCTGAAGTGCTGCTTAGTGTCCCTAAGGTTGTGATGTACATCGTGGCAAAGAAATACATGTGTTACTGAAAACTGCAAGACATTAATGGAAGAAATTGAAGAAGACACAAATAAATGGAAAGATATTCCATGCTCATGGACTGGAAGAACACTATTAAAATGTCCATACTCCCCAAAGCCATCTATTGATACACAATGCCATCCCCATCAAAATTCCAATGGCATTTTTCACAGAAATAGGACAAACAATCCTAAAACTCATATGGAACTACAAAAGACCTCAGGAGCCAATGCCAACTCGAGAAAGAATAACACAGCTAGAGGTATTACACTCCCTTATTTCACACTATATTACAAAACTATAATAATCAAGACAGTACAGTACTGGCATAAAAACAAACACATAAATCAACAGAAGAGAATAGAGAGTCCAGAAAAATACCTACACATATATGGCCAATTAGTTTATGACAAAGAAGCCAAGAATTTACAATGGGAAAGGGACAATCTCTTCAACAAATCATGTTGGGAAAACTGGACAGCCAGTTTTCATGGAAGCAACCTCAGTGTCCATCGACAGATGAATGGATAAAGAAGATGTGGCACATATATACTATGGAATATTACTCAGCCATAAAAAGGAATGAAATTGAGTTATTTGTAGTGAGGTGAATGAACCTAGAGTCTGTCATACAGAGTGAAGTAAGTCAGAAAGAGAAAAACAAATACCATATGCTAACACATATATATGGAATCTAAGAAAAAAAACGGTTCTAGGGCTTCCCTGGTGGTGCAGTGCTTGGGGGGTCCGCCTGCCGATGCAGGGGACGCGGGTTCGTGCCCCGGTCCAGGAGGATCCCACATGCCGTGGAGCGGCTGGGCCCATGAGCCATGGCCGCTCAGCCTGCGCGTCCGGAGCCTGTGCTCTGCAACAGGAGAGGCCGCGGCAGTGAGGGGCCCGCGTACCGCAAAAAAACCAAAAACCAAAAAACAAACAAACAAACAACGGTTCTAATGAACCTATGGGTGGGACAGGAATAAAGACAAAGACATAGAGAAGGGGCTTGAGGACACGGGGAGGGGGAAGGGTAAGCTGGGACAAAGACAGTGGCATGGACATATATACACTACCAAATGTAAAATAGATAGCTAGTGGGAAGCAGTCACATAGCACAGGGAGATCAGCTCGATGCTTTGTGACTACGTAGAGGGGTGGGATGGGGGGTGGGAGGGAGACGCAAGAGGGAAGAGATATGGGGATATACGTATACATATAGCTGATTCACGTTGTTGTACAGCGGTAACTAACACAACATTGTAAACCAATTATACGCCAATAAAGATGTTTAAAAGAAGACATATGCACCCCCATGTTCATTGCAGCAATGTTTACAATAGCCAGGATATGAAAACAAAAACAAACTATCAAAAGATGAATAAAGAAATAAAATGTAATACACACACAGGGGAATATCATATTATTTGGCCATGACAAAGAATGAAATTTTGCCATTTGCAACAACATAGATGGACACTGAGAGCATTATGATAAGTGAAATCAGTCAGACAGAGAAAGACAAATACCATATAATCTCACGTGTATGTAGAATTTTTAAAAAAAACACAACAAGCTCATAGATAGAGAACAGATAGGTTGTTGCCACAGGCAGGGGGATATAAGGGGGTCAAAAGGTATAAACTTCCAATTATAAAATCATGGAGATGTAACGTACAGCATGGTGACTAATAATACTGTACTACATATTTGAAAGTTTGCTGGCAAGCAACTGGAAAACGGACATACTCTGACTACAACCTTCAAAAGGAGTCCACCCTTCATCTTGTGTTGAGACTTCGTGGTGGTACGAAGAAAAGGAAGAATAACTCTTATACCACTCCCTAAAAGAATAAGCATAAAAGAAAGAAGAGTAGGCTGGCTGTCCTGAAATACTTATAAGATGGATGAGAATGGCAACATCAGCCATCTTTGTTGGAAGTGTCCTTCAGATGAAGGTGGTCTGCAGTTTTTATTGTCAGCCACTTGGACAGACATTATTGTGTCAAATGTTGTCTGAGCTACTGCTTCAACAAACCAGAAAGCAAGTAACTGTATAAGAGTTAATAAAGGACATGAACTAGGAACAATGTCCATCTTCACACTTAGCCACACTTTCCGCTGCCTGAATGATAAAATCTAGACTTGATTGTTTAAGCTGACCACAATATGGCTCCAGTCCACCTATCCCACCACCCCCTTACACAAATCCCCTGCTGCTTCCATATAACCTCATCACTGGGCCCCAGGCACATGTTCTTCCCACCTTCACTTAGTTCCCACTTTCCTCCCATCTGATATGCAGCCCTGTTTCTTCTCCATCCTGTCTAAATTCTTCCAATCTATCAAAGTCAAGTTAGAGTCCCATTTCCTCTATGGAACCTTTCCCAATCACACAATATACTTGCTATCAGTAGCCAACAAGACAAAGACCAAAAGGGGATCTCTAGATCTATGAAGGGAGAAAGGCAACACAAAAAGGGGGAAAAAAACAGCTGTCCAATTTAAATTTTCCAGTAAACCTGTCTTGTTCCCCGACTAGGCTGTTCATTTTCTTCTATCAGTTTTCTCCATAGACTGCTCCCTCAATTTTGGGTCTCACAGTTGCTTAATCTGGTTGCGAATATCCATATTTGCTTTCTGAGTAGTCAACTTCTACCCCTAATCTCTCAATCTCTGCTCTCTGGTCCACACACTAGGCTAAAATGTGATTTTCCCAGGCCAATATTAACAGTTCACATAGAACCAGAAATTTGGCCCATATGTTATCAATATATATTATGGAAAAAGCTGCAAGTTTAAGCCCTGTCTTACCAACTAGATTATAAATTCTTTGATAGTAGCTCTTTCTTTATGCTCCACCCCAGTTTTTAGACAGTGTGAAGATAACAATGATAGCATTAATACCATATAAAACATACAGGAGACAACAAAACTGAGTTCCAATAGAAAACAATGCTAACAAGATATTTAAATCTACTTAATAAACATTTGCAATGAAATTAAAATACCTATTTTTCTTTCAGATTCTCAAAGATAATACATGCAACCCTCTAAGATATTTCTTCTCAATAATTTTACAAAATTATCAGAGTGCTAGAAGCAAAGGGATAATCTCACTTCAAATTCTCTGATACAGGAAACTTAACAGAAATGCCCTAAGCTCCCAAATATAAGAAAAACATGTCTCTAGCCATATAGGGATCTTTATAAATCATAAACTGTATGTATGTGTATGTGTGTGTGTGTGCGTGTATATATAGTTTAAGATTCCATTACTATAGTAAGAGCTTTTTCTTGCCATCGAAAACGGAGAAGGCAAGTTTATGAGGAACTACATTCTCTTTTTCTAGTTAATAACAGTCCTCTGATTGTTGACCCAAAAAGTTAGTTCCCAGAACTGTACTTCACCTCACATAAATATTGCACAAGCTAAAGTCACATTATGGTGCCAGAAAGAAACATTATAAAAGTATGCAACATTTATCAGGTTGATTTCCTGGCAAAGATAGCCCAAATATCTGTTTGATAAGAAAGTGATAGCTTTCGGCAATGAAAGTGCAATTTAGTTTGTGAAGCCAGATAACTCCTTCCCTAGGCAGAAATGAACTGCCTCCCTACGTACAGCACTCATATCCTTGGCAAATCATGGTTGTCTTATATTTGGCAAATAGCATTCTTTTTGGTCCAGCATGAAGCTTGGGAAAGTTGAGGGGTGGGGGACACCCCGATAGCTGACCAGTCCAATGAAATGAACAATAGTGACCATCACAACCCCACAGTGACACTGGCCTTGCACTTGCTGTGGATTTCATAGTATTCATTTCTGCTGCCAAAGGGGCTATTGTTCCCATAGGATTTCACTTAAGATGAAGATTTCTTCCAGGTACTTCTAGAAATAATGCCAGTAAATCCTGGAAAATATCACTATCAAGTTATTATAACAGTTAGAAAGACCAACAAAATAAGTTCCAGAATCAAAGGTGAATAGCAATTCCAGAGGACACACAGTCCTGGTTCATCACACTGCCCCAGCACACTCCCTTCCAGAATGTAAGATGCACATGCTTGGTATTCAAGTGACTGCTGGAGACACTGAGTCATGTTTGGAGGAACGAGCTCAGGCCTGACCTAGGATATAACTGTCATTTTCTTCATACTCAGGAGGAGGGGGGGAAATGAGTAAAATATGAAGGAAATCCCATCAAGAAAAAATAATCTAGATTTTGTCCTCTAGGTTCTCACTAAGTCAAAGCTCACCAAGTCAATTTATTCGTAGGCAAATTTAAATTCCAATTTGAGATACAGCATAAGCAAAGCACAGTGGACCAGTGAGCTCGGTCTTAAGGATAAGTAAGCTATACTGTGGTCTCTCCTCCTCTAAATGAAACTATATTCATAATAAGGGAACCAAATTTACCCTAGCAAAGCAAATCAGTATTTCTATTATCTTCTCAACGTGTGGAACCACCAATGTGATCACCTAGTAGTCAATTAGATTTGGTCATAAAGTTCCCCAAAGGACTCAGTGACTGTGTCACCATTTGCCTTTTGCTACACACTACCTTTCCTAAATACAAAAGGATGACAACATCTACTTCTTCAGGGTGGCAATGCACTACTTAGTAATGGCAAAGGTATGTACAAAGCAATTCTTATCTATGATAATGAGTGTTTCAAAGAAAAGAAAACTATATAAACTGTAGAATTGGCATCAGTGGGTTAAATTCCCATCAGATCCAGAGAGAGAGTTTGGATGCATGCTACTTCAAATTCAGATTTATTGCAAAGAACTTCTCCAGTTGGTGTGTTGTGAATAGAGTAACCAGTTCTTTCTGGTTTTCCTAGGACTGCCTTTGTTTTAGCGCTGAAATTCCCACCTCCCAGAAACCCCATCAGTCCTAGGAAAATCAGAACGGTTGGTCAATCTAGTCATGGCACAAAAAATAAAAATATTACAGACCTATATTTCATCCATCTTGAAACTCTATGCTTTCCTGGTAGACTTACATGCATGTGTAAACAATAATAGTACTAGGCAAACACAGAACATTACAACAAACACACTAGTCATTTATTTGTGTAATCCTCACAATAAACTTGTAAATAAGATGAGCAATATAGTTTCCTCATTTTGCAAATGAAAAAACTGAGAGGCAGACAAGTAACTTTCTCAGCCAATTTATTCATTAGAACATAAGCTAGACTAAATAATACAGCAACTCAAAGATAAGACCGTTCTATTTTCTCTCAGTTAACAAAGAGTACAGAGATAGGTGGGCTACAGTCAGTGATCAGCTCTGTTCCATGTGATCATTCAGGGACCCAGTTTCCTCCTACATTGTTGCTCTATGCTTCTCTACATTGCAGTGCTCATTGGCCTGATGAGAGCTGGCTCTTCAGGGTCACACCAGTGTTTCAATCCATCAGAATGAATACAGACAAGTCATGAAGGACTGGTGATTTCCCTTAAGGAGGGGATACTGATATTTCATATAGCACTTCCACTCACATTCTTTTGGGAGTACATAATTATTTGCCCACACCTAAATTCAAAGGGTTTGGGAAATAGAGTCCCAACCTGAAAAGTGATGTCCCATTCTCTATTTTCAAAAGAAGGTAGGAGAAATGCATACTTGGGTACACTTTGTTGTCTCCAGAGATTGAATAGCTGGTGTTTGGAACTGTTAGGATCAGAACCCAATTCTGTCTGATTCTAAAGACCACGCTTCTCCCCCCATGCCTTGCTACCCACCCCAGGAACTTTTTTTTTTTTTTTGCTGTTGTTTTGCCAGGAAATGTGTCAGCCAATGAAAACGCTTCTCAGAGCTTATCTTAGGGAAAACAAGCCATTTTAAACACCCAGAGACCACCTTTTCTTCCAACTTATCCTGAATAAGGCTTAAACAAACTATACCCTTTCACTTAAAATGTGAGAGAGTTGTGCCTCTTGAGTGTGAAGTGAAGCCCAAGGCCTGTCAACTTCAGAGAGTGATGTTTATACAAAGAGAAATTAAGGAAACACTCCCATTAACCACTGCAACAAAAAGAATAAAATACCTAGGAGTAAACCTACCTAAGGGGACAAAAGACCTGTATGCAGAAAACTATAAGACACTGATGAAAGAAATGAAAGATGATACAAACAGATGGAGAGATATACCACGTTCTTGGATTGGAAGAATCAACATTGTGAAAATAACTATACACCCAAAGCAATCTACAGATTCGATGCAATCCCTTTCAAACTACCAATGGCATTTTTCACAGAACTAGAACAAAAAAAATTCACAATTTGTATGGAAACACAAAAGACCCCAAATAACCAAAGCAATCTTGAGAAAGAAAAACGGAGCTGGGGGAATCAGGCTCCTGGACTTCAGACTATACTACAAAGCTACAGTAATCAAGACAGTATGGTACTGGCACAAAAACAGAAATATAGATCAATGGAACAGGATAGAAAGTCCAGAGATAAACCCACACACATATGGTCACCCTATTTTTGATAAAGGAGGCAAGAATATACAATGGAGAAAAGACAGTGTCTTCAATAAGTGGTGCTGGGAAAACTGGACAGCTACATGTAAAAGAATGAAATTAGAACACTCCCTAACACCATACACAAAAATAAACTCAAAATGGATTAAAGACCTAAATCTAAGGCCAGACACTATAAAACTCTTAGAGGAAAACATAGGCAGAACACTCTATGATATGAATCACAGCAAGATCCTTTTTGACCCACCTCCTAGAGAAATGGAAATAAAAAATGAAAATAAACAAATGGGACCTAATGAAACTGAAAAGCTTCTGCACAGCAAAGGAAACCATAAACAAGATGAAAAGACAACACTCAGAATGGGAGAAAATATTTGCCAATAAAGCAACTGACAAAGAATTAATCTCCAAAATTTACAAGGAGCTCATGCATGTCAATATCAAGAAAAACAAACAAACCAATCCAAAAATGGGCAGAACACCTAAGTAGCCATTTCTCCAAAGAAGATATACAGATTGCCAACAAACACATGAAAGGATGCTCAACAACACCAATCATTAGAGAAATACAAATCAAAGCTACAATGAGGTATCACCTCACACCATCATCAAAAAATTTACAAACAATAAATGCTGGAGAGGGTATGGAGAAAAGGGAACCCTCTTGCACTGCTGGTAGGAATGTAAATTGAAACAGCCACTATGGAGAACAGTATGGAGGTGCCTTGAAAAACTAAAAATAGAACTACCATATGACACAGCAATCCCACTACTGGGCATATATCCTGAGAAAACCATAATTCAAAAAGAGACATGTACCACAATGTTCACTGCAGCACTATTTACAATAGCCAGAACATGGAAGCAACCTAAGCGTCCATCGACAGATGAATGGATAAAGAAGATGAGGCACATATATACAATAGAATATTACTCAGCCATAAAAAGAAACGAAATTGAGTCATTTGTAGTGAGGTGGATGGACCTAGAGTCTGTCCTACAGAGTGAAGTAAGTCAGAAAGAGAAAAACAAATACCGTATGCTAACACATATATATGGAATCTTAAAAAAAAAAAATGGGGCTTCCCTGGTGGCGCAGCGGTTGAGAGTCCATCTGCCGATGCAGGGGACACGGGTTTGTGCCCGGTCTGGGAAGATCCCACATGCCGCGGAGCGGCTGGGCCCGTGAGCCATGGCCACTGAGCCTGCACGTCCGAAGCCTGTGCTCCACAACAGGAGAGGCCACAACAGTGAGAGGCCTGCCTACCGCCAAAAAAAAAAAATTATATATATATATATATTATATATATATAATATATATATAACATATATATATTTTATATATATATAATATATATATATATATGTTTCTGAAGAACCTAGGGGCAGGACAGTAATAAACACACAGAAGAAGAGAATGGACTTGAGGACACGGGGAGGGGGAACAGTAAGCTGGGACAAAGTGAGAGAGTGGCATGGACTTATATACACTACCAAATGTAAAATAGATAGCTAGTGGGAAGCAGCCACATAGCACAGGGAGATCAGCTCGATGCTTTGTGACCACCTAGAGGAGGGGGATACGGAGGGTGGGAGGGAGATGCAAGAGGGAGGAGATATGGGGAAATATGTATATGTATAGCTGATTCACTTTGTTATAAAGCAGAAACTAACACACCACTGTAAAGCAATTTATACTCCAATAAAGATGTTAAAAAAAAAACAAAAAACAAAGATGTGAGCAGCAGAGAGCACAGAGGTTCTGCTAGAAAAATAGAAAAATATCATGGATAGTTTCTCTAGCCAAGGTACCCAGAAACAAGGAGGTGGCAGGCTGTGGGTGTACCCATGATCAAAGCCAACTACTACCATCGAAAAGGGAAACAGCTTAGGACTTAGCTCTCGCTGGTGACATTACCCATAAAGAATATTCCTGATTAGAAAGTGGCTTAGGTTACTTTTTAGCCTTTCAATTGCTTCTGAAGGTAACATGAGCCTGAAGATGGAATTTCACTTTGAGTTAATCCTAGCTTCTGTTGCTCTGGACAAACCTAATTTACAGAAGACCAAGCTATCTGTTGTCACTGTTACTCTCATCCCATTTGCTTTTCTCATTATTCGTAGCAACTTCCAGCTCCTTCCCTGCATCGTGGGCTCATCATTGAGCCCCTTAGAACTCCAGCCTCTGTAACACCAGCTTTGTAGCTTGCTGTGAGGAAGTGAGGACTCAGTTAAGGATGGGCCTGCAAAAGATTCACCCCTTAAAAAAAGGACAATGTAAATCATAGGTTTGTCCTGGAAAAGATATCAGGAAGGAATGTTATGAGCTGCATTTTTTTCCACTTACAATTAACATAGCTTTATAGAGTCACATGGAATAAATGCATATTCTTATCATGATGCATATACACAAACAACACACACCAAACAGATGAGGATTACATCAAGCAGATGAGGGTTACAGCACAGGATGGTGAAGGTGGAGCAACAGCAGAGAGGAAAACTAAACGACCAAATGAAGCAGAAGCACCCACCCAGCTCAGCTCAGGGTTGTTATTTGAAAGATACTACTTCTGTTTGCTTTTGATAATGAGAAAATTAGAAGTCTCTGAACCACTTATCATTATTAATAATAAAGAATATTTCCAAGTGGCATACATTTCGGTAATAAATGGGATTCCCTATGTTGGTGCCCATGCTTGTTTGGATGTGTTTACACATTCTATAGACATCACACAATCATTTCCTTGCCATTGAAAGCAACATTCAGATTCTTTACACTCGTTCCCAAGACCTATGAGATGTGTCTTTCAACTGGGCTGTCTATTAAATAGATAAAGTATGATATGCACAAAGCAATTTAAAGTTGTAGACTTTTGAAGTCACAGAAAAAGAAAAAAATGTTCTCACATCCTCTAAACACATCTCGAGGGAATCTGTGTCTAATATTCTGAGATTGGGGCAATTTGCTTTACTCTAGTAGAGGCATTTAACAATATAAAAATGTTAGCCATGCAATAGAAATTAAAGCAAAAATAAACAAATGGGACCTAATCAAACTTATAACCTATTGCACAGCAAAGGAAACCATAAACAAAATGAAAGCACAACCAGCAGACTGGGAGAAAATATTTGCAAATGATATAACCAATAAGGGCTTAGTTTCCAAAATATACAAACAGCTCATACAACTCAATAACAAAAAAACAAACAACCCAATCAAAAAATGGGCAAAAGACCTAAATTGACATTTCTTCAAAGAAGACATACAGATGGTCAACATACACATGAAAAGATGCTCGACATTGCTAATTATGAGAGAAATGCAAATCAAAACTACAATGAGGTACCACCTCACACCAGTCAGAATGGCCATCATCAAAAAGTCTACAAATAACAAATGCTGGAGAGGGTGTGGAGAAAAGGGAACCTTCCTACACTGTTGGTGGAAGTGTACATTGGTGCAGCCACTATGGAGAACAGTATGGAGGTTCCTCAAAAAGCTGAAAATAGAGTTGCCATGTGCAATTCCACTCCTGGGCATATATCTGGACAAAACTATAATTTGAAGAGATACATGCACCCCTATGTTCATAGCTAAGACATGGACAATAGCTGAGACATGGAAACAACCTAAATGTCCATTGACAGATGAATGAATAAAGAAGATGTGCTACATATATACAATAGAATACCACTCAACCATAAAAAAGAATGAAATAATGCCATTTTCTGCTACATGGGTGGACCTACAGATTATCGTACTAAGTGAAATCAGAAAGAGAAAGACAAATACCATATGATATCACTTATATGTAAAATCTAAAAAAAATGGTACAAATGAACTTATCTACGAAAAGAAACAGACTCACAGACTTGTGGTTGCCAAGGGGGAGGGGAGCTGAGGAGGGTTGGATTGGGAGTTTCAGACTAGCAGATGTGAACTATTATATATAGAACGAATAAACAGCAAGGTCCTACTGTATAGCACAGGGAATTATAGTCAATATCCTGTAATAAACCATAATGAAAAAGAATAGGAAAAAGAATATGCATATGTATACACACACATATATAAGGCATATATATATAAAACTGAATCACTTTGCTGTACACCAGAAACTAACAACATTGTAAATCAACTATACTTCAATTTAAAAAAAAGTTAGCCACAGCTTTTAAGAGAGATACTACATTTTGACCACTTAAATGCTAATATCTGGACATATGTGAAACACAGAAGCAAAGAAGCAGCTTTCTAATCTTTCTTCCTAAAATTAGATCGTGGGTTGTAAGCAAAATGAAGCCAGCTGCTTGTGACCCTCTGGTCCTGCACTGTTATTTCCTACTTTAAAAGGAAAAGCTGACCAGCCATTTTAGAAAAAAAGATTTCTCATTTAAATCTGACAAATCAACACAAGACTAGCCAATCAGTCGATACCAGCTGCTGGTTCCCTTTCTGTGGGTAGGTCTCAGGATGAGGAAGGTCTCACGGATTTGAGCCCAGGAGACAGCACAGCTGCTCCCAGACACCCACACTCACCCTGCACAGCCTTGACTGACAGCACTATCACATGCCAAGCTTCCCCTGAGAAATTAATTCTTAGCTAAGCCCTCCTCCTTAAGAGCTAGCCAAAGGCAACTGTGCACACTTTGAGACAGAGAAACTGAAGGATATTTCCCAAGCCAAATGGCTTTGTGCAAATCATTATGCTAAGAGAGGCAGTTTAGCAAAGTCCAGGCATATATGGCCAAAGACCTTTCCTTTCTCCCACCTCTCAGTTCTCTCCACTCCCACTTCTCACACATTCCTGGAGAAACTTAGTCTGCAAGTTTCTTACTCATTGACAGTTGACTCATGCAAGCCCCTTTCCATCAGGACTATTGGACAGACAGAAAAATATATATATGAATATTTTTACTCTCACCCAGAAAACTGGACTTGCCTAAGCTACAGAAAGGCCATTGTATCTCCCTAGGTATTTGAATTTCACATGAAAAATCAACTCCCAGACACAACCACTTACACGTATAGTTTATTTAAAAATAAAATATTCATCTCTATATTCTAACTGGATTCTAACATATTACCTTAGGTAGGGACTACTATCCATCTCCCCATTTTACACAAGATTCCCCAAGGCTCAAAGACACAAGTAGCCAAACTATGGTCCACAGGCCAAAGTCAGCCCCCTGCACCTGTTTTATAAATAAAGTTTTATTGAAACACAGTGGTATCCATTCATTTACATATTTTTAATGGCTGCTTTAGCTATGATTCCAGAGTTGAATATTTTGGACAGAGACCATATGGTCCACAAAGCCAAAATTATTTATTATCTGGCCCTTTACAGAAAAAGTTTGCCAACTTCTACTAGAGAGAGAATCTGCCTTTCACAAAGTCACTACTCAGCAATTTTCCACAAGGCCTTGAGCCTGATGAATTTCCTAGGGGAAGTCAGATACATCTCTAGCCCAGCACATCTGACTCTTTCCACTCTGCCACACTGCCTTCAAAAGAACTGTTCAGTGTCTACAGGGCTCTCTGGCTGGGCCAGTAGAACCACAGATCAAACCACTGTTATAGAGCCACATATGGAGGAAACGCCCAGGGCTGTACAGGATGGAGTAACTATGAAGAGAGAAGGGCTACTTCACCCGACTGCAAAGCCCTTACTTCCAAGTGATACCAAAGATGAACATACCCAAGACTTTTCCAAATGGCACCCATGACCTTGAGCTGAAGGCCTCTGGGACATTTGCTTGTGGTTCAACCCTTGGAGAGACCTCTGCAGACTTCTACCATTCTTAGAACTTTGCATGTCTGGTCTCTTGTGGTTTTTGTTTGTTTGTTTGTTTGTTTGTTTGTTTGTTTTGTGGTATGCGGGCCTCTCACTGTTGTGGCCTCCCCCGTTGCGGAGCACAGGCTCCGGACGCGCAGGCTCTGGACGCGCAGGCTCAGCGGCCATGGCTCACGGGCCCAGACACTCCGCGGCATATGGGATCCTCCCAGACCGGGGCACGAACCCGTATCCCCTGCATCGGCAGGCGGACTCTCAACCACTTGCGCCACCAGGGAGGCCCTGGTCTCTTGTGTTTTTACTGTTGTTGCTTCTGTTATTGTGGTTTGATTTCATTGATTTTTGAGGCTTTTAACTCTATTTAGTAATTTGAGTCCTACATTCATAGAAAGATTTGATGGATGTTTATTACCAGGATGGCTTGATTTTTGAGGCTTTTATCTCTATTTAGTAAGTTGAGTCTTAGAGTCACAGAAAGATTTTATGGATGTTTATTAATTACCAGGAATGTGGAAATGTGGGAAAAGCCCACTGGAATCAAAAACTACCTTTGTAAAAATCCTAAAATGCCTATTATGCATCAAGTAGTTCTAGAATTTAGAGACTGTTTGTTTCTTTGTTTGGAGGGGAGTTGTTCAGTTTTTCTTTAAGAGGATGGGGAAGAAGCAAGAAGTGGGGATAGGGAGTATAAGACTAACCAGCCTAGAATATATCCTCCTAAATGGCAAAACCCACCCATTTTACACAGCCAGGTATCCTCCAGTAACTTAAACACATACCCAGTGAGGCAAACAGCACTGCTCCAGATCTTGGAAGCAAGACCAGTAAAGTACATACTCAAGGATGTACTGTTCTTGGAAGATTTCTGCACCAGACACAAACTTGTACACATTCAGCTTATGGTAAAAGAATTCTCATGTTGCAACTGGTTTGGAAGATTCCGGGAATGTGTGTGTTCAAATTTTTGTTTGAACATTTTGAGTAACTTGCAGCTTTTCATGTGTTTTATGTTTGATTTTGATGCAGTTATTCTTTATTGGAGTGTTTTTGAAGAAACGCCCTGTGGTAAGTATGGTGACCTGAGAGAGGGAAGAAACACAGTCTTTCCCATCTCTGAAGGCTACGAATTACAACCTAGGAAAGCTGCTTCCTCCAAGAACTGCTTCATCTCCAGGGTTTAAAAGTGAACCTTAGGGCTTCCCTGGTGGTGCAGTGGTTGAGAGTCCGCCTGCCGATGCAGGGGCCACGGGTTCGTGCCCCGGTCTGGGAGGATCCCACATGCCGCGGAGCGGCTGGGCCCGTGAGCCATGGCCGCTGAGCCTGTGCGTCCGGAGCCTGTGCTCCGCAATGGGAGAGGCCACAATAGCGAGAGGCTTGCGTACTGCAAAAAAAAAAAAAAAAAAGTGAACCTTAGCACAAGGAGTTGCCTGGTGAGAAGACAGCCAACAAGAGTGTTAGGCAGGCAGGAGAAGTTAGAAGGGCAAGATAGTGGAGTAGGAAGACCCTGAACTCATCTCCTCTCATGGGCGCACCAAAATTATAACTATTTACAGAGCAACTATTGATGAGAAAGACCAAAATCTAGCATAAAAGATCTTCCACAACTAAAGACATAAAGAAATAACCACAACAAGATGGGTAGGAGGGGTGGATTTGCAGTAGAGTCAAGACCCATACCCCCAGTTGGGTGACCCACAAACAGGAGGATAATTACAACTGCAGAGGTTCTCCCCAAGGAGCAAGTGGTCTGAGCCCCACACTGGGCTCCCCAGCTCAGAGATCCTGCACTGGGAAGACAAGGCCCCAGAATGTCTGATTTTGAAGACCAACGGGGCTTATGTTCAGGAGGGTTTAAGGGCTGTGGGAAAGAGAGATATGCTCTTAAAGGGTGAGTGCAAAATCTCACATGCTCCAAGTCCCACTGTAGAGGAGTAGTTTGAAAGGAAGCTCGATCAGACCCACTTGCTGATACTGGCGAGCCTCCTAGGAAGGCAGGAGGCAACTGTAATGGAGACACTGGTGGCAGCCATTTCTGGGACCTCATTCTACCACAATAAAACTAGCACTGGCAAGCACCATCTTGGAATCCTCCCTCTAACCATTAGCTCTGGGGGTTTACTCACGCACCAGTGAACTAGCAGCCGCCAAAAGCCCCACCCCCACCCCCAGGCCAAACAGACAGCATGGGGAAAGCCTACTCCACCCTCCGGTGGCCCAGCAGACACCAAAGGAGGCACAGCCTCACAGCCAACCAGGCCAGGGGCCCACACAGAGGTACTCCTATAGCATGCAGGTGACCAGAGGGGAGCATGCAGGTGGGCCCCATAGGAAGTCTCTGACATAAGATTACTTATCCAAGATTGGAAAATGCAAAAGACCTACCTAACATTTAGAAATAATGACAGTAAATTGGACAAAATGAGGAGACAAAGGTATATGTTCCAAATGAAGGAACAAGACACAACCTCAGAAAAACAGCTAAACAAAGTGGAGATAAGCAATCCATCTGATTAAGAGTTCAAGGCAATGATCATAAAGATGCTCCCTGAACAGGAGAAGAATTAATAAACATAGTAAGAATTTGAACAATGTGTCAGAAAATATGAAGACCCAAAGAGAGCTGAAGAATACAGTAAACAAAGTTTAAAAATACACTAGAAGGGGGCTTCCCTGGTGGCGCAGTGGTTGAGAGTCCGCCTGCCGATGCAGGGGACACGTGTTCGTGCCCCAGTCCGGGAAGATCCCACATGCCGCGGAGTGGCTGGGCCTGTGAGCCATGGCCGCTGAGCCCGCGAGCCATAGCCACTGAGCCTGCACGTCCAGAGCCTGTGCTCCACAATGGGAGAGGCCACAACAGTGACAGGCCCGTGTACAGAAAAAAAAAAAAAAAAAAAAACACTAGAAGGAATCAACAGTACAGAGAAATGGATTCATGATCTAGAAGACAAACTAGTGAAAATCACCAAAGCTGAATAGAAAAAGAATAAAGAATTTAAAAACTGAGCTTAAGACACTATCTGTTACATCAAGCATGCTAACATTTGCATTTTACAGATCTCAGAAGGAGAAGAAAGTGAGAAAGAGGCAGAGAATTTATTTGAAGAAATAATAAATGAAAACTCCCCTAACCTGGGGACCAAATCAGACATTCAGCTCTAGGAAGCACAGAGTCCAAAGCAAGATGAACCCAAAGAGGTCCAAACCAAAGCACATTATAATTAAAATGGCAAAAATTAGAGATAAAGAGAAAATCTTAAAAACGTCAAGAGGAAAGCAACTAGTTACATACAAGGTAACCTCATAAGACAGTCAGCTGACTTTTCAGCAAAAACTCTGCAGACCAGAAGGGAATATCATGAGATATTCAAAGTGATGAAAGGAAAAAACCAAGAACGCTCTACCCAACAAGACTATCATTCAGATTTGAAAGAGAGCTTGAGAGTTTTACAGACGAGCAAAAGCTAAAAGAGTTCAGCACTACAAAACCAGCTTTGCAAGAAATGTTAAAGGGACATCATTAAGAAGAAAAGAAAAATCCAAAACCAGAAATGTGAAAATTACAAAAGGAAAAAATCTCACTGGTAAAGGCAAACATATAGGAAAGGTAGTAGCTCAACCACTTATAAAGCTAGTAGAAAGGTTAAAACATAAAAGTAGTAAAATCATCTATATTCAAAATAAGTAGATGAATGATACACAAATGAAAAAGATGTAAAATATGACATCAAAAACATTAAATGTGGCGGGGGAAGTAAAAATGTCAAGATTATTAGAATGCATTCAAACTGAAGAGATCATTAACTTAAAATAATCATACATATATACACAACACATACACAGACACATAAACATATGCTGTTATATATGAACCTCAAGGTAACCACAAATGAAAAACCTATAATAAATACACACACAAAAAGAGAAAGGAATCTAAACATAACACTAAAGCAAGTCATCAAATCACAAGGAAAGGAACAAAAACAACTACAAAAACAAGTGGGGAAGACAATTAACAAAATGGCAATAAGTACAGACCCATCAATAACTTCTTTAGCTGTAAATGGACTAAATACTCCAATCAAATGACACAGAATAGCTGAAAAAAGAAAAAAATCAAGGCCCATGCATATGCTGCCTACAAGAGACTCACTTCAGATCTAAAGACACAGATTGAAAGTTGAGGGGATGGAAAAGGGTATTCCAAGCAAATGAAAACAAAAACAAATCTGAGATAGCAATACTTATATCACACTAAGTAGACTTTAAAACAAAGATTTTAACCAGAGACAAAGAAGGTCATTACACAATGAAAAGGAATCAATCAATCAAGAAGATATAACAACTGTAAATATAAACACACTCAACATAGGAGCACCTAAATACAGAAAGCAAATATTAACAGACATAAGGGAAGAAATTGACAGTAGCACAGTAATTGTAGGGAACTTTAACTCCCCACTTACATCAATGGACAGATCATCCAGACAGAAAATCAATTAGGAAACACTGGCCATAAATGACACATTAGACCAGACAGAATTGATACTTACAGAACATTTTATCCCCATAAACAGAAAATACATTCCCTTTACATGCATATGGAACATTATCCAGGATCAAACACATGTTAGGCCACAAAACAAGTCTCATTCAATTTAAGAATATTGAAATTATATCAATCAAGCATCTTTTCTGACCACAACAATATGAGACTACAAGAAAAAAACTGCAAAAAATACAAAACCTGGAGTCTAAACAACATACTACTAATCAATGGGTCACTGAATGAATCAAAGATAAAATTAAAATAATAACTGCATACAAATGAAAATATAAACACAAAATCTAAGTGACACAGCAAAAGCAGTTCTACAAAGGAAATTTATACTGATTCAAGCTTACCTCAGGAAACAAGAAAAGTCTCAAATAAAGAAAAATCTCAATCTAACTTTATAGCTAAAGAAAGTAGAAAAACAAGAACAAACAAAACCCAAAATTAGTAGAAAGAAATCATAAAGCCCACAGCAGAAGTGAATGAAATGAGACTAAAAAAATTAGGAAAGATGAAACTAAGAGCTAATTCTTTGACAAGATAAACAAAATTGATAAACCTTTAGCCAGACTCATCAAGAAAAAGAGGGAGAAGACTCAAATCAACAGAATTAGAAATGAAAAAGAAGTTACAACTGACACCGCAGAAATACAGAAGGATCATAAGAGACTACTACAAGCAACTATACACTAATAAAATGGACAACCTAGAAGAAATGGACAAATTCTTAGAAAGATACAACCTTCCAAGACTGAACCAGAAAGAAATAGAAAATATGAACAGACAAATCACAAGCACTGAAATTGACACTGTGATTCAAAAATCTTCCAATAAACGAAAGTCCAGAACCAGATAGCTTCACAGGCGAATTCTATCAAAAATTTAGACAAGAGTTAACACCAACCCTTCTGAAATTCTTCCAAAAAACTGCAGAGTAAGGAACACTCCCACACTCACTCTATGAGGCCACCATCACCCTGATACCAAAACCAGACAAAGATACCACAAAAAAAGAAAATTACAAGCCAATATCACTGATGAACATAGATGCAAAAACCCTCAACAAAATACTAGCAAACAGAACCCAACAACACATTAAAAGGATCATACACCATGGTCAAGTGGGATTTATGCCAGGGATGAAGGATTCTTCAATATAAGCAAATCAAACAATGTAATACACCATATTAGTAAACTGAAGAATAAAAACCATATGATCATCTCAATAGATGCAGAAAAAGTGTTTGACAAACTCAACATCCATTTACGATAAAAACTCTCCAGGAAGTGGGCATAGAGGGAACCTACCTCAACATAATAAAATCCATATACGAAAAATCCACAGCAAACATCATTCTCAATGGTGAAAAACTGAAAGCATTTCCTCTAAGACCAAGAACAAGACAAGAATGTCCACTCTTACCACTTTTATTCAACATAGTTTTGGAAGTTCTAGCCACAGCAATCAGAGAAGAAAAAGAAATAAAAGGAATCCAAATTGGAAAAGAAGTAAAACTGTCATTGTTTTCAGATGACATGATACTATACATAGAAAATTCTAAAGACACTACCAGAGAACTTCTAGAGCTCATCAATAAATTCAGTAAAGTTGCAGGATACAGAATTAATACACAGAAATCTCTTGCATTTCTATACACTAACAACAAAAGTTCAGAAAGAAATTAAGGAAACAATCCCATTACTCATGGCATCAAAAAGAATAAAATACGTAAGGAGGCAAAAGACCTGTATGCAGAAAACTATAAGACACTGATGAAAGAAATCAAAGACAATACAAAAAGATGGAAAGATATACCATGTTCTTGGATTGGAAGAATCAATACTGTCAAAATGACTATACTACTCAAAGCAATCTACAGATTCAATGCAATACCTATCAAATTACCAATGGCATTTTACACAGAATTACAATAAAAAAGTTTACAATTTGTATGGAAACACCAAAGAACACAAATAGCCAAAGCAATCTTGAGAAAGAAAAACAGAGCTGGAGGAATCAGGCTTCCTGACTTCACACTATACTACAAAGCTACAGTCATCAAAACAGTATGGTACTGGCAGAAAAACAGAAATATAGATCAGTGGAACAGGATAGAAAGTCCAGAGATAAACCCAAGCACTTATGATCAACTAATCTATGACAAAGGAGGCAAGAATATATAATGGAGAAAAGGCAGTGTCTTCAATAAGTGGTGCTGGGAAAACTGGACAGCTACATGTAAAAGAACGAAATTACAACACTCTCTAACCCCATACACAAAAATAAACTCAAAATGGATTAAAGACCTAAATGTAAGGCCATAAAACTCTTAGAGGAAAACACAGGCAGAACACTGTGACACAAATCACAGCAATATTTTTTGATCCACCTCTTAAAGTAATGAAAATAAAAACAAAAATAAACAAATGGGACCTAATTAAACTTAAAAGCTTTTTCACAGCAAAGGAAACCATAAACAAAATGAAAAGACTACCCACAGAATGGGAGAAAATATTTACAAATTAAGCGACCAACAACATTAATCTCTAAAATATACAAACAGCTCATGTAGCTCAATATCAAAAAAACCCCAAACAACCCAATCAAAAAATGGGCAAAAGACCTAAATAGGCATTTCTCCAAAGAAGACATACAGATGGCCAAGAGGCACATGAAAAGATGCTCAACATCATTAATTATTAGAGAAATGCAAATCAAAACTGTCAATACAATGAGGTACCACTTCACACCAGTCAGAATGGTCATCAAAAATCTACAAACAATAACTGGCGAGGGTGTGAAGAAAAGGGAACCCTCCTACACTGTTGATGAGAATGTAAATTGGTAGAGCCACTATGGAGGTTCCTTAAAAAACTAAATATAGAACTACGATATGATCCAGCAATCCCACTCCTGGGCATATATCCAGAGAATACCATAATTCAAAAGGATTCATGCACCCTAATATTCGTAGCAGCATTATTTACAATAGCCAAGACATGGAAGCAACCTAAATGTCCATCAACAGAGGAGTGGATAAAGAAGATGTGGTACATATATACAATGGAATGTTACTCAGCTATAAAAAAAAAAAGAACAAAATAATGCCATTTGCAGCAACATGGATGGACCTAGAGATTGTCATACTGAGTCAAGTTAAGTCAGAGAAAGACAAATATCATATATCACTTATATGTGGAATCTAAAAAAATGGTACAAATGAACTTATGTACAAAACAGAAAGAGTCACAAATGTAGAAAACAAATTTATGATTACTGGGGGGGAAGAAAGGGGATGAATAACTTGGGAGATTGGAATTGACATATACACACTATATATAAAATAGATAACTAATAAGGACCTACTGTATAGTATAGGGAACTCTACTCAATACTCTGTAATGACCTATATGGGAAAAGAATCTTTAAAAAAAAGCAGATATCTGTATATATATAACTGATTCACTTTGCTGTACACCTGAAACTAACACAACGTTGTAAATCAACTTTATTCCAATAAAAAATAAAGAATAAAAGCAATCTATAGGATCTCCCCGGTGGTACAGTGGTTAAGAATCTCCCTGCCAATGCAGGGGACACTGGTTTGATCCCTGGTCCAGGAAGATCTCATATGCCGCAGAGCAACTAATCCCATACGCTACAACTACTGAGCCTGTGCTCTGGAGCCCACGAGCCACAACTACTGAGCATGCATGCCCCAACTATGGAAGCCCATGTGCCTAGAGCCCGTGCTCTGCAACAAAGAGAAGCCACCACAATGAGAAGCCTGCACACCGCAACAAAGAGTAACCCCTGCTGGCTGCAACTAGAGAAAGCCCGTGCGCAGCAAAGAAGACCCAATGCAGCCATAAATAAATAAATAATGTCTACTTTAAAAAAAAAAAAAAAAAGTACAAAGAACTCATACAACTCAACGTCAAAAACAAAACAAAAAAACAACCTGATAATAAAAATGGGCAGAGGACGTGAATAGACATTTTTTCAAAGAGAATATACAGATGGCCAACACATGAAAAGATGCTCAACATCACTAATCATCAGGAAAATGCAAATCAAAACCACAATGAGATACCACCTCACACCTGTCAGAATGGCTATCATCAAAAAGGCAACAAATAACAAGTGTTGGCGAGGGTGTGGAGAAAAGGGAACCCTAGTACACTGTTGGTGGGATTGTAAATTGATATGGCCACTATGGAAAATAGTATGGAGATTCCTTAAAATTTGAAAATAGAACTGCCACAGAATCCAAAAATTTCACTTTTGAGCATTTACCCGAAGAAAGCAAAAACACTAATTTGAAAAGGTATTTGCACAGCAATATTCATTGCAGCATTATTTACAATAGCCAAGATATGGAAGCAAGCTAAGTGTCCACTGACAGACAAATGGATCAAGATACAACACATACATACACATACACACACACACACACACAGAGGAATATTACTCAGCTATTTAAAAACATGATATCTTGTCATTTGCGACAACATGGATGATCTAGAGGGTATTATGCTAAGTGAAATTAGTCTGACAGAGAAAGACAAACACTGTATATTATCACTTACATGTGGAATATAAAATATGAAGCAAATGAATGTAACAAAACAGAAACGAACTTACAGAGAACAAACTAGTGGTTACCAGTGGGGAAATGGAAGAGAGGAAGGGCAAGATAGGGGTAGGGTATATAAGAAGTATATAAGTTTATATAAGAAGTATAAACTCTACGTATTAAATACATAAGCTACAAGGATATATTGTACAGCACAGGAAATACAGCTAATATTTTATCATAATTTTAAATGGAGTATAATCTATAAAAATCACTATGTTGTACCCCTGAAACTAATATAATATTGTAAATCAACTATACTTCAGTAAAAAAAAATAAAGTTTTTTTAATTAAAAAAAAACTTTTAGGTCTAAACAATAAAATACAGTGAGCAGAGCTTGTAAGTTTATTGATTTAAATAAACCACCTGTAAAAGAAAAAGACAAATGCCATATGATCTCACTTATATGTGCAACCTAAAAAACAGGATAAACAAAACAAACTCACAGAAACAGAGAACAAACAGGTGGTTGCCACAGGGGAGACGGTTGGAAAGGATGAGAAATAGGTAAAGGGGATTAAGAGGTAAAAACCTCCTGTTATAAAATAAATAAACCACAGGAATGTAATATACAGCATAAGGAATATGGTCAATAATACTGCAATAATTTTGTATAGGGACAGATGGTTACTTATCGTGGTGATTATTTCACAATGTATGAAAATGTCAAATCATTATGTAGTACATCTGAAACTAACATAATATTGTACAAACTATATTTCAATAAATAAAATTAATTTTTGTGTTTTTTTTGCGGTACACGGGCCTCCCACTGTTGTGGCTTCTCCCGTTGCGGAGCACAGGCTCCAGATGCGCAGGCTCAGCAGCCATGGCTCAAGGGCCCAGCCGCTCCACGGCATGTGGGATCTTCCCGGATCGGGGCACGAACTCGTGTCCCCTGCATCAGCAGGCGGACTCTCAACCACTGCGCCACCAGGGAAGCCCTAAAATTAATTTTTAAAAAATAATAATAAATAACACACAAAAGATGTCTTTTTAAAAAAGGGTGTTAGGCAATGGTTCTACTGGGCTGAGTCTCAGTGCCCTGGGATTCATCCTCTTCTTTTGCCTTAACTCTCCCAACACATATTATCTGACACATCATCAGACAGGGTATCTTATACCTCACGGGAAATATGAGCTCACAGGTACTGCCGCAGAACAAATTTGTAATGTACTAATTGAGCAACTCTCCCAGGAGGCAGAAGAATAAAGAGATAGAAAATATATAAGAGCATTTTAGATCTGTGGAAGAAGGGAAAACTGTCTATATCTGGATAATGGGACTTAGAAAGAAACAGAAAAATTAAAGAGGAGAAAATGTTTGAAGAAATAATGAGGATAAATTTCCTAGAAATAAAGCTAGAGAAAAGATTTGAAATTTAACAGACCCAAAGAAGTCAAACAGAAGATATAAGGTGAAGTACACCTCTCTCTTGAAGTGTAATTTAAGATTAGCAAAGACAAAGCAAAAATTCTAAAAGCATCTGGATTGAAGAAGATCACCTATAAAAGAATAAGAATCATATCGTAATTATACCTATTAACCCTAATACAAGGTACAAGAAATTAATGGAGCAGTTAAAGTATTGAAGAAAGATACATTCAAAACTAGATTTTTTCTAAGCAACCAAATTGTCATTCAAATATGAAGACATAATATTCTTGGGCACACAGGCTTCACCAGTTTTTTTTGCTACACACAAACACACACACACACAAACATAATAGTAAGATTGTGTACTTCTGAAACACATTCAGAAGTACAAGAAATATGGGAAATAATGTGTATCAAATTTCTTGGTAAGACATATTACTATCCAAGCAATTTTAAAGGACAAAGAAGAAGAGAATGTATAACTCTAATAAACTAGAAATAAAATTCTAGAAAATATCAATATGATGGAGCTGGTGGGGGAGACAAGAAGTGTAAGAAAGCATGTGAGTGTTCTCTTGTTAAGGGCAGTATATAAATATTGACATGTTTAAAGAATCAGTGGAGATAAATAAACATGAGTCTTATGATGAAGGCAACTACCTGAAATAAAAAATATAGAATAACTTTTCAACAAGCAAATACAAAAACATAAGTTCCAACTATCCAATGGAAGACAGGAAAAGGGAAAAAAGAGAACGGAGAATCTGAACCTGTTATTCTTTTCAGTTTATCTATCAGGTAAGTCACATAATTCTTCAAAGTCAAGAATACATTCTCCTGATGTTAACTTCTAGTGGATATTTTGCTTTACTTTTTGAACTTAGGACTTTGATGCACCCAAAACTTTTGTATATGGAACCAGAGAAGCATCAAAAAATAAAAAAGTGCTAGTTAATGAAAAGATTATCTTATCCCTACTGCTCTTCAGTGCCACCTTTGCCCTAAATCAAATGACCACATGAGTATTTTTTGGATGTTCTATTCTGTTCCAGTGATATATGTCTATCCTGACACCAATATGATACTGCTTTAATTCTGTAGCTATGTACTGTAACAAACCTTTATACCTCCTAACTTTATTCTTAAAGAAGGTCTTGGCTATTATTAGACCTTTGCATTTCCATATACTTTTTCCAATTAGTCTGTCAATTTCTACACACACACACACACAGAGAGAAATCTGGCCTACTGATAGGAATTACATCTTTAAACTGTTGAATCTTTCAATCCAGAAATATGATACAGCTATTTATTTAGGCTTTCTTTAATTTCTCTCAATATTTTTCATTTTCTGAGAAGAGAACTCACAAATTTTTGCTAGATGTTGTTCTATATAGTTGATTTTTTGAAAATTGAATAATTTTTCTAATAAATTATTGCTGATATATACAATCTATAATTTTGTATATTGACCATATATTTGGCAAGCTTGCTAAATTAACCTATTCCAAATAATTTATCTATAAAGTATTTTGGATTTTCTATGATGTATCAAGTGTTTGATTTCTTCTTTTATAGACATTATTCTTTTCTCTTTTTTTGTTCTTTATTGTGCTGGCTGCCTAGGCTCTTTAATGCAAATGTTGAATAGAAAATGACGATAGTGGATATATTTGTCTTGTTTCTTATTTCAAAAAGGAGATGTAGCTTTCAATATTTCAACATGAGGGTAATGTTTCTTGGAGGTTATTTGTGAGTTCTCTATCAAATTAAGGAAGTTTCATTCTATTGCCAGCTTTCCATGAGTTTATTATCATAAATATTAATTTTTAATGGGCTTTCTGCATCTATGGAGATAATCTTATGATTTTCTTCCTTTGTTCTTTCATACAGTGTATTACGTTGTTTGATATTTGAATTCTGAACCAGCCTTACATTTCTGGCACAAAAAAACCCAAAAACCCCAACCCCCCCCCACCAAAAACCAAAAACTTGGCCCTGATATAGTAGCCTTTTTATATATTGCTGGATTCAGTTTTCTAACACTAATTTTGGATTTTTTAATCTATATTCGTGAGTGAGATTGGCCTGTAATTTAACTTTTCCATAATGGTCGCATCAGAGGATATCAAGATTAAGCAGGTCTTATCAAATGAGCTTGGTCCATGACAGGGAGAAAGCTTCATGCCACATGGAGGAGCCGTCAGCCACCGGCTGCCTGATGGCCTGAGCAAGCAGTACCCACACATGCAGTGAACTGACTGACTGTTGATCTAGCTGGTGGCAGTGCGTACCTGGCCAGATGGGTGCTGTGGGCAAGGACTGTGGGCAGGGGAGCTGGCCAGGGCACAGACAGTTGAGCATGCACTGTGACATCTTCTCTCTGCTCATCTGTATACACCCTTCAAAATAACAGCTTTTGCCTCAGTATTCCAGGGTTTCTTTTCTCACAGAATCCAACAGAATTGCAGTTCTTCATGTACCAGCCCTGAGCTGAGTAAAAAACTTCTAGCAGAGATGATGAAAATGACAAAATCCGTAACTTTCCAAGGTTACCTGCCAAACTGTCACTGAATTTACTGCTATATCCACTGCAAAGCTCATTTAGCATCACGCTGTGTTGACATCCAAGTCCTTTCGTGTTAGTCAACATCAAGCCCACCTCTTTAATTCTGGGTGAATGTGGGCTGTGACCCAGCAGAGGACAGGCCCTCTCCCTGATGAACATGCTGTAGTGGATATCTATTGTGAAAATTATAAAATTACTCTTGGTTGGAAATATGAACTTGCCTTTGAGAGCAACAGCGATAAGAGATGAAAGTTTATTACTGAACTTGCTCATGTGTTCAAAGACAATTGTTGAGAGTGAAAACTTTCCATTCTATTTTGAATCCATTTTTGTGAAAGAGACTGTAAACAAGATAGAAACAAAGGAGCCCCGTGGATGACAATATTTCTTGAACTTTAACCTCACAGACTAGCTGCAAAGCTCATGACACCACGATTTCTCTGGTTAGTCTTGAAGAAGATAGCCCCTTCTTGTATATATCTCCTCATCTATAAGTTATTTCTGAAGTTCTTAATGAACTTTTTTAAACAATCCCACGTTTTAAAGAATGAACTGATGCTTCATCTATCAACTTTCTTCTTTTAAGCTATGTTTTTAATGCAGAATTTAGTTATGCAGGTAAATGCCTTTACTTGTGTTCAGTAGATAAAATGATAATTTCTAAAGAATATAGGAATGGAGTCTCTTTTATATAAAAATGTCTCACCACTGACCTTTATTAGAGTGAAGGCAAGGGAGTGTTGTAGTTCATACTACAAAAACATTGCAAACACTGTAAATTAAATGGGTATTCATTTTGGAGATAAATTGCTAAGTTATAGCGCTCAATTAAGTACCTTCCAGAATGTGTCACTAAGTTTATATATCAGTGTTTTTTACTTTTGCTCAAAAACAGAGAAGCTCACAACTTTATATAGGTTAATGGAGAAATGTGTCTGTTAATATCTTGTCTCTTTAAGCAATGAGGTATCTTATCTAAAAAGCAAGTGAACTAGTTGTTATAAATGGCTGCCTACATAGAGAAAGATGCACTCATTATTAAAGAAATATTTATCTCCTGTTCAGTTACTGAAATTGGAAAATTGTACCTTTAATGGAAGCAGTAACTTATACATCAGTAGATTATTTTATGACTGGTTCAATGAAGATAAGAGTTCCTAGTCTACTATCAATTTACTTGAAGAATAATTAGTTTTGCAAATCAAAGGTGCTAGAACCAAAAGGAAAATTAAATACCCCAGACTTTATTTAAAAATTTTTTCAGAAGGTTAAAACTACAAGATAGGTTTTAAATTTAAGTGAATTGATATTTGATTTGTGGATTTTTTTAAAAACTGAGTTGGGAAGTTTTCGCTTTCCTACCTACTAGAAGAGACTGTAAAACTGGTATTGTTTCTTTCTCAAGTAATTAGTAAAACTCAGAGAAGCCATCTGAGCCTGGAGTTTTCTTTGAGTGAAGGTTTTAAATTACTGATTTTTTTTTTAAATTCTTGTAGCAGTCTTCTTTTCTTCTTGTCAGGTTGCGTTTTTCTAGTAGGTTTTCCATTTCATCTAAATTTGGTACTTCCGTATTTCTAATAAATTGTCCATTTCATCTAAGTTTTCTAATGCATTGTCCTAATATTGTTCATAATATTTTTATGTCATTTAATGTCTGTAGGATACACAGTAAAGTCTCGTTTTCATAACTACCTTATTGTTGCTCAATTTGGCCAGTGTGTTTATTACTAATTATTCAAACCAGCTTTGGGTTTCAATAATCTTCTCTATTGTACATTAGGAAATGTTTTCATTAATATCTGCTCCCATTTTTATTTTTTTTCTTTGGGTTTAATTTGTTGTTTTTTCCTCTGACTTTTTATGCTTAAATCATTTACTTTAATAGATGCTTAGATCATTTACTTTTACATTTTTCTTTTATAATATATGCATCTAAGGCCATAAACTTCTTTGTGCAGAGCTTTAGCTGTATCCCACAATACATCATATGAAAATGTCCTATTTTCATTTTAATTCAGTTGAAAATACATTTTTTAACATCTTTATTGGAGTATAATTGCTTTACCATGGCATGTTAGTTTCTGCTTTATAACAAAGTGAATCAGCTATACATATACATATATCCCCATATCTCTTCCCTCTTGCGTCTCCCTCTCTCCCACCCTCCCTATCCCACCCCTCTAGGTGGTCACAAAGCACTGAGCTGATCTCCCTGTGCTATGCAGCTGCTTCCCACTAGCTATCTATTTTACATTTGGTAGTGTACATATGTCCCTGCCACTCTCTCACTTTGTCCCATCTTACCCTTCCCCCTCCCCGTGTCCTCAAGTCCATCTCTAGTAGGTCTGCATCTTTATTCCCATCCTGCCCCTAGGTTCTTCATGACTTTTTATTTTCTTTTCTATCTAAAAAGAAAAATAGAATGGAAAGTTTTCACTCTCAACAATTGTCTTTGAACACATGAGCAAGTTCAGTAATAAAGGCAAGTTCATATATGTGTTAGCATACGGTATTTGTCTTTCTCTTTCTGACTTACTGCACTCTGTATGACGGACTCTAGGTCCATCCACCTCACTACAAATAACTCAATTTCGTTTCTTTTTATGGCTGAGTAATATTCCATTGTATATATGTGCCACATCTTCTTTATCCATTCATCTGTGGACGGACACTTAGGTTGCTTCCAGGTCCTGGCTATTGTAAATAGAGCTGCAACGAACATTGTGGTTACATTCTAATTTATACTGTGATTTCGCCTTTGCCCCATAGATTTTTAGAAGTGTACTACTTAACTTTCATACATTTGGGGGTTTTCTACTTTTCTTTTGCTTAATGATTTCTTTCCACTGGTTTAAATAACACAGTTCCTATAATTTTAATCTTTAAAATTTGTTGAGACCCATTTATTTTGACACAACATATGTTCAACTTTGATGAATTTTTCAAGTGCGTTTAGAAAAAACGGATTTTGCAGCCACTGGGTACAGAGAAGGGTATGCCTATTTTGACATTTTTCATTGTGTTGCTCAAACCTTTTATATCTGTATTGAATTTTCTAATTGTTCTATCAGTTACTAAGAAAAAAGTATATTAAAAATCTCCCACTATGATGGTGAATTTGACTATTTCTCTTAATTCTGTCATTTTTTGCTTGTGATATTTTGAAGCTAAATTATTAGCTACATATACATTTAGAATTATATCCTGGTGAATAAACCTTTTATCATTATCAATATTCTTATCTGTAGTATACTTTTTGCTTTAAAATAAACTTTTTCTATTTGCATTTTATTAGTTCACCTGTTCTGTGTTCTGGTTTCTATCCTTTCTTGCCTTCTATTAGATTAAGTGGTTTATATTATTCCATATTTTTCTCTCCATTATGTAATTTTACATACATACATTCTTTTGTCATTTGTTTAATGATTACCTTAGCAATTACATCTTTGACGTCTAAAAATCTTTTACCACTTCTCAATGCAAGGCCTTTAGAACACTTCAACTCTATTTACTACTCAATTGACAGGTATTTTAATTGCATATGCATCTTTATTTCTTATTCAATTTTGAAAGAATTTTTTTTCTTTTTTTTTTTTTTTTTGCGGTACGCAGGCCTCTCACTGTTGTGGCCTCTCCCGTTGCAGAGCACAGGCTTCGGACATGCAGGCTCAGCGGCCATGGCTCACGGGCCCAGCCACTCCATGGCATGTGGGATCTTCCAGGGCCGGGGCACGAACCCGTGTCCCCTGCATCAGCAGGCGGACTCTCAACCACTGCGCCACCAGGCAAGCCCCTTGAAAGAATTTTTAAGAACATAAAATTCTAAGTGGTCAGTTATTTTCCTTCAGCACTTTAAAGATATCATTCCCTTCTCTGATTTTTCCACTTCTGTTGAGAAATTAACTGTTGGGATCATGGTTGCTCCTTTAATGGTAATATAACTTCCCCCCCCCCTTTGCCTGTCTTTCAATTTTTTTTCTTTGTCTTTGGTTTCTAGCAGTTTCTCTCTAATGTGCCAAGATGTGTTTTTTTTTATTTATCCTGCTTGGTGTTTATGTTATTTCTTAAATCTGTGATTTCACATGTTTTATCATATTTGGAAAGTTCACAGCCATTATCTCTTCAAATATTGCTCCTGCTGCATCTACTCTCTTTTCCTTTTGGAATTCCAGCTTCAGATGTGTTACAGCTTTTCATGATGATCCATGTAATTTTTAGTTTCTCTTATCTATTTTCCATCTTTTTGTCTCTCCATGTTTTGTCTAAAAGATCTTCCTGACCTATCATCCAGTTCACTGAAGTTTTTCCTCAGCTTGCTTTTAACTGCTGTTAAATTCAATCCACTTCATGCTTAATTTCAATTATTATTTTTTATCTGTAGAATTTCTATTTGGTTCTTTTTCATAGTTTCTGGTTTTCTGCTGAAATTTTTAATTCTATCTCTTAATTCCTTATGCATGGTTATTTACAAGTCTATGTCTGATAATCCCATTGTCTGATGCCCTAGGAGGCTGTTTCTATTTTCTTATTGTCTCCTTTGATTTATGATCAAGTCTTGTCTACTTTTATGCCTGGTTATTTTTGTTGGAATTTTAATATTATTAAAAACTGTAGAGATGATTTGAACCTTTGAATATGTTAGCTTTCTAGAGAGGATTTAACTTTCTACTGGCAGGCAAGGAGATTGGGGCATTAGAAATCCAGATCACCATAATCCAATTAGGGCTTGAGATTATTCAAAAACTAAACTTCAGTTTCTGCAAGGGCTGGTCTACTTCTTGTATACCCTTAATCATATAGTGGTATTAAACTCTCTGTGGTTTTGACCCAAAGATTGCAGTTTACTTGGCCCCCTTCTCTATGAAGGGCACTAAAATCCAACTTTTGGCATTACAAACACATGAGCCTGTTGAAAATTCTGTTCAGCTATCATCAAGTGAAATAAGCAAATACCTCCAGGGTAAAACCAGTCCCAAATGCTCACTCTTCTTCATGCCTTCTTTCCCAGATCCTGGCCCTGGAATATCTCAGTGCCTTTCTTATAGATTTGAAAGGCCTTTAAAAAAGAATTTTTAAAGATCTGAACAGCTTTTCTAGTTGTCCTAAGTGGGAATATAGGGCTAAAGCAGATTGTACATCATTACCAGAAGTCTCTTCACTGAATTTTTTAAAGCTCAAATCTCTCAATATTCTTTTAGATACCACTTATCTTTTAAAAGATTTATGGTGTCCATTTCTTCACCTCATACTCACAATTCGACTCACTCTCATCTTTTCCCTCAATGATCCACCAAAAACTCTAAGGCAAAAGTCATCCATGACCTCTATTTTGCTAAGTCAACATGATCCTTTTCAGCCATCTTCTCCGTCAACTTCTCAGCAACATTTGTCACTGTTGGTATCTCCCCCTTTTCCCTTTTTATACCTTATGAATTTTGAATCAAGCATCTATGCAGCCTATTCAAAAATAAATAAATGAATTTTATAAGGAAATAGCCCAATTCCATGATTAGAAGATAATTCTTTCAGCTCAAAATTTTGAGCAATTTGAAATGCAAATACCTCAGGAAAGGTATAGCAGATCTATGTGCATTCTTGCTTACACTACTTCAACTTACTTGATAAAGAGAAAAAGAGAAACAATTTTTTAAGTTCACTTCTGTCCACAATTTCTTTCATTGAAGAGTTGTCCTAGAATAAGAGTACAATGAGGATGAGAATTCCTCTCTTAGTTCCTATGTATTTCTCCTTGAGTTAAATTATCACTCAAAGTTCAACCCTCAGGTTTAAAAATACAACATATGCGCCCTGTAAAATATCCCTAAAATATAAGCAAACTACTTCATTTTGTCAACTCATAGAACTGGTCTAAAACATGTAGGAAAAAAATATACCTGCACTAGACTTTCCTGAAAGATATGTATTGATATGTATCTGTTTATATAGCAGATACTCTGTTATTCTTTATGGTGCCAATGGTGATGTAAGGAATTTTTGCTCACTTTAACACCATACCCCACAATATATATATTACAATTCCACTATAAGTCATTATCAATTATTTACATGTTTAAGTCAACAAATGTACACTGAATGCTTACTATTTGTTAGGAATTCTTTTAGTACTAGAGACCCAGGAAGCACACAGATTTAGTACGAAGCTTGAGCATAAAAGTTATAAACAAATGTGATCTGTGCTACAATGATAGTCTGCAGAGAGCTTAGGAGACAGATATACCCTTACTGCTGACAGCATTTTGCTTCCCATTATATGGAAGCAGCTGACTGCCTTCAAACACCAAGAAAGCAGCCACAGGTTGCCTTCTAAATTTGGGGAAACCCAGTGCTGCATTTCAACACCGTAAGAGCCACTGAAATGGGAGCCTCAGAGTAGTACCTGGGCTCCGGAGCCCTCCGACCACATGTCAAGGAGCTGCACTAAATATTCTCCTTGAGCTCTCCAGCTATATGAGTCTACAGTAACCAATTTCCTGTTGGAACCCTCCAAGCAAGAAACAGGCCCAGCGGGAGATCTGACCCACCACAGATGTCTCATAAGATATATATTTAACTGCCTTCTTTTCCTATATCCAGTAACCCCCAAATGGCTATCATTAAGATGCTTTTTACTGCCCCCTCTACCTATCCATCATCAAAAAGGGAACATTGGATGCTCCTGAAGACAGAGACAAAAGGTTTTTTAGGGCAGGGACTTCCGAAAGTAATTTCTGCCCTCACACCTTTGAGTGGGTCCCTGAGGCTGGGCAGATTTAAACAGACCCAAGTTAACGGGCTCAGATTTTCTCTGTCAGTATATATCCTAATATTTGTACCCTACAAGGATGTACAGAGAAGAAAGAACTAAATCTGTGGGAGGAGAAAGGGTCATTAAAGGTTATGAGAGAAGAGATTTCTTGGATGGGGGTTAAGAATAAATAAGTTCACAAGGCTGGTTAAAGCTGGGGAGAACATTTCAGGCAAAAGAGTAATGGACAAAGGCATGGAAGAGTAGTATAAATGAAGAATACAAACAATTTTTTATTTTTTACATTTTTATTTATTTATATCTCTTCCCAACTTTCATCTGTTGGTTTATGACGAGGCTGTCTTTTCTGCATTATTTTTATGAACAGCAGGTCCCATCATTGATTTGAAGCACTTCTATGTTATCCTTGATCCTTCTTGGGGAAGTAATTATTTTATCTGCCTATTAAGAACTTGTCCTAAACCAACAGATTAGTAGTGTACCATTCATACTTTGGGCACCCATAAGGCCCCTCCTCCACCACAATTTGCTATTTCAATAATCTGTTCTAACACATGGCCTGCATCTCTTATTGACTGGAGTCTCTCCTCAAATATCTGCCAAGGGGATAAGAATGTACTAGTGTATTGCTGTCAATGCTCTAGAAAAACAAATTATGTAATACAGCTTTTACTCTCAAGTTTATGGTCTCACTGGGAAGGCATGACAAAAATCCCAGCAAGGATTGAACAATTCAAGGCAGCATAAACACAAAGGCATACTTTTCTTGCTTTGCTGTTAAACAGCTTCATGTTGTCCTGTCCAAACTGGCTTGCATTGTGCCACAGATGACACTCATGATAATTTTTTTGTTTAAAAAAGTGTCACTAAGAAGAATATAGGCTAACATCTCAATAACAAGGGACCTCAAGTTCTACTCTATCGATAATTCTACCACTTTGCCCAGCTAGAAAAGGAGGGTGACAGTTACCTACAACCCTAGACATTTGAAGATGAATTTCAAATGTATCAGGAAAATAAAGCAAACTCATCTGTCACTGACTCGACTGGGCATGAACAGTGAATTGCAGCAGCCCAGGGCCAAGAGAAAAAATATTTTAGAGGAAAAACATCTAGGTAATGGGAGCAGATCTAGTTTCACAAAGTTCAGCTTGGTAAGCAGAATATAGTAATCTCTCAATCTGACAGGTAAGCACATTAAACCCAGAGAAGGAACTACTGTCCTCGCTCTGCAAAGATCTAGGTAAGCAGGCAGGTAAGCAGGTAGGTTCTGCAAGCAGATAAAGGACTTAGGTGCCAGAGTTTGGCTAAGTCACAAAACTCCAGGTTTTGGGTAGGGTGTGGTAAAAGTAGGTCCCAAATCATTCATTCATTCAAAAATATTTTTGGAGCCAATTCTTTAAAGGGCTATGTACCAGGACCTGAAGTACTGCAGTGAACAAAACAAGCATTGATCCCTTCCCTTTAAGAAATTTATACTCATTAAGGGGAACAAAAGTAAGTAAAAAGACAAAATAAGTATAAATTGTCATTAGTGTTATGAAAAACATCAAATAAGGCACTGAGGTAGAGAATGTGATGGGAAAGGATCCTAATTTAGAACTGATGGTCAGGGCGTGTTCTCTGGGGCAGTGTCATTTAAGATGCAATGCAAAGGATGAGAAAGAGCTAGCCATGAGAAAGGACAGCATTCTAGACAGAGGTGCAGCATATGCAAAGGCACCGAGGTAGGAAAGTAGTTGGTCTGTGAAGAGATAAAATAAGAAAAGTATAGGCAGGGCAGGCTGAAAATTGGAAAAGTGGTTTGGCTTGTTCAGCAGAGACCAGCTCATGAAGGGTCTTGTAAAGCATGGTAAGAAGCTTGGATTTTATTCCAAATTCATTGAATGGGTAGCCAATGAAGACTTTTATGGAATAAAAAGGATACAATGTAACCTATAATACGAGAGTATCACTTCGGCTGTTAGGAAGAGAAGTGATTAAAGGAGGGCAAGAAGAAAAGTGGGAGAACAAATTAGGTGAAAAATGGTGGGAGATTAGACCCAGTGAAATGGTGGAGATGGAGATAAAGGGATGAATTTAAGATATATTTTGGAATTTGAATTGAGACCTTATTGCTGGATAGAAGGTAAGGACTTAGGGAGTTGGAGAATTAGGGATGACTTCCAGATTTCAAGCCAGAAAAACTAGAAAATTGTTACTATCAATTTCCATGTTGGAGAACACCAGAAGGATGAGAGAAATGTGAAGGGCAAAACAGATATGCTACCTTTGAGATATGTGTAAGGCCTCCAACTAGAGATATGAAATAGATTTGTGAATCTGGAGCTAAGATAAGAGGTCTGGCTAATGATATAAATGTTAGTGTTAGTCTAAAATGGCATGGACAAGACCACCATGGTGAGAGAAGTAAGAGGGGAAAATATATAGTTAAGGATCAATCTGTAAGGAATCGCATAAGGTAAAGCAAAGTTCTCAACCTCGCTTCACATTAGAATCAAATAGGAATGCCTGTGAAATGGTTCTGCAGCCATCAGTGCCCTCTTTTGATAACACTCAGTCATTGCTGTCTAACTGCGAATTCCTACAAATCCATTAAAATCCCAACCAATTGCTCTAAAAAAATGAGGTTGGAGAAATGACTACTGCATTTGGAAACATGAATGTTTATGATAACTTTTGCAAGGAGAATTTCAGTTCTCAGCTTTAGAGAATCTGGGGTTTGGGGAGGGTTATTAAGATCATCTTAATTGGGCTTCCCTGGTGGCGCAGTGGTTGAGAGTCTGCCTGCCGATGCAGGGGACACGGGTTCGTGCCCCGGTCCGGGAAGATCCCACATGCCGCGGAGCAGCTTGGCCCGTGAGCCATGGCTGCTGAGCCTGCATGTCCGGAGCCTGTGCTCCGCAACGGGAGAGGCCACAGCAGTGAGAGGCCCGCATACCACAAAAAAAAAAAAAAAAAAAAAAAAAAAGATCATCTTAATTAACAAACTTGGTCTGCAAGCTTGACTTAGTGCCAAGACTTCTATGTAGTCCCGACAGCTCCTTAAACTCCCCAGTCCTATCTGGGCTTGGGATTGGGATATGGAAGTTGGGGAGTAGACTCAAATAAGAGAAGGAAGACTACAAGGACCAGGAACTACAAGTCAACAGAAGAAAAGAACAAATATGCAAATTGGTATTAATGGTCAATATTTCATGAGAATGCAACTGAGGCACAGGTGAAACAATTATTCAATCCAAGATGGGATTTTTGGATCAATTCAACAAGTATTTCAAGCTCTGATAGGTGGTAGAATAAGGAGAGTAGGCTTGCCCTATTTAGCAAATAAATATGTAGGAGGTCTAGTTAAATTTGAATTTCACATAAAAAAGAAATATTTTTTCAGTATTTGGAACATGCTTAGACTAAATTTTTTTCACTGTTTATCTGAAATTCAAAGTTAACTGAGCATCCTCTATTTTATTCAGCAATCCTTGACAACAGGAAAGACAGATACTCTCCCTTTCCTCATAGATCTTAGTAAAGAAACATTATCAGTTTCATATGAATTTGAATTATTCCAGAGGTCCAAAGCATGAAGGACTCTAATGGCAAAGAACCAAGTGAGTGGATCCTGAGATACTGGTGAGCAGGTTTGAGTCACCCAGCCAGTGAGGGACACTCACAACCAGCCTCATCTCAAAGTGGCTTTGGGCTTCCCTGGTGGTGCAGTGGTTGAGAGTCTGCCTGCTGATGCAGAGGAAACGGGTTCGTGCCCCGGTCTGGGAGGATCCCACATGCCGCGGAGCGGCTGGGCCCGTGAGCCATGGCCGCTGAGCCTGTGCGTCCGGAGCCTGTGCTCCACAACGGGAGAGGCCACAACAGTGAGAGGCCCGCGTACCGCAAAAAAAAAAAAAAAAAAAAGTGGCTTTGCCACTCCTTCTTTGTATTGACTATATATTCTTATTTTCTGTATTCTTGATGCTCTGGCACCTGGGGCCTCAATGACTCAGGAGGGACCACCCCTCCCAGGGTTAGGTAATACCTCGAGATAGCCAAGAGCTTACCAGGGCGCTCACCTTTCATATGTAAACTATCCCATCCAAAGCACAAACCCCAACCACCTCCTTTAGGGCTCTCACAGTCAAGCCACTATCCACCTGCCCCAATTACCCTGGGGCCAGGTATCAGATTACTAGAGACGGCCCCTCTGCACAACAGCCCACTAAAATTATTCAAACTAGGTAACCCTGAACCTGCTTACACTGCCTTGCTTTTCATGAGAAACTGCCGTTCACAGTTTCTCCTTGTTCCTCTGTCTCCTGAGCAACCCTGGTGCTTCCCAATGTAGCCCTTCATGGAGTGGTGTGCCCCCTCCTCTTGGGAACTGTGCGTATCTTTTCAACCATCCCCTGATCTGTTGCTCTCACAATACCTGAATAATAACAAAACCTACATTTTAAAACACTCTCCACTTAGGGGTGATCAGAGAACCCCCTGTAGTGATTAAAAAATAGGAAAAAAATGTTTTCATTATTGTAGAAAACGGCCAATAAGTTAGAAACTTTTAAACATCAGTTAAAGTTGGCAAAGCAGTTCCTTGACTCTGAGGAGATACATAAAAAACAAAGGATTCTCAACAGAAAGACGATTCCCCCAAAATGGAGAATCTATAAAACCTGCTCCCGAGTGTGAATTTAGAGTTTTAGAAAGGTTTGCAGAATAAAAACTAAACTAAATAATAAAAAATAAGTAAATAAATGAATAAAAACTTAAAAAAAAAAAAAGGTTTACAGACATGGCCCCTCAAGAATACCAGTGGTCTTGTGGCTCCACAGCAACGTATATTGGGACAGAAAGGTTCTATAAGAGTAGATTTCCCACTCATCTTAAAATGTATGGCTAGATCCCAATCAGTTTGGGGGAGTAACAAAATCTTTGTCTCCTCAACCAATCATCCAGCTGAAATTTAAGACATAAAACCCCTGGCTCATGAAAGCACAGCAAAATCCAGCACCTTCACGGGAATAACAACATCTAACACTAGTCAAGTGTTTATCACCTAGCAGCTTTCTTACTTGGTGCTTTACATACTTTAACTCATCTAATCCTCTCAAGTACCTCTAATATAGGTACTATTATAGTTCACATTTTACAAACAGAGAAACTAAGATGCAGAAGTATCAAGTTATGTCCACAAGTTCATACACCTAGTTCACACATTATTCAAAGCTGACCCTGATTGGCATCAGACTATAAGCTTTCTTTCTAAAACTATTATCAGCCTTCTCTTTGAGACAGTTTGCCTTAAGGCTGTGGTTCTCAAAGTGTGGTCCCCAGATCAGCAACATCAGTATCCCCCTAGAACTTCTCAGAAATGCAAATTCTTCACCCCATCCTAGCCCTGCTGGATCAGAAACTCAGGGAGTGGGGCCCTGCAATCTGTGCTTTAACAACTCTCCAGGTGACACTGACGCATGCTACAATTCTAGAACAACTGCCTTAAGTGTGCTTAGCTCATATATTAAAAATGTCTAGGGCTTCCCTGGTGGTGCAGTGGTTGAGAGTCCGCCTGCCGATGCAGGGGACACGGGTTCGTGCCCCGGTCCGGGAAGATCCCACATGCCACAGAGCAGCTGGGCCCGTGAGCCATGGCCACTGAGCCTGAGCGTCCGGAGCCTGTGCTCCACAACGGGAGAGGCCACAACAGTGAGAGGCCCGCGTACCGCAAAAAAAAAAAAAAAAATGTCTAGACTTGTACCCTTAACTCATTGTTTCTGAGAACCCTCTTTTTTTTTTTTTTAAACTGACTCGTATTCTGTTTAAGAGGGATTTTCTATGGAAATCTTAGGGATGCACGTAGAAAGGGAGTTACTATATTCTGTCTTCTAGAATGCTTGCAACTGAAGCTCAGTACCCATCAGTGCTCAAGGACCTTATATGGTGCCTACAGTTCAAGTCAACAAAATCTCACAAAGGGAATAAAACAGCAACATCATTCTACCATCTTAATTGGAGAAAGCCATGAAATAGTCAAAATTTTTAAATCAAGTGTTTGTTCTCTTAATCAGCTTGACTTCCCCCATTTAAGCCTACTCATTGCCACCCCTCTGACTTGACCCAAATATGTCTTTTTTCTCTCAAGACTTTGATCTCCCTGAGAACAAAAACCATGACTTGTTACTCCATGTATCTTTGTATCAAAGACAGAGCCTGGCTCATAATTGGCGCTCAGTAAGTGACTCTCAAACATAATTGCATGCTCCAACCTCCAGTTCACGCAGATGTTCCACAGTCTGTTGTAAATCAAGCCACGAAATTAGCATTTTTTAAACCCACATTTACCTTTGGTTCCTTTCTGTCCCTGGGAAAAGAAGTTACTATAGAATTCACAATATAACAGGGGGAGGAGACTGTTTCTTCACAGTAAAGTTCTGGCCAAAGATCTTGATTTATTGGGCACTAGAAGAATCTGATCACTACATATTTATAGCAGTAGCTAGAGATAAGTGCATTCAGGAAAGTGCTACTGAAATGCATTTCCTTCATTTCCTTGACAGCAAAGGGAAGCAATGAATGCTTTAAATCACAGAAAATATTTAGAATATGAAAGACAAATGGAAGTCACAACTTTCTCAACCTGCAGAAGAGGCAAAATTTTACAAGGTTCACCAAGAGTTTGTGGGAAACTCTGATCCCTCTTCCTCTGCTTCTAGAAGAATCCACGAAGCCCCCATTTGTTTACCAGGCTCTGGCAAGAAGTTATCACTAAAGAGACGAATGTGATATCAAATGGCTGGTCATTATTTAAAAACAGGTCTGTTCTTCATACTTCTCTCATTGTTCAAGGACAAAAGGTATTAAAAGAAACTAGTCATGTGTTAATTCTATTCCCTTTATTTCACTCCAATCCTGGAAACCACAAATATAGATGTTAAAATACAAGTTCATTTTGAATTCCATTTTTTAAATATTTTTTATGACAAAAAATTCCAACAATGTAGAAGTATATAGGAAGAAAACCCTGGGTCTCATCACTCTGGTCTCCTAAACTCTTAGAATAACCATGATAAACAGTTCAGAATGTATTCTTCCATATTTTTTCTACACATGTACCTGTGTGTGCATGTATACATCATACACTGTACACATATATGCATGCTTATTTTTCAGATGCTCCTATGCTTGTCATCTGTATTATGTTTTCTCTCACACATTTAACTCTTTTATAAAATTTTAAAACAAGAATTTTTATGTTGAACTTTTTTTCCCCAGCTTTATTAAGATATGATTGGCCTATGTTGTTTAAGTTTATGGTGTACAATGTGGTGGTGTGATACATATATAAATATTGCAAAATGATTAAGGTTAGTTAACACATCAACTTACATAAATATTCTTGCCACACCAAAAAAATTAAGATCTACTCGCTTAGCAACTTTTAAGTATATGATACGGTACTGTTGACTAGAGTTACCCTGATGTACATCAGATCCCCAGAACTTATAACTGGTCACCAACATCTCCCCATTTCCCCCACCCTCCAGCTGCTGGTAACCACCATTCTAATCGATTTCTATGAGTTTGGCTTTTTTAGATGCCACATATAAGTGATATCATACAGTGTTAGTCATTCTTTGTCTGACTTATCTTACTTAGCCTAAAGCCCTCAAGGTCCATCCATGTTGTCACAAATGGCAGAATTTCCTTCTTTCTCATAGCTAAATAATATTCCGTTATATATATGTGTGTGTGTATACACATATACATACACACACATCTATGTTCCATTACATATATTCATAATATGTACATAAACATATATATTCAATTAGTTAATATATAAATATACACACATACATACACACACGTCTTTATTGCTCAAAAAATTTAAAAACTAAAAATACTACTACTATATGATCTTGCAGTTCCATTTCAGGGTGTGTGTGTGTGTGTGTATATCTCCAAAGGAAATGAAAACAGGAACCTCAAGAGATATCTGCACCCCCAAGTTCACTGCACCATTATTCACAGTAGCTAAGACATAGAAACAACTTATGAGTCTGTCAATGGATAAACAGGTTGGTTTGTAGAAGTTTGTTTTTCATGTCAGCTCATGATGTTACATAAAGAACTCTGTTGGGATTTTTGTTGGGATTTGAAAGTTTACTTTGTATAGAATGAATATTTATATCTATATAGTATTCTCATCTGGAAGTGTGTCTGCTTTCGTTCAGGCCTTTAGTTGTTACAGCTGTTTTTCTGGAAAGTTACCATTTTCTTCATATAAAGTCTTATATTCTCTCTCCAGTTTATTCCAAGATATTTGAGCTTTTTTTCCATTTTGAATGGGTGTTTTCTCCTGTTAATTGTTTAAAAATAAGAATGTTATCCTTTTACACATATTAATCTTATTGCTGGACACAGCCCTGAACTCCCTTTTATTAATTCTAATAATTTCCAATTGATTGTCCAGGATTTTCTTGGTAAACAATTAGCTGATAGGTAAACATAGTTTTCTCTCATTACCTTTTTTCCCCGACTCAATACCTTGACTGGTACCTCCAGAAAAATGTTGAAACTTTGCTTTATTTTTAACTTTAATTGGAATGTTTCTAATATTTCATTAATAAGTATATTGCTTATTACAGGTTTCTTATATTCTTTTCCATGTTAAGAAAACTTCCTTCTGCTCTTAGATTACTGAGTGTTTGTTTTAATAGGAGTGGGTGTTAAATTTTAACAAATGCTTATTTATGTCTACTGAGATGATCTTGCAGTGGGGAAACACAGTGAATTCCGTCAAGAAGTTTCCTAATGGTGAACCTTCCCTGCATTCCTGGGATATGTTTTCATTGGTTTCTGACTCAATGTAGATGTCAGTACAAGGTATACTTGAAAAAAAGAGGAGATCAGGAGAAAAGTCTTCTCCCCACTTTGGGAAAATGCATTCCTCAGGACACAATAAAGAATCAGAGTCTTCAACTGCCTGACCTAAACATTTCTATTATACTAACACTCCCAGCTCCATGTCCCAGAGTAAAACTGAGTGACATAATAGGTCACGTGCCTAGTTTACCATTAAATGGTGTTATCTTGGGGAAACAATGGGAAAAGTAAAGCCAGCGGAAAACTTAAACAAATCCTATCCAGGAAAAGCAACCATCCAACCTAGAACACTGCTTGCACAGCTGCCCTTGGTATTGCTACCAATACCTGTGAAATCCTACACCCAGAAACATTCTACCCCATCTTACTCCCAATGAAATCTCTTCTCAGCCCAACCTCCCAATGGACTTAAGTCAAATTCTACTGTAAGAAATCAAAATACAAACTAGTTACAAAGCATGCTTTTAATTTCAAGATGTGATAAGGTCAGAGAAATGGCAGCACGAAAATGACCCTAGTATACTTCTCAAAGCCAAGGAGATGAAACAAGCGTGAGATAGAGAACCCTGGGATAGCTTAAGCTAAAGCTGCCATATTTAGCAAATGAAAACATAGGATGATCAGTTAAATTTCAATTGCCCCATGCAATATCTGGGACATATTACTTGCACTAAAAATAGTTCAGTGTTACTCATCTGAAATTCAAATTTAGCTTAGGGTCCTATATACCCTAGCTTGGGCTCCAAAATAATTTGCCTGTATTTCTATCCTGGTCCCACTGCTTATTAGCCATGTGACCACTAAATGTTAGGAACCACTCTAAAACCAGTTTCCTCAATGTTAAAATGAGTTATTTTGAGGATTAAATGACTTGAAGCATGTAAAATGCTCAACATATCCCTCAGCACATAGAAAACAATAAATGGCAGATGAACCTTAGGATTTAAGTAATGGTTACACTCAGGAGTTCAGGGGTGTAAACAGTACTGGACTAGGGAGTTAGGAGATGTGTTTTATTTCTGACTGTGCTTCAAACTAGCTGTGTGCCCTTAAGCAAGGCCCTTAACCTCCCTAGTTCTCAATGTTCTTATCTACCAAATATGAAGGTTGAACTAAATGGTCTCTTCCCACTCTTAAAAGTCTGATTCCTGGACCCCTACTGCTTATACTTTGGAGAAATATATCAAAATGTTGTCAATTTTCCTTAAATGAATTCTTCCCTTGGAGCAGTACATGATTAATATCTTCTGAATACTACTGAGAGTAAAAGTATGCCGAGTTGAGATTTTAGTAGCTTTTGCTTTGAGGAATACAGGTGTAATTGGCCATACTTATTCCCAGACAACAGTCCATGTGGTTTCATGGTTTCACCTCAAGTTATAAATCAACTCCTGGAGCCTGAGCCCAATCCAACACCCTGAATGCAAGTTACAGTATCTTCAGCTTTAGCACAATAAGCAATATGGTATCTTGTTTGTCACTGTACAATGGTTTATGGCAGACAGAGGAATAGGTGGTGGGGTTTCCAAACAGATAGATGCAATGTGTCTTTAAAACTAAATAAATACCACCCTCTAATTTCATTTTAATTTAACTGAGGATTAATTTGGTTTTTTTTTTTCTATAAGCTACTAAAAACTTGATTTTTTTATGCTGTAATTATTACTGTTATTCAATAAGCCAAGAAGAAATGATTAGTCTATGAACTAATCATTAGTCTATGATTAGTCTTAAATGAACTGGAGATTCATTTAAGCCCATGTGCATTTAATTTTCAGAACTAAAAACCACATTCCCATATGTCTACAGAGCAAGCTTGACACACAAACAGACACGCAATGTCTCAATCAGAAGCATTATTAAGGGCCTCACTGGTGGTGCAGTGGTTGAGAATCCGCCTGCCAATGCACGGGACACGGGTTCGATCCCTGGTCTGGGAAGATCCCACATGCCGTGGAGCAACTAAGCCCGTGCACCACAACTACTGAGTCTGAGCTCTAGAGCCCGTAAGCCACAACTACTGAGCCCATGTGCCACAACTACTGAAGCCCACATGCCTAGAGCCCATGCTCCGCAATGAGAAGCCACCACAATGAGAAGCCCGCGCACTGCAACAAAGAGTAGCCCCCACTCGCCGCAACTAGAGAAAGCCTGTGCACAGCAGCGAAGACCCAACACAGCCAAAAATAAATTAAAAAAAAATTTTTAAAAAGCATTGTTGAAAAGTTTATACTTTTGGGGGAGGGTTGGGGGAGATCATGTAATGTTAGCACAGGAAGAAAATTTGGTGATCTAGTCTGACTCTTTTTTATGTGAAAACTGAGGTTCAGAAGAGTTAGATGAATTCTGCTAGAACAAAAAGCAATAAACCCATCTTTCCTCTGATGTTCTCTTTACTCTGATCAAAAGCATGTCCTCTGGTCAACAGCATTTAAGTAGTTAGTGAAAATATGATAGATAAAAGTTTCTGCTGACCTACCCCAGAAATCCATGAACCCTGTGAGTACCTGTTTTATGCTGGGCACTCTTCTAGGCACTGGGATATTAATAACGAATAAGACAAGGTCCTGCCCTTGAGAAGACTTGTCTTCTCCCTGTTAACTGAAGAATTCGTAAGCCAAGCCGCCTGTCCTTTTCATAATCACAGCAATCCCATGACATGGATCCAAAGGGTACTATGGATATCTGGTACCACAGTTCATGAGAAACCAATGCAAAGAGTCTTCCGAAACATTATTTTAAATCCTATTCCTGAAAGCCAAGTTTACTGTTTCAAGAGTTTCTCCTGAAATTATTATAATTTATGTTTTCGGCATTGTCCAGGTAGCATGGCACAGTGTAAAGAAATATGGGTTAGGGCTTCCCTGGTGGCGCAGTGGTTGAGAGTCTGCCTGCCGATGCAGGGGACACGGGTTCGTGCCCCGGTCCAGGAAGATCCCACATGCCACGGAGCGGCTGGGCCCGTGAGCCATGGCCGCTGAGCTTGCACGTCCGGAGCCTGTGCTCCGCAACGGGAGAGGCCACAAGAGTGAGAGGCCCGCGTAACGCAAAAAAAAAAAAAAAAAAAAAGAAAAGAAATATGGGTTCTACTCCCAGACCTGCCACTAACAAACTGGGTCATTTGGAATAAGTGACTAAACTTCTCTGGTTCCCTATTTCCCCATCTATAAAATGAGGAGCTTGATTGACAGGACCCAAAGTCTCCTCCAAGTCAAAAAACTTCTATCTAGGGTGCAATACATACAGTCAGCACAGGATGTTAAATGATAGAAAGTGATCAAGGGAGCTTGACTGGGGCTGAGAATGAAACTAGCCAACCCCAACACTCCAAGTCAGCATACTGGGGGCATGACACATAATTCCTTCCAAGTCTCATCCCAGAAATTAGTCCAACAATGAAAGAATATTCTTAGGTGTAAGCAAGTGTGTCCACCTCATTCAAGATCCCAGAAGTAGCTGGGGCTTTATTAACTGACACAGTTGTCAGGTAGAAAACCACTCTTTTGGAAAAATTATGTATTCTACGTTACTTCTCACTTTAGCACCTAGCCAAGTATGCTGAGCTACCGCCATATCATTCATCCACTCTTTCCAGCTGGGATTTCTGAGACTGTTCTCATAGTGTCAAAGATTTACTTTGACCTACTGGGGGAAAACATTGGCCCCAGACAGCAAACAAAACTACCCCATATTATAATAAATATACCATATTGGGAGGGAACCAGTTGCTAGAACATCTTTTTCTTTGCACCGTTATTCCAGGAAGCCATGCTATTTTCTCGGCTCTTACCTGGCCCATACCAGCTGATCCCTTGTGTCCTACTTCAAGCCACCAGCAGGCTCACTGTGTCAGTGTACTGCTGCCTCTGCAACCTTGAGACAGTCACACTTCAAGATGGGGAGGCTGGATTTCTTATTAGCTGTGTTAGGATGCAGGCTAGGAATCACTGCTGATAGGGGAGGAGCCAATTTTATATGGTTTATAATAAATTTCATCCTCAAAACATTAGTCTACACAGATAGGAAGCCACTGAAGTTGCTTGTACAAAAGAAAAAAAGAAAAAAAACCCACCACTCTAAAGTTATAAAAGTGCTATACAAATGCCAAATGAATTCACTGCTGTAAGACTTCTGGTTGCCTTTATTAGTTATTGGGCTCAAAGGCAGGGGAGCTAGACAAGCATTGGCTTGGAGGTCAGGGAACCTGAGTCAAGTCCAGCCCTGGAAGGAAGTAGCTTTGTGACTCTGGGTGAGTCATTTCACCTCTTGAGTCTCAGTTTCACTGTTTGTTAACAGCTGGGCTATGTATGCTCAAAGACTCCCCACCTCTACCACTGGCCCCTGTGCTGATGTCTTATGATCCCATATTTTTTTTCTCTCAGTTGCCTGCCAGTATATTACCTGCTTGGGAAGATGTATTAACTATTAGGCCACTAGGGTACGAATTACGATTTAACACATTCCTGATGCAATAAATCAAGAGTCCTCCTTTCCCTTTGCATTAAACTTGTGTTTTTTTGTTTTGGTTTGGTTTCGGTTGTTGGTTTTTTTTTTTTTTTCTTTTTTCTTTTTTTTTTGCGGTACTCGGGCCTCTCACTGTTGTGGCCTCTCCCGTTGCAGAGCACAGGCTCTGGACGCGCAGGCTCAGTGGTCATGGCTCACGGGCCCAGCCGCTCCGTGGCATGTGGGATCTTCCCGGACCAGGGCACGAACCCGTGTCCCCTGCGTCAGCAGGCGGACGGACTCTCAACCACTGCGCCACCAGGGAAGCCCTGTTTTTGTTTTTGTTTTGTTTTGTTTTACATCACTCTGGCCATGGAGGATTATAAAAGAGCAGGTGCCTCCAGGGTTAAAAGCAGGGTTAATCCTGGAGCTGGGACCTCTAACATTGGCTCTCTCATCAGTTTTCCAGGTGAACTGGAATCCTTGTTCTGGAACTTATTCATTTGTAAAGTGAGAAATGAGGGTTCCTGTGAAGTAGTAGCACCTAAAACCCAAATGGGGGACAGTAAGATGTGGTGGCTGGGGAACTATACTCAGAGCTGCCCCCTCCCATTCATTCATTCACTCATTCATTCCCCTATACCCAGGACTTTCTGGAACCTAGTGCAAAGTGAAGATGTCAGGTCCCTTGTTTTTTTAAAAAAAAAAAAAAGGTGGGAGTTGGGGGGGCAGATATTATTAAAAGTTCTGGAATAAAAGGTATTTTGTATTCCACAATCTCTCTTGATCTGCCTGGGTTTTTTTGTTATTTAATGTTGTACTCCCTCAGGCAGGGGAATACTTTCAGGGAATTCAAACCCTCACAGGTGTTACGGTGACTTGGAGCATGCGCAGCCCCTGGCTGTCGGTTTCCCCTTCCACCAGAGCAGGATGGAGATGCTATACGTTCGCACTGGTCTCAGAAGTCAAGCCAGGTATTTCTCCTTCTCAGGACCTGCTACCTCAATCCCTGGTAGGTGGGCATGGCTAGACTACACTGGGAATCTGGATCAGGTATGGTCAAGAGGCTACCCCCCACCAGGTAACCTGCAAACTGCACTGTGGTGCTGCCAGCCCAGGGCAGGGAGGACCACCAGCACGCTCTGCTCCAAGATGTGGTGGGACGTGTGCATCCACCTCAATCCTTTGGGCACCAACACCGAGGCCCCCACTGGGGCAGAGGGAGGCAGCGGTCACTGGCTAGAGGAAGGCAGTGGAGGAGGAGACAAGGCAGGGCCTTGTGAGCCAGGAGAAGGGGAACAGGTGATCAAGATTCCCTTCTAGGGAGGCTGTAGGAGGCGAGACCAACAGGAAGCCACCTCCAAGCCCCTAGCAAACGCTCAATTGTCCCATCAACCTCACTTCCCAAACACAAATTCAAAGATAAGATTACTAAACATATCTAGACCATTGACCACAGAGCATCAAACTCCAAGCACGTCTGCACTGCTTTTAAGTCTAGGAAATGGATCCTACTTATGCCTGGAGAGCCCAGATTCTCTCATATCCCCTTGCCTTTGCATACACTGGGCCCTCTACCTTTCATGAAGTCCCTTCCTGCCTAGTGGGCCTGACAAACTCCCAATCATCCTTCAAAACCCATGAGGGGGCTTCCCTGGTGGCGCAGTGCTTGAGAGTCGGCCTGCCGATGCAGGGGACGCGGGTTCGTGCCCCAGTCCAGGAAGATCCCACATGCCGCAGAGTGGCTGGGTCCGTGAGCCATGGCCGCTGAGCCTGCGCATCCAGAGCCTGTGCTCCGCAGCAGAAGAGGCCACAACAGTGAGAGGCCCACGTACCGCAAAAAAAAAAAAAAAAAAAAAAAAAAAAAAAAACACGAGGGCATCACCTCTCCTGTGAAGTCTTTTGCCTGCTCCACCCTAGGAAACTGATTATCCTCTCCGTTGTATCCCCCCTTATCTCAGGCATACTTCTAATAATATATTATCAAACTTTATCTGAATTCATTTATTTCAGTCTGTCCTTCCCATGAGCCTATAAGGAATTTGAAGGCAAGGCCTATAGTTTATTCATTTTTATATCTCAAAGCATAGTACTCCACTCTCTGTCCTTTGTAGCAATAGGGTCCTTTGATGGTTTGATCACTGCTCATCTTGGGGGCCTTTGCAGAGCGTCTGTGGCCAATGAGTTTGGGATCCCTTCTCTCGGCTTCTTTAGGCCTCGCAAGTCCTCTGTGCTAAACTGGCCCTCCTTCAGCTCTCACTAACACAGCACATCCCTCTGAGGTCTGCATGTGACTCCCACTGGATTTCCAATCCAAGGAGTTATCCTGCAGCCCTCGGTTTCTGCCTCATCAGGCTTGGAATACCCATTCTGATAGTGCAGCCTGCTAGCATATCAGCCACCATCCATGTACTTCCATGAGGCACAGGGGAGTTTCTGGACATTTCCATGCCACACACAGGAGCCAAAACAGACTCCAGAAAGCTAAGTCAGACCAAGGCCACCCCAAAGCACAACTCTAGGAGACAGAGCATTTCCATCAAAGTCTAAGGACATGGTGGCCTGTGGAATTGTGCAGTGCACAACCTGCACAGCTGTATGCAGTGACCCAGACTCTGGTCTTCCTCTGCCTGATCCCACCACAGTGATGCTTTTTTTGCGATACAGAGGGCTTCCTACAGTTAAGTCAGCTTCCTACAAGTCTCCTCCTTTCCATTTTCCTCTCAAAGTATGTAACATGTCCCTTCTTTAGGATTTTGACCTAGATTGCTAATGAGGCAATAAGCATAGAGCCATAACCCAAGTGATTAAATGCCGTTCTGCTTCTGCCTCCTTCTGTCTCCCTTCCCCACAGACCAGCAAGGAAGAAGGGACAAGCTTTTTATTTCTTCCAATGTGCCTGCACTCCCCTGCTACCTTGCATTCTATTTCTTCATGGAGACACTAAGCCTTAAAGTAAAGAGGTAGCTTTTCTACATTACAAAGGAAATCTATGAGAGGACTTCCGGGTAAGATGGCGGAAGAGTAAGACGCGGAGATTACCTTCCTCCCCACAGATACACCAGAAATACAGCTACATGTGGAACAACTCCTACAGAACACCTACTGAACGCTGGCAGAAGACCCCAGACCTCCCAAAAGGCAAGAAACTCCCCACATACCTGGGTAGGGCAAAGCAGAGAGATTCCCGCACAGAGGAGCGGTGCCGAGCGGCACTCACCAGCCCGAGAGGCTTGTCTGCTCCCCCGCCGGGGCGGGCGGCGCTGGAGCTGAGGCTCGGGCTTCGGTCAGAGCGCAGGGAGAGGACTGGGGCTGGCGGCGAGAACTCAGCCTGAAGGGGGCTAATGTGCCACAGCTAGCCGGGAGGGAGTCCGAGAAAACTCTGGAGCTGCCGAAGAGGCTGGAGACTTTTTCTTCCCTCTTGGTTTCCTGGTGCGTGAGGAGAGGGGATTAAGAGCGCCGCGTAAAGGAGCTCCAGAGACGGGCGCGAGTCGCGGCTGAAAGCGCGGAGCCCAGAGACAGGCGTGGGACGCTGGGGCTGCTGCTGCCGCCGCCAAGAAGCCTGTGTGCGAGCGCAGGTCACTGTCCACACCGCCCTTCCGGGAGCCTGTGCAGCCTGCCACTGCCGGGGTCCCGGGATCCAGGGGCGGCTTCCCTGGGAGAACGCACGGCACGCCTCGGGCTGGTGCAACGTCACGCCGACCTCTGCCGCTGCAGGCTCGCCCCGCACTCCGTGCCCCTCCCTCCCGCCCGGCCTGAGTGAGCCAGAGTCCCCGAAGAGGCTGCTCCTTTAACCCTGTCCTGTCTGAGCGAAGAACAGACGCCCTCCGGCGACCTACATGCAGAGGCGGGGCCAAATCCAAAGCTGAGACCCAGGAGCTGTGAGAACAAAGAAGAGAAAGGGAAACCTCTCCCAGCAGCCTCAGAAGCAGCGGATTAAAGCTCCACAATCAACTTCATGTACCCTGCATCTGTGGAATACATGAATAGACAACAAATCATCCCAAATTGAGGAGCCAGGAGTCAGTGCTGTGCCTCTGAGGTGGGAGAGCGAACTTCAGGACACTGGTCCACAAGAGACCTCCCAGCTCCACATAATATCAAACGGCGAAAATCTTCCAGAGATCTCCATCTCAACACCAGCACCCAGCTTCACTCAACGACCAGCAAGCTACAGTGCTGGACACCCTATGCCAAACAACTAGCAAGACAGGAACACAACGCCACCCATTAGCAGAGAGGCTGCCTCAAATCATAAAAAGTCCGCAAACACCCCAAAACACACCACCAGACGTGGACCTACCCACCAGAAAGACAAGATCCAGCCTCATCCACCAGAACACAGGCAGTAGTCCCCTCCACCAAGAAGCCTACACAACCCACTAAACCAACCTTAGCCACTGGGGACAGACACCAAAAACAACGGGAACTACGAACCTGCAGCCTGCAAAAAGGAGACCCCAAACACAGTAACATAAGCAAAATGAGAAGACAGAAAAACACACAGCAGGAGAAGGAGCAAGATAAAAACCCACCAGACCTAACAAATGAAGAGGTAATAGGCAGTCTATCTGAAAAAGAATTCAGAATAATGATGGTAAAGATGATCCAAAATCTTGGAATTAGAATAGACAAAATGCAAGAAACAGTTAACAAGGACCTAGAAGAACTAAAGACGAATCAAGCATCGATTAAAAACACAATAAATGAAATAAAAAATACTCTAGATGGGATCAATAGCAGAATAACTGAGGCAGAAGAACGGATAAGTGAGGTGGAAGATAAAATAGTGGAAATAACTGCTGCACAGCAAAATAAAGAAAAAAGAATGAAAAGAACAGAGGACAGTCTCAGAGACCTCTGGGACAACATTAAACGCACCAACATTCGAATTATAGGGGTTCCAGAAGAAGAAGAGAAAAAGAAAGGGACTGAGAAAATATTTGAAGAGATTATAGTTGAAAACTTCCCTAATATGGGAAAGGAAATAGTTAATCAAGTCCAGGAGGCACAGAGAGTCCCATACAGAATAAATCCAAGGAGAAATACACCAAGACACATATTAATCAAACTGTCAAAAATGAAACACAAAGAAATCATATTAAAAGCAGCAAGGCAAAAACAACAAATAACACACAAGGGAATCCCCATCAGGATAACAGCTGATCTCTCAGCAGAAACTCTACAAGCCAGAAGGGAGTGGCAGGACATACTTAAAGTGATGAAGGAGAAAAACCTGCAACCAAGATTACTCTACCCAGCAAGGATCTCATTCAGATTTGATGGAGAAATTAAAACCTTTACAGACAAGCAAAAGCTGAGAGAGTTCAGCACCACCAAACCAGCTTTACAACAAATGCTAAAGGAACTTCTCTAGGCAAGAAACACAACAGAAGGAAAAGAACTACAATAACGAACCCCAAACAATTAAGAAAATGGGAATAGGAACATACATATCAATAATTACCTTAAATGTAAATGGACTAAATGCTCCCACCAAAAGACACAGACTGGCTGAATGGATACAAAAACAAGACCCATATATATGCTGTCTACAAGAGACCCACTTCAGACCTAGAGACACATACAGACTGAAAGTAAGGGGATGGAAAAAGATATTCCATGCAAATGGAAACCAAAAGAAAGCTGGAGTAGCAATTCTCATATCAGACAAAATAGACTTTAAAATAAAGACTACTAGAAGAGACAAAGAAGGACACTACATAATGATCAAGGGATCAATCCAAGAAGAAGATATAACAATTGTAAATATTTATGCACCAAACATAGGAGCACCTCAATACATAAGGGAAATATTAACAGCCATAAAAGGAGAAATCGACAGTAACACAATCATAGTAGGGGACTTTAACACCCCACTTTCACCAATGGACAGGTCATCCAAAATGAAAATAAATAAGGAAACACAAGCTTTAAATGATACATTAAACAAGATGGACTTAATTGATATTTATAGGACATTCCATCCAAAAACAACAGAATACACATTTTTCTCAAGTGCTCATGGAACATTCTCCAGGATAGATCATATCTTGGGTCACAAATCAAGCCTTGGTAAATTTAAGAAAATTGAAATTGTATCAAGTATCTTTTCCGACCACAATGCTGTGAGACTAGATATCAATTACAGGAAAAGAGCTGTAAAACATACAAACACATGGAGGCTAAACAATACACTACTTAATAACGAAGTGATCACTGAAGAAATCAAAGAGGAAATTAAAAAATACCTAGAAACAAATGACAATGGAGACACGACGACCCAAAACCTATGGGATGCAGCAAAAGCAGTTCTAAGAGGGAAGTTTATGGCAATACAATCCCACCTTAAGAAACAGGAAATATCTCGAATAAACAACCTAACCTTGCACCTAAAGCAATTAGAGAAAGAAGAACAAAAACATCCCAAAGTTAGCAGAAGGAAAGAAATCATAAAAATCAGATCAGAAATAAATGAAAAAGAAATGAAGGAAACGATAGCAAAGATCAATAAAACTAAAAGCTGGTTCTTTGAGAAGATAAACAAAATTGATAAACCATTAGCCAGACTCATCAAGAAAAAAAGGGAGAAGACTCAAATCAATAGAATTAGAAATGAAAAAGGAGAAGTAACAACTGACACTGCAGAAATACAAAAGATCATGAGAGATTACTATAAGCAACTCTATGCCAATAAAATGGACAACCTGGAAGAAATGGACAAATTCTTGGAAATGCACAATCTGACAAGACTGAATCAGGAAGAAATAGAAAATATGAACAGACCAATCACAAGCACTGAAATTGAAACTGTGATCAAAAATCTTCCAACAAACAAAAGCCCAGGACCAGATGGCTTCACAGGCGAATTCTATCAAGCATTTAGAGAAGAGCTAACACCTATCCTTCTCAAACTCTTCCAAAATATAGCAGAGGGAGGAACACTCCCAAACTCATTCTACGAGGCCACCATCACCTTGATACCAAAACCAGACAAGGATGTCACAAAGAAAGAAAACTACAGGCCAATATCACTGATGAACATAGATGCAAAAATCCTCAACAAAATACTAGCAAACAGAATCCAACAGCACATTAAAAGGATCATACACCATGATCAAGTGGGGTTTATTCCAGGAATGCAAGGATTCTTCAATATACGCAAATCAATCAATGTGATACACCATATTAACAAACTGAAGGAGAAAAACCATATGATCATCTCAATAGATGCAGAGAAAGCTTTTGACAAAATTCAACACCCATTTATGATAAAAACCCTGCAGAAAGTAGGCATAGAGGGAACTTTCCTCAACATAATAAAGGCCATATATGACAAACCCACAGCCAGCATCGTCCTCAATGGTGAAAAACTGAAACCATTTCCACTAAGATCAGGAACAAGACAAGGTTGCCCACTCTCACCACTCTTATTCAACATAGTTTTGGAAGTTTTAGCCACAGCAATCAGAGAAGAAAAGGAAATAAAAGGAATCCAAATGGGAAAAGAAGAAGTAAAGCTGTCACTGTTTGCAGATGACATGATACTATACATAGAAAATCCTAAAGATGCTACCAGAAAACTACTAGAGCTAATCAATGAATTTGGTAAAGTTGCAGGATACAAAATTAATGCACAGAAATCTCTGGCATTCCTATATACTAATGATGAAAAATCTGAAAGTGAAATCAAGGAAACACTCCCATTTACCATTGCAACAAAAAGAATAAAATATCTAGGAATAAACCTACCTAAGGAGACAAAAGACCTGTATGCAGAAAATTATAAGACACTGATGAAAGAAATTAAAGATGATACAAATAGATGGAGAGATGTACCATGTTCTTGGATTGGAAGAATCAACATTGTGAAAATGACTCTACTACCCAAAGCAATCTACAGATTCAATGCAATACCTATCAAACTACCAATGGCATTTTTCACAGAACTAGAACAAAAAATTTCACAATTTGTATGGAAACACAAAAGACCCCGTATAGCCAAAGCAATCTTGAGAACGAAAAACGGAGCTGGAGGAATCAGGCTCCCTGACTTCAGACTATACTACAAAGCTACAGTAATCAAGACAGTATGGTACTGGCACAAAAACAGAAAGATAGATCAATGGAACAGGATAGAAAGCCCAGAGATAAACCCACGGACATATGGTCACCTTATCTTTGATAAAGGAGGCAGGAATGTACAGTGGAGAAAGGACAGTCTCTTCAATAAGTGGTGCTGGGAAAACTGGACAGGGACATGTAAAAGTATGAGATTAGATCACTCCCTAACACCATACACAAAAATAAGCTCAAAATGGATTAAAGACCTAAATGTAAGGCCAGACACTATCAAACTCCTAGAGGAAAACATAGGCAGAACACTCTATGACATAAATCACAGCAAGATCCTTTTTGACCCACCTCCTAGAGAAATGGAAATAAAGACAAAAATAAACACATGGGACCTAATGAAACTTCAAAGCTTTTGCACAGCAAAGGAAACCATAAACAAGACCAAAAGACAACCCTCAGAATGGGAGAAAATATTTGCAAATGAAGCAACTGACAAAGGATTAATCTCCAAAATTTATAAGCAGCTCATGCAGCTCAATAGCAAAAAAACAAACAACCCAATCCAAAAATGGGCAGAAGACCTAAATAGACATTTCTCCACAAAAGATATACAGAGAGCCAACAAACACATGAAAGGATGCTCAACATCTTTACTTATTAGAGAAATGCAAATCAAAACTACAATGAGATATCATCTCACACCAGTCAGAATGGCCATCATCAAAAAATCTAGAAACAATAAATGCTGGAGAGGGTGTGGAAAAAAGGGAACACTCTTGCACTGCTGGTGGGAATGTGAATTGGTACAGCCACTATGGAGAACGGTATGGAGGTTCCTTAAAAAACTACAAATAGAACTACCATATGACCCAGCAATCCCACTACTGGGCATATACCCTGAGAAAACCATAATTCAAAAAGAGACATGTACCAAAATGTTCATAGCAGCCCTATTTACAATAGCCCGGAGATGGAAACAACCTAAGTGTCCATCATCGGATGAATGGATAAAGAAGATGTGGCACATATATACAATGGAATATTACTCAGCCATAAAAAGAAATGAAATTGAGCTATTTGTAATGAGGTGGATGGACCTAGAGTCTGTCATACAGAGTGAAGTAAGTCAGAAAGAGAAAGACAAATACTGTATGCTGACACATATATATGGAATTTAAGAAAAAAATGTCATCAAGAACATAGGGGTAAGACAGGAATAAAGACACAGACCTACTAGAGCATGGACTTGAGGATATGGGGAGGGGGAAGGGTAAGCTGTGACAAAGTGAAAGAGCGGCATGGACATATATACACTACCAAACGTAAGGTAGATAGCTAGTGGGAAGCAGCCGCATAGCACAGGGAGATCAGCTCGGTTCTTTGTGACCGCCTGGAGGGGTGGGATAGGGAGGGTGGGAGGGAGACGCAAAAGGGAGGGGATATGGGAACATATGCATATGTATAACTGATTAAATTTGTAAAATAAAAAAAAATAAAAAATAAAAAATAAAAAAAAAGACAGTAGCTATAATTCCCTGTGCTATACAATAAAAAAAAAAAAAAAAAAAAAAAAAAAAAAAAAAAAAAAAAAAAACAAAGGAAATCTATGATCATCAGGCTTAGATCTTATTCTGAGAGTAAGGAAATTGAGGAATTCCTTTTCTAATGTTGCCTCATTTAAGCATATTGTTTTGCTCTGGACTAATAAAATCTTACTCTGCATGTCAAAAAAACTGACTGTGGGAAGGAACCCTAAGGCATAAGGGTGAGCAGTACACTATGGCCTGCCTTCCAGGGTTCTTATAATTGTACGACCTTGTAGGGCTAGTGTGAGGACAGAATTAACATAGATAAAACACAGAACACACATATGTACAATGGAATATTACTCAGCCATAAAAAGAAATGAAATTGAGCTATTTGTAATGAGGTGGATGGACCTAGAGTCTGTCATACAGAGTGCATTAAGTCAGAAAGAGAAAGACAAATACTGTATGCTAACACATATATATGGAATTTAAGGGGAAAAAATGTCATGAAGAACCTAGGGGTAAGACAGGAATAAAGACACAGACCTACTACAGAATGGACTTGAGGATATGGGGAGGGGGAAGGGTAAGCTGTGACAAAGTGAGAGAGGGGCATGGACATATATACACTACCAAACGTAAATAGATAGCTAGTGGGAAGCAGCCACATAACACAGAGAGATCAGCTCAGTGCTTTGTGACCACCTAGAGGGGTGGGATAGGGAGGGTGGGAGGGAGGGAGACGCAAGAGGGAAGAGATATGGGAACATATGTATAACTGATTCACTTTGTTATAAAGCAGAAACTAACACATCATTGTAAAGCAATTATACTCCAATAAAGCTGTAAAAAAAAAACACAACAACACAGAACAGTACCTCGCAACTGCTATGCACTATAAAAGTGGTGGCTGCTACCTCAGACTTTGATTACGCTTTGCTTTATTACGCTTTGCAGACATCATAGTTTTTACAAATGGAAGGTTCGTGGCAACCCTGCGCTGCCAGGTGATAGGTAACATTTTTTAGCAATAAACTATTTTTTAATTAAGGTATATAGATTTTTTTAGACATAATGCTATCACATAATTAATAGACTGTAGTATAGTGTAAACATAACTTTTATATGAAGTGGGAAACCAAAAAAATTGTGTAACTCGCTTTATTGTGATTCTTGCTTTATTGCTGTGGTCTGGAACCAAACCTGTAATATCCCTGAAATGTGCCTGCATCGGCTTTTTCTTCTCTTAGCGTCTCTGCTATAACTTCCCTATCATCTGAGGCAAATGAATGCCTCTGGCACAACAGAGGGAAGCCATGCCCAAAACAATGCAAAAGAGAATTGGTATTTCAAATAGTATCTCTCTGTTACATGCATTTCATTTAACATTCAAAAGTTAAAAAGCAGTGGTGGAGCAGCCTGATGGAATAGTTGAGAACAAAGTCATCTAATCTGTAGCAACATGGATGGACCCACAGATTACCACACTAAGTGAAGTGCCAGAGAGAGAAAGACAAGTATCATATGATACCAATTATATGTGGAATCTAAAAAAAAGACACAAATGAACTTATTTACAAAACAGAAATAGACTCTCAGACTTGGAAAACAAACTTATGGTTACCAAAGGGAAAAGGCGGGGGGAGGGATAAATTGGGAGTTTGGGATTGACATATATACACTACAGTATTTAAAAGAGATAACCAGCAAGTATCTATTGTACAGCATAGGGAGCTTTGCTCAATACTCTGTAATAACCTAAATGGGAAAAGAATTTGAAAAAGAATAGATACATGTATATGTATAACTGAATCACTCTGCTGTTCACCTGAAATTAACACAACGTTGTTAATCAACTATACTCCAATATAAAATAAAAGTTAACAAAAATATGATTGTCAAAACTCTCTTCCTTTCCTTTCCCTTCCCTCCTCCTCAGTTTCTCCCCCCTTCCATCTCTCTCGTTCTCTCTCTCTCTTCATCAAGAGCCTACTCCACTGACAGTCTTTATCAGTCTGGCAGAGACACTGCAAAAAAAAAAAAAAAAAAGAGAGAGAACACAGCTATTCTGAGAATTAAACGAGATTATACATACTGTCAATCCCCATGATCGCAGATCCCGTATTTGCAAATTCTCCTGCTCTAGAATCCGTAACCCAAAAGTCAATACTTATGGCACTTCCATGGTCATTCATGCACATTTACGGAGCCACCGCAAGCACACAGACCCAGCTGAGGCCAAACAAGTCCACACTCTGCCTCATCTCAGCTCTCACACTGAAAACAAGTGTCTTTTCAGGGTTACTTAGTGCCAGCCTTGTCTCATGTTTGTTCGTGATTTTGCTGTTTAAAATGGGCACACACACCCCCACCCCAAACCACAGCACTGCAGCGCTATCTCGTGTATTCCTAAGTTCAGGAAGGCCACGATGTGCCTTACACAGAAATACATGTTAGACAAGCAGCATTCAGGCATGAGTTATGGTGCCATTGGCTGTGAGTTCAATGTTGATAAACCAACTATATATATTAAATAAGGGGTCTTTAAACAGAAACAGAAAACAGGGTGTATATTGATGGGTTGGTGAAAATATTTTGACTAGAGACTCACAGGAACCCAACCCTCTAGCAACAATGCTTTACTATTTGCTAATTCAATGCTCTCAGCAACTTTATAGAACTGCCATGAAAAATGAGAATCAACTACCTATCTATAATGTATGGATATATACATGTATATGGATATGGCTATGCATTGTACAGTTGGCCCTTAAACAACACTGGGGTTAAGGGCATGCACCATTTACATAGTTGAAAATCCACATATAACTTAACAGCCAGCCCTCTGTATATGGGGTTCTGCAACTGCAGATTCACCCAACCACAGATCAAGTAGTACTGTAGTACATATTTAGTGAAAAAAAAAAAGTTCACAAGACAGTGGATTTCAAACCCACGCAGTTCAAACTAATGTTGTTCAAGGGTCCACTGTATGTAAGTATATGTACATATGTGTATACAAATATCTGGTAAGTAAAAGGTAGTCAACATATGATCAATATCATTAACCCCATTTAAAGATGAAAAAAATAAGCTTTATAATGTTAGATGCCTTATCCAAGACTGTCCAGGTACCCACTGTAATACCTGTTCTACTTCTCTGTTGCTGCATAACAAACCTGCCCACACTTAGTGGCATGAAACCACCACCACTGTATTTCGCTCGTGGATTCAGCAGGTCACAACCTCTGACAAGACACATGGGGGATGACTCGTCTCTACTTCATGATGTCTGGTTTCTTCCATTTCCACAAAGATATAAAGGACTGGTAAAGAGGAAAAATAGTCTGGTACGGGTCATTGTGTGAAGATTTTTACCTAGGCCCAGATTTTTCCATGTGAAGCAGATCACGTTGTGAAACATAATACAAAGGACAGATTTCAATAACAACAAGGGTAAATGTGGTTCTGAATGAAAGTACAGACACCTCTATAGAGACATGTTGCTATTTCTTTAATTTCGAGATCGCCTGTTGTAATCCTTCCTTATAAAGAGACGGTAGCAAGCTGGGACATTCATGCCCCCAGAAACACTCACTTTGAAACACAGATGCCAATGGATTACCTTCCCACAAAGCCCAAGGTAAAATACAACTTATGCCAGGTGATGGATTAGAATATTCCAGCATGGGTTTATGTTGTCAACCCCTATCAATACAGCACCAATCAGAAGAGATCAGTCTGGCATTGTCGAGATTCTTGTCCGACAATTGTAGTTTAGAATTTAAAAGTGTGCTGTCTCGCTTTATATCAACATCGCTGTAAAGTAACATTGAATAAATAGAGAATAAATTGTATGCAGAGAATAATTTTTTGACATGCAAGTTTAACTATAACAAAGGAAACCTTTTAAGATGTCACTGCGTTCAGATAAGAAAACACCTCTTTTATCAACTGTGACCATGTGCATGTGGATGCTTAAGAATTCGAAAACCTCCTGGTAAAGTTTCTAATTTTTTAAAAAACGACGTTAACTCAGGAAGGAGAGAAAATTCACTGTTCAGCAACTTAATCTACATGTGCTTTAGAATATTTGATACTCTGATTCATGTTCTTCCTTAGTCTCACCTTCACAAAGAGCCAGTAAAATATGTACCTGTACCAACAGAAATTGGTTATCTTACACCTAGAAGTTCCTTAATCCCTTGGAGCCTCAGAAATTGTACCCTGGCTCCTGAAGAGGCAGATCTGGGTCATTTTACAAACTTCTGTCCAGACGTAACACAAAAAAGTATCTCCTTATTCTAGCTACAGACAAGAAGACACTTTCCCCTTAGTTGCCAGAATCTTGACCAAAAAAAGTCAGCCTTGCAGTTTTGATCTGACCCAACACTATTTAGTATTAAAAACTTTTATGGCTCCCATTTGCCCACAGGAGAAGGTCTAACCCTCCTTAACATGTTCTAGAAGGCCCCTTCTGACCCAGCCCTGCTTCACCTCCCACTGCTTCTCATCCTCATTCCAACCAGGAAGACTGAATCCCAGCCACAATGAGCTGCTTGTTGTTCTCCCAACATCTCCACGGCTTTGAGGCCATCTCACTCTTGTTGTTCTCTTTGCCTAGAATTCCCTTCCTCTACTTCTTCAGCAAAAAGGTGACCTCCTCTATAATGACTTCCCTTTCTAGTTCTTACACACTGTGTACACACACACACACACACACCCTTCTCAGGCAGTTCACTAGAGTGTCCCCCTCAGGGTCACCAAAGCTCTTAGCTCAAATCTCCAATATGAGTATTGGTCACACTGTTGTAAGGATTTCTCCGTGCCTCTCTGGAAAGAGTTTATCTTTAACCCCCAGCACCTAGTAAAGCACCACTCAACCGTTCACTGAAAAACATTTACTGAGCATCTGTAATATCTCCTACCCAGTTCCCTAGAGTCATCCTGAGGGTGACAGGGTCCACAGTGATCACAGGGATCTCCTCTTCTTGACAACGTTGGGAAGGAACATCTGCTTAAAATTAACAACACAAGCAAGCTTGCAAAGTTTCAGAGCTGAAAAGAATATTAGGAATCACCTGGTGCTGTTCAACTCTCATCTATAAAGATAAGGAAACTGGGGCCCACAGAGAGGAAGCAACATTCTGATGATCGATACAGTGAACCAGCCGCAGTTCTGAGGCTACAACACAAGTCCCCTGACTCCTACCAGGTTCAGTGGTTCCCCCCCGCCAACCACCCCACCATGATATCCCTTCCCAATAGTTTTCAGCCACTTCTAAATATCAAATCTGCCCCTACAGGATGAAAGTACAAGATTTAAAAGAGTGTGCCTCCAATTCTTCAGTCACTTCCAAAAAGGACAAAGAATAATACGGTTATCTCTCAATTAGGATTACCAGCTGTATGCGACAGGAACCAACCCTGACTCATCATTTGAGCAGAAAAGGAATTGAGAGGACAGAGGGAATTTCAGAGAACTCCCAGGAAAGCTGAAGAATCAGGTTCAGAAAGCAGGTAGAAACCAGGGAGACTGGGAAGCCAGAAAAGAGCCAAAAAATCACACCATAAGAACACTGGGTGGGGTGGGGGAGCAAAGAGCACTGGGGAAGGACGCTGCTGCCAGCACCAGCCACTGCCCAGTGCAGCTGACTTCACTGCTGCTGTTGCCCTGGATGCTGGATGTTGCTCCAGCCACCACTGCTTCCACGATAAGTTCTCCACTGCCCCTCCATCTCTACATCATTTGTTCTAGATTTAAAGTCTGGGTGGAATGTCTTATTGGCCAAGCCTGGGTATACTTGTTAAGTCACATACCCAGGCCTTATGGCCAGAAGGAGAGGCGCTCATGTTACCAATTGCTGTCTGCAGATGATGCCCCAACTCAGTGGCTTAAAAACGTCTTCTCTCTTCCGACTCTGGGGGTTGACTGGGCTCAGCAAGGCACTTCTCACTCGGGGCCTCACTGTGTCCTGTAATCAGACGCCAGTTAGAGCTGCCGTCATCTGAAGGGTGGACTGGATGGACATCTAGAGTGGCCCCCTCACATGCTGGCAGATGTCCCTAGCTATCAACCAGAAAAACAATAGGTGGCCTCCTCATGCAGCCTGGGCTTCTCACAGCAAGATAGCTGGGTTCTCAGAGGAAGCATCCCAAAAGCAAGTTTTCCAAGAAAGGTAAGGCCTGTCATGATAGCCTTTGATGTCACACAGTATAATTTCTACCATATTCTGTTGGTTTCAAGCAAGCCATGTGTCCAGCCCTCTAGGTTCAAAGGGAGGGAACCGCATGAGGGTGGGAAGGCTGGGAGGCCTGGCTCACTGGCACTCATTCTTGGAGAACGGCTACCACACACAGCAAAGCAAGGTCTGGCTCTGACAGCTTTTTTTAACTGGGGTGGGGGAAGAGTGGTGACAGCACACAGGAATGTGCAGTGCTGGATAACCAAAAACACTGAAAAGCCATTCCATGTTATAAAAAGTATAGGATTTCCCGTGGGCATAGGGGCTCCAAAACATTCGTCAAAAGATCAGCCACAGAGAGTTAAAGTACTATCACAGATAAGTACTTCAGGTCATTTTGGGTAGGAATGGGAAGAGCCATCTGCACCCCACACACACTTGCTGCCTCCTGTGTGCTACCTACTTCCCAGTGCCAAGGACTCCCCCCACCTCAAGGATTAGGACTCTGCACAACTGCCCCCATTTGCTGCAAGCAAATCCAGCCCTCTCAGAAGTCCTACTGCATGTTCATCTGCTGGTCCTGCAGAGTTTATTTATGATCAGGAAAGACTGTCTCATCTATACACAGAAGGGAAAGAAGAAATAATGGGAGGGGGAAAGAAGAAAAATAGAAAAGAGGCAAAAGAATTTAAAAGCTTGGCTTGAAAAGAAAGGGAGCCAAGAAAAATCTAGTCGTCCTTGTGCCTGTCCCAACTAGACTTTAAATTTTCTTGAATTTTCATTTCCATTTAGAGCCAAAACTAACAGCCTCTTGATAAAGTGATGGAAACATCAATGTAACTTTCTTGGAAGAGTATACAACTTTCATAAAAGTCATCGGGGTGGTATCTGGAAGAAGCGACGTGAAAAAAAAGCTGTGTATCCCTGTCACTTGGCATTTTTCCCCTACTCTGTTGCCCACTGTGAGAGAATTTCCTAGCCAGAGTGAAGCTACACTTCCACTTCTCTGGTGATGTGTCTACAGCCGTTTGTTCAAAGAGCATTTATGTGATGAGAGCATTCTGGGTTCCTAGCACTGTTCCAGGGGCTGGAGGCAAAGGCTGCCAAGTCAAAAGCTCTTGACAGATTTGCTAGAGAAGGGATAGCTGTTCCAGTGACATTCCTAATAAAGATTCCTAACAAACAAATGAAAGGTAATACAGCAAAACGCCAACAACAGCTATTTAGGATGGCAAAATTATTCATGATAATACCTTTATCTGTGTTCAATTTTTCTGAAATAAATTCTATCTGAAAAGATACTTTATGGGTTGAATTGTGTCCTCTGAAAAGATTTTGAAGACCTAACCCCCAATACCTATAAATGTGACCTTATTTGATAATAGGGTCTTTGCAGATAATCAAGTTAAGATGAGGTCATTAGGATGGGCTCCAAGCCACTATGACTTTGTTCTTATAAAAAGGGGAAATTTGAACACAGATAGGCATAGAGAGAAGACAGGGAGAATAAGGAATGTCTGAAGATGCCAGAAGCTAGGAGAAGGGCATGGAACCGATTCTCCCTCACAGCCCTAAGAAGCAACCCTACCTATATTTTGATTTAGGGCTCCTAGCCTCCAGAACTGTGAAATAAATTTCTGTTGTTCCAAGCCACCCAGTTTTTTATGGCACCCTAGGAAACTGTTATAACTTTCATGATTAAAATTTTTAAATCTTGGTAAAGATGAGATTTTCTTTACTTATTCAACAAATAGCTATTAAAAGGCATTTTGAGAAAACAATGTTTATTACAGCTGGAGATTAGAGAAAGAAAGGGAATACGTGCAGGGAAAGAGGAAGACCAGAAAGTCTTATGGTGTGTATTAAGAGTGTTTTGAAGGCAGAAGAAAACAATTTAGAGATTATAAGAAGTATGACCTCATTAGATTTGTGTATCAGAAAATCCATTCAGTGTGCAGGATGAATAGATTCAAGAGAAACAAGACTACAGTCAGGAAGGCCAGTTAGGAGACTGTTAAAATGAACTAGGCCATCCATGATGATGGCCTAGATAGGATGGAACCAAAGGAAATGAGAAGTAGATAACCATGAAATATATTTAGGAGATTTAATTAACAAAACTCAGTGACTGACAGGTCATGAGGGTGAGAGGGCATTAAAAACTATATTCAAACTTCTGGGTTTTGCAGTCGGTTGGGTAGCAAACCTGCCTTATACGCTCTCTGATTCAATGCACATCAAGAGATCATCACTATTGCTTGACTCAACCTATCACTCACACCATCAAGGTCCAAGTTTCCCTCTCTGGGACGCTCTAGTGAACCTCATTTTTCACTGTCCCTAACATAACCAGTATCACAGTCCAGGACCACGTTCAGCCTACCTGCCATGACACACCGCAGCATTTAGGGTACAGATGCTAGAGCCAGAACTCTGAGCTTTGAGACCTGGCTCTGCCACTGTAGGACCTTGGGCACATTACCCAACCTCTTTGCGCCTCAGTTCTCTCCACTATAAAATGATGATGATAATCATATCCACCTCAGCAATTATGTTAGTAAACGAGTGCTTTGAACAATGCCTGACTCACACATAATATGCACTAAATAAAATTAGTCACTTTGATGAAACTGATGACACTATTACTTACATAAACCCGAAGTTCCCAAACGCTGATCTGTGACAAAGTTTCAGTCTGCTGCAAAATTGTTAGTTTAACATTTCCAACTATCTTTCATTTGGGAAGGATTATCCTGTCTCTGGGATTATAGTCTTCCTAATTGGTCAAAGGAGGGGTGGTAAAAATAACCTTTCCTCTAAAAAATGATGATGATAGTCAATGATAGTTGGTTGGATATATTTTTTGATGTCCATACTTACAATGTAAAAGTGGGCAGCCCTAGGTCAATCACCGAAATAAATTTGAAATCCTAAAATAACTCCCAAAATAGATCTATGAAACTCAAAAGCTTAGGAATCCCTGATGAAGATAATAATAGCACAAGAAAGTGAATGCCACCAAAGCTGTATTGTAGCAAGGAAATGATACCAGATGGTAACTCAAATTGAGAAAAAGAAGTGAAGAAAACCAGAAAGAGTTTTTTAAAAAGTTATAACAAACTCACATATATATTTGTTCTCCTCTCAGTTTTAAAAGACATAAGTTTAAAATAAAAATTTTAACAGCGTATCATTGAGTTTTTAACATATATAGAATAATACATATAACAACAGCATTAGAGAAAGATGGAATGAAACTGTATTAGGAATAAAGTTTCTGTATTTTACTGGAATTAAGTTAGTATAAAGTAGATTTAGATAGCTTAATATGTATATGGTAAGCCACAGAGCCCCAAATAGAAAAACAATTTCTAAAAACTGTAATTAAAAAATTAAATGAATTACGTTACACTAGAAAAAAAATCAACTTAATACAAAAGAAGTAAATCATGAAGAACAAAGAACATCATGCACTTAGAAAACAAAAGGAAAATAGCAGGTGTAAATCTAACCATGTTAATAACATTAAATGGAATTGCATTAAACAATAAAATCAGAAGGCAGAAAATACCAGATTGGATTGTTTTTTTAAGAATTAAGATCCAACTATATGATGTCTACAGGAGACACACTTTACTTTCAAAGATACAAATAGGACAAAAGTTAAATGATGGAAAAAGGTACCATGCTAACAGAAACCATAGGAGGACTGAAGTAGACATACTATTACCAGACAAAAAGTTTAAAATTTTACAAGAGATACAGAACATTTCATAATGCTAAGAGTTAATCCATAAGGAAGATGTAACAAACATATTCACCTAACAGTGACCCAAAAGTACATGAAGCAAAAAAGAGAAATGAAGGGAGAAATAGACATTAAGAGTTGGAGTTTAATACTCCACTTTTAACAATAAATAGAACAAGTAATCAGGAGATCGACGTGGAATTAGACTTCAAAGTCATTAGAAAGCAACTAGACCAACATCTAGAGACATCCACAGCATTACACCCGACCACTGCAGGATATGTATTATTCTCAAGTCTACCTGAAACACTGAAACATGTGCTAATCTGTAAAACAATCCTCAATATATTTAAAAGGATTAAAGTCATACGAAGTATCTCCTCCAGCCACAATGGAATTAGAAATCAACAAAAAGCTTGAAAAATTCACAAATGTGGAAATTAAACAATACACTCCTAAATCACCAATGGTTCAAAGAAGAAATCACAAAGAAAATTATAAAGTATTGAGATGAACAAAAAAATACAACATACCAAATTTCATTGAACACTACCAGTGCTTAGAAGGAAATATGTAGCTGAAATAATAGACTATAACTGAAAAAGAAAAGATCTCAAATCAACACAATGTAACCTTCCACCTCAAGAAACTGGAAATAGTGCAAATAAACCCAAATCCAGCAGAATGAATAAGAAAAATTAGTATAGAAATGAATAAAAAAATTTTAATAGAGAAAAAAAATTAATGACACTAAAAGTTGGGTTTTGAAAAAAACAGAATTTACGTACCTTTAACTAGACTGACCATGATAAAAAGGAAGACTTAAGTTACTAAAATGAGAAATTAAAGAGGTAAGACCATTACTGGCAGAATAAATAAATAAATTTATTCTGAATTCTTTTCCCCTAAGATTACAGACAAAACAAAAATGGCAAACAACTTTTATTCAACACTGTACTGGAGATTCTAACCAGGGCAATTAGTCAATAAAGTGAAGTAAAAGGCATCCATGTTGGAAAGGAAGAAATAAAACTCTCTATTCACAAAGAACATAATATTGTCTATGGAAAAATCCTATCTAATCTGCTAAAAAGCCTTTAGAACTAACAAATGAGTTAAGCAAGATTGCAGGATACAAGATCAACATACAAAAATCAGCTGTATTTCTACACAGTAGCAATAAGCAACCCGAACATGAAGAGAATTCCATTTATAATAGTATCAAAGATAATAAACAAAAGAAATACAAAACTTATATTCCAGAAACTTCAACACTGTTGAAGGAAATTTTTAAGACCTCAATAAATGAAGACATTTCATGTTTATAGATCACAAGACATAATATAGTTAAGATGGCAATACTTGATACAAATTGATGAACAGACTCAATACAACCTCTACCAAAATCCCAGCTGGCTTCTTTGCACAAACTGACAACTATTTCTAAAATTCATATGGAAATGGTACCCAGAATAGCCAAAACGATCTTGAACAAAGTTGGGAGATTCACACTTTCCAATTTCAAAACTTACTACTAAGCTACAATAAGCAAGATAGTGTGGCACATATATTTCAGTGGAATAGAACTGAGAGTCCAGAAATAAGTGCTCATGTTTAAGGTCAACTGATCTTAGACAAAGGTGCCAAGTCAATTTGACTGAGAAAGGAAAATCTTCAACAAATGATCCTAGGAAAATATGAGAAAAAACGTTGGACCATTATTTCACACCATATAAATAAAATGTATCCAGTTAGAAAATGTTTTCAGTCATTTTATTAAACCTTAAGGGAAATGTAAATCAAAACCATTTCACACCCATTAGGATGGCTAAAATTTAAAAGACAACAATAGTACATGTTGGCAAAGATGCAGAGAAATTAGAACTCACATTCATTGTTGGTGGGAAAGTAAAACAGTACAGTCATTTTGAAAGATAGTCTGGCAGCTCTACAGACAGTTAAACAGAGTTATCACATGAGCCAGCAATTTCACTCCTAGGTAGGCATCCAAAAAAATTAAAACCTTTATTCACATAAAAACTTGTACATCGATATTTTTGGCAGTATTATGCATGATAGCCAAAAGAAAGAAAAAACCGTGTCCATCACTTGATGAATAAATAAAATGTGGTATATCCACAAATTGCAATATTACTTGGCAATAATAAATGAAAGGGCTTTTTTAATAAATTTCTTTTTATTTATTTATTTTTGGCTGTGTTGGGTCTTCATTGCTGTGCATGGACTTTCTCCAGTTGCAGTGAGTGGGGGCTACTCTTCGTTGCGGTGTGCGGGCTTCTCATTGCAGTGGCTTCTCTTGTTGCGGAGCATGGGCTCGAGGCGCGCGGGCTTCAGTAGTTGTGGCTCGTGGGCTCTAGAGCACAGGCTCAGTAGTTATGGTGCACGGGCTTAGTTGCTCCGTGGCATGCAGGATCTCCCTGGACCAGGGCTCAAACCCACACCCCCTGCACTGGCAGGCAGATTCTTAACCGCTGAGCCATCAAACAAGCCCTAAATGAAAGTTTTAACACAAGCTGCAACTTGGATGAACCTTGAAAACATTACACTTAGTGAAAGAAGCCTGTCACAACAGGTTACACATTATATGAATCCATTTTTATGAAATGCCCTAAATAGGCCGACCTATAGAGGAATTATATATCTAGATATAGATCTATTTAGATAGAGCCTGCTAATGGGTACAGGATTTTTTTTTTTTTTAGGGGTAATGAAAATGTTCTGAACTTAAATTGTGGTGTTGGTTACACACTGAATATACTAAAAAGCTACCGAATTACAAATTTTAAACGAGTGTATGGTACATGAATGTTATGGACTGTCCCCTCCAAATTCCTATGTTGAAGCCCTAACCCCTCATATGATGGTATTTGGAGGTGGAGCCTTTGTGAGGGAATTAGGTTTAGATGAGGTCATGAGGGTGAGGCCTCCATGATGGGATTCGTGTACATATAAGAAGAGAGAACAGAACATGCAGGCTCTCTGCTACATGAGGACAGCCAAGAAAGCTGCCATTTGCCAGCCAGGAAGAGAGCTCTCACCAGACACCCAATCTGCTGGCACCTTGATCTTAGACTTTCCAGACTCCAGAACTTGAAGATACAAATATCTGTTGTTTAAGCCCCCCAGTCTACAGTATTTTGTTATAGCAGCCTGAGCTAAGACAACAAGTTACCTCAATAAAGATTTTTTTTCTTTTTTAATGAAGAACCACTTGAGTAAAGAGACGGAGGAAGAGAATGTACCATCTAGAGGGAGTTTTCAAGCAAAGACATGGGAGAGAAATACCCAAGAGGCCCATGGGACTGAAGAATAGTTAGCAAGGAAGACTTAATGGGAGAAAACATTGAAAATATAAGTTCGTGTCAGACTTGGTGGCCCTCAAACAGCAGGCACAGATGTTCTGTTTTCCTGACAATGAAGGGGTACACGTGAATGTTACATCATCTCTGCAACATTTCCTCCCCCAAATAAACAGAGCAGTTTGCTTTTGAAGGCAAACCACCTTGAGCTGTGACTGGGATCAAACTGTCTTTCAGAAATAGAGGACTTGGTAAAGCAATCTCCCTACCAGCAAGCACATTCCCATAGTAGTTGCAGGTTTGTTTAGTTTCCCCTTACACAGTTGCCCATGTTCTTCCAACCCATTCTTTACCATATGGATCAATATTCCTGCACCCTTCACTTTGAGCAGCATAAGTTTTGTGTGCGCTGAAAATGGCAGAAACAAAGTATCTGGGTGAGTGAAATTTGCTCTCTCTCCCTTTCTTCCCTGCCAACAGTACTAAGCTAAACTATATAGGCTTCATTTTCTTTTACCTCTCCTAAGAAATACCATCAGTCGTAAATATTGTAGCTGTCCCCTAGACTCTGGCTGACATTTCATGCAAAATTCATTTTAGAGAACAGCCACCTTTTAATGATTTATAACCAAAGTGTTAGGGATTTCAGAAAGCGCAAGACTTAAAATACAACCAAACAAAGACCTCACCTTGTCAGTCACTGTGTGCTCTTTTTCCGGTGGGTGGAGGTGCATTGGAAAGTTATTGTTCTGAAATTAGGAACAGAACAGAACAAAACCTCTATGTTCTTGTGGAAGGGATTTCACTGTCATTATATGAAAGATAGAGAGGAAAATGTTTGCCTGCCTTGCTATCAACCCGAGGGCTAAATATTTCACTGTGGGAGGGAAATACCAGATCTTAAGGGGACCCCAATTATAGCTGGGGACAAGACACAACTACAGCAAACTTCATGGAAATTTTCACAAGAGGTGCTTTGATAGAGGGAGTCCAGGTGGAAAAGCAGGGGTGAAAAACGGAGATGGAGCCTGGAAACTAAAGTCTAGGACTTTTTGTTTCCAGTTTTGATGCTAAAGCGAGTAACTTTTGGCTTATCATTTAGCTGCCCTGGACCACAGTCCTCACTTAACAAAATGGAGATCATCAAACTAACCTATCTTGTGCTGCACAGAACCATTAATTTAGAAAAAAAGAAACAGCATAAACATCCAAAACTCTGTAGAAAGAGGCTATGTCACACAAAGACGCTTTAAACATTGCAAACACACACTTCAAGAGGAGTTTGGGGTGTAATAGGAATAACTAGTTTCATATACACCTACACACCCACTCTCACCTTTTAGAAAGAACTAAAAGAGTCTCAGGACGTTCAAAAACCACCAGCTATGAATGTGCTTTCATACAACCTTCTTAAGCTTGACTGTCACTTTAAACATTTAGCCATTAAAAAAAGCACCTGAACACCTGTGATATACAGAGACAACTTCATTTCCCTACTACAAAAACAATCGAGCGAATTTAAATAAATCACCTCAATGTATCTCCAGCAATGGCCCAGCTGCCTGGTTATTTGTCCCTGAGTTGCCATTAGATTTAAGTTATCCCTGCCCAGAAGATTTATCTAACAAAAGCACAATGTGTTGTTGGCATTCTTTGGAATAAGAACGGAACATCTGAAAAGCTGTACAAGGAAAGGGGGGAGTGGCTTTGCTGTGACTAAGACGCAATCTGTTTATACGGATGCACAGTTCACTGTCCCGCTGCCCCTCCACAATGTCCCAGCTCCTAGCCCCCATCCCTCTCTCCACCCATTTTCTCCCCCACCACCACATACTGAGAACAAAAAGCTGTCATGCAGTGGTTCTCTAAGTGAGGTCCCTGGACCAGCAGCGTCAGCATCACCTGGGAACATGTCAGAGATTTAGAAGTGCAAATTCTCAGGCCCCACCCAAGACGTTCTAAATTGGGAACTCTGAGCGAGACCCAGAAATCTGCGGCCCACCCATCACTCCAGGTGATCCTGCTGCTCTCCCGTTTGAGAACCACTGCTACAGTATCAAGTAGTCACACCTGCTCCAATCACACCAGTCTCCAATCTTCTTTCCAGCTCTCACAGTTAAGCTGACTACCCCAGGACCATCACAAGTCGCCTCAGTTTGGGGATTTTTGTTTTCACTGGTAAAGCAGTTATAAACCTACCCAGAAACTTAAAGCTGTTTGGGTTATGCAAGGTTTTTGGTTTTTTTCCTTCTTTTATAATTAGACCATCACATATACTTGGCAAAGATATCAGTATCCCTCAGAAAAGGGATCTGACCGAAATCCTCACAAGCCCCCTCTCTGAGCAGTAAGCCCAGAATAATTTCTTCAGGATCTTGCCACGTAAGCATCTTCTAGGCAAGATGTGAGCCTGGGAAAGGAAGAAAGCAGGGAAGCCTGCACTCAGGAAAGCCTCTTCCATCCACAGGCGTCACCTAGTGGGCATTGCTGAGAGGGAAGTGGCCTTGGAGGCGCTCACCAGAGGCCTGACACCTGACGTCTGGCGACCTGGCTGCAACCACTGAGACCTCACTTTGCAGCAAAATGACTCGGGCAGGGAGGACAGGCCAGGCAGGCTACAGAGGGCAGCGGCGGATTCTAATCACACTGTGCTAAGGTGTTCCAATGTCAACTGTGAAGATGAAAAAGTATGTTTAAAAAACATATTTAAAATACCTTATTAAAAAGCAAGATCGGAGAAGTTTATCACATCCCAGCTTTTGGGTTTCAGAAGCAAGGACTATCAGAATAAAGACACGCATCTCTGGCTTGGCTCTAGCCGAATGACACAGCCCTGGTTTTCTATCAGGGTGTGTCCTGTAAAAACTGCTGGATTGGGCTGTCTACTTTGTTCTGGACGTTTTAGGATACTGTGATTCCCCAGGGTGCCCTGATGTGGATACTAATCCATGACTCCCAGGCCCTCACGACCCCTAAACCGTGGTCCCCACCTTCTGCCTCTTTGGTTCCGCTCTGGCTCCAGCCACCGCCCAGCTCTCCTTCACCATGACTCATCGGTGCTATAAACTTGGTTTTACAGTGCCACTCAGACCCTACTCAAGTCACATGAATGAGGGTGGAGCACTGTTGAGTGACGCAGCACTGTCTTATAGGAAATTCTGGAGTGACTCTCACTCACAGAGGTGAGGATGGGGCTTCTACGAGCCCAGATGTGTGCCTGATTAAACGGCAGGTTTTCTGTGTGCACTGCAGCTCGTTTCATCAGGGATGGTTATGTCGAATATAAGGAAGACTTCTTTCTACAGCAAGTTTAATTTTCAGTGCTGCAAAAGTCCACTCTCTGTCCCTCGATTTGCAGGTGAGAATGGAATTGAGTTGCTATCTTTATGGCTTGAGAATTGTTTACCAGTTGAAGGGAAACCAGTAAAAAGCTCTCCTAAAGAGGTAGATAAATTTCAGCAGGCTGGAATATTGGAGCTGTGAATACCCAAGATTGGTCAAGGGGGTGACCCCCTGCATGGAGAGAGGACTGCAGAATGACCAGGAGGAAACCTGGGAAACAGCCTGTGACCCAAATTGCCTCACACTTCAGTGAGAAGAGTGCAGGCCTTGACAGAGGGAACTGGGTGCCAATTCCAGCTCCACACTTCCTTGAGCAAATGACCTTCCCTCTCCCAGTTTCCATTTCCTCATTTCTGAAAGGGGGAGAAAATTATCTTGCTGCACTATTTAGAGGAAGAGTAGGTGCTTAATTAATGTCATCTGCTATCCTTTAACTGTTAAGTACTGAACATTACAGAATATAAATTATTCTAGGTATCAAAGTAGCAATAAAATAACCACTTGCATTCACAGCCGAAGGAAAGGAACATTAGCAGTACCTGTGAAATGCCCTGTGTACCTGTCTCCATCCTCCACCTAGAAAGTTACCAGCTGTTCTTATGCTCTGAAGTTGGCTCCATCCGCCAGGTGAACCGGCGTAGCACTTTACAGACCAGCACCTATTTTATCCACTGGCCCAGCAGAAATCATAAGAGGTTTCAAAGAGAGGCCTCGCTTCAATTGTGAGCTCTCCCATTCCTGCATGCTTTGTCCCCAGTGTTTTTCTAACCTTTCACCTGGTTTCTGACCTACTGCCTCATTGTAAGCACAAGAGTTAACGTGTTCCTTGGTTTCTGACCCACGGCTTCTGGGCTTTTCCTGGTCCAACCAATGCCTGACCCGCGGCCTATTCATTTCCAACTTGTCTCGGTTTCCCCCACCCTGAATTCAGTCGGCACCTCTGTGCAAGGTCTCAGTATGACCCGTATCAGAGGTGGGTGAGCTCTGCTCATGCTGCATGGACTGGGGATGACGGGAAGCAGGGTGGGAAAAAGGATCCTTGAAGAAGAGATTATGAACCCAGGGGCATAGGCGATAAATCTCCCCTCTTTAGATCCTGCTGGTGTGATGACAGTGAAAAGTTAACCGGACTGCAATACCAAAAAGACGGTGTCAGGTTGAGAGTCTACCTTTCCACACTAAAACACTGTGTTTTTTATAAGTGCAAAGCTATGCACAGGTGTGTTGAGTTTTCAGGATACCATGAGGGAGTGTCTTAAGCACAATAAAAAATGGCTGTTTCTTTCCTTTCCACATTCATTTGCCCCATCTCTCTCCTCTCTCCATCAATCTCTCCCAAGCCAACAACTCATTCATATGTCCTTGAAGCCCTTTATATGGTGCCAAGTCCACACAGCCAAATGAAACCATCTGTTCCACAGTAATGAGAGACCTGTTCTCAACATCCCAGGACATGCCAGAGGAAGGAAGAGACCTGGCCTGTGCCCAAGAGATGTTTGCAACATACCAGTGATACGATAAACCTGACTACTAAATATGAGTGAAGACACAAATTACGGAGCTAATACTTCACGTGAATTCAATGACAGTTGTGTAGCTATTAAGCCCTATGGTAATGGTTCGCAGAGTGAGGCTCTCAGATCAGCAGCATCAGTATCACCCGAGAACTTGTTAGAACGACAAACTCCCAGCCTCCTCCAAGGCCTACTAGATCAGAAATTTGGTAGGGGGCGATTGTTGATTTAACAAGCCTTCCAGATGATTCTGATGACCAGTAAAATATGGAACCCAACTGCTCTATAGTCCGAGTTTCTCAAACTTGGCACTTCTTGAGCCAGATGATTATTGTCGTGGATGCTGTGCTATGCACTGTAGGATGTTGGGCGGCATCCCCACTAGATGCCAGTAGCAACCTACCCCCAGTAGGGACAATTAAAAAAAAAGGCTCCAGTCATTGTGAAATGTTCCTGAAGGACAAAATTGCCCCAGTTGAGAACTACTGCTTTATGGTAAAATGTTCCCTGGTGCAATTAGAATTATTAAAGACAGTAGGTTACAGGGCATTACAGTTTTGTGCACAACACAAAAACCTACGGTTATTCTTTTCTAAAATATTTAAGGGAGACAGAAGTCTGCAAAGACTCAAATCATATCAAGTCAATCAAGCTCCTAGAAAAGCTCTAATTCTTGGTAATCTCCGAATTATGCTGTTACAGGTAACTATTATTTTATTCTGTTTGTTTTCTTTTGAGTGTTGCATTCCATATGTGTAGTATAATCATAGTAGAACAGAGGATTTTAAAGAAATAAAAATGCCTGGGATAAACACTGGGATTTTTTTAATCCACCTATTTCTTCCTTCACTTCAGTTTGTAAGTCCAGAATGACACTTGCGTTTTCTTGCCAAATATGCTCTCATCTGACATATAAAGGGATAACTAACATTTGTACACAATGCTTTATAAATTACCTACTGCTTTCACATACATCATCTTGTTTGATTATCACAACAATCCTTTAAAGAGTCTGAAGCCCCAAGTTCCCTCTACTAGTAAGTTTCAGATCGTTAAACTTTAAAGTCAAATGACCATTCCAACTATTTTCTCCATCATAACTAAAAGGCTTTGCTGTTCTTGGTTTCCCAGGCCCTAAAACAGACTTACAGCCTAGATTCTTACTAAACAAAGCAGTTTCCAGACAAACAGCACTGGCATCACCTGAAAGGTGTTTGCAATGTAGAATCTTAGGGTCACTTCAGACCTAGGCAATCAGAATCTGCTGCATTTTAGCAAAATCTTTCTGGTGATTTCTATGCATATTAAATTTGGCCCTCACTGACTTGGACCAGTGAGCTGGTAGTCATCTAAAGGCTAGTATTAATATCTTATTCACCCTCGTATTCCCCAATCCATAGCACCATTTGGTATTTGCTCAATGGGTAAGTTTTTTATTGTTGCAATAAATTACCAGGAGTTTACTCGATTCAAGCAAAAAATAAATAAATATATATACATATATTGGCTTACAGTTCTGGAGGTCATCCAAAATGGGTTTCACTGGGCCAGCATCAAGGTGTTGTAAGGGCGGCTTCCTTCTGGACGCTGTAGAAGACAATCCGTTCCCTCTGCTTTTTAGCTTCTAGAGGCTACCCGTCTTCCTTGGCTTATGGCTCTCTTCTCCGATTTCAAAGCTAGCAGAGTATTCAAATCACTCTTTCTCCTCCCCTTTTTACTTATGAGGACGCTTGTGATTACATTGAGCCCACCTGGATAATCCAAAAATACTCTCCCCACCTCAAGCTCATTAACTTAATTACATCTGCACAGTATAAAGTAGCATATTCACAGGTTCTAGGGATTAGGACATGGACAAATTTATTTTGAGGACACAGGAATGATTCCATTCTATGACAGGCAATAAATGTTTGCTGAACAAATGTTGGTGAAGATGTGGAGAAAAGGGAACACTTGTACACTGTTGGTGGGAATGTAAATTGGTGCAGACACTGTGGAAAACAGTATGGAGGTTTCTCAAAGAACTAAAAATAGAACTACCATATGACCCAGCAATTCCACTCCTGGGTATATATCTGGAAAAAAAAAAAAAGCACTAATCCGAAAAGACACATGCACCCTAATGTTCATAGCAGCATTATTTTAAATTGCTAAGATATGAAAGCAACCTAAGTATCCATCAATAGATGAATGGATAAAGAAGATGTGGGGTATATAATGGAATGATACTCAACCATAAAAAAGAGTGAAATTTAGCCATTTGCAGCAACATGAATGGACTTAGAAGGCATTATGCTAAGTCAAATAAGTCAGACAGAGAAAGACAAATACTGTATGATGTCACTTATATGTGGAATCTAAAAAATAAAATGAATGAATATAAGAAAAAAAGCAGCAGACAGATATAGAGAACAAACTAGTGGTTACCAGTGAGGAGAGGGAAGTGGGGAGGGGCAATATAAGGGTAGGGGATTAAGAGGTACAAATTATTAGGTATAAAATAAGCTAAAAGGATATATTGTATAACAGAAAATATAGCCAATATTTTATAATAACTATAAATGGAATATAACCTTTAAAAATTGTGAATCAGTATATTGTACACCTGTAACATATAATTTTGTATATCAACTATACTTCAATTAAAATTAATTAACTAATTTTAAAAGTAAATAAATTTTTTAAAATTTTTAAAAAAATGTTTGCTGAATTGGACTCAAATGAGCTAAATGATCTACAGTGGCTCACTTCTCCCCAGACTCCTACTTTCTTGGGAATATATCTCCTTTCTAGGCACTCGGGTGCCTCCTGCAAGTCAATCTACCTCCTTGCCTCCTTTTCCACTTTCCTGTCTGCTACACAGAACCTTGACCTGGCCCCCTTATCCTGCCTGCCACTTACATCTTTCAATTACATCTTTAGCAAGACTATCAGTATCAGTGCTCATTTGCTCCCACTCTCATCTCACCTGCCCAGGCTTGTTCGTTAGCCACTGCCTGTATCTCCTTCTTTTTCTCCCTTCTTTCCACTGTCTTCCCCATGACACCTGTGACTGAGGCTGCCTTCCTGCCAGTAGCATGCTGGCCCAGCTACCAGCCTTTCCTCTTCCAAATTTCCCTGAATATTCACAATGTTACCTTCCTGGTAAGACATTATTTCTTTCTTTATTTACTCCCCACTCAAGCTCACAAGAAAAAATGAAAGTGAGAAACCACAGATAAATATACTAGTTCATGTTTACAAAGCACATTTCCAAGGAGATTCTCAAAAATGCATGAGCTGGACTTCATTATTGCCTCTACACCATGGTGAATAGATTAGGAGATTAAGAAAATCATTAACCTCTGGTTGAGAACACAGACTGAAAAAATTTTTATACAGAGACAGCCAATGTTCACTTTTAGGTTTCACCTCTTAAATGTGTTTTTCCCATGAATCAGTCCGTCTGATTGGCTTGATCACCACAGACTTCCCGGGGGTAATGGGACACAGAAAAAGGCTAGGATTTGGGGAATTTGGAAAGCACACCACATTGTGGGAGAGACCAAAGCAGGATGACAAGCTACAGAAAGTTAGGGGTAAAGTGGTAGGATTCAGAGAGATAAAAATGAAAAAGGAGCTGCTATTCTCATACCTATAAAACAGGGCTCAAAAGACCTCCCAAGGTGACTTGGAGAAACAGCTGAGCTAACAGGAGTGAAAGTACTCTCGGGCTTCAATCTGCCATACATATTAAAGTACTAATGATGAGAATAACCATGAAGAAGTACATTAAGTTATATAAGAAGAATACGAGAACTCTAACAGCTTTGCCCACGGTGGCCTCACCATCTTAGTCTAAACTCACTAGGGGCAGAAAAAATTATGAAGCTGGGGCAGACTCATTCCACCTTACTGACACAAACCTAATTTAGTTTTGGGTAGCTGTGTACTCAACTGAAACATTCCTCAGCCACACTTGAAGATATGAACGGCCAAGGGACAGCTCTGGATGTTGAGGAATAAACAGAAACCAGACAAGAATGTCTGGGAAAGTTTTGCTTTCCTGTCATAGATACTGACCTTTCCTCTTTATCTTTTTCTACTTATACCTGTGTGGCAAGCAGATGTAATGGCTGGAACTGCAGCAGCCATATTGTGCACATGACAGAAAAGGCAAAAAAAAGACAGACCTCAGTACTGAAACCCTTGAGCCACTGAATCAATACAAATAACTTTCTATCTCTAGAGTTCTTGTTGCATGAGAAAAAATTAAGCCCTTAATTGTTAAGCAGCTTTTATGCCCATTCATTTATTCTCATCTTTGCAGCCAAACAGAATTCTTTACATATACAGAAGCCTCAAAGAAGAGCTAGAACTGGTCCTGGGCAAACTTGTGCCTTTGGTAAAATGTGCTTTTGACACCTTCCCAGCTTCACTCCCAAAGTCCATCTCCTTCATGATATCCTCTCCTCACTGGCCCACTTCTTAGAAGGCTCAAGTCTCATAGATTTTAGTACAGTCCTGAAAAGTATCACTTTATTAGACTCCACTGCCTATCTCATGAGACCTTTCTATCCTTGTATGATTAAATTAATCTCTGACATTTCACAGTGCTTAATATCTATAGGAAATTGGGACTTCCCTGGTGGCACAGTGGTTAAGAATCCGCCTGCCAACGCAGGGGACATGGGTTCGATCCCTGGTCCGAGAAGATCCCACATGCCACGGAGCAACCAAGCCTGCAAGCCACAACTACTGAGCCTGAGCTCTAGAGCCCATAAGCCACAACTACTGAAGCCCACGGTCCTAGAGTCTGTGCTCCGCAACAAGAGAAGCCACTGCAATGAGAAGCCCGTGCACCACAATGAAGAGTAGCCCCCGCTCACCGCAACCAGAGAAAGCCCGCACAGCAACAAGGACCCAATGCAGCCAACAATAAATAAATAAATAAATAAATTTATTAAAAATAATAATAACAGGAAATTATTTTACTTACATTATCTCACTCCCCACCAAGTGGGGGAGGGGAGTGAGATGAACTGGGAGACTGGAATTGACATATATACACTAATATGTATAAAATAGACAACTAATGAGAACCTGCTGTATAGCATAGGGAACTCTACTCAGTGCTCTGTGGGGACCTAAATGGGAAGAAAATCCAAAAAAAGAGGGCATATATGTATCCATACAGCCGATTCACTCTCTGTACAGCAGAAATTAACACAACACTGTAAAGCAACTATACCCCAATTAAAAAAAATAAAAAGTTGGGGTTTCCCTGGTGACACAGTGGTTAAGAATCTGCCTGCCAATGCAGGGGACACAGGGTCGAGCCCTGGTCCGGGAAGATCCCACATGCTGCGGAGCAACTAAGCCCGTGCGCCACAAGTATTGAGCCTGTGCTCTAGAGCCCACAAGCCACAACTACTGAGCCCGCGTGCTACAACAACTGAAGCCCGCGCACCTAGAGCCCGTGCTCTGCAACAAGAGAAGCCACGACAATGAGAAGCCCGCGCACCGCAACGAAGAGTAGCCCCTGCTCGCCACAACTAGAGAAAGCCCACGCACAGCAATGAAGAACTAACACAGCCAAAAATAAAAACAAATAAAAAAATAAATTAAGGGCTTCCCTGGTGGCGCAGTGGTTGAGGGTCCGCCTGCCGATGCAGGGGACACGGGTTCGTGCCCTGGTCCGGGAAGATCCCGCATGCCGTGTAGCGGCTAGGCCCGTGAGCCATGGCCGCTGAGCCTGTGCGTCCGGAGTCTGTGCTCTGCAGCGGGTGGGGCCACAGCAGTGAGATGCCCGTGTACCGCAAAAAAAAAAAAGAAGTCCTTAGAGCCATGATTTTCAAAGTGTGGTCCCTGGTCTAAGCAACATCAGCACCACCCGTAGAAATGTAAATTCTTGGGACACACCCAAGACCCACTGAATCAGGAACTTTGAGGGTGGGTGCAGCAATCTGTGGTTTAGTAAGCCCTCCAGGGGATTCAGATGTGTGCTAAAGCCTGAGGACCATTGCTATAGAGTATTATGCACATTTTTCAGATAAAGAAATTGAGGCTTTTGTGGATTATATTGATTTATCAAAGACCTCAGAGTAATGTGTTAGAAAAAGGCCTTCTGGCTCTAATCTCAGGGTTGTTTTTACCACATACAAATATTTTTCCAGCCAGATACATGTCATTCTAGAGGCAGTTGTCATTTTGAGAAAAAAGTAAAATCTTATAAACTGATTCACTCTAGAATACTGATAACCTGATAATATTTCTGTTTTTCCTTCTCAAAGGAGTTGGCTTTTAAAAGAAATACAACTCAAATCACGAGCTACACCTATTAGGATGACTGCTAGTAAAACAAAACAAAATAACAAGCGTTACAGAGGCTGTGGAGAAATTGGAGCCCTTGTGTACTGCTGATGGGAATGTAAAATAGTGCATCCACTATAGAAAAAGTATGGCGGTTCCTCAAAAAATTAAAAATAAAATTACTATATGATCCAGCAATTCCACTTCTGGATATATACCTAAAAGAATTGCAAAGAGGGATTTGAACATAAATGTGTACAGCAATGTTCACACTGGCATTATTCACAAAAGCGAAAAGATGGACGAAACCCAAATGGCCATCAACAGATGAATGGATAAACAAAATGTGGCATATATATGGTGGAATAATATTCAGTCTTGAAGCAAAGAAATTTTGACACATGCTACAGCATGGATGAAATCTGCAGACATTACGCTAAGTGAAACAAGCCAGTTGCAAAAGGACAAATATAGTATCATTCCACTTACATGTGATACCTAGAGTAGTCAAATTCATAGAGACAGAAAATAGAATGGTGGTTGCCAAGGTCTGGGAAGAGAGGGAAATAGGAAGTTAAAATACATACAGAGTTTCAGTTTTTTTTTTTTTTTTTTTTTTTTTTTTTTTTTTTTGCTGTACGCGGGCCTCTCACTGCTGTGGCCTCTCCCGTTGCGGAGCACAGGCTCCGGACACACAGGCTCCGCGGCCATGGCTCGCGGGCCCAGCCGCTCCGCGGCATGTGGGATCTTCCGGGATCGGGGCACGAACCCGTGTCCCCTGCATCGGCAGGCGGACTCTCAACCACTGCGCCACCATGGAAGCCCCAGAGTTTCAGTTTTTTAAGATAAAAAGAACTCTGTGGATGGATGGTGATGATGGTAGCACAGCAATATGAATGTAGTTAATGCCACTGAGCTGTACACTCAAAAATGGTTACAGGGCTTCCCTGGTGGCGCAGTGGTTGAGAGTCCGCCTGCCAATGCAGGGGACGTGGGTTCGTGCCCCAGTCCGGGAAGATCCCACATGCTGCGGAGCGGCTGGGCCCGTGAGCCATGGCCGCTGAGTCTGCACGTCCGGAGCCTGTGCTCTGCAACGGGAGAGGCCACGACAGTGAGAGGCCCGCGTACCGCAAAAAAAAAAAAAAAAAAAAAAAAAAAAAAAAAAAATGGTTACAGTGCTAAATTTTATATTATATGTATTTTAGCACAATTTTAAAATTTATTTTCTTTCTTTCTTTCTTTCCTTCTTTTCTTCCTTCCTTCCTTCCTTTCTTTCTTTCTTTGCTGCATTGGGTCTTCGTTGCTGCTCACAAGCTGTTTCTAGCTGCCACGAGTGGGGGCTACTCTTCATTGCAGTGCACAGGCTTCTCATTGCAGTGGCTTCTCCTGTTGCAGAGCACGGGCTCTAGGCATGCAGTCTTCAGTAGCTGTGGCACGCAGGCTCAGTTGTGGCACACGGGCTTAGCTGCTCCGCAGCATGTGGGATCTTCCCGGACCAGGGCTCAAACCCATGTCCCCTGCGTTGGCAGGCGGATGCTTAACCACTGCACCACCAGGGAAGCCCCTAAATTTATTTTAAGTTAAAGAAAAACAGAAGTACAATTGAACTTGTAAAATTCCTGTTCGCTTCCGATAAGCAAAGTACTGGTGATAATACAATCAGGTGATTTCCTTGGTACCACGCAAACCACATCCCCAAAGTGACTCTGAACTCAGGTGCAGGGTGTCACCGAGGGGTGATTTCTTAAAGATTGTTATCAATAAATCAAGTTGAGAAATAGAGTCTTGGCAAGGTTGAAACTGTTAGGCTTGGCATCCACCATTTTGAGTAACGGAAAAAGATAAAACCCTCTATTCACCAACAAATGCCTCTTTTCCTTGTGATAATGCTACTAAATTTACAAGCAAGAGAAGGCAGTTAAACCAACAAGGAGCTCTCTGCTTCTAACAAGTCCATCTTGGGGACAAATATGTCCTTTAGGAGTGCTATTAATCCATTCTAATGGGAAAACAGAGATGGCATGGGTCAAATGTTGATTGCCAGAATCTGTCAGTATTTTTGACAAAGGGCCTTACTAATGTTTCCTCAATTTTTTTTCAATTCTGAAATAATTTCATACTTTTTGAACAGATATGAAAATCGTACAGAGAACTTCCATAATCCCTTTACTGAGATTCACTAATTTTTACAATATTGCTACATTTTCTTTCTCATTCTTCTACCTATATACATTTTATTATTTATTTCTTTCCTGAACCATTTGAGAATGCCCCATTTCCCCTTAATATTTCAGTATATATTTCTTAAGAACAAGGATTTTTTTTACAGTGCTATAATCGTTACCTAATTCAGGAAATTTAACATACATACAATAGTTTTATCTCATCTACAGTCCATAAGTCAGTTTTGTCCATTGTACCAATAATGCCTTTTATAACATTTCCTTCTCCAGTACAGGATATAGTTAAGGATCACATACAGTATTGAATTTTATGTGTCATGTCCTTTTACTCTCTTTAAATCTGAAACAGTTCCTCAGTCCTTCAGTAGAGGTCAGCTATTATATAGAATATTCCTCAATGTGGGTTTGGCTGATGTTTCCTTTTGATTAGATTTGGTTACATATGCTCAGCCAGAATACTAATGTGATGTTGTATCCTCAAAGTATCATATCTAGAGCCCACAAGCCCATCATTGGTGATAATGATTTTTATTGCTAGGTTAAGGTGTTGTCCAGTTGCTCCACTGTACATTTACTACCTTCCTCTCTTGCACTTAATAAAGAATCTTTGGACAGGCATTTTGAGACCATGCAAACATCCTGCTTCACATCAGAATTTAGCATCCATTGATGATTCATGCCTAAAACAATCTTTGCTATGATGATTGCAAAATAGTGATTTTCCCAACTACACCATTCCCTCCATGTTTATCATGTTTACAAAGGAAGAATCCTCTTTTTCCCCTATTTTAATTTATCGATTTGTTAGTATGGACTCATAGATTCTTACTTTATTCAATGGATTACAATTAATTACTGTTCTTGCTTCTTTTGATGCTCAAATTTTTCCAGATTTGGCCAGCAGGAGCCCTTTCAAGCTGGTTCCTGTACCCTTTTGACAGGTCCCTATCATTTTTATGATGACTTCTTTACTTTCTGGCATAATAACATGTTCCAAGTTCATCTTGTACCTTCACTGTCCCAGTCCTGGAATTGCTCATTTCTCAAAGGAGCTCTAGTTCATTTCCCTTTTTCCCCAAATTTATGGCATATTGAGATGGAATTGTTTTGTTTTGTTTTTGATGACTGGCTGGGCTTCATTTCTGTATCTCTTTCACATTGTCATCAGAGATCTTTTAAGAAATACGATATGGTGTGTGGGAAAGATGTGAGCTTTGGAAAGAGATCTGAGTTTGAACACTGGCTCTATCACTTGCTAACTGAAAAACTTGCTAACCGTAAACTAAATAACTGAAGTTATTTAACTTCTCTAAGCCTTGGTTTCTTTAACTTTAAAATGTGAGAAATAATGTCTACCTCACAGGGTTATTATGAGGCTTAAGGAGACATAACAGCATTAAAAGTGCCAGCTCAGATCCTGACAAATAGTAAATACTCACTAAGTTTAAGTTACTTTTAATCACTGTATTATACAATTTTAATGAGATTTTTTTTTCTCTCACAACCCTGTCAATTGCTTCCTATGAAGCCCTACAGCCACAGACTACCTGCCCCTGGTACTATTCATTCTCTCCAAAAATCTGCCTATAATCTCCATTTCTCACTTTAGCCTATCAGGATTCCTTGGCATAGGACAGATGCTTAACAATTACCCCTTCTCTTTCCTTCTTTTTGTTCCTCAGAATGAGAGGCAATATGGTATGGAAGGAAAAAAATCATATGATTATCTAAGAACATGCAGACAAAGCATTCAATAAATGTCAGTGATACCAGAGAGAAGTACGAATATAAGGTAATTTCCCTGTCTTTAAATAAGCTACATACCACAAACCTATATTAAACATCACATATAATGGAGAAATATCTTATTTATTTCTACTAATACTGGACACCAAACAAGAATGCATATCATTTCTTCATTTAACAAGAGAAACTAATCAATGTTATAAGGCAAAAAAAAAAAAAAGACATAAGAAGGGTAAGGATTAGATGAAGAAGGTAAAACTTAATGTTTTCAGGTAATAGTATTATCCACATAGAAAACTCAAGAGCATCAATGAACTATTAGAACTTCTAAGAGTTTAGCAAGGTCATTGTATTATAAGATAAATTTACCAAAACAATAATATACCTCTATGCTAGCAATGATGAACTAGAAAATAAGATGACATTTACAATAGTCACAAAAATGACAATGTATCTAGGAACTAACAAAAATGTATGTGACCTTTATAGAATAAACACTAAAAATATTCTATTAAAGTACATAAAGCAAAGTCTGAATAAATAGAGAAATATTGTAATGATGTCAATGCTTCCCAAATTAATCTATACATTCAAGGCAATCTCATCAAATTTCCAAGGGGATTTTTTTTAAAGAATTCCATGAACTCATTCTAAAATTTATAAGGGAAAGTAAAATTCCACAAGTAGCTAAGGCCATTTTGAAATAGATAAGCAAGGAGGAAACACTCAACCCACCAGATATTGAGACATATTACAAAGCTATACAAACAGCATGGTACTGAACCAGTAACAGGCAAAAAGACCATTGGAAAAGAACAGAGGTCTTAGAAGTAGTATCACACATATATGGGAGCTTATATAAGATAAAGTTGGCACCACAAAACAATAAGGAAAGGATGAATTGCTTAAAAACTCTGATGGGAAAGTGGATCACTATGATGAGACAAAATACGGCTGGACCTTAGAACTTATATGAAACTATAAAAAAGGTATACTTCAGACGGATCAAAGACATAAATGTGAAAGGTAAATTTATGAAGAAAATATAAGGGAACAAAGAACTGTAAAGGAAATGTACAACAGTATGATTTTTATATAGGGGTAGAGGAAAGACTTCTGGAACAAGACCCTAAAAACACATATGCTAACATAAAAAAAAAATTGATGAATTTGCTTCTGTCAAAATAAAGAACACATAGACAAAGTAAGAGATGAGAGTTTAGGGGAAAATATTTGTAATATACAAAACCAGCAAGAACTTAGTACCTAAAATAGGCAAACAACTCCTGAAATCCATAAGGAAAAAATGGGAAACCCAATTTTAAAATGAGCAAAGTATTATAAAGGCAATTCTCAGGAAGAGAAGCCTGAATAACTAAAAAGAATATTAAGAAATGCTCAGACCCTTCAGTAAACAAAGAAATTTAAGTGAAAATAAGACTATTAGAATGGAAAAATATTAAAAGTAGATAATTCCAGAGAAGGCAGGATATAGCAAAATGGAAACTGAGATATCTTTGGGGAAACTGTAAACTGGTACAGTCTTTCTAGAAAACAATGTATCCTCTGTGACTCAAAAATCCCCTTCCTGTTCCATAAAGCAGAGAAATTCTTGCACAGCTTCACAGGGGATCTGTATGAGGTCACAGGTTGTGGTGTGGTTTGTGGTACTGGGACTTGAAAAACAACCTAAGTGTCCATCAGTAGGGGAATAATAAAGCACAGTAGATGCAGTGGTAGTTGCCAGGAGCTGAGGGGCAAGGGGAGTGTGGAGTTAGTGTTTAATAGTTACAGAGTTTTTGTTTGGTAAAATGGAAAAGTTCTGCAGAAAGACAGTGGTGATGGTTGTAGAATAATGTGAATGTACCTAATGCCAAAGAACTGTACACTTAAAAATAATTAAAATGGCAAATTTTATGTTATGTATATTTTACCACAATTTTTCAAATGTTTTTAAATACAGTGGATGCTCACTAAGCGATACCTTGCAGGAGTTAAAAATACTGAGCTGGGGCTTCCCTGGTGGTGCAGTGGTTGAGAGTCCACCTGCCGATGCAGAGGACACGGGTTTGTGCCCCAGTCCGGGAAGATCCCACATGCTGCGGAGCGGCTAGGCCTGTGAGCCATGGCCGCTGAGCCTGAGCGTCCGGAGCCTGTGCTCCGCAATGGGAGAGGCCACAACAGTGAGAGGCCCGCATACCGCAAAAAAAAAAAAAAAAAAAAAAAAAAAAAAAATACTGAGCTAACTAGTTACAGCGACATGATATTAAACACAGGATTGAATGACAAATTAAAAACACATACATGTTACAAACAGCACTCCATATTTTACTAGGACACACACATCTTTAAAGACTCATTATCATATTAGTTGAAAATTTACTGGGGAGAGGGAACTTGGAATGGAGGTTGGGGAATTAGGGAAAAAATATTAAAATGAAAGGGGTTTACATGGACCAATGATGAATGACAATAAGGTATTATGAACTGAGAAGTTTGCACCTTAAAAAGAAATGACATCATACACATGAAAACCTTGTGAAAGGATATAAAGTTTTACAGCTTATAGTTTATTATTTCCTTCATTGAAGAGGAGTGAAATGAACCAAAATAGATTTGACTCCTAATTTTTTGGATCTTCAGTGAATTTTGAAAAATGGTGATTTACACATTGGCTAAACATCACACATTGGAAGTTCATCTGTATTTTATGAGCTTTTTTTTTTTTTTTTTTTTCTTTTTGCGGTATGTGGGCCTCTCACTGTTGTGGCCTCTCCCGTTGCGGAGCACAGGCTCCGGATGCGCAGGCCCAGCGGCCATGGCTCACGGGCCCAGCCGCTCCGCGGCATATGGGATCCTCCCAGACCGGGGCACGAACCCGTATCCCCTGCATCGGCAGGCGGACTCTTAACCACTTGCGCCACCAAGGAGGCTTATGAGCTTTTAAATACCTCCAGTGATCTCTCATTACCATTACCACAGATTTCTTCTTTCCTCTTCTTTATGTTCTGTTCCATGCTGAGCCAGATTAAAGGGTGGGTCAGGTAGGAGTTGCCTGGGGTGCTAGTATTTAAGAGGTGCTAAAAATATGCTAGAAGTATAGCAAGATGGAAAAAATTATTTTCCCTAGCACTCGTGTTACCAAGAGCACTTTGCAAGGTTAGAAAGAAACCAGTAATAAATGTGTGGGGTGGGGCTGTGGGTGGCCCCTCTCCCAGGGAAACACACGAATAATAATAGGAATTATTTAAACTTAGGGTCACAAGGTCACAGTGCAGAGTTGCACAACTCCAGCAGATGTCATTTACATACTACCTGCAAGACTATCCATGGTGGCCTTGTTTAAACTGCCTCCATAGGAGGGTTGCTTAATCATTTCAGTGAACAAATAACCCCACTCAATCAGAATACAAGGCTTTTTTTGTGTGAATTTTTGAATTTTATTTTATTTATTTTTTATACAGCACGTTCTTATTAGTTATCCATTTTATACATCTTAGTGTATACATGTCAATCCCAATCTCCCAGGTCATCCCACCATGCCCCCTCACCACCACTTTCCCCCCTTGGTGTCCATATGTTTGTTCTCTACATCTGTGCCTCTATTTCTGCCCTGCAAACTGGTTCATCTGTACCATTTTTCTAGGTTCCACATATATGCGTTAATATACGATATTTGTTTTTCTCTTTCTGACTTACTTCACTCTGTACGACAGTCTCTAGATCCATCCACATCTCTACAAATGACCCAATTTCATTCGTTTTTATGGCTGAGTACTATTCCATTGTATATATGTACCACATCTTCTTTATCCATTCATCTGTCGATGGGCATTTAAGTTGCTTTCATGATCTGGCTATTGTAAATAGTGCTGCAATGAACACTGGGTGCACGTGTCTTTTGAATTAAGGTTTTCTCTGGGTATATGCCCAGTAGTGGGACTGCTGGGTCATACAGTAATTCTATTTTTACTTTTTTAAGGAACTTCCATACTGTTCTCCATAGTGGCTGTATCCATTTACATTCCACCAACAGTGCAAGAGGGTTCCCTTTTCTCCACACCCTCTCCAGCATTTGTTGTTTGTAGATTTTCTGATGATGCCCATTCTGACTGGTGTGAGGTGATACCTCATTGTAGTGTTGATTTGCATGTCTCTAATAATTAGTGATGTTGAGCAGCTTTTCATGTGCTTCTTGGCCATCTGTATGTCTTCTTTGGAGAAATGTCTATTTAGGTCTTCTGCCCATTTTTGGATTGGGTTTTTTGTTTTTTTTTAATATTGAGCTGCATGAGCTATTTATATATATTTTGGAGATTAATCCTTTGTCCATTGATTCGTTTGCAAACACTTCCTCCCATTCTGAGGGTAGTCTTTTCGTCTTCTTTGTAGTTTCCTTTGCTTTGCAAAAGCTTTTAAGTCTCATTAGGTCCCAATTGTTAATTTCTGTTTTTATTTCCATTACTCTAGGAGGTGGATCAAAAAAGATCTTGCTGTGATTTATGTAAAAGAGTGTTCTTCCTATGTTTTCCCCTATGAGTTTTATAGTGTCCACTCTTACATTTAGGTCTCTAATCCATTTTGAGTTTATTTTTGTGTATGGTGTTAGGGAATGTTCTAATTTCATTCTTTTACATGTAGCTGTCCACTTTTCCCAGCACCACTTACTGAAGAGACTGTCTTTTCTCAATTGTATATCCTCGTCTCCTTTGTCATAGATTAATTGACCATAGGTGCATGGGTTTATCTCTGGGCTTTCTATCCTGTTCCATTGATCTATATTTCTGTTTTTGTGCCAGTACCATGTTGTCTTGATTACTGTAGCTTTGTAGTATAGTCTGAAGTCAGGGAGTCTGATTCCTCCAGCTCCATTTTTTTCCCTCAAGACTGCTTTGGCTATTCGGGGTCTTTTGTGTTTCCATACAATTTGTGAAATTTTTTGTTCTAGTTCTGTAAAAAATACCATTGGTAGTTTGATAGGGATTGCATTGAATCTGTAGATTGCTTTGGGTAGTATAGTCATTTTCACAATATTGATTCTTCCAATCCAAGAACATGGTATCTCTCTCCATCTGTTTGTATCATCTTTAATTTCTTTCATCAGTGTCTTATAGTTTTCTGCATACAGGTCTTTTGTCTCCCTAGCTAGGTTTATTCCTAGGTATTTTATTCTTTTTGTTGCAGTGATAAATGGGAGTGTTTCCTTAATTTCTCTTGCAGATTTTTCATCATTAGTGTATAGGAATGCAAGAGATTTCTGTGCATTAATTTTGTATCCTGCAACTTTACCAAATTCATTGATTAGCTCTAGTAGTTTTCTGGTGGTATCTTTAGGATTCTCTATGTATAGTATCATGCCATCTGCAAACAGTTACAGTTTTACTTCTTCTTTTCCAATTTGTATTCCTTTTATTGCTTTTTCTTCTCTGACTGCTGTGGCTAGGACTTCCAAAACTATGTTGAATAATAGTGGCTAGAGTGGACATCCTTGGCTTGTTTTGGATCTTAGAGGAAATGCTTTCAGTTTTTTACCATTGAGAATGATGTTTGCTGTGGGTTTGTTGTATATGGCCCTTATTATGTTGAGGTAGGTTCCCTCTATGCCAGCTTTCTGGAGAGTTTTTATCATAAATTGGTGTTGAATTTTGTCAAAAGCTTCTTCTGCATCTATTGAGATGATAACATGGTTTTTATTCTTCAGTTTGTTAATATGGTGTATCACATTGATTGATTTGTGTATTTTGAAGAGTCCTTGAATCCCTGGGATAAATCCCACTTGATCATGATGTATGATCCTTTTCATGTGTTGTTAGATTCTGTTTGCTAGTATTTTGTTGAGGATTTTTGCATCTATATTCATCAGTGATATTGGTCTGTAATTTCCTTTTTTTGTAGTATCTTTGTCTGGTTTTGGTATCAGGATAATGGGGGCCTCATAGAATGAGTTTGGGAGTGTTTCTTCCTCTGCAGTTTTTTGGAAGAGTTTGAGAAGGATGGGTGTTAGCTCTTCTCTAAATATTTGAGAGAATTCACCTGCGAAGCCATCTGGTCCTGGACTTTTGTTTGTTGGAAGATTTTTAATCAGTTTCAATTTCATTACTTGTGATCGGTCTGTTCATATTTTCTATTTCTTCCTGGTTCAGTCTTGGAAGTTTATACCTTTCTAAGAATTTGTCCATTTCTTCCAGGTTGTCCATTTTATTGGCATAGAGTTTCTTGTAGTAGTCTCTTAGGATGCTTTGTATTTCTGTGATGTTTGTTGTAACTTCTTTTTCATTTCTAATTTTATTGATTTGAGTCCTCTCCCTCTTTTTGTTGATGATTTTGGCTAAAGGTTTATAAATTTTGTTTATCTTCTCAAAGAATCAGCTTTTAGTTTTATTGATCTTTGCTATTGTTTTCTTTGTTTCTATTTCATTTATTTCTGCTCTGATCTTTATGATTTATTTTCTTCTACTAACTTTAGGCTTTGTTTGTTCTTCTTTCTCTAGTTCCTTTAGGTGTAAAGTTAGATGGTTTATTTGAGATTTTTCTTGTTGCTTGAGGTAGGCTTGTATTGCTATAAACTTCCCTCTTAGAACTGCTTTTGCTGCATCTCATAGGTTTTGGATCATCGTGTTTTTCCTGTAATTTCTCTCTAGGTATTTTCTGATTTCCTCTTTGATTTCTTCAGTGATCTCTTGGTTCTTTAGTAACATACTGTTTAGCCTCCATGTGTTTGTTTTTTTTATGGTTTTTTTCTCTGTAATTGATTTCTAATCTCATAGCATTGTGGTCAGAAAAGATGCTTGATATGATTTCAATTTTCTTAAATTTACTGAGGTGTGATTTGTGACCCAAGATGTGATCTATCCTGGAGAATGCTCCATGTGCACTTGAGAAGAAAATGTAATCTGCTGTTTTTGGATGGAATGCCCTATAAATATCAATCAAATCTATCTGGTTTATTGTGTCATTTAAAGCTTGTGTTTCCTTATAAATTTTCTGTTTGGATGATCTGTCTATTGGTGTAAGTGAGGTGTTAAAGTCCCCCACTATTATTGTGTTACTGTCGATTTCCTCTTTTAGAGCTGTTAGCAGTTGCCTTATGTATTGAGGTCCTCCTATATTGGCTGCATATATATATATATAATTGCTCTATCTTCTTCTTGGATTGATCCCTTGATCATTATGTAGGATCCTTCCTTATCTCTTGTAACATTCTTTATTTTAAAGTCTATTTTATCTGATATGAGTATTGCTACTCCAGCTTTCTTTTGATTTCCATTTGCATGGAATATCTTTTTCCATCCCCTCACTTTCAGTCTGTATGTGTCCCTAGGTCTGAAGTGGGTCTGTTGTAGACAGCATATATATGGGTCTTGTTTTTGTATCCATTCAGCCAGCCTGTGTCTTTTGGTTGCAGCATTTAATCCATTCACGTTTAAGATAATTATCTATATGTATGTTCCTATTACCACTTCCTTAATTGTTTTGGGTTTGTTTTTGTAGGTCCTTTTCTTCTCTTGTGTTTCCCACTTAGAGAAGTTCCTTTAGCATTTGTTGTAGAGCTGGTTTGGTGATGCTGAATTCTCCTAGCTTTTGCTTGTCCATAAAGCTTTTGATTTCTCCATTGAATCTGAATGAGATCCTTGCCACATAGAGTAATCTTGGTTGTAGGTTCTTCCCTTTCATCACTTTAAGTATATCATGCCACTCCCTTCTGGCTTGTAGAGTTTCTGCGGAGAAATCAGCTGTTAACCTTATGCGAGTTCCCTTGTATGTTGTCGTTTTTCCCTTGCTGCTTTCAATAATTCTTTGTCTTTAATTTTTGTCAGTTTGATTACTATCTGTCTTGGCGTGTTTCTCCTTGAGTTTATCCTGCCTAGGACTCTCTGTGCTTCCTGGACTTGGGTGGCTATTTCCTTTCCGACATTAGGGAAGTTTTCGACTATAATCTCTTCAAATATTTTCTCGGGTCCTCCCTCTCACTCTTATCCTTCTGGGACCCCTAAAATGCAAATTTTGTTGTGTTTAATGTTGTCCTAGAGGTCTCTTATGCTGTCTTCATTTCTTTTCATTCTTTTTTCTTTATTCTGTTCCATGGCAGTGAATTCCACCACTCTGTCTTCCAGGTCACTTATCCGTTCTTCTGCTTCAGTTATTCTGCTATTCACTCCTTCTAGTGTATTTTTCATTTCAGTTATTGTATTGTTCATCTCTGTTTGTTTGTTCTTTAATTCTTCTAGGTCTGTGTTAAACATTTCTTGCATCTTCTCGATCTTTGCCTCCATTCTTTTTCTGAGGTCCTGTATCATCTTCACTATCATTATTCTGAATTCTTTTTCTAGAAGGTTGCCTATCTCCCCTTCATTTAGTTGTTTTTCTGAGGTTTTATCTTGTTCCTTCATCTGGTACATAGCCCTCTGCCTTTTCATCTTGTCTATCTTTCTGTGAATGTGGTTTTTGTTCCACAGGCTGCAGGATTATAGTTCTTCTTGCTTCTGCTGTCTGCCCTCTGGTGGATGAGGCTAAGAGACTTGTGCTAGTATCCTGATGGGAGGGACTGGTGGTGGGTAGAGTTGGGTGTTGCTCTGGTGGGCAGAGCTCAGTAAAATTTTAATCTGCTTGCCTGCTGATGGGTGGGGCTGGGTTCCCTCCCTATTGGCTGTTTGGCCTGAGGCAACCCAACACTGGAGCCTACCTGGCTCTTTGGTGGGGCTAATGGCAGACTCTGGGAGGGCTCACACCAAAGAGTACTTCCCAGAACTTCTGCTGCCAGTGTCCTTGTCCTCACAGTGACACAAAGCCACCCCCCGCCTCGGCAGGAGAGCCTCCAACACTAGCAGGTAGGTCTGGTTCAGTCTCCTATGGGGTCACTGCTCCTTCCCCTGGGTCCCGATGCGCACACTATTTTGTGTGTATCCTCCAAGAGTGGAGTCTCTGTTTCCCCCAGTCCTGTCGAAGACTTGCAATCAAATCCCGCTCGCCTTCAAAGTCTGATTCTCTAGGAATTTCTCCTTCCGTTGCCAGACCCCCAGGTTGGGAAGCCTGACGTGGGGCTCAGAACCTCCACTCCAGTGAGTGGACTTCTGTGGTATAAGTGTTCTCCAGTTTGTGAATCACCCGCCCAGCAGTTATGGGATTTGATTTTATTGTGATTGCGCCCCTCCTACCGTCTCATTGTGGCTTCTCCTTTGTCTTTGGATGTGGGGTACCTTTTTTGGTGAGTTCCAGTGTCTTCCTGTAGATGACTGTTCAGCAGTTAGTTGTTATTCTGGTGCTCTCACAAGAGGGAGTGAGCACACGTCTTTCTACTCCACCATCTTGAACCAATCTCTCCCAGAATGCAAGGCTTTTGATTTACACATGGGATAAGCATGTTTGGGGTTGGAATTGAATTGTTTGGGAAAAGAGAGGACAAGCAGAGTACCAGCCATGCTTCCCCCATGCAGCCTAAATAAAATGGGATGCATATTTACAGACTATCAAGGTACCAAGTTATTAGGCTGCCTGGGAAGCCACCTATTCCTGTCTGGCTCTGCTTCCAAACAAAGAAGGGCAGACTTAACAGAGGCTCCTCCATTTTACAACACTGAAGCCCAATTGTCCCTCCCATCATGTGCCAGACCTTCAGAATCTAACTGTGCCCTTCATCTGGCCATCCTTCCTTACGTGGCAGGAATAGGCAAGAGTAGTGGATGGCACATGGCCAGTAGTGGTCAAGGGGTTCTCTGTGGATTCCATTTGCAAACCGAGCAATGCTAGCATGGCCGTGCATAAAACCGGGCCAAGAATCTTGGCCTGAGCCTACAAAGGGTGTTTTTGAGAAGATAGACAGGCGTCTTTATTAGATCCTAATTCTCAGAAAAGGGAGGTGAACCACTACTAGTTCTTAAAGGTATTTTGGGAATATCGAGAGAACAGTTTTTTCATTTGTTTGTTTGTTTGAACATATTCTGTGGGATGTTTGGTAACCGTAATCCTTTAACCACTGTTCTCAATTTATTTTAACACATCATAATCCAAGGTGTAAAGCAGGCATCTAAAAAAGTTATTTCCTGACTGCCTAAGCATGCATTACGGTTTGAACTGTATTGTCATACACTGATTAGCAGCTTTCCTTCAAATATCCCATTTTTTTGTTCAGTTCATATATTAAGCTGTTTAGTACGTTGCATTTTACATTAAGCAGTTCACAATATTTTGCTCGCTGACTCTTCAGAAAGACCTAGAAGCTGAAACACAAAGCAAAAAAGATCTCTTCTGATGACAAGTCTAGCCTCCCTGAGTTTCATGTGCCAAATGAACAGACCTTCATTGAGTGCCAGGCACCACAGCAGGTGTTGAATACTCTCTGGGGGCCCTGCCCTGGTGGCACTTAGAGTCTGGCAGTAGCAGGGTTTAGCAGGACTAGAACAACCGTGTTAGGGCTGAAACATGTGCCTTTCCCAGTCTTTTCTGCCCGTCATTTCCTGAGAAAAACCACTGCCCCTCTCAAAATGAGGAAGTCGGACCAGATCATTTCAAAGGTCCTTTCCAGCTTTTGAATTTAAAAAGTTGAATGAAACTTTAATAGATACTTTACCACCTTTCTTATATGTAATGAATTCTAATTTAAAAAAAAAAAAAAGGAAAGCCTACACAGGAGCATTAGAGAAGCATTTTACACACACTACTGTCATTCATCTCCCAAAAGTCCTCCGAAGTAGACACATATAAGCCCAGTTTTCGGAGCAGAAAACTAAGTACCTTCCCTAAGATCATATAACTAGCAAGGGCCGCCTGTAACACAACCCAGGTCATCTGGGACAGAATTGGAGACCTTGCACTGTCACTGCCTTTTAAAACTGCTTCTGATATTTGTCCCTAGTTTTCAACAGTAGCGTTTCCAGGCCCTGCCTGTGACCTATCAGCTGTCAAATCTTGGCGTTTCAGTTCTGTGCAGTTCAACTGCTTACTTCTTCTCTGTGACATGAACAGCCAGCCTCCTCAGGAGGATCCGTTTGTACCAAGCTCCAGCCAACTAGAGAAGCCTCTATTTCCCGGATGTGCCCAAATGATTGACAGCAGCACGGCGCACGCTCCTTGAGGCTCTCCCCACTGAGTGTTGAGAGGCGTTCGCATACTTTACGTGCTCCGTTTGAAATATACTTGCTGAAGCACCAGTATTATACATCTGTTCCCTTGACTTTTTAACCAAAGAGTGCTAGTTTATTGCTGAGCTTAAGGATAAAAGAAGCAAGAAATGAAAGTTGGGTTGATTTTTTTTTCAAGTTTCCTCCCCACTAAGTACAATCAGATGTTGGACCCTCAGAGCCCGATGCTGGGTGGATGTTCACTTCACTTTGCCTTGCAATTTATCAGCTCGTTTTTTGAGGTAACACTTTTCATCACAAAAGAAAACCCAGGGCCCTATACGAATATTTTCAGTTAAATGCATCAAACAGTCCTAATGTTGTGCCAGAAAAAAATCAAATCAAATCAAACAGGAACAATATCTAAACTGATTTATGAGGCTTTGTAGGGAAACAACTGTCCTTTCATCTCTGGATACACAGTTTATCTTTGACCCTGGAGTACTCGCTGGAATTCTGGGCAAAGGGGACCTATTCAGAAATAATCTATCCAAGACCTGAGGAGCTCCATCATGAACCAGAGATCAAACATGTTTTATGTTCTTTCTGGTCCAGGATTAAAACTGAAGACCTATTATATTTTTAATGCACAAATAAAGAATCAATCAGGGGAATCTGCTGCCTCAGCAAACACTTTCATCCAAAAGAACAAATTATTTGTGATATGAAAACCAGTGAGTATCTCTATTGAGTATCTCAAATATGGGGAGGTAGGATGAGTCTTTTCAAAGGTAGTAAGGTAAATGAATGAGTTAGTGGTTTGACATGTCTTTTCATGAGAAAAAGAAAATGTCAAAGTGCTCATGTTCACCCCTGGCTCTAAGAAATGTGTGTTCCTTTAGGATGTGTGGTGCAAGACATTTCTCTACACCTTTATCCTATGGCCAAGAGGATCTTTTCCCCTGGGCCAGAGATTTTTATGTGGTCTCCAGGTACCTCACCCAGAGTTCCTCCAGATTTCTGTACCTGGATATCAGCACAGGAGCATATCAGGTGCACAGGGTTTTTTCAGGAAATGCAGAGATGCCTGGGCACCTAAAGAGACCTAGGACTAGCAAACTGTGGTGGGTACCAAATGAGGGTCTACTTGACTCAGGAGTCTCTTTTCTGGTCTCCAGTAGCAGTGCCTAGGCCTATGTCTTCATCTTCCTGGCTAGGGTTGATTGGTCTAAGGATGGTACTTTACCCAAGCCTGACCAATCAGAGTTTTTCCCAGGACTTTTAACTGGAACAAAGGCAGGAATTCAGTATTCTCAGGGGTGAAAGCTATGAAATACGATGCTTGGGAGGGACCTGGTCTGCAAAGAGAGAGAACGGAGGAGAAATGCAGCAAGAAGAAGCCATGACAGATGACGGACATGAGAGAATCCTGCACAGAGATAAATGTCCCAGTTCCAGTTGTTCCAAAAGCCTGAATGCTTCCTTGCTCTTTCTGAGATTTTATTTATAAATCCTTCTTCAATTACATAAGAAACCCTTGTATTCCAAAAAGTCTCCATTCCTGCTTAAACTAAATGCTTAAGGGTTAGATTTCTGTCGCTTGCAATACAAAGTATTCTAACACATCACCCAATACACAATCCTATAAGCAGGAGTTGGTGAGCGGATATTCTTCTCCCAGGCACATATCAGTTTATGGAGGGCAGTGGTACTTCTGCAAACCTGAAATCCAATCTACACCATGGTAGTGAGGAAAGTTGCCCTAAATCTGCAGAATACATAGTCAAAGTTATTCAAGATAGACTGAATTTTGAGAACAAGCATGAATTAATCATGAATATGCCTTCCTCATACCCCTGCCCCTACCTTCATTTCAGTGTCCTTTATTCTGTATTATTTAGTGTTTAGGTCTCCTATGTATAAAAGACCTAAGGATTACAGTAGGAGTCTGGAAAGAGGAACATTTCTATCCTGCCCTGATTTGGCAACACCTAATACCTGGCATTCTCATCCTCAGTAGGCCTCACCTTGAGTGTAATCCATTTTTGATCATTAATTCATTAGCAGAAAGTTAGGTACTGAAAAAAATTGAGTTATTCTTTGCTTCTAAATATCCAAGGTTTTCTAGTGATGAATTATGAAAATTCTGCTTCCTATATTTTCTCAGAAAGAGTGTTGGGTTCTGGTTAAGTGTTTCAAAATAGTATAGTCTAGGAAAATACGGCTTGTTTAAAGGTCAGCAGTGTGTTTGGAAGTGAGCTGTGAGCCTACTGGTTATGGACATCCACATTATAAAAATCTTCCCTGATCACAAAGGTGGGTTGCAAGCTAAAAGGATTTTCCACAAATAAAAAAGGCAGGTTAGAACATAGAATATAGCTACCAGGGAAATCCATTTTTGGAAAACTACAAACATGGAAAATAACAACTATTCAAAGTTAACTTATATTTACTGAGTGCACACAATATAGGACCTAATTTAAATCTGCGTGACATCCCAGTAACGTGTATATAAGTATTTCCACTTTATGGACAGGAACAAAAAGGCATAGAATATTCGTAGCTTATACAAAATTATATAGAAACTGAGTACATCCCAATGAGAGGTTTATGAAAAATGTTCCCTTAGATGGATGGAAAAGTATGTTAATCCATGCTTTCTCGGTAGCTATCTGATCCATGAGACCATAACTAATCACTACGATCTGGTAGCAAATGAAGCAAAAGGCAAGAAGAGCTCTGAAGTTAAATTTATAAACTCCAACCCAATGATTTTTCAGTGGGAATGCAGCAAGAGTTGTGAGTGATGAGGAATTGGTTCATGAGATTATGGAGGTTGAAAAGTCCTGCCATCTGCCAGCTGCCATCTGCCAGCTGAAGACTCAGGATAGCCAGTGGTGTAAATTAGTCTGAGTCCAAAGGCCTGAGGACCAGGGGAGCCAAGTGTAAATCTCAGTCCAAAGGCAGAAGATGAGATAAGATGTCTCAGGTCACACAGTGAGGCAGGAAAAAGGGGCACATTCCTCCTTCCTCTGCCTGTTGTTCTGTTCAGGCCCTCAGTGGACTGGATGATGCCCACCCACACTAGGGAGGACAATCTACTTTACAGAGTCCACCAATTCAAATGCTGATCTCATTGGGAAACACCCTCTCAGACACACCCAGAAATCATGTTTAAACTGGGCACCCCGTGGCCTGGCCAAGTTGACACATAAGATTAACCCCTTGTCAATTTGACATCCACATGCACCTTCTTAAACCATACATAATCTTTAAATAAAACAGTAATAAGGTCATAATTCTGCCTAACATGATATAACTATCTTGTGTATGCTGAAATCACACTAACCCCCATCCTCAGAACAGGAGGTAAAGTCCCTGAGTCATGTTCACTCTTCTTGATATCCCATAACTTATAGACTATGATGTAAAATGAACAAAACTTAAATACTGTGATACAAAATTAATACATCTAGGACTTCCCTAGTGGTGCAGTAGTTAAGAATCTGCCTGACAATGCAGGGGACACGGGTTCAATCCCTGGTCCGGGAAGATCTCACATGCCTCAGAGCAACTAAGCCCATGCGCCATAACTACTGAGCCTGCACTCTAGAGCCAACGTGCCACAACTACTGAAGCCCTTGTGCCTAGAACCTGTGCTCCACAACAAAAGAAGCCATCATAATGAGAAGCCCGTGCACCACAACTAAGAGTAGCCCCGTCTCGCCACAACTAGAGAAAGCCCGAACGCAGCAACGAAGACCCAATGCAGTCAAAAGTAACTTAATTAAGTAATTTTTAAAAAATTGTCATCTCTCAAACCACTAAAGAAAAAAAGAAGTTTTAAAAACAAAAAGAAAAAGAAAAGAAAATTAATACATCTTATGTTACATGATGAGGGAACGAGAGAGGAAAGAAAATAAAGATTATACACACACACTCACATAGGCACACATATTCATTGCAAAATAGGGAGGAAATATTCATGACACTACCTGTGAGCAGGGAGGGCTTTTCAGCTTGTCAGAAAAAGGGAGATTCCAGCCAGAGGTAGCCGGCCGCCGTGGCCGTGGCCACATGACTACGTCATCTACTGTTCATAATCTACTCTGTCATGGACACAGCCTTAGGATCCACTGTGCATTCAGTTTTGCAAGCAGCCCCTGCAGGAGTCAGAACCTGTAACATAGATGAGAAATACAGTGATGTTTTCACTGTGAGTGAGGACAGCTCAGATGACTTTGTCCTGCAAGTCTGACAAGGCAGCACTTTCCAGAGGGAAGGGGGAAGGTTTCACAACAAGCTGAGAAGCGACAATGAAACTGGGCGGCACATTCCACAGTTTAAAAAAAGGAAGTGGGATGCTGGCCAGGTTGGCTGACAGGTTTGGTTCTTATGGATGCGAAGTCAGTTAGCAGTGTCATTTTGAGAACACCTACATGACTGGGCCGGCATCATGAAGCTATAATGTCCTCACCACACCTGCAGCTTTGACCCATATTTCCTAAAGACCAGCCACCCTCGCCTCTGCCAATAGAACACAATGTGCTTTTCCCTCAAGATTCAACAGTCATTTGTTTTATTGGAAGTACTTTATGTTTAATCCATGTCTAATCACTTTATACCACTTTGCATCCTTTGTCCTTACTTTCCCGATCCTATCACTTCCAAAAGGGAGAGATAAAGTCAGGAACAGTGCCTAAGGGTATGGATTTTAGAGCGTGAGAGAACCAGAAACCTTGGGCAGATTCTTTAACTACTCAAGCCTCACTCCCCGTTTTGTATCTATAACTCTTATTATGACTTTTAAATGAAAGTTAGCACACCATAAGTAGTAGGTACTAGCTAACTCACTGGCCAATATGCTCACACACGTGTGTGCATATGTCTACACTCATACACAGCCTGGTGACAAGGAAAGCTCACTGGAATGAAAATCAAGGGATCTGCAACCTTGAACAATTCACACTCTTGTAAGCCACAGTGTCCTCATCTGCACAGTGAAATCTTATACAGTCCTCACTCTCTATCCAAGGGGCAGGATGGAGAGATCGGTTCCAGGAACCCCGGCAGATACCAAAATCCGTGGAGCCCAAGTCCTTTATATAAAATGGTGCAGTACAATGAGTACAGTTGGCCCTTGTATTCACGGGTTCCGAATTCAACCAAACGGCAGATCACTGGTTGAATCTGTGAATGCAAAATCCACGGATACAGAGAGCTGACTGTACTAGGGCATCTCTAAGAACCTAGTCCAAGACCTAGAGTCCACATTAAGTCAACATTACAGCAGCTCAATATGAATTGGCATGGAATGTGTCCCAAGATACAGTACTAAATGAAAAGGCAAGGTGAAGAACTATGCACGTGTAATCTCCCATTCAGGCATCGTATTCATAGACTATCTCTGGAAAAATATGTAATGAATTAGCAATAGTAGTTGACTCCACAGAGGGGATTTAGGAGCTTACTTTGCACTTGTATACCCTTCACAGTCTTGTACCATGTGCATTCTTCACATTTTTTTAATAATTTAAAATCTAGAAAAGAGGTCCATATTACAAGTGGGTACAAAAATGGCAAGTTTTTATTATAATGTATTTCCACTTGCGTGTGTTTGCTTTTATAATAATTTTATGTTTACTATAATGTTATAAAATTAAATGACACAGTCTGCAGTTCTGTAGAACCTTGAGGCTAAATTTTTCCATGTTAATAATTAGTCTTTAAAACCATGCAGTTCTCCTTGTAGGCTGTTTGAAGTTACAGGCTCTTGGTGAAGGGAAATACCTTCTAGGGAATATCATGGGTCAAAGGTGGGGAGACCAACTTGATTACGGATCAGGCCCTTTATATACATTATACTACTTAATCCTCTGAACAATTCTCTGTGCTGTTATTGTCTCCATTGCACAGAAGAAAAAAAGGAAGCTCAGAGAAGTGAGATGACTTGCCAAGGAAGACCTAAATTTTAAACCCAGCTTTAACCTGACTCCAAGTCTGTATGCACTCCAGTTTGCCATGCTGCCTCCTGGAAGTAATCTAAGGGAACAGGTTCATATTAAGAATATTGGTCATTCAAGTGAGTGGGGAAAGGAAGGGAAATGCCATATAAAAGGTAGACTAGAGCTGACTTAGTGACTATGAGCCATGTCTGTTTCCTGTTGGAGGCTTTTCTGCATCAGGGTAAGCTTAAACACATCCTCTGGTTCATGCCTCAGATGTCCCCCTGGACAATTTAGCTTTATTCCACATAAAGTGGATTTTAAAGAGTCTCTTTCCAGAGGATTAATGTTACAGATTGAGCTCAGGCTTAATAGATCGACCAGAGCCACCAGAGCTCGGTGGTTCTGCTGAGTCTTCCTGACACGTGACAAGCATGTGGTTCAGCCAGGATTCACACTCTGCCTTTCAACCGCCAAGTCTTTTAGGCCCATTTTATCAACTCTTATTTTACAGATGGAAAAAAATCTGAGACCCGGTGAAGCAAAAGGGCAGAAAGAGGAAGCACTGAATCAGAACTCAGGTCTTCCACCTCTCTATCCTTCCTCCTACACAAGATGTGGAAGTGAAAAGGAGCCATTTTTCATTTCTGTGAGGTCGTGTAAGACAGTGGTTAGGAGTACAGTCTCTGAAATTCCAATGACCTGGGATTCTTCCCTACAGTCATGTCCCTAATGTATGATCCTGGACAAGTTGCTTCACTCTCTAAGCCTGTGTTCTTATATGTAAAAGGAGAATAACAATTATACCTACTTCACAAGTTAAACTTTGTGTGGATTAAATGAAATAATGCATGCAAAGTGTCAGAGCCCACTACATGCAGGCGTGCAGTGAAGGCTTTCCTAAGGAAGATCACTATGGCTTATACCACATGACTCCTCACAGAGACCAAGTACAGGTACCTTACCCATAAGGCTTGGCTGAAAGAAGACAACAAGAATTAACTGAACTCATCAGATCCCACTCTTAGGTTTGAAGGAAGGACTTAAAGTAGGATGGAACAATAGATGGTAGAGAAAGAGGCCAAAAGATGCACATAGACATAATAGTAAAGAGAAGCCCCCGTGGGAAAGAAAACAGAGAAAAAAGAGTGGGAACTAGAGGAAAAGCAGACATAACCAAAAGATGCTTCATCAGAACAGAGGAGCCCCCCTTTATCAGGAGGAATTACATTTAGCTGTTTGTAACCAAGAGCCAGTGACAATGGCTCATGTGCAAAAATAGTCATTATCTCCCATAAAAGATGAACGAAAAGAGGAAAGCAATCCAGGGCTGCTATAGCAGATCCTCAAAGTGAACAGGCATCTAGGCTTTTTTGATTTCTCTGCTCCAACCTCCTTTGAACATGGCTGCCAACCTCAAGGTCATAAAATGCTACAGGATGCTTCCAAAGTCCAGGAAGAAAGAAGGCAAAGGAGAAAAAATCCAAATGTGCTCATCCTTGTTGTTTCAGTCCCTGTTAGAAAGATGTCCTGAAGTCCACCCATCTCATGATGGCCACATCTAGATGCAAACCAGGCTGGAAATGCAGCCTTTTAGCTGGGCATGTCGCCAGTCCAAATAAATCCAGGGCTCTGCTACTAAAGAAGAGGAGAATAGCTATTGCAGAGACAACTACCAGTTTCTGGTACTTTTCCTAGGTCATGCATTTAGTTGCCAAGGGAACAACAAGGAAGTAAGGTTGCTAGATCTGGGCTGAACAACCTTCTAGTGCCCAGACCATATTCCAGTCTTTGGGAGACCTGCTAAGTGTCGAGATTTCCATCTTACTTATTTCCTTATCTCACCTTAAAATAAAATATTTTTTTGTAAATAACTTGAGTAGTCCTCTGGGTTCTTTTTTTCTACTTAAAAAAACCTAAATAACATAGGCTCACTTACCAGCATGTATCTAGCACACAGAAAGTTCTCAATAGATGTTCATTAAACTGAACTTAATTCCATAAACAATCACAAAACCACACAGCTCTATCGTCTGTTCTCTGCCTGCCCTAAGTCTCCAGATGCATTATCTCAGAAGACAGTGCTGGGTATCCTGTGTTTGTTTTTCACTGAGATTTTGCCCATGGTTCATGCAAAGTCATCATTCAATAGCAAATATTTAGGTGCTTTCTGGCTTGTGGATCACACTGGGTCCTTCACTGTTTTCGTGTATGGGTTAGAGAATGATGGTCCTTTGTTGATTTCATGGTTACTGTCATCGAGCCTGAGTTTCACAGCAAACTGGGGGAACTAAGGCTAAGCCTATTCTGCTTGCCTGCAGGGAACTCCTGAATCTACAAGTTTCATTTTAAAAGCTCTGATTGCGGCCTCCCTGGTGGCGCAGTGGTTAAGAGTCCGCCTGCCGATGCAGGGGATACGGGTTCGTGCCCCGGTCTGGGAGGATCCCATATGCCGCGGAGCGGCTGGGCCCGTGAGCCATGGCCGCTGGGCCTGCGCATCCGGAGCCTGTGCTCCGCAACGGGAGAGGCCACAACAGTGAGAGGCCCGCATACCGCAAAAAGAAAAAAAAAAAAAAAAAAGTTCTGATTGAAACAAAAAATAGAGAGAAAGAGAGTGAAAGAAAACTGCTCTAAACATGTTTAGATACAGCAAGCTAAAAAAACAACATAACTAAGGGTGGTAGAGTATGATAAAAGCTTGGTACAATCATTAAAATAAATATAAGTGCCACAAACCAAAGTTTATAAACTGTAGAATCCAGCCATCTCAAGAACTAACAGCCTTACAAATTGGACCCCAGAAGGAAATAAGCCTAAGCTTACAGACCTAGAATAGGAAAAAGGAAACTTAATCCAAAAATAAATAAAATCAGGAGGGCCAGTAAGAATTCTAGTCCCAATTGAAAACCCAGCCTCAATACTAAGTGATGTCTTTACTATTCTACAGGGAATTGTGAACTTTCCTTCTTACTTCATCTTGACCTTCAGCCATTTCTTTGCTCTTTAGCACTGCTGAGACTTCCCAGAAGACATTCCAGAAAATTTCTTTTTTTTTTTTTTTTTTTTTTTTTTTTTTTTTTTTTGTGGTATGCGGGCCTCTCACTGTTGTGGCCTCCCCCGTTGCGGAGCACAGGCTCCGGACGCGCAGGCTCCGGACGCGCAGGCTCAGCGGCCATGGCTCACGGGCCCAGCCGCTCCGCGGCATATGGGATCCTCCCAGACCGGGGCACGAACCCGCATCCCCTGCATCGGCAGGCGGACTCTCAACCACTTGCGCCACCAGGGAGGCCCCAGAAAATTTCTTAATACAAGTTAATGCAAGTCTTTGATTCCACAATTAGAATTAAGCTTTTAAATGAAGATGATGCGATAACACACTCACTTAAACTCACATTAAAAGGTGCATGACTGACATTGGAGCCTCTCTGGGCAGAGCAGTGTTGGTGAAGAATGGAGATGGTTCACAGGCTGGGGGAGGGGCAATGTGGGATGGGTGTATACTTGAGAAAACTGAGTGCCTGAAGATGGGAAGAAGGTGAAATCAGGAAGTGAGGACAGGGTAAAGAGATAGTTATACACACATGCTCACGGCAGCATTATTCACAATAGCCAAAAGGTAGAAGCAACCCAAATGTCCATCAACAGATGAATGGATAAACAAGATGTGGATATGCATACAATGGAATATTACTGTCTTATAAAAGAAGGAAATTCTGACGTATACTACAACATGAAATGAACCTTATAGACAATATTCTAAGTGAAATAAGCCAGTCACAAAGGGACAAATACAGTATGATTCCACTTATATGAGGTACCTAGAGCAGTCAGATTCATAGAAACAGACAGTACAATGGTGGTTGCTGAGGCTGGGAGGAGCAAGGCGTCATTGTTTAATGGGTAACAGAGTTTCAGTTTTGCAAGATGAAAAGAGTTCTGGAGAGGGATGGTGGTTACAGCTGTACATAATGTGAATATACTTAAATACCACTGCACACGTAAGATCGTGAATTTTATGCTATGTGTATTTTATCATAACTAAAAATACCAAATTGAAAGAACTTCTAGGCTCAAAAAAAGAGAGAGAAGAAGCAACTTGCTTACTTCATGACTTTGCCTAGGTCTTCTACTCCTGTCACTAAAGGTTTAGAAAGAAAGCGAACTTTTTTAACTGACTTTATTTTTTTAGAGTAGTTTTAGGTTCACAGAAAAATTGAGGGGACCGTACAAAGATTTCCCATGTCCCCCTACCTGACACACGCAGAGCCTCTAGTGGACCCTCCCACTAGATTGGTCCATGTGTTATAACTGATGAATCTTCACTGTCACATCATAATCACCCAACGTCCAGAGTTTACACTATGGTTCACTCTTGGTGCTGTACTTTCTATGGGTTTGGAGGGAAATGGGTTTTTTAAATTATTCATATATATTAAATTATTCATGATAACTCTATTGCATTAGAACCCCAAATCCACAAAAGAGTGTATTAAATGTGTATTAAAATAACAGAAATGTTGTAAACATTTGCTACTCAAAGTGTGGTCTGAAGACCAGCAGCATCAGCATGCCCTGGGAGGAGTTTGTTAGAAATGCAGAAGCTCAGGCCCATCCCATACCTATAGAATCAGAATGTGCATTTATCAAGATTCCCAGGTGGTTCATTGTCCATTCTCAAAGCTTGAGAAGCACTGTTGCAAACTATTCAGAACTGCTTGATCAGTTGAGATGGAAGGAAAATAGGTTATTCAAGTTGCATTACTGTACTGTGAGTCAAATTGAGGGAAGGGTCCATGTTTTACTATTCCTTAAGTTCTTAAAAATGATTAAATCCATTTATTGTCTTGAACATAAAAAATGCTTAAACCACAATTGTAATTCAATATGTAGATGACAGTGTTCTCTGAAGACTGTATATAGCCAAATAGTAGCTCTTATGGAAGTGAAATGATTAAAAGAAGCAAAGTGCCAAGCACAAAGCTCTCCCTGACTGGCTGATGGTAGATTTGGTAGGTTTGAAATTCCAAGAACTCATCATTACAGAACTAATGCATGGTATAATACATTCGCCAAGGAAAGTACTGACCCGCATAAATGTTCAAGAACAATAAAATTTTGGTCACTGGTAATGTGAGAAAAACCACTTAATACCCACAGCCAACTGGATTCACTTAATAAGATTAAAATGATATACAGAGAGGACAGAAAAGATATCCCCAAACGTCCATTGAAGACAAAAGGGTAAGACGTTTGACTAATATACGTATTCCAAATACTAAAATAGAGTAAGAAAAAGAAAAATCCATGTTTGGATTGAGAAGGCCTTCTCAATGGGATTTTTTAATGTGCGTTTACTCTAATGTGCTCTCCCCTGATACCTTAGTTTCAATGCCAGAGTATTTACACTTAACACAAAAAATAAATTCCTAATAAGAAGATAAAAATTAATAACTAAGTAGATAAAACAAAGGTGACTGGGGGTTGGGTACAGAGGGGCAACTGCAGTCTCTAACACCAGGGCTTCATGGTTGGAAAACATTTTTCCACTTAATGAGAATCTTCAGCAGTTATTGGGATCTCTGCCCACTTTCATTTTCTTTTTCTCTGGCAAACTTCCATTCGCTCTGGCTTTTGCAATAGTAAAAATAAGTAAATCTGACTCAACAAAACCAAGTATTATTTTACAAGTACAAACTGAAAATCAATCTAAGGTTTGGCTTGGTGTTTTTGCAGTTGATGCTAATTTTAAGCAACAATTCAGAGGAACCCCTTGAGGCTTACATGAGCTCATCAATAGCAAAAAAAAAAAAGTCATTTTAAAATAATTGTTAATGTTTTCCAGAGGAAGAAAGAAACTCTTTACAACTGCCGAATGTCTTGGCACACCCCACACGCCCACCTCGTGTTCTTGTTACCCAAATGAGAGCAGAGTTGGAAGTAAAACCTCACTCCATGGCAAAATTAGAGGTGGGTGGGATATTTGGCTCTTGATTTCCTGTGTTGAAATGACCGTAACATCTCAGAACTTGATTTGAGGTCCACAGGTGAGATCTTCAGGGAGGAATTTCATACCTTCATAAATGTCTTACTCTCGTTTTATCAATCATATAGAACAACAGTTAACATTTTGTTGAGCAAAACCAGGGGGTAATAATGAACTTAAAAACTTAAAAAAGAAGCCACCCTTATGCTGTGATAAACATCTGCAGGCTTCGGTAACTGTCTGCTGAAGCAGTTTGAAGAGTAAATGTTTTTATCTCAGAAGAGAGTTACACTGATAACCTTTGACACTGGTGAAAATGTGGGATACATAAAGCTGAGACTCCCAGACCAGCTGAGAGTCATGACTCAGCCTGCTGCTAACTGCCTGCTGTCACCAGACCCCAGGGAAGAGCAAAGTAACACAGAGCTGAGAGGGGGTTCAACCATGTGCTGGGTAAGCTGCTCTGTGGCCCCCCAGCAACCTGAAAATCACAGAATGAATGTTCAACCTAGAAAGGAAGCCTGAGGCCCCACGTACACATCCCCATCAGGGAAGGAAACTGGGACCCATTCCAAGAACCCATGTCGTCGTATAAATGAGATATTAAACTTGATTGCTCTTCAATTCAACTTTGTCCAACCACATGAAATGAAGATTCTATAAACATAAAAATCTTCCCTATGTTCTCGTTACAGCTATTTTTGCCTCAGTCTTGAATACCTACATGTACATGCCCTCCAAAATGCGCAACTAAGGCATTATAAGGGTTCTCCTATGGCCCCCAGCAACCATTAAGAACACTTGAAAATACACAGAATCGTAGAAAAATAAAGAACACATTTCATGGACACTAGCTTTTTCACCTAGACAGAAACTATTTACTTCAGCAAATTCTGGGTCTTTTAGAAGACAGTGTCAATTTTATTGCTTTTTGAAATGCTATGTGTAAAGCCTGAAACTTCACAATTTGCACATCAGCAATACCCATCTTTAAGTTTAAATATATTTATGTGGTAAGGGGAAGTACATGCATTAAGAATATATAGAATTTTTTTAAATCATCATCATTTACATTAGAAATTTCTTTATACAAGCATCTCAACTTTTTTCTTTAAAAAAAAATTAGTGACTGCTAAGAATCCTCTGAGACTGCAGAAAATCCAGCTTCCCATTTCAGCGGCCTTTCACTGAGAGACATGAGTGATGGCAGACGAAGGCCTCTTAAGAATAGACTCAACAGAAAATGACAGCGGTTCATTCACTGAGAGTCTTGTTCCAACTTGTTTGGCTACGAAAAGGTCTTTTGCACATCTATCTATTGTAAATGTGTACTTCTGGTTCTCCTTGACTAAACACTCTCTGGGTTTCTTAGGGGCCTCCTCAAAGGCCTCTTTGACAGATGATGTTTTCAACTCGGGACCTGATTTGTCATTAAGAGTTTGCTGGAATAATGAGTGGAATGGATTATGTTTAAGTGGCAGAGGGTGCCTGGTGCTTTCTTTGCTGATCTTGGTTAAGACGTGCCCTTGAGCTGCCAGGGAGTCCGTGTCAACAACCGGCAAAAAATTCCGTCGGGGTGGGGAGAACGCAGACCTCTCGGGGACGGCCTGGTGACCCTGAAGGTCACTTCTTGAGATCTGGCCCTCAGGAGTGTGAGGCGGCACCAGAGAGCCTTCCAATTTCGGTGGCATTATATCATGATCTGCTCCGAGTCCATCGTGCAGTCGGACTCCCTTCAGGTCCCAGCTGGCCCCAGGCTTCAGGGCCTGAACTGACGTGGTAGCATTCAGCAGGCATTGCTGGTAGAGGAGGGTGTCACTAATGGGGCCACACTTGGGCCAAACTAAAAATCTCGAGGACAGGGGATACTGCCTGTAAGTCGTGGCCACGCTGACATTGGAAGAAATTAGTTCCATATTCCCAGACCCTGAATACTGCATGGTGAGATCAAGGCAGGTGGGCAAAAAATTGCAGAAGTCTTTGCTTGGTGGTTCCACTGGCGTGGGACTGTAGCCACTTTTGTAGGAGTTGTATTCAGAACCGTGTACCATGCGATTGGGCAGGAATAAGGCAGCAGCTTGGGAAGCTTCCAACATCTCCCTCTCTTTATATTCTCTCTCCAGCATAATGTTCTCCAACTCTTTATCAGCAAAGGCCCGCCTTTTCCTCATCCGGTCACTTACTGGGGGAGGTAGAGGTAAACTCCCTCCCACATAAGTCTCTGATGGAATGGGGCGGTAGCCTAAAATAAGCAAGCATTGCACATGAAAGACATTAACATCTGATGAGGAAAAATCTGGGAATCCAGAAGGTAACAGAAACACTGCAAGTCAGCAGAACAGTTATTTACAGTTCCACATCACTAGTATTTTTATACAGAAAGCAAAAGTATGGGTTCAATTTAAAATAGATCCCTTCGCAGGGAAGGATATCCATACTGTAACTTTTTATTGTTGTTGTTTTTGTTGTGATAGGTTTGTTTACTTTGACAGGCATACTTTACTGGCTGAAATTTTAATATTCTCCCCAAGCTCCTATACATTAAGAGACAAGGCTGCTCATGTCACTTCAATCAATGCTTTATTACTATCCATATCATCTTTTTCAATTATTAAAAAAAGATATCTATACCTAGAGCTGATGTCACTTTTATTTTCTAAAGTTGGATCATTATGTACACATTGTTACAGTTGTAGAATAATCCAAGGAGAACTAGGAAAAAAGAGAAAGTTAAAGCAGATTAGTGAAGAGAAAAAGAGGAAAGACTTAAGGAAACAGAAAAGCACAGAAAATTGAAAAGAGCTGTTAACTAGTTAAACAGGCTCTGCAGTGAACAATTTAACCAGGCCCCTACCCCTACCTCTGACTATCAGTACAAACAAACAAAGGGGGGGGGGATCCCCTGCTATACTGAAAATAACTGGTCTAAAACATTTTTCACCAGTGCCAATCATGTTGGCCAGATGCCAAAATGGTTGAACAAGCAATCACTAGAACCTAGATTAAGTCATTATACATTTTATAAATAGAGACAAAGTCAGAAACAAAGATTAGTATAACATAAATAGAATTCCTGGCAGCATAAAATACTTTATTTCATCATCCCCAAGCATTCACCACTATCAAATTTGTTTGAAGGATCCACTGTGATGTTTGTGTTTACATAGTGACAAACCCATCATACTCATTTGCAAATAAAATAAAATTTGAAAATTAATGTGTACACTTCTATGGTAGGTTTTTGCCAGGAAGTTATTTACTTGAATGTTCTATTCCACTTAGTCCTCTCACTTCTCAAGCTGCTTTGGCACAATTTCAATTTATCAGTGTGGTCCCTATGGTTATAAATCTGTTTACCCAGTTTGTAACCAAACTCATTTTGAATGCATGAGAAGCCATTCTACGGTCAGAAGTATACAGCACAGGGTAAGACATGAACAAACTTTAAAACCTGTCCAGAAACAACTCAATTCAGAAGCCACATAAGAAAAAACAGAATACAAATGTCTACTTCAAAACAAACAAACAAAAATCTGCTTTTCAACGTGACTCATAAAATGGCAGTGATTAGAGCAAATATAAACTTTCCTTTTCTTTAAACGGTGAAAGATAGTCAATATGTTATTTATTATGTCAATAAATAAATACCATACCCAAACAGAGATGCTTTTAAAAAATCAGTAATATTTTAAGAAAAACTAATGTATTCCCAGGCTTTAGAGAAAGTGAACACATGAAGACTTAACTCTATTCAAATTCAACCTCCATTTCTCTTGTGTATTCAAAACCTTTTCCAGATTCTATGATCTCGACTGTCAAAATGGTAAAATGAAGTGTGGAATAACTGCAATTTAAGTAGATAATCCAGAGAGGAAAAGAATACAATTAAAAAGAGTGGGATTAAAGGCTGGATCGCCCAGACTAAAGGCCTTTATTGGTGTGGGTAGCTGTTAAACTCTTCATTTGACTCACTCTATTTAGCTCCAAATACAACTAAAGATTTCTTTTTTAAAAATTTATTTCCTTTCAGGACATCTGCTCTGGGATCATTTGGCAGTGTATCTGTACCTCCCCTCACACTAGGGCAAATTTCATACGCACTCCATGTTAATCCATTAACTACTAAGCAGAAAAAATTATCAGTGACAAAAACCTCAGGAGGTATGTGAGATTCATTTTCTCACATCCTGATTTCCTTCCAAAAGTTTCCAATAAAAAAGCATTTCCCCCTCAGAATGCTCCTTCACATGTAAATGGAAATGCCATGTGCCTGAATAATGAAAATCACTCAGAACATGGTTTAAAAGGCTAAAGAATAATTTTGCGTTGCTTTCTTTACCTTCTAAAATGCTTTTGGCCAGCAAACTGGGTGCCCTGACTTGCCTCTGATACATGGCTTTGCGCTCGAAATTATTCTGTTTCCCGGAAAGCCCCTTCTTGTCCTGTAAACACAAGAAACATAATCAATAATGCCCTGAAAAAAACCGTGGGAGACAAGGGAGAGGCATCAGCAACTCTCCTCATTCTAAATGTATTTATTTTCCCATCCCGTGTGAAAATAATTCTAAAGGAATTAATATCAGCACCGCTTAATTCCAGGACAATGAGCTAAAAGCTCTGTCCGAAGCCTCCAATTGTGAGCAGGGCCCCGGCTTTCCCTGGGGCCGCGTTGCTAGAGTCGGCCCAGACTCAGCCTGCAGCGAGAAGTGGGGGCCCAGCCTGGGAGGAAGTGAAATCCACAGTGGATGAGATGCTAGGAGCCTGGCCCTGAGAGAGCTACGGCGGGCCGCTGCATTCTCGGAGCCCAGACTCAGACCGAAGACGCCAGGGACCTGACACTGGCCAGAGATGTGGGGCCGGTTTCTCCCCGCAGTAGGGCGGATGGGACCGGGAACAGGGGGTTGACGGAGAAAACTCAGAAGTTTTCGGGCCCGGCCAAATCTCCGGATTGCTTCACGGGGGGACTGGGACATCTGAAGGCGAACAAAACCTTCAGAGTCCGCAGGAGACGGGCGCACCCTCTGTCACCGCCTGGTCGGTGGAATTCTGGGCCCTTCTACACCCGCGTCCCGCCCAGCAGGCCGCAGGGAGCGCGAGGGAACGCAGAGCCCTCGGTGCAACACACGCGGGGACACGGGAGGGGGCCACGCCCCAGCCCAGGGTCGGGGCACCTCAGGCGTCCAGCGCGCTGCGCTCTCCGGGGCCCTTGGGAGGCTCCCCATGAGAGTCACTCACTGCCTAAGGCGGGCACGGTGATCCACTCCCCAGCACCTTCTCGACTAAAAGTAAAATCAAAACTCCTCCCGCGCCCTGAGTGCGAGCAGGACTGCGCAGCCTCCCTCCTGTGAGCGCGCTTGTGCAGGGACACAAGAAAACATTCAGTGCCAGAGTCAAGAAGAGCCTCTCCCTTAAAGAAGACTCAGGCTCTCCTCACAGCCGTAGACCCGCAGTGGGAGGCGACAGAGAACCGTCAACTGGTTCTTAGGTAGTTCTCGAGGCCTGGAGTTTCTTCTAAATTCCCACGTCATTTTTGGTCTCCTCTGTAAAATGGGCAGGAAACGTTCTCTCTCTCCTAAATGGCCCGTGACTGCGGAAGCGCCGTGAGCACTACGTGCTAAGTGGTTCTGTTTCGCGAACAGCACGGGTAGTACGGCGATGGACGTAGTGCACTGTATCAACCTCTGTCCTCTTCCCCCCAACACCACCAGAGTAAACGTTAAAATATAAAAAATCGAAATAAAATACCTTTCCCATAATGTACCGAACGGGACTAACCACTTTCAAGGCCCCTCTGCCTGCTTCTTAATACAAAATCTTCTCTGCCAAGTTCCCCAACGATGGCCACGGCTTCCTCCCTCCCGACCCTGCAGGCCAGCGTTGGCAGAGGTGTCTTCACCATCCTTCTGAGAAAGTGCCAGGAGCCTCGAGTCCCCGGGCCCGGGTGTGTGAGGAGCGCGCCCCTCCGACTCCCGACCCCCACGGCGTCCCCAGACAGCCCGGCGGGGGCGAGCCGGGCCGGCAGGTACGCACCTCGGTGGCCTGCTGCCTCCGGAGCGCCACCTGGGCGGCCATGACGCGCTGCCGCTCTACCACTAGCAGACAGTTGGCGCACTGGCAGTCACGCCAGCGGCAGAAGCGCTTGTGGCCCTTGAGGCAGGACACCACACCGTGGTTGCGGCAGCGCGCGCACTTGGGCGTGCGACTGAGCTTGCGCAGCTCCGCGCCGGCGCCGCCGCCGCCCGCGTTTGCGCCGCGCTCCGGGGGCCCGGCCGGCGCCGACGAGGCCTGCGGCGCCGGAGGCGGCCTCGGAGCCAGGGTATCCTGCTGCTCCGGCCGGCCCGGCACCCCCGGGGACGCGCCCGCCTCCTCGCCATCGCCCTCGTCCTCCGCGTCGTCCTCGTCCTCGTCCTCCGCGTCGTCGTCATCCTCGCCGTCCCTGTCGGCCGGCGGCGGGCTGGGCCCGGGCGGCGTGGGCGGCGGCGCCGCGCGGCCGTCCTCCTCCAGCCCCAGGCTCTCCACGTCGATCTCCCAGTCCACTGCGGGAACCGGCTGCCGTACCGCCATGGCGCAGCACGCTTCGCCCGGGCCTACGCTGAGTCCCCTGCGCTCTGGAGAGACAGGAAAAGAACCAGAGACCCACCGACCGCCGCCGTCAGGCACCGTTCCCGGGCCTTGGGCCCAGAGGTCCTGGTCTGCCCGCCTCCGAACCCTCGAGGAGCCCATTTCTCTATATGTCTTTCACATCCAGACCACACGTGCATTTTTTGTATCTTTAGGCCTGACCTTTAACCACAGCCCTCTTTGGCTTTACAGACGCTTTGGGGACAAGGCCCTCGGTAAACGCACTGACCACACACAGAAGTATTGTGTCCAACTAGGCCGGCCTTGGCCACTTATCAGGCTTACCCATACCCAACTAGTATGGCCATGCTGAATATAAAAATGTCAATGGAAGAACTGTTTTCCTTCTGATCACAAGGGCCCTTCGGACCCTGCGAGGTACCACCCTACAACTCCCACACGCCTCTCATCCTCCTGCACCACTACAAGGAGCCCCTCTTGGGCTTGGAGAGGTTCTCTTATCCTCCCCCAATCCCCCACCCCAGTACACCGCAGTTTTAATCAACTAAAAGCCAAAATTGTTCTGCTGCCAACAGAGCCCCATAGGGACACTGGGCACGGAGCTGCAAACGCCCCCGTCCAGCATGGACAGTGTTTCAGCCCCGCAGAGCTAAGCCGCGTGGGCTCTCTTGTACATCGGTCACGGTTTGCACTTTAAAGCAAGGCATACAAGTAAAATAGGAAAGGTGATTCACGCCCTTCGCCCTCCCTGACACCCCAGCTACATCACAGCACTCACCAAGACTCTGAGGCCCCGGCTAAGCAGCCGAGGCAAAAGATATCCAGCCTTGGGACCTTGCTCTTGGGCTGCTGGCTGTGCTTGCAAACAGAAATCGGGGTTGCCACACCCTGTCACGAAATCGGGGGTTGACAGCTGGAGGCCCGGAGCCCAGTGGATGAAGAGTGGAGGAGAAGGGGCATGGAGAAGGTGAGTCAAATCCTCAGCGACCTCGCCCCGCACATCCCGGACTCTGCAAAGTTCTGATCTGTCCTCAGCAGCCCCGGGCGCTTCACCTCGCTGAGGCTGCTTTTGGCTTCCTCTGTCCCTAGCTGGGCGGGAAGGTTGGGCCGCCTTGACCAGGTTCAGGTCGCAAGCTCCCGTGGCAGGCGGGCGTACGCAGTAGCGTGCGACGCAGCACCCCTCACAGCAGTCGCCAGCCTCCGCTCCCTTTCCTAGTATTATCCGCTCGGGCCCCCGAGCTCTGCGCCCGCTGATTGGCCGGTTGTCAAGCGCTGTGCACGCTGATTGGCTGAGGCGCTTTGGCCCGGCGCTCCCCGCCTCCTCGCGTCCGCCGGGCCCCTCCCGCCGCGCTCCGCCAGAATCCTCCCGCGCGGCCTTCGGTGCAGCCGGGAAGTCTGTCCCGAGGTTAAAACCGAAGTGTGACGGCGCCGGCGGGAGTCGCCATTTATCTCGCGGGCTAAAAAATAGCAGAGACACACTCTTACGAATCGCGTTGTCCTCAAGAGAAAGTAACAGACGACAAGGCAGAGATCGGAAAAGCTACGTCATCAGCATCACCGGTGTATCTGGGACTCAGTCATTAACCCAAAGCTAGATGCGGAAATAAGATAAGTGCACGGCGGCATCCTACTTTCTCCTGCGAGAATAAATCAATGGTTACCTTGCACCACAGCACCGGCTTAGAGGACTTACGAACTGTAGATACTCTTGTGGCTATCGCCACTCATCCTCAAGGTGCAAAGTGGTTCCTCGTTAACTTTCACCACGCCCGTGAGACAGGCAGGTCACCAAGTCACCTACGTCACTTATATTTTTCTATATGAATTACTATGAGTTGATTTGGGGGAGAACGGAAATACATGCCATTAAGAGATTTAAGTACAATATATTCACTCTAAGCATTTTTTAAAACGAAGCTCTTTTTTAAAGAGGACTTTTTGTTATTCATGAATGTATTTATAAGGGGGGAAAGGGGCTTGGCTTCTTCATTAATCTCTTACATAAATGTTTAATAACAATTATGTTTCCAATATCCTGAAAGAGGGAATTAGTCTTCTAATTCAACGCTGCATTTTATTTCTTGAACTAAATTTAAAGTTACTTAGACGCTTTTCTACTTACACCTTTAAATAATCAGTGCATCTTAAGATCGGTTTAGGAGACAGATTAGAAAATTGAGTGCCAATGCACTGAGCACATAGTAGGCCCCCTATATATTTGTTAAACGAAGGGAATTACTGAAAGTTAGAAATTAACCAGGCTCGGAGCGGCGGGAACGAGGAAGCTTAGGAATTACTACTGTGAAACTAACGCGATGTGCCGGACGCACAGGTATTACAAATCCTTTGGCGATGTGGAACGTTCTTCCCTAGTTACCAGGCACTGGGATTTCCCTTTGTGCGGGTTCTTCTCCCCAGAGCCGCTTTCGATGCCCAGCGAAGGAAGTGGAGAAACAGTTCTGTATACTCCTGTCGGATGCTCAGTGGCTCTGGGCGTCTGGGAGGGTGGCTTGGGAGCTGTGTGCCCTCAAACACAGGACAAAGAGTCAAGCAGACTTGTTCGTGCCTCCCGTTTGGCACCACCTAATAACACCAGTGAGTTTTACCTTTTGCATAGTTTCTTATATTCATCAATGTGCATTTGTTCACCTATGTTAGAGCATTTGAATTCTTGAGCGCAGCAGAAGTGTGTTATTTTCCCCCGTTTTCCAACGATGAAACTGAAATTGAAAGAGGAGCCCTGGGTCACGAAATGGGAGGGCAATGGACTGGTGAGCACCCAGGTGCTAGGTCGGCCTCTGCTCTGAAGTCTCAAACTTTGACGAGCCCTTCGCTCCACGCCAGAAAAACTCACAATGGGTTCGTGTTTTTTATTTTATTCCCCTGCACCTTTTTCTGATTTTGGTACCTGGCGTCATGACCTCCCCTTCTGCGTCTCCCCCTGTAGCTTTTTTACCTTTGCAAACAGGCATCTCAATGCTTCTACCCCGCGACGCGCAAGAAAACTACAAACCCCCTCCACTGCCACTGCGTGTGCAAGCAGTTGGCGGGCTGGGTTTTTATTTTATTTGTTTTTACGGCGGGGGGAGGGGCACGGAGGGGCGGAGGATAGGAAATCGTTAGCCCTTCACTAGTTATTTTGAATATTAAGAAACAAAATCAAGAAAGTAGGTTTGCTAAACTAGTGGTTACCCTAGGGGAGATGGAAGGGGGAGGGGCACAAAAAAGTAGGTGAGCAAATTTGGGGTAGCTAGATTGAGGGGAAGGGGAACGAGGAGGGAATGGGAGGGGAAAGCGGCTGTTTCCTAAACAGAAAATAAACAAGACGGCCAGCCCTTGAACTAGTTTGAGTGATAAAAGCTGCCACATAAGGAGAAAACAAGTGGGATTTGCGTACAGTAAGCCGTGCGGGCTGAAGACTGGACAGGGGATAGGAGTTGGGGGGAGGGCGGCTCCTGGAAGCCTATGGCGAGAGCAAGGCCCTCAGAAGTCAGAGCCAGTTGTGCCTTCCCCTGCGCAGTGTCTGGCTGGACTTAGGGAAAGCAGTGCCCAGGAACTTACTGGAGGGGTGGGGCTCCCTGGCTCCAGGTGGGTGGGCCCAGGACCAATGCCTCCACTGCACACTCATCCCCCCCATCAAAAATCTACACTACAGCCTCACTGCTTCCTCCAGGCTTCCCTGCCCATCTCCAGATACCCCCATCTCATCCTATTCTCCTTGCACCCCATCTGCGGTACTTGCGGGCATGCAGCTGTAATCGTGATCCAGTTGAATTACACTCCATTCCCTGGCCCTGAACTCTCCAGAAAATCACAATCCCACCAATTGCTGAGGGGTGAAATGGTGTGGGAGTGGGGTGGGGAAAGAGAAGTTTTTCTATTGGGTCGAGTCTCGGGAAGCCTGAGGAACTCTAATATTAAATAAGAAATTATCTGGATAATCTGGGGCGGGGGGGTTATGACTGCACAAACTGATTAGTAAACTAAATATTCAGAGGCAATAGGAGTCAGAGAGCCTGTGCTCCAGGCTGGTTGTTGGTTGTTCCACCCACTACCTGATTTGGTTGATTAACTCCCTGGGCCTCAATTGCCTCATCTGCAAAATGGGAAGAATGCCCTTCTTTGGCCTGTCGTGGTTGTGAAGATGGTAATAATGAGGATAGTCTTCACATCGTAAGAGCTCAGTAAACGTTTGCTTAGCCCGCTGTGGTAGCCCATGCAGCCCCAGGAGGGCCGGGCCATGGCATGCCTCCCAAGCTTGACTGAAACGCAAGGGCACAAAGAATCCAGCTCCTTCCTCCAGGTCCCTCTCTTAAAAAGGGGTCAGGCCGTGACTGAGGACCTGTTAGGTGAGGAAACAGAAGTCCTTTGGGCTTGTAAACCGACACCAAATTACGAAGTGCAATTGGGGCTTCCCGCTTGTAAATTACAAAGCAGCGGGCCGCCACTGACTCTGCCAGTCCCCCCTGGTGGGGGCGGCTTCGGGGGTTGCGTCTCTCAGAGCTGGCCGTCGCTGAGGGACCCCCTCTTCTCCCTCTCCTTTTCCCCCAATTCTCTCTCACCCCGCACCCCTTCACCTTCTCATGCAGCTCGGACACTCGCGGTCCTAAGCGCCCGCCCCCCCCACCGAGTCAAGCAAGGGAACCTGAAGGAAAAAAGCAGAAAAAGGGGGACGGGGAGTCTCCCTCTCTCCTCTTTCTAAATGTGTGTGGGGCGGTTCTTTTCTATTCTCAAAAAAAAAGTTGGGGGGGAAGCGTGTTTCAAATTGGCCCCCGCTCACCCATCAATTCCTTGCTACGAATCCCAGCGGGTCCGGCCGCCGCCTTCCTCTGCGTGGCCACGCCGGCTGGGGTCTGACTCCAGGGCGTCTAGCTTCCCAACCTGGCCCGGCCTCCTCCCACCCGATCACTGAGGGCCGGGCCGCGGGAATGTAGCGGGGTTTCTGGGCCCAGGCTCCACTCAGGCAATCCGGCTTGGAGGCTGAGCGTCTAGGTTTCAGAGCAGGCTCAGGAGGGTTAAGATGCCAGATCTGCTGCTCCTTGCCTGGGGGAGAGCGAGGAGTATCCTAAACTGCCTCAGCACCTCACTCCACAACTGCAAAATGGAGTTAGCCCTACAGGAGGTGATGTGTGTAGACCCCCCTGGCACGGTGACCCGCCCATACTGAACACTCAGTACTTGGGAGTTTTTTTTTTTTTTTTTTTTTTTTTTTTTTTTTTTTTTTAGTTGTATCATTGTAACTCAAGGAACTGGCCTGCGGAGAGCCCGAGGCCGGGAAATTCGAGGCCGATTTCCTCGGACCTCGCCCGACTTCCCAGCCTCCGAGGCCCTGTGAGGCCTGCGCCACACCGCCAGGCTGAGTGGCCTCCCTACATCAACCTGCCGCGAGCGCCCCGGGAGGTGAATGGTTTCTGGAAGCACCTGGGCATGGCAGGAGTGCTTTGCTGGGGCTGGCTACGGCTCTGTTTTCTTTCCAGAAGACAACCTCGAATCCACCGCCTCTCTCGGAAAGTTACTCTTCATGTTGTATCGTCTCACAACTTTGACCGGCTGTGGACCAGGCTAAATAAATAATCCCAGATGCGATTGCGGAGATACGATTTCCCAATCTGCTTTGCGTAATCAAATATACGACCTGTCACAAGCAATGGGGGGGGGGGGCGGCGCCGGGGGGCGCGTGGCGGGATGAGGCAGCTTGCGGAAGATAACCGTTCTCCGAGAGGCTTTAGAACTCTCCCTTTCCCTGCTCGGTGTGTCCAAAAAAAAAAAGCTGAATAAAAAAGGACAATGCGATCTGGGCTCTCATCCCTCCTCCGTGGAAGCAAGGTTTAAATCACCGGTATTTATGACAGAAAGGGACTCGCTTAGTCCACGCCTCCTCGTTTTACAAATGGACAGGAAAATTGAGTTTCCAGAAGTTCATGGCACTTGCCAGGGAGACGCATAGCTCCATAGTGACTGTGTGGGACCAAAGAGGCCACAGTAACTCCCCCCACTCCACCTCAATGTCTTCACACCATTCAAACAAAAATGTGCCCTTTGCGGGGGGATGCGGAGTCAGATGCCGGGTGTGTGAAGCAATCCTAGAATATTCAAGCATCTGCCAGCCAACCCGCCCCAACCCCCAGGCAGCTTCCATCCTCCGCGCTGGGAAATGTGGCTCAATTCACTTGGGGGTCAAGTAGCAGCTAGGAGATGAAGCAACCGCAGACCTCCTTGACTTTTCAGTACCCGGTCCAAATGGTCGTCAGGGGAGGTAGAGACACAGGGTTGTAGCTGAGGCCTGGGTTCCATCGCAGGGGCGGTGTCCTTGCTTGTTGCCACATCAGGAGGCACAGAGAGCTCCTGCTTGGGGCCTCTCTGCAGCCCCTAGGAGGCCTCATGATCACCTGACAGTGAACCCTTAACCCTGAGAACTGTCCACCCCTACTCCCATCCCATATGGGGCCTTAACGTTTCTAGGGGGCAGATTCTAACCACACTCAAATGACTTTCCATATTTTCCCAACAATCCAACTACCAAGTAGAGAGGAGGAGGAAAGCAAGGTGTTTGTGGTGCAGGCACTATGGTGAAAATTTAACTCATCCATGGCAGGAGCCATTGGGCAAATCTCTTCACCTTCCTGGACCTCAGGTTCCTTGACGAAAGTGAGCAGTAAATTTCAGTGGTTTCCAAGTTCTTTCTTAAACATTAACATCAATAACAAATGCTAACTACCATTTGATGGTTATCATGGTTCAGATAATAAGTTCAAGGCATGAAGAAAGTCCAAGAAGGACAAGAAGAAGAGGAGGGAGGAAAAAGAATTAGAAACAAATAAACTTTGGTGTTGATTTTGGCATCTTGGTGGTATTTCTGTTCCTCCATACTTCTGTTGTTGATCCTAGCTAATCAAAATCCTAGTTAAAAATGTGATAATGAAACCCAAAAATGTCAACCAGTGAAAGATGGGGACATGGAGTAGTTTCACAAAAGATGCAGTTCCCCAGAGCCCAGATCCAATGCAGATTCATTCAAGTGACAAAGAGGGTTCTCACATGTCATCAAGGTTCTATGATCTTGTGACTTCTAGATTAGGTCCGTATGGCTGGATTTTAAGCAAAAAAGTTACCAGGCCACTTAAACAGGTCTCCCTAGCCCTGTCCTGTGTGATATGCTCCTTCTGGGGTCTGAGTTTGGGCTCTGGAGAGGGCCAAATGTTTCCTTTGCTTGTTAGCCCAGAAGTCTCCCTGAAATGTGTCCTTGCTAGCTGGAGGAATTCCTCCCAATTTCTACCAGGAGCATCCCTATGGTCAAGCTTTACCCCAACCTAGTAGAAGATTCCAGCAGTGTGATATGCACACTGCTCCACGATGTCCATCATGATGGAGTGGGGAGGGAGTGGCTAAGAAGAGAGGATCAAACCGTACTTGGCTCTGTCTTTGCTTTCATATGGATAGCAAGCGACCATCCATATATCCAAGAGACTGAAGTGTGATCACAGGTCTTGAAGCCAATCGGCCAAAACACAGACACTTCTATATACATAGTACTTGACCTGCCTGAGTTTTGAGATTCTCTCCCTCTATGAAATAATTAGTGAAGAAAAGTAGAAGACTCTCCAGGGATTCTGTTCTAGCCCTTGTTTTGCCAACTAAAGTACCCCTTGACCTTGGGCCAATTTACTCACCGTCACTCCTTTAGGCTTCAATTGGCTACTCTGCAAAATGAAAGACTTGAACCAAATTACGTCTAAAGGTCTTTCCCATACTTTTAAAAATACTTTTGGGTGGAGTGAGAAAATGAAAAAGGCTTGTGTGAAGGTTTCTCCATGGAGGTGTGTGGGAAGGAGAGAGAGGGGACAGGGAAAGACGAAAGCCCAGCTTGAGGGCGCAGCCCTTATAACAAAGTGCTACATAAACTTTAAGAGCCAAGAGGAAATATTCTCTTTGAAAACGCTGACCCCAGCCAGCAGGAGGGTGTTCTAAGGGAGAAAAGATGAAGAGTTCGAAGGGGGCAGGCAAAGGGGAGATGTCACTTGCTTCAAACTGATTTAACGGGGTGGGAGTGCAGGTGCAAGAAACTCCTGTCCTCACCTCCTGGCCACCAACCCCCTGCCCCCCGCCCCCAGCCCTCCACCCCTACCCCTTCTTTTGCAGAAGATTTATTGGCGAGGTGAGGCCAGGCTAACAAAACTGCAACCCCGGGTGCTTCGGACCCCGCAAGAATGCTTTGATCCTCCCACAGTGTCTAGTGGTCCCCAGCGGATTGCATTGCCAAATGCCAGGGACCCCCTGGGCGGGGCCCCTGCCCAAGGATCCAGCTTCCCCGAAACCAGTGGTGGGTGCATCCTCCCTGCGGCAAGAAGCCGCGTGGGGGCGCGCCAACCAGCACTCGCTAGACACGGCGGAGACCCAGAGGCGCCGGGGTCCCGCGGCCTCGGAACCCGAGCAGCACCGCGCACCAGCCGCGTGAAATCCTCGCGCCCTCCCGCCCTCTTTTCTAGGTGGGGTCGGCGGCGAACAGTCAGTGGCGAACAGTGATCGATGGGAAGTCTGAAGGGTCATCGGCGAAGGAGGGAGAGACCTTTGCTTGTCTGGGGGGTTCTGAATCCTACTCCTTCTAGTCTTTTAAGCGTCTACTTGGAGAGGGGGCTTTCTTGCGTTCATTCTTGGATTACTTTTCCCGGGACGGAAAGGAGAAGAAGGAATCACAATTATTGACGGCCCACCGTTTGTCAGATTCGTTTGTCAGATTCCATGCCAGACCCTTCCAATTTGGTGTTACCAACTCTTCACAGCTTTTCATTTTACAGTTAAAGGTGCAGGTTCCAAGAGGCTGTGCTGTCCAGGGTACAGGGCTAGGACAACAGAACCCAGATCTGAATTTGATCTGAATTTGAAGCCTCCCATTCCAGCATGCTTCCCACCAGCAGTCACCTAGAACTAAGTCCCAGCTGCTTCTGCAGGAAACCAATCCCCCAAACCCGCAAGTTAGGAAATGACCCAAGACAAATCCGCACAATGCAAAGATTACAGGAAGCTGTGTAAACCAGCCTGGGCTCTGAAAGCATAGAAGACCCCAAATCATTTCTGAGGCTCCTGAGAAGTTTTGGACAAGTCACATGACCTCTCTGTGTTTCAGTTCCTCATTTTTAAGATGAGGAGAATAAATACTTTTCCTTGCCAATACCAGTGGTTTCCTAAGTTCAAAATGGAAAAAAAAAAAAAACTAGAATTCTTTGGAAATTATAAAGTATTCTGAACATAAGGTATTAATGAGGTCCCCCTTGTCTTATTTTGCCAAATCAGGAACATCATGCCCTGTGCAGCAAGTTGATAAGATCAAATAAAATGATGGCTGTGAAAGGCCACAGAGGGGAATACTGTGCTGTTTTATTAAAGATTTTTCAAGCAATACCCTTCTCAGAAATGAAGCTGCCATTATGTTCCTTCATTAGCCAAATTAAAACTTCAGTGCTTAAAGCTTTGGAATGCTTACATGGATTTCTTTAACCCCGTGGAAGCACTGAGAAGGAAATATTATTCTCACTTTGAAAAGCAAGAGGGATGCAGAAAGTTAACAAAAAACCTTGCTACATAAACGGATTGACCAAAAGGCTTTCCATTTCTCCTCCAAAAAAAAACTTTGTGTCATTGTACAGGGTAGAACAGATTCATCTTTAACTCTGTTACCTCAGTCTGCTAAGGCTGGTTTCCAGCCCTTTCTTTTTCTTATACTTTTAATAATGGAAATGTTAAACAATATACAAAAGCAGGCCAAATAGTATAATGTCCATTAGCATAATCCAATAGTATAATATCCATGCTATTCATATATCCATATGGATACACAATATCTATATAACCGTTAGCCAGATTTAACAGTTGCCCTGGGCCATTCTTTCTGTCCCTCCTTTCTCAGAAGAATACTTTAGAAAGTCCACTGCATTTCTGTCAATTAAAGCTGCAGCTCCACTGACTGAGTCGGTAAGATTTAATTACAGTAATTGGATAGAATTTCTTGGGCCTCAGATCTGATATCTCTTTGAATTCACAACCTTGTGATAAATCATTCCAGCAAAATACTCATTGTTTGAGCAATTGGCTTTATATGCCAATGGACTGGAACCAGAGACACAGGGGGCAGAAGTGAATCATGGCTCTAGATTCTAGAGTCTAGAAACTGAATTCCTTCTTTTCTAGTGCAGCCTTTTCTAACCAAAACACACAGTAAGTAATTACTCCTTCAAAAGGGTTAGGATTCTTATACTGTACAGGCCTGGAATTAGTTCCTTTAGCAGAGTTTACCTCAGCCCTGGGTGTAGATCTATGAACCTGTTGGACTCCCTACACTCAAGAGAATTTTACTTTTTGCCCAAGACACATCTTGAGCCCAGCCTAAAACATCTTCAACTGTCTCACATTTACATTAACAGATAACCTCCCCGGAGCTCAAAGAACAGGAGTTTTGTTGTCACTGTTTTCTTTTCTATGGTTTTTCTTTATCCCAGTTTGCACAGTGCATGCAGACATCTGTACACTTAACTTTCATCTACTTAAGAGTTACAAGTCAGTAGACTTAGCTTATCTTTTCCAAAAGCACTAGAACTGGCCTCAGTACACAGTCCAGTGTATGAAAACACATAATCAAGTTCCAGTTACAGCATTCTCTATAGTATTCCCAGATGCTCCCTGTCATTTGGCAAATCTATAATGTAATAAATATCGATGGTTCCCTTACATGTGGTGCTAAGATTTGCTCAGCCAAATGTTTTTTTTTTTTTCTGCACTGTCTTTTAAAAATGTGTTGCTAAAGTTGTTATCCTGAAATTTGTTTGTACTCTGGCAGCTTTATTTAAATGTCAACCAGATGCAGAATTTCATTGTAGTGTTTTCCTTTTTTTAAAAAATTTGTCCCTGTGGCTTGTTGTGTTTTAAGACATTTTTAAAAAGTCTTTCTAACATGTCTGTTCCTGAATGAAGATAAAACATTTTAAAAATCAATGAACTTCTTCAATTAACACGTTTTAATTTTCCTTTCTGGCTACAAGATCACGGTTTCTGAATTTCAAATGTTGTTTTCAAGGCAAGACACAAGTAGAGTAACTGCCTCATTGAGTGTAGCTTAATGTTACTGTAACAGTGACTTCTGCACCACAGAAGGGGGCTGTCACAACCTTTTTCCCTCCTTTTCCAGTTACACACACACTTCTATTCAAAGCCCTGTTTTCTCTCCTTTCCAAAAATATTATCCTTCTGGGGAGAAATTTTTCATGCATAAACGCAGCTCACCCAGTGACTTTTTTCAAACTAAATTTGAGAAAACCAATTCTTAATTATTTTAGGGAGGTAACATATACACTAGTTTTTAAAGCTAGCTTTGAGCATGTTGATAATTAAAAATTTAAAGAGAAAAACCCATGCATTTAGCCTGTGATGAGAAAGACTCTTGAGTCTTTTGGAAGTTACCAAACACTTAGTAAAAGCAAAAGTGTTTTTATAACTATTTTACATTACAGATTCTACAGCAGGACAGAATGATTTCTATTTTTCTAAAGTTCCATAATTATGAGCATTCAGTGCTACATGAGTACACATATTTGGTAGGCTCAGATAAATAGCGGTAATTTTGTTATCACTGCTACAGGAAAGGTTTTTGTTGGTCTTTTTAAACAACTACTTGATTTAAAAAACAAAGCAAAAAGCTTTTAACCACTCCTCTATTTAAAAAAAAGCAAAAGAAACTGATTATTCTGTATAGTACACAGAAGAACAAAATAAGTTTCAGGAAATTTAGAATATTCACTTAAAAATCTACATTGTCTATATATTTTCTGGGAGGATATTAAGGTGGAATTTTATCTAGAAACGTTGATAAATTTACATCATAATGAGATTAACCCTAGTTTGTTTTTGTCTGTGTGTCTGTAAAGCATTATAGTTTTATTAACCAAATTTCTCATACTTGATACAAATTAGAAATAGAATTTAAAAGCTTTCTAAAAGTACAATTTAGCTTTTACTTCTGTTGTAAAATTAGTTTCTCTAAAAACTATAAAACTAATTAAACTGATATGAAAAACTGAAAATCTGTGCTGCCTGGTTTAGGAAAGGAGACAACTCAGTAGGGCCAACCATTTCATTTCTATTTCTTGTTAACCGCTTGCACATCTTGAAATGAAAACAGCCAGAATAGGCTACTTTTAAATTACTCAATAATTACAATATTCTAACGAAAGAATTTGGGATTTATCATGTGCAATAGAGTTGTTCAGGAGTGACAGGCGAGGGATTTTTCATGCGATGCTGCTTGCTTTATGCTGCTGTGTTATTTGATAACCATCCCCAGGGACCTGGGTCCCAGTCCCATCTTCAGTTTGAATCTCATCCAATCAAGAGACAATTAATCTCAACCTGAGTCAGCCCTACTAAGTTTCAGTAGAGCCATGCTGAAGTTTGGGGCAGCCACTTACAGAAAACCCAGAATGGAGGGGAAAGCTACATGTAATAGCTTTCATTGTACCATTCATTGCCTCTGGGAAAGCAGATCTTAATGGGCTTTAAAAGGCATTTCTATGAATGCATTTTTTTCACTCTTACTTAGGTTCAAAGCATTGAAGGAGCTTCCTTCCTCTGTAGGCAATGAGGTTTTTTTTTAATTCAACTGTCAATGAAATTATAAGAAGAATTACAAGTCCATATTTGATGGCTCTCCAAGATTCCAAGTCATAATTAGATCATTCTAATGTGTTTGAGAAATTAAATTCACATCCATCACATAGGCTGTTAGCAAAAGAACACCCAGAAAACAGTAGAGGCAACAAGCTAAGTAGTTCTGAGACTGAAACTGCTCTGCCTCGATCATTTGGGTTTGGGGAAGAGGGAGCAGGCCATGTCTCCAAACAGAAACGAGCAGACAATTCTTACAGGCATAAGCAGCAGTCCATGGACCTGACAGGGCCTCAGAGACCAGCAAAACCCTTGTCTGACTCTGACAAGTGTCAGAGTGGTATGCCTTGCCAGTGAAGCAGTTTCTAAGCAAAACCCACTTGTGAGCACTGTGGTCAGACAGCCGAAACAGTTTATAGGAGAGAGTCCTCATCGCCAGCTCTGGGCTCGTGGGACTGGGGATGGGCAGGGGATGGTAACTATCTTGATAAACAAGCAGCCTGATGTAATTAATCTTTATAAAACATTAAAATTAATGCTCATAATGGGTTTTTTTTTTTTTTTTTTTTTCCTGGACGCGTTGCACGGCTTGTGGGATCTTAGTTCCCTGACCAGGGACTGAACCGGCGCCCTCGTCAGTGAAACCACGGAGTCCTAACCACTGGACCGCCAGGGAATTCCCCTGTAATGTTTATTTTTTAAATATTCATAAAAGCCTTGGACCCAAGTCTCCGGCCCTCTGCAAACTAATTTTGAAACTGTGGTTGAGAAAAGTTTTAAACAGCTAAGTCTCGCCCTTATTATCCGGGGCCAACAAGCTATGAAATGACCAAAAAACTAACTGTTAATATAAGAAAAATAAAATGGGACAATAGGCCTGGATAATCCCCATGCTCTCTAACCAGCCTCTGTGTAATCAAGGGTTTCTTTTCCAGGCCAGCCTTCCTGCCTGGTGTGTGGCTCAGTCTCCCATGCCCTCAGCCTGGCCCGTCTCCACAGCCTCCTCTGCTGGCAAGCCTCTCCAAATTCAGTCCTCCTCTACATCAGCAGGTGCATCATCTGAAGACATCACTGTGGTCCATCCTCCAACTATATCACTCCCTGCTCAATGCCCCAGGCCAGTGCCACCAGCCCTAACTCTCGTCCAGCATGCAAAGCCATCCACAACCTCGATTTCCGTTTCTGTCTATGAGAACCCACCCACACTGGGCTGCCCAATACCCTCTATTGTACCCACAGGTCTTTACTGACACCTCCTCTCTATCTGTCCACTGCTACCAGCCCCTCCAATCACAATCCACCAGTCACAATCCACCACCTCTTAAGGATTGGTTCACACTTTATGAAACCTTCTCTGCCTACCCCATCCTTTGACCTCTGATTTATCTCAATACCTATGCTCTTTATACTCTACCTTGTATTTTTAGTTATTTTTATATTGTTTTATTTACTTTTTATCACTTTGGTAAGTCATTTTTCTAAATCTAGGCTGCAGGCTCCTTAAGAATAGGGACCATACTTTAAAACTCGTGTTCCCAGTATCACCTAGAACAACACCTTAAAGAACATACGTGGTCAGTGGATATTTCCTGATTAAATGATTAGTCACTAGTTTGTGAGTGGAAAATAAAGGTCTTTCACTCATTAATATAACAGACGCCTATTGAGTACTTATGTGTTAAGCCCAGTTCTAAGCTCTGGAGACACAGCAGTGAACAAAACAGACAAAATCCCCTGGCCTTATGGAAGGAAGACAGACAATTACAAACATATAAGAAAGTATATAATATGTCAGATGGTGATAAGTGCCATGAAAAAAAAAGTCCTCTCAAAATTCATAAATTGAAGCACTAACCCCCAATGTGACTGTACTTGGAGACAGGGCTTTTAGGAGGTGATGGAGGTTAAATGAGATCATGAGGGTAGGGTCCTAGCTGATAGGATTGGTAGACTTATAAGAAGTGAGATTGATCACTGTCTCTCTGCACACATGCTCTGAGGAACACAGCGAGGACACAGGGAGAAGGTGACTGTCTACAAACCAGGACGAGAGCCCTCACCAGAACCTAACTATTCTGGCACCCTGATCAAGGACTTCCAGACTCCAGAACTGTGAGAAAATGAATGTCTGTTGTTTAAGCAAAAACAAAACAAAACAAAACCCTAAGTAAGAGAAATAAAGAGTGTCTGGAAGGGGTTCTATTTTATACAGAGTGGCTTCACTGATAAGGGACATTTGAACAGAGACCTAAAGAGGTGTTGCTATCTGATAGAAGAACATTCCAGCCAGAGAAAATGACAAAGGCCCTGAGGTAGGAACATGCTTGGCGTGTTCAATGAACAAGAAGCGGCACAAATGCAACTGTATCAGCGTAAGGGACACAGTGATGGTGAATGAGAAGTGTTTGAGAAGTGGGGAGTGACAGATCATATAGAACCCAGAGGACCTGGGCTTTCACTCTGAGGAAGATGGGGAACTTAAATAAACAGAAGTGTAAAGCATTAAAGCAGTTTGTGTCATTTAAGCATGAATGCCAGTGTCTAAAATCAGACCAACACTCAGCCTATTTGTGTAAAATAAAATCGCTGCTACATTAATAGAGCACCCACCTAAGGCCAGGTGCATTAACAGATTATCTAATTAATTTCTCTGAGTTGAGCCATATGTCCATTTTGTAGACATACAGAGTTTAAGAAACTTTCCCATGGTCACACATCTGATCAATTATCGGTGGGTCTAGAATTCAACTCCAGATAGATCTAACTCCTGAGCCCATTCCTTTAACCATTGTCGGAGGAAACTGCAGAAGTCTCAAATATACTTTATACTTGAATACAGAGGACTTGTATATAAATGGTCAATGTCATCTATATGAGTGCTTTTAGTATTGCTAACATTTGAGAATCTGGATATAGACTCTTGGCAAGTGATAGTACATAAATAAATGATAAGTTAACTGCCATTAACATTAGAGCTAGCAATTCTCTCATGGAACTACAGTGCATGGAGGCTTGAGAGCTAGAGTCCAGTACTTAGAACTCCTCAGCATCCAGGCCCCAGCGTCCTGTTACTGAATGAAGTCTCTCCATTGGCCTCAACAACACCCAAAGGGGCAAATACTGCACCTATCCCGACCGTAGAAGCTCTCAACTTCCAGAACAGATGGAAATCACCTGCAGAATTTTGGCTTTTCCCTCATCCCCAAAGAAGTGCCCAGGCCAGCACCCCTGCAGGTGCTGAGTCAGGAACCAGACACTTTTATGGCCTTCAAAATTAAGAATCACTGACCCAGGGTCTCAAATAGGCTGTTAGATCCATGATATCCAGGGACTTGGTCCAGCTCCAACTTAGTAACTGAAAGGCTTACCTGACAAATATCTAGCCAACAAATTCTCTTTTTTTCTATTTCAGAATCATAAAACATGTGTCAGTCAGATGCACTTCTAGACTCTGGATTTGGACCTGCATATGTAAAAGGAGGAGCTATTGAGGGGTATTCTAACAAGCAAAAAGTGTGCAAGAAGTGCTGTTACTACAAAGAGAGAGACCCACTGGCCCAGTGGATCCTCGAATCAGAAAGCAGCGGTAGGCAGAGGCAGGATGGCAAATGGGCTTCAGTTCTAGAACCAACTCAGATTGCCAGTTTGCGGCTGCCAAGAGCAGTGCACCAGGCAAAGGAGTCTGAGGCTGGGCAGCAAAGAGCAGAGTTCAATTGGCGATGACTACCACGGATGTGCAGATGAAACAGCACACTTTATATGAGAGTTAAGTGGGAGAATATCGTGCTAGAGAAAGACATCCTACCGGATCCAAAAAAGAAATGAAATTGCAAGAAACATCAAAATTGATATTTAGCAGGTAAAAATCCATCTAGTCTCTACTTAACCATCGGAATATTCAAAATGAGATCTCAACAGAAAAAGCCCAGTATTTATAACATTATTTATTAACTTCCCTAATAATGCTCATATTTAAAAGGAAGCATACATTTAATTTACCAGGTGGTTTATCAAGCTATCATGGTTAATGAAGTTATATTTTAGGGTAATCCTGCAGGTGGAGCAAAGTCCCCAACAGTTAGCTAATTTACAACTGTGCTGACACTACTCTTCTTCCTAATCTAATGGTTTATTTAACTGCTGTCTACTGCCTCCTTTATGAGCTTTTAGCTTCTTCCTGTGATTTTTCTTGAGCCTGACAATGTGACATTGTTTGTTTGTTTTCGCCTTTTTCCCCAAGGTTTACGTTGACTTGTATTATTCTCATAACGTGCCTACTTATTCAACACCTAAATAAGCAAATCCCCAGGCTAAGAACATGTGAAAAAGAAATTATCATCTACCAACAACCTGATCTTTAAAAATATTTAGGCAGGGAGGGGCACAAACAAACTACTTTTAGGTCATCTTTCTCTCTCCATGCAATACAACTCTTCAAGTTACTTTTGCTTTTCCTCCTATTTTTATGGAACAATTTCTGACATATAATATTTTAAATATTACAATATCCTACATGATGTGTAGTTATTTTCTATTTCATGGAACTATTAAGTATATGTATATATCACATATATCTATGTATGTGATTTCATGGAACTCTTAAGTACATATAATATCTTACATTATGCATAACTATTACTTTTGCACATTACATGTTAGACATACTTCAACATAAAAGATTTGCTGACTCTGGGAAGATAACAAAGAACATCTCACGTGATAATGTATGCTTATGCAAATATCTCCTCTAATTATGCTACAGAATGATAAATATATTAAATTGAGAGCTGGAATCATTTGCTCATGATTTTCAAACATACTTTAGCTTACGAACCTTTCTGCAAAAGAAAGCACCCTACAAGGCCCCAACATGAAACAGTTAAATTCTGAGCTACCCTCATTGAAACAGGAATGGGGACCCTGTGTGTCTCTTCTTCTCCACTTCCCCCAGCCCAGCCCAGCGTGGCAGTCCCTAAATCACGGAAACTGAGGAAAGGGAGGCTTAGCTGGATGCTATATTATGCAGGATTTGTTTGCTGAGCATTTCAACACCAAACTACAAACGCTTTATCATGTTTCCCTTGGATCAATCGCCCCTTTATGAGAGGCTTCTAAAGCAGGAATTATTTTATGAGGCTCCACCATGATGGGCTTTGAACATGCCCTTCCTTTTATTTCTTTGAATTATTTATGTTTTAAGTTTACGTCCAAAGTCACTTAAATTAATGAGAATAATGTCATTAGAGAATAATGATCACAAGATTTGATAAGGTGATGGACGCCTATTATATTAACTTCAGCATCTGTTTCTATAACTTGTTTTGACTATAAGACACTCAGAAACTCCTGATCCATTCAGACAGGTAGCTGCAAAGAGTAATTTTTAGAACTTTTTAATGGAGGGAGAATTTATATACAGTGAAATGCATAAGCATTAAGTGTACAATCCAATGATCTTTTATAAAGGTGTGTACCCATGTAACTAACACCCCAATCAAGATATAGATGCCTATCTGTGTGGCTGACTTTGGGGTGAGGGATAAATGCTTTTGGCAGTGTGCAGGTAAGCCACTTTTCAGTCAGAAAATCATCCTGAGAGGGCTGCTTAAGAGCTGTGAACCAGGCAGGGCCCCCAATCCCAGTCTGAACAGTAGCCCAAAGTGTTAGAGAAACAGTCCCAGTCAGGCACAGCTGGGGAGCCCCACTCCAGCTCTGTGAACTCAGGCACCATCCCTGAAGCCGGAACACCAAGGGGACGGTGGGCACCACAGTTACAATGACGCGGGGCGGCATTCTGTATGCGGTGGGGCAGGCCTAGCCCAGGGAGAAGGGGCCGGAGCTCCTTTTCCCAACGTGTGCTCTCCTTGGGTCAGTAGTGAGGTTGTTATGAGAGTGTAACCTGAGCCGGGTAATGTGTGTAGGATCTGTGGCTTTCTTGTGTCCCTGCTATGTTCATTAGTATTAGGAGTGTGATGGATTGGCAACACGTGTGCGCTCTGAGCCTTAAACCAGCCCTGAGAGTTTAGCACTCTATTAGTTACACATCACAGAAACCCAGGGGATGTTTACTCAAAAAGAGGATCACTTACCAGAGGAAAACATGCTAATTCATTCCTGATACCGTCTGGGGAGAGGGACACCCCATCGGCCAGGGAGTGGTGTAACCCGTCATCCAAGACAGAGGTGCAGTGAGGGGCTGGCGGGAAACTACAGAAAGCCCCAGCTCCCCCCGGCCTGGAAACCCTGAAATCTCATATCCTCAGTTGTTCCTACATGAACCCCTCCAAGACAGAAGTTCACAGAAGGCTCTGTGTTGACATTTCCATTCATTACCCTGTTCCAGAAGCAGGGAACCCTCAGCCCCATCTCTCCCACACCCTGGCCAGGCCACAGAGAAGGGAACTCCCACTCTGCCCTCCTTCTCACCAGATTTTCCACCAGCTGCTGCCTCTCAGGCCTGGACCAGCTGTATCTACTCCCACCTCAGCCCAATAGGTAGCAAAAGGGCCCAGAAAGGATGTCTCAAATCCTGGAGCTCCTCTGAAGCAGGTGACATTACTGTCCTTTCTTTTTTTTTTTTAAATGTAGAGTACTTTGAGAAGATAAATGCCAAGTTCCCTTCTCACTCTAAGTTTCCAGCGTCTTAATGTTGTCAAAGCAATTTTGTAGACGTGAGGAAAATACAGCTGTGGCTAAAATATCAATGAATCCACGAATGGTACTGGCTTCAAATTATCCTGTATAATTGGTATGTAATATCTACTAAGAATATAGACTATACACACACACACACACACACACACACACACACACACATTTGGGCAGTGGTGTGCTGGCAAATGTTTAACAACTGGCTGGGGTGGGGGGAGCCCCGATTTGCAATGCCTGATAGTTTCTGGGGTGTAAATACTCCCACCATAAACGAATTTTGAGCAACCAATCTGATCTCACTGAACTCCAAGTTGGGAAGAGATGTTCACAACTGGTCCTCCCAAGCCAGTAGGAACAGGTGCCAGCACACCGTTAGAAGCTGGATAAATACAACTAAATAAAAATCACCCATTTCCTATTTTCTGCAAAGTTTGTTCTCCTCCTCTCCTTTCTGTCACTGTCCCCACATCTCAGGGTAGTGGTGAAGATCTGGGACCCTAAGTCAGCATATCTGGTTCAAACCCTAGCTCTGCTAGTATGAAATCCTGGGTGAATTCCTTTGTCTTTCCTTGTCTACAAAATTGAGACTTTTTAAAAGAGGTTCTACTCCATAGGGCTGTCATGTGGATTAATGAACTTACTTAGTACTCTCTACAACAGTGACACTCTTCAGTGAGCATCGGGATCCCCTACAGGGCTTGCTAAGACATAGATGGCTGGGCCTCATCCCCAAAGTTTCCAATTCAGTAGGTCTCAGTTGTGGTCTGAGAATGTACACTTCTAACAAGCTTCCGGGTGAGGCCTGAGTTTACATTTCTAGCAAATTCCTAGGTGGTGATGATATGGTTGGTTCAGAGCTCACACCTGGAGAAGCAGTGCCCTAAGGGTTTCAGGATGGTGCCTAGAATCCATTAAATATATTGGCTGTTGTATTGTCAGTTCTAAGAGGTCAGAGCCATTGCTTCTAAATAAAGACCATACCAGGAAGACCCCAGGCGCTTCCTAAAGGAACATACTATCTCAGAGGGGGTTCTCAGGATCTATGAGCAACTTCAGCTGCCCTCAAGCAAGGAATAGCAGGAGAGCACCCACTCTTCCCTTGCTGCTCCCTCCTTCAGTCAGCAAGGCAAGCCCCAGCCCCCCACCCCGAGGGTCTACTGTGGGCCAGCTTGGACAGAGGAACATCAGGTAGGGCTAAAAGACAAATACATTAGAGAGGCAGGAAGCAAAAACAATTACCTCCTGACGTCACCAGCCAAAAGGAGAATCCCCTGAAAGGCAGCTGTCCTTCCATCAGGCATTCAAGTTTGCCTAGTGGCTTGTTTTTCAGTAGTTGATCATATGTATGCCTGGAGAGCACTAATATTTATTGGTAATGACGGGGGCTGATAGCGGCCATGCTTAGAATCAGACCTTACTGAATCGTACGTGAAGCACAGAATTCCTCTGCTGTGTCATTAATCCTTCATAAATCTCCCATTTTGAGTTTCACACCACACTGAGATCAAAATTATGTAACTTCTTACACTCACCTCTCATTACAATTACTAATGCTCTAAGTGCCCTGTGTTCACTGCATAACTAAGAGGGGAAGTACGAATGGTTAAATCTCAAAGGCTTTTTAGGTCAATTATGTTAGTTTATCAAGTAATTGTTTTTTGCTAAAATACAGCACACAAGCCACATGCTATGGTCAGGCCACAGGGCAATGAAAGCTTAATGCTTAAACTACACATGGAAAAGTAGGACTCGCCCACTGAGAAAGAGGATGTTTATGGCCTCCCTCATTCCCACGTGAACTGTCCGGACAGTAGTTCCCAGCATTGGCAAGTTGGGACTCATGCTCTGTTTGGTTATGTAACAACTAGCACCATCCCTGCCCCACACACAGCCACCATGGGAAACACAGAAGATATTGAAAACCCAGATGGGAAACCCTGGAGAGGCAGGCCCTTCAGATCTTCCATGGAACTAGTCTTTTGAAGCCTCAATATTCTGATTTTCGGATATACCCAGAAGAGGCCTGACCTAACATTTCCATCTCACTTAAGGGCTAATTTTCTTCCCTTTGGTGTAATGCAGTTGCACACCGGTGCCAGCACAAACATTCCCACTGTGCACAGGCCCCCTAATTCAACCCTAAGAGCCAGCTTTGCACGAGCCAAGATACACTGACTCTGGCCTTCTCTTTCCCACATTTTTCACTGAGAAGGCAGTGAAGCTCATTTCACTATCGTAACAACCTCTTCTTCCCCCAGCATTTACATCAGCTACTTTTCTCCTCCCCTGCCGTCTTCATAGTCTTCACAAAGGGAGCATGGAGGGAGGAAGAAGCAGAGTGAGGCTTCTGCCTGTTTGTTGCTCAATCCCATAGAACAAAGGTGTGACGCCAAAAGTGTTGGAACTGTATCATACCCTTCACACTATGAACTAATCATATGACTGAAAAATTCTCTAAAGTAAATATTGAGAGAGGTGTAAACTAGCCAGCAACACAAAACAAGAGAAATTTTCCCACCTCGTGTATTAGGTGCCTGTCTTTCCCCTCTGTTACTAGTATTCACATTCTTATGGCTTATAAATTAAAAAGTCAAAGGGAAAGTTCAACAGATTTGACCACCTGGATATTAAACCAATAGAAGGGGGCTTCCCTTGTGGTGCAGTGGTTAAGAATCTGCCTGCCAATGCAGGGGACACGGGTTCAAGCCCTGGTCCGGGAAGATCCCACGTGCTTTGGAGCAGTTAAGCCCGTGCGCCACAACTACTGAGCCTGCGCTCTACAGCCCGCGAGCCACAACTACTGAGCCCGTGTGCTGCAACTACTGAAGCCCACGTGCCTAGAGCCTGTGCTCTGAAACAAGAGAAGCCACTGCAGTAAGAAGCCTATGCACTGCAACAAAGAGTAGCCCCTGCTCGCGGCAACTAGAGAAACCCTGCGTGCAGCAAGAAAGACCCAACACAGCCAAAAATAAATAAATAAAATAAATAAATTTATTTTTAAAAAATAAAAATAAAACAATAGAAGGAAAAAGGGAAGGAGGGTAGGCAGGAAAGAGAAAGAATGAGGAAATTCTTAAAAATAACAGACTAGGGAAAACATTTACAGCAAATAGGATAAAGGGCTAATAACTCTGTAAGATATAAGTGTCATTTCATTGATAACAGAACACAGTAGGGAACAGAACTCACAAAATAATAAATTCAACCAGTAATCAAAAACAGTAAAACAGTCATTGGAAATCCAAAAAAATGCAAAATTAAAATATCAAGATACCATATTTATCTGGTAAAGTAGCAAAAAATATTTTATGTTAGCACCCAAAGCCAGTAAGGGTAGTGTGAAACTGGCACTCAAACATTGTTGGGAGCATTAGAAATTGGTACAAATCTTGGGCAAAGAAGTTTAGAATTACATATCAAATGCCATAAAATTATTCATTCGCATTGATACAGAAATCCCACTTCTAAAAGAGTAAATAACCCAAAAGAAAGGAAAAGCTATACACACACAAATATACTCAAAGTAACATTTATAATTTTTTTAAAAGGAAGCAACCTAAAAGTCCAACGATAGGAAACAGCTAAGAAAACCATGGTATGTTCATCCATTCATTTATTCAACAAGCATTTATTAATCACCCTCGATGTGCTAGTGAATCCTTTCCCAGTGTTAAATTCTAAGGATAATCAATAACAGATAAGAGAGATAGAATATACATTTAGATTTGTTCCCTTTAAATCAAGAAATGTCAGTCTTTGGTGGACCATGTATAGCATGGACCATGTATAGGCATGTATTGATATATCACTCCCAAATCATCAGGAAATAAAATGCCCAGTGTACAGTTAGAAAGGCTATCATCAAAAAGATAATAGATAACACATGTTGGCCAGAATGTAGAGGAAAAGGAACCACTGTGCACTGTTATTGGGAATGTAAATTGATACAGCCGCTATGGAAAACAGTATGGAGGTTCCTCAAAAAATTAAAAGTAGGAATACTATATGATCCAACAATTCCACTTCTGGGTATTCATCTGAAGAAAATGAAAACACTAACTTGAAAAGGTATCTGCAGGCCCATGTTCATTGCAGCATTATTCACAATAACCAAGATATCAGAACAACCTAACTGCCCATCAACAGATGAATGGATAAAGATTATGTGGTATATGCACACAATGGAATATTATTCAGCCATGAGAAAGAAGGAAATTCTGCTGTTTGTGATGACATGGATGAACCTTGAGGGCATTAGGCTAAGTGAAACAAGACAGAGAAAGACAAATACTGTACGATCTCAGATGTAGAATCTAAAAAAGCTGAACTCATTGAAATAGAGAGTACAATGATGGTTACCGGGGTGGGGAGTGAGGGAAATGGGGAGATGCTGATGAAAGGGTACCAACTTCCAGTTAGAAGATGAACAAGTTCTAGGGATCTGATATACAGCATGGTGATTATAGATAATAATACTGTATTATATACTTGACAGTTGCTAAGAGAGTAGATCTTCAATGTTCTCACCACAAAAAAAGACGTGATGTGTTGGAGGTGTGAGCAAATGCTATGATGGTGATTATTTTGCAATATATTAAGTGTTTTCAAATCAATGCATTGTACACTTTAAACTTATACAGTGTTATATGTGAATTATATCTCAATAAAGCTGGAAATAAATAAAAATAAAACGAAATAAGAGAAACTTTTAAATAAAGTGCCCAGCGTGACTATCAAGGAAACTGATGGCAATTGTCCTTGAGGTCTACTTAACTATTTAGGGCATCTGGATGTGAGCCTTGGAAAAATCATGGGAGACAGCTATGTGAAGGGCTCCCATTAGCCCAGAATTCACAGTCCACTGCTTTAAGAACTTGAACTTAAGTGTACAGAGCCCCTGGACCTGAGCAACCACTTGCCTTCAGAGAGCCCTTATAAATGTTTACATGACACCTGGGTCTTGGGGGGCAGCAGAAGTGACAGGCAGAAACCGATGAAATGACTTTGCCCCCCAATGGGACTCCTTTCCTCAAACGCATTCCCTTATTATGTGCCCGTCACTGCACCCCCCAGGTCTTTGGAGGCCCCACTCACTGTCCAGGAAGAAAGTCAAGGAACATTGAGTGTGGTGGGAGGGAAGCAAGCCATGGGCAGGAAAGCTGACCTGCCTGGGGACCCTGGGCTGCTGGGTTCCCTGAGCTGGCCAAAGAGAGCTCTTCCGGCTGCACCACTTGCCACTGGCCTCTGAGAGCAGCACCCATCTCCCTGGCAGAGAGGGCTGCTCCTGGCTGTGAATCAAGGTATCAGTTAAGATGCCCCCCTCTAAAGAAGCCACTTTCCCAACACTCCCTAAGAGCTAAGATATTTTTTCAATAGGAGATAACCCTTCATTTCACAATTAGAGATAAGGCTTAAAATGGATACCCCTGGCAGACATAATAACACTAAATTAAGTATTACTATAATACTTGCTACGTGCCAGATATTATTCTAAGTGTTCTTTGTACGGTAACTCATTTAATTCTCACAATAAACCTGTGAGAAAGTACTATTATGCTCAATCCCACTTTACACATGAGGAAACATAACATAAAGATATCAAGTCACTTGTCAAGTTTACACAATAATGGGTTGCCTTTTGACCCAGCGATCCCACTTCTAGGAATAAATGAACCTGCAGGAATGAAAAATTCTATATACAAATATATTTGTGGTGTCATCATGTAATAACATGGGAAGAAGTTGGAAGAAAACTAAAATGAGTAACAAGGCAAGAAAAGCTAAGTAAATGCATTCATTTATTATGGGATTTGGACACAGGCAGGCTAGCATATTAACCACTACACCACCCTGCCTCCTTAGAAAGAGACTAACCACCAAAATCTACACATGGGTAGATGGCTGGTATACAGAGCCCTTCCTGGAAGCAGTTTGAAAATGAGGGAGAAACTAATGCCTGAAGGATGGGGGATGTTGTGGTGACGATTAGGATCAGGGCTCAGGCAACACATTGTGCTAACCTCACGTTTTCCTATACTGGGTCCAGGTGCCACGTTCCTTCCCAGAATCAAACTCCTTACCTCTCCCTCCTCCTCTTCTTCAAAATCAAAAATAAACAGGTACTAATCTAGGTATTGACCTAATTTTTTTAAGGAAATAATTGTGTTTTTATCCTCCCCAAAAGCCTCAGAACCACTAAGCCAATCTAAACCAAAACGAAACTTCTATCCACTGCTCAGCATTGGTAAAAGAACTTGTTAACAGCTTTTGGTGTGGCCATTGATCAAAAGTCTCAACATGCTAAGTGAAGTAAGCCAGACAGAGAAAGGCAAATATCATATGATATCGCCTATATGTGGAATCTAAAAAAGAAAAAAAAATGATACAAGTGAACTTATTTATAAAATGGAAACAGATTCACAGACATAGAAAACAAGCTTATGGTGACCAAATGAGAAAGGTGAGCAGGATAAATTAGGAGTTTGGGATTAACAGATACACATGACTATATATAAAACATCAATTGATAACCAACAAGGTCCTACTGTATAGCACAGGGAACTATACTCAATATTTTATAATAACCTATGAGGGAAAAGAATCTGAAAAGGTATGTATGTGTATATATATATATATATATACACATACATACCTTTTCAGATTTTATATATATATGTAACTACTTATATATATAACTAAATCACTTTGCTGTATACCTGAAACTAACACAACATTGTAAATCAACCATACTTCAATTTAAAAAAAGCACTGTCAAGATGAGCTACCCCACAGCCTAGCAGCTTCCCACTATTCCAGGCCACTGAGCAGTGCCCCTGAAGTGGGTTTCCTCATATTCCAAACCCCTTCAGTCATGCCAGGGTCCGGCAGGGGCACAGAGCACAGAGAGGACTGATGTGCCATCTGCAGTGGCCTCAGCCACACCTCCCGCCCGCCCGCCCGCCCGGCTGGAGCGTGAACCTGCGGGCACAAACGTGCACTCTCCTTCCCTGGTTTGTCTCTGTCTTACCTCCTCCGTGGTTCTCACTGCTGAAAAGCCCAGCCTCCCCTAAGGTTCTGCTGAGACGTGTCTATGGATACGGTGAGGCCTTCCTGAGCTTCTGCTCCCATATGACTTTGGGCATTTTTCCCTTTTACTTTTGAAAAGACCTTTCCTAATTCTTTAATTTAACATCCAAGGATGTGGACAAAGTTATTTGGCACAGAAATCAAGGGCTATCCTGGATTAAATACTGTGGACTCCTGGCATTCCCAGTTTTGACATTCACGGTTCCAGCTCTCTGAGGAATCTTGAAGGTCAGGACTTGTGGACAATTGTGTTTGGGGGCTGGGCAACTTGAATCAGACTCACTGCATGGCTGGTATGGAAGCGAGCCCCTTAATTATGGTGAGTGAGCTCAGCTGAGCACCCAGTGGGGCACCTCAGCTCAGCCGTGTGGCTCTCTTCTCAAAATCTAGAATGTGTTTTATGGAAGAAGGAAGCATACTGATGATACACATGGGCCTCTCGTGAAGGTCTTGGAATGTATCTGCAGAATGTCATGGGTCAGCCTTCTCTCTCACTATCATAAAGCAACCAGGAACTATATCCTTAGCACAGCTGGGAATAATAGATTTGGTTCTAGGAGCTGTGTTCACAGTGCAGTCTGCAGGGACCAGTCAGTAAGTCAGCATGCAGAGGTCCCACCAAGTCAGGAATTCTGTCCTAAGCAAAGGAGTCAGAAAAGCAATGGGCCCCACGCCTTCCTCTGGGAACTTGTGGGACCAGCAAAGAAAAGGCAGCCAGAAAGGAAAAAGAAAGTGTAAGCTAACAACAAAGACTAACCCCTTGTCCGTGAGGGATAACATTTTCTGAGGTATCTCAAGGCACAGGTTTGGTGTCAGACATGAGTTAATGTCCCAGCTCTGCCATTATTGGTTATGTAATCTCTCTAAGCCTCAGTTTCCTTATCTGAAATGGGGATAACAAAAGTGCCTTCCTCTTTGGGTTCTTATGAAGATTCAAGAAGATCTGTGTGAACTGCTTAGCACAGTGTCTGGCAGCTAGCAAACACCTGATTAACATTAGACAGTATTTTTGTTATTTTACTGCTAGAGAATGACGGAAATTAGAAGTTTCCTGACTGCCTAAACCACCATTTTCTCCTTCACTTGCTTTCAGCTTAGAGGTTATTTTCCTGGCCTCCTGGGTCCTTCTCCTGTGGGGTCAGAGTGGCCTCCAGCGGCCATCCTCTAAGCCTATAGGACATACTTTGCCCATCTTGGGTAACTTCACTCTTTGTCAGAAGAGAATCAAAGAGGCCAGAGATGGCCCATCTGGTCAGACTGCTCACTAATAAAAGCCAGGATGGTGCAGAAGAAAGAGACAACTTTTCAGAAATGTGATAGACCCCCTCCTGTGATGAACAAAACATCTGTTTGTTCCATCTTGCAAATTTGGGAATGCTGGGTCTGAGAGCTGTTTTTTCTGACAGCATTAGATGGAATACTGTTTCTAGGCTCACACAGGGTGTCTTTTCAACTCCAAATGTAAACATTTAGCTCCAAGAATGGAAGAAATACCAGGTTGCAGTGGCAAGCAATTACTTGGTGTTTCTTTAAGAGATGCCCTGGTTTGGGACTACTTGAGGGTAAGTTAACTCTTGAACAATACCTGATACAGCTTGGAAGGAGCAAAAGTTTTAAAAATGAGCTTGGAAGAAAATAACCATAAGACAAATATTTGACAATGGACTTGTAACTAAAATATGTAAAGAACTCCTACAACTCAGTAATAAAAAGACAAGTAATTCAATTTAAAGAAAAATGAGTAAAAGATTTTAAGACACGTCACCAAAGAAGATATACAAATTCCTAATGAGCACTTGAAATGATGCTTAATCATTAGTCATGAGTGAAATGAAAATGAAAACCATGATGAAATATCATCATATACCTATTAGAGTAGCTAATTTTTTACATTTGACAACACCAAGTGTTGGTGATGTGGAGTAACTGGAACTCTCACCCATAAGGATGAAAAATGGTAACATTTTGGAAATCATTTTGGAAGTTGCTTATAAAGTAAATCATCTACTGGCCATAGGACCCAGCAATTCCACTTCTGGGTATTTACTCAAGAGAAAGGAAAACATATGTCTACATAAAGACATCTACATGAATGCTCATAGCAACCTTATTCATAATAGCCCAAACTGGAACTAAAACAAATGTTCATCAATAGGCAGATGGATAAACGAAGTGTGATATGGATGTGATATGTGATATATCCCCACAATGGAATACTGCTCAGCAGTGCAAAGAAATGAACTAATACACAGGACAACATAGTTGAACCTGAAAAACATTATGCCCAATAAACTAAGTCAGACACAGAAGACTCCATATCATATGCTTCTATTTACATGACACTAGAAAGACAAATGGAATGTACAGCGACAGAGGCAGGATAGTGGTTGCATGGGGCTGGGAGTGATTGACTGGGAAGAGACATAAGAAAGTCAGTGATTCCTGGGCTTCCCTGGTGGTGCAGTGGTTAAGAATGCACCTGCCAATGCAGGGGACATAGGTTCGAGCCCTGGGCTGGGAAGATCCCACATGCTGTAGAGCAACTAAGCCTGTGCACCACAACTACTGAGCCTGCGCTCTAGAGCCCATGAGCCACAACTACTGAGCCCATGAGCCACAACTACTGAGCCCGTGTGCCACAACTACTGAAGTCCACGTGCCTAGAGCCCATGCTCCACAACAAGAGAAGCCACCAAAATGAGAAGCCCACGTACGACCACGAAGAGTAGCCCCCGCTCGCCACAACTAGAGAAAGCCTGCGCACAGCAATGAAGACCCAACGCAACCAAAAAATAAATACACAAATAAATTAAAAATTTTTTAAAAGTCAGTGAGTCTCAATCTATGTATCTCTTTGGCGGAAGAAATATGCATCAATATTCCTTATCAAACACTTCTTACCAAATAAGAAAGACAAAAAAAAATGTCGCTAGTGAGAATTTAGTCTAAGAATAGATTTTTTTCCTATTATCCAAGGTGAAATAATAATAGAGAAAGGTTATATGATGTGTATTCTTTGCCAGAGCCCTTTCTGGACACTTCAGGTATTTAATCCTCTCAGGAGCCTGTGAGGTACATACTGGTATTATCCTCATAGTTGAGGAAACTGAGGTGCAGAGTGGATGCCTCGCCTAGTAAGTGTCTCAGCTGGTAAGTGGCAGAACAAGGATTTGGACACAGGCAGCGGCTCCAGGAATCCTGCTTCCTTAACCATCTTGCGGTATTGCCTCTTGGGGCAGATCACGTTTTGGTCCCAGAGACTTTAAGTTCCCAGAATTAAGAAGATCTCCGAGGAACAGAAGCAGCGCTGAGTAGCTCTAGGTGGCAGAGCAGGGGCACTGCCCAACAGGGATAAATAGATTTTCCTGCTGAGAAGAGTTTCTGAAACAGAATGGGCAACTCTGCTCACAGGAACAGGAGAATGGATTCAAATAACCTCTGAAAGCCCCTCCCCATCCCTTGCCTGGCTGGAGATCATAAGAAAGCGGATTTGTGTGTCTGGTAAAGGCAACACATACCTGGGCCACATACCAAGCTCCAAACTAGTTCATCCAACAAGGGGCATGAAAAAACACTCGAGAACAAACTGTGAGAAAGGAAAGGTCTACCACATCCCCAGGGTGCAGAAAACAGCCCATGTGATAGAGGTGGCATCTGGCGACTCCTTTGTGTGCAGAGGAACTGAGCAGGAAAATGAGAAAAGAAACTTGGTGCTCACTTTGGCAGGAGCATTCGAAGCTCCTCTTCAGCTAATCCCTAAGGGCAGGACCAAGGGAGGTTAACCTCAGGGCCAGGCATCATTACACAACATGAGTCACAACTACCTAATGACCCTTAACAGCCTCCTTCCCTCCAACCTGAGGTTTACAATCTTGGGGTACTTTTCAGACACAGTCTTGCACACATTGTATATTTTTTATTTCCCACTAGAATGAAAACTCCATGAAGGCAGGGACCCTGCTTAAACCTCTGTGTATCCACCTCAGCATCTACTATACATTAGTAACAGAACATATTTGATGGATGAAAAGAAGAAAAGAAAGAAGGAAGAGAAGGAGGAAGGGAAGGAGGGAGGGAGAAAATGAGTGAAGAAATGAATGAATCCATATTTTCTTAAAATACTAATGACAAGCAACTATACCCCAATAAAAAAAATACTAATGACAGTAACCAGAAATGATATTTAGAAGCAAACTTCCCCAGGCTGCTAAGATCTCATGCTTCACGATGTTAAAACATCCTTGATGGCTTTACATCTTTTTAGAGGCCCTGCTGCTTCAGCACCAAATGATGACTTTTTTTCCCTATATTGTTAGTCTGCCATTCTAACACTGGTTAATAGATAACTCTTTGGATTGTCATCAATGAATGATATTTTCCAGGTGCTGAATGTTGGATAAATACATTTGTCTTACCAGAAAGCTCAAGAGGTTTGGGGGTTTTTTTTAATGGGAAACTATAAAACTCCAAATGGATTCGCTTCTGCTAGGTCCATCCTCTTCTACCATCCTTATCCTGGTTTGAGTAACTAGGTCCAGATGAACTGTAACGTTAGTTAATTTCTCTCTGGGCCCTGATTTCCTATGAGAAAGGAAGCTGAATGACATTTCAAAAGAGCTTTCTGAGATTTATGCTTTTGTATCCGTGGAGGTCTTTCAAGAGCCCGGCATTTTCTCATAACCTGTGGAAGCTCCTTTTGTCTGCCTTTGAACCTATTTATTAGCTGGACAATATTTTTAGGCAAACTGAAAAAAGCAACAGTCTCTAACTAGAAATAGAGAGGAGTTAGGAAAAGTAATAAATCATTAATGGATTTCCAGGTAAGAAATGGTTTCACTTGAAAAAAATTATACACACACACACACACACACACACACATATATACATATATATATGACTACATATATGTGTGTGTATACATATATAGAGAAAGGCATCTATCCTTTTAGTACACTAAAATAACCCTAGTTTTCCCATACTGCGTTACAGGGAACACAGATATTTTTTTATGTAGTGCAACACACAAACTTTTAAACTTCAAGTTAAATGCAATCCTACATGAGTCAACATCACAACTCACCCTGCCAGGCCCTTGTGACATGCAGAGCACAATGCTGGCACTGAAGCAGACAAACAAACATAAGACTCTGGCCCTGCTTTGAAGAGCTTACTGTCTTCATAGAGACACTCAAAATGTGCATATAAATCTGATTGTATCAGTCCCCTTCTGAAAGCCCTAAAATGGCTTCCCACTGCACTCGGGACGGAAAGTCAAAACATGTAGCACATCCCACTAAGTCTTTTATTCTCATCTCATCCATCACTCTCTGCATGTTCACCCAGGCACATGGGGCAGGAGCCGGGAGGGCTTCTTCACTTCTTCAAATATACCAAGTTCATTCTGACCCCAGGCCCTTAGCACCTGCTGTTCCCTCTTCCTAGAACCTTCTTCCTCCCACTATTCCTCCTTCAAGTCTGTCACATAGTCAGTGTATTAGTCAGAGTTTTCCAGAGGAACAGAACCATATAAGATTTATTACAGGAATTGGCTCTCGAGGTTACAGAGGCCAGAGTCCCATGAACTGCTCTCTGCTGAGCTGGAGGAGCCGGAAAGGCGGTGGTGTAATTCAGTCCAAGTCCTAGAGCCTGAGAGCCAGGGGCTAATGGCCTACGCCTAAGTCCAAAAGCTCGAGAACCACCATCACCCCTGTCCAAAAGCAGGAGTAGATGGATGCCTGCGATCAAGCAGAGAAAGCGTGAATTTACCCTTCCTCTGCCTTTTTTTTTTTTTTACATCTTTATTGGAGTATAATTGCTTTACAATGGTGTGTTAGTCTCTGCTTTATAACAAAGTTATACATATACATATGTTCCCATATCTCTTCCCTCTTGCGTCTCCCTCTCTCCCACCCTCCCTATCCCACTCCTCTAGGTGGTCACAAAGCACTGAGCTCATCTCCCTGTGCTATGCGGCTGCTTCCCACTGGCTATCTATTTTACGTTTGGTAGTGTATATATGACCATGCCACTCTCTCACTTTGTAACAGCTTGCCCTTCCCCCTCCCCATATCCTCAAGTCCATTCTCTAGTAGGTCTGTGGCTTTATTCCTGTCTTACCCCTAGGTTCTTCATGACATTTTTTTCCTTAAATTCCATATATATGTGTTAGCATACGGTATTTGTCTTTCTCTTTCTGAATTACTTCACTCTGTATGACAGACTCTAGGTCCATCCACCTCATTACAAATAGCTCAATTTCATTTCTTTTTATGGCTGAGTAATATTCCATTGTATATATGTGCCACATCTTCTTTATCCATTCATCCGATGATGGACACTTAGGTTGTTTCCATCTCCGGGCTATTGTAAATAGAGCTGCAATGAACATTTGGTACATGACTTTTTCTGAATTATGGTTTTCTCAGGGTATATGCCCAGTAGTGGGATTGCTGGGTCATATGGTAGTTCTATTTGTAGTCTTTTTAAGGAACCTCCATACTGTTCTCCATAGTGGCTGAACCAATTCACATTCCCACCAGCAGTGCAAGAGGGTTCCCTTTTCTCCACACCTTCTCCAGCATTTATTGTTTCTAGATTTTTTGATGATGGCCATTCTGACTGGTGTGAGATGATATCTCATTGTAGTTTTGATTTGCATTTCGCTAATGATTAACGATGTTGAGCATCCTTTCATGTGTTTGTTGGCAGTCTGTATATCTTCTTTGGAGAAATGTCTATTTAGGTCTTCTGCCCATTTTTGGATTGGGTTGTTTGATTTTTTGTTATTGAGCTGCATGAGCTGCTTGTAAATTTTGGAGATTAATCCTTTGTCAGTTGATTAGCCAGACTCATCAAGGAAAAAAAAAGGGAGAAGACTCAAATCAATAGAATTAGAAATGAAAAAGGAGAAGTAACAACTGACACTGCAGAAATACAAAAGATCATGAGAGATTAATACAAGCAACTCTATGCCAATAAAATGGACAACCTGGAAGAAGTGGACAAATTCTTAGAAATGCACAACCTGCCAAGACTGAACCAGGAAGAAATAGAAAATATGAACAGACCAATCACAAGCACTGAAATTGAAACTATGGTTTAAAATCTTCCAACAAACAAAAGCCCAGGACCAGATGGCTTCACAGGCGAATTCTATCAAACATTTAGAGAAGAGCTAACACCTATCCTTCTCAAACTCTTCCAAAATATAGCAGAGGGAGGAACACTCCCAAAGTCATTCTATGAGGCCACCATCACCCTGATACCAAAACCAGACAAAGGTGTCACAAAAACAGAAAACTACAAGCCAATATCACTGATGAACATAGATGCAAAAATCCTCAACAAAATAGTAGCGAACAGAATCCAACAGCACATTAAAAGGATCATACACCATGATCAAGTGGGGTTTATTCCAGGAATGCAAGGATTCTTCAATATATGCAAATCAATCAATGTGATACACCATATTAACAAACTGAAAACTAAAAACCATATGATCATCTCAATAGATGCAGAAAAAGCTTTTGACAAAATTCAACACCCATTTATGATAAAAACCCTGCAGAAAGTAGGCATAGAGGGAACTTTCCTCAACATAATAAAGGCCATATATGACAAACCCACAGTCAACATCTTCCTCTGCCTTTTTGTTCTATTCAGGACCTCAAGGGACTGGGAGATGCCTATCCACCTCAGAGAGGGCTCAATTCACCAATTCAAATGCTAATCTCTTCCAGAAACACCCTCACAGACACACCCAGAAACATTGTTTTACCAACTACCTGGGCATCCCTTAGCCCAGTTAAGTTGACACAGAAAAATTAACCATCACACTCAGAAAAGCCTTCCCCCAGTTAATCAGGCTCTTTGCTATCCTATCTTGTTGCACCTTTTAATTTTCTTTCTTCGTAATAGTTATCAGTTTGTAGTTTATCTGTATTTATATTTATTTCCAGATTTCTAGCTATTTCCAGATTTCCCCCACTAGACTATAAACTCCATGGCAGCTGAACTCTTTTGTTCCGTGCTAGCCCAAGCACCATGCCTGGCATACAGTGGGTATGCAATAAATATTTGTGGAGTGAATCAGTAACTGAATAAGTACAAACCTTCACTGGCAGCTCAAGACCAGGTAAGATGCTTGATACGGAATAATTCAGTGAAAGGGACAATTCAGCCACATTTTCTCAACTTATTACACATGATTTATCTTAATTTCTTATTTTTCCTTTTGTATTCTTCAGAGACATAGAAACATGTGATCATCGGCTCCACTACTTAGCTGACTTGTCTGATGCAGCTCTGAGCCTTCAGAATATCAAAGATTCTTGCCGGAAAGTCTTCCCTCTGCTGGCTAAACACTCCCTCCTAGCGCTGGTTCTGCTTTCTGCTTTTTAATGTGGGGAGAGTATGGTAAGAAGGTGGATTAAATCAGGAGTTTCTGTAAATTTTCCAGAGGAAAAGCCATTTACAAATTGCAAGTGATTGTTGAACACTGGGCCAAGAGCCAAAACCACAGGTACATAGTCCTTTATATTCATCAGGTTATCATCCAGATATCTCGATGCACTTCATGAACAGTGTCAAGATTTAAGGATTCATCCCAAATTTCAGGAGCGTAGTGGTATTTTTGTCTTTATGCTTAAAGATAGAGATTACCAACCCCCATTTTCCAGAAGAAGAAATAGAAGTGGCATGCCCAAAGTGACATGGTAAGTTCTAAAGAGTATTAAAAAGCAGGCCGAGTGGTGGATGAGCATTGGACACCCAGGAAATCGTCAGGCATTCAGCTGCATTTATGATGTTCCTTTGGGGGAAAGAAGAAGTCATTTTGCTTTAATGACCATAGTGGCAAGAGTCAGCACCCCGTCAGAACCCGCCCCCCCAAGGGAACGGGTTTGGATGGCAAGGCTTCAGTAGAGAGAGCAACACTGCAGGTGCTGGAGCAGTGCAGTCTCTAACTGCCAGACCAGGTGTTTCCTCCCACCATAGAAAACTGGGGTGGGTCTCTTTTGTAATGCAGTAGGCTGCCCACTGCCCACCCCAGTCTTCCACGAAATTATACATATATCACACCAAACTCTTATACTCCTTCCTCTGTACTAAGTCATGAAGACAGCAAAGCCTAACATTCTTGAAGTCACCTCTAACCTAATCCAGGTCCTGGGTGAGAACCCAGGGGTGAGAACCAATACCAACACAAAGAAATACCAAAGGGGTGAGAATCAATACCAACACAAAGAAAATGTCCCAGGAATCAGCAGGCCATGGGTAGGCATGAGGGCATGTAGAACTGAGGGTCCTGGGGTGATTGAGAAGAACTTGATGAAGGGAAGGGACTATTTAGAAGGATGTGGGACAAACAGTGCTGGGACAACTGAATAACCACGTGCAGAAGAATGAAGGCGGGCCCCTTCCTCACACCATACACCAATATTAACTCAAAATGAATCAGACCTAAATGGAGAATGAAATGTAAGAGCTAAGACTATAAAACCCTGAGGAGAAAACCTCTGTGACCTTGCATTAGGCCAAGCCTTCTTAGATACAACACCAAAAGCACAAGCAATAAAAGGACAGATAAATAAATTGGACTTCATCAAAATTAAAAACTTTTGTGCTGCAAACAATACCATCAAGAACTTGAAAGGACAGCCCACAGGATGGGAGAAGATATTTGCAAATTGTATATCTGATAAGAGACTGGTACCCAGAATACATGAAGAGCTCTTACAACTCAATAATAAAAAGATGACACAATTTTAATATAAACAAAAGCATATACCCAGAGAAAACCATAATTCAAAAAGACACATGCACCCCAGTGTTCACTGCAGCACTATTTACAATAGCCAGGTCATGGAAGAAACTTAAATGCCCACCAACAGATGAATGGATAAAGAAGATGTGGTACATATATACAATGGAATATTACTCAGCCATAAAAAGGAACGAAATTGGGTCATTTGTAGAAACGTGGATGGACTTAGAGTCTGTCATACGGAGTGAAGTAAGTCAGAAAGAGAAAAATAAATATCGTATATTAATGCATATATGTGGAAGCTAGAAAAATGGTACAGATGAACCAGTTTGCAAGGCAGAAATAGAGACACAGATGTAGAGAACAAATGTGTGGACACCAAGGGGGGAGAGCAGTGGTGGGGTGGGGGGTGGGATGAATTGGGAGATTGGGATTGACATGTATACACTAATATGTATAAAATACATAACTAATAAGAACCTGCTATATAAAAAAGTAAAATAAAATTCAAAATAAATAAACAAAGGCTCTGATAGTCATTTCTTCAAAGGAGATATACAAATGACCAAAAAGCACATGAAAAGATGCTCAGTGTCATTAGCCATTAAATAAATGAAAATCAAAGTCACAATAAAATACCACTTCACATCCACTATGATGGCTATAATTTAAAAAATAATAATGGAAAGGAAATGGGTGTTTCTGGAGCCAAGTTTCCAGAAGGAAGAGAGGCATGGAGAAGTGAGCCTGACATTCCCCTCCACTTCTCCCCTCAGGCGTTTTCCAATACATAATTGGTGACCAAGAGGCTGAGAAGCTAAACAGGGTTTCTGGAGCTGAGGAGACAAAATCGGGGTTTAGGAGGAGAGGCCCTGTGAAACACCCCAGCTTTTTTTTTTTTTTTTTTGTGGTACACGGGCCTCTCACTGTTGTGGCCTCTCCCATTGCGGAGCACAGGCTCCAGACACACAGGCTCAGCGGCCATGGCTCACAGGCCCAGCCGCTCCGCAGCATGTGGGATCCTCCTGGACCGGGGCACGAACCCGTGTCCCCTGCATCGGCAGGCGGACTCTCAACCACTGCGCCACCAGGGAAGCCCCACCCCAGCTTTTGTTAGGACCCCGTGAAAGCATCTACTCTAGGATTAAGGACAATGGGAATAAGCCAGCTCTCACAAATACAGAAATGGAGCTTCTGATTAGCTCAAATCCAGATTGGATAAAGTAATCCACCCTTAGCCCATCTATCTGACAGAATAAGATCACATGATTGTTAACTTCACATGATTGTTGAAGTTATAAACAAATGGACAAACAAAAAACAGAAGAATCAACAGATAAACTATTAGAATTAATAGGTGAATTTAGTTAGCAAGGTACATGGATAAGAGGCCAAGGTACCATCAACCCCAATCAAAACCCCAACAGGCTTTTTTTTTCCCCTCAAGAAGTTGACAATCTAAAGCTAAAATTTATATGGAAATACAAATGACCATGAAAAGGCAATAAAATCTTAAAGACCAATAAAATCTTAAATGACCATGAAAAGGCAATAAAATCTTAAAGAATAAAACTAAAGGAATTCTATGGCAAGATATCAAGACTGTAAAGCTATAGTAATTAAGACAATGTAATACTGACAAAGGGATAAACAGATTGACCGAAGGACCTAAAAGTAGTCCAGAAACAAACGTTCACACAGTCACATGATTTGTGATGGAACTGCAATGCAAGGAAGAAAAGACAGCCTTTTCAATAAGTGGTGCTGGGTCAACTGGAAACCTATATGAAGAAGAAAAATGAATCTTGACCCTTCATCCCATACACAAAAATCAGTTCCAGATGAATTGTAAATCTAAATATGAAATGTAAAACAATAAAGCTCCTAGATGAAAACGTAGAATACCTACATCACCTTAGATTCACTAAAATTAAGAACTTCTGTTATATAATACATCCAATAATAGACTTGAATTCACAACATATAAAAACTTCTACAAATCAGTAAGGAAAACGACAGATAATCCAATTGTAATGGAAAAAACTGTGAATAGGCACTACATAAAAAAGAATATCCAGATGGTTAATAAACATATGAAAAAGTGCTCAGCATCATTAGTTGTCAGCGGAATGCACATAAAATTGCAGTGAGATAATCACTGAACACCCACCAGAATGGCTAAAATTAGAAAGACTGACAGTACCAGCTGTTGGCAAGTATATGGAACATCTCCAAGTTCCATGCACTGCTGGTGGAAGTATAAATTGCTACAACTCCTTTGGATAACTGTTTGGCAGCATCTACTTAAACTGAACATATGTATACTCTGCCCGAGCAACTCCACTTCTAGGAATATATGTAACAGATAAATGCACATATGTTCACCAAAAGACATATGTAAGAATGTTCACAGAAGCCCTGTTCCTAGTAGCCAAAATCCAGAAATAGCTCAAAGTCCATTAACCATAGAATGGATAAACTATGGTATATTCATACAATAGAATACTATGTAAAATAAACTACAACCACACTCAACAACATGGATGAACGTCACAGGGTCTAACACTGAGTGAAAGGAGCCAGTCACAAAAGAGAGCACACTGTTATGGTTCCATCTTTATGAAGTTCAAAAAAGGCAAAACGAAGCTAGTGTTAGAAGTCAGACTTGGAGTTACCTTCGCTGGGGGAGCTGATGATTGTACGGACGAACAATGTTTTAGGTCTTGATCCAGGTGCTGACAATGAGTGTGTTCATCTTGTGAAAATTCTTTTTGCTATACAGTGATCTGTGCTCTTTTCTGTAGAGATGTTATACTCAAAATCTATTTTTAACTTATTGTTGCTAGATTTTACTAGTTTTGTCTGTGTTTACTTTGTATAAGAACTATGAGGAATGGAGACCTTCAAAATGGCAGAGGAGTAAGACGCAGAGATCACCTTCCTCCCCACAAATACATCAGAAATACGTCTACATGTGGAACAACCCCTACAGAACACCTACTGAACGCTGGCAGAAGACCTCAGACCTCCCAAAAGGCAAGAAACTCCCCATGTACCTGGGTAGGACAAAAGAAAAAAGCAAAAACAGAGACAAAGAATAGAGATGGGACCTGCACTGTGAAGGAGGAAAGGTTTCCACACACTAGAAGCCTCTTCGCAGGCGGAGACTGCGGGTGGCGGGGGGCGGGGGGGGGGTGAAGCTTCGGAGCCGCGGAGGAGAGTGCATCAACAGGGGTGCAGAGGGCAAAGCGGAGAGATTCCTGCACAGAGGATCGGTGCCGACCGGCACTCACCAGCCCGAGAGGCTTGTCCGCTCGCCCGCTGGGGCGGGCGGGGCTGGGAGCTGAGGCTCGGGCTTCGGAGGTCGGATCCCAGGGAGAGGACTGGGGTTGGCAGCGTGAACACAGCCTGAAGGGGCTAGTGGACCACGGCTAGCCGGGAGGGAGTCAGGGAGAAAGTCTGGACCTGCCGAAGAGGCAAGAGACTTTTTCTTGCCTCTTTGTTTCCTGGTGCGCGAGGAGAGGGGATTCAGAGCGCCGCGTAAAGGAGCTCCAGAGACGGGCGCGAGCCGCGGCTATCAGCGCGGACCCCAGAGACGGGCATGAGACACTAAGGCTGCTGCTGCGGCCACCAAGAAGCCTGTGTGCGAGCACAGGTCACTATCCACACCTCCCCTCCCGGGAGCCTGTGCAATCCGCCACTGCCAGGGTCCCGCGATCCAGGGACAACTTCCCCAGGAGAATGCACTGAGGCTGGTGCAACGTCACGCCAGCCTCTAACGCCGCAGGCTTGCGCTGCATCCGTACCCCTCACTCCCCTCAGCCTGAGTGAGCCAGAGCCCCCAAATCAGCTGCTCCTTTAACCCCGTCCTGTCTGAGCGAAGCACAGATGCCCTCAGGTGACATATCACGCAGAGGCGGGTCCAAATCCAGAGCTGAACCCCGGGAGCTGTGCGAACAAAGAAGAGAAAGGGAAATCTCTCCCAGCAGCCTCAGGAGAAGCGGATTAAATCTCCACAATCAACTTGATGTACCCTGCATCTGTGGAATACATGAATAGACAACGAATCATCCCAAAGTGAGGAGGTGGACTTTGGGAGCAACTGTAGACTTGGGGTTTGCTGTATGCTACTGACCAGTTTCTGATTTTTATATTTATCTTAGTTTAGTTTTTAATGCTTATTATCATTGGTGGATTTGTTTATTGGTTTGGTTGCTCTCTTTTCTTTTTCTTTTTTATTACTTAAAAATATTTTTATTTTAATAATATATTTTTAATAACTTTATTTATTTTAATTAAGTTATTTTTTCTTTCTTTCTTTTCTTTTTTCTCCCTTTTCTTCTGAGCTGGGTGGCAGATAGGGTCTTGGTGCTCCAGCTGGGTGTCAGGCCTGTGCCTCTGAGATGGGAGAGTCAAGTTCAGGACATTGGTCCACCAGAGACCTCCCGGCTCCATGTAACATCAAAAGGCGAAAGCTCCCCCAGAGATCACCATCTCCATGCTAAGACCCAGCTCCACACAACAACCAGCAAGCTACAGTGCTGGACACCCTATGCCAAACAACTAGCAAGACAGGAACACAACCCCACCCATTAGCAGAGAGGATGACTAAAATCATAATAAGGTCAAACACACCCCAAAACACACCACCAGACGCAGTCCTGCCCACCAGAAAGACAAGATCCAGCCTCATCCACCAGAACACAGACACTAGTCCCCTCCACCAGGAAGCCTACACAACCCACTAAACCAACCTTACCCACTGGAGGCAGACACCAAAAACAACGGGAACTACGAACCTGCAGCCTGCGAAAAGGAGACCCCAAACACAGTAAGTTAAGAAAAATGAGAAGACAGAGAAACAAACAGCAGATGAAGGAGCAAGGCAAAAACCTACCAGACCTAACAAATGAAGAGGAGATAGGCAGTCCACCTGAAAAAGAATTCAGAATAATGATAGTAAAGATGATCCAAAATCTTGGAAATAGAATGGAGAATATACAAGAAATGTTTAACAAGAACCTAGAAGAACTAAAGAGCAAATAAAAAATGATGAACAACACAATAAATGAAATTAAAAATTCTCTACAAGGAATCAATAGCAGAATAACTGCGGCAGAAGAATGGATAAGTGACCTGGAAGATAAAATAGTGGAAATAACTACCACAGAGCAGAATAAAGAAAAAGAATGAAAAGAATTGAGAACATTCTCAGAGACCTCTGGGACAACGTTAAACACACCAACATTCGAATTATCAGGCTCCCAGAAGAAGAAGAGAAAAACAAAGGGACTGAGAAAATATTTGAAGAGATTATAGTTGAAAACTTCCCTAATATGGGAAAGGAATAAGTCAATCAAGTCCAGGAAGTGCAGAGAGTCCCATACAGGATAAATCCAAGGAGAAACATGCCAAGACACATATTAATCAAACTATCAAAAATTAAATACAAAGAAAACATATTAAAAGCAGCAAGGGAAAAACAACAAATAACATACAAGAGAATCCCCATAAGGTTAACAGCTGATCTTTCAGCAGAAATTCTGCAAGCCAGAAGGGACTGGCAGGATGTATTTAAAGTGATGAAAGGGAAGAACCTACAACCAAGAATACTCTACCCAGCAAGTATTTCATTCAGATTCGACAGAGAAATAAGAACCTTTACAGACAAGCAAAAGCTAAGAGAATTCAGCACCACCAAACCAGCTTTACAACAAATGCTAAAGTATCTTCTCTAGGCAGGAAACACAAGAGAAGGAAAAGAACTACAATAACAAACCCAAAACAATTAAGAAAATGGTAATAGGAACATACATGTCAATAACTACCTTAAATGGAAATGGATTAAATGCTCCAACCAAAAGACACAGACTGGCTGATTGGATACAAAAAGAAGACCCGTATATATGCTGTCTACAAGAGACCCACTTCAGACCTAGGGACACATACAGACTGAAAGTGAGGGGATGGAAAAAGATATTCCAAGCAAATGAAAATCAAAAGAAAGCTTGAGTAGCAATTCTCATATCAGACAAAAGAGACTTTAAAATAAAGACCCTTACAAGAAACAAAGAAGGACACTACATAATGATCAAGGGATCAATTCAAGAAGATATAACAAATGTAAATATTTATGCCCCCAACATAGGAACACCTTGATACATAAGGCAAATGCTAACAGCCATAAAAGGGGAAATCGACAATAACACAATCATAGTAGGGGACTTTAACACCCCACTTTTGCCAATGAATGCATCATCCAAAATGAAAATAAATAAGGAAACACAAGCTTTAAATGATACATTAAACAGAATGGACTTAATTGATATTTATAGGACATTCCATCCCAAAACAACAGAATACTCATTCTTCTCAAGTGCTCATGGAATATTCTCTAAGATAGATCACATCTTGGGTCACAAATCAAGCCTTGGTAAATTTAAGAAAACTGAAATCGTATAAGTATCTTTTCCGACCACAACACTATGAGACTAGATATCAACTACAGGAAAATGTCTGTAAAAAATACAAACACATGTAGGCTAAACAATACACTACTAAATAACCAACAGATGACTGAATATATCAAAGAGGAAATCAAAACATACCTAGAACCAAATGACAATGAAAACATGACGACCCAAAACCTATGGGATGCAGCAAAAGCAGTTCTAAAAAGGAAGTTTAGAGCAATACAATCCTACCTCAAGAAAAAAGAAACATCTCAAATAAACAACCTAAACTTACACTTAAAGCAATTAGAGAAAGAAGAAGAAGAACAACAACAACAAAAAAAACCCAAAGTTAGCAGAGGAAAGAAACCATAAAGATCAGATCAGAAATAAATGAAAAAGAAATGAAGGAAACAATAGCAGAGATCAATAAAACTAAAAGCTAGTTCTTTGAGAAGATAAACAAAGTTGATAAACCATTAGCCAGACTCATCAAGAAAAAAAGGGAGAAGACTCAAATCAACAAGATTAGAAACGAAAAAGAAGTAACAACTGACACTGCAGAAATACAAAGGACCATGAGAGATTACTACAAGCAACTATATGCCAAAAAAATGGACAACCTGGAAGAAATGGGCAAATTCTTAGAAAAGCACAATCTTCTGAACCTGAACAAGGAAGAAATAGAAAATATAAACAGACCAATCACAAACACTGAAATTGAGACTGTAATTACAAATCTTCCTGCAAACAAAAGTCCAGGACCAGATGGCTTCACAGGCGAATTCTATCCAACATTTAGAGAAGAGCTAACACCTATTCTTCTCAAACTCTTCCAAAATATAGCAGAGGGAGGAACACTCCCGAATTCATTCTACGAGGCCACAATCACCCTGATACCAAAACCAGACAAAGATGTCACAAAGAAAGAAAACTACAGGCCAATATCAGTGATGATCATAGATGCAAAAGTCCTCAACAAAATGCTAGCAAACAGAATCCAACAGCATTAAATGGATCATACACCATGATCAAGTGGGGTTTATTCCAGGAATGCAAGGATTCTTCAGCATACGCAAATCAACCAATGTGATAAACCACATTAACAAACTGAAGGATAAAATCCATATGATAATCTCAATAGGTACAGAAAAAGCTTTCAACAAAATTCAACACCCATTTATGATAAAAACCCTCCAGAAAGTAGGCACAGAGGGAACTTACTCAACATAATAAAGGCCATATATGACAACCCCACAGCCAACATCGTTCTCAATGGTGAAACACTGAAACCATTTCCTCTAAAATCAGGAACAAGACAAGGTTGTCCACTCTCACCACTATTATTTAACATAGTTTTGGAAGTTTTAGCATTCAGACAAGAAAAAGAAATAAGAGGAATCCAAATTGGAAAAGAAGTAAAGCTGTCACTGTTTGCGGATGACATGATACTATACATAGAGAATCCTAAAGATGCTATCATAAAACTACTAGAGCTAATCAATGAATTTGGTAAAGTAGCAGGATACCAAATTAATGCACAGAAATCTCTTGCATTCCTATACATTAATGATGAAAAATCTGAAAGAGAAATTAAGGAAACACTCCCATTTACCACTGCAACAAAAAGAATAAAATACCTAGGAATAAACCTACCTAGGGAGACAAAAGACCTGTATGCAGAAAATTATAAGACACTGATGAAAGAAATTAAAGATGAAACAAACAGATGGAGAGATATACCATGTTCTTCGATTGGAAGAATCAACATTGTGAAAATGACTATACTACCGAAAGCAATCTACAGATTCAGTGCAATCCCTATCAAACTATCAATGGCATTTTTCACAGAACAAAAAATTGTGCAATTTGTATGGAAATACAAAAGACCCCGAATAGCCAAAGCAATCTTGAGAAAGAAAAATGGAGCTGGAGGCATCAGGCTCCCGGACTTCAGATTACACTACAAAGCTACAGTAATCAAGACAGTATGGTACTGGCAGAAAAACAGAAATATAGATCAATGGAACAGGTTAGAAAGCCCAGAGATAAACCCACGCACATATGGTCACCTTATCTTTGATAAAGGAGGCAAGAATATACAATGGAGAAAAGACAGCCTCTTCAATAAGTGGTGCTGGGAAAACTGGACAGCTACATGTAAAAGAATGAATTTAGAACACTCTCTAATACCATATATGAAAATAAACTCAAAATGGATTAAAGATGTAAATGTAAGGCCAGACACTATAAAACTCTTAAGAGGAAAACGTAGGCAGAACACTCTATGACATAAATCACAGCAAGATCCTTTTTGACCCACCTCCTAGAGAAATGGAAATAAAAACAAAGATAAACAAACGAGACCTAATGAAACTTAAAAGCTTTTGCACAGCAGAGGAAACCATAAACAAGACAAAAAGACAACCCTCAGAATGGGAGAAAATATTTGCAAGCGAAGCAACTGACAAAGGATTAATCTCCAAAATATAGAAGCAGCTCATGCGGCTCAATATCAAAAAAACAAACAATCCAAAAATGGGCAGAACACCTAAGTAGCCATTTCTCCAAAGATATACAGATTGCCAACAAACACATGAAAGAATGCTCAACATCATTAATCATTAGAGAAATGCAAATCAAAACTACAATGAGATATCATCTCACACTGGTCAGGATGGCCATCATCAAAAAATCTACAAACAATAGATGCTGGAGAGGGTGCGGAGAAAAGGGAACCCTCTTGCACTGTTGGTGGGAATGTAAATTGATACAGCCACTATGGAGAACAGTATGGAGGTTCCTTAAAAAACTAAAAATAGAACTACCATATGACCCAGCAATCCCACTACTGGGCATATACCCTGAGAAAACCGTAATTCAAAAAGAGTCATGTACCACAATGTTCATTGCAGCTCTATTTACAATAGCCAGGACATGGAAGCAACCTAAGTGTCCGTCCACAGATGAATGGATAAAGAAGATGTGGCACATATATACAATGGAATATTACTCCACCATAAAAAGAAACAAAATTGGGTTATTTGTAGTGAGGTGGATGGACCTAGAGACTGTCATACAGAGTGAAGTAAGTCAGAAAGAGAAAAACAAATACCATATGTTAACACATATATATGGAATCTAAAAAAATGGTTCTGATGAACCTAGGGGCAGGACAGGAATAAAGACACAGAAGTAGAGAAGGGACTTGAGGACACAGGGAGGGGGAAGAGTAAGCTGGGACGACGTGAGAGAGTGGCATGGACATATATACACTACCAAATGTAAAATAGATAGCTAGTGGGAAGCAACCGCAAAGCACAGGGAGATCAGCTCTGTGCTTTGTGACCACCTAGAGGGGTGGGATAGGGAGGGTGGGAGGGAGAGGCAAGAGGGAGGATATATGGGGATATATGTATATGTACAGCTGATTCGCTTTGTTATAAAGCAGAAATTAACACACCACTGTAAAGCAATTATACACTAATAAAGATGTTAAAAAGAAAAAAAGAACTATGAGGATAGGGTGCTAATATCTAGTCATGTTAATACATATTTATGTTATAATAAAAATAATTTTAAAGACATTGGTGGGGGACTTCCCTGGTGGCGCAGTGGTTGAGAGTCCGCCTGCCGATGTAGGGGACACGGGTTCGTGCCCCGGTCCGGGAAGATCCCACATGCCGCGGAGCGGCTGGGCCCGTGAGCCATGGCTGCTGAGCCTGTGTGTCTGGAGCCTGTGCTCCGCAACGGGAGAGGCCACAACAGTGAGAGGCCCGTGTACCACAAAAAAAAAAAAAGACATTGGTGGGAAGGTTAATATATTGGTATCATTTTTTAACACTTTGGTTGAATTTTAGATATTACAGCCAAATGATACAAGTAAAATGTTCAGGAATTAAACATCTTAAATTCCCTCCACCTCCCTCCCCCAACCTTCTGTTTTCGTTGTTGTTGTTAGTTATATTTTACTTTGTCATTTTATAACATTTACATCCTATTCAATAATCACAACTTCATGGTTGTTCTTTTTGTTCCAGTTTGAATCATTCACTCCTCACGACCGATTCCTCTTTTATTCAACTTTTTCATTCCTGAATTCGTCAAAGCATGAGACCATCATTCAATATCTGAAATAAAAAAGACATACCTGGAGCAATCGCTCTATTAGGGTCTCTCCCAGCAGACCAGACTCTTGATCTCACCTAGGGATTGGGGGAAGGTGGAGCTTAGGGACATACCTGGATGACAACATTGGGTGAGACAGTTGTTGATTGGCTGGCACTCAGAGATGTGTTTTTTTTTATAAATGTATTTATTTATGTATTTTTGGCTGCTTTGGATCTTCATCGCTGTGCGTGGGCTTTCTCTAGTCGCAGTGAGCAGGGGCTATTCTCCCTTGTGGTGCGCAGGCTTCTCATTGCAGTGGCTTCTCTTGTTGCGGAGGACAGGCTCTAGGTGCGTGGGCTTCAGTAGTTGTGGTATGCGGACTCGGTAGTTGTGGCTCGCAGGCTCTAGAGTGCAGGCTCAAGAGTTGTGGCTCACGGGCTTAGTTGCTCCACGGCACGTGGGATCTTCCCGGACCAGAGCTCGAACCTGTGTCCCCTGCATTGGCAGGTGGATTCTTAACCACTGCACCACCAGGGAAGCCCCCAGAGGTGTGTTTATTGGAGCGAGTCCCTCTCTGCTTGGCCAACTTTCCAAAGGCAGGCAACAGCACCCACCCAATGGTCGGCTTGTAAAAACCTGTTCCCTGAATTCCCGTGCTGTTGGTCCATTGATGGGTTTAAGATCGGGGATATATCTCAAATCTCCTCAAAGTACAATGGATCCATTTTCTTGCCATTTTATCATCTCATTTTTGAGTTCCCTTTTCCTTTGGGTATTTTTTCCTTCTAGACTGAGTTGTTCATTTATCTCTACATGCTCTGTCTCTCTCATTCCTTTCCTTTCCTTTCCTGTAGTATTTTATACATTTACCATGTCATTCCTTTTCATCTTTTCCATGCTTAACATGGGCAATTTCATCCAGATGTTCTACATCAAACAGACTTGCTCCCTGTGAAACAATCATGTATTTTGTTTGGTCCACTTGGTATTTCTACAAAATGCAAATTTGTTACCAACATTTAAAAATTAGGAGGTTCCACATGAAATTCCACAGTTTTAGTTTCTCTTGAAAAACAAATCGTAAGACATGAGAACACTGGACTTACCTTCTCAGATAGCAAGAATCAGCTAGAGACTCTTTACACCGGCAGTTCTTAATCTTCAGTGAGCAGCAGGACCTTCTGGGGAGCTTGTTAAAACAGTGTTTCCTAGGCTCCATCCACAGAGTTTAAGAAATTTGTATTTCTAACAAGTTTCCAGCTGATGCTCATGTTGCTGGGGCCCACACTTTAAGACCCACTGATTAAGGTGAAGTTTCTGCTCTCTAGTTTACCCTGGACCACACCGCTCCCTATGGCCTTACACCTAACCAGCATCACTTATTTATAGCACCTGCCTGGCCCCTGTAGGCAGTTATATTTATAATACCTGTGATCTGGTTGTCCATAGTCCAAACTGCTGTTGGAAGGCTGCAGAGTGTGTATTACCCAATTTTCCCAGCCTAAAGGCACAGAGAGTTCTGATAGGGCCGTGGAGGTTTTTACGGAAGGTCCTCGGCTCCCGTCAACATGAGGTTTTATACACATCCTGTACCAGGAGATGAATCTTACTTCCGTGAGAGGGTATCTGCAGGGGAGCACTCACCAGGTTTTGATGGGTCACTGGGAAACAGCCGATCTGCTGGTTTTCTTGCCTCTGCTGAGGTCTCAAGAACTCACAATGCTCTTCACTTTTCCTTTAGGCTGCTTATTTACTCTCCAGGGCTTTTTTTCCCCTTTATATTGGTGGATACTAGTGAGAATTCTCAGGATGTTCTTACCAGCCTCCTTTCCTTGAAACACCGTCTGGCAGAAGTTTGGGTAGGTAGGTCTTCTCTGTTCTACACCAGAGTCTTCTATTTATTTTCTTGTCCACCACGTTTTAAAGTTTTAAAGACTCTTGCTAGAATTTGTACCTCTTCCTTAGCTTGTTTGCTATGGAGCATTTTTGCTTGGTTTTGACACTTTTTTGTGAGGTCTTCAGGAAAGAAGAGTCTGTGGTCCAGCTTCCTTGAACCATAATTATGGGGAAGTCCAGCTCTGGATAATTGGATGGACCTATTTTAAATGGTCAACCTCTTTCTAAATTTGTGTCTTACCCCCAGAGAATCTAATGAAATTAGTCTGGGGTGAGCCCTGGGTATCAGGATCTTTAAACACTCCCGGGTTATTCTAACATGCAGCAAAAGTTGAGAACCACTGCTATAGCTCAGTGCTTTTCCAATTTTAAAGTGCATACACATTACTGAGGGTCTACTTAAAATTCGGAGTCTGAATCAAAAGGTTTGGGTTGTCACTCAACAGTCTGCACTACTAACGAGCTTCCAATGCTTCTGCTGGTGGTGGTCCTTGGACCACACCTTGTAGCAAGCTTCTGGAATTAACTTAGCTAATAACCTTGCCTGGACAGTCTTGGCCCCTCATGTCCTCAGACACACAGTGGCCTCATCCACCCTCTCTGTTCACAGACACCCTGCCTGAAGCAACATACAGTCATGTATATAGACTGTTCCTTTTTGAAAGTGCTCCAGACTTGGGTGGCAGTGAGATCTAATTTCAGAGACTAAGTTCTCAAATACTTAGGGTTCGAAGAAGGACATATAAGAGTTAGAAGCGGGACTTCCCTGGTGGCGCAGTGGTTAAGAATCAGCCTGCCAATGCAGGGGACACGGGTTTGAGCCCTGGTCCAGTAAGATCCCACATGCCGCGAAGCAACTAAGCCCGTGTGCCACAACTACTGAGCCTGCACTCTAGACCCCACAAACCACAACTACTGAGCCCTCTTGCCATAACTACTGAAGCCTGTGCACCTAGAGCCTGTGCTCCGCAACAAGAGAAGCCACTGCAATGAGAAGCCCACGCACCACAACGAAGAGTAGCCCCAGCTCTCCGCAACTAGAGAAAGCCCACACGCAGCAACAAAGACCCAATGCAGCCAAAAATAAATAAATTAATTAATTATTTTAAAAAAGAGTTAGAAGCATCCCCTTAAATCCTACCTCAGAACAGACTTAAGTTGTTTTTACCCGGGTACTTGGCATTTGTCATCACTTCTCTCAAGCATGTATAGGGCCACACAAGTAGAAACGGCATTGCCCATGTGGCCCCAGTGCCCTGCAATGAGAGGCACCGGGGCAAGGTGAAGCCAGAGAGTGAGGAACAGTGAGCAACGTTGCCATCATCTCCGGAGCCGATGGAACCGAGGCACCTGACTGCACTTTATTAAGTGTGAAAGACAAGGTGAGATCACAAAAACAGGGATTCTTGGGAACGCTTGTGGTAAAGCTGAGAGTGGATGCCAAACCTGGGATCGGTGCCAAACTGTGTTAGCGGAATTCCACCAGAAGATGGCGCCGTTGGCTCGAGGAACATAAGATGTCCGTAACAGTGCGGTGTGGATTTTGCTTCAGCCCTACTTCAGGGACTAATCCTTAAACAGGTGGGTTGAAAACGATAGGAGTGAAAAATCAGGGCTGCTAGAAGCTGCTTTTCATCTAGCCAGGAACCTTTGCATCCGGAACAATCTAGCAATGTCTAAGGGGCATCTGGGTCACTCTTGTTTACACGACAGAAAGATCCCTGGAGGAGTTGTGTGCCCACTGGATTAGTGAAAATGAAATCTTTTTCTACAAACAGTAGTAGAATCCTTTTGTGAAGTGAAAAAAAAAAAAAACTTTTTTTTGTTTTTAAACTGCTTTTCAAAGTTATGATGCATTGAGGGCTTGTGAAAATGGAAATGTGTTTAGTGCTTGAAGTCATTTTTCACTTATCTTTCTAACAGCCCGATGGCCTTATTATTATCCCCATTTTACAGGGGGGGAAACTGAGGGCTGAAGCTATTAAAGCAGCTTGTCCAAATGATGAAGCTAAGACTTGAACTCAGTTTGATCTGTCCCCAAAGCCTGTGAACCTAACCACTGTGCTATATTAACTTCCCAATCAATATTCATTCACAAATGCACATGTCCACACAGTGGTCTTTCTTAGTCTGGTATTCTTGACTTTTCAGCAAAAAACATCTTTCATGACACAGTGTGATAGGGGAAGAATAGCTACTCTAGCTGCCCATAACAGAGGCACCTAACCTGTTCTTGAGCAGTAAAAATTCCCTGGCACATTTTTACCTTTCTCTCCTTCCTAGTACTTCTTTATAGCATGAAATGTCCTCAGCTGCCTCTACTACCCCCAAGCTCAGCCTTCTCACAACCACCTAGGCAGTGACCTGCAACCAGTAACTAAACTCCCTCTGCTTCCTTCCCAGGCCTGTTTCTCCTCACCAACTCCCAAATCAATTTACTTTCCCTCAGTAAACTAATCTGTGAAATGGAAAGCAAGCTGGTTGCATTCATTCTCACTAAAGTATATATGACTGATGGTCACTGTGGTATATTATCTAAACAAGAAGTATCTGGCTTTGGGTCTAAAGGGATATTCAGTGATGATATTTCAGACTTCATGCTTGCTTATATCGCAATACTTTGCCTATTCAAGGAGACAGACCCTGAGGAGAAGACAAAAGGCAGGGAGAAAGGATAAGACCAGCGATTAAAAAGAATCAATTAGGAATTATGAAATTACACACACACTTGGTGCTCAACATTCAATGATAATGAGAAAAGCTAAGAAGAAAGCTCTCTCTCCTAGGCTCGTTTCATGGTCTGAACACGATATGGTCCTATTTATTTATTTAATATTTATTTATTTATTTCTCAAGTGGGAAAGGATAGACTAATTAAGAAGCAAAGAAACCTGAGAATAGCCAAGCACTCTTTCCCCTACAGAGTCATTGTATATTCAGCTTAAATATTAGCTCATTTTCTATTGACATAATGGTAGTGTTAAAGAGATTTTATGTAAGTGCACTTGGAAAGCTAGTAATTTAATGTTATCCTATGGTGAATTCTTTATTGAAATAAATACTTGTTACTGAAAAAAAAAGAAAGAAAAACCTGAGAATATCCTTGGCCATTTTAAGACTGGTATAAACTATTCCAGGGTGACCAAATAGCCCTAGTTTTTTCTTCATATTAAAAAAAGAAGAAAAAAGAAAGAAAAACACTAGCTAATAAATGTGAAAGGAATGATATAACTTGAAAATCTCCATTTTTCAACCCCTAATGAAATACCTGATTCAGGCAACACAGTTAGTAGAGGAAAACACTGTGTGAAAGGTTGAGGGGAAAGACTGAAGGAGACGTTTGCAGTGGAGAGGCCTGGCGGGCATCACTTGACCCCACTGACCTTGCTTAGTGGGATGAAAGACCCACCGTGTGTTTTCTGAAATGATGCAGGAAGAGGTACCCAGTATGTCCTACGGACTCTCACCCAAATATCTGAACCCATATCAAATTAGCTTCTAGAAGTCGCTTCTACTCTGCAGGAAATATAGAGGATACAGGAACAAATGAATGACTCCACAGGAAGCAAATATGCAAATTTAGAAGGGAGGCACTCTGCTGAATAATGGCTGGCAGTGGACTCAGTTTCCCCGCAAAGGGAGAAAGGGTCTGCTCTAAAAGAGAGAGTCTTTAAGAAACATAAGAACCAAATGCAGTACGGGGACTCTGAATCAAACAAACTGACGGTAAAGGGAGAGAGAGATGTGAGACAAATTGGGGAATTTTTACAAGATCTAGGTATTTGATGATACCAAGGAATTACCGTTAATTTCGTCCGATATGGTAATGGCATTCCACTGATGTATGAAAACATCCATCTTTTAGAGATGTTGACTGAAGTATATAAGAGTAAAATGACATTATTTGCCTTAAAATCTGAATCAAAAGGAGAACGAAATGGGATATATGAATCAAGCGTGGCATAATCTTCATCATGGCTTAATTTTGGTGATGTGTGTACTGGGGTTCACTTTACTATTCTCTATACATGTTTTTTTGTTTCATAATAAAAAAGATTTTTTAATAATCAAAAAGTAAAAAGGCATGACCACTCCCATGATATTGGATGGGACAAAAGAAAATTCAGTGGATCAGTGAGGTCATTTTCAGCTTTGATGGGGCACACCCAGGGCCGACAACAGAGCTCCATCAGTGTTAAGCCAGGACCCAAATGTCCCCCTTATCAAACTGCATCGCATTTATCCATCTCAGAACAAATGGCGCCCTCAGCCTGGTTAGCATTGGATTCTGCATCTCCAAGCACTTCAGCAGAATGCACTGCAAGCAACTTGCTCCCTAAGGCATTCACCTATGAATCTGGGTGGTTGGCAGCGAGTTCTGCCAGCTTTGAGCTTAGGTCAGGGACCTGCTCAAAGCCACCTGTACCCCCAGAACTCCGAGAAAGAAATGCTCACTGATGCCGACGGCTCTAAACCATGAAAGAGGCTCACTCCCGCTCATAATAAGAGAATGCGAGTTAAACACACTGCGATTTTCAGGTTGTGGAAAATCAGGACCATTGAAAACACACTTGCCAAAAATATAGGGAAATGGATATTCTCAGACTTCAGTAGTGGGAGTATAAACTGCAACAATACCTACGGGGGACAATTTGCAGCACCTAGTAAAATTACAAATGCATATGCCCTTTGGCCCAGGAATTCCTCTTCTATGAATTTATCCAATTTACACTTGCCACCAACTCAATCCACATTTGTCTAAAGTTACGCATTGCCGCATTGCACGTAATAGTAGATGACTGGAAACTGTAAATACCTATCAGAAGAGGACCACTAAATAAATTATAGAACAGCTACACACAATGGAATACTATGTAACTTTTTTAAAATGAAGAAATCATATCAAACTGTCTACAAGACATATTAAGTGAGAAAAAAAGCAAGATAAAGCAACTGTGTATATAGTATGCAATCATTTCTGTAGAACAGGAAATAAAGAATACCTCTGCTCATGTGTGCATAAAATACTTCTGGGAGGATGCCCAAAACACATTAAGCTGTATTAAGACTGGTCACCTTCATGTAGCTGGGAGGAGGGAGAATTTTCTCTTGACCTTTTTTTTTCAATAAATTTATTTATTTTTGGCTGTGTCAGGTCTTTGTTGCTGCACACGGGCTTTGTCTAGTTGTGGCGAGCGGGGCTACCCTTCATTGTGGTGTGCAGGCTTCTCACTGCAGTGGCTGCTCTTGCTGCGGAGCACAGGCTCTAGGTGCACGGTCTTCAGTAGTTGTGGCATGTGGGCTCAGTAGTTGTGGCTCACGGGCTCTAGAGCGCAGGCTCAGTAGTTGCAGTGCACGGGCTTCTCATTGTGGTGGCTTCTCTTGTTGCAGAGCAGGGCTCCAAGTGCACGGGCTTCAGTAGTTGTGGCACATGGGCTCAGTAGTTGTGGCTTGCAGGTTCTAGAGCACAGGCTCAGTAGTTGCAGTGTGCCGGCTTCTCATTGTGGTGGCTTCTCTTGTTGCGGAGCATGGGTTCTAAGTGCACAGGCTTCAGTAGTTGCGGCACATGGGCTCAGTAATTGTGGCTTGCAGGCTCGTGTAAAGAACAAAACCCAGTTCAAGCCCTTATAGGGGTAATGTATAATCCATTTTAAATCAGAATAAAGCCAAGTCATGATAGTTGGTCAAACGAATGCCAGTTTCATCTTGTGCTCAGAATGGAGACTCCAGGGATGAAGGTCTCTGAAATCCTGGGGAGGGGGCTCTGGAAGCTAGCTGGACTTGTCCAAGCCCCAAAGCCTAATGATCCAAGTGCCAGCAAAGCTGCTAGGGTCCAGGCTCTGCAATGCAGCTGTCAGGAAGCCCAGCCCCACCCCCCAGCCAGTTGTGGGACCCTCCAGCAAGTGACTCCAGCGACTGTAGACCCTTCTGCTGAGTAAATGCACATACAAAGAAGGAAACAATGAAACCGTGTGCGGTGGAATCCAGGTCATTTTTCAAACATGACAGTTCAAATACAGACAGCACCTGTTTTTTAAATCTATAAAACACGTACCAGTAAAAAAAAGAAAAAAAAGAAAAAAAAAGAAATAGAAATAGAAAAAAAAAGTATCTACCTGGCAGGGCTGTTGTGAAGATAAACGGGTCAATACACGCATATAGTGAGAGTTAAAATAAAGCTTAGCTATCATTATCAGGAAGAAAAAGATGGGACTTGGAAACACATAAAGATCAGAGTGTCTGTAGCATCTGTTCTGCTTGCTGGCTGTCGGGTACCATAAAGGGAGAACAGGTGTATGTGTCTACTACACCACACCCTGTGAGCACTCTGAAGGACAGGATGTAGGACCTGGGGGCTGAAAGTGGCCCCCTGGGTCACGAGATGTCCCTGAGGTAGTCCCTTTTAGCTCACTATATGCATTTCTCTGCTCCTTCCCAGGCATACAGAAAACTGTAATTCCCAGCCCCTTGTCCTTAAGTGAGGCCATGAGACCATATCCTGCCAATGAAATATGAGCAGAGAAAGCTATCTCTTCTCCCAACACAAAAGCCCCATGTTGAGACGGCAGAGCCACAGGGGAGGAGGAAACGGAATCCTCATGTCAGAACCTACAGAGCTGCCGAACCCCTGGCACAATTGCATGGGCTTGAACTTTTATGTGGTAAGCCACCAACATTTTGGAGTTTGTCTCTTACTTCAGCATGGCTTAGACTAAGCTGACTGATACGGCCCCCAACCCCCAGGGGCTCTAAAGGTAGCCTGGGGCACCTACATGTATTTTCAGTCAGGTTACATGAGCTCACGGAATGTTTTTGCTTTTAGAGGGAATTTGATCAATGAGGTGTGGTGACATTGGTTAGCTTTCAGGCTGGCCAGAATTCACAGGCTGTTTGTAGTACATGTCATTCGCCCAGGTAAACAAGATCTTTCAAGATATTAGGTCCACAGTGACATGAGGTTGTTAAAACACAACTTTTGGGGCTTCCCTGGTGGCGCAGTGGTTGGGAGTCCGCCTGCCGATGCAGGGAACACAGGTTCGTGCCCTGGTCCGGGAAGATCCCACATGCCGTGGAGCGGCTGGGCCCGTGAGCCATGGCCGCTGAGCCTGCGCGTCCAGAGCCTGTGCTCCGCAACGGGAGGTCACAACAGTGAGAGGCCCGCATACCGCAAAAAAAAAAAACACAATCACAACTTTTGGTACCAAAAAAGAAAAACATAATGTTGGGAAATATAGATTTGCTTCCCTCTCCTTTTAGAGATAAAAACAGACTCAGAGGGAATCGTGGGGACTAGTCCCACATCACACCTAAGCCCTTCCGAGGAGCGAGTTCCCAGGTCAGAGCAGAGAGTAGGAGATAAGGAGCCCTCACAACTTAGATCCACCTGGTCAGGGTCAGCGGTCACCCTGGGCTTTCAGGACCAAAGAAAATGCCTCCCCTCTCGAGGGCAAGATTTAGGAAACTAAATGCTCTGGGTAAGCCGGTCCCAAACTCAGCTGCAGGAACCAGGCATAAATGAGTGAGACCAAGGCAGGCACCAACCAATCTGTCTCCGTGCAATATTGCCAGAGATCCCACTTTTTCTAGAAGAGCCCCAAAACCTTGTTATATGTGAGGCCTCCCAATTTTTAAATGTTGGCAATCATTTGAAAATGAAAATAAAAACTCCATAGTGGGCAAACAAAATACATCTGAGGGCTGGATGAGTCCTTCAGCCCAGTATAAAACTTCAGCTCTCCTGTTTCCTTGACTATAGGGGTATGACCACAGCCATGGCCACAGTCAGGCCACAAAAGCATTGTTCTGGTAGAGTTGCCAGATTTAGCAAATTAAAGCACAGGATACCCAGTTAAATTGGACTTCAGGTAAACAATGAGTAATTTTTTTAGTACAAGTATGTATAGGTAATACTTATATTGAAGTATTATACTTATATAAATACTTATATTGAAGTAATGAATACTTTTATAAATATTGCCTGGGATATACTTATATATACTGTATAAATACTTATACATATATACACAGATGCTGATATAAATATTTCCTGGGACATACACTGAAAAATTATTCACTGTTTATCTGAAATTCAAGTTCAGCTGGTGTATTGTATCTGGCTCCTGACCAAGGCAGCTCATTAGTGAGCTCTTCTTTCTTCAGCCTCAGTTAGCCAAGAAATCTGGAAACCAGGGGTGTTTGAAGCCAAGCAGGCTCAGAGCAAGTCCTCAAACTCTGTAGTGTGAATGACTGCCTGGGGCAGTGCAGGAAGGAGTAAACTTAATCCCACCCACAGAGAGAGGCACTGCATGGGCAAGGGGGCTCTGAGCCACTGGAAGTGGCTGTCAGTTCAGGTACCCCTACGCAGGCTGGTTACCCCCGGGGGCAGTCCTCAGGCCACAGTGGGAATACATGTTACCTTCCCCATCCCTTTGACCCCCTGGGGGCCCGGCCCACTGCCCAGGGGTTGATTCTCTGCTGCACTGGCATCCATAGCCCATTGCTGTCTCTACGTGAGGACTGCAGTAGGATGCCCGGCAGCCCAGGGCACAGGCTTGCTCACCTCCACCACCCTCTGAACACTCATCCTGCCCATGGGTCCTGGGGGCTGGTGGCTTGTGGAGCTCTGCTGGGTCTCCTCCACCCACCCCCTGTGAGCAGGAGGCCAGCCCAGGTACCACCATCCTCCTTACTGTGGACTTCACTGTGTGACATTGTCCATGTCAGGAAGGAAAAGCATTTCCTCTATACTCTCATGTTTAAGTACCCGGGGACCTGCAAATTAAACTAACAAAAGACAGATTAACAAGAGAAAAGGCACACAATTTTCATTAATATTTACATGCATATGGGTTTACAGAAAAGAAGTGAAACTCAAAGAAGTAGTTACACTCAGGGGTTTATATGTCTTTTTTTTTTCAACATTTTTATTGAAGTATAATTGCTTTACAATGTTGTGTTAGTTTCTGCTCTATAACAAAGTGAATCAGCTATATGCATACGTATATTCCCATGTCCCCTCCCTCTTGCGTCTCCCTCCCACCCTCCTTATCCAACCCCTCTAGGTAGACAAAAAGCCCAGAGCTGATCTTCCTGTGCTATGTGGCTGCTTCCCACTAGCTATCTATTTTACATTTGGTAGTGTATATATGTCCATGCCACTCTCTCACTTTGTCCCACCTTACCCTTCCCCCTCCCTGTGTCCTCAAGTCCATTCTTTACATCTGCGTCTTTATTCCTGTCCTGCCCCTAGGTTCATCAGAACCTTTTTTTTTTAGACTCCATATATATGTGTTAGCATACGGTATTTGTTTTTCTCTTTCTGACTTACTTCACTCTGTATGACAGACTCTAGGCCCATCCACCTCAGTACAAATAACTCAGTTTCATTTCTTTTTATGCTTGAGTAATATTCCATTGTATATATGTGCCACATCTTCTTTATCCATTCATCTGTCGATGGACACTTAGGTTGCTTTCATGTCCTGGCTATTGTAAATAGAGCTGCAATGAACATTGTGATACATGACTCTTTTTGAATTATGATTTTCTCAGGGTATATGCCCAGTAGTGGGATTGCTGGGTCATATGGTAGTTCTATTTTTAGTTTTTAAGGAACCTCCATGCTGTTCTCCATAGTGGCTGTATCAATTTACATTCCCACCAACAGTGCAAGAGGGTTCCCTTTTCTCCACACCCTCTCCAGCATTTATTGTGTGTAGATTTTTTGATGATGGCCATTCTGACTGGTGTGAGGTGATACCTCATTGTAGTTCTGATTTGCATTTCTCTACTGATTAGTGATGTTGAGCACTCTTTCATGTGTTTGTTGCCAATTTGTATATCTGCTTTGAAGAAATGTCTATTTAGGTCTTCTGCCCATTTTTGGATTGGGTTGTCTTTTTGGTATTGAGCTGTATGAGCTGCTTGTATATTTTGGAGATTAATCCTTTGTCAATTGCTTCATTTGCAAATATTTTCTCCCATTCTGAGGGTTGTCTTTTGGTCTTGTTTATGGTTTCCCCTGCTGTGCAAAAGCTTTTGTTTCATTAGGTCCCATGTGTTTATTTTTGTCTTTATTTCCATTTCTCTAGGAGGTGGGTCAAAAAGGATCTTGCTGTGACTTATGTCATAGAGTGTTCTGCCTATGTTTTCCACTAAAAGTTTTATAGTGTCTGGCCTTACATTTACGTCTTTAATCCATTTTATTTTTCTGTATGATGTTAGAGAGTGTTCTAATTTCCTTCTTTTACATGTAGCTGTCCAGTTTTCCCAGTGTTACTTATAGAAGAGGCTGTCTTTTCTCCATTGTATATTCTTGCCTCCTTTATCAAAGATAAGGTGACCATATGTGCGTGGGTTTATCTCTGGGCTTTCTAACCTGTTCCATTGATCTATATTTCTGTTTTTGTGCCAGTACCATACTGTCTTGATTACTGTAGCTCTGTCTTGATTACTGTAGCTCTGAAGTCTGGGAGCCTGATTCCCCCAGCTCCATCTTTCTTTCTCAAGATTGCTTTGGCTATTTGGGGTCTTCTGTGTTTCCATTCAAATTGTGAAATTTTTTGCTCTAGTTCTGTGAAAAATGCCATTGGTAGTTTTGATTGGGATTGCATTGAATCTGTAGACTGCTTTGGGTAGTATAGTTATTTTCACATGTTGATTCTTCCAATCGAAGAACATGGTATATCTCTCCATCTGTTTGTATCTTTAGTTTCTTTCATCAGTGCCTTATACTTTTCTGCATACAGGTCTTTTCTCTCCCTATGTAGGTTTATTTCTAGGTATTTTATTCATTTTGTTGCAATGGTAAATGGGAGTGTTTCCTTAATTTCTCTTTCAGATTTTTCATCATTAGTGTATAGGAAAGCAAGAGATTTCTGTGCATTAATTTTGTATCCTGCTACTTTACCCAATTCATTGCGCTAGTAGTTTTCTGATAGCATCTTTAGGATTCTCTATGTGTAGTATCATGTCATCTGCAAACAGTGACAGCTTTACTTCTTCTTTTCTGATTTGGATTCCTTTTATTTCTTTTTCTTCTCTGATTGCTGTGGCTAAAATTTCCAAAACTACGTTGAATAATAGTGATGAGTGGGCTACCTTGTCTTTTTCCTTATTTTAGTGGAAACGGTTTCAGTTTTTCACCATTGAGAACGATGTTGGCTGTGAGTCTGTCATACATGGCCTTTACTATGTTGAGGTAAGTTCCCTCTATGCCTATTTTCTGGAGGGTTTTTATCATAAATGGGTGTTGAATTTTGTCAAAAGCTTTTTCTGCATCTATTGAGATGAACATATGGATTGTATCCTTTAATTTGTTAATATGGTATATCACATTGGTTGATTTGCATATACTGAAGAACCCTTGCATGCCTGGGATAAATCCCACTTATCACGGTGTATGATACTTTTAATGTGCTGTTGGATTCTGTTTGCTAGTATTTTGTTGAGGATTTTTGCATCTATGATCATCAGTGATATTGGCCTGTAGTTTTCTTTTTTGTGACATCTTTGGTTTTCGCATCAGGGAGATGGTGGCCTCGTAGAATGAGTTTGGGAATGTTCCTCCCTCTGCTATATTTGGGAAGAATTTGAGAAGAATAGGTGTTAGCTCTTCTCTAAATGTTGGATAGAATTCGCCTGTGAAGCCAGCTGGTCCTTGGCTTTTGTTTGTTGGAAGATTTCTAATCACAGTTTCAATTTCAGTGCTTGTGATTGGTCTGTTTATATTTTCTATTTCTTCCTGGTTCAGTCTCGGAAGGTTGTGCTTTTCTAAGAATTTGTCCATTTCTTCCAGGTTGTCCATTTTATTGGCATATATTTGCTTGTAGTAATCTCTCATGATCCTTTGTATTTCTGCAGTGTGTGATGTTACTTCTCCTTCTTCATTTCTAATTCTGTTCATTTGAGTCTTCTTCTTTTTTTCTTGATAAGTTTGACTAATGGTTTATCAATTTTGTTTATCTTCTCAAAGAACCAGTTTTTAATTTTACTATCTTTGCTATTGTTTCCTTCATTTCTTTTTCATTTATTTCTGATCTGACCTTTATGATTTCTTTCCTTCTGCTAAATATGGGGGTTTTTTTGTTCTGCTATCTCTAATTGCTTTAGATGTAATATTATTTGAGATGTTTCTTGTTTCTTGAGGTAGGATTGTATTGCTATAAACTTCCCTCTTAGAACTGCTTTTGCTGCATCCCATAGGTTTTGAGTCGTTGTGTTTTCATTATCGTTTGTTTCTAGGTATCTTTTGATTTCCTCTTTGATTTCTTCAGTGATCTCTTGGTTACTTAGTAACGTATTGTTTGGCCTACATGTGTTTGTGTATTTTACAGCTGTGTTCCTGTAATTGGTATCTAGTCTCATAGCACTGTGGTCAGAAAAGATACTTGATACGATTTCAGTTTTGTTAAATTTACCAAGGCTTGATTTGTGACCCAAGGTATGATCTATCCTGGAGAATGTTCCATGAGCACTTGAGAAGAAAGTGTATTGTGTTGTTTTTGGATGGAATGTCCTATAAGTATCATTTAACTCCATCTTGTTTAATGTGTCATTTAAAGCTTGTGTTTCCCCCTTTATTTTCATTTTGGATGATGTGTCCATTGGTGAGAGTGGGGTGCTAAAGTCCCCTACTATGACTGTGTTACTGTCAATTTCCCTTTTTATGGCTGTTAGCATTTGCCTTATGTATTGAGGTGCTCCTATGTTGGGTGCAAAAATATTTACAATTATTTTATCTTTGTGGATTGATAATCTGATCATTCTGTAGTGTCCTTCTTTGCCTCTGCAATAGTCTTTATTTTAAAGTCTATTTTCTCTGATGTGAGAATTGCTACTGCAGCTTTCTTTTGATTTCCATTTGCATGGAATATCTTTTTCCGTCCCCTCACTTTCAGTCTGTATGTGTCCCTAGGTCTGAAGTGGGTCTCTTGTAGACAGCATATATATGGGTCTTGTTTTTGAATCCATTCAGACAGTCTACATCTTTTGGTTGGAGTATTTAATCCATCTACATTTAAGGTAATTATCGATATGTATGTTCCTATTACCATTTTCTTAATTGTTTTGGGCTTGTTATTGCAGGGCTTTTCCTTCTCTTGTGTTTCCTGCCTAGAGAAGTTCCTTTAGCATTCATTGTAAAGCTGGTTTGGTGGTGCTGAATTCTCTTAGCTTTTGCTTGTCTGTAAAAGTTCTAATTTCTCCACTGAATCTGAATGAGATCCTTGCTGGGTAGAGTGATCTTGGTTGTAGGCTTTTCCCTTTCATTACTTTAAATATGGCCTGCCACTCCCTTCTGGCTTGCAGAGTTTCTGCTGAAAGATCAGCTGTTAACCTTATGGGGATTCCCTTGTATGTTATTTGTTGCTTTTCCCTGCTGCTTTCAATATTTTGTCTTTGTATTTAATTTTTGATAGTTTGATTAATAGGTGTCTTGCCGTGTTTCTCCTTGGATTTATCCTGTATGGGACTCTCTGTGCTTCCTGGACTTGATTTCCTTTCCCATATTAGGGAAATATTCAACCATAATCTCTTCAAATATTTTCTCAGTCCCTTTCTTTTTCTCTTCTTCTTCTGGGACCCCTATAATTCGAATGTTGGTGTGTTTAATGTTGTCCCAGAGGTCTCTGAGACTGTCCTCAATTCTTCTCATTCTTTTTTCTTTATTCTGCTCTGTGGGAGTTATTTCCATTATTTTATCTTCCAGGTCACTTATCCATTCTTCTGCCTCAGTTACTCTGCTATTGATTCTTTCTAGAGAATTTTTAATTTCATTTATTGTGTTGTTCATCATTGCTTGTTTGCTCTTTAGTTCTTCTAGGTCCTTGTTAAACGTTTCTTGTATTTTCTCCATTCTATTTCCAAGATTTTGGATCATCTTTACTATCATTGCTCTGAATTCTTTTTCAGGTAGGCTGCCTATTTCCTCTCCATTTGTTTGGTCTGGCGGGTTTTTACCTTGCTCCATCATCTGCTGCGTGTTTCTGTGTCTTCTCATTTTGCTTAACTTACTGTGTTTGGGGTCTGGTTTTCACAGTCTGCAGATTCATACTTCCTTTTGTTTTTGGTGTCTGCCCTCAGTGGGTAAGGTTGGTTCAATGGGTTGTGTACGCTTCCTGGTGGAGGGGACTGGTGCCTGTGTTCTGGTGGATGAGGCTGGAACTTGTCTTTCTGGTGGGCAGGACTGCGTCCAGTGGTGTGGTTTTGGTTGTCTACAACTGTATGATTTTAGGTGCCTCTCTGCTAATGGGTGGGGTTGTGTTCCTGTCTTGCTAGTTGTTTGGCATAGGGTGTCCAGCACTGTAGCTTGCTGGTCATTGAGTGGAGCTGGGTCTTAGCACTGAGATGGAGATCTCTGGGAGATTTTTGCCATTTAATCCTACATGGAGCAGGGAGGTCTCTGGTGGACCAATGTCCTGAACTCGGCTCTCCCACCTCAGAGGCACAGGCCTGACACGTGGCCGGAGCACCAAGACCCTGTCACCCACATGGCTCAGAAGAAAAGGGAGAAACAAAAAGAAATAAAAAGAAATAAATTAAAATACATATAGTTATTAAAATAAAAAATTTAAAGAACTATTAAAGTAAAAAAATTTTAAAGTAATTAAAAAAAAAGAAGAGAACAAAACCAATAAACAAATCCACCAATGACAACAAGCGTTAAAAACTAAAATAAACATAAAAATCAGAAACTGGTCAGTAACATACAGCAAACCCCAAGTCTACAGGTGATCCCAAAGTCCACCGCCTCAATTTGGGATGATTCGTTGTCTATTCAAGTACTCCACAGATGCAGGGTACATCAAGTTGACTGTGGAGATTTAATCCGTTGCTCCTGAGGCTGCTGGGCGAGATTTCCCTTTCTCTTCTTTGTTCGCACAGCTCCTGGGGTTCAGCTCTGGATTTGGACCCGCCTCTGCATGTAGGTCGCTGGAGGGCGTCTGTTCTTCGCTCAGACAGGACGGGGTTAAAGGAGCAGCTGATCTGGGGGCTCCGGCTCACTCACACCGGGGGGAGGAAGGGGTACGGAGTGCGGGGCGAGCCTGCGGCGGCAGAGGCCAGCATGACATTGCACCAGCCTGAGGCATGCCGTGCGTTCTCCCGGGGAAGTTGTCCCTGGATCACGGGACCCTGGCAGTGGCGGGCTGCACAGGCTCCTGGGAGGGCAGGTGTGGAGAGTGACCTGTGCTCGCACACAGGCTTCTTGGTGGCGGCAGCAGCAGCCTTGGTGTCCCATGCCCATCACTGGGGTCCGCTCTGATAGCTGCAGCTCGCGCCTATCTTTGAAGCTCGTTTAGGCGGTGCTCTGAATCCCCTCTCCTTGCGCACCCCAAAACAATGGTCTCTTGCCTCTTCGGCAGGTCCAGACTTTTTCCCGGACTCCGTCCCGTCTAGCCGTGGTCCACTAGCCCCTTCAGGCTGTGTTCACACTGCCAACCCCAGTCCTCTCCCTGGGATCCGACCGAAGCCCGAGCCTCAGCTCCCAGCCACCCCCGCCCCGGCGGGTGAGCAGACAAGCCTCTTGGCCTGGTGAGTGCTGGTCGGCACCGATCCTCTGCACGGGAATGTCTCCGCTTTGCCCTCCGCACCCCTGTTGCTGCGCTCTCCTCTGTGGCTCCGAAGCTTCCCCCACCCCCCCGGCCACCCGCACTCTCCTCCCGCGAAGGGGCTCCTAGTGTGTGGAAACCTTTCCTCCTTCACAGCTCCCTCCCACTGGTGCAGGTCCCGTCCCTATCCTTTTGTCTCTGTTTTTGCCCTAACCAGGTTTGTGGGGAGTTTCTTGCCTTTTGGGAGGTCTGAGGTCTTCTGTCAGCGTTCAGTGGGTGTTCTGCAGGAGTTGTTCCACATGTAGAAGTATTTCTGATGTATTTGTATGGAGGAAGGTGATCTCCAAGCGGAGGCCCAGACACCACGACCACCATCCCCAAACTCATGCACAGCCTGTGGACCTCCCAAAATCGAGCAGGGGCTGAACTGCACAACAAGGCCTGGCAGAAGCCCTGCTCTGCCCCCGAGGGAATCTCCATCTTCACTGCCTCTTTCTCTGCTCCTTCAGCCCACTCACAGGGAGCCCCTCCTGTAAGGCACTGGCTCCTTCACCTACATTTCAAAACCCGTACTGACTGGGTCGAACCCTAAGTTTAGGGGGAAAAATTCTCCTTGAGTAATTTTTCTTGTAATTGATCAAACCAATCCATAACTGTGAAGGGTAGAGAATTGTCCTCTCACCCCCAGCCCTATGGGGGTGATTTACTTAATGTCACTAGTTACTTCTGAACACTGGTATTATCCACCTCCAACCTGGGAGCCTCCTTACCCTGATTTGGACCCTGAGAGAGTCTTTTATTCACCTGAGTGGGTAATGTAAAGATGAGCAATCTCTCCTCAAATATTATGACCAGTAGATTTGTCTTTTCCTCCCTTACTGGAGGGCTGGATTGGGCTCTAGAAGACTGTTCTCCAGACAGGAGTGGATTTTGGTGGTTCTTGTTGCCACTGTAGATTCTTGTGGAGGAGGGGGAATGTCTCCTCCCAGAGGTTTTGATTTAGACGGTCTGAAGGGAATCCAGGATCTAGATTGTTAACTGACATCTCAGGGCCTTCCAAATCCAGTGATTCATAGACAACACTTGGAGAAACTTTGGATTCAATGATCTTCCTTGTTTTCTATTATTTGTCTAGTAGATTTAATAAAGTTGTGACTTAAAGTTATATTTCCTTCCTGGTGGTTTTAGACAATTCGTATTTGAGTTTAATGTGGGAGCCACAGTATTGTCCATTTACCCAAGACCCCTTCTTCGGGAATCTGTGGTCAACAGTACAGCCATCTGTGACACTGGTACTTGCTCAGTGGGAAATCTTTCCTCGGTAGGCTGGGGCTTCTCAGGAATCCCCTGCAGGTCCAGTGTCACAGGGCTGTTGGTGTGAACGTCTTGGTCCACAGCCACAACTGTCCTGGAGGAGAGATCCCAGAACTTGTGTGAAACAGAACGTAGCAAATATGCCTTTGAAAGACTCACACCTTTCTTGTTTAGTCAAGGGATTAACTATGACCAAGGAGCCGAGGGAAAATGCTGACTTCATCCACTTTACCCCTACCGACCTCTAGGGGGCAGCAGAGCCAGGAGAAACATTCATTAACGTCTGTCCGGCTGTAGTGACTGGCTCGCTGATGGAAAGGGAGAACAGGGAGAGCTCTGAATGCTCAGGATTCTACAGCCATGGCCGCATTTCCCACTTCTGATGGAGGTATCTCCGGACCTCGGAGAAAACCAGGGGTCTGGGCAAAGAAAGGCACAGGACTTCTAAAACACCCTGTGAACTCTAAGCCCATACGATGACCCAAACTGCTGAGATGGAAACCCACATCCACCACCTCCAGGGATTGCCTTTGGGTAGGTTACTTCTTTGCTTCCTTATCTATCAAAGGGGAAGAGTAATACTACCCACCTTAAGTGACTGAGGAGAGATGAAATGAGTTACTAGATGTAAATCGTGTAGAAGAATGGCTAGCACAGAGTAAGTGCTTTCTAAATGACTGCTCCTTGAGTCACAAATAACTCCAAACCATTTTTGGAAAATGCCAGATTCTGGATAGCACTGGTTTTTAATAATTTTCATTTGGGTTGGACCCAGACAGAGCATTTAAAATAATTAATAATATCTAACAGGTGCCTGGAATTGCTGATTTGAATAAGTCAGTGTTGGATTAACAAGATTTTGTCTAGGGTAGGTATAAACAGGAATATATAGAACATGTTTCTGACAGATACATACAGGGCCTTTGGCAAATCAAATACTCCATGTAATAGGGAGTTACGTATGCGTCATACCCAATTGCCAATTTTCAAAAGTCTCTATAGAATAAAACATCTTTAACACTAAACCACGTTAGATATAATGTTTCTTGAAGGTTCAGTGTCTGCAGTGAATCACAGCTATTACTGTAGTGGAGATGCTTTGGCAGGCTGGTTCATAGTGCCTCAGTGTTTGCTGCAGGTATTTTCATTCATTCATCAGCTTTGTTTTCCACACAGACATTTGGAGTCTTTCATTCAAATGACAGTGCAAGTATGAGGTCATATCTAAAACCACTAAGCAGTGACTCAAGTCTTCTGGAGGGACTTTTCTGAACAACTGCTGAGTTTACTTTTGGTTAAGTCCAGTAGCTTTGCCCGTGGGATATATGAAACTCTTGACACAGCCAAACAACCCCAGCAAACTCTCAGAATCCAATTAGTAAATAAACTCCATTGTAATGTAAGAAAAAACCACTACCCTTGCTATTTACCCTTCACACCGAAATAGTAAATGATACTGTGGGAACAATGAAGCATATCACTGAAAAGAACATCAGCAAAAGGCAAAATTGCCTCTTCTAAGACTCCTCTTGCCCTCTAAGATTGGAATTTGGGCAGGATGCCTTCGGAAATGATTTTTTTCCCCAGTAATGACAACATTCAGTACCACATAAGAAATGAAATTGAAGCACTGATCTTATTCTTCAAATACAGGATAGCTTCAATATTAAAATTAACATATAAAGTTAGCATCCATCTTATTTTGAACTCACTTCTGCTGAGTAAATGCACATATAAAGAATGAATCACTGAAACAGTATGCAATGAAATCAAGTTCATTTTTCAAATACGTCCCTTCAAATGCAGTCAGTGCCTGTTTTCTGGGCGCCCAACAAATGTTCCCAGGATGCCTCCCCTACCATCGTCTCCCACAGATCCAGCCACAGGGCAACCTGGGGACTTGGAAGATGAGTCCCTGAAGAGCAAACCCCATAATATATGACTGCTACACTGCACTGAATAGGATCCCCTCCTCTGGTCCTATTCTTTTCATAAATTTTAAATGTTCTTAGGCTCTTAGAAGCTGCCAGTTAACTGTAAGAGCCTAGACCAGAGGTCTAAATCACTGCCCCTTTTCCCTGGTACCTGTCCCCTTTTCAGGTTGCTCGTCTATTAATTTCAACCACAGCCATACACCTGGCTAACAAATGCCATGCTTCTCAAGACGTTTGTGAAACTACTTCTGGTTTTCCCATCATCAAGAGTGCTGAGATAATACAGATATAATAGAAATGCTTCTACTTTTCACTGTGTATTTCCTGCAATCTAGCCCAGATGTTATATAGCAACTTTAAAACACATTTGGGAGCCAGCAACTGAAATTCACTTACAATTAACTTCTGTTTCTACATATTATTTCTAGAGATTCCACTATGGAATTATGGAAGTATACAGCAAATTACTATGTTAATTTTTTTCCTCTGCAGGACTGGCATGTTTGTAAGTCTATTTTAAACTCACTCTTATTCACTAAAATTCAGTTAAGAGCAACATCTCTTTTGAAAAACTTACTGCTTTATACTCAGATTATATTATCACCAATAGCTAATGTTAAACATGGACAGCAGAATAAAATCAAGTGAAATGATGCCTCTACAAAGTACAAAACCAAAAATAAAAACAAGAAACAGAAAAAAAAAAACCTGTTGATATTTCACAATGAGATATCGCCTCACACCTGTTAGAATGGCTATTACCAAAACGACAAGAGGTAAGTGCTGGAGAGGGTGTGGAGAAAAGGGAACCCTCTTGTACTGTTGGTGGGAATGTAAATTGGTGCAGCCACTATGGAGAAAAGTATGAAGGTTCCTCAAAAAATTAAAAATAGAACTACCATATGATCCAACAATTCCAATTCTGGGAATATATCTGAAGAAAATGAAAATACTATCTCAAAGAGATATCTGCACTCCATGTACATTGCAGCATTATTCACAACATATGGAAACAACCTAAGTGACCATCAATGCATGAATAGATAAAGAAAATGTTACATCCTAAGTGAAATAAGCCAGTCACAAAAAGACAAGTACTATATGATCTCACTTATATGTGGATCTAAAAAAGCCAAACTCATAGAAACAGAGAGTAGACTGGTGGTTGCCAGGGGCTAAAGGGTGGGGGAAATGAGGAGATGTTGGTCAAAGTGTACAAACTTCCAATTACAAGATGAATAAGTTCTGGGGATCTAATGTACGGTGATTATGGTTAACAATACTGTATTGTATACTTGAAAGTTGCTGAGAGAACAGATTTAAACCCCCCAAAAAAGTAAGTATGTGAGGTGATAGATGTGTTAACTAACCTTATTTTGGTAATCATTTTCCAACATATACATATATCAAATCATCACATTATACATCTTTAACAATGCTACATGTCAATTATATCTCAATAAAGCTGGAGAAAGGGGAAGGTTTATTGATATTTCTTAGAACTCAGAGCTCCAGGGCAAAACCTATTTCCAGGTGTCACAAGTAAGCCAGGAATCACGGAACAACTGAAAAACTGGCAGCAGTCCCCTTAGGGGAAAGGATAGCATGTTTATGCTAATATCTGGTCCTTTACCAAACCCAAGTTTCCAGAAACAGGCATTTCTGATCCCAAATGTGTACTCGATCTAATCATTAACACTGACACTACCATTATTTGAACTGGCTCTAGGGCATGAATTAAGACTGCGTACACAGTGAAGTTTACTCTTGCCGTAGGAAAGTAGATGTGAGTGGATTGGGGATCCTGAAACCCCCAGCATCACAGTTTATATCCCTCAGCTCTTTTACTTGGCATAGATCTAAGAAGGAAACCTAAGGATGTGATGCAGAGTGAGGCAGATCTCAAATCTTAGTGAGTTTAAGAATCCCCTGGAGGGACTTCCCTGGTGGTGCAGTGGTTAAGAATCCTCCTGCCAATGCAGGAGACACGAGTTCAAGCCCTGGTCCGGGAAGATCCCACGTGCCGTGGAGCAACTAAGCCTGTGCGCCACAACTACTGAGCCTGCGCTCTAGAGCCCACAAGCCACAACTACTGAGCCCGTGTGCCGCAACTACTGAAGCCCACGTGCCTAGAGCCCGTGCTCTGCAACAAAAGAGGCCACCGCAACGAGAAGCCCGCACACCGCAATGAGTAGCCCCTGCTCGCCACAACTAGAGAAAGCCTACGCACAGCAACGAAGACCCAATGCAGCCAAAATTAATAAATAACTAACTAAAAAAAAAAAAAAAGAATTACCTGGAGAGGATGGTAAAAATGTAGGCGCTTAGGCTACAGGGATTCTGAACTCAACAAGTGGGGCCCAGGAATCTAAACTAGAGACTAAGTATCAGGTGTCTGGACCACACTTGGAGACAAACTGCTGCAGGACAACATGAGTAGCCCACCCGCCATCACATCAAAGATGAACAAAGCATTTACTGTAAGACTAGCAGGGGAAAGGGTCACTGTGGTCTAATAGGAATTAACTTTCTATAAGCCTGGCCTGACTCAACCGCGTACAGCCGAGGACCCAGATATTTTGTGTGACAGATGGGATTTAACTAGGAACTGGTTGATGCTGTTTTCCTCTTTTCATCCAGATGTTGAGTTTCCTGTGAAAGAATGACTGAGTGCCCATGCGCAGAGAAGTGTTCATTTCCCTTGAATTCTTACATGCCAACCGTAGCAGGATGGTCTCTGAGAGCTGAGCTAGAATCTAAGAGGTTTTGCCACTTTAACCAGAGGGGCCTCAGCTGTCAGGACTGCAGAGGAAGCAAAACTGAATGCAGGAAGCAGGACATAGGATCTTAACAACCAATTTTTCCCTCTGACCCCGTACCACACTTACCGCACCGAAACAAACATATCTTGCTTCAGAAGTACACTGAGGATCAAACATACCTGTTGTAGCCCAGAAATAAGCTGTCTTATAGGCAGTTCCATTTTGCTGGCCATTGGAAAAAGAGGGCAAGAACTCTGATGATCTGTGGGCAAAATCAAGCTGTCAGGATACCATATCTTCAGCCGTTTTGCTCAATCCAGGTCACTCAACCTGAAGATATGACAGATTTTATAGCACTGTCATCTCATATGGAATCTGTTACCATTGTTGCTTGTTAGATAAATATAAACTTTTTTTTGTAATATAGATAAACTTTTGAAGATACCTTTGAAAATACATTTTGGCTAGGTAGGCCCAGACATTAGCCCATCACTACCATATAAAATGTCCTGGACATGTATTTTTAGAATCAGGGGTCACATTATTCTACTCTCCAGCCCCTCACTAAAATATAACCTTAACAACAAATCATATTTACTTTCAAAAACTCTGGTATGTAACCATGTCAACTAAATACACATTAGTTCAACTAATATAAGGAATTATATAAGGAATATATAAGGAATTATATAAGGAATATAATTATATAAGGAATATATAAGGAATAAAAGGAATATATTATATAAGGAATTTTTCCCCTCAATGATTTCTCATTCCAAAGGTGCCCAGTAGAAATAAAAATGAGATTTTGTTTTTTTGTTTTAAATATGTTTTCCTCCTGGGACCCATGCAAGGGTGGTGGGCAGCTGACATCAGCTCCTGTTCCCATTGAGGGAGGAGCATCTCAGGCCAAGAGGATTTGCCCTTCTTCCTCCCAGAATGAAGATCCCTTCAAGACTTATTCTTGTGCTGGGAGCTCTCTCTGCATCCTTGTCATGTAGAGGCTTTCACTTATTTTCTTTCCCTTCCACATTCATAAGTTTACTGTCTGACCTGGGCAGTCATCTTTCCTCTCCAGCATTCTGAAGAAAGGAGTAAGAAGTGGTTGGTGTGGGCACCACTGCACATTATTGTTCTAAAAATATCTGAGCAAGAAGCTTGCCATATACAGCAGCGCCCCCCCCCCACCAAAATGCTTTTTAAATGAAGGGGAAAAGCCCTGTTTTCCAAAGTTTTGTTGTGGTCACCCCCCAAAACCAGAATGGCATCTTCTCCAAGTGAGAATGAGGGAATCCACTTCTTCATCCTGAATGCAAATAGGAGTATATACTGAACTTAATAGGAGTATTTGCTCTCATTGATGGAGTACTTTCTCTGCGTCAGGTACCGTGCTATGCACTTCGCTTACTTTCCACACTGTAGATTTTTTCATTCTTATTTTGCTTTTAATGAGATTCTCCATCATATAATCCCTGCTGTCTTGGACTCAACGGGCAGGTAACTCGGACAATAACATACAAAGAGCATCCTCTTACACGTAGTAGGCACTCAATAATTATCTGTTGAAGAAACAAATAAACAGATGGAGGGACTGAATTAAGTCTATTCTTGAAAAATAAATTCTGTCTTTCTCAACGCAGCCCCCAAACTTTGCCATTCATATTTCTCAAGGGATATCGCATTTAACTGAAGCCTTGATCCATGCACTGGTAAGTAGCTTTTATATCAAGTTTCTATTTTTAGAGATCCTCTTTCCACAAGTAGAAATGACATAAACCAAGATCATCGCCTTCGTTTATTTTTTTTTCTAGAGTCCTTAGCATGCTACATTAACCTGACAAAGCTTAATCTTGTGTTCATTTCACAATACATTTCATGCAGTTCACAGCTGTGATTGGCTTTACACTGACATTGACATTACACGTTTCGATTCAGCCATGTGAAGAGTAATTCTTAATGGAGTTTGTCTCTGAAAACTGTCCAAGTTTAAATAAGCATGTGAGAAGTTCACTCTATTAAGTGCAGTCTCTCTTTAAAATGCAAGAAGGATTTTTAGCACAGGAGTATAAGGTCCCTGTTTATAGTCCGTTTGCAACCAAACCACTGCCTTTAGGTTTCACATATCCTAAGGAATCCTCTTTTACAAAATTTCATTCAAGAGGCTTCCCTGGTGGCACAGTGGTTGAGAGTCTGCCTGCTGATGCAGGGGACACGGGTTTGTGCCCCGGTCCGGGAAGATCCCACATGCCGCGGAGCGGCTGGGCCCGTGAGCCATGGCCGCTCAGCCTGCACATCCGGAGCCTGTGCTCCGCAACTGGAGAGGGCACAACAGCAAGAGGCCCGCGTATGGCAAAAAAAAAAAAAAAAAAAAAAATTCATTCAAGTATACTATTTTATTGAACATTCCAGGCTGAGTTTAGGGGCAAGGCTGACCTTCAGCTCTACATCCCCAAATAAATCTTCCATGGGCCCAAGGCTTTCCCAAGACTATTCTCTTTTACAACGAACATTCAGCACTAAAGCCACAGAGCAGAGCTATTTGGCATTTTCCAGTGAAGTGCAAGAAATTAAATAAGTTATGTTTTTATTGCTAAGGTATAGAATCAAGCACAGTCACTTTGTGAAACGGAAGGAAAAGGTATACACAGGATGTGGCCTCTCCTCAAGGGGGGGCCAGGGTTCAAATGCACAGACAACGTCACCTGGTCACCACCCATCGGGTAGCACTTTAAGATGACGTGTTGAGTATTCTAGAGTCTGCGGAGTCAGACCTCTCGTCGTAGTCGTCCTCGGCGTAAATGGACTGCTTTGACACGATGGGACACCCATCGTCAGGGATGGGGATCCGAGGGTCTTCGGGGACGCGGGCGGGGAGGACAGGTGAGCTTCTGAAGACGCTGGTAGAGTTAGTGGGAAAAGGGCTGACGTACTGGGACCTCAGCTGGTACTGCTGCTGCAACGTCATGGTGTTCCACAGGGTGACATCGTTGGGCAGAAAGGGGCTCGACTGGTTTCTCGCCAAAGTATTCCTCAGCATCAGAGGGTACCGGGGGGGCTGGGGGAACGGGTGCTGCAGGGGCACGGCCAGGGGGCTGGGGACCATGTTACTGGAGTCGGCGGAAAACCTCAACGTGTCTGGGACTCTGAAGGCCGAGCCCACGGACCATTTGGAAGAGGAGATGGGGTAGGAGCTCAAGGTGTGTTCGAAGATGTGCCCGTTGGGGGGCAGCACCAGGCCCTCGGGCTCTGCCGCAGTTCGGTCCGCGGCCAAGCTGGAGGTGCGGCTGGAAAGCAGGACCTCCACGGCGCTCACCAGGTCGCCCCCGCAGCCCTTCAGGATCAGCTCCAGCACCGTGGGCTTCTGGTTGGGGAATATTTTTTTTAACACTTCCAGGGGCGGTCTGTTGGCTTTCAAGCTGAAGGGCAGAGACACGGTCCCCGAGGGGCCCTCGATCAGGAGGTGATTCTGCTCCCCGGGGTACTTGGGGCTGTCGGGTCGGCTCTCGGAGCTGCCTCCGTTCTTCTGGACCGCATACCCCCCTTCGTCCACCGACACTATCTCGGGGCTCTCTGGCGTGAAGCAGCCCTTACTTTTGGTCACGTCCGGGGAGCTCCTCTGGTCCGTGTCTTTGTCGCTGAAGGTCTCGGTGGTGTCCGCTGTGCTGCTGTCCCCGAGTCGTTCTTCAGTCAAATCTGAAAAGCAGACAACAGCTGGGTTAATCCTTTCCTGCTGTGTGTAAAGGGGAACAGATGTGCTCAGGAGAGGGCCCTACATGGGCTTTCTGCAAGAGGAACTGCTTCCCTGTGGGTTATAACATACTGCAAGCCTTAAAAATATCCAAACTGTGTCACTGGCAAATGGGAAAAAAATACCTGAAAATAAAGATCTAGAAATCGGAGTGATTTCTCAGAATGGTGTGGGCAGGGAAGCTTGCCTTCAACACAGAACGGAAACACGATACCTACAACCACAGATGTGGCTGTCTGGCACTAACAATCTAAATAGGGGCCAGGCTGGGGATAAACACCATCCAGGGAAGAACAGGAAAATGAACTCAGGCTTGTCTTCTGGCCCCTTTTCTGCAAATGAGGTGGCCGGTGTCATTCAAGGACATTAACTGGTGCACAACGCATATACCCATGGGAAATTTTAATAGTTTAAATCCATTTTCCCATAGGCAGATTTTGTGTCAACTGTCTTGTGAACTAGTCGTCAGTATGTTTCATCGGGATACCATGTACAATAACTAGTCAATATGATTGCCAGAGTGAAACAGGCAGCCTCTATACATTGAAATTTTTCTTAAAAGCCCACCCAAGGTCCTGGCAGACTTGGTTGCCTATAACCCACACTAGAGGGCAAGCGAAACCAGCTGTGAAATCTGGATGTGGAACAGGTTGCAGAGAGAAAGAAGGAAATGGCTGGAGAAGGCTTGTGAAACTGCCAGGGAGCAAGATCCACCAGTGAAGCAGTGCGTTCATAACTCCAGGACCTGGGCTGCAAGAAGCAGACAGGTTTTCATGAACTGTTTCATTAGTAAAGTTCATGGAGAGAACTTCAAGATACCTTCCTGAACTATATTAAAAGAAGAGAGAAACAAAACAAAACAAAAAGCTTCCCAAATAAAGCAGAGATTTGCCGTGAAGTAAACCAGTTGCAAATTTAACATTTTGACTTAAGACATCACCCCCCCACCACAAGGGCTAGTATTACGGTGCTAAACAGGCAGGCAGGCAGGAAGGAAGGAAGGAAGGAAGGAGTAAATAAGTAAGACTGGTCTGCTTGCAGAAGTAGGTTCTAAGCGATCTTAATAATAAAGAAACAGGGCTTCCCTGGTGGCGCAGTGGTTGGGAGTCCGCCTGCCGATGCAGGGGACACGGGTTCGTGCCCCGATCCCGGAGGATCCCGCGTGCCGCGGGAGCGGCTGGGCCTGCGAGCCATGGCCGCGGAGCCTGTGTGTCCGGAGCCTGTGCTCCGCAGCGGGAGAGGCCACAGCAGTGAGAGGCCCGCGTACAGAAAAAAAAAAAAAAAAAATAATAATAATAATAATAATAGAGAAACATATTCTTTATTAACAAGCTATATGCGAGTGGATTTTTATCCACTGCCCTGCCTGAATAGCCTCATTGTTGCCTTCTCAGTGGGCACACCTGATTATGTGTAGATAGCCAGCTGGTGAAATTTCATCAAAGCAGCTTCTAAAATCCATCTCCTCCTATTTGTTGTTGTTTATTTTAAAACCCTTAAATAGGGACTTCCCTGGTGGCGCAGTGGTTAAGAATCCACCTGCCAATGCAGGGGACATGGATTCGATCCCTGGTCTGGGAAGATCCCACATGCTGTGGAACAACTAAGCCCGTGCGCCACAACTACTGAGCCTGCGCTCTGGAGTCCGTGAACCACAACTACTGAAGCCCGCGTGCCTACAGCCCACGCTCCGCAACAAGAGAAGCCACCGTAATGAGAAGCCTGCGCACCGCAACGAAGAGCAGCCCCCGCTCGCCGCAACCAGAGAAAGCCCGCACGCAGCAACGAAGACCCAACGCAGCCAGAAATAAAGAAAATTAATTTATTTTTAAAAGTAAATAAAAAGCCTTAAACAAAGGCCCATTTATGAGCATTCTTCTAATATGGGATGTACCTTAATTATAATTGAAAAACAAAACTTTGATTCTTCACAAAGCAATAAATATATCCTAGGCATAAATAAATACTTAAAGACATTCTTAAACTATATCAGTGAAACTTTCACTTATAAATCTGATAGAAATTCATAGTTGTCCTAAATTTGCATTTTATGTACACTGCTTCTTTTTCCAGTACAAAATATCAAGTGTCCATGTGGGGATCATTTGCAGCCCACACACATGAAGCCATTTTTGCTTTCTGTAACAACTCTGGGATATGCACAGAAAACTGGAATCCCAGTTTTCACCCCCTGGGTTAATGTGGTATTTGTCCTTGATCCCAATGAGAAAAACAGCAACAAAAAAGCTTCCATACCTTCATATTCTAATCAGCTAGACCTGCCTACATTTTCCTGACTCAGGACCCCACGCCTACCTCTTGGTGTTACTCTATCGTTAAACACTTGACAATAAGTGGACAGTGACAGTATGTTAACTCAGCACTGAACTCAACACACAATTGGATCTTGGCCCCTGCTCAGTGGAGCTTGGGAAAACAAGTCAAATACTCTCCTGGGGAAAATATGGACATAAAATAATGTTTTAAATACTGTGCTCCTCTAAACAGTTTTCTTATTTCTTTAGCTTTCATTATCTATTATTGTCATTATCAAGTACTTGTATTGCTGTAACCTGCAAGACACTGAGGAAAACAGAATAAAGGGTGGAAAGTACCAGGATGTATAAGACTGGTCCCTAACCTGTGGAATTTAATACCAAGTTGGGGAAATAAGACACATGTGCAAGGGGGAAAGCAAACACAACCAGGCAGAATTTGCTAAGCAGCAAATATGCACACATGGAACACGAATGTTCATAGCAGCATTATCCACAAGAGCCAGAGAGTGGAAGCAACCAAGTGTCCATCAAAGATGGACATCAAAGTGTCCATCAAAGATGGATGAATGGATAAACAACATGTGGTCCATTCATATAATGGAATATTATTCAGCCTCAAAAAGGAATGAAATTCTCACACATGCTACAATGTGGATGAATCACGCTAAGTGAAATAAGGCAGACACAAAAGGACAAATATTCTGTGATTCCACTTATATAACGTACCTAGAACAGGCAAACTCATAGTGACAGAAAGTAAAATGGTGTTACCAGGGGCTAGGGCAGGGGGTAAGGGGGACTTACTGTCTAATGGGTACTGAGTTTCAGTTAGGGATGATGAAAAAGTTCTGAAAATGGAAAGTGGTGATGGCCACACCACATTGTGAAAATACTTAAAGCCACTATATTGTGTCCCTAAAAAAGGTTAAAATAGTAAATTTTACGTTACGTATATTTTACCACAATGAAAAAGTGAAAGAAATATGATACACAGTGTCACAGCAATACAGGGGATGGTGGGTTGTTGGCTTTTTTTTTAAAGCAAGGAACAACTGGTTCTTCTAGGAAACAAAAAGGTATGTAAATACAGCTAAAAAGTTCTGATTGTGATATTTTTAAAAGAAATGTGTGAACCTAAAAATACCTTCCCATTTTAAAAGGTAACTTTTCCCCACTCTGGATGAGCTGCAAACACCGAAGACATTTGGGAAAAATGCTTTGAGCTCTATTACCAAGCTTAGTCTTCCACAGAATGCTTTAGACGCCAGAAGAAAGTGATTCAAAGGGCAGAAGTTTAGCCAAAAGGGAACTAAGAAATGATGTTCTGGCTAATCTGACATATCTACCATTATGAAAATCTAGTATTTTTTTTAAGATGGTAAAGGACATACTGTCCCAATCAACTGGATATTGGACGGCAGGACTATAAATCAGACAATACAAAATTTAACATTTGAACCTATTTTCCTGATCTGCAGAACAGGCCACAGTAGAATCCTCTATGATTGGCAGCTTGTTTACCAATTGTGAATCCCTAGACTGCATGAGGCCTCTTTCATATTTTCTTGTGCTACCCTTTGCACCTGCCACTGTGACATCCCCAGTGCAGCAAGAGCTTCTGGTGACTTCTCAAAGAGTGTGGTGGATTGTGCTGATTCATCCACACTTTCTCTCTGCAGATTTCTGGGCTGATCAGCCTCTCCAAAGGGGTGGGCAGGCTATGGCCAAAAAGTGAGAAAATCTAACCGGATGTCACAGGAATCAAATCTACAAATTCAGAACATTCCAACCAACTGAGTTCAGCACTGTTTATACTGTACTCAAAGGGGAGACAGGAGTCATTGAATGAAGCAGTGAGTGGGACACACCCATGGTGTCCACACACCTGGGCAATGCATAACGTCCTGCTAAGGGGTGCCGGGTAAGCAGAAACCCAGACAACATCCAAGGCTGTTGGGGATTCAGAACCGGGCAAGGGAAGACTAGCCTCTCACCTTGTACCAAGAATAACTCCTTACCCACCGATAATTTCTAAAGGTCAGAACATACCAGCCCTGCAAATTTATGGTGTCAAGTACTGGTTGTATTGTTGTGCCTAAACTAGAAGTATTGTAAATTACTGTCATAAATACAGACTTTCACAAGTAATTATAGAGGGTGAGTTTTGGGCCCAGTGGTAAAGCGTAATTTAATAACAGGTGTTTCTTTACATCTGTAGATTTTTCCCTAAATGAACTTTACAAATTGTTCCTGTTGGTTTAAAACACAAAGGCCTTTCCAGATATAGAACTGTGAAACTGCCAAGTAGCAAGATGAAAAAGGAACTACTCCCCAAATGTTTCAACCTCTTTCTTCTTGAAACTGACACCCTAATTCCTAGAACATTAAAGAGTAAGAATATATTTCAATTGATAATATTTTTACTCCTAGTATATAGGTGCCAAAAGCCAAAAACTACTGGACTAAAAGTAGAAAGAAATCACTCTCATCTGATATTACAAACCAGTTACTGAAAGTGATATAATCTTCTATTTTTAAAGCTAAACATCTAGATATTTTTTAAATCTTACTAAATGTTCACTCTTCAATTGCATATTTTTCATGATGTAGAAACACTCACAGCCATCCCTGAAATAAACTCTTCACAAGGGTAAGATTTTTTTTTCTTGAAAAAGTAGGTACTCCATTGAGAAGGACACTTTTTCTATGGAAAACAATGCTCCAACTTCACAATATTATCTATGCCATAAGATAGCTACAAGACTTTAAGGAGAGAGAATGAACACCCACAGAAAAGTGACTTCCAATCTAAAATTACAGTTTGCAAATTTTAACTTTCTTCAGTGGATTTTTTTCATATGAAAATGCAGTTTAAAAAAAAAAAAGTCCTAAGTATTTATTTGAAAGATTTTGAGGAAGCCTGCCACATATGCAAAACATTCTGCTCGTGACATGAAGATGAGTATCTTCCTCACTTAGGTGTGGGGGTCTTATCCATTCTTTCTATCTATGAAAATAAAATATAGCATACATCCAGAATAAAAACACGAAAGCATTGGCATAGGGAGCGCTGCTTCCTAGTGCAAAAGTCACCGGACTTTTTTTTTTCCCTTTGAAATCATGTCACGCATTTTGAAACATGGACTGTCACGCCCTCATCTGTTCACTTGAGCTTTGGGGACATACCTCTCAATAACTGTTCCCTGATGGGTCGTTTTCAAAGTACACAAATCTTATAGCAATGGCCAGGAAGAGCCCCAGCTGGATGGGGCTTCCAGAAAAGACCCCTGCCCAGTCAGAATTCAAACAGGAGACACGCTTTTTACATTTTCTGTTATCCTTATCTTGCACTAGAAATGCTGAATCATAAAAAAGTGAATGGGTGAAAACCCAACACACAGCAGGGCATGAACGTCAGTCTAAAATCTTTCCTTTTCTTCCGGGGGCTGGGGGGTGGGACCTTGTGAAAACTAAAAATACATAGTCATGTTTGCTTTTTTTAAATCATTAATGACACTGGCTTAATAACATATGAAGAAATCAAGATGATTCCTGGGGACCAATATTTTGGCGGACATTGATATAGAAAGGGCTAGACTTAAGGAAGTGTGGATTGCAACTGTGGACTTTGTTAAGTCCTGCAAAAATTTAGTTTTGACCTCTTTCTTGACTCTGAAAGGAACACTTTTCAAGAAGCAGGAGGGAAATTACCTATAAATCTACAAGTGTGTTTGGTAGTTATAAAAATGCAACTGGCTACTTATTCATCCACCTATTTAACGAATATCATTAAATCTTTCACTATGTGCCCATGCACTGTGCTAGGTAAGATTACACAGAGATGATCAAAGCATTTGCCTCTTGGCTACTGAGAGGCTTACAATTTACTAAAGAATATTTTGCAAAAATTCCAAATTATCTGTGCAGTGAGTTGTATTTTATATTGAAACACAGCAAGTAACCCAAAGGCCAGCAGCTGGGCAGACTGCTGTATTCGTGGGAGGGAATGTTGCCGTAAACATTCACATATAAAGACTATGAGTGGAACATCTACTGAACTAAACAAGTGATACTTAGCGGGGGAAACAAGCAGAACACTGATCCCAGCTTTGTAAGATTTAAGTCTGCCCAGTCACTGCAATCAAAAAAGATGAGAGATTCGGTAGAAAACTGATGTTCTGAATGTTAAGTTTTCCATAATATTGTTATTCAGTAGTTGATTGTACTTATTTTTTATAGCTGTTTAACTGTATAATAAAATACAAAAAAAAAAAAAACCCCACCACCTAGTTATGTTTTAGTTTCCCCAGAGAACAGTAGTTTGCAGTGACTCACTAAAGCCATGGGGGACTCTTGGGAGTGATGTGACAGGATCACAAGGTGATGGGCCCCGTGATGACCAGTGTTCCACCACTCAGGCCCCAACCTCTGCCACCAGCGCCCATGTAAACCCCAGTGCAAGGCCCACTGTGCCACCAGTCACATCACACTAGACATGGGGGTCCAGGGACCCGAGTGACCAATGGCTGAGGGGCCGCAACAGGTTAAAAAGCTAAAGAAAGGAGGAAAGCTGGAGAAACGGAAGAGGCAAAGAAAGGGGAAGGAGAGGCAGGCACGTAGGTTTTCACTGGGTTCTGCCTGCCTTCCCGTCAGGAAGAAGTCCACCATTTCCAGAAAGGGGCTCCAACTCCTCCAGGGACGTTGATTTATGAAGATTTGCTCCCTTTCCCTCTGTAAAGCTGTTAGCTGAAAGTGCTGACTGGCTGCAGCAAAGAATCTCTCATCAATGCTCTGTGATTGTATTTTGCAAACAAAATGCCGGTTGCGTGGTAACATTTCACTTGAGCCTGACCTTCCCCGAAAGTTATTGCTATCAGATTCGATTTACACTGTCCTCCTGTGATTACTGTAATCTTTTAAACCCGGGAGTTCATCCATCAGGGAGAAGAAGAGTTGGTTGTGTAAATCGAGTGCACGAGCACGGCTATCCCGCCAGATTTATAACCCAGAGGGGTGTGTTAGGTGGGGGGAGGTTCTGTCCCGGATGGCAGTGGAACTCTGTGGTTCCTAGACGTGGAAAACGCTCCCGTTTTCCTGTCCACCCTTGTGCTCAGATCCACAAGATGGACACCAGCGCCTCTCCGAGCCGGCCGGGGGGCAGCTTGGGCTCCACACGGAGAAAGAGACTGGGAGACCCGCCAGAGCTACGCCCACCCCGAGGGGCGCCCCCGAGGACTTTAGGGCTGGGCCCGCCCCGGAGGCCTAGGGTTGCCAGATAAAATAGCAGGATGCCCAGCTTAGCAAAAAATCACAATGTTTCAGTACACGTGTGCCCCATACAATATTTGATATCCCTTTTTTGTGTGTTTATTTGCAGGTTTTTTGCTAAATCGGACAACCAACCGAACAGGCGGGGTCTAACCCAGCCCGCGGGGCTGAGCGCGAGTGGAACGAGCCGCCGCAGCGGCGGGCGCCGCTTGGATTGGGTGCAAGGGGACAGTGGTCCAGGGAGGCCGCAGGGGAGCCGCGAGCGCGCTGCTGCCACCGCATGGGCCTCTCCCGGCGTCCCATCCATCCCTGACCCGGCCCGGGGTCCCTGAGCCGCCGCCCCGCACTTCCACTCGCTGCGCTCTCGGCTGCGCCGGGGCCCAAGGAGCCGGTCGGTAACTCGGCAACTCACCGGGCGCCGGTGGGAAAAGCCCGGAGCTGTGAGCAGCCCTGCGTCCGCCCTCCAGAGCCAGCCGTGGGTAAGGTTTAGGAGGAGATCAGTACGGTCTCGCTTCTTCCTTTTCGTTTGGTTGGTTTTTGCTTTTTAAAATGCAACTCTGAGTCAGGCCCCTCGGCCCAAATCAAAGCGTCTGAAATACCCAGACCCTGTTTTAAATTCGTAACTACCCTTCACCCTCAGAGTGACTCTGAGGTCTCTCCCACTTTTCCTTTCCTTCAGCCTCTAATCGCAGAGAATTTCCCATCCTGGCCTGGACCAGTGTTCTGGCAACACTCATCCAACCAGGTGCGTGTCTCTTTTTTAAAAAATTAAAGTAAAATTTAAAACTAGGAAGCTGACCAGACAGGACCTAATCAAGCTTTAGCTGAAAAGCCCGGAGCAAGCATAAAGATGCTAGGAGGTGCCGGACAGGAGGTAAAATCAAATAAAGGCAGTTTTCCAAAATCTCCCAACTTCCCTTCCTATAGGTCTCTTGTTCTCTCCATTTCAGGGGAAATAAACAAGAAAGGAGACCCTACTTTCCTAGTTAATCCTGCTCTCTTACTCCTAATCAAATACGATGTTTTAGATTTCTTTTCCTTTAAGAAATTTTTTAACAACTTGTTTATGTTATTTATTTTGATGGCAGATGTAAACCTAGGAAGAATCTGTAGCCACAGCCCTTTCCTCTGGCAGCCTGAGGAGACCCAGGCCACTCTCCTGGAGGAAGAGTAGGGTGTGGGGGAGGGAGCCAAACAGAGGAATGTAACTTCAGCCTCTCACCTTGGTCGTGACCCCTAACTTTCCTCAGCTCTACAGCCCAGGCCCTGAAAGGCTGGCTTGGCTGGTTGAGGCTGCTGACTCAGATACTCTAAGAGCAGAAAGGTGTTCGAGCTTCCCAAGGTATTTTCCTGACGGGAAGGAGGGGGGAGTGAAGAGGAAATGAAAGAGAAACGCATCAATAGGATAGATTTAAAGGAGCTTAGACTAGAATTTGGGGCTCCATCAAAATCTAATAATTCCAGGCCAGTCGTAGATGATAATCTAGGAGCAGGGGAAATGTACACCCAAAACGAAAAAAAAAAAAAGCTTTAATCCATTGCTACAAGTAATAACCTAAGAATATGAAAATTCTCCTCACAACCACCTCCACATTAAAAGGGATGTTAAACATGATACACCGTTAGATAAAACAATCCCTGTTCCTTTAAAGAATCAGAAGCAGAATTTGGGAAAGAAATTTCTTCCACCTACAAAACTGAGTCTTGGTATTAATGTTGCTCCCTGAACTGGGTGTTTTTTTCTCCAGCGGTGCCCAGCAAACATTCCCTCCTCTAGGGCGTGTACTTTTCACAAGGATTTCTGGAGAGGGGCAAAGACTCTGTGTGTTTGTGCACTTGCATTTGGAGCCAACAAAAAAAAAGCAAATGTCTCCACAGCTATGTACTAAAGAGACCAACCATGTTTTTGACACTGAAATCACAGAGAAACAAACCTCCATAAATCACCAGGCGATATTTAGACATTCCTAATGGTCTCTGAACTTACTGTACATGTAACTTACTACCATTCAAACAGAGCTTCATTTACTTCTCTACATAGTGAGCTACTTACCCAGGATCATTATCTGACAAGCTTCTCAATATGCATGGTATGTTACGTACAAATACATCATAAGAACAACTGCCAAAAAAGGAAAAATACATACAGTCCCATTCAGGCGGCTTTCCCTAACATAAAACCCAAATGGGCTTTCTCTGTACAAAGCATTGCATAGAACCGATCCACTTGTATACTTGCCTTCCTAATGGAAAACAATTATCTATTCCTTTCCTGCCCTCTCTCACCATCATCGGATTGGTGACTCGCTTTTTGTTGGTGTTGAATGGAATTATGGGGTCGAACCAATTGAAAGAAGAAAACAAAAGTTACATAAATAAATGTGCAAGGTATGCATTAGGACCTGAGCATTTGATCCCTGATAGCTTAGGCCCCCAAAGCCATCACTCTGACCTTTTCTAGTGGTAAATCCTATTCTCCTTTGCAATTACTTCTTTTCATTTTGAAAGGCTCAGGTCATCCCAGAATACTTAGTTCTGAGTAAAAGAGAGAGCACCAGGTCTGGTTTGCCCAGTTGCAGTCTCCCTCTCCTATTCTCCCCAAGCATGTATCCTTCTGCTACTGAGGCTGCTGTTTGGCCTTTCTGCCTGCCCCTCACTCCCCGCCTCCCAGGGTTATTTTGGTTTTGTGACTCTAAATTAGAGACCGTGAACTCTGGCTATCCCAAAGAATGGTTAGAACAGCACACAATGTGAAAAGAATCCCCTCTTGGACAGGGACCCCAGAACCCAAAGCACTATTACCACGGGTGCTGCTGAGCAGGTGGCCACTGCAAGATGCTATACCACTGTCACACACTCAAAACTCCTGACCTAGTGTTGGGGGAAATGGAGACAGAGAAACTGGAAATGGAAAAGTTAAGAAAAGTTACTGGCATGGAGAACTGAGACAAAACTCTCCTAGTTACCTGCTCTGACTTAAAGGAGAAAAACAAAAAGAATGTTCTTTCCCTGCCCCCCTCCTATTCCTCTGTGGCAAACCTATAAATATGAAGAGATCACACGGACAAAAGAGAGTCAACTGGGAGTGGGCGGACATTACTCAGGGAAATGCTTATATTCTACCTGGGATTAAACATCCACAAAATCCATGTTCAGTAAACTCACTTCTGTCCTTAAAATACCCAGTTCTGCTCTTCCCATAAGATGTTCTCAGAGCTTCAGGTCTGGAGAGCATAATTGAGCAACAGGGCAGCAGGACTGCACCTGCCAGGCTGCCTACCAACTCACCCCAAATGTTTCCCTGGCTCCACACAGCAGTGCAGTGCTGCTGAAAGCCTCTCTTCAAGAGCCAGAGGTACAGTCTTTTTCGGGGTGGGGGGAGACTGGGGGTAGGCAGAAGCTCCACCATTAGTTCCGCCCACAGGGAGGGCTTTGGGCCTTACAGAGCCTTCCATCTCTGAATTCCAGCATACCCCTCAAGCCCCTCCCAGAGAAGATGGGTTTTTTTCCTTTGTACATCTGCCCCAATGAAAAGGAAAGACCAAACACCTGTCCACAGAATTCTACGAGCTTAAAATCAAAGGAGCCCTTGGGCTGGGCAGGATGGTAAACTAGACATTCTCCAGGAGGAAAGGCTCCACTGGGGTTTGCAAGGCTTTGGAGGCCTGAAGGAGGGAACCGGATGGAAAGGTGAGGGGAGGAATCTGCCCACCTCCAGGGCTCAGGGCAGACCCATGCTCTCTAAAGCACAGCAGAGGAGGAGAGGGGAGAGGAGAGGACAGGAGGAGGCCCAGGCCCACCTAGAACTGGGGAAAGGACTCTCCAGGGCTGGCCTTCCTCACTGTAGGTCGTTTTGTTTCTGTTTCTTTAAAATCACGGAGACTGCTGACGGCTGCCTGCGGAATGGTGTTAAAGGACCTGAGCAATTCTGCAAAAGGAGTTGGTTGACTCTGGGCGCACTAGATTCTGAGCCCCCGCTATCGGTTTGGGGGCCTCTCTGGCCCTTGTTTACTACTGCTTCTAAATAGGGCTTCTTTCAACAGACTGCAAGAGGCTGGAGGCCACAGTAGGCTACTTGAAAGGCTTCGGGTTCGCTCAAATTCCCCGGAGGCCGAGAAAAACACCCAGAGTCATCCAAGCCTTGGGCCTTGGCTCCTTCCTTGCACCTACCCATCCCAACCTCCAAATGCGAGACCCTCTAAAGCCCGCGGCAAGAAAGCCCGGCCTCACGGTGGTGTGTGCCCGCGCGGATTTTAATTTGGTCCTGTCTCGACCTCTTTATTTACCCGTTCCCCTTTAACCTGGGGAAGGCACTTGGCGAGCCCGAGGCGCCTTTCCTGTGGGCGCCTGGGTTCACCTCCTACCTCGCCGGGTCCAGACCGAAGGTCGCTTCTGCCGAGAGAGTAAGGACCGGCTCGGCTGGAGTTGGGGCGGAAGGCCGGGCCGGGCCGGGCCATCTTCCCAAAATCTCGCCTCCGAGCCTCCCAGCCAAAGCAGCAGTAGCCGCTTAGAAGTGTTTTCGCCCACGCGCGGGGCCCGGCCCAGCACCGCAGCTGCTCTTACCTGGCTTGGCGAGCTGCGCCTGCAGCGCCCCAGGCTGGGGCTCCGCGGCCCAGCGCAGCGCGGCGGCAGCAGCCAACTCCACAGCGGGGCGCGGCGGCGGCGGCGGCGGCGGCAGTGGCTGAGACGGCTGCGAGGTCGGCGGCGGCGGGGCAGAGGTGGCGTCTCCCGGCGGCGGGGGTCCCGGCAGGGCGCGCAGCGAGTCGGGGATGAGGCTCTCGAGGCTCTCGTTGGCCTGCTGCCTGCGCAGTGCCACCTGCGCCGCCATGACCCGCTGCCGCTCGATGATAAGGATGCACTTCTCACAGGTGCAGTCTTTGAAGCGGCAGTAGCGTTTGTGGCCCTTGAGCCAGGACAGCACGCCGTGGTTGCGGCAGCGCGCGCACTTGGGCGTGCGCTGCAAGGGCGCCCGCGGCGGCTGCGACACCGGGCCGCCCATGTACAGGTAGGGAGAGCCGTAGCCGTTCATGCCCCGGGCTCCCGGAAGAGCTGGCGGGCTGGCGGCGGGAGCGAGTCAGGGAGCGCTGGACGACGGGTTGGGAGGCCCGCTCAGGGGCGGCCTCCGGGCGGCGCAGTCTTTGGTCCAGCAGTCCCCGCGGCCGCGTGCGCTCCGGGGTGGCCGGAGGGGCTGCAGCCGTGTTTACGGCTCCTGCGGCGCTCACAGCCTCAGCTTCCCGACTGGCGCTCCACCAATCTCACGCCGGTCGCGTCTCCGCCTGCCGCTGCTTTGGCCGGCACGTCCTCCCTCGCTGAGGCGCTGCGGCGGCTGCCAGGAGCCGGCGAGAACTCTGATTATGGTCTGAGCCAGCTCGTCTACAGCTCCCGCGCGCGCAGGCCGGGCCCGGCACTTTCTCCACCGCCCTCCCCCAACTCCTCCTCCCTCCCACCGCCACCCCCACCCTCGAGGTCCAGGTCCTTGCACTCCCAACCCGACTCCACGCCTGCCTCCTTCCTTTCCGCTCGGGCCCTTCGAGTCCCTGCACTTCACCTTCCTTGCCATCCGCCGTCGGGCCACTCTCACGGGGGCGCTCAAGGCCCCCTCCTCCCAGCTCTCTGCGCTTCCCCTGCCCGCGGCGGGCGGGACTGCGGCGCTCCGGGACGCGGCGGTGCACGCGGGGCGGGGAAGGCAGGACCAGCGCGGGTGAGGGTGGAGGTGCCCTTCGCTCTCTTCCCCTCCCTCCAGGCCTGACTGGGCGGTACCGAGCCCAAGGCCGCTTTCATTTCCACACTTGGCCACAGAAACACGGCTCCGCGAGAACTGGAGCCTACCAGAGCCTTGCGGGTGCACTCGGTTCCCGGAGTGAGCCGAGAGGGTTTTAAGTTGGGGGGAGCCAGGCCCCGCGGCCACTGATGGGAGGAGTTGGGGGCAGGGCATTGGAATTGGTTCGAGAAATGTTGGCTTTCTTTATTTCCTTTTGCAACATTTTTTTTCTTTTGCTGCTGCAGAAGAAAATAAATGATTTTGAAAACCTGCTGGCCCAAGGATGACGACCCATTTTACAGGGTATTTCAAAGGAAAAAACTGTCCTCTCTCTCTGGTGCAGAGTTTATTTCTCTACCGTCTCCCCACGTTTTAATTTTAAAAAGTCTCTGTCCTGAAAAGCCGGGAACCGCTCTTATGGGGGATTTGCTTAAGTACTGGGTCTATAAACTTTCAGAGAGCGGACGCAGGAACCACGCTAGCGCCCCCAAAGTTACCGCATATGATCTCCTCGTGCCCAAACGGCATTTGACCGATTAAACGGAGGTCTCGCGTCCCCCAATTCAAATGCCCACGGACTCAGCAATCTAGTTATGGAAAGGGATGGGGCCACACACACTCCCAGTGTCTTTGGGTAGGGGTGGGGGAGAGCCCTTGTACAAGATGACAAAATAAAACTTTGCTGAAACAGTTATTTGCGTGTTTCTAGTCCCCTAAGAGTACCGATTTGGCCTAAGGCAGACCACCACCACAAATGCACGGAGTCCCTCCCGCAATGCAAGAAAACAAAAATAAAAAGCAGGTGGTTACAGCGACGCAGGGTAGCACAATGGCTCAGTGCGAAGGGGGTAGAATGCAGTCCCCGAGCCGTCTGTCGGCAAGCTCCAGGCAGCGCACTCTGAACTCAGCTCTTGGCGGTCTGGGCGAATCGAATGCGAAACCGGAGCGTAGACGAGTTTGCTGCAATGGCCAACCGTTTGGCGGCACAGCTGCCCTTATCCTCTCAGCTTTTCTCTGCACTGCCCTGGAAGCAAACAAGCAACCCGAAAACGTCCCACTGTGTTTGCTGTGAATTCAAGTAGCACCAGGCGTTCTAGCAGCCAACCCTCCGCTTAGAAGGGTGATTCCGGGAGGGGAGCAGGTTAAAAAGGGAACCTGCTTGTGTGTGTTTCCCTTGAAGCCCTTGATTGCCCCCACCTCCCCCGTTTCAGACCTGCGGACCTAGTAGGGCGCGAGAAGGAAACCCTAGCCCGAGAGGGCTAACCCTGGGAGGCCTGCCTCCAAAGCTGCTTCGGGAACAGACTCCTTAGTCTTGCCCCTAACCCACCGCCTCATGGATCACTCCTCCCAAACTTCACGAAGAAAACAAGCCTTAAAAACACTACAACTGGGAGGAACTTCATAAACTCTCCAAACTGCAGCCCCACGGGCCAGAGGCCCTGAAGTGGGCAGTTGACAGCGAGTCACTTCACTTAAGGAGAGACGTAGAGGGCCTAGAAAGACACTGAATCTGGGAACTTTCACGCTGAAATCTCCAGGTCTCTTGGGAATGCAGGGACCACAGACTTTTTTCAAAGCCAAATTTCTCCCGATTTTCTCCAAATGGTCAGGGAAACCAGGCAGTATAAGGAACTTGGGAGTAAAGAATTTTTTTTTAAAGGAAAGCAGCAGAGCTCTGCACCAGGTTTGGGGGATATTTCCACTACCAAGGCGACCCACTCTCCTCCCTCAGTCACCTAGCCACCCTATCCCTTTGCCACTCAAGCAGTCTTGCATTATTTGGTCCCGGGGCCCCGTTTCACTCCAGTGCACATTGGAGGCTGAGATCTAAATACTCATTTGATATAGCGCAATAATCCTTTTCTCATATTTGATGGGAATGTTTTCCATAACCCAGTATTTGACAACATCTCCCTATAGGGACAGGTTTGTATTTATGTTGGTAAAATGTCCCCTGCCTCAAAGTCTATTGTAACCCAACACCTGACAACCCAGAGTCCCATTTCTGTTTGCAGAAAGGGTTTATTCAAGCACATAATGGGATCCCAGCAGAAAGCCTTTCAGAACAAGGGGCTATGGTAAACTTCACCACATGAACTCCGTTTCCAGGGCTATTAAGCTTTTAATTGGAAAATAGCAGAGGAAATTTCAAGGTGACTATAACGTGTTAGCAGTTAGTGCGGAGAAGAAAAGCAGGAGCGGGGATGAATGTAGAAAGCATATGGTCCGAATCACATTTAGGAGGAGCAGCCTGCTTCTACTAAGTCCCAGCGGCTTGTACACTTATGGGAAAAATCATCAAAGAAACTGGAAAGGGAGGGGGGGAGGATTACAAGTAAGTGTAACCTCACTAGACCGGATCCACTCTCTCGTTCTGCTCTGGGTGGGGTGTGTGTGTCTGTATGTGCACGTGTGTGTTCAAACCACAATTAACTGGATAGAATTGTGATAGGTATTAACAGCGAAAGGGTGAAAGATAGTGTGCATGTGTGGTTCTCTTTCTCTCGACGCACACACAATATATATATGTATGTACGTGTAAGCCGGAGTGCAGGTGCCGGTGCTGAGAAACCGAAGATGTCCTGACTGGACGCTGCTCATGACCACAATCAACACTTAATCAAAAGGACAATTTCATATTGTCCCGGATGTATAATACGTCAGGAAATTTTCTGCTTTGTTGGATTCTCATGGAGAGGAGGTCAAGGTTCCTATTCTGCTGTTTAAAACGCGACCACGGTGACACTGGAGGCCGGGGCATGCAGAAAGCCCTTTTATTTTACTTATTTTTTAGAAAGCCCTTTTAAAGCAGGAAAACGAGCTTCCTCTCCCCACGCATGAATTTTTCAGCTCTTACCCTGTCCGTGCCTCTTCGACATCACTCATTGGCCAGCTTCACATCGAAAGGGGGGAACAAATGTCTAGTGAGGCGCTGGGGCCACCAGGAATCGACTTTTTTGGGTGACAATCATGCCCTTGTCTTCCACACTTGGGAGAGACTCGTGTGCACCCCCATGGCATCCCCGAAGCCGCCCTCTGGGGCTCAGGACAGAGGGTACAGACCTTGCGACCGGGGAGTCACTGAACCTGCGTCTGGCGGCCGGGGGACACATTTGGTGTGAAGGAATATCCCGGACGGTCACGTCCCCACACCATTTTGGCATCGGGGCCGAGGCTTTTCGGAGCAAATGGGACCTAAAACGATCTTCAACCCCGGCGGCCCCCTACAGACGCGGCAGCTCGGTCGTTCGTATTCTAGAACTCTCGAGACCAGCAACAGCTCACCCTGGAGGTAGGCACTCCCACGGGTGCAGATTACTCAGACCTAGACTAGACACAAGGTCGCGCCCGCCCCCATCCTTTACTGTGGCAGTACGGGTGTCGCTCCCGCACTGCAACATCTGAGGGGCCCCCTGGGCGGCGACCTCCGCCCAGCGCTTTCGAAGGGAGGGACTGGGAAAGGGCGCCCTCGGAGCGCTCCCACTAGGCCAGGGCCGCGGGGCCGCAAGCGCCCGGGGCTTCCTGGGCCGAGTCGCGCACACCCCGCCGGGCATGGGGGACTGGAGGCGGCGGTCAGGTCCCTACACGGTTTTAGAAGACGGTCGCCTGGGCAGCCTGCAGACCCCGTCTACCTTCGGTGCCAAAGGAAAAAGTAAAACATGTACCCTCCAAGATGAAATGAGAGCAGCGCTGCCTTTAAAACAGTTTTAACGTAATCTTTCCCCTGTGACTTTAAAAACCAAAAAAGGCCGAGAAAATAATTTCTGGTAATTTAGAGAAACATTCAAGAAACATTCAAGAAACAAGACAGTTTCTGTTCCCCAAAGTGTTTGCTCTGGGGGCGCTGGCGCAGTTCCCCAGGACAAGCCCCCTTTCCGGAACTCTCTTCCGCCTCCCCGCTCCCCTGCAGTCCCGGAAAAAAGCTCTGCTGGGGAGAATGTGGGCGGGGGTGAGGACTTCCACGGAAGAAGTCCCTTCTCCATTCGACGGGCCCGGGAATGAAGGCGGGAAACGGCCAGCGCTGCCCACACCCCAGGGAAAGTTGGGTGCGAACTCCTCGTACCGAGACCAGACCGGCAGGACAGTGACGCAGCAACGCCGAGGCGCTGCGCGGGCACTCTAAAGCACCCCACCCCGGGGAGCCAGGCCAAGACTCAGTTCACTACGCCCAAGCCGGAGCCTCCCGGGCAGGGCGACTTCCGGAGCCCTAGGCCACGCCCACTATACGCCCCGCCCCCAAGCCCCCGCTCGCCCCGCCCCTTCGCCCAGGACCCTCCCCAGCTGTCCGGGCCGCAGCTTAGAGCTGCTGAAAAGTTTGCAGGCTCTTTTGCGGAGGGTGGGGGAAGGTACTCAACGAACAACTGGCTGACTAAAGGCCGTTCGGGTTTCCTTGAGGGGTAGAGAGGAAAGGCGTTTTCTAAAGGTGAGAATCAAGAGTGGCGACTGAGCTTACGGGCGTCCGCCGCGCAGCACAGGTCTCAGGCCTCCTCCGCGTGCCTATGCGCGGAGGGAGAAAGGAGGACGACGCCCCGTGCAAGTTGCCGAAGCAAACCTCCCAAAGGGGCGGCGGCGGCGCGCAGGCAGGCAGTGGCGACCCCAAGCGGCGGGGCGGACAGGGCCAAGTCCGGGAGCCGAGGAAAATCCCTTGCCTTCCACGGACTGCCCTCTGTATTTCTTTGTGACACGAAGCGCGTTCTGTAAAGCGCTTTTACCACCACTTGGTGCCAAGCGTCAGATGCGGTGCAGTCTATGTGTGCACGTGAAGCCAGTTCAGCACTGCGGTTCCCGTGAAGCGAGGGTGGGGGGAAAGCTCGATTTCTACACGTGGGCGGGAGTTTAATTTCCACGAGGTGCCCGGGAGACTGCAGTGCCGGCTCCCGCCCCTGCCCGGAATGGCGGTTCCGTGCGTGAGCTCTGGGGGGAAGCGAGTGTCACCAAGAGCGCCCTGGGCCCCAATGGCGGCTTTCCTCGAGACCCTAGTTACGCAGCGCGGGGTCTGCAGCACACTAGTGGGGTGAAGGGGACACCCGAGTGGGCGCAGGTCCCGGGAGCCGCGTCCGCTGGAAGGGGGGAAAACTCGCCCTCACCTACAGCCACTGCGGGAGTCGCAGGCGGTCTTGGGGAAAGGCACGCTCTTCGTCTGCCCACTGCTCCACGTCGCGTGCCGGAAGCTTGCCCGGAGTCCGGGAGAAGGCCCGGCGAGCCTGCCTCGGTTTCTCGGCGCCGGAGCCATGGCGCCCGCAAGAGACGAGCACTGGGCGCCCGACACGCCCACACGTGCACACACGTGGTGCGCACTCCACATCGCACACATTGCGGGTGCCGCCCGCAGGGGGACGCGGCCTTGTTACAGGTGTCCGTTCAAAGGCGCAGAGCTGAGAAACCGATAGCCCCTCAAACGCGGGTGTTAACATTCAGCAGACAAGACTTACTGTCTGTGCTCTTCCTTGTGTTCAGAATTTTAAGTTCCTTACGCAGTCCGCTTGGGCCTGGCCTGCCTGGCGCTCTCCTCCCTAGCATTCAAGAATAAGTCTCCAGGAGGAAACTTGAGTGTCGCAGGGCCACTCCACCCCACCAGGCGCGGGAGGAAGGCCGCAGGTCCCTGTTTTACGGGGCCATTCGGCGGAGAAGAGAGAAGCAGCCGAAGCTTCCCTCAACTCCGCCTGGGCCCGTTGCGGTCCTGGGGTCTGTGTCCTCGCGCTGGGAGTAGCCCTTCTTGGGCAGAATCTTCGATAAGAGTCCCCGCGCAGCGGGCGCCCGAATTCAGAACCAAACTCGGCGTCAGAAGGAGTGGACCCTCGGGGCGTAGGAGGCCCACTAAACAAGCCTGGTTCCCAGGGCTCCGACGGCCCAGAGTGGAGCTCCGGGCCACAGTAGGAGGCCGGGAGGCGCAGGGCCTTCGAAACTGGAGTCCGGGCGCACCAGGGCCCCAGGGGGTGCTCGGTCAGGGTTCGGAGAGCGCACACGCGCGCTTTTCCGGGCTCCGCCTGGCTTTCCAGAAACGCAGGGGCACTGAAGGGAGCTGTGCTGGGAGAGGGCATACACACACACACCCGTTGAAGGGGCGTGCCGAGCTTCTCCATAAAACACACCCGGCAAAATTAGTGTGTTGGGGTCATCTTGGAACAGTAGGAACCGTAAGACTCCTGGATCCGCAGAAGCCAGGATTATTCAAAGAAGTAAAGGGGGCCTGGGCAGTGGGAAGCGAGTGCGCAGGTGAGCAAGGAATCTTCATCTCCAAAAAGCCACCATTAACGCCTTGAAGGTGGCGAGTCTGCGGCCCAGTCCTTTCCGGCGCGCCCGGCAGCCTCTGGCGTCGCCGTCACAATACCTACAGCTACAGCTGCCCCGAAGGGCACACGGCTGCAGTAGCAGCAGCCTGACAAGTGTGATAAAATGATCTTCCTTAACTAAACTCGTAAAGCACTGGGCAATAAAACTCAATCTTCTGTAAAATCCAATTAAGTCATTATCTGACTGATTGTATCTTTAATTGAAAACAGAAGTGACAGTAAATTTCTGTGATATATCAGGATCAATCGATACCGCTATACGATTCAGCCCCAAGAAGTGATTTATAATGTCAAACCTATATAGGTAACTCCACATTATTCTCTCTAAAACCACTGGTGGATGAAATTAAGAGTAAGTGCATTTAATAAAAAACAAGATGGTCAGGTTATTGATTACAACAGATGGGGGTGAAATCAAATAGATGTTTTCAAAGCACAGAGCGAAGAAAATACAAGTAATTTCTTTTTTCCTGTTTAATACCGCTCATCAAATATACACACAAGAAAATTCAGTCATCAATAACATTTTTATTTCAGGTACAGCCGCAACTATACAGAACAATGAATTTTTTTTAGACTAGTTTCATTTCAGGATGGCTTCTGTTACATAAGGAGTACACCACTAGCAACTTTTAACAAAAAAATGAACTCAGAAATCTATAGTAGCTTTTAAAGATGTACTTATCTTCAAATCAGATTACAACCTAAGGTTACAAAATAATCTAGATTGCATCCATTTTTTTAAATAGTAGAATGTGCATCATAAACTCTTATATTTTTCTAGAAACAACACTCAGGAACTCTGCATTACTAGGGTTACTTTAAATTGTATTGTTTTCAAACTACCCTTTAGAAAAGGTAGCAATTCTTAAAGTCATTAATTTTTTCTTCTGACTATTTCAGTCACATTTTGGATTTGAGGGGATGGGGTCGGGGCTAGGCTTTTCTAACAGCAACACAAACACACACACTATTTCTATTTAACCTTCTGCAGATTTCTAAAATAATCACTAACTCTATTATTTTCTTCTCACCAGTCAGGAACGTGGCTAAATTTATAGTTTAGCACTTTTATTAAAATACTAAAATTCAAAAATATATCTAAGGCACCTAAGATTTCATTTTAAAACTGGAAGTAATTGACACATTTAGGTGCAAATGTACTGCTTTACTTGAGTGAATTATTGTATTTCTTGAAAACTACATGTAAACCAGTGTCATAAAAAAATGAGGGACACTACTATTTAATATTTAACTCCGTGAGCAAAGCACTTAATTGGTGCATACGGTAGACACAGATACTAAACTATTCCAAATGTGTTCTAGCCTCTGGGCTAAGCTCTAAGGAGTATAAACCAAACATCTTCTCAACAGTTAAGTTGGCGTGAGTTAAGGCAAAATGTTAACAACAAACCCTGTGTATAAACGGAATAAACCTGCCACTCCAGGTGAATGGCCAAAGGCATCGGGGTGCCCGATTATTCGTCGTCGTCACCGTCCTCGTCCTCGATGATGGGAGTGACCGCAAAACTGCTGGGCTCCGAGGCAGATTCACATTGGAGCACTCTCTTTGAGCTCTCGTTACTAACAGAAGAGCTGCTGGAGAGGGAAACCAAGCCAGAATCTTGACTGCTGGGTGGCGAGAATACTGGGAAGTGGGGAGAGACAGAGGGAGAAGAGTGCGTTAAAAGTGCCTAGTCTTTCTACATTCACCGTGCAATTAGGTTCCAACAAAGAAAAAGGCGCTCTGCAATTTCTATTCGGAGTTGAAAGTGTTTTCATAGACACTCATTAAAATCCCCAGTGCTTCTTTAGAATAAAAAATAGTATTTCTGCACAGTATTATCTATTTAATTGAAGAGGCAAGTTAAGTAGCAGAGTTTCAATTTTATGTTCATTAAAAACAAAAAACAGCCTTCTCCCCCCTCTTTGGGGACACTATTTCCACCCTTCACTGAGCCCCTCCCCTTTATGTAAACGATGCTAATAGAATGAGTCTTGTCAAATGATCCATCTGACAAATTACCCCAAGCAAGACCCCACCCATGTATTTCCACCATTTGACAGGTAACCCTAGTTTCTCAGTAGCTAGCAAATGAAAGCGATAGCTTATCAACTTTCCTGTTAGTTCTCTTGGATAGAGGGAAACAAACACTTGGGGAAAGGTGTACATACCTTTTAAAAAGCATACATAACTTTTAAAACGTCAAGAGCAGTAAATGGGAAGGAAACTTAAAAAAACCCCAAAAATTAAAAGAAACTGAATTATACAACACTAAAACAGAAGTCAGGAAAAGGTTTTAACAGCAAACCTATAAACATGAAACTCCACTAGGAATCTGACATTAAATATGAAGGATGCAAAAGTAATAATGTGTTGAACCATTTTTGCAACCTTACAAGCCACAGTAGATACAAAATTTAAGCAAAAGGGTCTCTGACCTTCTTAACCTTAGCTGAGTTTAGATCCACCCCCAGAACTCCCTTCCTGCCTAGTGTGAATGTAATTAAGGGGAAGCTGCAGTGGTAATTTCTCTCCTCATTAACTTCCTGATTGGTTTCAGCCTCAGGATTCCGCAGGGCAGTAGTTTGTCACCAATTCCAAATGGCCAATCGTTAATACTAATGTTTGTGTAACTAACTGCCAGCATCTGCCACGGCTTCTTGTACAACAATAATGGTGAAAGGGTACATTAGTGCTCCTGTGTTAATTCAGCTTGTGTTCATCAATAGGGAAATCTATGATGTAATTAGCAAAATGCACTGGGAGCTGAGTGCTGAAGTCATTTGTAGAGAACTAAATCATAGTAGAAGCTGTACTGGGTCCTGATGTGTTTGCCATCAATACTTATTATGTTTGGAATTTAATAAGGTATATTACCATGCTGAAAAGAGACCTTTTTACAAGAGAACACTATTTACGCTTGTTATGGGTTTCGAGGTTTGCTGAAGCTAGTGGAACCACACAGAAATAAAAGAACAGAGCTGGGACTTAAGAAGCGGATCTTTAACCACTCCACTGGACCAAATTATCTGAGAAAGCCCCGTCTTCTAATGTGACATATGGACAGACAGACAGACAGATGGATAGTCTGGGATAGCTACCTCAATATCCAGTTAGGAAAGGAATGTTCTGAAAACTTAGTAAGTTAATAAATTTGAAAAACAGTGTGGATAATTTCCCGACAAGCAATTTACTTTTTTTTTTTTTTTTTTTTTTGCGGTACGCGGGCCTCTCACTGTTGCGGCCTCTCCCGTTGCGGAGCACAGGCTCTGGACGTGCAGGCCCAGCGGCCATGGCTCACGCACGGGCCCAGCCGCTCTGCGGCACGTGGGATCTTCCCAGACCGGGACATGAACTCATGTCTCCTGCATCGGCAGGCGGACTCCCAACCACTGCGCCACCAGGGAAGCCCACAATTTACTTTTGATATTGGTAGTATTTGTTTATATTTACTAAGTTAAACAAAAAGAGTACTAATTTGAACCTAGGAAACCTGAAGCTTTAATTTTCTCACTGTTCATTAAGGCTTCTTACTAAATTTGAACTGTTATATAGATTTAAATTTCCCTGCAAATCCAAGATAATTTATGAATTGTGTTACATGCCCAAGGATGTTGTATCTACACAGACAGCAGACCTTGCTCTGACATCTTGTGACTATACAAGGATCTGGAGAGCCAACTAAGGGCCAACCAGCGTCTGTGAATTAATCGGCCCACCCGCATCCCCACCTCAAGCCAGTGACAGAAGGTTCTCTGTACAGAAGAGATGGAGAAGGGAGTGAACATTTACTGACTACTTCTTGTATGTCACCTACTTTAATGAGTATGTAAATTTAACCCTCAAACCATTCACTGAGAGAATTATTCTCCCGTTTTACGAAGGAGGCCCTGTGGAAGCTGCCAAGGGCAGTGCAACATTGGTCAGCCCCACCTCCTGGCTTGTTCTCACCCCTGCACCATCCCCACCCTTGGGTGTCACATTTAGTCACTGGCCACTGAACCGTCCTAATCTCTGTGTTAGTTTGAGGAGGTAAAATAACTGACCCTTGTCAACTTAATGCAGAGGCTATAAAGGAATAGGCAAGCGTTCTCCAGACATGTCCTGAGCTTCTGCCTACAGTTAACAGCTGACCTAGGGATGCTCCCACCCCAGCCACAAACACCCTGACTCCCCCATTCGGCCCAACTCGTGACTGAAAAAGGAAGGGGAGGGAATTCTGCAAAAGAAAGGATTTGGGGAGAGCCCCCCTTTTGCTCTCACTTGCCTTGTGGATACTTTCTTGGAAAATATTCCTCTGACCTGAGGGTGTGAAGATGTGCAGAGTGTGTCACCTCCATAGACTAGGGAGGCTCCAAGCATACTTAATGCATGACTGCACTCCAGAGAAGATCCAAATAAATGAACTCAACCTGTTTTGCAAAATACCTGTAGTTTTTAAAGCTTTTCTCCACTCAAAATTTAAATCCATGTCCATTTCACTTCTGTTAAAGGCTTAGCATTGTCTCTGAATGTTGAAGTTAGGGACAGTATCTGTTTAACTCATTTTGTGTAGCACCTCATAAAAGGTCATCTGCATCAAAGATTTAGTGTTTATCTTAGTGACTCATGTCCAAAATTTATTTTACTATCATCCTTAAAGATGGAGGTACCCTCTTCATTTAAATGCAGCTTCATTAAACTTAACTGGGGGGAAGAATTAACAACCGATCATTTTAAATCATTTTATACCAATTAAAAATTAAAAAGCCAAAATTCTCTTTTTTTGCGTGTTGATTCTAATGAGCCCTGCAGAAGGGCTAATTTCAACTCAAAAGGTTCCTCTTCATTATTTTGTAAAAATGCTAATGCCTACTGTCCACGGGACTGTGGGGAAAGAGATGCTGTTGGTAGCACTCGAAATTGGTTCAATCTTTCTGGACAGCAGCCTAGTGACATGTAATAAGAACCGTAAAACTGTTCATACCCTCTGACCTGGTAATTCCACTCTGGGGAATAAACCCAAAGAAAGAAAGAATAACTGGCCGGGCGATGCTCAACACACCACTCTTTGCATGAAGGAAGACGTGAGTGCTTTGCTCTGGCGCTGGGGGTGGGGTGTGGGGACAGGGGACAGGAAGCTTTCACAGGCAACAGACAATTCAGGATTATGCTACCCTGTAATCATCACTAGGCTCCCAGCATTTACAGAAATGGAAGAAATGACTTCTGGAGAACGAAGTAGAGATTTAAAAGTAAGAAAATGAAAAAAAAAAAAAAAAAAAAAAAGGAAAAAGTGGGTAAACCTCTGAGGCTGACCCTGGTTTGAACCAGCAAACCCTGTATCTGTTTTCTCTCTATTAGCCTATTTGTCTACAGCAGCTAAATGGTCTTTCTTTTATTATTATTTTAAAACAAACAAAAAAACCTTACACATAATCACTCTTACCAACACTGCGGGGGGAAAAAAAGATGATTTCAGTGATGCCATCTAACCACCAACCAATATTCTTTTCGGAAAATATTATAGACTGCACCCCCCCCAAAACCCACCTCTCTAAAAAACAAAACAAAACCCAATCTAACTGCTAAATCTTTTGACACTGCAAAGACCCCTGACTTTTAACTTGAATGATCTGTTGGGAGTCAGTGGACCGGAACGAACAATTCTCTTCTAGTGATGTGAGAAACAGGATATTCGTGCTTGAGAAAAAAATTGTTCTTCCTCTAGATGTTAAATACTATTAAGCTCCCACTAAGAAACCATTTTAAAAATAAAAAATGCAAGTGGCATTCTTCAACTGTTAGCAACTCTTCACCTAGACACTGACAGGTCTCTTTGGTTTCCTCCAGTTTGCAAGCCTAGGAGTCTGATGAAAAGCTGATGAAAATGTCTTAAACAATGAATTCTTCCGCTTCATGATAACCATAGTGTTTGGAAATAAAATCATGTCCAATCAATACCACTTAGCAGATATTTGATGTTTCACAATAGGACTCTTTTCCAGAGTAGAACTGCTACCCTTCTCACTAACATTTAAAATAACTAGGATTATCTTAGCTGTCCGAAGCTTGGCAGCTTCAGCTTGTACTTTCAAACAGCATTCATTCTTGGCACTCAGAAGAAGGGATAAAAGGTAAAGATATGAATGGAGATCTTTATTCCACCTGATCTATCAAGGATTAGCTCATTCTTTTCCAGTCCATGCCTGCACGCTAGTGAAGAGGAAGGCTAAGCTGTAACTGATGTAATTAGAAACCACAAGCTGAGAATAAAATAGCCCTTTATTAATCGCCCCCATTTACTATAAATTTACCAAAAATATAATAATCTTTGAAACGATTAAATGTGTTTTTTTTCCACCTGTGTGTCATCAAAGAGTAGTGGCTAGAGAGAGAGTCTGGTTAGGATCATGCTTTCCCTGAAAACATTATCTTAATTGTCAGTCTAAACTCTAACACCAGTTTTGAGAGGGGCCAGCTCTGCCCTGTGCACAGTGTAGGGAGAAGTGGCCAAGCCATCATCAAGGAGAGCTCCTGTGGATGGAATGAGGCGCACGTTCGGTGCTTCCTCCTCGATGCTGCTGCTACAGCCTTGGCAAGCTCTAGGAGAAGCCATCTTACAAACAAGGTGAACTGATAACAGAGAGCACATATTTAACCATTATCAACACTGCCTCATTCTCTCTAAATTTCATGTGTAACACGGATACAACACAAGATAACACTCAACTTCTTAATTCTCAAAACAAACAGCAGCCTATCAAGCTTCCTTTGGCAGCCCCCGGGAGAGAGTGTGAGGACCGGGACTCACAGGCTGGCCCTGCTGGAACTGCAGACTGGCTACCCTACTGCTCAAGGAACGAGGGGATAAGTGCACCCCACCTACCACCTTACCACCTACAGAGTTCAACGGATACACGAAGGGAAGAATGCACACAAAAAGGGAAAAGAGAAGGGACCCCATTCAGCCTTCCACCTCACCTGGGACTCAGGCAGGATTATCTCGGGTGCAGGCATTCCTCCTCTTCCCCCCACTCCCACCCTCCATGACAGATTCTTCTGGACCACGGCAGGGCAGCTGCTGGGATCCCACACTCCCTGTTTATTCCATGGGGGGTGGGGGCGGGTCACCAAAACTACTCGAGTCTCAAAGCAAGCATGTGAATAAGTGATGTATCTGTGCCAGCGGCCCTACCCTGGGAAAGACTCACACCCTGAGCATGTCGTCAATCCTCACCTCCCCAGAACCCTCTTGTCCACTGGCAGTGGTGATGTTCCTGGCTGTTCCCTCACGCCCAAAGTGGCACCATGAGTCGTGGAGCCTTTTCTCACTGATATTTCTTCTTACACTCCTTCTGAAATGAGCAAGTGCGTATGTGACGGGTCATTCATTATGACTGGCTCAGCTGACGTGTCTCATCCATGAAGGCAGCACTGGGTGATACACACAATGCAAAGATTCAAAGATCCTCTAATTCACTGTGTTTTAACCAAAATATACTCAGCATCAAAACCTAAACCTAGTGTGGCCTTTTCTTCGCTTTCATGACAACATTCTGAGATAAATCCTCACACTGACTAATTCTGCTCTATCTTCCTCATCACTGAAATAACCACAACACCGACTTTGAAGAAATCCCCTCAACTACCTGGGCAATGAACTTAAACACCAGTTTCCTCCTCTGTAAAATGAGGCTAACAACAGGTCACTGTGATGATCATTGAGTACATAGTAGTTTCCTTACTTCCTTTGTCTTCAACTTCCGTGTCTTCACATTAGAAGATCCTTGCTTTTGAAGGTGCCAGAATCCAATCAGTATTTAGTACAAGATCTGTTCCCTCCAGGCCACACATAATGTGCCTTGAGAGAGCCAGGAACCAGGGATACACATTTTACTTCCCTTGGGGCCTACATGACAGCCAGAGTGTCAAATCCAGGAGGCAAACGACCTGGTCCTCATTTGGACAACAGGTCCCTCGTTACATAAGCTCTGCCTTTTTCATTTTTTGAGAAGGGGTGTCCAATCAAAATGAAGCAGCAGAATACCTCTGGACATACTAGACCAAAAATAGTGTTGTTATCCAATGATCAAGCCAAACATTCCTTCAGGCAGCAGTATTTGAAAGCAGGAAGAATCTTCCTTTTGAGCCTAAGTTTGTCCTAAAAGTTGAAAACTCTGGGAAGTACTAGGTACAGGCTTCAATGTCCCCAAAGAAGTAGGGGTCTCATTGCTCCTAATCGACAACTTTTGGGTACCTGGAGCCCTGATGGGATAAGGCTTGCTGGGGTACCAGAAGCTGACCTTCAGTCACAAGGCAACAAAGCAGGGCTAGGGTGAGGTGTGTGGGTTTTGCCAGAAGACCATCTCTTACTATCCGAAGACCCTGGGCAAGTACCTTACCCTCTCCGTGCCTCCATCTCCTCATCTGTACAATGGGGACACAGTACAGCACTTAGGATGGTTCTACACAAAGCTTTGGGGCCCCATTAAGCCCGATGCATCTGAAAAGCCCACACTACCATTGTACACAGCTGTACCATCTGGTCACCCACATGTGTGTCCCACAGACGCAGCACTGCAGCACTGGATGTGGTCCGAATTGAGCTCTTTTCCTAGCATCACTCCCCTCAGCTGCCCCCATCTATACCCATCCTGTCCTGCTTAGTCTTTCTTGAGTGCTTGTCATCTCTGGTCCAGCTTCTCCTCTCTGAAGAGGCAGACCATTTTCCCACCACATACGTGTACTGACAAGGGCAGGAAGGCTGAGGGGGTCCTGCTTCCGGGCCCAGCTCTGCTCATTCTGGAGGGTCTGTTAGGCCAGGCTGAGCCCAGTTCCCAACAGTGGCCACCTGAGAACAAGTGTGGAAAGACCATGAGCTCTGCCGTCAAGACATGGCACCTCAGTAAACACCTCTGAGCATCAATTTCTTTCACTGTAAAAGGAGGTAATAATGATGTATTTCATAAAGTTGCTCAGAGGATGGAAGAGATAATAAATGACAAAACCATTTGTAAACGTGAAGACTCCTCTCCCCTGGCCTGAGTCTGTGCACTTCCCTAAGGAAGGAGTGTGATTTAGCCTCTGTCCTCCACTGCCTAAGACAGGACCAAGAAATTAGTAAGACTTTTATTAAACACTGGTTGGGAAAGAAAAAAAAAAAAAGAATTAGTGTCAACACAGCTCAAACGTCCCTGAATGTTTTCAGACAAGTTTCAATTTCAACGTTCAGAGAAAGGTGACTTTTACTTTATTTGTGCTTCTTTACACGCCAGAAGGCTAAAAGTAAAGATGAATTCTGAACTGAAACCCAAGCCTGTTATATTGTGTCTTCCTGGGACTTCAGGTACACATGACATTACCTGAGGCCGGGCCACAGGGGAAAGGGACTTGGCTGAACCAAGAGCAGGAGCAGAGCAAGGGGAACCTCCTCGAGAAAGAAACAGAAAGTCCATTATATAAAACACTAACACCCGGTAAACTGAAATTCAGCCAAGAACATCTACTGTACACTACCTGGCGCAGTGCCGTGCACCCAGCAGGTGCTTAATCAGGGACAGGGGAGTGAGAAAGACCATGGAATGTGGTCTTCACAAGACATGCTGCCACCACAAAACAGGGCTAACCCACATACTGGCAAAGAGAGTCTCAAGTCTAAAACCACTTTAGAGGATTTTAAAGTGCAAAGGCTTTGTCTAATTTTGTCTGTATTTATTGGAAGGACCCTGGGCACCGACACAAGGAGAAAAGCCACATCAAACACACCCTGAGGCGTGATCTCAGCCACAGAGCCTGGCTCTGGACAAGCCCGCAGGACCACGTTCCTTGGGGACTCTGCAACGCAAACCACATATGGTACCACGGCTGGGTGGTCACAGGTGCAACTGCATTTGAAAACAGAGTTTAAACAGGTGTGTGATCATCTCAGAAACCAAGGCAGACCAGGCTAACAAGAGGCTCCACAAGTCACCTCTGGAAGAGAGTTCCCATTTGATTCTGGGAAAGCGGTTTTCTCAGATACAAAAGAAATCAAACCCGCAAAGCAGGCCGCGGCATTCGCCAGCCTAGAAACTAGGTTGGCTCTGTCCAGATATTTTGCAACAAGAGACATTTTTAAAGTAGCTTTGCTGAGAGTTTCCTTCACACTGAGAGGAAAGAATCACAGATGCTTCAACCTTAAAGGGTAATGTATGATGAAAATCTCCACCTTCATGGGACTCTTGTTAAGACTAAGAAAAAAGATTAAAGTTTTGGAGTCAACACCACTGCCAGGAGAGCCAGGCACGAGGAAAGGGAATGCAGCTGCTTTCTCACCTGGGGCCCGAAATGAGCTCGGTTTCCGGCTAATCCACCAGACTGCAGTCAGCCTTTCACTGTGGAATTAATTACATCATCTCTGATAAAACATGCTGTTTAACAAAATATGTAAGATGTGCAGCTTCAGCCGTATGGCTTTGAGGAACTCTTTCATGGAAGCAACCTAAGCGTCCATCGACAGATGAATGGATAAAGAAGATGTGGCACATATATACAATGGAATATTACTCAGCCATAAAAAGAAACGAAATTGAGTTATTGGTAGTGAGGTGGATGGACCTAGAGTCTGTCCTACAGAGTGAAGTAAGTCAGAAAGAGAAAAACAAATACCGTATGCTAACACATATATATGGAATCTTAAAAAAAAATGGTTCTGAAGAACCTAGGGGCAGGACAGGAATAAAGAGGCAGACCTACTAGAGCATGGACTTGAGGGTACAGGGAGGGGGAAGGGTAAGCTGGGACAAAGTGAGAGAGTGGCAGAGACATATATACACTACCAAACGTTAAGGTAGATAGCTAGTGGGAAGCAGCCGCATAGCAAAGGGAAATCAGCTCAGTGCTTTGTGACCACCTAGAGGGGTGAGATAGGGAGGGTGGGAGGGAAGGAGACGCAAGAGGGAAGAGATATGGGGACATATATATATGTATAGCTGATTCACTTTGTTATAAAGCAGAAACTAACACACCATTGTAAATCAGTTATACTCCGATAAAGATGTTAAAAAAAATTCAGATACTTTGCAATGAAATGAATAAAAGAGAAAGTTCACAAGCCATTTCACAAGTAGAACTTGTGTAAAAGTTGCAGCTTATAATTTGAAAAGAAATACTGTGCCCCAAATGATATGCTAGTAGCAGGATAGAAGACTGTGTCCAGTAAATTATTTTATCTTTACTGTCAGGAGATGATGCCTTCTTCTTCAAAAAAAAAAAAAAAAAAACAAGTGCAAAACTCCATCAGTATTGGCTACTAATACTATGCCAACTTTTCCTTCTCTTTCTTTCTAACTAGGGTTACAGGAAATTTAAAATGAGTAATTATTAGTATTTTTCTCGGGTACAGAAGAAAGCAAACACCAGGACACATTTAAATAACATACACCAGATGAAATCAATCAGGATAGAAAATTCCAGGCATTTCCAGACAGGAGAATACATGCTTACTCAGTCACACAGGTTGTTTTACCTCCTAATTACAACACAGCCATCATGGGTGGGTAAGATAGTTCAGATTACAGGCTCAAGAATATGTTCTTTTGGAACGGTCCATGTTAAGGGTGAAGAGAAACAAGAAAGTAGCACAAACTATGTTTTTCCGAAAGAGTATTTACACACTTTGCATAAGACCCCAACTGCTAAAAAAACAAATCATATATGTCTTTCTGAAAACATTTTTCTATTTGTTTAAAATGCCTTCTGTTCAACTAGATCCCAAGAAAGGACTTCAATGCTAAAGAGGTTTAATCTGTGGGTGATATAAGGCATTCAGGGAATGTGATTGTGCCCTCCCCCCTCCAGGGGTTTATGATATTTTTTAATTGTTTCAGGAGAGAAGACCTCACGTCTTGACAAGTATTTTAGTTTGCTTTCAAGAAAAGATTTTCCTTCTTCCCCCCATCTACATCCTGTCTGAAACTAAACTTAACTGTAGCCTTTTTTCAGGGACTTCTCAGAACAACCCACGTTCTCTTTGGGCGAGAAGCTTCTGGGCAGGACCTGCTGGGGCTGGTCAACCAAGCTCAGCTCTGAACTAAATGAAGGAAACCAACGCTGGCAGGTACTTATCAAAGTATAAGACAACTTTCATTTAATTCTCCCTCCCAATGGTCAAAAAAATTGGTCTCCTTTCAGGATTTTGTTTTCTGCTTAAGGAAATTTTTATTGTGGTAAAATACACATAATGTAAAATTTACCATTTTAACCACTTTGAAGTGTACAGTTCAGCAGTATTAAATGTATTCACGATGTTCTGCAACCGTAACTACCCAACCATCTCCGGAACTTTGTCACCTTTCCAAACTGAAACTCTGCACCTATTAAACAATAACTCCCCCCATTCCCTCTGCCCGGCCCCTGGTAACCTCCCTTTTACTTTCTGGTTCTATGAATCTGACTACTCTAGGTACCTCATATAAGTGGAACCATACAGTATTTGTCTTTCTGTGACTGGTTTATTACACTTAGCATAATGTCTCCAAGGTTCATCCATGTTGCAGCATGTGGCAAAATTTCCCTCCTTCTTCAGGCTGAATAACATTGCATTCTAAGTACAGCCCACATTTTGTTTACTCAGGCATTTATCAGTGGACATATGGATGTGTCTGCCTTTTGGCTCTTGTGGATAATGCTGGTTATAAACACTGGTGTTCAAATATCTGTTCAAGTCCCTCTTTTCACTTTTTTTGTGTGTATACCCAGAAGTGGAATTGCTGGATCATATGTTAATTCTATTTTTAAGTTTTTGAGGAACCACCATACAGTTCTCCACAGCAGGGGCACCATTTTACATTCCCACCAGCAATGTACAAGGGCTCTGATTCTCCACATCTTCAGCAACACTGGTTATTTTCTGGGGTTTTTGTTTGATTGTTTGTTTGTTTTTTAATAATAGCCATCCTAAGGCGTGTGAAGTGTGGGATTTTGTCTTTTGATCCTTTTACACTAATCCTTTCCTGCACTACATCCTCTCTTCCCCAACCCTGACCTACCACCCAGTCTCTGTTTTATCATCACCAAACTTAACTGAAGAACTGGCCCACTGCCCACTACTCACTGGGTTATGCCTGGCAAACTGGTAGCTGTTTCACTCCCAGAAAAGCTTTCTCAAGGTCACCCATAGCCTGCTGGTCCCCAAAGCCAATGGCCTGTTGCAGTCTTTCCCTCTTTGCTCAGGAGCACTGACACCTAACATGTCCTCTCCCCTGCATCCCCCTCAGCTGCCCTCCAGGCTTTCTGCCCTCCTGGACCATCCTTCCCCAACACCAACCCTAGACACAGACTCTCCAAACTACTCCACTTGGTCCTCCCATCCACATAAGCTTTAAACATCACCTCCTTGCAAATGACTTCACAATTCCTATCTCTTGCCCCAATTTCTCACTGAGAACCACTTCTGTATATTAAATATTGGCTGAACATCTCCACCTGGATGAGTTTCCTGCAATGGAACCTCACCTGTTTAGAACTGAACCCACCATCTTCTCCTCTCTTGGGTCCTGAGCATGCCCACATCACCTGCAGCTCAGGCTCTCTCGGACCCATCCCCCAACCTAAGCCACTGCTCTGTCCCGCTCTCTTGAACTGCACAGAGCCCTCCTGCATCTCCCTCCCTTCCAGTTACCCTCATCTGCTAGCATCTGGTTGCCCTGTCCAGTCTTTTCTACTTCATCTTAATTTATCCCAGTATGGCCAGTTAGTTATTCTTCCAGAAGCATGTCTTTAACAAGATGTTTCTTTCTAAATAAACACCTATGGAGACTTCTGAAGAGCTGAGAGTACAAAGATAGATCTCTGTGACAATGAACCTGAACCCTCAAGAAAGGTTCAGCATCCTGAAGGCGAGAAAGAGGAGAATCCATTTTGTAAATGTCTGTCATCAGAGACTGGGAGGCAGAGAACTTTGGCAATCACAGGAGAAATTATGAGTTGTTTGGAAAATTCATTTATGCAAAAAGAGATCATTGTTCAGTGATGGCAAGTTAATGTGACCTCATGAATCTATCCTTAAACCCAGTCCTTGGATGGATGTAACTTCACTCTGGACACTAAGAGAAATACCAGAAGGACAGAAGCTGGAAGACTGAACAGTATACAGACATTTTTTTCCCTCCAGAACAAAAGAAGCTTATAAAACTGCGACCTTAAAAAAAAATAGGTAGGGCTTCCCTGGTGGCACAGTGGTTGAGAGTCCGCCTGCCGATGCAGGGGACGCGGGTTCGTGCCCTGGTCCGGGAGGATGCCACATGCCGCGGAGCGGCTGGGCCCGTGAGCCATGGCCACTGAGCCTGCGCGTCCGGAGCCTGTGCTCCGCAACGGGAGAGGCCACAGCAGTGAGAGGCCCGCGTACCGCAAAAAAAAAAAATAGGTAATATGGTGTCAGTGGACAGATTTTGCATAGATTGCTTTCATTACTGTTGACTGGTTGATGACTGACTGACGGAAGATGTGACAATACAATAAATAAGGTTGATTCTACAGACCGACATAGAACTCTGGCCCCAAGAGCGAGCCAATCCACATCCTTCTCAAGCACACCTGAAACATTAATACAACATGACCACGTACTGATCTACAAAGCCAAGTCTCCACAAATTTCAAAGATGCGTACCTTTCAAACCTTTGAAGTCTTGCAGATTTAAGTCTGTAGTCTATCAGAGTAACTACTAAGAAAAAAACCTTTCAGCTTTAAAAAAATGATAAAGGAGAATATAAATTTCACTGACTCTGACTAACCAACAGGCCAGCATTTGGCCACAACATAATTGATTGCACCCTTAGCGCTACTGTTGAAAGTAGTTAAGAGCTCAGGCACTGATTCCAACCCACACACTCCTCCTCGATCCCACACTCCAAGTAGATCAGGTATTTTCACACTTGGTTCATCTTCAGTGAAGACTGTAATTAAATCTTTAATTTGAAAACAAGAGCGAAAGCCCGGCACTCGCAGCATTATTGGCCCCCCTCAAAGCTTAGAGCAAAGAGCAATCAAGTACCAAATGGCGACCTCTGCTCCTTCAAGCTCAAGGAACCTGCTCATTTCAGAAGGTACCAGCTCATCTCAAAACTGACAAATTGACATGTGGAAATGCTTTCCACAGTTATCTGCAAGCTTCCTGGGGATCAGAAACATTATTTAAATTACATAAACTGTCAAGTTTATGTGCTGCCTGGCCTTTTGATTACACCGTAATTTTTAAAGCATCAATTTCAGAACATGCTTTATTTCATATTCAAGGTGTTGGAAGAGACCTCTTAGGGAGCTGAATACCCAGGAACACAATGACTACTGCTGGTCCTCTTTATGTCTTTTTTTTTTTTCGGTATGCGGGCCTCTCACTGTTGTGGCCTCTCCTGTTGCGGAGCACAGGCTCCGGACGCGCAGGCTCAGTGGCCATGGCTCACGGGCCCAGCCGCTCCGCGGCATGTGGGAGCTTCCTGGACCGGGGCATGAACCCGCGTCCCCTGCATCGGCAGGCGGACTCTCAACCACTGCGCCACCAGGGAAGCCCCCTCTTTATGTCTTAACACTCTTCTTATGCATTAAAGAAGGCAGTGTGGTGCTAATTGGTTACTTAATACATGGAGTATGTCTTGAGCATCTGCTCTGTGCCCAGCACTATTGTAGATGAAGAGAATACAGCCATGAATAAAACAAGTCTCTTCTCATAAGGAAAAAACCAGGGACACCTGTAATCAGAGACACCTGGGAGCAGATTCTTACTGGTGATGTGACTGTGGGCAATAACTGAACACTATAAACCTCAATTCTGGACATTCGTTAATGGAAAACAATAATGTTAAGGGCTGTAGTCATTACAACTAAAATATATTCAGTCAACACTATTCCCTCCTCTGCTTTTCCCTTTCCATAATAAAGGAGCAGTAAGTACTTCACAGGTACACCAGGCACCATCTGAAGCAAAATCAGGAGGAAGGTGAATTGTTTCTCAGTTACCCTTTTACCTGACCCTTTGCGCCTCCCTCACCTCTGTGCACTTCTTTTCTGCTCTTAGGTATCCGGTGCTCCCTGATCCTCTCCCCTGGTCTCCTCTCTGCCAAATGACACCTCCCCCCTCCCCCCAACCCCTCCAGACACAGTTCTATTCTCTCAGTTTACTGCTTACTCTCTCAAGAGTTTACTCTTGATGAAAGGCATCCGGTTAAACTACTTCACTCAGGAGGTGAACTCAGGCTTCGAGCTCTAACCTCCTGTTGGTATCCTCATTTCAAAGTGGTGGCTTCTAGACATTGCAGAGATGTCACCTTTTGGGGCAGAGCAAATTTCTAAAGTGTTGCCTATATCACTCAGTATACAGAAGGTACTGCTATTAAGTGGTGGATCCTAGAGTTTTACTTTTACTATGTCAGGTTTCCATAATTTATGGAAAAGACGCATCCTTGCTGAGTAAGGTTCCGGCCTCAGCCTGGTCTGCATCCCCACCCTAGAATGGTGTCACAGCCTTTCAAAGTATCTACCAGTACAAGAATCTCAAGCTGATAATCAGCTTCCCCTCCACTTGCTTTCCAGGAGCTTAATTAGAATGTAGTCCTGTGGCTCACCAGAAAACGACTGATATTTAAAGAACTGACATTATAAGGCAGTTATTTTCGGCTAACAATAAGTCTCATGTTTTCTAGTGCTTCATGAGGCTCCAGGATTGTATGTGTCAGAGCACAGAATAAAATGAACTTCTAATTATCTTCGTTAGGAAATATTGCTATTTGTAACACTGAACCAGATAAGATTGTGAGAAAAAGAAAAGACACAAACATTAGCATTAGCTAATGAATGTGGTTGGTAGTTAAGGGGGAAATTTTTTATAGTGCTAAACCAAGGTCATCCATTTATTTAAAAAGTCCTTAGAACCTTTTGTGAAAAAACAGACTATCAGATATCACAGGTTTTAATTTGCTTTAACAAACATGTATTGTTTTCATAGTAATAAAAAGTGATATAAAAGACAGAAAGCAAGGATAAAAGGAAATCAAAGAAAACAGGCCACCGCGGGGAGCACCGCTCTCTGCTCCTGCACTGTAGGAGTGAACTGCTTTCTTTATTGAGTGCAGGCTGGCAGACCCTGGGGCAATGAAACAGGACTCCTTAGGAAGGATGGACTATCGGCCCCAGCAGGAGCTGCTAAGTGCTGACTTAGGTAAGCAGGCCTGTGAAATGAGGTTCAGCCCACATTATTTATTAGCATAATTATTAATAATCATCGCTATCATTCACTGAGCCCCTATCATGTTCCAGGCATAGTACTTATCATCTCCACAAAAACCCTTTGGGGAGGTGGGCATTAATATCCTCATTTGGCAGATTTAAAAACTTGAGGCTCAGAGAGGGTGATTAACATCCAAGGTCACACAAGTGCTGAGAGTCAGAGCCAGAGTCTGTACTCCGGACTTGAACCTGGGACTGTCCACCACAAGGCCGCAGTACATTACGATGGGTTTGCCGGTGTGATTTCTCACGCAGCCTACTCTGCTGACACGACCCGGGGAGCCCTCTGCCATGAGCCCTCCTCTTCTTCATATTCACAAAGTTGCTGCCCAAGCTCCCCTCCAGAAAGCCATGATTTTGCTGAAAAAGACAGCTTTGAAGCCCAAGCATCACCTGAGCTGCAGGTTTGCCTTTTCAAAATGAATCCAGGAAAGCAGCTACCCAGGGGGTCCCAACTCCCACATCTTTTCAATCTACTTTCCAAGCAGAAGAGATTTCAGGGACCCAACATGTAATTCGGTGGAGTGAAGGGCTGGGGAAAGGTATCCATCTGCTGCCTATCAGGTGTTTCAGAAAGTAAAGTAGGAGACACTTGGGAGAATCCTGCAGCCTCTTCAAAGGCGACCCCCTGTTGCAGAGCCTTCTGAGCCCCGAAACAGCAGAGCACAGAGGAGGGCCAGCAGAGCCTTCTGAGCCCCGAAACAGCAGAGCACAGAGGAGGGCCTCCCTCCTGGGCCAGCAGGGAGGATGCCAGGGGCCGTGGGGGGATGCTGACTTCTACCAAGACCCCCAGGCCTCTGGTAGGAGAGTCGGAAACAGAACCATAGGATCTGGGAATTTGAGAGCAACCAGATACCCAGATACCAAAAAGAGTGATATCAAGAAAAGGGGTTTTAGAGGGCTTCCCTAGTGGCGCAGTGGTTGAGAATCTGCCTGCTAATGCAGGGGACACGGGTTCAAGCCCTGGTCTGGGAGGATCCCACATGCCGCGGAGCAACTAGGCCCGTGAGCCACAACTACTGAGCCTGCGCGTCTGGAGCTTGTGCTCCACAGCAAGAGAGGTCGCGATAGTGAGAGGCCCGCGCACCGCGATGAAGAGTGGCCCCCGCTTGCCACAACTAGAGAAAGCCCTCGCACAGAAACAAAGACCCAACACAGCAAAAATAAATTAAATTAATAAATAAACTCCTACTCCCAACATCTTCTTAAAAAAAAAAGGGGGGGGGGTCTTAGGGACTTCCTTGGTGGTCCAGTGGCTAAGACTCCATGCTCCCAAGGCAGGGGGACCAGGTTCGGTCCCTGGTCAGAGAACCAGATCCCTCATGCTGCAACTCAAGATCCCGCATGCTGCAACTAAAGATCCCACATGCCGCAACTAAAGATCCCAATGTCGCAATGAAGATCCCATGTGCTGCAACTAAGACCCGACGTGGCCAAATAAATAAATAAATAAACGTTTTTTTAAGAAAGGGGGTCTTATTTTTCCCAAGTTACATTGGCCTGAGGAGAGGAGAAGAAAGGGGCACAGAAGACCCCTACTAATATAAAAGTGTTACTTTTCCCTTCATCTGATTTAAGATAATGATGACGAGCTCAGCAAAGTGCACACCTGGAGGAAGGACAGCAGGGTGTAGGTGGGCTCCAAGGTGGATCCGTCCCATAGGCCTCCCGCTCACTAAGCACAAAGGGGCACAAGAGGGCTGAATTCTGGGCCGATCCATACAGGAGAGTTTTCAGAGTAGATAAGTAATTACCCAATTCCACCTCCTATGACCTTCCATGAAGGCAGGATAGAGACAGTGAAAAATGAACCAGTCACCCCAGCAAGCTCCAGCACCTCCCGGTCAGCAGTATCAAGGGCTCCTGACACATCTAACAGAAACACCACAGGGCCTGACCGGGGCCACCAGCGGGAAAACCTATCCATCAGCAAAGCTAACACAGTCCAGTTCAGGCTCAAATCTAAAGCCAGAGCATCGGGATGGTTAGCAGTACAGAAATACACTCCTGGATTCTACGGAATTTGTAACACTATACTGTCCCTTGGGCGAGTCATGTTTGGGGCCTCAGTTTCCACATCTATAAAATGAGGGGGTTGAGCTCAGGGGCTTCAAACTGCTCTCTCAGAACTAAAATTCTTTGTGTTAACGACTTCTGAAATCTCCATTTCTTTTAAGCTCTAAAGGTTTAAGTGCCTACTTAAAGTCAGAATTAATCAAGTACAAAACAGAACTAGTTCAGTATCAAGTGATCACTCCTGAAGATATGGAGACCTTTCTTCCCTAGTGGAGACATTAACATTTTCTCTGTCAATAATGTACTAAGATTTTCCCAGTCACTGGGATTCAGCCACTGAACAGGAGGTTCACCTCCTCCGTCTCTGTGCTGATACAGAAGAGGAGCTTCCGGTGCCATGTGACAGCCTCTGCCTCACAATCAATCGCTGACTTTGTTGGGAGACTTGGCTGAAATCTGATCATTGGCTAACTTTTCACAATGAATTTCCTAACACTATAATTTATTTGATATCTCGATTGGCTCAGTCTATGAATCCAGTCCTTAGAAGAGTGTCAATCACTGCTTTTTTGTGTGAATCCGAACTATTGCCCAATATGACCTCGCAGACCTGGACATACGCCTATTACAGAGAGAGGACACATCTTCAACTTTTCTTACAAAGGAGACAGCAGTGGAAATATAACTGTCCCCCACGCTGTGTCAACAAGAAAGCAGGCAGAATTGCCTTCTCCTGTTCTTTGGTCTGTTTTCTCCAAGACTAGATCCTCTAGTAAGGAGAACTCAGCTACAAGAGATGAAAACTGCTAGTCTTTCCAAGCACCTCTGCTTGTGCATATGAGCTGGTGTTTTTATAGGGAGACTGACTGACTGGGATTCAGCACAAGTTAGCTGTTAGGGAGGATGGACTACACTGGAGGGGCTTGTCTTGCAACCCGTGTGACCTGCTCTTGTACTCAGTTTGTGGGGAGAGGAGGGAGAAGTGGTGGACGAAATGGTCCAGCCACTAGGCATCTCAGGCACTGTCCAGATGCTGGCTGAGGGTACCTCCCTTACTGCAAGGCCTCTCAAGAGGTACTCTGGCTTCCTGATGGAAATAAGACCCACTGGACTCCACTGTCCACCCACCAGATAGACAACAATGTATATGTTCAAATATCACACTAGCAGAGGTTTGGGAGAAAGTGGTACTTTCATGCACTGCTGCCAGGAACGTAAACCAGTGCAGCCAGTCTTGGGGGTAATTTGGCAGTATTTAACACAATCTAAAATGCAGGCTTCTTTGAAATGTCCCTTCCTAGCATCTCCCCAGAAAAACACCAGCACCTGTGTACAAGGAGACTGCAGCATTTAAAACAACATGATTGTCGATAAAGAAGGAAATTAACCAATAAACTATGATCCTTCCAAACTTTGAAATAGTACGTGCCAGTTAAAAAGAATAAAGTAGATCTAATGCACCAACATGAAAGGTCTTTAAGACCAACTGTTGATTGAAAAAAGTAGATTTGAACAACAATCTGTTCACTATGATGACCCCCTTTACGCTAAAAAGTCAAGCAAACTATGTATTTCTACAAAAACAGATATCCTCATAGCAAAAAGTCTGAAATGACATATATTAAGAGTTTAGCTCTTGATGTAATTGTTAAAATAAGTGAGATAAGGGAAGAGTAGGCCATAGCACAGTTCACACACCAAGATTACAACTGGTGGAAAAATATGCATGTGTGTTCAAAAAATAAACCTTGTCAGGAATTACAGAGAAAACGAAAACAGCAATGTTCTATCCAGTTAAGAAAAAAAAAAGTTATTTTAACTGTACATTCAGAATCATGTTCTTAAAAAACAGTTTTCCAAAGTTATTTTTGTCCACTCTCTTTTAAATCTCTGACTTAGAGTACTTTTTAGATGAACAAAGTACAAAAGACAGCTGTATAGCAAGTTTCATCTTGATGGAAGTATGAAATGGCTGACTGCAAACTAGAATGAAAGAAAAAACACACATTAACTACAGTAGTTATATTGTTCATATAAACTAATTAAACTATTTTGATTTTTGAAAATTCTACTTTGCAAAAGATCTAACTCACTGATAAAATGTGCAGTGGGTATCATTATTATTCCCAATTTGTTTTAATACAGCAGGTCTTTATCTATCAGAGGACAATTCCTTAGGTTAAGTTAGTCATTTTCAGGTGTGTACATTAGGCCACTAGTTTACTAAATTATCTTGTTAATAAGTAGTCACACACCTTCCAAAGAAAACAACTGACAACTAGAATAAAAATACACCATAATGTCTATGTTTGAAACATTATAAAATAGTGACGTTTTGTGACACATACCATGTTATTATAAGTGTGTGATATTATAAGACGGTCACAAATATGGTATTTGGAATAAAGCCAAATTTAAAGCACTTCAGTAACAACCAAGGTGCTTGAAGCAGACTTGGTTCCATGTATACAAAAGAGGTGGTTATTTACAAAAGAGTGATTTGAGAATCAGGGGAAAAGAGATCCTGTCCCTAAAATATGCCTGCCACCCAAGGACCAAAATATCTGAAATTCCACCATTAAAGATTCATTTCTTCAGAATAAAAACTGATGTCCTTTTAAAATTCAAATACTGAGGACTAAGATATAAAATCAATATTATTTTACCATGTTATTTATCAAATTGTTTTTTCTCAAAAGAGGCATGTGCAGGGCTTCCCCGGTGGCACAGTGGTTGAGAGTCCGCCTGCCGATGCAGGGGACATGGGTTCGTGCCCCAGTCCGGGAAGATCCCACATGCTGCGGAGCGGCTGGGCCCGTGAGCCATGGTCGCTGAGCCTGCGCGTCCAGAGCCTGTGCTCCGCAACAGGAGAGGCCACAACAGTGAGAGGCCCACGTACTGCAAAAAGAAAAAAAAAAATCTATACATGAACAAACAAACTCATATGATGGCGATATGAAATGACCAATAAAACAAACCAACCTTTGGGAAAATCTAACAATGAACACAGAAAATAAGCATACAGAGAGAAAAGCATTAAACATGAGAAAGTGGATATAACCACAGGTATAGTGTTCCAACCACAGTTATAGCAATTTTATATCACTGTTTGAAAATAAAAGTGAAATGTATAGTTCTCTCCAAAGAAAGAAAACTGCCAACATTAAGTGAGGAAAAGAGTTCATTAGATACCAATAGATTACCATAAAAGAAAGAGAAGAGTTAATCAAGACATTCCCCATTTTGAAAAAGACCCAAGCCTGGATGGTTTTATGAGTAATTTCATTCAAACACAAAGATATAATTATTCCTATGTCATTTAAACTTCTTCAGAGAATAAAGATGAACAACTTCTGTTTCATCCTATGAGCTTATAACCATGAGACAAAAAACATGATAAAGATACCACGAAATAGGAAAAAAGGCCAAACTCACTTAAGAGTATAAATACAAAAGTCCTAAATAAATACAGGTAAACTGAATCCTGAAATGTATTAAAAAGATAATGCCTCATGACCAAGTAAGATTTATTCCAGGGATATAAGGATGGTTCGACATTAGGAAATCCATTAATGTGCCTTACTACATTAAAAAGAGAAAACCACATGGTTATTTTGATAGATGCCAAAAGAGGCATTTGACAGAAATGTAATAACCATTCTTGTAGGTATTAATGTATATCAGCATAACATACACTGGGGAGGGAAGGAATACAAAATGTGTAATATCTATATGAAAGAAATTATAAAACTTTACTGTGAAACTTCTGGTTTTAATATATTTCTATCTTATTTGATCTTTCCCCAATGAGCTTATATTGTTTTTTGTAAAAATAATAACAATAACCCTGTATGAAGCACTGAACTAGGAGTTACACAGAGCATAATGCAAAGCCCTCTTCAGGCAGTTGTGGTGTCCTCTGAGTGCCAGTAAAGAAAAAAGTAAAGGTCAGAGAATGAATGAGGAGAAAGAATATGCAACAGAAAATAGAAGTAACTCTTCTCAGTATTTGTGGAGAAGATTCAAATTTCAAAATAGCAGGACCAGGGAAAAATCACCCTGTTCTTGCCATTTATTTTGGAAAACATGGTGATAGAGGAGTTTAGAGCTGGCTGATTAAAGAAGAAGACTTGATGAATGAGGGACATTGTGGGGACCAGGCAGGGAGTTAAGATTATTTCTGGAATATTGTTCCACTTGGGAGTAAGCTCAAGAGAACGGGCAGACAGTTAAAAAGAGGTCCTCAGTGGCCTGGTGAGTGGTCCCTGGAGCAGAGAGGGCTGGGCACCAGGGTCACTTTGGAAAGGAAGACGCTGAACTATCCAGGTCACACAGAAGATGGGCAGGGGTGAGGTCAGGATCCAGGCATCATGTAAACAAAGAGGATTCTTTGGGGAGAAGATACATAAGGGATGAATGGGGTGTCACTGGTACCTTGGAGGTAGCCCTAGAATGCTGTGGGTGAGGCAATGGTGAGTGAAGGGGTGGGCGGGTTAGAAGGGCACCCTGGGCTTGGCAACCCTGCCACTCCACCATCTCCTAGACCAGCGACTGCCTTCAACCCTAGAGAAACCTCAGGCGGCTGCACGGCACTGTAAATGTCATTACTGCCACTGAATCCTACACTTAGGGGTGGTTAAAATGGCAAGTTTTGTATGTGTTAAGCATAAGGAAAAAGTATAATACAAATAAAAGGTTATTAGTGTGTCACTGAGACATCATTAAGGTGCCCTGGCAAGCCCCATGGGAAAGTAAGTGGAAGAAGACAATGGCCCAACCAAAGGAAAAAAGAAAAAAAGAAAATCATGAGATATTTCTTCCAACTAGCACTGAATGTGAAACAGATTTCACAATAATAGAGCCACCACAGTCACACTCTGTAACGTCTGCCTGCCAAGCATGGAGGCTCAGACCCCTGGTCACTTTAACTCGCAAAAGGAATGAATACAGCCATGTCCACAGTGTCCTCTCAGCAGCCGAAGTACATAAGAGAGAAATACACGTCCCCAGAGTTAGTTTCTTTGCTTGGAAACTTCTTGGGCAAGAAACCATGCTCTTTTCAGAGCTCAGTGCATTTCTGGCACATTTTAAGTAGCGGTTGGAGACAAGGTTGACACCCAGAGTTGGTTTACTTCCTGCAATAAAGTGTCTCCAGCCCTGAAAATGACTTTGGAATAACGTCACTTACTGTGTGGAGAGACACTTTTCCTACCTAACTATACACAGAGTTTCCTCTCTGGTTTAACAGAAGCAAAGTGTAATTCACAGGATTAAAAAAAAATGAGCAAATCATTTGCTCATTCAAACATTCAGTTTGATAAGTCAACAAAAAGTCGTTTACACTCAAAAGACCACTTGCATGGATATAAGCAGTTCTGATTTACTCCAGTGGGTCTGGAGGGGGTGCAATTTATTACAGTCCACTTAGCGCTGTAACAACTGCTTTTCAAAAACCGACACTGATTCATGAAAATGAACGGACGGACCCTCTGCAGCATAAACCCTAACAGCCTCAGGCAAGTGCCAAGAGAAATGTAGTACAAGGCATCACTGGACCGGTATGCGGAAGCAAGCAATTACGCCGGTATTTAACCCAATTCATTACTCATCAGAAAAGGGCTCAGCACAGGAGTCAGACCCAGACGAGCTGACAAGGAGCACAGCCACTTAACTGTCCCCTCCAGCGATTACACTCTCTCAACCCAAGAGTGTGTCAAATTAAAACAACTACACATTGACTTTTCGCTTCTGTAAACGTTAAGGGGTGATTGACAACTTTGGGTTGCAGCCAGCCAGCCAGGCATCCTTATCCACCGTCTCTGCTTGTCTGCTCTCAGCTCTAGACATGTTGCGTTTGGAATATTCCTACAGGACACGGAAGTATTTCATGGCTTTGCCACTGGGGCTCACCCAAAGAGGTTCTGCCATCTCTCATGGATAAGCAGCTTCAGAGGACCCTTAAAAACGGAGTATTTTAAAAATTAACATTTGTCCCTTTCTATTAGAAAAACTCTAGTACTTCCAATCAGAAAAATGGAAAATCAGCCAGTCTTTTATGTGCACTTCTGCCCTCACAGCTCTACCTACTATGATCTGGACTGTGGAAGGATTCCCTTCCCTTGTTATCCTATTCTCCTTTATCTCAGAACTGTAAGGAGTAGAAAAAGATACAGCTGAAATAGGAGGGAGAGACAAGTAAACAAAGTAAGAAACAACCCTAGGAAATCTACTCACCACAGAGATCCAGGTGGATCAACTGCCAACTGTAGGCTTGTGCTACAGATTCAATATTCAATGTCTAGTGTTCTCTGATGATCACAGAAAAAAGCCACAGGCAAGTGTCAAACTTTGACTCTTCCACCATTTTCCCCTTCTGGTGCCAAGACTATTCAATGGGGAAAGGGCAGCCTTTTCAATACATGGTGTTGGGAAAACTGGATATCCACATGCAAAAGAACGAAGTTGGACCCTTACCTTACACCACATATAAAAATGAACTCAAAGCAGATCAAAGCCTTCAATGTTAGAGGGAAAACTATAAAACTCTTAGAAGAAAATACAGGGAAAAAGCTTCATGACACTGGATTTGGCAATGATTTCTTAGATATGACACCAAAAGCACAGATGACGGAAGAAAAAATATACTAACTGGACTTCATCACAATTAAAAATTTGTTCATCGGAGCACACGAGGCACAGAGCGAAAACGCAACCCAAAGAATGGGGAAAATATCTGCAAATCCTATACCTGAAGAGGGATCAATGCCACTTTTCCCTCTTGGTTTTGATGTAAGCAGTCATTAGCAAGTGCCCAAGACTGACATGCTGCCCCATGACCATAAGATAAGTTTTCCACCCTGGGCAAGTACTATCATTCTTGGACTGAGACCAACCAGGTTCTAGTTTACTCACTTCCATCTGCTAGTAAAAAAAAAAAAAAAAAAAAAAAAAAAAGTGTGCACCACAGTTAGACCCAAAGATCGACTTAACACTTGCCAGTGTTCAATCAGTCCAAGTCAGTGAGTCCTCCTCAGCCTGACAGGCCATTTGAAGAAGGGCTGATGCACCCACAAAAGACTTTTAAAGTGGTGTCTGTTGAGCTTGAGGTACTCCTATGTCTCAGGTTTAAACACTGTGCTACCCACCCTATCACTCGAAACGTCCACAACAAAATAGCCTTCACCTAACTGTCCAAGACAGTGCTGTCCAACAGAACTGCCTGAGGATGGAAATGTTCTACTTCTGCTCTACCCAGTATGGTAGTCACCAGCCCCACATGGCTACTGAGTGCTTGAAATGTGGCCAGTTTAACAGAGGAACTGGATCTTTAATTTTAATTAAACATGAATAGCCCTATGTGCCCAGTCGCTCCTGTACTAGATGGTGCAGGTCTAAGGCAGCAGGCTGAAGACAAGGGTTTCAATACCGTGTGACAGTCTGAGGTTGGAGAGTGTCCCAGAGAGAGAAGACCATCCAGCTCCACTCCCAGCTGCCACCTGTTCTCTCTATTCAGCGATTTCCTTTTCCCTCAAATAGGGTCAGGGATTTCTGCTCTACCAACCTGTGGTATCACAGACAGATAGCTGGACTTTGTCCCTGTTCCTGGCACAGAGCTCCTAAAACCCTTGGAATTTCCTGAGTGAGAAGGATGACAGGAGCCTCTTTGTTCTAAGCAGGTGACTCTTGGCAGGCTGGATGGTTTCGGGATGGGGGCTAGTCACAGACGCAGGGTAGGGGCTGAGCACCAGAAAGACCCAGCCCTGATTAGAAGCTTGGAACTTCCAGCCTTACCCCCAACCTCCAGGGAGAGGGAAGGGCTGGAGAGTGAGCTAATCACCAACTGCCAATGATTTAATCAGTCATACCTGGTAATGAAACCTCCCTAAAAACCCGTTAGCAATTGGGGTTCTCAGAGCTTCCGGGCTGGTGAGCACATCAAGGTGCCAGGAGGGCGGGGTCCCTGAAGACGACTTGGAAGCTCTCCACCCTCTCACCATACCCTGCCTTATGCATCCCTTGCCATTGGGCTATTCCTTTATAATAAACCCGTAATAGTAATAGTAAGTCAAGTGCTTTCCTGAGTTCTGTGAGTCATTCTAGTGAATTATCAAACCTGAGGAGAGGTTGTGGGAACTCCCAAATTTGTAATGGGCCAGGCAAAAATGTGGGTAACCTGATCACCCCATTTATGGCTGGCATCTGAAATGCGGGCAGTCTTGGGAGACTGAGCCCTTAACCCATGGGGTCTGGGCTAAATTTGGACAGTCAGTATTAAAACTGAATTGTAGGACACCCAATTGGTGTCAGAATTGGTGTCAGGAGGAAAAAGGCTCGTTACCTAATAAGACTGTTGTTGGAATTAAACAAGATGACGTATGTCAAAGTGCTTCAAAGTAAGAGATTATTTTTCCTATTTGGTTGATCTGTAAGGGACATGAGCTAGCTCATGAAGGCTAACCATAAGTCTACCGTGAAGTAACCTTTGCATTAGTTCACAGTAACATTGGGAAACAACGCACTGCTTTCTCATTCATTTCCCTGTGGGGGAAGGCCCTAATTCTTACCTGCTTTATTTGCCAGGAAAAGTGGCAAAGATTCTAATTTGTAGCAGTACATCAGGGTTTAATTGTTTATGGTTACATGGAGCACTTCAAGGGCAAAGATGGCAAGAAATTGGAAAATCTTCCCCCAAACTCAGAGAGAGAGAGAAAAAGAAGAATCCAAATTTGGGGGAGGTGGGGGGAGTGGGGATGAGAAAAAGAAAGGCAACAATCTGGAAAAGAAGTGGTCCGGGTGAGCGGTGTGCGCCTGACCATGGGGTTTTCCATCTCTAAAAACCTCCGTGCTTTGGGGACCCAGCCTGCAGATGAGGGCCTGCCACAGGCTGGGCTCGGAGCGTCGGAGAGCTTGGGAGGTGAGTGAACGGGCAGCAAACGCCAGACAGTTGGCAGTAAGACCAGGCAAGATACTCCATTCATTCTATACACACTGGCCCACCCGACCAACCTCAGCATCCTTCTCCTACTTCCCAAGAACCTCAGCAAGAAGAGGAGACATACAGAGACGCTAAACTCTTCAACAGTGTTACGAACTGAACTGTTATACCCCGCCCCACCCCTAATTAATAAGTTGAAGCCCTAGCCTCCAATGTGACTGTATTTAGAGACAGTGCCTTTAGGGAGATAAATGAGGTTATATGAGGTCTTAAGGGTAGGGTCCAAGCCTGGTAGGACTAGTATTCTTACCACACAGAGGAAAGGCCAAAGAAAAAGGGGTCTCACTGGAAACCAAACCTGACAACACCCTGATCTCAGACTTCTAAACCCCAGAACTGTGAATTTCTGTTTCTTAAGCCTCCCAGCCTGTGCTATGTTGTTATGGAAGCCCTGGCAAACTAATGTAAATAGTATTAGCATAAAACAGGAAAATCACACACCCTGGCTTGCTGAATGTGGGAAGCCTCGGCACCACAGCTATAGGTGTCATTTCATTTCATATAGTAGGTTCTACTTGTTACAGACATTCATGTATTGAAGACGTAATAAAATGTGATAAATCCATATTTCCCCTTGAGAATCTTAGGGTTTTAATCTTAATAGTTTTGCTGGCCCCTGCGATAGTTTTTGAACTCAAAATAAACCAAGCCTTTTCATATAATGAAATCTTATTTGGCCATCAAAAAGAATGAAGCCCTGTTCCAAGCCTCAGTTTGAATGAACCTCGAAAACATTATGCTAAGTGAAAGAAGTCACATGTAAAAAGGCTACATATCATATGATTCCATTCATATGAAATGTCCAGAAACAGGCAAATCCATAGAGACAGCAAGTAGAATAGTAGTTTCCAGGGGCTGAGAGGGAGGTGGAAATGAGGAATGACTACATATGGGGATTCACTGGGGGATGATGGAAATATTCTGGAACTAGACAGTGATAATGGTTGCACAACTTAGTCCACATACTGAAGACCACTGCACCGCATACTTTAAAAGTGGTGAACTTTATGGTATGTGAATTATATATCAATAAAGTTGTTATGAACAAACAAACCAAGGCCATCCCACCTCTATAGCCACAGAGTAACAAAGGGGAAACACGCCTGACAAGGGCTGCATATTTGGAACACCTCTTCCCAGACTCTGGCTGTGATCCTGACTTCTCTAACTGGAGATGGAAGCTCTCCCTTAGGTTTATGGCGGAGACTTCAACCAAGGCTGAAATACGAGCAAGACAGTGGGGCACATGGCTACTCCCTCACACACCCTGCAGAGGCTTAGAGGCCAGGCTGTTCTTCTGTGGCGGGAAGGGAAGGGCTTGTGTCCCTAAGATCTGCTAACATTCAGGGATCACTGCAGCATGTTCTCTGCCATGCTTCCTCTCCTGGGCATAGTGCTAGGGCCACAGACACATAATTGGCACCCAATGAATTTATTGCTTGTTTATTGACTGAGCCATCAGTTCCTATCCTGGTAGGGGGTGGGGAGGCTTCAGGAAAGAGACTGAGGAGCTGGTCTTGCCCAAGAGCTTCAGGAGTCACTGTAATGCCTGGTGAAGCTACAATGGAACGACTGAACCAAACGCACGAAAACTGTAAGTTTCCATTTTGAGTCTGAGCAACAGTGGGTTAACTTTTAGATGCTGTTGTATTAATGGAGCTAACCTATAATATATGATAAAAGAAATGTCTGCACCTGCAAATTACCTAAACAGAGGAAGACACAATACAGTTAACATGTGCAAGGAGAAACTATAATCCAGAAATTTTTCACAGAGAAACCCATGAATAGCTTCAACCAGAACAGGAAACCATTCCAAGCAAGATCAGCACTGCCTCTTGTACTATGTTTGTAGAGATATAAATGAAGCAACTCTTAAACTGCCGAATATGCTTAGTGAAAGTACTGCTCTCCTCCATCCACTGTTCATTTCCGCCTTCTACCCCAGTGCCCGAAAATGGTGGTTCAGAGAGGACTTGGATGAAGCCCGGGGTTGCCAGATTTAGCAAATAAAAATACAAGGTGCTGAATTAAATTTATATTTCAGAAACAAATAATTTGTAATATAATAAAATACTGTGAACATGCTTATTAAACATTAAAATAACGTTTGTGGGTTTATGTGACATTTAACTTTAACTGGTCATCCTGTGTTGATCTTACAACACTAACGAAGTGATCGCATTGGGCTGACTAATGGCTATTCTCCCTCCTCGGGCACCACGGCCAATGGGAGGCTTCTGGCCCCTGTCCCACCCACCGAGGCCAGCACCGCACACCTGCAACAGTGTCCTGTGCCACTTCCGAAAGCTCAGACGTGGCACGGTTAGTCAATCTCCAGTAAGAAGATGCTGAGGGCACTGGCGGGAAGGCTATATTCACCTCTGCATCTAAAGTGGGGGGAACCCCTACCCTAGACTTGGTGTAAACGGGGGACAGATCCTGGATTCTGTGCAGTGCCAAATGTGTGAAGACCACAAACAACCCTGCTACACTGAAAAGAGAATTTAAAAATATGTGTGTTAAGAAGATGATCATGGGATTGCAGGGCCTGTTGTTATCTCTGAATATTATTTGTTTAATGGAGCTCATTTTTAATATCGGCACTTTTAGGCTGAATGTAAATAAACCTGATCACGCAATAAACTCAGTGTATTCTTTTTTTTGCCGATTTAAGCTAAAACACCATCAATCTTCTCTTAGAAGCAGCATCTTTCAAGATAACAGAGGCAGCACTAGGCTTTTGACACCCACTAAAAAAATAATAAATAAGCAACTGACTTTTGAGCCCTCCCCCCAAGTGCATGTATTCAGCTCAACAGGCCAGGTGCTCGAGAGCAGGTGAGGACAGCCTGTAGGGTTTCTTCTCTTTGCCCTCCTGCCAAGGGATCATTCCAGTACCACAGTAATCCCAGGAAAGAGGGGCCCTTTTTTTTGTAAGAAAGAATGGTAAATATGACCACTTTACACACAGCAAAATCAAACCCACCTTCTATGATGAAATAACCACCTACTCTAGTTCCCCCAAAAGATTCCGTTGATGCCAATTTTCCATCTGAACAGCAGTTGGAAGGGACATAAAAGCTGGCCACCATTCTTTACACAGAAGCCCAGTTGGAACCTGACCCCAGCATATATTGTATACCCATGTATATGTGCAAGATGGGAAGTATAGGCCTATATATAAATATAAATACATAAAAAGCTAACTTTCAGTGCTCGGAAAACAAAAGCTATCCCCATATAACAGCCAAATTCTGACATAACTCAGTTTGGACACCTCATCTGGTGTGCACTGCACTCATTCTCAGTGTAAACCCCGCTGCGCCGGGCAATGATATACTGTAATGTCACATCGCAATCTGGATTTACTATAAAGGGCCGCGACGAGCTTCAGAGCAGTAAACACTGCAGCGAGGTGTATTTCACACTGAGCTGGTTTTTATGAAGAACACTTCACCGCCCAGGCACGGCACCTGGATGATGGATGGTGAAAGATGCATGACAAGCTTCATCCTTGTTTGTAAATCTTAACTGTTCCCGCTCACTAACTCTGAAGGCAATTTTCAAAGACAGCGGCAGACGGAAGGACAGCACAGCTTTCCTGAAGGTTATTCAAGTTGTACTTGGCCTGGGCCGGGCCTCTGAGGGACCAAGGAGGGAACATAAACTCCGGAGTTACTCCACACCGCGCCTGAGAAAAACCGCCGAGGCCCTGTGGGCTCAAGTCAGAATCAAGCGAGGAAATCTCACGCGTGATCATGTTGGACGCTCTGCCCAGAGCGGCCGCTGTCCATCCAAGTTCATGCCCATGTGGCTGCTGCCTCTTCAGGGTTTTTAAAGACAAGGGGTCACGGAATGAGTAACAGAATAAGCAAACTTGATGGTGTATCATGTGTCCACAATAGATGGGGTTTCCTCCACTGAGCAGGTGGGTAGGGGGCCTAACGTCACACCTGCATCCCATCAAGATAAAATTAGCCCCGAAAACACGGGCCAGCAGTGTCTAGTCACTGTGTTCAACCTGGTTGTGTCAGGGCACTTGGGAGTTCCTAAAAGTGTGCTTTCCAGAGCTCTGCCCTTTCCGTGTCCCCTCCTGACTGCAATCTTTAGCCCAAAGGAAAACGCCGGCAAAGGTGCCCTGTCTTTCAAGAACAAGTTAAAGATGTAAAAGCAACCTCATGATAAGCCACTGACAGACTAGGTAGAATGTAAAATACTGTCTCTCTCAAAAATCATCTGGGGAAATTCAATAGGCCTTTTATTGACACTAATTTTAAAATAACAACCATGTCTATGGAGGGAAAAAAAAACTTTCAAAAAGTGGTTTCATTTCGATTTGCACTTTTAATTTCAAAGCTAATAACTAGTCATTTAATTTTGCAGTGTCTGCCTTTGTCAAATATTACACTTGCACTTTACTCCCTCCTGTTAAATAAAAAGAAAATTCAGATATCACCACAAAATTAAACAGTGACTTCACCATGTCAATCAAGTCATAAACGTGTTTTAAAGTTTACATTTAGCTTGGGGAATAGTATAATGTAAATACCACACCTGATACCCTGTGGATTTTTTAAGGCTGCTTTTGGGTTTTTTTTTTTTTTTTTTTTTCCTTTTGCGGTATGCGGGCCTCTCACTGTTGTGGCCTCCCCCGTTGCGGAGCACAGGCTCCGGACGCGCAGGCTCCGGACGCGCAGGCTCAGCGGCCATGGCCCACGGGCCCAGCCGCTCCGTGGCACATGGGATCCCCCCAGACCGGGGCACGAACCCGTATCCCCTGCATCGGCAGGCGGACTCTCAACCACTTGCGCCACCAGGGAGGCCCTGCTTTTGGGGTTTTTTGACCAGCTAAGTCATCACTGTGTTCTCAGCTTTTCCACCTGCCATGTGGAAATGAGGACCCCCTTCTCTTCTCTACTTCACAGGCATTGTCTCCATGCCTCAGTGTCCTCATGTGCAAAATGCAGATAATACTATGATTACAAGACTTAAATGAGCTATCCCCACAATACGCACAGGGCATTGTCTTACACACTGTGCGAAGTACGTGTTTGTGAGAAAAGGAAAAGGAAAGGGAGGGAAGAAGAAACCACAGGATTTACCAGCAGAAGGAACACCAGGGAAGCAGTTCAGAGACCTGAGCTCCTACACTGGCTCCTCTTCCTCAACTCTAGAAACAGGCTCAGAGATGACACGGCATCCTGCCTGCAACTCCACCCAGGCTCTCTTAGCGAGAACAGTGATCAAGCTTCTCCTGACTTCTCATGCAGGGCTGTGTTATCAATCAAAAACCCATCATAGGGCTTCCCTGGTGGCGCAGTGGTTGGGAGTCCGCTTGCCGATGCAGGGGACACGGGTTCGTGCCCCGGTCCAGGAAGATCCCACGTGCCACGGAGCGGCTGGGCCCGTGAGCCATGGCCGCTGAGCCTGTGCGTCCGGAGCCTATGCTCCGCAATGGGAGAGGCCACAATGGTGAGAGGCCTGCGTACCGCAAAACAAACAAACAAACAAACAAAAAAACCTGTCATAGGCAAAGATTTAAGTCTTTAAAATTCGAGCTTTTCAAAGGGAAGATTCTACATGATATAAATCCAGGATACGTTGCTGCCTGGGGTTTGCACCCCACGTTTTTCCATGACCAATTTATTTCATCAAGTGCTTTATCAGAATGCCTAACTCTGGGCCAGGGAGGCACCAGCAGAAAGAATCCAGAGGCCAGTTTCTTATTCATACAAGAAACCATGAAACATCCCAGGAGTCCCCTGAGAACATGGTGTCATGCTAGGCACCTGGAAGACGACAGAGACGAATGAATGAGATCCCCGCCCTTCACGTGTGAGAACACACCCTGGTAATTCTTGCTGAAGTGCTGCAGTGAGTGAACTTCTTCCTTCCATGAGTGAGTCTGACATCCTTCAGGTAGGCCCTGGGAAGTGCCTGCTATTTCTAGACTGATGGTGGCCTTGTCAAAAGGCAGCATGTTACACAGAGGACATATTAGAGCCCCATCAGCTCTCTCTCTTTTCGTGGAGGGAGAAAAAAAGTTTGAAGACAGAAGCCTGTGTGTCCTCATCCAACGGCATTTCAGCTTGCCTTCTATACTATTCTTTAGGTATAAAGGGACGTGCTGGTGTCCTTATATATTCCTCTTCCCTGGTTGTTTCTCTTGAAACATATTGTATATGTGATATATTAAAAATAAGTCTTCAAAGCTGCCATTTCTCCATGTTTATTATATGCTTAAACTTAGTGTGCTTCATGTTCCTCACTCAGCAGACCATCATGTCTAGCCAATTTCAAGAATCACAATACACATATGGTTCATTTCAAGCAGGGTCCCTGTAGGGCTAAAAACACAGCCTCCTTGATGACTGTGATCACTTTCACTTGTACGGCCCAGTGCCAGGCACTTGGTGAAATCAAAAGATATATAAGACATGGTGATGGGTCTTCACGTGAGATTAAGGGAGTTGATAGCTGCTGCCATGCTTTCACATAATTTTTTTGAGCCATATATAAAAATAGATAAAGCTCTTATTACCTTTTTCAACCTTCCAGGTGAGGGATCTAAAGCTCTAAGAGATTAAACAAGTATCTTACAATCCAGCCCAGAGCTGGGGATCTGAGCCAGATCTTCCCTCCTGGGGGGTCCATTCTTTTGCAAGCATCGGCCTCCACAGTCACTGCCAATGAATGGTGCACTTACCTCTCTGTTCAAAGCTAAAGCTGAGAATAAAAAGGTCACATAGGGCTTCCCTGGTGGCGCAGTGGTTAAGAGTCCACCAGCCAATGCAGGGGACACGGGTTCGTGCCCCGGTCTGGGAAGATCCCACATGCCGCGGAGCGGCTGGGCCCGTGAGCCATGGCCACTGAGCCTGTGCGTCCGGAGACTGTGCTCCGCAATGGGAGAGGCCGCAACAGTGAGAGGCCCGTGTACCGCAAAAAAAAAAAAAAAGGTTTACCAGCCAAATGCTCTTTTCTTTGAAATTCAGCAAAAGATAAGTCATTTCCTAAAGCGCCAAAGCTTGAACTCAACATTTTCTAACTGTTGCATAAAAACCCATTCACCTTTCTTTAAAAAGCAGGGAAAGCAAGGGGTCAATGTTCTTCTCTCCTACAGGCTTGCCATACAATTCAAAGCAGAACATACACAACAGAAGCAGCCCTCAGATTCCTTGGCCTGCTCTCCCGCCTGTCTGAGCAAGACTAAAACATTTCCAGAAGAGCTTTCTCCCTGACAAGAAGAACTGCCTGAAACATCAACACAACCCTTGCAGAAAGGAATGGTGGAAGGAAGAAGATCACCCTGCCTCCCTTGTTGCATGTGTGATTTAAAGAGCTTGTTTACACCCGGGACGCGAGCTCATCCTCACAACACCTGTGTGGGCTCGACAGGGCCCAGCTCCTCCCACTTCTTTAACAAGTGAGAAGACTCAGGCTCCCAGAGAAGAGCCTGAAACCCTCAAGGCTACAGCTGCTCAGTCGTGGCTCCCATTCAGGTGCTGAGCACAGAGCTACCCCTTTCCTACCCCTGCCCCGCAGCTGCTCAGGACAGCTATCACATCACCTCACATTAAAGGCAGCTTTGGGGTCCTGGATCATGAGTGAGCAGACCTGAGGGTGCTTCCAACAGGCAGCATAACCTCACTGTTCTCACCTGCAAAACTGGGAGGTTCGACCTCATCATCTTTTGCTAAAATCCAACTCTAACGCCCAGCATTAAGCAAGTCCATTCCGTGGGTGAAAGCTCAACCACTTTGCATTTAGTCATGACAACTGTGGGGAAGGTAGCATATGCTATCAGTGAAATCAGGCACTTCTAGATTCATCAGCCTACAAAATTGCCAATGCTGAATGCATTCATAAAATCCTATTTGGGAACACAGAGGCCTCTACAAGCTGCCCAGACATCACAGAGGAACATGAGGGCTTCAACTCAGGGAGACCCTTCTGCTGACCTTGCCATCTGACCTCTGGGTAAAATGTAAACGCTCTGCACCTGGCCTCAGAGCTGCTCACATCCTACGTGTGTCAGATGACTAATGCGTAAACAGCTCGTGATAGGTAATAAGCATCCAAATGTGTGTTTCTGTCTCCTAAAAAAAGCAGAGTTTGAATGTAAAGGAAGGGTGAGTTTGCACAGGAGCCTGCCACTTATCTGAACTGGAAGCGGCCAAAGATCCAGAAGAAACAGGATGCACCATTTCTAACTTTCAAACTGAGATCACAAAACATTATAAATAGACAAAAAGATCTAAGCATGTTCACCTTTACCATTTTAAATCTAAACCTCTTTGCAAGTGTTGTCCAGCTACATATACTCCAAGAACTTATTCAAGAATTCACCTGTAGAGAAAATGCCTATTTACAGATATGAAATGCCACCTACCTGTAGACATGTGTGCATCTACTGACACAGAGGTGTTGCTGTGCAATCTGCCTCCTTATCCCAAGTTGAGGAAGCATCATTTCCAGAATGCTCCTACCACCACTTCCGGAAAAATCTGCAACTGTTACGATGACCTGGCCACACTCACACATAAACCAGCCTTCCACTTGGGCACCAGGTCAGTGTTTCTCAAACTATCTGCAAGGAAGGGCCTGTTCTGTTTAAATTTTTTTTCAGTTTCCAGTCCACCACAGTCTGATGCTTTTATAAAATACAATAAAAATGAATTACTAGAATCATAATCCAAAAAATGGAAAATAACAAGTGTTGGCTAGAGAAACTGGAACGCTCATACACTGTAGTGGAATGTAAAATGGTACAGCCACTGTGAGTAACAGTTTGGAGGCTCTTCAAAAAGTTAAACACAGAATTACCATATGATCCAGCAATTCCACTCCTAAGTATACCCCAGAAGAACTAAAAACAGGTATTGAAACAAAGACTAGTACATTAATGTTCATAGTAGTACAATTAACAATGTCAAAAGAGGGTGGAAGAACCCAAATGTCCATCAACTAATGAACAGATAAACAAAATGTATATCCACACATGCAACCGTATTAGGCTATAATAAGGCACGAAGTACTGATTACATGCTACAACTTGTATGAACCTTGAAAATATTATGCTAACTGAAAGAAGACAGTCCAAAAGGCCACATATTATATGATTCCATTTACACAAAACATCTACAATAGGCAAATCCATCGAAACAAGAGAGCAGATTAGTGGTTACCAGGGGCTGGTGGAAGGGAGAATGGAAAGTGACTGCTTCACGGGTATGGGGTTTCCTTGTGGGGTGATGGAAATGACTTGGAACTAGATAGAGGTGATGGCTGCCCAACACTGTGACCTACTAAAATGCCACTGAATTGTACACTTTAAAACAGTTAATGGTTAATTTTATGTCACGTGGGTTTTACTTCAATATAAAAATGAATTACTAGGAAAGTGAAAGACAAAAATTACAAGCCTCAATTTTTTTTATTGATTCAACATAGAATTGCTCCGTCAGATTGCTGTTTACTCTTAATCCCTTTGCTTACCTCCTCTTAGACCAGTAACAAAGCATGCACAGCCCCACTCTGGGGACCACTGCCCTACAAGGGGTGCCCTAGGGGATCCCACCCCACCTCACTTACTCAGAGACATGCTATCGTCCTGACAATTATGTTCCCACACAATTATGTTCACACATCAGCTAATCTTTATAATAACCTGTTATAATAACCCCCTTCTTTAAAGAAGAGGAAAGGAGCTTCCTTGAACTCACCCCCTCCCCTCCAGGTACTGCTCCACTTCGTTACTCCCCTTACAGCAAGACCCCTTCAAGAGCTGCCTACACTCACTGCCCCAGTGCTTCTCTCCCACATGGAGAGAAGTCAGGGTATGGTCCCCACCTCCCCCTGACAAGGGCCACTCATCAAGCCGCTGATCATTTCCACCTTTCAACAGCCCATGGTCAACTCCAGTCCTCATCTCATCTGACCTATCAGCATTATTTGGCTCAGTTCATTGAAATGCTTTCTTTACTTGCCTTCCTTAGTTTTCTTCCTACCTCATGGGTAGGAGCAGGTACCTACCTGACTCTCCCCTGCTGGTCCTCCTCATCTACCAAACTTCTCAACATTAGAAGGCCTCAGTGCTCAATCCTTGGTCCTTTATTCTTCTCCGTGTATACTCACCTCTCCAGGTGATGACACCACATTAACTTCAAAGGACATCTACGCACTGAAAGCTCGAGTTTCTATTTCCAGCAGGGAAATCGCCCCTCAACTTCAGACTCCGTCCATCCAGTTCCTACTTGACGATCCACCTGGATGGCTCACGTACATCTCACGCTTAACACATGCAAAATTAAACTCCCAATTCCTGCAAACCTGTTTTTCTCATGGTCTTCTTTACCTGAATAAGTGGAAACTCCATGTTTCTACTTGATCAGATCAAAAATGATGGAGTCGGGCCTCCCTGGTGGCGCAGTGGTTGAGAGTCCGCCTGCCGATGCAGGGGATGCGGGTTCGTGCCCCGGTCTGGGAGGATCCCACATGCCGCGGAGCGGCTGGGCCCGTGAGCCATGGCCGCTGAGCCTGCGCGTCCGGAGCCTGTGCTCCGCAACGGGGGAGGCCACAACAGTGAGAGGCCCGCGTACCGCAAAAAAAAAAAAAAAAAAAACCACAAGCAGACATGTCACCCCTTTGCTGGAAACCCTCCAGTGGCTTCCCACCTACTTGAGGTAAGAGCCAACGTGCTTGCAGTGGCTCACAAAGTCTTACACAACCAGGCCCCATCATCTCTGATCTATGTCCTAACACTTTTCAAGACATAAAAAAAAAAGTGAGAGAAGGGCTCCTAGCCTTTTTACAAAGAAAAACATTAAACAGTAGCAACACAGCAAAAGGAAAACTTTCCCTGTAATCCTTTTTCCCTCTACATTCTATTTTCATGTTGCAATCTGCAGCAAAACCAGAGGAAAACCTTGAACTTGGACTCATTTCTTTGGATGGTAAAGAACGGTTTATCTTTAAAGAAACTGAAGAAAAATGAATTTAATAGACAAATTTGTACTTAAATGAGACTTTAACAAAAACATTAAACCTACGGAAAAAACTGTTTTTCAACTTACTTACAAATCCCCACCTAAAATAACTGATATACTATTTACAAATTGTAATTTATTTATTAATGCAACCAACCAAAGGACCTCAACTCAAACTTGATAGAACTGATAAATGTAACTGGTTATCAGCCAGCCTCTACCACCTTCTCACAAATGACTATACTGATGCCCCCATCCCCCTCCCCGCATCCTGCCACTAGCCTCAGCCCCATTTACCAGAGGGTCTAAATGGCCCCCACTTGTGTCGATGTTGATAATAAAAATGAGGATCCAATGCCCCAGGAGATGATCCTGAGGTGTTCCTATTGACCCCCAACTTTCTCTTTCCCCACCCCTTCCCACCTGCTCTGTAAAAATGTCATGCAATGTAGGAGCCCAAGACACCATATATTTGGAAGCCGTAAAGCCGCATTTCTTTAAAAAATAAGCTAAGGTTTGGATTTCCTATTAATCCATATTCTCCTTCTCCATGGCAATTCCAAAGTAGATATTACTGAGATTCCACTATATTTCTTCCTAGCTCACTCCCTCATGTCTGAAGTGAGTTAGAGAAGTATCAGAAGGTTGAGCCTGAGGTCTCCTCACACCACACTTTCAAACACACTCTTTCAAACGTACATATCACCTGAACAGTTTTAGGAAATCCTAGGTGTTATTCACCCAGTCTCTCACCATGGACACTGGGGCAGCTGGTCTTTTTTTTTCCTGGACTGTAACCTCTCTCCTTCTGAGCCTTTTCCTTTTCTGCCATAAATTCAAATGCCTATTGCTCCTCTCCAAACTCCTTCCTGTCTGCTCTAGTAAATTTCCTCTTATCTTTTTGTGGTACTGCCTTGCTCTGAATTTACACCTCTGTCTCAAGAATGCCAATGCTTCTAAAAATATTCCACTATTCCTAGAGCAAGGAGCTCAGGCAATTTCTTCCTGAAAGTAAGTTTCAGTCCTAATTTTCTGTATGAGCAAATGTCTTTTTAACTGCTCCATCCCTAAACTCTGGCTCCATGAGACGATGAGTTAGGATTGTGACCTTTCGGGATCGTTTTCTTATAGATCAAGCTTACTTAAAAATCATACCTGACTCATTTATTCCTTTGTTCATTCACTCCTTCATTCATTCACTCAGCTGATGAAAAACAAATAGGCATCATAGCAGCTAAAAAGGTACATAAAATGTGTTCTCTGTCCTTAAGGAGCTTATAATTCACATAAATATATAGAATCAAAGGCAGTATGAAAGAAGGACCACATGGGCAAACATTATACGGTATGAATATTTACATAAAGAATTGTGTTTGTCCACTCCTGACAAAAAGTGATTATTAATGGGTCAAAGTGCAGTCAATAATGTGTACTTCAGTCTCTCTATAGTTCAAACTGGTCAGGTTCCCTCGACCTATGTATTCCATATTAACAAAATCCTTTGTTTTATTTTAGTATGGTAAATAAAGCTTTTTTAGACTTCACTGTTCTGAATTTGGAAATCAAAGCATGGTTCTGATTCTCACTCTCTAAGCACTTGTTTCACCAGGAAGCCAGTTCTTTATAGAGAATCACGTTATTGAGAAAACCAGCTTCTTTTGTCTAGTAGAGTCAGTTCTAGTAGTCGATTTCTCTACCAACTCACTCACTATTGCCCTGATTTCTACTTACTGCCTCAACTGTGTATGCTTCTCACTTTCCTAGATCAAAAGATGATGCTTAAATACAAAGAACTTAAAAACAGGGCCTGGAAACACAGCAGCCATAAAAGACCAGCCTATCATCACAGTGTAAACATTAGGGAGAAAGTTAAAATTGAAGTTGGGGAATTGTGTATTTCAAAGTGCTCTGGTTCATTAAACAGTCATTTTTTATTTTAAAGCCATTATATCAGAGTTATTTGCATTGCTACTGCATAAACTCTGAGACCTATTATATTCAAAAATGTTTTATTATGTTATTTCCTCCCACAAAAGACGAATACACCTTCAATTTTAAATTGGAAAAGTTTTGGAAAACGATTCTTCGATATACAGAGATTCATTTCACCAAAAATATCAGGACTTGAACCACATTTAAAGGGCCCCTGATATTACATGTTGATCCTCCAGAAAATACATTTTTGGCTTCTGATGGTAGTCTCTATCTTATTCTTATCACTCCGGGTGTTCAGAAAAGAGAAACATGATATTAAGAATCTAGCAAAGCAAAATCATTCCATAACTGAATACTTTAAAGGATACTATACAACCTTTCCAACAGCTGCTATTTGGTAAGCTATTAGAGAGGACCAGAGACCCAGTGCTGGGCAGGTAGCCTCTCTCCACTTCAAATCCAGGCTGTGTAACCAGGTACCTACCACTCGCTTTGGTTTCCGAGTAAGAGAGGCTGTCCTCAGAGGTGAAGATCTGGGACATGCTCTGGCCCAGGTAGGAGGAAGGCGGGTAGTAAGAATGCATCCTGTACTGGGAACTCACTGCGTGGCAGCTCTCCGAGTTTTTCATCTGCTTAAGAAAAAAGAAGGAATATATTGAAACCGAAGTTGCCTATCATAAGAATTACCTAATTCTTTAAATTAAGGGAACAGCTTATTAAAGTTGGAAGTATCCTCACCCATGAATATGCCCCTCCAGTGCACAGACCCTAGAAATACTAGAACTGTGCAGCCTGAGGTGCCTTTTCGATGCTGGAGGCTCCTCTAAAGTACCCCTCTAATTCCATCTGGTCGCAGGATGCTTGACTAGTAAGCACAAAAGAGAACAGGGCAGTAAAGACCAGAGAGCGCTGCTTAGGAGCCAACACAATCCCCTGTAACACTGACCAGCACATTTGACCAGGAGCAAGTTATTTAACTTCCTCACGTTTCCTCCTGGGCAAAACGAGCATCTTACCTTGGCTACCTTACAGTGTTCACATCAAGAGAATATTTAAAAAAAAACACACAAGCCTTGTGTGAGGGTCAGCTGTTGTCGTCAGCACGAGGCCGTGTCTGTCACTCAGAGCCCATTCCCACCCCCTCCTATGCTTTTCCCTGTAGCAAGGAATGGAAGTCTGGGATCTGCTTCTTCCAGATGCTCCTGTCACCAGGCTTCTGGAGGTGATTTGGATTCTGCTAATAGGACATAAAATGAGATCTGGTAGGCAGAAGGGAGGCACATGCTGCTTCTCCAACAGTAGTGGCAGCTGACACTTGGCAGTCATGCCTTTTTCTGGCAATCAGACCCCGCCTTTGGGACCATCAGGCAGCTTTTAGGTAAGGAGCAGTTCCCGTAGCTTCCTGACCTCTCATTCAAAGCTAAGGAGATGGAAACTCCAGGCTTAAAAGGGGTCCCCACTCTTGCTTTCCTGGCTCTTCCTGGCCACTTCCATGAACATTAGAATTGTTCTGAATCCTGCACGGACCCTGGTACGACAGTGAGCACTGAACACATGATCAGATAGATCTTCACAGCAAGAACAGCTCAACTAACAGCTAGACTTCAAGTACGTATACTGCCTTTAAAAAACTAAATTCAGGTGGTATTAACTTTATTTAAAAAGTCAACATAAGGGAATGTTCAAGGATAAACCAATTCTGTTTAAGAATTAAGGCATAATTTCAAAATCACGTTTTTCAATCAAATCTTTAGAATACTACTTGATAAAGAAAATAGTAGTAACTTGACAGAGCCTGGCAGGATAAAAGTAGGTACTGGGCTTCCTCAAGATTTACTATGAACATCTAAATTCTGGACAATTTCCCAAGCGATATAGGCCTAAGTAATATGGCTTTGCTTGGTGGAAAGGCCTAACTCCCTGATTTCTCTGTGCTAATCTGAGAAGCTCAAGGGATTCATTTTTGACCCTCCCAACTGCTCCCCAGCGCAGATGTCTGTTCTAATGGGTGGATTATTTCTTCTTGCAGAAGCAAAGAAGACTCCATTCCACTTGATTATTTCCTTACAAGTTAAGTTTATCTGGCAAGTTCCCTTTATCCTTTCTAGTTTGTTTTTCTGATGCATATAAAGTGCTATCTCTTCTAACTCAATCACCCCACTTTCATTTTCTACCATTATATAAATCTTTACTAAATAAGAGGGCAGGCAAGCTGTACTTGGAAATAGCCAAAGGGGAAAAACCGTCTGCCTTTAATGAGTGAGCCCAAGTCAGAAGCCATTAAGGAGCCGTGAAATCATTTAAAGTGAGGATCAATGGTCAGTTTACTGCACAGACCCAGTTATCAATTAGCCCAGTGCTTCCCAGGGCTCTCTTAATGTGTATTCAAATAGCCAGGGGATCCTGTTAAAAAGTAGACTCTGATTCAGCAAGTCTGGGGTGGGGACCTCACAGGGTGACATGCTCTCAATCAGCATCTCAATCAGGAGATGCTGATTCTGCTCAAGGGACTAGAATAAATTATCCTTTGTGTCATACTTGGAGCCTTTAAGGGCCATGACCAAAGGAGGACCTTCTAAAAAACCTCTTTTGAACAACTGTTTTACAACCATCAACTTTCCACCGGAACTGAGGGAAGGTGGAAATGATGTAAAAAACATTAAAATTTTTTTCATTATTTTTCTTTCTATATATGAGATTCCCCAGAGCTAAAGGATTTCCTTCAGGGGTCTGCTGCCATCTAACATGGTTGCAGCAGGACTAACAAACTCAGACACACTTTGCATTCAAGAGCCATTTTTGCCTCTATAGACCTCTGTCAAGTCAATCACACAGTCTAAGTAATGAACGCTGAACTAGGGGCTAAGTGTCGACTTTTAAGTACAAAGCACCGTGATGTAACCCAAAGGGCCTCCCCGCTCTGGGTGGTGAGTTGGGCCCTTCTCCTTTCAGCTTGACAGTATCTTCCAGTCAGTTCTTCAGGAAAAATGCTTCTCCGTTTTTCCCACGTACAAGAAAACTGACAGGTTGACCCTGCAAGGCTCTGCAAAATACTGGATTTTTTTCTTTTACTATGAATTTTATGTAAAACCTCTTTTTAAAAGTTTTCACTGTGAGTCTAGAGTAGGAATTGGCAAACATGTTTTGGTAAATGGCCAAAGAATAATTTTCTTAGGCTTTACAAGCTGCAGGGTCTCTAGACAAATCAGTAAATGAATGGACATGGCTATGTTCCAATAAAACTTTATTTATAAAAATGCACCCTGCTCCTCAACCTTCACTCTCACTAGAATACGGGGAGGTGGGGACCCAGCACTGATGCCTGGGCTCCACCCCTAGAGCATCAGACTTCACTGCTCTGGGATGTGGCCTGGGCCCTGGGTTTTGTCAAAGCTCCCCAGGTAATTCCAGTGTGACACCAAGATTAAGAACTAGTGTTCTAGGATTACCTACATATTTTCCATACCCGGAGAAGTATGAAATCCCCAGTATCAACTAAAAAAATGCAAAAGGTTAAGTCTGAGAAACAGACTGGTCAACTGCTGCCAATCCCAATATGTACAATATAATATTTAAAAAGAGATTCAGATAAACTGTAGAGTTCTTTTTTGTCTTTCAACTTAAGCTTACCGGAAAATAAACACAATTTCAAATCTATGTATATGTTTGTTTTTCCTTAATTCCTTTTCTGTTTTCAGAAAGCATCAAAAATAACAAGGATTATTTGGAAATAGATATTGAGTTAACTGAACTCAGACTTTCGATTTCTCTAATGAATCCTTAGATGAATGAGCTATAAAAGACCTCCAGCAAAAGAAAAAGATACAAAGGGTCAGACTCCACCTGAGATTATTAAAATGTGAATTTAATGAGGCCCCCAATCGCTTCACCGGCTCCCAACTGGAAGAATAATCTACAAATAACCATCCGCACAACAACTTGGAAATAAGAAAGAAGGCCGGTTTGATGCATTTCAAAGTGCACATGTAAACCTCTGAAACATGAAGTTAAAACTGAATCGTGGGCTTCCCTGGTGGCGCAGTGGTTGAGAGTCTGCCTGCCGATGGAGGGGACACGGGTTCATGTCCCGGTCTGGGAGGATCCCACGTGCCGCGGAGCGGCTGGGCCCGTGAGCCATGGCCACTGAGCCTGCGCGTCCGGAGCCTGTGCTCCGCAACGGGAGAGGCCACAACAGTGAGAGGCCCGCGTACCGCAAAAAAACACACAAAAAACTGAATAGTGATTCACCCAGAAAGTCCAGAAAGAGGCGTGGAAAAATGCGATTTAAAACTCTAGATAACTTCTTACTCCCTTCTAACTTAAAAAAAAAAAATCACAGCCTGCGACTTTGGGCTGAGACAAAAACGGGTAAATAAGGAAACCTTTGAAATATCCTGTTGTATGATACTTTAAACCAGTAGTACTCAGCTTGGGGTAATTTGTCCCCTGGGGACATTTAGCAAGGTCTGGAGACACTTTTAATTGTCACAACTAGGTGTGTGGGGGGGATGCTACTGGCATCTGGTGAACAGAGACCAGGGACGCTGCTAAGCATCCTCCAATGCACAGGGCAGCCCCACACAGAATTGTCCAGCCCAACATTCTGATGGCTCCAAGCTTGAGAAAACCTGCTTTAAACTAACCGAATACTAACTACCCGCTTGTGCTCAGCTCCTCACCTCCAGCTAAAACAGCAAAGCTCTACTGAAGGATAAAAGGTGCTCACAAATGGAAGGAACTGTTCAGTTCTGCTGAAGGGATATAACTTCTCTTTCCTTTATGCAATACTGCCTTGCTTCTTCTCAAGATTTTATTTTTTATCCCTTTAAATTAAACAAACCAAGTAAAACCTAAAAGCCCAGGATTCCAGTGCATTACGGTTACTATTATTATTAGCATGTGGTAGCTGGCAAGCAAGAGACACGTTTTATACCTTATTACCCACCCCAAGTCTCTGAACCAGAGTATGACCTACGGATGGGAACTGGGCTGGCGGAGAACGTGCGCGGTGTCAGTATTAACCCTGGAGGAAAACCTAAGAGCTTTGGGTTTTGGTTTTTTTTCTTTTTTTTGCGGTACGCGGGCCTCTCACCGCTGTGGCCTCTCCCGTTGCAGAGCACAGGCTCCGGACGCGCAGGCTCAGCGGCCATGGCTCACGGGCCCAGCCGCTCCGCGGCACGTGGGATCTTCCTGGACCGGAGCACGAACCCGTGTCCCCTGCATCAGCAGGCGGACTCTCAACCACTGCGCCACCAGGGAAGCCCGAGCTTTGGGTTTTATTTTATTAAACTGTTGAGAACATACAGCGTAATGAATCTGAACCACAGGTTTCCTTCTTATATACCACAGTCACCCTTTTTTATAATAATGATAAAATCCCAACAGAATGTAAAAATGTTAGACCCCACTTCCTTTAAAGAAAAATTCCTAAACACTACTCACTGGTGGTCTATTAACACTTCAGATAGGAAGAGTCTGGTCTCACACTGAACCGAACACTCCATCCGGGGAACAGCTAAAAGAGATTCCTGAAAACCAAGTCCTGGTCTCGTTTATATCAAGTGGGGCTCAGCTGCACAGAATTAAGAGTCGGCAAAGAAAGGGGATGGTCTTCATAAGAAGAGTGACTGTATAGGCTAAAATTCCTAATTGCAAAGTCTGATATTTAAACAAACAGCGTGAAGATCCCGCTGGCACTGACATGTGACTTACAGGCTTTTAATTGCAAAAGCCACATGTGGGATAAACCTTTGGTTTTAAGAACAGAAACCTTTTTATAAAACAAAGCAGGGCTCTTCGCATGCTGTGGAATTCTAGGTCTTCTGGTGAGCTTAAGAGTGGAGGTTAGGGCTGACTTTTTTAAACTCCTTATTAAAGAATTTCTTTAGTTTTAAAAGAAGTTTCTTTTCAAACTATTTGAATGGAATGCCTGTTCTCACGCTCACCTGATCGCACACTGAGAATGCTCCTAGTCCACGGACCTTAGACCTGGGCAAGGTGCTTTCCCTGAAAGGCAAGTGCCCATCCCCCTCCTTAAATAGGCACATTCATCCTCTGGGATTCCACACATCGCAGCTGGAAGGAGTTATTTTTAATGATTGCTGTTATACACACGTTTCAGAGATTACTGAAACATCAGCAGATCCAATGCTGAGCCATGTGCCACAAGCAGGTTCCCTACAGCTACAATCCATCCCTCCCTTCTTCCTTCCCTGTCCCTCTGTTCCCCTGGAGGTTATTTTCTCTCCCCTAACTTCGTTAGGAGTTAGCTTCCTCCGCTGGGCCCACCTTACTTTCTCTTAGGTGCTATATTATGGAATGCCTTCCACTCCCTTCCCTAGAGCCAGGAAGAGAAAAGGAAACAGAGGGAGACTGGCCTGTGAGGACTCAGGCCCTTGGAAGGGATTCCTGAAGAGCCAAGGGGACTCCTTCAATGGGGGAAAGAACTGTGTTTGAGGGTCAGCACTTAGATGCTGGAGAACATAGGAGCTGTTTGTCCAGAAATCCAAGAGGTGCTCTTCCTCCTCAGAGAGGAGGTGGGAGGGGGAAAAAGGAGACAGAAGGAAGATGTGCATGCAGTATGGCAGAGAGGACGAACAATTTAAGAAATGATACACCTAAGATGTTTAAAATTGTAAGCCCATGTTTCCCAGAGCTTCAGAACCTGTGACATAAGTGAAAGCACAACAAAACTTGTGTGGGTGAGCGTTTCAAAAAGGGTGGAAGAAAAGCAGCTCAATTCCAGGCTGGACTAATACCAGAGCAGAGTTTTAAAACATAAAATACACCGTAAGATGAACCATGGGAAAAAACATAGACCCTGGAGAAGGCATAATATAGGAATTCACATCACTTTATAAACTTTAAAATATGGAAACGGCAGATGATACCAGGATTGCACTTGCATTTATTAGTGGCCCATTTCACTTGTCCTTAGTAAAAAAAACAATTAAGATGCAAATAGGGACTTCCCTGGTGGTCCAGTGGTTAAGAATTTGCCTTCCAGGACAGAGGATGCAGGTTCCATCCCTGGTCAGGGAACTAAGATCCTACATGCCACTGGGCAACCAAGCCCGCGCACCTCAACTACTGAGCCCATGCACCTCAACTAGAGAGTCCGTGTGCCACAAACGACAGAGCCCATGCACTCTGGAGCCCATGCGCCACAACTAAGACCCAACACAGCCAAAAACAAATAAATAAAATGTTAAAAAAAAAAAAAGATGCGAGGGCTTCTCTGGTGGTGCAGTGGTTGAGAGTCCGCCTGCCGACGCAGGGGACACGGGCTCGTGCCCCGGTCCGGGAAGATCCCACATGCCGCGGAGCGGCTGGGCCCGTGAGCCATGGCCGCTGAGCCTGCGCGTCTGGAGCCTGTGCTCCGCAACGGGAGAGGCCACAACAGTGAGAGACCCACGTACCGAAAAACAAAAAAAAAGATGCGAATAGCCCCACATTTTAAAAAACCCAAACTAACTTCCTAAAACTTCTGTCACTTGGTTGTTCTCACAATCGGCATCACTGGCACAGACAGAAGAGCTTACTCCTCTAGCCAGTGTTTTACAATACGCAGCACTGTGACCCTTTAGTGGGCCCCAAAGTAATTCAGCGGCTGCAATCAGCAAATATATATATCTTTAAGAACAGTATGGACATGAAACTGAAGAGAGTTAAACAGAAATATGAGAATTCACTGCATACAATATGGTAAGAGCTGTTTTATGAAACTTTAATTTTGTGTTTATGTGTAGGTATAAAATATACTGGATCACAATGTAAAATATTTCTTATTGTGGGTCTTGGTCTAAAATGTCTAAAAGACATTGGTCTAAGAATCAGGTGAAGGGAAGTAAGGACCTTCAAAAATAGGTACACAGTAAGAAAAAGCCAAACTCTGAAAATGGTTCCTTTTCCTGGAACCTGGGAGGGTTTTATGCATTTTCAGGGTTCACAAAATAGAGGGGGGCAGTTCATGTGGAAAGAGCCTCTGGGACTAGCCCAGTGCCTTCCTTATTTTTCCCAAACCACAAACTTACACAGGATTTTCTAGCTCCTAGGTTAGAAACTTCTATTTGTCTCATTCACAAATCTGAAACCAAACCCAACTGTGTGACTGACTTCCCAACTGAAGTCACACAGAGCCAGGCAGAAATGCAAGCATCGTTCACGTAAAAGCCAACAGGAAACAGCTTCGGTGAAAAGAGCTGGTTTGTATTTTTAAAATTGGGTTAATAACTATCAAGACATAGTACTCTCCACTCTAGCGCGCAAGTCTCTAACAGCATGACATTACACCTCTGCAGAAAGGTGAAGGGAGCTTTGGGAATGGTGACTTTTTTTTTTTTTTTTTTTTGCTGTACGCGGGCCTCTCACTGTTGCGGCCTCTCCCATTGCGGAGCACAGGCTCCGGACGCGCAGGCTCAGCGGCCATGGCTCACGGGCCCAGCCGCTCTGCAGCACGTGGGATCTTCCCGGACCGGGGCACGAACCCGTGTCCCCTGCATCAGCACACGGACTCTCAACCACTGCGCCACCAGGGAAGCCCGGGAATGGTGACATTCTTAATGTAACTTTCCAGAGAAAATGTACCTTGCACATCTCACATCTAAGGGGGGTGGGGAGGCGGGAGGTGGACAGGAAACTGTAGATACTTGAGTCCTCATAATGTAATCATCATGAACATAGGAAAAACCTGCTCCAAGACATCAAAACCCCTGGTTCAGCTCACAAGGGATTAGGCAGAGAAGGCAGGATGCAAGGCAAGTCAGCCTCAGAAGCTTCTCTCTACTAAACCAGGCCACCTTTCCCATTTTAAATTAAGGCACCTGCCTATTATAAAGACCTAGTCATTGCTTTTGGATTTTAACAACTCCTCACGTTTTCACTGTTCCAAGATCAAATTGGGGGTCTGAAAATGAGAAGAAAAGATGCCTGCAACCACACATTCAGGAACTTTGATTTTAGAACCAGAAGTATCAGAGGCATCCACTTTTGTTCCCATCTTGATGGACAAATTTAATTAACCTTTGCTACTCTGTTCCAACCTACTGTTTTAGACAAAACTAGTGACCCACAAACAATATGTTACCATCAGAATCTCAATGGCGGAGACACCAAGAGATATAGCCCTATCAGCAGTATCAGGAAATAAGCCACTTGGATTAGCCGCTCGAAGAAATATGGATTATATTCATGTCACACATGAGCTGCCAGAAACATTAGGATACTTTTAGCATAAATCAGCAGTGTGAAGGGTATCTTATGAGTACTGAACATGACAGACAGCTTGGAGGGCAAGGTGAGCCTGTCTGGGGCCACCTTCTAAGTGTAAGCACATGCGCACATGTACTTTACCCAAACTGGCATCAAAAACTGGAATGCAGGCTGGTGACCGTTGACGGGCACATCACACTCAATTCACGGTGTGTTAGTAGCATGGAAAGGTGCTTCCCACTCCAAAACCATGATGGAGAGCCCACCTCAAAGTAACCAAATGGGGGCTTCCCTGGTGGCGCACTGGTTGAGAGTCCGCCTGCCGATGCAGGGGATACAGGTTCGTGCCCCGGTCCGGGAAGATCCCACATGCCATGGAGCGGCTGGGCCCGTGAGCCATGGCCGCTGAGCCTGCGCGTCCGGAGCCTGTGCTCCGCAATGGGAGAGGCCACAATAGTGAGAGGCCCGTGTACCGCAAAAAGAAAAAAAGTAACCAAATGACACAAGAATGACCAAAAATCTGTTGCCTTAAAGCACACAGAAGTGCATGGGTGTGTGACTTAAATGTGGTTAATACTATCAGGACTAGGACTCTCCTCCTATCTAATATGTCAAGTCTCTGAAAACATTTTGTAAGATGTCATATCTTACAATATCTTATATCATAAGATGTAAGAAAACATTATGTAACACCTCTCAGGGCTTCATACCAGGAAAACCAAGAAATGTGTGCTGCCCCATGAGGAGGGCAGAGAGACGGGGGCAAACGTGCCCCCTCTGTAGTCAGCCAGGCAAACCTGGGTTCCAGCTCCAGGCCCCCACTTGCCAGCCTGTGATATGGCAGGTTACTTCACCTCCCTGAGCCTCAGTTTCCTCACCCGCAGAAGTGGATACCAATCCCCGACACGGCCGTGTTTCAGGGCTGAGCGGAGTAGCAGGTAGGAAGGGTCCAACACCAGGCTGTCCAGTAACTGTCCTGTCGCACCTCTCCCTCCCCTATGGGTCTCCCGCTGTGTGGGCCTCAGTGCAGGGTGGTGGTCACACCCAAGGACCCCTCTTTTGGGTTTGTTACCACATGACTCTGAGCCCTTTTACAGGTATGTCAGGGACCTAGTAATAGAGAGGGAGACAGAAAAATCTGTCCATTATATACTTCAAAAATTATTTTAAGTATATAAATGTTTGATATTTGAAAGAAAAATCCATTGTCTGAATTGTTTCTACTTTTCACATTTAAATAAGTTGAAAAAGCACCTCAAGAAACTACACTGACACCATCAGACAGAGACAGACAGAGACAGAGACAGAGAAAACGCTCCTTCCCCTTTTTGGTTGCATACCACTACCCAATACATAGAATTTTTATGTCTGCCCTCCTTCTCTCAGTATTGGCTAAGAACTGCCAAAAAGAGTGTTTGTGAAAAGCAATGAAAAATGAAACGAGGAAATCATCCCCTTTTCTCTGTTCTTCAATCTTCTTACCAACTCCCCCCACCAGGAGGTTGTACATCTCAAGGAGATGCCCTCGGGATCAGGGGTCTCCCAAGAAGAGGCGCTGACAGCAACCTGTCCTAGGTGCAGGCCGTAAGGGAGTAGAGAACTTTCTAAAATCATAAACCTCACGAAGTCAACCTGCTTGTAATTATCACCAGGCAGCGGCAGTGCTAAACGACAGTAATGATAAAATACTTGTCCTCACCCCGCCTCGCCTCGTCCCTGGGCACAGCACTGCACAGGGCTCACCTTCCACAAGCACCACAGCTCCCTGGGAACCTCCAGACTCTGACCGCAGGAGCGAGCAGAGAATTACATGTGTCCTTTCTCTCACCCACCCACTGTGAGCTGGCACTGGAGGGGACAGTCTAGCACAGGGCTAGGCACAGAGCTAGCACTCGAGGTATGAATGATAAATACAGGAAGGGGTTTCTTACGCTCACTCTGTAATATGGACATTTTTCATAACCCTACTCTTTTTGTTCTTCTACTACCATATTCCTAACATAGCTCCAAATATAGGGCAAATCAGCCTCTATTATGCATTCCCTTGATTTCGGTCTTTATCCAACTAATGAGGGCCACTTACCAGGCCACACAAATATGGACTCGCAAGAAATCTGAGACTCACTCATGCACACACATAAGCATTCTGAAAAGCAACTGATTTTACATCATATTCACATCTCCTTAGGAAAAAAAGTAAACTAAAAAGGCAAATGGAAATAGATAAGATTTTGGCCAGCAGCCTAACTAAATCAAATCTGAAAGCTTTTAAAAACTGTGACCTAATTATCTAATTTTCAAGCAGATTACAGAATCCCCAAAGGACTGTATCATTTACTAACCTGGTGCTACTGTGTCAGAGATCGGATTGTGTAACGACCTCACAAGAGACTGATAATGTCTTTCCTTCTGCCTTCAGCTGCATCATGGAGTAGTCCCTGGAGTAGACCAGCCCTTTCCAGGGTTTCCCAACTCAGTCCAGATTAAACCGAACTCATGTAAGAATAGAAATGACCCTGCAGGACGGCCCAGGAATCACTGGAGTCTCCCAAAGGGGGCTAAGACCCGAGGTTACCCTCCATCTGGATTTCCTGGGAGGCTACTGGACTGCTTCAGTTGGGCTGAGAATCCCTTAGGAGGGCCAGGGCCCAACCCCTCCCCGAGATCCTCTCTGAGTCAGCTGCCTCTGCCAGTGCCCAGGTTTCCAGAGGCCAGTTCCATTTTCTTCTGTAATGCACATTTTAACCAAAATACTCTGCAAAAATGACTCTTGTGTGCACTGCTGTAGTGAAGGAGCATTCCTCAGCCCCACCTCTCACCATCTGTGTTCAGCTTCTAAAATACCCACCACCTCCCTTAGTTTTGGTTCCAGACCAAGAGTCACCAAGAATATTGTTATCGCTGGCACCAGTTGTTGCAAACAACAGCCCTCTTGCAGGATCAAAGCATGCAAATCGTTCAACTTTCATAATCTGTGCAAGAAAACAACCATTCCTTCCAGGAAAGGTGTAATAAAAACCAGATGATGCCTGTGGTGCCCATGGCTGGTACTCATCTAGAATGTGACAAAATAGCAATTCCTCTGTGACGGTGCGTGTCAACAAGGAGGTCGTTTAGAAACAGAAAGAGAGGACTGCATTCCTGTGCTGCAAAGCTCCGGGGGCTTCCCAGGATGCCCAGGCCCACTGCTGCCCCACTGGTGCCTGGCCAACAAAGCTTGTCTCCTGCAGGTGTAGGAATATGATGTAAAGGCCCAAGAGAACTGGGTTTATTATTTCTTCTTAAATGAGAAGAACCTAATGAGGAATTATGTTTCAGAAGAGAAGATTGCAGATGTGGCTAAGACTTGACAGGCGATTTAAGGGAAAGTTTATAGTAGAGGCAATGCCACCCCAAACTTTGGGAAGCCTGACACCTTCACTTCACTGGCTTTAAACTTCCTGTGGTCTGTAATGACTTTCACATTTAAATGGAAGATTCTCCAAGACTGGTCTTTTGAGCTGGGAAGCCCAATCCCTGTGTCCTCACTGTCTCAGAAAGCAGGACCTACTTGGGGTGCATGTGAGGGAGCCCCACAAAATGCTGAACTAGCATAAAGGCGTTAACAGGGCTGAGATTAAAAGACAGGAAAAGACCACAACACCCTGTCTGCAAAGAGTGAGGTTGAGACAGCTGCTAAAGACAGCACACTGAAGACCCCAAAGAATCCCACTGTGGTCATGGTGACACAATGCCAGTGCCTTGGTTTGCAGACTCTCTCTGGTCTTCGGACTAGTATAACTTTTTAAAAAGGAGGCAGAGGAGACAGGAACAGAGTCGCCAACTTTTTATATTGCCAAGTAAGGGCATTTATGGAAAAAAAAAATCCTCGTTTCATTAAAAAAGTGTTGGAAAGGGACGGGCCCGATAAAAACAATTTTTTGAATTGAATAATTCAGCTGTAAGAAAAAAACCCTTGTCCTTTTTTTCCTCATTTCTCTGTAAACCAGCACAGGTAACAGCCTGCATTCAGGACAGTGAAGTGCAAAACACATTCCCAGTAAAATAAGGAACAAGATGACACCAGCTGTCTACCACTGGTATCTAAACTGAATAATTCACTAAGAACATAAATTAGAACTTGGAGGTATTTAGGGGGAAGAAAAATGTCAGTATCAATATTTTTCTATGAAATGACTATCTAATCTAGAAACCCTAAAATAAGCACCTATAAAATTATTAGCATTAACAGAGCTCACAAAAGTAGACAGATACAAAATAAATACACCACATTATAGCAACATCAACAGAAATGTATGTCTCTGTAATTCCCTTTTAAAAAACAAATTGGGGGGGGCGGCTAGCCTTAATAGCCCAAGGCAAATACCACATCTAATTTAATTTCCTTTTCCTGAGGAAAGAGATTCCTTTACATGCTTTAAACTGAACGCAGCCTTACAAATTCCTCTTCTACATGCTTGAAAACTTTTTCTTTCCAGAGGGAAAAGCCTGTCAGTGTCTGCTCACCAACAAATAGTGGCCAATAACCAGTTTGCTCTAAGAAGGGAAACCAGGGCTAGTTTATTCAGCCGACAAAGAGGGCGATGGGATTGGAGGGGCAGCCTAGTGGATCACCTGAGTGTTTGTAGAGAGAGCACCTCACCCAGAGAAAAAAGGCCCCAGGTCCTCAGGGAGTCACTTGCTCTTTCTCGGCCAGCGTCACCCAGTAGTCTGAGGTGACCAGATGCACATTACCCCGGGGGCCTGGTGGTGCAGCTTACTGGCCTGAGGTGAGCACAAAATTTATCTGAAGTCCCCTACTTCGTCATGAAAATTGATGTGGATTTTGCATTCTACTACCTCCTCCCTGACATACTGTTTTTTTTTAAATTTAGAAATACTAAAAATTAATGGTTTAACTAATTAATGGTTGGCTACTATATTTGTGTCCCTGGGAGTGGGAGTGCAGTTTAAGCCTTGGCCTCCTATCCCCCCACCCCACCTCTGGACCCTCCTGGGAGACCCTAGGGCACAGACGTGGAGGCGCTGCAGCTGTGCCCACACTGCACACGCGCCAGAAGCCACTTCTTAGCTCTTCGAGCTAACAGGCTCGACTGAACCATGCTCATAAAAAGAGGAGCCAGTGTTGGGCTTCCCTGGTGGCGCAGTGGTTGAGAGTCTGCCTGCCGATGCAGGGGACACAGGTTCGTGCCCCGGTCCGGGAAGATCCCACATGCCACGGAGCGGCTGGGCCCGTGAGCCATGGCCGCTGAGCCTGCGCGTCCGGAGCCTGTGCTCCGCAACGGGAGAGGCCCGCGTATCACAAAAAAAAAAAAAAAAAAAAGAGGAGGCAGTGTGAAAACCAGGGCCCCCGCAGGCCGCTCGTACAGGATGGAGAACAACAGGGGGCAGGCAGCACAGTCAAGAGGGGCGGCGTTTACAAGTGCCCTGACGGGCCGCATCCCAGTAATGCCCACAAGGGGCGCCGTTCTCTGTGCTCCAAGGCCTAGGTCAGATTCTGACTTCCTGCCTGCCTGTGTCTCAGTTTCAAAGCCAGGGCACTTAGATGATCCCCAACCTCCTTCTCATGTACCAGGTGATAACAGCCTTCCCCCAAGACCTACTTTTTGCATTTTTGTCCATTTGGTTCAGTGGTAGATCCCTAGCCCCTGGTGGGACCTGGATGCATGTTTATTTAATAATCGAATGCATTCCAGTGAGGTGCATAATCATAAATGGGCCACCATATCTTGAGACACTTCAGATTGAGCCCCAAAGAATGACCAGAAGGAAGGAATCACCTCTGCTGCCATGTGACCACACCCCAACTGTGGCTGGAACGGGTTGTCTCCACCTCTGGTGGCACAAGCTTCAGAAAAGCCAGTCAAGGGGGTGCCCACCAGGGGGACTGAAAGGAGATCCCAGATACAGCTCGGAGTCCTTCCATATTTATTTCTGCTCACTTGATATGTACCTCTCCCTTGTCAACCTGGTACAACATGTTTATTTAAGAGGTAATGTTGCCTTGAAGGAGTGTACCAGGCAATAAACAGCTTTTGCAGGCAATTAAATGCAGAAGTGAAATTGAGCTGCTGGTCAGTGGAACCAGCCATTCATCGTGAGTTTGTTCCAGTGTCACAAATGTTATTCCTGTTTCACAACATGACAGGAATCTATGATTGGGCCACAAATCTCCAGAGGCTGGAGACAGACCCAAAGCAATTAAAGCAGCTCTCAGCATGCATGCAGGGCATCAACACGAAAGAGCCTTGGGATTCTGGGATGCTGGCCCAGTTGACTGCTCTAGCTTTTTATTTTTTTTAACTAGGTTTTGTACTTAGTAGGTGCTCAATAATTATCTGTGGCTTGCATGACTTTATAGGGAGACTTACAGGAAATCTCAACTCTGCAATAAATGATTTCTTTTTGTAAATAATTCAGTACCCTCCCCACTAATCTCTAAGAAGTCTGGCTTTAAAAAATTATGACAATCTCCACTAGAGTCGATTTTCTTTTTTTTTTCTTTTTTTTTTTTTTTGCGGTATGCGGGCCTCTCACTGTTGTGGCCTCTCCCGTTGCGGAGCACAGGCTCTGGACGCGCAGGCTCAGCGGCCATGGCTCACGGGCCCAGCTGCTCCACGGCATGTGGGATCCTCCCGGACGGGGGCACGAACCCGTGTCCCCTGCATCGGCAGGCGGACTCTCAACCACTGTGCCACCAGGGAAGCCCCGAGAGTCTGTTTTTTCTAGGAATCACAAAGGAGCTATTTGTTCTGAAAACTTTTCATGCTGCTCCCCCCAAACATGCTGTTACCCAAAGCAGCAAGGGAAGGAGGATAACATGAAAGTTATCGCTCTGGTGAAGAGTTAGAAGGGAAGTCAGGTCCTAGCAACAGAGTCAAGACAGTAGATGGAGGAGATGTTACCTAAGATTCAGGCCCTTCAGCTAGAGCTGGGGTCAGACCGGGTTGGGGGGAAGGTCCAGTGAGAGAGACCAGCTCAGTGCCCTCCAGGTGCAGCTATGGGGCACCTTCCAAAAGGAGACAGGAAAGCATGGCTACAACCAAGAGAGGATCCCTCCCCTGCCCTCCCCAGGAGGCTTCCACCAGAAGGGGGCAAGGTACTGTCTGAAGAGCAGAGCCAGGGCGCCCTCCTGAAACAACAGGAATAGCAAGGTCAGGGGGAGGCCCTGCCCCAGATCACTGTTCCCTGTACCTCTGCCATAGTGACTTGTTGAAAAAGTGAGCTGTACAGTTCCTATCCCTTAAACATTGGCTGTAGGTATTATTTGTAGGTGTTTTCTATTTAATACTTCTTTATAACACACATCTTAATAAACATATTTTACGCCATAATCTTTGTCTATGCTTCCAGTTTTCAATTTCCTAAGTAGATCAAATTCTTCCCCATCCCTGATAAAAATTATTCTGTATACATTCATACTCTGTCCATATTCACACGTCATGGTCTTTCAACAATAACAAAAATGTGCATTATGTATACCCCACCTTATTACAAAGGGGATCGGAGGTAGCTAACTAAAATACATATGAACAAAAGGCTGAAAATTAAATAGATTTCAGAAAAGAGTAGGGCCAAGAGAAAATAATGGTTAATGAAATAAATTCACAAGAAGTTAATATCAGTATAGCATTTGTTGGTACACATAGAAACTTCCACATACACTTCAGTCATTATGCTGCCTTATATATTCATGCAACAGTTCTGTGAAGGTGGTACTATGCCCACTTGACAGACAAAACAACTGAGTTTCAGAGGGTTAAGTATTTTCCTCAAGGCTACACAACAGTTAAATCACAAGTTAGAATTGAATATAGAACTCCAAGCACCAGACTCCATGTGTCTCAAAACACACAGTACTCTTTCCCTAAATCTACAGGCCTGGTTTCTGGACAAGGCTCTGTCATCAACTAGCTGTGGGTGCTGTGGGTGCTGAGCAGATCCCCCAGCTCCAGATCTCAGTCTTCCCTGCAGCAGGATGGGGGTGAAAGGGACCTCTGTAAGATCCATTTCGGTTCTGACCATCACTGGACTGACTGACCATCACTGGACTGACTTTCACCAGTCCTTTTGCAAAATGATGGCTTATATGGATGTTGGCTCTTCTATTTTTTTTTTTTTTTTTTTTGCTGTACGCGGGCCTCTCACTGCTGTGGCCTCTCCCGCCGCGGAGCACAGGCTCCGGACACACAGGCTCCGCGGCCATGGCTCGCGGGCCCAGCCGCTCCGCGGCATGTGGGATCCTCCGGGATCGGGGCACGAACCCGTGTCCCCTGCATCGGCAGGCGGACTCTCAACCACTGCGCCACCAGGGAAGCCCGGCTCTTCTATTTTTAACGTTAGAGTTTATTTCCAAGAGAAATAATTTTTGTGGGTGTGACTATAAGGTTGTAAATCAAGATCGGTACCAGGTCTGGTTACAAGATTAATCCACAGACTTGTAAAATGTCTGCAAAATAATCTGTTAGATGGGAATATATTACCAATGGTGAAACTGGCTAGGTAATAGATTGAGTCAGACTTAGAAGGGATGGAGTGGCCATGTGGTCAAGCCGCCTTATCTCAATTGTTTGGATCACCTTTCATGTTACACACACAGTGCAGGGGTGCCTACATATGCTTTATGAAATCACATTCAAAGAAAATCTGGGGGCTTCCCTGGTGGCACAGGCGTTAAGAATCCGACTGCCAATGTGGGAGACACGGGTTCAAGCCCTGGTCCGGGAAGATCCCACATGCCGCGGAGCAACTAAGCCCACGCGCCACAACTACTGAGCCTGCGCTCTAGAGCCTGCGAGCCACAACTACTGAGCCCACGTGCCACAACTACTAAGCCCACGTGCCTAGAGCCTGTGCTCCGCAACAAAGACAAGCCCGCGCACCACAATGAGAAGCCCGCACACCACAATGAGAAGCCCGCGCACCGCAATGAAGAGTAGCCCCCACCCGCCGCAACTAGAGAAAGTCCGCGCGCAGCAACGAAGACCCAACGCAGCCAAAAATAAATAAAATAAAAAATAAATTTAAAAAAAAGAGAGAAGAAGAAAATCCGTACGCAGATTCCAAAAGCAACTTCCAAACTGCAAGGAATTCAGCATATTTTAAACACTAATGGCCAAGACCGAGAATTTCAGGGAAGTGTCAGGGGCTCTGTTCTCCACTATCTGAAGTGACCATACCTCAGCACTGTTCTAGAACTTTCTGATTATTTTCTAACCTCCACAAGTGAAGAGAGACAATCAGAAGAGGGATCCAAGAAGACCCCCAATAAAAAGCAAAGGACACAGGTAGCAATTCCAAGCCCTAAAGAGCTAAAGAGGGTGTCAGTATTCGTACTTAACTGATGGCCGTCTCTGTAGCTCCGAGTCTGTTGCAGACCCAGTGTTAACCAGGCAGTGCTGGGAAACACGCTTTGGAGCCAGACAGCTATAGATTCAAACTCCAGCTCTCCATTTGGTGCCTATGTGACCGTGGTGCCCTGTGAGTCTCCATGTCCTCACCTGTAAAAAGGGGACAATACCATCTGCCTCCCAGGGCTGTGGGGAGGATTCACTGCTCCACAAATGGTAATTATCAGGGTGGGTGTTATTACTGACGAAGAGGAACAGGCATCAACCACAGTAGCAGAGAAGGACCTACTTCTGCAAAATAATCCGTTAGATGGGCATATATTACCAGTGGTGAAAACTGGCTAGGAAATAGACTGAGCCCAGACCTCCTTGAAAACAAACTCTTATGTTAAATGAGGCCTCGGCTTCTCTCCTGGGCCTCTAACCAGGGGCCCCCTTCTCCAGTCTAGTAAGCGGTGGTTCTAGAGAAGGCACCAACAGCATCAAAACTGCAGGCCCCCCACATGACTAAGAAAGTTTGGGTAACATTTTTCCTCTCACCCTTGGCAGCAGGGGTATAAGAACTTGCCCTTAGGGGCATCTCTCCTTGTACACAGCGGCTGTGGCAGCGCTCCAAAACCAGGCAACGCTGCTGCCCAAGAGAATGTCTCCTCTTGGCTGTCCCTGGTCCCCCAGAGGGTGGACCTTGGCAAGAGACCTCCAAGGAAATCCAAGTCTTCTGCTACACCCTCCCCAGGTCTCCCAGGTGGAGTTAAGAACAAACATTAGTGTGTCAGCCATCTTACACCATTGGAAAGATCCTGACAGAGTGGGAGGGTAAATTAACTTAGAAGATTTCTGATGCAGCTGATCGTGAGCTCTCTTTCTTTCATAAGACACTTAAGAATTTTCTTTCTCATCCTTTTCCTCATAAGCCAACAGGTTCAGAGACCTTCCCTAATTTCTCCTTAAAGGCTGGAAGTAGCCAGAAAACCAGGATGCTCCAGTAGTAGTCCCTGGCTCATGGGAGTCTGTAGGATGAGCTGGTTTTTAAGAACCATAAGATACTTCTTTCTCCTTTCTTAGAGGAGAGTCTCTAACAGAAATCAACCTAAAACCTGCCCCAAATCATAAAATCCAACTGGCACTCTGAAAGGCCTGTAGGGGTCCAGCTGGAAGATCCATAAATCATCGCATTTCCTTTACACTCATATCACCTCTCAGTTCCAACGTCTTTTTAAAAAGTCTGATTCTAAAATTAAAACGCATAGAAAACTTATGAAGATGATTAGCTTGGGGAATTAAAGCTGACACGTTAACATGCCTAGGAGGTCAGATCCCTAAGGCTAGTGTGAGAGCCCCAAAAATGGGGTGATGTGAATATCAACAACTTCCCCACATCTACAAATGCAAAATGGAATAGAACTGCTCTGAGGAAAACGTCAATGCACATTTTTAAACAGTGAGTATAAGAAGGTCAATTACCCTAAACTCCCACATACATACATTGCATTGTGCTGGAATCAAAGCCTAGCTGGGAAAGCCCAAGCACAGTAAATGCATCCAAAATGAGAACAGTTCTCTCAAAATTGGTGTCTTACAGTCGGAGGGGGGCTTGGAGGAGCAGAGTCTAAGTGCTCATGCATGCACATTCCCACAACATGGTAATCCAGCCTGTGACTGCTTTCCAGGCCTTGAATCTGCTGCTGATACATTGGCATGATAGAAATGGTGAAAACTGAGGAAGCAGAACAGTGCTGAATAAACATTCCCTGATAATGCAAAATGCTTTGTTTTATCCCAAATAGTAAAAGCTCTTGATGGCACACTATTTCAGAAGCACATACTTAGCACATGAAAGACTGACCTCCATTCCCAGCTGAAAATGCTCTCAAGTTGGCCCAGCACAGCAGTGACCTAGTTCTTCTCTCACCTTCCTTCCATGCAAACATACAGATCAGAACACATCTCCCTTCCAGGGTCAAAATTCATCACTGGGATTACTGCCACCCAGAAGGCCACAACCAGCATTTTCTAAGCTGCTCTAAAGAGTGGGGATAAGGCTAGAGGAAACGGGGCCTCTTACATAAGCCACTTGTGAAGCTGATTCTGGCCAACTGGGTATTTATGCAAAATGACATCGAAGGATGAGAAAGGTAAAATTTGAAAACAGAAACAAATATAGCCATATTTCTCTACAACTCCTTGCAGTCAACCTCTGGGGTTAAATGATGTTACGGGTAGAGTGAAAACTTTCTACACGTTTTGCATAATGGCACCCATGTGTGCTGAGTTGGGCGTGCGCGTCTGTGCATGTGTGCTTACGTGTGTGGTTTTCACATACCCAGTTCACTCCCTGCTAACATCTTACCTGCCACTGGTTTCCTGTCTGACCGGGCATATAAGGGGCTGGGAGGCTCCGAAGGCTGTTCTTCACAAGGGAGCCCCCGAGAGGGTTTCCCATGTCCCCGGAGGGGGAGTCAGCGGCTAAGGCCATGGAGTACTGCGGGTAGTTGTACAGGTTGTTGTAGTAAGGGAACAGAGACGGCTGGTAGAAGCTGCTGTAGTAGGTGGAGTCGGAAACGAAGTCAGGTGTGTTCTCCACATGCCCTCTGCTGGTGACAGCAGGAATATCCTGGATGACCACCCGGCCCTCTACGAAGAAAAAACAGAAAGAAAGAAAAAGACAACATGGTATTAATATGGGGGCCTACAGAACTTTACCTCTAAACCTTGCCAACGTATGGCCTTCCTCCTCAAGATCCGCAGAGCTTTAGACCAAGGCACCTGAGCATGCTGCAGCTCCTGCGATCGGGATACAGCAGGGTTCCTAAGGCTGGCGTAACTGGCGGTACAGCTGGCAGACCCTTGGTGATTATTTTTACTGAGAATACCAAAAACATTTTAGGCAGGGGCCATTTTAATCACATAAAGCCTGACCAGGTCTAACTTCTACCTAGACATTCCTAGCCTAATGTCAAGAAATTAGAGATCAAATCTAGTTAACTTGGCTGTCTGCAACAGTCTTACAACAAAATTAACTGTATTTCACTTTAAATAAAGTAATAAAAAAATCCTAGTGCCCTTTCTATGTGTATGTCCACACAGATATATCCGAGAGCCAAAGCAAGAGGCTAAGAGTTTAAGAAAACACTGCTTCCTTCACTTCCTTCTAACCGTTGATACTGAATCCTGAAGTCTGGACAATGGTATAGACCCTGGGAGACAAACTTCTGTAAAAGGTCAGTTAGTAACTATTTTAGGCTTTGTGGCCATTCCTCTGCAGAATGTACAGGCTGCTGCGTGGTTGTGTTGCAATAAAACTTTATTCACAAACACAGGCAGTGGGCCAAAGTGATCCACAGGCTGAAGTTTGCCGACCCAGGGTCTAGATGTTAAGCTGTCAATGCCAATAAACAACTGAATGGACTCCTAAGTCATCTCTCCAATAGACATTTATTAAACAATGTTCTAAGAGTTGGCCAAGTGCCTAAAATGGCTGCAAGGTATCAGGTTGCCCCTGCCCACTGGGAGTCTACAGTATAGGATGGACGACGGGATTACAAATTATAACAAGGACGCTCATACAGGAATACCCATAAACTTTTATGGAAACTCAAAGGCTGGAAAGATGACATGCAACCTAGAAAGGAATTACAGAGACCGTCATAGAAAAAAACTGCACCTGCGTTGTACTTTAAAAGAGGAGCAGGAAATAGGTGAAAATGAGAAAAAGAGAGTACTGAGAACAGGGCAGCAAAGACAAAGGGATGGAAGCAGGAAAGTGGGAGGGGACCTTGGGAGTGATGGACAGGGCTGTCGTGTTAAGAATTGTGAAAAGGGCAAAAGAGGGCCAGTCTGACAGGCGGGCTGCAGCCAGGCGAGGGGAAGCCTCAGGCCAGCTCTCTGAACTCTTTCCAGGCTGTGGTGGGAACCACTGAGGATATCTGAGCAAGGAGCACAGAGGATCAGAGCTGTGCTTTGGAGTGATTCAACTGATGGCAATTCTTAAGACAAGCAAAGGGAAGAGAGCCCAGAGGCAGGGAGAGCCACCAGGCAGCCACTGAAGCAGTCAGGGAGAGACTCAGCAGACTGCAAATACCAGAGACACGGGGGGAGATGAGCTCAAGAGAACTGCAGGACTGAGGGGCATCAGGACACGAGACGCAGGAAAAGCCAAAGAGGAAGAGCAGGAGGCCTGGGGTGGCAGCAGAGATGCAGGTGGTAAGTCTGCTTCATCACGCCAAGGGGCCAGAGGGGCACGGACATGGGGGAGAGGAGCCAGGCCGAGAAACTCGACACCTGCGCTCATGAGAGAGGTTGAGGTTAGAAGCTGAGATCCAGGAGTCACCACCGGGAGATGCTGGCCGCGTCCGGGAAGAGGAGGGAGCTGTTACGGAAGAGTATGTTCTGAAAGGAGAAAAGAGCGCCAAGGCCAGAACCCTGGAGAATGGAGGAGAGAACGCAAGGCCACAGAGGACAAATTCGACAGGGAAGGCAGAGGGGCAGGCTGCAGTGTCGACCCGGCTAAGAGATCAAGCAAAATTAGTTCTGGAAAAGACCCATAGAGGGCTGGGTCTTTAGGGCCCTGTGGTTTTAGCACAGTGTTGGAGAAGCAGAAGCCTTCGAGAGAAAAAGGAGCAAGTGAGCGATGAGGAAGCAGATGAATACGGTGAAGAGCCTTCTCTCTGATGGTGAACAGCCTTCTGTCTGGTCGGAAGGGACGACCCAGTGAGCAGCGCTGCCGTGCATCCCCCGTGCTGAGCACACTGCGGGACACCTGGGGGTAAATATTTGCAGAAGGGATCAATGAACAGTGTTTTTTCAAGTAGCCTGTCATCAAAATAAATACGAGGAAAAACTAGAAGCTCCAGGGAGTAATAAGATATTGTTATTTCATTTTTAAAACACAGAGAAGGGCTGAACACACGTAGGCAGGGAGAAGCCTGTGGAGAGAAATTCCCAGGACTAGCAACACGTGGCCCAGAGCAGGTGCTCAGAAAGTGTCCTCTGACTGAATGTGGGGAAGGCATGACTACATGTGCATGCTCTGGAAGGTTTGGGAGAGATCTACAACAAAATGTGTTTCTACAGCCTCATTTTATAGTCAGCACTGAAGTCTCTTTTCTCTGACAGGGTAGCAAGTCCGTCCACCTCAGGCTCTTGGCGATGCATTGTCAGGGCCACTCTCTTATTATACATCTCTTTCCTTTCTTCTCTCCTCCTCTTCCCAGCTAACAAGATGAAAAGTTCCAATTCCATCCCTCTACCTGTGTCAGGAGAAGGCACCTGCAATTCTTTCCTCCTGAACTTTCCCACTGGTCTATCTCTTATTTTAAACACCAAGGTAGTGGCAAAATAGATGGTTTTCTGTATCTAACTCTTTTGTTTTCAATGTCATGTCTTTATGTTAACCTGATTACAAAAGCAATACAAGTTTCACAAAAAATGATAAGTTATATAGTTATTTAAATCAGAAAAGGAATGAGTGACATACTCTTACCACCCAGTCATAAGCATTAGTGGGACATCCGTATACAATCTCATAGGCATTTAGGAAGGCATTGTAGACGTTCATCCCCATCCCTGCAGTTGAAAAACACTGGATACCCCTAGGGCCTGCCCTTCAAAAGCAAGCTTCTTGATAAAGAAAACAAAATACAGTAGGAGGCAAAGAATGAAACAGAAACCCAAAGACACGAGCATTCTCAGATCAGGACACAGGTTCATGAATTTCTACATCATAACTTTAGTCAGGACCATTAATCAGGCCTCAGTTTACCCAGAAACAAAATGTTGTCAGTCAGAATCCTCAAAGTACCAAGAGCATGGCTTCAATAAATTTCAGAGTAAACCTCAAATAAAATGCTACATCAGGTCAAAGCAAGGATTTGTTTTGCTACAGATGACTGTAATTAATTAAAATGCGATCACTTTTCTACTTACCCATATTTTATTCCCTCTTTCAAATTATAATGACCTTTAAGAATAAATTAAGATATATGTTGGAAAAGTTTCGATTCACACTAGCATTTAAATAAACAGTAAAAATCATTTGAGCTTTATGAGTAAATGCCTAAATATTTTAGACTCTTTAAATGTTTAAGCACTCTCAAAAAGTGACATTTTAAAAAGCACTAGGAGGGCCTCCCTGGTGGCGCAGTGGTTGAGAGTCCGCCTGCCGATGCAGGGGATACGGGTTCGTGCCCCGATCTGGGAGGATCCCATATGCCGCGGAGCGGCTGGGCCCGTGAGCCATGGCCGCTGGGCCTGCGCATCCGGAGCCTGTGCTCCGCAACGGGAGAGGCCACAACAGTGAGAGGCCCGCATACCGCAAAAAGAAAAAAAAAAAAAAAAAAAAAAAAAAGCACTAGGAGAGGGCACCCATTCCAGGGACATGTGGAACTACCAAATGCTTATTTTATAAACCACCAAACCGTATTTTAAAGCTCCAAATTAAAATTCCTGGTCAATGTTCAAAACATCTTTATGCCTCCCAGCCTTTATGTGCATGCTACCAGTAAGTGGAAATTTCCCAAGGCTGAAATAAACATCCATCAAATTATGTGTCTAATCCAGTGGTGCTCAGAGGGTAGTGTGGTCCTTGAATCAGTGGCATTGGCATCACCTGGGAATCTGTAGCAATGGATATTCTCGGACCCACCCCAGACCCACTGAATCAGAAACTCTGAGGGCTGGCCCAGCAACCTGAGTTACAACAAAGCCTTCAGTAGGTTCTAATGTGCTCAAAAGATGGAGAACCACTAGTTTAAAGATTCAAAGCAACTGCTCTATAAATTATCCCTAAAAATATGTGACTCTTGACTGCATTATTGTGACAGCCCTGACTGGCTACCAAGTAAGAGCATACAAATGAATTCCATTGAATAAAGACGTTGGGCTTCTACAGAAATCACTGCAGAGCTTGGATCACAAGCTGTGGGTACTGTGTGTATACTGCTGCCAGATGGTTCTGATTTTCATGGCTCACACCCAGGCTTTCTTCATTTATTCTAACCACAGAAGCTTAATTCACCCTTTCAAGTGCTAGTATAGTGACAAACTATACTATTCCTCATAAGGCTTCTGGACTATCAAGAGGAGCAGGTAATGCAGAAATCATTTACTCTTGATCATAAGGTGTTTTTTTTGTTTAGTGGGGCTGATTTAAAAAAAATTTTTTTGTTTATGTGGACCATTTTTTTAAAGTCTTTATTGAATTTGTTACAGTATTGCTCCTGTTTTAAATGTTTTGGGTTTTTTTTTTTTTTTTTGCCATACGCGGGCCTCTCACTGTTGTGGCCTCCCCCGTTGCGGAGCACAGGCTCCGGATGCGCAGGCTCAGCGGCCATGGCTCACGGGCCCAGCCGCTCCGCGGCATATGGGATCCTCCCAGACCAGGGCACGAACCCGTATCCCCTGCATCGGCAGGCGGACTCTCAACCACTTGCGCCACCAGGGAGGCCCAATGTTTTGGGTTTTATTGGCCTCGAGGCATATGGGATCTTAGCTCCCCAACCAGGGATCGAACCCGCACCCCCTGCATTGGAAGGCCTGGACCGCCAGGGAAATCCCCTGAAGGTCTATTTTGGTACTTATATTTGATTACTTCATTATTTATCATATAACAACTGTCCGAAGCTTTGCTCTAGACATTGTAAAAGGCACAAAGAAATATTCAAAATGTTTCATTTCTTCTTAAGAGGGTCCCATCTATTCGGGAAAATTAGGTGTAGACCGAGACTCCTACAAGTAATGATCCAGTGGCCACGACAACAGTACAGGCAGATGTCACCATCAGCAAAGGCAGTGGAGACGTGAGGCAGGATGGAGGTGATTCAGAGATGGCGAGGAGGGTGGCAAGGCAATCGAGAGAGGAGAAGAATATCAACAGGATAATGCAGGAGGAAAAGGACAAGACGTGTTCCAGGGACAGTGACCACATGAGCCTGGCTGGAGTGTAGAGGTCACGTCAGGGCACAGCGGATGCTGAGACTGGAAACTTACTTTTGGGACAAACCGTGCAAGGCCTTGCATGTGAATCCCAGCCAAGGGCTTCTGGTTGCCCCTCAAGCTCTAGGGAGTCGATGAGTTTTCAAAGCAAGGGAGTAACATAAAAATGTTTTAGGAAAATCAGTCTGATGCAAGCACAAAAGAAGGATCTAGAATAAGGATGCAGAAGAACAGACTAGGCTAGAACAGTCTCTTCTAGATATGTACGTGGTCTATAGACTAGAATGGAGAGGCTCTTTAAATTCTCCAGGCCAGAAGAGGTAACTGTAAGCTCGCACAGGGAGCCTGCAGTAAAGGGGAAAAAGGAACGGCATGAAAATTACTGGCATGCCTGGTTTTCTGGGAATCCCCCTTCAAACAACCACGTTACACCACTAACACCTGTCATCCAGGGACCAGGGAGGCCGCCCAGCTCCCCTTTCAGGTCCTTGCTCCACTGCTGAGTGATCATGCTTTACTCTCTCCAGGTTGAGAAGGAACATGTAGCTCTCGCCCAGAGTAAGAATACAAGCAGGATGTGCCATCTCTCTAACCTCTGCTACAGCAGAATTCCCCAAAGAGTAACTGGAGACAGTCTCTTCACCACTGAGCTGGTAAGTCACGCTAAGTGTCACTATAAACTGACTATAAACCTGAAAGATTTCCAACTCACAAGCCACAAAATATATAAAGCATACAAAATTTGAAATAGGATGTGTGTGTGTGTACTTTAAACCACAAGGCCAGTATGACTAACTACAAAGACCAGAGCAGTATACTGAAAAGCAAACGCCTTAATGAGTCTGCTGAAAATTCTTAAGCTGGATCTCACTCTTTATTTTTCTAGAATAAAAACTGGTCAAGGTGACTTAACAATGATATTCATAATAAGAGAAAGTACAGTGGCACTGTTCCAGGAAAATGGGGTTGCTCCTTAACAGGAATTATCAACCCCTAAGTCCTCTGCCAAGATGCAAATGAAAGCACGAAGCCAGCTGTTTTAAGTGTTGTTACTTATGACTGGAATAGTCCTAATGTCTGCTGTAAGGAAGAAAGATCAGCAGGTTTGGATTCAACAGCTAAGAAAGGAAGCAGTGCCCAGAGAAGTATGTTATCTGGAAAAATGACCAGCAGCAATCATCCAACAGAGACGTTTGCAGAGACGTTGCCTATAGAATCGATGTCTTCTTATTGCAATGGTCTGATTTGTAGCTCTGTACATTTATTTACCTTCAACACGTCCCATTCTTTGATAAGGCTTCCCAATCCCTCTGCTACTTTTTTTTTTTTGCACTAACATATGCAGCGTGAAATATGATTCACTCCTTCCTGAGAGATCAATACCCACACATGATAAATACCCTTATTGATCCTGCAGTGTTATATACTGGTCTCTGGGCCCATGGCATATTAATAGTAGTTAACCAGTCATTCATTTTAAGGTATGTGAAGGTTTTTTCTCCCACTCTTGTCTGGTGTCAAGATCCCCAGAGTTGTTGCACTTTGTGTCCTTTATGTGCAAACCTGAAGCCATACTCCCTTTTCAACGACAAAACCAAACCCCACAGTTTTCTATATGAAAGACCACATAGGAAGCCAAAATTTATGATTCACAGCGATCTCAAGTAAGTGGTAGATTTATGTGTACCGGGTTTTATTTTTCTTCATAACCCCATCCCTTGCATGGTGCCTGTCCTACTTAGCTTCTAGTTTTAAGTGTTAAGCAGGCAGAATTGTGCACTGCTACGTCCAAGATCTCAAAATTACCCACCAGCTACTAACATGTTGTGCTGAGTGGTAGGAAGGTACAGCAAAAGTACAAGTCATTGTCCCCATTCTTTTTTTTTTTTTAAGGAAAATTAAGGACTTAAGAAAAGACAATGTTGTTTGATGACATGTCATGGAATCTGGAGGAGACAGTGGGGTGCTGCTCGCTGGAACAAGTTGGAACAAGGTGGCTTCCTCAGCTCCCTGTTTTTTTTGTTTTTTTTTTTGCGGTACGCGGGCCTCTCACTGTTGTGGCCTCTCCCGTTGCGGAGCACAGGCTCCGGACGCGCAGGCTCAGCAGCCATGGCTCACGGGCCCAGCCGCTCCGCAGCATGCGGGATCTTCCTGGACCAGGGCACGAACCTATGTCCCCTGCATTGGCAGGCGGACTCTCAACCACTGCGCCACCAGGGAAGCCCTCAGCTCCCTGCTTTTAAGCAGTCTTCACTGCAGGGCAACCCTATGTCCAGACTAATCAGCTCCTGATATTTCCTAGATTTAGGGAAAACTGAGCAATCAGCCTCAGGACTCTTCCCCTACAAGGGAAAGAACCCAAAGGGAGACGCTGATACATGGGGAGAAAAGTCGGTCTGTGAGCTGATGCCTGGCCCCTTGGAGCACTCGTCCAACTCCAAGAAGAAAAGCTCACCATCCTGACCAAGGGATTGGGTGGGTTTTCCGAGCTAAAACAGAGCTAGCGCAGGAGAGGCCTGATGACTGAGGCGACAGCGTGCCTACTGTTCACACCACTAAGTGTCGACCGTGATGGTGGACGAGGGGCATCATCACAGCTGCCACCTTCCCCTGATTCCGGAGAAACAACTCATGTTCAGAGCACTGAGCACTAAACTTACTGAGCGCCTATGTGTGCGAGGCAACCTGCCGCACTGTGGGGGACAAAGACGTACTCCTTGACGCTGCAAGGCCCAGCAGTAAGGGGGGATTCTGAAACACACACACAGAAGGAGAGACTGACTAAGGCTATGGGAAAACACAAAACTTGTGTGGCCAGGAGGGCGAAATTAAGTCCAGCCTTCAAAGCACAAGTTCTGCTGATGCTGGCTCATTAACATCACTCTCCACTCTCAACCACAAGGCAGAGAATATGTTACAGCCCATTTCTCCTCTTTCCCAAGGAATATTTTTTTAATGTAATTTGATCCTGGAGGAATGCGTCAAGGTCACTTTTCTTTGTAGGGTGAAGGCTTTGCATAACAAAGTGAACCTGAGGTTGGCCTTTAAAACCCAGAGAGGCTTGTTTCAAACGTGTGTGAAAGTCAGTGTGGGATGCAAAGGGATCTGGGGGAGACCAAAAGGTGGGGGGGGAGGGAGGGAGAGAAACAGAGGGAAAGAGAGAGAGATGAGCATGACCAGATCAAAGAGAACAAGCAAGAGATATGCAGGACGATGGAGAAAATAAAGCAATTCAGGCCTCCCAAGGGAGCTGCCGAGATTTGAAACATGCTGCCCCGCGGCCACTGAGAAGCTCAGTGAGTAACAAGCACATCTATTGTGTGCAGCAGCTCCCAAAGTGCTGGGCAGGGAATGCCCAGAATATAAGCAAAAGCCTAACTAACCCTGCCCTAAAGGAGCTTTCTCTCTGTGTTGATGAAGAGCAAGGGAGAATTTAAGGGATCAGAGAAGGTTTTCCTGGTAGAAGACTTTTAAACAAAGGAGGAGAAAGGGCTTCCCCGGTGGCGCAGTGGTTGAGAGTCCGCCTTCCGATGCAGGAATGTGGGTTCGTGCCCGGTCTGGGAAGATCCCACATGCCGCGGAGCGGCTGGGCCCGTGAGCCATGGCCACTGAGCCTGCGCGTCTGGAGCCTGTGCTCTGCAACGGGAGAGGCCACAACAGTGAGAGGCCCACGTACCACAAAAAAAAAAAAAAAAAAAAAGACAAAGTTGGAGTGGCAATTCTCATATCTGACAAAATAGACTTTAAAACAAAGACTATTACAAGAGACAAAGAAGGACATTACTTAATGATCAAGGGATCAATCCAAGAAGAAGATACAACAATTGGAAATATTTATGCAACACAGGAGCACCTCAATACATAAGGCCATAAAAGGGGAAATCGAAAGTAACACAATCACAGTAGGGGACTTTAACACCCCACTCTCACCAATGGACAGATCATCCAAAAGGAAAATAAATAAGGAAACACAAGCTTTAAATGATACATTAAACAAGATGGACTTAATTGATATTTATAGGACATTCCATCCAAAAAAAAACAGAATACACATTCTCCTCAAGTGCTCACGCAACATTCTCCAGGATAGATCATATCTTGGATCACAAATCAAGCCTTGGTAAATTTAAGAAAGCTGAAATCGTATCAAGTATCTTTTCTGACCGCAACGCTATGAGATTAGATATCAATTACAGGAAAAGATCTGTAAAAAATACAAACACATGGAAGCTAAACAATACACTACTTAATAACCAAGAGATCACTGAAGAAATCACAGAGGAAATCAAAAAGTACCTAGAAACAAATGACAATGAAAACATGATGACCCAAAACCTATGGGATGCAGCAAAAGCAGTTCTAAGAGGGAAGTTTATAGCAATACAATCCTACCTTAAGAAACAAGAAATATCTCAAATAAACAACCTAAACTTACACCCAAAGCAATTAGAGAATGAAGAACAAAAAAATCCCAAAGTTAGAAGGAAAGAAATCATAAAGATCAGATCAGAAATAAATGAAAAAGAAATGAAGGAAACAATAGCAAAGATCAATAAAACTAAAAGCTGGTTCTTTGAGAAGATAAACAAAATTGATAAACCATTAGCCAGACTCATCAAGAAAAAAAGGGAGAAGACTCAAATCAATAGAATTAGAAATGAAAAAGGAGGAGTAACAACTGACACTGCAGAAATACAAAAGATCATGAGAGATTATTACAAGCAACTATATGCCAATAAAAATGGACAACTTGAAAGAAATGAACAAATCCTTAAAAATGCACAACCTTCCGAGACTGACCCAGGAAGGGATAGAAAATATGAACAGACCAATCACAAGCACTGAAATTGAAACTGTGATTAAAAATCTTCCAGCAAACAAAAGCCCAGGACCAGATGGCTTCACAGGCAAATTCTATCAAACATTTAGAGAAGTGCTAACACCTATGCTTCTCAAACTCTTCCAAAATATAGCAGAGGGAGGAACACTCCCAAACTCATTCTATGAGGCCACCATCACCCAGATATCAAAACCAGACAAAGATGTCACAAAGAAAACTGCAGGCCAATATCACTGATGAACATAGATGCAAAAATCCTCCACAAAATACTAGCAAACAGAATCTCACAGCACATTAAAAGGATCATACACCATGATCAAGTGGGCTTTAGCCCAGGAATGCAAGGATTCTTCTATATATGCAAATCAATCAATGTGACACACCATATTAACAAATTGAAGGAGAAAAACCATATGATCATCTCAATAGATGCAGAGAAAGCTTTCAACAAAATTCAACACCCATTTATGATAAAAAACCTCCAGAAAGTAGGCATAGAGGGAACTTTCCTCAACATAATACAGGTCATATATGACAAACCCACAGCCAACATCGTTCTCAATGGTGAAAAACTGAAACCATTTCCACTAAGATCAGGAATAAGACAAGGTTGCCCACTCTCACCACTATTATTCAACATAGTTTTGGAAGTTTTAGCCACAGCAATCAGAGAATAAAAAGAAATAAAAGGAATCCAAATTGGAAAAGAAGAAGTAAAGCTGTCACTGTTTACAGATGACATGATACTACTATACATAGAGAATCCTAAAGATGCTACCAGAAAACTACTAGAGCTAATCAATGAATTTGGTAAAGTAGCAGGATATCAAATTAATGCACAGAAATCTCTTGCATTCTTATACACTAATGATGAAAAATCTGAAAGCGAAATTAAGAAAACACTCCCATTTACCACTGCAACAAAAAGAATAAAATATCTAGGAATAAACCTACCTAAGGAGACAAAAGACCTGTATGCAGAAAATTATAAGACACTGATGAAAGAAATTAAAGATGATACAAATAGATGGAGAGATAATACCATGTTCTTGGATTGGAAGAATCAACATTGTGAAAATGACTCTACTACCCAAAGCAATCTACAGATTCAATGCAATCCCTATCAAACTACCACTGGCATTTTTCACAGAACTAGAACAAAAAATTTCACAATTTGTATGGAAACACAAAAGACCCCGAATAGCCAAAGCAATCTTGAGAAAGAAAAAAGGAGCTGGAGGAATCAGGCTCCCTGAGTTCAGACTATACTACAAAGCTACAGTAATCAAAGACAGTATGGTACTGGCACAAAAACAGAAATATAGATCAATGGAACAGGATAGGAAGCCCAGAGATAAACCCACGTACATATGGTCACCTTATCTTTGATAAAGGAGGCAAGAATATACAGTGGAGAAAAGACAGCCTCTTCAATAAGTGGTGCTGGGAAAACTGGACAGCTACATGTAAAAGAATGAAATTAAAACACTCCCTAAGGGCCTCCCTGGTGGCGCAAGTGGTTGAGAGTCCGCCTGCCGATGCAGGGGATACGGGTTCGTGCCCCGGTCTGGGAGGATCCCATATGCCGCGGAGCGGCTGGGCCCGTGAGCCATGGCCGCTGAGCCTGCGCGTCCGGAGCCTGCGCGTCCGGAGCCTGTGCTCCACAACGGGGGAGGCCACAACAGTGAGAGGCCCGCATACCGCAAAAAAAATAAAATAAAATAAAAACAAAAAAAAAAAACACTCCCTAAGACCATATACAAAAATAAACTCCAAATGGATTAAAGATCCTACTGTAAGGCCAGACACTATCAAACTCTTAGAAGGAAACATAGGCAGAACACTCTATGACATTAATCACAGCAAGATCCTTTTTGACCCACCTCTTAGAGAAATGGAAATCAAAACAAAAATAAACAAATGGGACCTAATGAAACTTAAAAGCTTTAGCAAAGCAAAGGAAACCATAAACAAGACAAAAAGACAACCCTCAGAATGGGAGAAAATGTTTGCAAATGAAGCAACTGACAAAGGATTAATCTCCAAAACTTACAAGCAGCTCATTCAGCTCAATATCAAAAAAAACAAACAACCCAATCCAAAAATGGGCAGAAAACCTAAATAGACATTTCTCCAAAGAAGATACACAGATTACCAACAAACACATGCAAGAATGCTCAGCATCATTAATCATTAGAGACATACAAATCAAAACTACAATGAGATATCATCTCACACCAATTCGAATGGCCATCATCAAAACATCTACAAACACACTGTAAAGAAATTATACTCCAATAAACATGTTAAAACTTTTTTTTAAATCTACAAACAATAAATGCTGGAGAGGGTGTGGAGAAAAAGGAACCCTGTTGCACTGTTGGTGGGAATGTAAAACTGATACAGCCACTATGGAGAACAGTATATAAGTTCCTTAAAAAACTAAAAATAGGACTACCATATGACCCAGCAATTCCACTACTGGGCATATACCCTGAGAAAACCATAATTCAAAAAGAGTCATGTACCACAATGTTCACTGCAGTTCTATTTACAATAGCCAGGACATGGAAGCAACCTAAGCGTCCATCGACAGATGAATGGATAAAGAAGATATGGCACATACATACAATGGAATATTACTCAGCCATAAAAAGAAATGAAATTGAGTTATTTGTAGTGAGGTGGATGGACCTAGAGTCTGTCCTACAAAGTGAAGTAAGTCAGAAAGAGAAAAACAAATACCATATGCTAACACATATATATGGAATCTAAAAAAAAAAAATTGTTCTGAAGAACCTAGGGGCAGGACAGGAATAAAGATGCAGACACGTAGAGAATGGACTAGAGGACACGGGCAGGGGGAATGGTAAGCTGTGACAAAGCGTGAGAGAGGCATGAACATATATACACTACCAAACGTAAAATAGATAGCTAGTGGGAAGCAGCCACATAGCACAGGGAGATCAGCTCAGTGCTTTGTGACCACCTAGAGGGGTGGGATAGGGAGGGTAGGAGGGAGGGAGACGCAAGAGGGAGGGGATACGGGGATATATGTATATGTATAACTGATTCACTTTGTTATAAAGCAGAAACTAACACCATTGTAAAGCAATTATACTCCAATAAAGATGTTTAAAGAAAGAAAGAAAGAAAGAAAGAAAGAAAGAAAAGAAAAGAAAAGAAAAATAAGATTGTCGATGTTTGTCTTTGCTTCTGCATGTCCCCAATGGTGATCTGAAGAGAAGGACTAGACCCTTAAGTAAATGTGAAGAGATAAAAAGCCACATTATGTCTGGTATTATTTCACATGGCTTTTGTTCAACCCAAGATTATATACCCAGATCAATTTAATACCCCTGGTTTTCAGTTGGGTATTTGTCCTATAAAATGTTTCAAGTCATCAAGAACAGTACCTTAACCAACTGCTGAGAAGGACTGGGTCCCCCAGGAACAGAACCTGCCTCCAAAACAGCAGCTCTCACCCTGGGCTGCATGGGGTAGCGTGGAGGGTAAAATCCCTCAGGACCAGGCCACCCCCCAGACCCTTTACATTAGAGCCTCTGGCTGGGGACCCAGGCATCAGAAGTCTTCAGAGCCGCCAGGGTGACTCCACCAGCAGGGCGACAACTGCTTTAAACCCACCAGAGGTTGGCGTTTTAGCACCAGGAACTCCCACTCCTATACCCTATGGCAGCAGCTCCGAAAATGTGGTTGAGGCCCCGTGCCCACACCGCCTCTTCAAGGGTCCATGAGGTCAAAAGTATTTCCACAATAACGTAAAGCTGCTATTGGCCTTTCTCTCTGTGTTGACACTTGCACTGATGATGCAGAAGCAATGGTGGGGAAAACGTGGTTCCTTAGCAGGAATCAAGGCAGTTCAACCAAACTGCACTGAGAGTCACTGTATTCCCTACTGCTATGAAGTAAAATAGTTTTAAATTTTTATGTCAATTTTGCTTAAGATGCCCTTGATAAAGCAGGAAAAAAATTGATTAAATCTCTACCTTTGACTGCATTTTATTATCATGGTGTCCAAGTGGGAAGGACTTACAAAGCACTTCTGCTGCTTTGTGCTGATGTTTTCCTTGGAGGAGGCGCTTGTGTAAATGTTTGAATGAAGAGCCAGGCTCATTGCTTTTTTTTTTGTTTTAAATGGAACACCATTTACTTGAAAGAATGACTGATGACAAACTACAGTTACTGAGACTTGGGTATTTGGCAGACATTTTCTTTAAAATGAAAAAAGTGAGCCTATCACTTCAAGGAAAACAACTGAAAGTATTTATTGCCAAAACGTTGAGCTTTAGAGTAAAACCCAGAATTCTGGAAAACTTACATCCACCATCATGACCTTGACAGCTTTCCAAACTCAAAGAGCATTCTGACAAAATCAGCAGTGACATTAAGGAGTGGGATTCTCTGATATTTCATAATGAAATGTCAACATTTGGAAAATCTGCACAATTCAGTGAACAAATATTTTCCAAATGACCAATGCATGACATTACTAAATAATGCATGGTTGACAGATCCATTTAAAGTGCAAGATGGATTTTAATTTAACTGAGTACCAAAAACTCATTAGCATGGCTTCAGATCCACACTGCAACTAATCTTTAAGAAATTATCACTTGTCAAGTTTTGGTCTAGTATCAAAGAATAGTCACAGTGATCTCAAAAGACTCTTCAAGCATTTCTCTTCCTTTTCCAACTATTTATCTATGTGAAGCTGAACTGTCTTTCATGTATTTCAATCAAAACAACAGACTGGGGACTTCCCTGGCGGTCCAGTGGTTAAGACTCTGCCTTCCAATGCAGGGGGTGCAGGTTCGATCCCTGTTCGGGGCGCTAAGAAGGATCCCACATGCCTCATGACAAAAAAAACAAAACACAGAACAGAAGCAATATTGTAACAGATTCAATAAAGACTTAAAAAAAAAACAGACTGAATGAAGTACATATGGGAACTCAGCTGTGTTCTATTAATAAGCCAGACATATAAAAGATATTTGTAAAAATGTGAAACAATGCCGCCCTCCCTCACTAATTTGTTTTGGAAAGTATCGTTATTTTTCATTAAAATATGTTACTTAGGTTAACAAATAATAGATTTACTATTTTCAAGGAATTAACAAATGTATTCGTTTTTTTTTTTGGCCTCACCGCGCGGCATGTGGGATCTTAGTTCCCTGACCAGGGACGGAACCTGTGCCCCCGCATTGGGAGCATGGAGTTTTAACCACTGGACCGCCAGGGAAGTCCCAACAAATGTATTCTTAATTTCTCAGTTTTAGTTTCTAATTCAATAAATACTGATAGATGTAATTCACATAAACAGAAGCTCTTTGAGGTCCTGAAGAATTTTTTTTAAGAGGGTCAGAAATTTGAGAACCTCCATATCGCAGGCTCTTCTCTTTCCAGGAGGATGGATTTCAGAGCGACTGGAGTCAGCGTCTCATCCTGAGCTGGCACACTGAGCTGCTTAGTTAGCAGTCAGCAGGAAAGGCCCAACCGGACGCCTCCTGGTTTACCCCTAAGCCAGGGACATTTCTTTCAGTAAAACAGGCATTCACCACTACACAATGCGGCCAGGCAGCAGAGCCTCGGGTTGAGAGCACCAACCCAGGCTCCCAGGTCAAATTCTTGATCAGATCTGGAATCTACAGCCCTGGGACCTTGGAGCCGTTAATACTCAAGTCTCCGTTGCCCCAGAGTCTATATATGACATGGGGTTAAGACTGCTACTTACACCACAGAGGGCGAAAAAGGCTCTGACGGTGTCAGTGTTCGAGAAGTGTTAGCCGCTGTTGTCATCACACTCACGACACAGTGACAGCGTTCTCTGCCATCAAGCAAGAGAGCCACCAAATTATCTGCCCCCAAAAAAGGTATCCTTGCTCCCAATGCTCATCTTTGAGGGACCGCAGGAGGCCTGGGCTGCACCTGGCAGGGCTTCCTGAGTACAACTGAACTTGGAAAGGAGCAGAATCCTCCGCTCCTGGCCTTCTCTGAGGTCAGACAGTAGCCTTGAATGCAGTCGGCGTGATATCACTCCCCACAGTCATAATCAGGAAATGCGGGAACAATCTGTTTCTCCCACAAGGCAACCGTGACAGGCTATTTTAAACGTCAAACACAAACCTGGCGCCAGGAAAGCAAACAACCCCTTCGCTTGTGTACCTGCCTTGAGCCCTGAGCCATCTCTACTTGTGAGACAAAACCAGCAGGTGGAAAAGGGCTGACCTTCCCTTCCAACCGCAAATCCCCGCCTCCTCGTGTATTCAATTCGGCTTTTGATAAGTGTAGCTACTACAGTGCTTCCCTTAAGTGAGACAGGGATTTTATTTATATGGGGCGGGGGGAGTGCTGCAGTTCCAGGGCTGCACTTTTAGCTCGCTATAAAGTTAATGTGTTCTTCAGTGTTCATTCCAGGCAAGACTGTGGGGCTATGTATTTTCTGCCACCCCCAAAAGGCCATTATCTGTAATTGCCCATTACCGTGCATAATTATTTCTCCTAGCTTGGTCTATGATCTCCAGGGCTGCACACTGTTACAGCTAACTGCCCCCTCTTACCAAATCTGTGAAGGAAGCTTTACTGGCCTTTAGTACTTTGCATGGTATATTCCAAAGCCGACATTAGAACGGTTTACAGGCAAACTTATCTCGAATCTGGAATATTTCAGATCTCCTCCAGATGTACCTTTCCCATCTCTATGGAGTTTTCCCTCCCCTCAAATAACAAGAAAATAAAGCACAATCAACTCTCCATTATGTGAGGGCTGATAACCCAAACTGGGAATTATCTGGAGCCCTTTATCCTCCCTTTTCTTGGATCTGGCTGTTTAACTACATCATGCTTTTTAAAGACTGCTACTGGGAGAAGGTGGAGATAGGAGAGGGAAGAGAGAGAAAGAGTAAAACTTACAAAAATTTAAAAGTTTTAAATTCAATATATATGCTCCCACTTTTAGTGTTTTTTGAGTGGGAGGAGGAACTGTGTTCAAATCAGTTATTAAGATGAGATTTCGGGATTCCAGGTGCATTGGAAGTACTAATTCTAGAACTGACATTGGGTGACATAGGCCAAAGTGTCCCCTTACATTTACCTCACTTTTCAACATTAGCAGGGAAAGAGGAGAGGGGCCGAGGATTGCTAGCTATACACGCAGATTGCCGAAATGCTTAGCCATCCTCTGGCATTTCTGTGTCTTCTCTGCTGCACCACTCAGGTGTGAGAGTGGGAGATGTGCCTCGAAGCTGTTATAATGTCCACACACAAAAAGCTGGGAATGAAACCAACCCACTTTTGTGTAGTCACTAACTACCACTGCACCCAAGACCGCCCACCAGAATCTCCTCAATGGGTAACACCCTTCACGTGTGCCATCTGGATTTCCCTTCTGCCTTCCTTCCTTTTGAGTAAAGCTCCTCTGAAATGAAAAGAAGGTGATTCTAAAAATAATCACTTGTCCAACCTTTCAATCATCATTTTTACCAAAGTCAGGTAGGGGAAACGACAGAGAATTAAACCTAGCAGTTTTCACCAAATCCGACAACAGGGAAGGCCTAGGAAGTAATGTTATCCCTTGTTTCGATACCTGGAGAAGTTCAGGTGGTAAATCTAAGGATGTGTGTGCAACTGGCAGCAGAACCCCGTCTGAGACCTCATATTTCACCACCAAGCTGTGTCATTAAGGGTAAAGGAAGCTGCTTAAATGTGGCCAATGAACAGCTTAAGTTAAAAGACATCTGTTCCTACTGATGATTTCCTGGAGAAGAATATAAATGACTACTAACCATGCACATGCTGGCGTGGAGATGAATCAAACACCAAGGTCAAGACAGTTCTCAGACTCCAACAACAGAGACCAGAACAGGAGATGACATTTCCATTGGGAGATGTCAGGCAGGGCAGGGGCTGTGAGTTGTGATTTGGTCCAAAGGCACACCATACTGTCCCAAAGCCCCTAACTTGTGGCTCTTCTGACTCATCCTTGAAGCAGCTCGCTCCAACCCTGGGTCCTGGTTTAGCTCTGCAACTGTGGCCTCATTGCCAGCTGCTGCCAAAACAACCGTGTTGTGCTGTTCTCAAAGTGTGTACACAACTCACTACATACCAGGTGAGGTGATCGCCTCCAAGCTTGGTTTTCTCTTCATAGCTAACTGCTCCACCAAACATGTCACTAACCGCAGGGACAGGAAGGCAGAGCAGAAAATGTCACACTTGCGATGATTCCTGCCTCCCAATGTAGGGCCAGAACCCGAATTCCCAGCCTCTGTGCAGTCAAGGCCTAGGCATGTGAAAAAAGTGCTGCCCATAAGGTCTCCCAAGTTAGACTTCAACTGCAACAATGCCCTTTCTTTCTGGTGGGGGCTAGAGCCAGAAACCTGTGGCTTTTTTAAAAAAAAGATGGATGGACTGATTGATTGATTGATTATTTATTTATTTTGGCTGCGCCGGGTCTTAGTTGCAGCACACAGGATCTTCGTTGCAGCATATGGGATCTTTTGGTTGCAGCATGCAGACTTCTTCTTAGTTGTGGCATGCTTGCAGGATCTAGTTCCCTGACCAGGGATCAAACCCAGGCCCCCTGCACTGGATGTGCAGAGCCTTACCCACTGGACCACCAGGGAAGTCCCAAGAAACCTGTGGCTTTTGATAGTGGCAGAAACAACAGGTGCAAGGCCCTGAAGGCTCTGACAACTTGGGATACACACATGTACATGAAGACACACATGCATATACATACATACACACACACACAGATATATCTGTATCTACATATCAATCAACACCCTAACCACAAAGAAAGCTGTATCTTAACTGAAAGAAATGATTACCAAGAGTCAGTCTGGGCCTGTCAACCAAAATGTTATCATGGTGACTAAGAAACAGCATGACAGAAGCTATATGAGTGGCCAACTTCTTACAACTACAATCACAGCTGCATTGTGTGCATCTTTATTTTCCTCATCCAGTGGCCTGTGTCATGAAGATTTTGTCCATCGGGTCTCTGGAAATCTAACATGCTCTCAGAAACTCCATTTCACAGAAAGGTCACCGGTATTAAGAACTGTTTGGCAATTCTCCAAGTAAACACAGAACCTAGGAAATCCCTGCGTGGGTACAGCCTGTGGCACAGAGGGGGGACTACATAAACTCTAAAACACGGGGCCTGTATCTGTGACAAAGGAGCCGGCCAACTCTGTGGGCAGCACTGGGTATCATCTGTGGCTGCATCAACCGCCAGCCTCACCCGTGCTTCTCTAGGTTTCTTCCATCACAGAAACAATACTGGACTGACAAGTCAGAGAATAAAGATTTTTTTTAAATCAACAATAAAGCAAGAGTAATTATCTGGGGGCTTCCCTGGTGGCGCAGATCCCACATGCCGCAGAGCGGCTGGGCCCGTGAGCCATGGCCGCTGAGCCTGCGCGTCCGGAGCCTGTGCTCCACAACGGGAGAGGCCACAACAGTGAGAGGCCCGCGTACCACAAAAAAAAAGAAAAAAAAAAAAAAGAGTAATTATCTGAACACCACCAACAAAAAAGCATATACTCCCACGAACGCACAAGTTTTAAGATGAAGTTGTCTGTCCCCACTCCGCACACCCAGAAAGGAAACAACAACATAGGCAGAGCCTGGAGACTCACCTGGGGGTTCTCTGTCATATCTGGACTAGACCCAGCCCAGAAGTGGTAGTAAAGTTGACCTTCTGAGCAGAGACTACAGTGCTGTGACTAAAAGGATTTCAGAGCTGAAGAACTGAGCTTACTGGAAAGATAACTGCGGATGCTGTCACAGGAAGGACTCACCAAAGAGTCAACCACGGAGCAGGTGACAGAGCTATTCTTTCATACGTGCTGAGCAGTCACAGCCATTTGTCCTAGGAGGCCAACTTGTGAGGGAAAGCTCTCAAAAACTCGACAAATTCATTCATTCATTCTATATTAACTGGGTGCTCAACTGTTTAATTCCAAGGTAGGAACAGTCATTTTTTCATGACATTACCATACAGAGGTGCCTTCAGGTTTAGCTGAGTCGGAAACTAGGAAGCCAACCAACGCCCCAGAATGTGTAGGACTTTATTTACTGCAAGTCAACATACAGACAGCATGCAGACTTGCATTACTAGCTAAAATCAAACAAATATGTAGACACGGGGAAAAGACAATTAAATGGTGCAACTGGAAATATGACACCCTAAGAAAAACTAAGAAAATAATAAGCAACAGATTATTAAATTCTCAGGGACTGAAAACACAAAAATAGGGAGGAGAAACAAAGTCACTGCAGATTAAATATGGAGAGTTTTAAGCCAATTATAAAAGATCAAAGAGAACAAGAGAGGGGAGGAGTAGCCTTACAAGTAAGTGAGATAGGAGACCTTGGGAGAAATATGACCAGGGTAAAATCATTACAGTTTACAGTGAAAGTAATCTAGGGATGACTCCAGAGAGAAATTCACTAGGGACCACTCCTGGGAGAACAGCACAGGCACAGAGAGCAAAAAGCTCTTTATTTCCAGAAGGCACACAACTCTGGAGGGAAGGTGCTTGCTGCAGAGAACAAGGACTAGGATGGGTGAGGCAAAGAGTGCAAACGAAACATGCTAGTGGCTTGAGCCACATTTTGGATCCCACACTGTCCACCTCTGGCTAGGAACCTCAGTGTGGTCTCCATTCCATGGCACCGTGGGCAAAAGGGAGAGGCAACAGTTGTGGAATTAGTAGAAACTCACTTGACACTTTCTGTTTCACCCTCCAAAACAATCTGAGACTGCCCCCTTTGCATAAGGTCAACCTCCTGAAAAGTCCTAACTGTCACTAACTGTCCCAGATTTTAACCAAGGGGAGTGGAGCCAAGAAAAGAGCTGTGAATGCAAATGAGGCTCACTTTTCACTGTAATGTCTCATTTATTCTGCAGTTTACATAGACTTTTCAGTGGCTACCAATAATAACTCTACGAGGCTGAGACCCAGAAGGGGGAGCTGGCTGTGGCTTAGAAAGGTGCCCTGAACACAGAGGAACACGGTAGGAGCTGGAGTCCCGAGTAAACCCAGGTCTTCTCAGTCCAGGTCTGGTGTCTTCTTGCAATGACAGGAAGAACCCAGACACCTAGCACTTCACCTAGACTCTGAGTAGCTAATTCTGTGTATTTTGTTTTGTTTTTTAGTCATCATCAATACATTGGACGCTATAAAATATCAGAGTCAGAAAGCCAAGGGAAGGGCACAACCCTGCCAAGGAAACCCCGCTACAACTAGCATTTAAGATCAAGGGTAATGCCTGACTTACCACATTTTCTTTCTTACAAGAGATTCAACAGATCACTATGTAACTGTGAAGCTGGTTAAAGCCTACGGTATAACTGAAAATACAGAATGACAAAATGTAGTATATTAATAACATAGCACTTACTGATACTGAGAAAATCTATCTCAAGGAAAGAAACAAAAGAGGAACTCTGGACATCAACTATTTTACTTACCTCTGAAACTGGATACAAACTGCTCACCTAGCTTAGTAACCTGGCTACCTAGTGGGTCCCAACTTACTATCATGACCAGAGTCATGGAGCCCAATACAGGGCATGAGCGTGGGCTGTGAGTCACAGACTCGGGTTGGAATCCCAACTCTGCCACTTAAAATACGTGTGATCTTAAGCATGTTATTAAACCTGCTTCCTTGTAAGTGGGAAAATAGTTCCTATTTTACAGAGTTGTTGTAGAGATTAAATGAGAATATAAATAACAAAACAGCTAAGGCAATACCTGGCACGAGGCAGACACTCAGTAAATGACAGCTAGCAGTACTGCAATCATTACCTCCTCTGAAAACAGATGCCAAAGAACTGGGGATTAAACAAGCTACACACACAGATGGCAAAGGAGAAAGCACTGCCCACTCTCTCCCTTCACACACGGGAATTAGAGAACATTATTCACAATCGTGCATGGATCCTCAGTTTGAGAAGCACCCCTTATTCCTGCCACACTAGCTCCTGGCAACGCCAACTAATGTGAGAATTACATTTCTTTGCTTCATCACCCTTACGATATGCTCTGTTTCTTCAATTCTTCCCAATTCTCCCTGCTCCTAGATGCAAGCTTTTGTTCCCTGTCAAACTCTGCTCCATTGCTGTAAATAATCTCTCTCCCTCTTTGTATATTACCTTTCACATATTTATAGACTGTTATTCTCCTTCTCTCCAGGCCATACATCATTTTTGTTGCCCTTCCCCTAGATTCTCTCTAGTTTATCTACGTCTTTTGGAGAAAAACAAACCCCAGGTGCTTCATGATGAAAACAGCACACCCAAAGCTAACAGCCCTAAGCCAATAAGGCCCCTTATTCAAAAGCCACCAGGAAATTCTTTGATGTTGCTTCTTCCTCCTCTTCCCCTGTAACTCAATAATTCCATCTCTCAGATAAAACCGAGGGAGAGAGGGATAAGGGAGGTGACCACCAGCCTCTCCCAGTGGAGGCCGGGGCTCCACGAGGCAGCAGCTTCTGGGGTAGGATGACACGGGACAGCCACTGACACGCTCCAACTCGCTAATGAGGAATTCTGCACCATGCACATTGCTCCTGCTCATTCATTCCTTCCCCATCCACTGCATTCGATATGAAGGTATTAGAACTGTGTCCTTGTGACTCACCTCCCCTCCCGGACCAGGTCTGGGCTGACGCGCCTGCTTCTTCATCCAACACGCCGGGCCCAAGGTCTCTAAATCGTGTGCCTTCTGTCCGAACTGTGAGGGGCAACAAGATACAGACAGTGTGTTACCTGTTTTGCTGAAGGTAACTTCCTCATCTCGGAGTCCTGGGTATCTGTGTGATTATCCAACACTCCCTACTCCCTTTAGAAAGGATAAGAGATGGCTAACACTAAAGACACAAGTCAGTACAATTAATAAAGCAAAAAGAAAAGCAAGGCCAAGAAAAGAAGGGGAAAGCTTACTCATACTCTGATGTGTGAGTGTTAAGATGCGTCTTGGAGATTCCTGGCTGCTGGAGTGTGGCCTGGGGTAGGGGAACTGTGATGGGTTATGTACTCCGTACCCAGAGACACAATTCTTATGTCAGGTAGCTTGATTTTTGAGGTGAAAAAAAAAAAAAAAGGAAAGAAACAAAAAAAACCTAGTTTATGGCTATAGGGTAGATCATATCCAGACTCATTCCTCTGCTCCTCATTTTAGTATCTGACACTTGAGTTTGATGGCACGTTTCTGTACTTCGTCATGGTTTACAAAGAATTTTCACGTTAAAATCTTAGTTGAGCACCACACTGATTCTGTAAGATAAACTGAGCAGGCAATATTATTTTATCCATTTCACAAATGAGGAAACAGACACACAGAAATTAAGTGAACTGCTCAAAATCGGAGAGGTGATGAGTAACAGGCAGGTCTTTGGACTCTAGATCTTAGGTTCTTTCAGTGACATGGAGCTTCCTCCCCGGGCATGAAGTTAACCAGATAAAAGAAAAACTGTTTCCAGGTGTCTTCGATCTTCAAGACCTTTGATCAAGCTTCTATTGTCACGTACCATTCTCTCAGGGGGAAATTTGGCACTAATAAGACTGGCTGATCTGTTAGCTAATCTGGCACCAATCTGGAAATCGCTAACAACTAACCCTCACCCTGGCGGAAGCACAACCCCAAACGTGTTCAACATCAACCAAAGAAGCAGTAAAATCATTTTGAAAGGGTTGACGGGTAACGTGCATTCTATCGATAATTTCATGTAACACTGGTGAGAATAAGGTTAGTCTCTGGTAACCAGAATATCTGAATGGAGAGTGTATCCCATTCCTCAGCTGGCTTATCATACACCAAACAGTAATACTGGAACTTCTAGACCACAGCACCAGACATGAGTGTGAAATGGTTCAATCACTGAGGCCATTAGCTTAACCTGAGCTCTGCCCATGGTTATACTGGAATGAGGACAGAGGTTGGAAGAGTGTGAAGAACATGTCAGGTCCACTTGGCTCTGGTCTGCTGGTGGGGGACCAGACAAGCCACAGGCTCCTCCGCCTGTCCACAGAGGACAGTGACCAGGGCCAGTCCTCGGGCTCCTGGCCTCTGCAGTCTGTCCCCAGCTAGTCTCAGCTAGACTCCTGGCTTGAAATACCAAATAGTGGGGGGAAACTGCAGATCATATCACAAAGGGCCAATCTCCACAGTAAATAAGGGACTTCAAGATAGGGGGAGGGGATTCAATAAAAAAATGAGCAAAGGACACACACAGATGGCTCACAGAAAAAACATAAATGGTCCTTTAACGTATTAAAAGATTTCTGTCTCACTAACAAAGGAAAAGGGGATTACAAACTATATCAACCATATTTGTTTTCTATTGCTGTATGACAAATTGCCATAAATCTAGCAGCTTGAAACAATGCAAATTTATTATCTTACAGTTTTGTTGGCCCATCGTCTGACCCAGGTCTCTCCAGGCTAAAATCAAGGTGCTAACTGGGCAGAGGGCTGTTCCAAGCTTCTAGAGAACTCCTGAAATCTTTGCCTCAGCACCCCCTTCCTCCATCTTCGAAGCCAGCAACAGCGCTCAAGTCTTTTTCCAGCTTTGAAACTTCCCAGCATCTTCTGTTGTGACATCTCTGGGGAAGGTTCTCCACGTCCAAGGATTCAGGTCATTAGAATGGGCCCACGTGGAATCCAGGATCACCTCCCCACCTCCAGATCCCTGACTTCATCACATCTGCAAAGTCCCTTTTGCCACGAAGGTAACACCTTCACAGGCCCCAGGAGCCAGGGTGTAGCCCTCTCTGGGGGCCATTGTTCTGCTGACCGCACCCACGTACAGCGCTTTACCTTTCAGACTGGTAAAGCCCCCATGGTAACCTGGCACTGGCAATGCCGTGGCAGCAGCTCTCTGAAGGAAGTGCCGTGGACACCATCTACCAAAATAACCTTAAAATCGACCTCCTGTCCTACCATTTCTTTCCGTCTCTACTGTCACCACCCCAGTGCAAGCAGCACCCCTCTGCCTGGGCAACTGCATGGTCTTTGCTTTGCTCCCCCTTGAAACTACACTCCACACAGCAGCAGAGACATTGGAAGAGAGTAAATCAGATCACAGTATTCACTGCTTCAACACTCCAATGACTTCCCGTCGCCCTCACCATAAAATTCCAACTCCTTCCCTGGCCTGCAAGGCAGCAAGTCGCAGCCCCCAGTGATGTCACCCTTGCTCACAGCACCGATCACACTGGTCTGCTTCCTGCTCTAAGCACTGTCTCACCTTGCTGCGCCTCCTGCCTGGAAGGCTCTTCCCCCAGACCTTGACTAAAATGGTTCATTGTCCCTTGGAACTAGCTCGGATTTAATCTCCTTTGAGAGGCCCTCTTTCCCTAACCACCATGTCAACAGCCGCGACCCCTCCAGAACATGTATCTTATCACTCTGTCTCCACAGTGCTCATCACTTTCTGAAAGCATCTTGCTCACTCACTGGTGTACCTGATTATCCACTGCCTCCCCTGTTGGACATGTAAGATCCACGAGACAGACGTTTTAGGCACTGCTGTATACCTCATGCCTGGAAAAGGGTCTGACCCAGTGCAGTCACACAACGAATATTTGTTGAATACATGAAAAATAAAATAGAAACACAGATAGAAGAAAGGGAAAAAGGGAGGGAGGGACTCTGGCCCAGACAGCAGACTCACCAGCAAAGATGAATTCAACTCAGTTCAGCAAACAGTTATTAGTGTTTGATGAATCCAATCTGCTTCCCTGAATTAATGTATATACTGTATTTCAGATAAACTCCCCAACCTCAGGATCAGAGATAAAGGGTGATGTAAAAATAGGGAGTAGTTTTATAAGTGCTGAGATCAATACCGAAGACTCAGCTGTTAGTATACACTGGACGGAGCTGACACTGGGTGGCTGAAGCAATACCCGAGAACTCTCACTGGCAATAAACATCAGAAAATGTGCTATTACTAGAATACTGAATCAGTACCTTCTTCTGACTACAAACCAGCTGTTTATAGTCTACTTTAAGAGTTTCTTGTGCATTTTTTCTGAAATGCATGCTCAGTGGTACCGTACACTAAGACTGGGTTAGTGATTGTGAAGTCTACGAACAGACATAAGAGACCAGATGAAACTGGGTTTGCAATGTAATCTGGTTCAGCAACAGGGCACAATATTTATGTGAATTTTCTTAGGGGAGTTTTTTTATAAGTTGAAGAGTAAGACACCTTGAGGCTGAGACAGAAATTCAGACCTGCACTTACAGAGTGGCTTGTGACCAAGGAAAAAAAAAAAAGGAACGCTGACAAGTCAAGAACCAGTGAGAGAGCAGCCAGAGCCCCAGGGGGCCCAGAGGTACCCTCACGCCGCTCCCTTGGCTTCATGGCACAACACAGAGCACTCCTAGGCTCGGAGTCCAGGTCACCTGGCAGAGGTACAGAATTCACAGTATCCCACGTCAGGTGGCAGCTGGCCTTACCCTGGGCCCCCTTCCCTACTAACCTCAGCCCTTTAAACAACTTCAGAGTCCTCATTACCCCAGAGGCACACATTCGACTAGCCTATAGAACAAAGAGAGAAGTCAGCAATGAAGCAAAAATTGCGGGCCTGGGGGAAGAAGTAAGAGGAAAAAAACAGATGTTGACGAGGTAAAAGGAATCATCTCGTGTGAGTCTACAGGTGATTCCGAAGGCCAAGAAAGGCGGGTTAGCAGAAGAGGCTGTCCTTAGCCAAAAGTTAATGAGAGGGAGAGAGTGGGGAGTTCTCACTCAGTGGGTTCAGTGTTTCAGTTTGGGAAGATGAAACAAGTCCCGGAGATGGATGGTGGTGATGGCTGCACAACACTGTGAAGGTACTTAATGCCACTGAGCTGTACACTGAAAAACGGTGAACATGGTCCATTTGATGTTAGGTATATTTTACCACAATAAAATCTTTTAAAAATAAGATAGTTAATAAAACAACAGATAGGACAGAAGGGCATCCACGAGATTCAAAGAGTAGTGGGTGGCTGAGGGGGTCGTCGATGGACAGGATCCCTGAGCCAGCAGATAACCAGGAACCCAAGGGTCAAGGACTCCAGGGGCACACAGTGCAGCAGGCAAGAGAAACTGGTGACACACATGAGCCTTCTGACATTGCAAAAGTCTCCAGCGGCAGCAAACACAAGGCTGTACAGCACTACAATGACACCTAGTGTCACCCACCACCTATAAAAGTTTTCCAGGGCTTCCCTGGTGGCGCAGTGGTTGAGAGTCTGCCTGCCGATGCAGGGGACACGGGTTCGTGACCCGGTCCGGGAAGATCCCACGTGCCGCGGAGCGGCTGGGCCCGTGAGCCATGGCCGCTGAGCCTGCGCGTCCGGAGCCTGTGCTCCGCAATGGGAGAGGCCACAACAGTGAGAGGCCCGCGTACTGCAAAAAAAAAAAAAAAAAAGTGTTCCAATGCTATGAATAACTATGGCAGTAAATTCTGAGACAGTCTATGAACTACCCTCTTCCAACTGGCAACGTGAAGAACAGCTGTCTATTCTCATCAGCTCGCGGGTGTTCTCTTCTACTTTCCACGGGAGTGACGGCGATTTTCCATTTTCAGAAATCCAAAGATAAAAATTATTCTTGCCAAGTTTCTAGGGCAAGAGAATTCTTTCTCCCTTGTTCTGAGGAAATGCTTGTCACCCAAGGTCTAAAAAGTTGCTTAAGCCCTTGAGAAACAAACCAATGTTTCTATGGGCCAAAAACACAACAAAGAAAATCTGTCACCAGGTCCCTCTATGGTTTAATTCCTCAAACACTATTCCTTTCACTACAAAGTATAGGTGATAATGAGGGAAAAGAGGAAATTTTTAAAAGACTGAATATTATCATATTTCTAGTGATAATAAAATGCAAACCTAGAAAATCCTCCATGATCTAAACTTCTGGTCATCAAAGAGACACTGATTGGGTTTTATATCTTTAGTGTTTGCCAGGATGAAGGCATCTTATTGTTCAATTTTAAAAAACTTCACAGCATGAAGGCACCTTACCTTTTAATTCTAAAAAATTTCAGTAGCAATCTTCTGGAGCCCTCACACACTGCTGGTGGGAATGTAGTAAAATAGCGCAGCCTCTTTGGAAAATACTGTGACAGTTCCTCAAAAGGTTAAACATAGTGTTACTGTATGACTCAGCAATTCCACTCTTTAATATATACCCAAGAGAATAAAACATATATTGATATAAAAACTGGTACAAAAATGTGATGGAAGCATTACTCATAATAGCCAAAAAGCATAAGTAACCCAAAAGTCCATCATCTGAAAAAAACCAAAATATGATTTATCCATATAATGGAGTATTATTTAGTTTTAAGAAAGGACTAATAAATACATACTACAACAGGGGTAAACCTTGCAAACCTGAGGCTAAGTTAAAGAGGTCGCCTATGACCCCAGTGTGGGAGCAGATGGAGGGTGACTACTAATGGTACAGAGTTTCTTCTAGGAGGAGATAAAAATGTTCCACAACTAGATTCCAGGGACGGTGGCACAGCTCTGTGAATTTACCAGAAAACACTGAATTGTACACTTTAAGTAGATGAAGTGTGTAGTATATGAATTTCAGCCTAGGCTGTTAAACTACGTTTGAATTTTTAGTCATTTAAAAAATTCAGATACATTTTTAAAATATCACAAAAAATGCATATTGAACATCAATGATTTTACTCTGATATCTGCAAGTGGGTTCATGATCACTAACAAGTGTTTTAAAACACAACTTCAAATTTAACCATCACTATTCATTTATTCAGCAAAGGTTTACTGACCACATGCTACAAAGCCAGGTACTGTACTATGCACATGAGTACATGATGAATAAAAAATGCAAACCCGGGCCTCCCTGGTGGCGCAGTGGTTGAGAGTCCGCCTGCCGATGCAGGGGATACGGGTTCGTGCCCCGGTCTGGGAGGATCCCATATGCCGCGGAGCGGCTGGGCCCGTGAGCCATGGCCGCTGGGCCTGCGCATCCGGAGCCTGCGCATCCGGAGCCTGTGCTCCGCAACGGGAGAGGCCACAACAGTGAGAGGCCCGCATACCACAAAAAGAAAAAAAAAAAAAAAAAAAATGCAAACCCTGCCCTTAAGATTACACTTTCACAAAGCAGACAGCAGTGTAAACCAATCAAATGTTTCTTTGTCTTTTACATATGCTGTTATAAAACTAACTTGTTATTGTACAGCACAGGAAAATATAGCCATTATTTTGTAATAACTTTATATGGAGTATAATCTATAAAAACATGTTGTACACCTGAAATTAATAATATTGTAAGTCAAGGGCTTCCCTGGTGGTGCAGTGCTTAGGAAACCGCCTGCCAATGCAGGGGACACAGGTTCAAGTCCTGGTCTGGAAGATCCCACATGCCGCGGAGCAACTGGGCCCATGCGCCACAACTACTGAGCCTGTGCTATGGAGCCTGTGAGCCACAACTACTGAAGCCCATGCGCCTAGAGCCTGTGCTCCACAACAAGAGAAGCCACTGCAATGAGAAGCCCGCGCACCACAACGAAGAGTAGCCCCCGCTCACCACAAGTAGAAAGCCCACGCACAGCAACGAAGGCCCAAAGCAGCCAAAATAAATAAATACATACATACATACATACATACATACATACATATATTGTAAGTCAACTATACTTCAATTAAAAAAAACTAATTTGTGACTTTAAACCCTGTATTTACCTTTTTTGGTAGGTCTGAATGTTTTCCAAATTTCCTTTCTAGCCAAGGTAGACCAGTAGGCTACTTCCTATGTACTTTGTTGTTTTAACTTCTTTACAGAAATACTGTCTACAGAGAATTTCTATCAGGTCGGTTAACTGCTATATTTGAAACATAAGCAGAGACTTCCCTTGGAATAAATAAAATTGACTGAGACACTATTTAAAACACTAAGCTATCAAAATGGTCAGTACTATTAATCTTAAGCGTTTCCTTTCATTCAAGCCTCCAACTCTTGCTTCAGTTTAAGGAGATTTGTTTTGTTAAACATCCTGGAAATTTCTTTGACTCTGAACGTAAAATTGGGGAATGTTTTTATCTGAAGGCCTTTTTAAACCTAATCTCCACATCCTCTATTCTACTTGAAATTGAGAGCTCTGTCTAAAATCAAATGGAGCTCATCTCATGTAAGTAGCCAGAATCCTCCAAATATCAATTCTCAAACTAACCTGGATAAAATGTTTTGGTGTTTCATTTAAAACGCTTCTTTCTGTACAACATGGAAAACTGCAAAGATAAAAACTGAAATATTCCAAATTTAAATAACTCCACAGAAGATGCTAGGGCAGCAAAACTACTCTGTGTGCTACTATAATGATGGACACACGTCATCATTAATTTCTCTAAACTCACAGAATGTACAACGCCAACAGTGAACCCTAATGTAAACTATGGACTCTGGGTGATTACGCTGTGTCCATGTGGGTCATCAATTGTAACAAATGTACCTCTGGTGGGGGATGCTGATAATGGTTGAGGTGTGCATGTGTGCGAGCAGGGGTGTATGGGAAATCTCCATACCTTCCTCTCAATTTTGCTGTAAATCTGTAACTTCTCCAATGAATAAAGTTTATTTTTAAGAAACTTAATTCAACATATTCAATTGTTAGCTCCTCAGTCACATTTCTTACTGGTAAAAACTGCATGGGGACATTATTCCATTTTCAAACTACCACACTGCATGTTTGTAAAGCACTTAAGCCCTTCGAAGGCATATAACCAGGATGGCGTGTGTGCCCTACCGGCATGAGCTCTCTCTCTGTGCTGAAGTGGAATTACTGCTAAAGGAGAGAAGTGAAGGAGGGGGTCCCGCCATTATCAGATGCAGACCTGGCTGACCCTTCCAACGGGGGAAAGGTGAGTGAAAGCAGGCCGTGGGCGCTGGGGGGAGGCCTGAGATGGCAGGAGGCGGCTTGATGTGGAGGAGTGCGAACGTGAGTGTGTGTGGAAGCCCAGGGTGCTCCAGAAGGGAGGCCCCAGGAGAACATTCAGGTCCTTACTTACAAAGGATACGTATGCAGAACCGAATTCTCTACAATGCAGCCCTTCATCTGACAGCCCTGCACAGAAAAGGAGAGGCAGAGAACTATGCGGACCTCAGCGCAAGCACTGGATAAAATGGCATTCTACTTGCTGCATAGGAGGCTGAAGGAAAAGCAGAATATAAAAATAAAACGAGGAGCCCAAATTTCAAAGAGGAATGCCTGTGAGATTTTTTAAGTCAGTTGATAACTTTCAAAATAAAAAATATATATCTAGGAAGCTAAAATTTAAAAAGTAAAACCACAGAAGTAATGCTGAAGTTGCTATTAATTCACTGTCATTTATAACCGAAAGTGCTCACCCTTTTTTCGAGGTGACCCAAAATGGCTGGGAAGAAACCATTTGCTAATCGATAGAGCACCTGTTAGCATATCTGATCCTGCCAGTATAAGAGACAGCAATGAATAGGGCATTTCTTCAAAAGGTTGTTCCTTCACAGTAACACCCTCAATCCGAGATGAAAATAACAACAAAAATATTTTATACCCATGGTGGGAGGAATCGTCAGGCAGTGTTTCGATCCATCTTGGCCAATCTTTGGCTAAGGATCGTAGAGACTTTCTTCTAAGGTGTTATCCTACTCAGAGGGACCAGCTCTCCAAGAGATCAGACAACAGCTTGGTAAACCCAAGTTCCTTCACAGTGGCCTTAGAACTCAGCCAGTGAGCTCAGCAATAATTCCCAGGCATTTCTCACTCTCACTTCTGGCACTTTCAGGAGCCAAAAGGAGATAACGAAGAAGCCTCAAGCCCATAAACATCTGCTGGATTTCACTAAACCACTGCCCTTGCAGACACTCCACATCAGGTATGTGAAAGAGAAGGTGAGCAACCCGCCCCCCGTGGAAGCCAAGTGGGTGGGCTGCACGATCCCATGACAACTGCTACAACGTTCACCTCTCACGAGGTAACTGCAAATCCAAGCCTTCCACATCGATATAATGGAACACTAGGCCATTAAAAAATTTCAGTTTTAAATGAAAAAATTAAAAATTACACACGAGTGGGAATAATACACTCCCGTTATGTTAAATATATAAATTATATATACACAGACACACGTATGAAAACGATAAAACAGACACACAAGCTTGCACATGCAGCTTGTAATCAATCCTGGCATAACAAAGAGAAGACCCTACAGGTTGGGATTGGAATATATTCGTTGAATATGTTTTGTACTCTATAAATGTTTACCGTTTACCTGCATAAAGTTCAATTTTATTTTAAAGAAATCCTTATCTCTGGAAATTTAATACAAGCTACATATTTGTTAGCAGCACACTATGCAGGAAGTTGGGTCCACTGTGCTGCATAAAATGTGAGCAATACTCTTTTTTTTTTTTTTTGCGGTACGCGGGCCTCTCACTGTTGTGGCCTCTCCCGTTGTGGAGCACAGGCTCCGGACGCGCAGGCGCAGCGGTCATGGCTCACGGGCGGCTCCGGACGCGCAGGCGCGGCGGCCATGGCTCTCGGGCGGCTCCAGACGCGCAGGCGCGGTGGCCATGGCTCACGGGTCCAGCCGCTCCGCGGCACGTGGGATCTTCCTGGACCGGGGCACGAACCCGTGTCCCCTGCATCGGCAGGCGGACTCTCAACCACTGCGCCACCTGGGAAGCCCCTGAGGAACACTCCTTAGTCAATCTGTCTTGTCACTGCTTCTCTCTCTCTCCCCTTCTCTTCCCCCCTCCCTCCCTCCCTTTCACTGCCCTTTCTGTTTTTCTCCCTCTTTACATTACACAGTTTAATTCTACTGGCATTTCTGTTTTTCTCGTGTTCAAGTCCCAGCCCACTCCGGAAGTTAATGATCCCAACTCAAGAGCTTTGGTGGAAGTCCTGAGTAATGATGATGGATGAGGCTCCTGCCCCACCAAGATGAGCTGGCCCATCTTTCTTGGGCAGGTGGAGCCTCCCCGCCCATACGTGAGCACAGGAGCGACACATACTGCTGGCTTCCACACTCCGCTCCCTTGGAGTGTTGGTTCAAGACTCCAAAATGACTCCAAGGTCTATCAGCTCCAGAAGCAAAGAAGGGAATCTGGTCACATCCTCCTTGACCCTGAACTTTCTATCATGCTTCCCTTTGTAACTTTCCCTATCACCACTCCGAAATGCCCTGTGAGAACTTCTTTGTCATTCTGAACTCCATCTAGCCTGATATCCTTCTCTAAGGCTTCGCTATCTTGGGGTCTGCTATCAAACTCTGACACCCCTTCCACTGAGGTGCAATGCGGGACAGCAGGCTACACCAAGTTCACCTGCGGTTCCCTACCAAATGACCAGCATTGACATTTATCCATCACGGGCCTGTCCCTGCATTTCTCCCCGTGAAGACCAGTGGCTGCAACCTGCCATGCCAGCCAAGAATGGCGCTGCCCCTAACAGTGTTCCTATTTGCCCATCAGCCCTAAATCCCTTCTGAGGATTAAACCATAACCTCTAATTGTAACTGTCCATTTTCCAAGGAAACACGGCAACTATTCCCACAGCCTCACTTCACAGGCAGGTGAAGAAATTCATGGGCTTTGGGACCAGACAGACCTAGGCTGAATCCCAGCTTAATTCAGCTTTATTCTGGGGCAGTTTCCTTACCACTGGCTTCCTTATCTGTAAACAGGAATAATAATTCCTACTTTATAAGATGTGTGTGAACATCAAATGAGTTACTCCCCTCTTTACTCCTCTGGAACATCCCCTATCAGTCCCTCCAGCTGAATCCACCAGGTCTGCCCTGACCTGGTAGTATTTGGTAATTAACCTTACACACAGCTTCTGACAGATATACTCCTTCCTTCTTAAGAAAAGGAAAGTTTAGAAACTGCTGTAAATATATATTATGAGCAACTGAGCTAAAAAAAAAAAAGAAAATAATACCATTCCCTTTGTTAGCTACAGAATCTGTAGCCCCAGTAACACACACAGGGACAGATACACAGACACACCGACCTGCAGCAGAGATTACAAGCCTATCTCTCACCTGCCTTCTTTGGTGCCCGCTAACCTTCTTTTTTATAATGGTCAAGGCTCCTAGAATCTTCAAAAGCCTCAAAGACCTTATCCCTCATTTTTGAGAAGAGGAAACAATAGGACCAGAGAGCTAAAGTGACTTGTCTAAAGTTGCACAGCTAGTTAAATGACAGCTAGGCAGCTGACAACTTTAGCCTGGTGGTTAAGCCCAGCAAAGTGAGTAACTCATGAAAAGCTTACTTAAGAGGAACCGCACTGCAAGGCTCCATTTCATGGAGGCTTAGAAAGCTCAAAAGATTCTGTGAACCTCGGCACATGTGTTTAATATGAAATATATGTCTTTATTTGCCAAAAGGATGTCACAGATCTTTGTCTGGTGGATTTCTTAGAGCCCCTGCATTCTAGACCAGTGCCATTAAATAGAACTTTGTGAGAAATGGAAATGCGCACTTGCCAATATGGCAGGCCTTAGCTATATATGTGCCTGTTGAGCACCTGAAATACGGTTAGTGCAACTGAGGAATTAAATGTTTAATTTTTTTTTTCAGTACACGGGCCTTTCACCGCTGTGGCCTCTCCCGTTGTGGAGCACAGGCTCCGGACGCGCAGGCTCAGCGGCCACGGCTCACGGGCCCAGCCGCTCCGCGGCATGTGGGATCTTCCCGGACCGGGGCACGAACCCGTGTCTCCTGCATCGGCAGGCGGACTTTCAACCACTGCGCCACCAGGGAAGCCCTAAATTTTTTAATTTTATGTTTTATTGTGTTTAAAATACACACAACATGAAATTTACCATCTTAACCATCTTTAAGTGCACAGCTCAGTGGCATGAACTACATTCGTAATGTTGTGCAACCATCACCACCATCCATCTCCATAGCACTTTCCCTCTTGTAAAACTGAAACCCTATACTCATTAAACAATAACTCTCTATTCCCCCCTGCCCCCAGCCCCTGACAATCACCATTCTACCTTCTGTCTCTCTGATTTTGACTACTCTAAGTATGAGTGGAATCATACAGTATTTGTGTTTCTGTGACTGGCTTGTTTCACTTAGCATAATGTCCTCAAGGTTCATCCACACTGTAGCATGTGTCAAAATTTCCCTCCTTTTCAAGGCTAAGTAATTTTTTACCACATTTTGCTTACCATTCATCTGTCAGTGGACACTTGAGTTGCTTCCACATTTTAGCCATTGTGAATAATGCTGCTATGAACATGGATATACAAATATCTCTTTAAGACGCTGTTTTCAATTCTTTTGGGTATGTACTCAGAAGTGGAATGGCTGGATCATGTGATAATTCTATTTTCAATTTTTGAGAAACCACCATACTGTTTTCCATAGCAGCTGTACCATTTTACATTCCCACCAACCATGCACAAAAGTTCCAATTTCTCCACACCCTCACCAATTTCTCCACACCCTCACCAATATTGTTATTGTCTGTTTTTTTTTTTGATAGTAGTCATCCTAATGGGTGTGAGGTGATATCTCATTATAGTTTTGATTTGCATTTCTCTAATGACTAATGATATCAAGCATCTTTCCTTGGGCTTTTGACCATTTGTATATCTTCTTTCGATTAATATTTTAATTTTATTTCACTGTAATCAACTTAAATAGCCAAATGTGGCTAAGGATTTCCATACTGGAAAGTGCAGCTCTAGAATACCATAATCCTTGAGGTAATTTGGAGACCCAGTGCAGTAAGCATAGTGAGTTTTGAAGACAGATGAACCAATTCAGATACTTTCTAGTTCTTCAGATGTAGCCAGTCACTGAAAATTTTTATACCTCAATTTTCCCATGGTATAAAATAGGATTAGTACTTCCTTCTTCTAAGAATGAAATGAAATGAATCAGCATACATGCAGCCCCTGGTATAATCTTAGTACCTGGGAGAGAATTTAAGCCAATGGACACGCCTTGCCTCAATTCCAGTAGCCACTGATAGCTGACACATAGGATTTGGCTTTTTTAGACACTCTCCCCAAATGGACTTCAGTCCCTTCCAGAGAAATGGACTTTCATTCTAGGAAACAAGGATCTTTAGCTCCCACCAAGAGGACCCACAAATGGAAGGGGCTGACTGAGATGAAATCTGGACTCTCACGTCTCTGGGATTCTGGGATTCTGACTCTGCCCAGATTCAGCCTTGACAAATAACCAACAGAAAAGTGAAGCCGTCAAACTTCTGGTTTTAGAATTCAGGCCCACCTCCTTTGTGAGGCCGTCAAAAACAGACCTTCAGAAGGGAGGATCTTTTAAGAAACCTCTAAGCTCTGAATGTGCTCTGGGGCTCAGGACCTTCCCGAGACTCTGTTTCTGTGGCCACGCCTTTCATCCCTCCATCCCAGCCACAGGCTTACCTGCCGCTGCCGCGGTCGCGGTCGGGGTGCTGGCCGGCGGGGGCTGCGAGGGGCTGCTGCCCTCAGTCATCAGGCATGGGGTGCTGCCGTCATTCTCCCTCTTGACGAGCAGCTCGGCCGCTCTGGGCAGCGGGATGGGGTAGCTGATGCCCAATTCCTCCTCCTGGGCCTGCTGCCGTCTCAGGGCCACCTGGAAGCACAGGGCAGTGGGTCACCCTCCAGCACTCCAGAGTCACTCAGTGCAGCTTTGCCAAAGCCACAGAAGCCCCACCCACCCCAGGGTGAGGCCTGAGAATCCCTCCTTGCTTTTTAAAGCTACCCAGGTAACTCTGAGATGCAGCCAAAGCTGAGAAATGGTTTCCATCCAGAGTCCCTGGCCCACAGTAAAGCACTCCAAAAATGTCCCTTAAACAAGTGAGTATGTAGAGCAGTGGGAAAGGCTGGATGAGGAGAAGCTGCGGAGTCAGCAGAGGCATTCAACGTGAGAAGCCAGCACTGAGAGACTAGGAAGGAAGGAGAATGGGGTCACTCACTCTTTCCTTCCACAGATGTGTCCAAGGCTGCTGTACTGGGAACAGCGACCAGCAAGATACAGTAAGGTTAGATTAGATCCCAAGGCACTCACTGCTTAAAAGGAGAAGCAGGAAACAGGCAAACATGCAACTGCAACTCAAGACAAAACGTGGTAAACACCACAGGACAGGCATACACGGATCCTGTTCTCTGTGGGGGAGGGAGCACATACAGAAGTGATGGGGAAAAGGGGGCTGGAATACGGCGCTGAAGTCTCAGGAGAGAGAGGCTGGAGGTGGAGAGAAAGGGAGAGGACACGTGCCATATTTCAGGCAGGAGGGAAGGAGATGCAAGTGGGGGCTGGAAAGGACGCAGCATACCTAAGACACTCCTCATGGTCCCTCTTCTTTTAAATAACATTGTTTAAGGTTGAAAAAAAGAGGTGTCAAGAAAATAAATTGTATTATGGCTTACTACAAATAACAAAAATGGAGACTTTCTGTTGAAACTGACCATTGGTAATAATGAAATGAGAAAGGGAAGCACCTGTACTTCAGAGGCCCAAATACAAGCCAAAAGTTGACGTCAAAATGGTAAACCAGAAACACAACTACAATTTACACATTGTCTTAGGAATACCGTAGTCCAAATTTAGAAAAATGATTAATTTGGAAGTAATTTTACTCATAACAAGAGGAGTCTTCAACTTTAAAAATATCCTTGAATAATCAATTAAGATTAAATAATTAAGCTTAATTCTTGAATTTTCTCTTATTAACCAAGAAGTTTAGGAACAGAATATTAAAGATTTGACCACAAATTTTTTAAAAGAATACCCATGAACTTGTGAAGTACGTCAATGCAAACTTATACCCTGGTTTACACGAATCCCATGCATGCACAAAACATACAGGGTAGTACATAGTCCATAAACTTAAAACACTTTTACAAAGACCTTTCAAGCGTTCTTAGGAAATGTTATTTAAATGGGGAAGGTGGGGCAATTGATTTAAAATGCAATTGTTTTAGAGTCAGATCTAAGATCAATTTCAAACTATTTTAGAATGACTAAAAATGCCTGTTACATGAATGTTAAAGGATTTCATTCAGCACAGCACAAGCCTTCTGGTGTGGAAAATAGTGAAGTTTCATACTATAAAAGTAATCTTGAGTTGCTTTTGTTTTTAACAAGTTACTATGCCTACTAATACAGCTTATTCAAAATTAATGGCCCTACTTGGATATATATTTTTATTACATTTTGAGGACAATTCCCCTCCCAAGCATACTCTCCATACTAAATATTAAAGCCAACAGCTAAATGTTCAGAAAACTTTTCTACCTACAAATACAATTTAAATGTCCGTAAGTTTTTTTTCAGTAAACTCATTGTGATGCATTTTAATGCTACACTCAGTGTATTCTTTTCATTCATTACAGATTAAGATAAAAGTCTATAAAGAAACTCAGTAAAACAACCTATATTTCCATGAGTGCACTCGCAATCTGTGACGCCAAAATATATCTAGTTTAAACCATTTCAAAATTGGATGTACATAAAAAGTATAATCTCTAAGCATTTGTGCACTCCTGTTCAAGGATCTTACCTAAATCATTTCCAATGGGGGGTATTTACCCATTCCTAACCGAAAGTAGCACCCAGTAAACATTTCTTTGGTAACTTTTCATTTTAAATAACCTGTTTTAAAAGGATGAAACAACCTCTAACGGGAAAGAATGTATATTATTCTCTTCTTAAAATCATTTTAGGATACCAACGACGCTAACTATTTCCGTGAAGGTGCTAAATTACTGCCCAGCTTAGGACGCTTTTAAAAACTAACACACTCCATGAACGGTAGACAAAACCTCAAACTCTTGCATCTACTCCTCTGCGTAGATTTTAAAAAATTCTTAGGTGTGTTTTAAAACACACTCAAAGTAATTTGTACTTTAATAACTTCGGTGGAGACAGCAAATTTTAAAAGGCTAATGAAATTTCCGTAGTGCTCAAAATGGCTGAGACACTCAACCTGGATCCACCGGGGCGAATACGAAAAGTGCGTCAAGAGCACAACGAAGACCACGCCACGCTGGCGTCCGTTACAGCGCCTTTTCCAGAAAAACAAAGCCTCTCGACGCGTTTTGCGGATAAGCAGCAGCCAGCTGGGTCTCCGCTTCGCCCTAACCAGTAGCCAGGGCGGGCACCCTCCCTAATATAAGCGCACCTCCCTGCTCGAGGCGGAGTCAGGGATCCCACTGAACCACGAGGGGGCAACCCCCCCCCCCAACTCTGATCAGAGAGCGAGGTCAGAGATCCCGGGGACCCCCGAAGGCGCAAACCGCGAAACTCTCTGCCAGAAGCGGGGTCGAAGATCCCGGGGAGCCTTCCCCAGCAGTGCGAACCCCGCAACTCTCAGCTCTTAAAGGGAAATCAGACATCCTGAGGATCCTCGGGACCCTCGGGACCGCCGAGACCCACGAGGAGGCGAACCCCACAACTCCTGCTGGAGGGAGGGGTCAAGGATCCGGAGCCGCCGGAGCAGAGTAAACCCGCACCTCCCTGCTCCATCTGCGGGATCGGAGAGGAGTCCGGCCCTCCGAGAGCGGAGTCCGCACGTGGCTCGGAGCCCGGGCCCCGAGCGCGCCGCGGCTGTCGGGAAGCACCGCCGCCTTCTTCCCGAACCCGCGCCCCGCATGGCGTCCGCCTGGTCCGAGGGGCTTTACCCAAAAAGTTCGGGCTGAACCCCGGTTCCAGGGCGCCCGCACTCACCTGCGCGGCCATCACGCGCTGTCTCTCTGCGATCAGGTTGCATTTCTTGCACTCGCAGTCCCGCCACATGCAGAAGCGTTTGTGGCCCTTGAGCGGCGACGCGTAGCCGTGGTTCCTGCACCGCGCGCACTTGGGCAGCCGCGGGGACTTATTGCTCACGGCGGCGCCCACGCCCGACGCCCCCGAGCCTGAGCCGCCGCTGCCCCCGCCGCCCGCGGTCCCGAGCAGCGCCCCGACCACTTTGCTGAAGCCCCCGGCCTTGCCCTGCGGTGGTGCCCCAGGGGCGTGCGGGGCCTCCGACGGTGGCGAAGGCTTGCTGTGTGCGTCGTCGTTGGGCATGGTGCCCCAAGGAGATGCGCAGGGACTCTCTAGTGGCTGCAAGGGAAGAACCCAGCCGACGGCAAGGCTCCCGTGAAGGAGGCGCAGGAGGCGTACGCGCTGTAGCCGGAGGTGCAGCTGGAGTGGCGAGGTCGGGACTCGCAACGCCCAGAGTGGTGGGGGGTTGTGCCCGTTTTTTTTTTCTTTCCCTTTTTGCGCGCGCGCGGCGCAGAACTTTTGGATACTTTTCAGAAAGTTCCCGGGATTGCCTGGGCGGGAGAAGGCGCGAGGGAGCGCGGCCACGCCCACCAACCCCCAATTCTAGGCACCGAGCTCTCGCTGCGTGCAAGCTTGCACGGGCTGCAAACACCGAGGGCACTGCTGCAGAGCCGCTGCAAGCGCACACCCGGAGCAGAGGTGCTCGGGGATTGTGTGATCCCTGTACGCTCAGAGGTGTCCAGGCCGGGCCGCCCTAGCACGCTGCACGGAAGAAGCTGGGCTTCCCAGCTCAAGAAGGTTGCTGTGCATCGTAGTCGTGAGGGCTGCTTGGAGGAGGGGCAGACCACCCTGTGGGATCCTCCAGCTCCCTTCCCCCCAGTGACGCCATTTTCCAAGCTCGATAGGGCAGACTTTGAAAGAAGCCCGCCAGAAAGTGGTTTCTTTCTCATTTAAGAGAATTAAGTATGAGGTGGAAGGCCTGAGAATAGTCTCTGCGCTTATATCAGCAAATAAGCTCCTCAGTGTGCGGGGTTAAGCGCGCCCCACACTGGGCCTTTCTGTTCTCCAGTTACCTCTTCCTGCACCTGTGCTCGTTTGCTCACAAGATTTCCACCCGCTGGCTCCAGATAACTTTCAAATCTGGAGTTCCAGTCCTTCTTGCTTCTTACTTCAGGGGCACGCAGCTTCTTGCCTTTGAGGCAACTTCGCTTAGGACCTGCAGGCACTGGAAACTCGGTCTTCTAAAAACCTCGGGTGGGGGTGGGGGTGGGGGTGGGGGTGGGGGTGGGGGTGGGATGTAGACATTTATCAGAATTCATTCCATACTTCAGATCTGTGCATTTTAATTATTCCTCCAAAACCCCAAATCCTCTTACAGCCTTCCCTGCACCTCCACCCCCAACCATGTTTGTCTTCTCTCTTTGCACTTGCACGGCCAATCCAGCCCTAAGGCCTGCTGATCATCTCTTCCTACACACCCAAGTGTGCCTCTAAGGCCAACGCTTCTCACATCTGAATCTCTGCAGTAGCGTCCAGCTGGTCTCACTGACTCTTAGTCTTCCAGTATATTCCATATTCCATGCACACAGCAGCTTGTCCCCTGCAGTGGATTGGTATCGTTTTCCATACATAGTTTCCATTCCATGTTGTTTTTGTTGTGAAAAACAAAAGTTAAAGACCCGAGGCTGCATCTTAAAAGGACTTTGAATGATCTCCCTCTGCATTTCTCAGCCTCATATAGTTACTTACCAGCTTGGAGGACCTCTTTGTTGACCTTTTACATAACCTCTTTGCTCGGTGCCACGTCCCTAACCTTGCAATGGCCATTGTCCAGCCAAGGGGGCCGCCCTCACATCTCTCCCTCACTCTCCTTGCTTTTCCCCAGTGTACTCTGGTTCCAAATTCTTGGCCCCAACCCTAGGGGTTAGGTCCCCAAAGGATCCTGGCCACCCCACTTGGCTTCTCAACAAAATGGTTGCCCGTTGACCCTCTCTTTCAGCAGATTAGCATTTTCAGCACTGAAAATCCCCTAACCTGCCTTTCCCATTCTTATTCTGAGGCCCCTCTCACAGGCTCTTCCCTCAGCCTGGATTTTCTCCATTAGTGTTCTCAGTCTGAAAATTATTTCTTAAAGAAGCTTCTAGCTTTTCACGGTACCTCATATCCTACCCATCAAGCCAGCGAAGCTTTACTTAGGACAGAGGCCAGGATGCAACGATTCATCTCAATCTGGAGCTTGTTAAATGATAACCACTATTTTGTTCAGGAATATCCATAAGACTTTCATTAAAACACACATACCAATTGCTGTTATCTACTATTTACTTTTCTTTTTCCATATTTACATTTTAATACATTAACTAAATCTGCATCATTCCCAAAGCCAAGTCCAGTTTCAGAGAATGAAGTCAATGCCAGAAGCAGCAGCTGTCAAATCCCAAATTACAGGGGAACACATGTTTCTTATGAGCATCCCCTCACTAGAATCTGTGATGGAGGGACTTAAGCCTACAGAAAATTTGAGGCTAGGAATCTGTGTGACCAAGATATTAAAACATAAAATGTTGTAATGAAGTTAATAGCCTAACCAAGTTTTTATTCACAAACCACAGAGGAAGTACCAGACACGAGACAATCCAAAAGGAAAGTGGGAAGACCTCCAGGGTGAACAGAGTGGTCCCGGATATTTTGAGTAGTTTGGCTCTATTGTCTCCTTTCTTCCCTCCCTTCTTTCCAAAACAAAGCCATGAAGGATGATGATGCAGATCTGTATTTACTGAGGTAGAAAGATGTTCAGGGCATACTGATAAGGGAGGAGGAAGGGAGTTCAGTTCTAGAACACAGCAAGGTTAGGCAAAGACTTCTTTGATATGACACCAAAAGCACAAGCGATGGTTGAATGAATAAACAAAAATGGTATATTCATAAAATGGAATATTATTCAGTCATTAAAGGGATGATGTACTGACACATGCTACAGTAAGGATGAAACTTGAAAACATTATACTAAGTAAAAGAAGCCAGATTCTTTTCTATGTTCCCATTTATATGAAATGTTCAGAATAGGCAAATTAATATAGAGAGAAAACAGCAGTTGCCAGGGTTGGGGTGGGAATACAGAGTAAGTACAAATGTGCTTAAGGGACCTTTGGGAGGGGTGATGCAATGGTCTAAAATTGGATCATGGTAATGGTTGCAAAACTCTGTAAATTTACTAAAATTATTTGTATGATTAAAACAAGAGAATCTTATAGTTTATATATTATACCTCAGTGAAGCTACTTGAAATTTTGAACTAAAAGAAAAAGAAACTCAGGATGTACAACGTGGTTCCATTTCTGAAATAGGAACTACTGTGCATTAATATCTGCTTGAGTAGGTTATTTAATTCTCTATGAGTTATAGGATTATGGGTGATCTTCTCCTTATACTTTGTGTGTGTGTGTGTGTGGTACACTGTTGTGGCCTCTCCCGTTGCGGAGCACAGGCTCCGGACGCGCAGGCTCAGCGGCCATGGCTCACGGGCCCAGCCGCTCTGCGGCATGTGGGATTTTCCCGGACCGGGGCACGAACCCGCGTCCTCTGCATCGGCAGGCGGACTCTCAACCACTGTGCCACCAGGGAAGCCCTTCTCCTTATACTTTGTGTGTATGTGTGTTTGGGAGCAGGCCCATGTTCTGGTGTCCTCCCTCCTGTTTCGTCCCCTGTAGCCGGGTAGTAAGAAATGACATCTGAGTTTGGGCCTAGCAGACTCAGTGTCAGCCCTGTGATCAACCCCAGATCACCGGCATTCTTAGCATTAGAATTGGAACCCAAGCTGGTTTCACAACAAATTATTACGTATTTTGCTTTCCAGTTACCATAGCTCTGTGGTGCATATATACTTTATTATCTGAGTTTTTAAAAACACTTAGGCATTACTGTCACCAGAAATAAATAATACATTATTTTCTTGGTGAGGCAGTATAGCACCATAATTAAATGCCTGGCTTTGAATGCCAGCCACATGATCTTAGGCAAGTTTCTTAACCTCTCTGTGACTCAGTTCATCTGTAAAAGGAGGGTAATAATAATAACCACCTCAAAGGATTGTTAGGAAAACTAACTTAGTTAATACTCATGATGTGCTTAGAAAAGTATCTAGCACACAGTAATATGTATGTCATTTTTATTATTTACATATTTGGAATTTTAAGAGTAGTGAGAAAGCAGGGTACATATACATATAACCTTCCACCTACTAGAATAACTTACAGGGAGGGGAACCTATACTAGAAAACACTAATGATAAATTTCATCTTGGGCTTCCCTGGTGGTGCAGTGGTTGAGAGTCCGCCTGCCGATGCAGGGGACACAGGTTCGTACCCCGGTCCGGGAAGACCCCACATGCCGCGGAGCGGCTAGGCCCGTGAGCCATGGCCACTGAGCCTGTGCGTCCAGAGCCTGTGCTCCGCAACGGGAGAGGCCACAACAGTGAGAGGCCTGCTTACCGCAAAAAAAAAAAAAAAAAAAAAAAAAAAAAAAATTTCATCTAGTTTGTATTTTGTCCATGCAAAGCAGTTTTTGCCCCAGTTCTTGGTACAACAGGTCACGGGGAAAATTCCCTATGGGGCTTCTAACTATATATACGAAGCGAGACACTATAGAGTCAAAATATTTAGCTCAGGTGCCTGCCAAGTGTGCAGCCGAGAGTCAGCTGGCCTGAATGAACGATCTGGGCCCCCGGGGGCTGGTCTGAACAGCAGGAATCAGGGAGAAGTGAGACTCGTAGGGCCTGAAGCATTTCATGATAGGAGGACCCTCAGTGAGAGGGAAGACTGAACAGGACTTGAGTAGGCACAAAGAGAAAATAAGACATTCTAAGTCGTGGGAACAAAGGATGGATGGCGGGGGTACAGGGAGTGAGGTTGTGAGTTGGGGGAGAGGGCACAGACATGCCTTTCTGGAACAGAGGAGTCAAGCTGGAGCCCAGTGGGAGATAAGGTTGGAAAGATAGCATGGCACCTTGCCTGCTAGTGAGGAATTTGGCTTCTATCCTACAGGCAAATGGAGAATGATGGAGGCTTTTGTCCTTGAGGTGTTGGAAGAATGAAAGTGGCAGGCGTGCCATTCACTGTGGGATTTGAACAAGCTGCTTAACGTCTCTGAGCCTTCCGTCTTTGTGAGATGACAATATCATAGGCATCAGAGCTGTTTGTAAGAGGCCTAGAACCAGGCCTGCCACACAGAAAATAACTGGATCATTGTTCGTAGCTGATTCTAACTACAGTTTGGATAGGCAGAGAGGGAGAAATCCGAAAGCAGATAATGCTGGCAGGGACCTAGTTGTTCAGGAAGATGGCTGTGCCTGAGGCTGCGGCAGTGAAACTGCATTACAAGACGGCCTTCCTCTACGCATTCCAGTTCCCACCAACATCCACACAGACGCACAAAGGCAGTCAGAATCCTGGAAAGTGTGGTATAAAGGAATGCAGGCCTTGCAGTCAGGCTGCCTGTATAGAGTCCTAGCTTGGTCACTAACCAGCTGTGTGCCCTGGGCAAGTCACTTACCCTCTCTGTGCCTCCCTTTCTTCACCTGGAAATTGTAAATAACCTGAGAAGTGTTGTAAAGATGCAATGATTGGGCTTCCCTGGTGGCGCAGTGGTTGAGAGTCCACCTGCCGATGCAAGGGACGCGGGTTCGTGCCCCGGTCCGGGAAGATCCCACATGCCGTGGAGCAGCTGGGCCCGTGAGCCATGGCCGCTGAGCCTGCGTGTCCGGAGCCTGTGCTCCGCAGCGGGAGAGGCCACAACAGTGGGAGGCCCGCGTACTTCAAAAAAAAAAAAAAAGTGACATCAAGAGTTTAGAAGAGAGTGGGGAGGGAAGCTTCCTGGAAGAAGCAAGCTTTCAGAATAATGAACCAAATCACGAAGGGGTGATAAACTGATACAAACTAGAATTAAATCTCCCAAGGGGGGACTGGAACTGTCTCATTATGGGGACACTAATGCAGCCTTGATTCTGTCCTTAAATGTTCATCCCTGGGGTGCCCATTTCCTCCATCCCCATCATTGCTTGCTGCCCTACACTGTCCTTAGTGGAAGCGTTCCTCCTGCTTTCATGGGCTCAGGAGGAATACGAAGCCCTTCTTTGCTTCCAGGAACCTTAATGAGACAAGGCTGGGGTATTTTTATTATTATTTACAAACACTAATAAAAGCTGGGGAAACTAACGAGGAAATAATCAGAGTGCCACGAATCTACACGCCCTGGCTTACAAAGTGTAATCACCTATTGCTCTTCCTAGATACCTCAGGGAAAACGGCGCTTGCCTGGGGCCCACCCATCCCACAGACAGGCTTGCCCCACCACCGTAGACGCCATCCTTACGCAGCGCCTCCCCTTTCCGGCCAGCCAGTAGTTTTGCCCCACGTGACTGGCGCCATCCTGACCTTTTGCACCGGTGGGAGGGGCCCTGGGCCGGGCAAGGAGTCCTCCCTTCCCCCTTTCAAGCCCCATTTCCTACCCAGAAAACCCGCCCCCTTCCTCAGTGATTGACGTAGTGTCTGCGCTCTCCCATGCATTCAGCGAGCTCAAAGGGATCGCCAGGTGGGAATATGCGTACTCTTATGGCTGGCTTCCGTAGGCTGGAGGGGGCGGGGGTAGAGGGTGAGATTGGTATTCTTACACCTAGAAAGTATAGTCGGGCCCCTGTACCTGTGGGTTTGGCATCCAGATATTCGGAGGGCTCTCTGTATTCACTGGACTGCACCATTTTATGTAAGGAACTTGAGCATCCTGGGATGTCGGTATCCACGGGGGCTCCTGGAACCAGTTCCCTGGGGATACCCGGGGACAACTGTACTATGCTCTTTGAAGTAGGAATGCCAGATAAAATACACATAGAACATTCATTTAAAAAGATTATTCCTGGGCTTCCCTGGTGGCACAGTGGTTGGGAGTCCGCCTGCCGATGCAGGGGACACGGGTTCGTGCCCTGGTCCGGGAGGATCCCACGTGCCGCGGAGCGGCTGGGCCCGTGAGCCATGGCCGCTGAGTCTGCGCGTCCAGAGCCAGAGCCTGTGCTCCACAGCGGGAGAGGCCACAGCGGTGAGAGGCCCGCGTACGGCAAAAAAAAAAAAAAAAAAAAAAAAAGATTATTCCTTGTTTATCTGAAATTCAAATTTAACTAGGTGTTTTGTACTTTTACTTGCTAAAAAGGGTTACCCTAATTTTATGGGTCCTTGGAAACACCATTTCCCCAAGTCCTCTTAGAAGCAGGAGGAACCCTTTGCACCAGAAGTCCTTCAGCTACAGGCCTGTAGGTCAAACTCAGCCGACCATATGTTTTTGTATGGCCTGTGAGCTAAGAATGGGTTTTACATGATTGAAAGTGAATCAAAAGTCAAAAGCAGAATTTTTGTGACATATGAAATTTTCATGAAATGCAAATTTCGGTGTCCATAAATGAAGTTTTATTGGAGCACATCTACCCCCACTTGTTGTGATGTGATATTATGATTCGTGCTCATAGAGTTTATAATAGAACGTATGATTTGTTAGAAATAGGAAAGGCAAGACGGAGTCACAGTGGCCAACGTGGCGCCCATCTTGGTTGTTTCTAAATGTCTGATGTAAGACTTGGAATCTGTAATTTAAGATACTGAGTGTGAAATTAGGTAGGTAAGTTGGTTTGAAAGGTCCGTGGAAAGACTTAGGGTTCAGACGGTGCACCTGGCCAGTGAGGCACGTTCTTGGGGTGTAACCGCTACCCCCTAGGGACTGTACCTCATCAGAGATGGGGTCAGAGCGCACTTGCTCGAGAGGGGTCTCTTCGGAGCGCACCCTGTGCTCCAGACTCTGCTGGTGTCGGAAGCTTCCCTGGGGGCTGGCAGAGCAGAATGTGATTGCTGAGAGAGCCGGCCCCACGATCCTTGCTGAATCCAAGGTCCAGAACCAGTGCCTGCCGCCTGCCTGGAGGACACCTACCTTCCTGCGTCTCTCCTCGGAGCTGTTCGTGAAGTCCTTTCTTCCCTTTAGTATTGTGTGTGATTAATCGGAGTGTACTGAGTGCAATAACCCGAGGGGTTTGATCTTCTACAATTGGCTCAGTCGCCGTTTGTGACTTCACAGTCCCCTGATTCCTACCTGGCCGCTTTGGCTGGAGACACCAGTCCTTTACGCACTGTTTGTAGCTGCATTGGAGATACAAGGGCAGAGTTCAGGAGCTGCAACAGAGGCCATAAGGCCCACACAGCCTAAAATAGTTACTATATGGTCCTTTACCTAAAAAGTATGTAGAAAACAAACTTATGGTTACCAAAGGGGAAGGGGGGGAGGAGGAATAAATTAGGAGTATGGGATTAACAGATATACACCACTATATATAAAATAAACCACAAGGATTTTCTGTATAGCACAGGGAAATAATATCTTGTGATAAACTCTAGTGGAAAAGAATCTGAAAAAAAATATATATGTACAGCTGACTCACTTTACTGTACATCTGAAACTAACACAATATTATAAAGCAACTATACTTCAATTTTTAAAAAAAAGTATGTGGATCCCTGCTGTAGACTTCCATTTTTTTGAGGCCCCCAGTATTTATTTTTTTTTAAACAAAAATATGTCAGAATGGGATAATGCACTTGGAGGTATGTCCAAGGTCATTTGTGAATGGCAGGCTTGTTCTAAAATGGTGGTCCCGACTACCCTGGTGGTGCAGTGGTTAAGAATCCGCCTACCAATGCAGGGCACATGGGTATGAGCCCTGTTCCAGGAAGATCCCACATGCCTCGGAGCAACTAAGCCCCTGCACCACAACTGAGCCTGCACTCTAGAGCCCGCGAGCCACAGCTACTGAGCCCACATGCTGCAACTACTGAAGCCTGCATGCCTAGAGCCCGTGCAATGAGAAGCCTGCACACTGCAACGAAGGTAGCCCCCACTCACCACAGCTAGAGAAAGCCCATGCGCAGCAACAAAGACCCAACAGAGCCAAAATATAATCAATTAATTAATTAATTAATTTAAAAAATAAATTAAATTGTGGTCCTGTCTTTCCCCTTCAGACTCCCCCTCCCTCTGGCTGATGGGTTAAAGAATGAAGGTGACATAGGCCCTCTCTTGGCAGAGCTCATGATTACCAGGGGAGACAGCTATGTAAATAAAGTGTTTTGCTGGAAGTGTATTAAGCCTGGGGAGGAGAGGAGAGTTATGTGGACAGCCCAGGCTTACCAAGCAGGCAGGAAAGGCAAGAGCATGTATTTCAGACCAGCCTGAGGATAAAGGTACAGATGCTTGCAAGTATATGACGTATTCCAGAAATGAAGGAGTTAAGTTTGGCTGAACCTGAGGGGCAGGGGATGGCAGGTGGGGAAGGAATGACTCAAGATAATAGCAACATTTAACAAAATTCACGCAGAGCTTTCTATGTGCCTAACACTGTTAGAAGTGCTTTCTATACTAATTCATTTAATTATCACAACTGCCCTTGACATAGTCCTGTCATTTCCCCACTTTATAGATGAGAAATTTGAGGTACACACCCAGGTTAAGTGATTTGCCCAATCTGGAAAAAAAAAAAAAAAAAAACAGCAGGAGGTAGACCCAGGCTCATTTTCTTAACCATGCTAAGACAGGTGGGGTTGCTCTTCTCTTGTCCCCCAGATAGTGGCAGTGGGAACAAGTGGGTGATGGGAATAGAGAGGTGGGATATTTCTCGGGTTCCGGGACTATCTTGGATAATTATGTGAATGGTGATAGCAACTGAATTAGGGTGATCTACGTTGAGCACTCCTGAAGCAACAGCAAGCAAAACAAAGGGGCAGGTAATTCATTGTTAAGTGTGATTCAGACTATAAATGCTGAAAATAATCAGAGCAGAGGAGAGGAAGATTCCTTCTCACAAAGGAGTTATGACTGGTGTCAGAGAAGCTGGCCTTTGCGCTGGTCCTTGAGACACTCAGAAACAAGGGGGTGTGAATCTACAAGAGCCTTTTCCATTTTTTTGTTTGGTCTTGTTCATAGCTGTATTTCCAGCACCTAGACTACCACGTGCTATGCTCTAGTGGCTCATTAATACTTGTTGAATGCAGGAGTGGGTTTTAAGATATTTATGTGTGTTTGAATAGGTAATACGGTTACATGGTTCAGAAGTTAAAAGATTCAAAAAGCTGAAGAAGGAAGTTTCTTCCCACGACTGGCCTCAGTCACGCAGTTCCCCTCTACACAGGCAACCAGGTTTTATGATTTTTTGAGATTTCTGGCAAATACGTGTGTGTGTGTGTGTGTGTGTTTATTCTCCACTCCCTCCCCACACACCTACTTTTCAGACAAATGGTAGCATAGCATACACACTCTCCTGTACATGGTTTTTGTTCACTGCATGTATCTTGAAATTATCCCCTGATAGTTTATTTTCCAGCCATAGCCAAGGCATTGACGTGCCACACTTTATCCAGTCCCCTCTACTGGACATGTAGGTCTTTTTCTTCCTTTGCTCTTACAGGTAGCACGGCAGTGAGGAATGTGTGGGTGTTGAATGAGGAAGCTCGGGGATAAGGAAGTGAAATGATTTAAGAGCACTTTTTTTTTTTTTTTTTTTTTTCTGCGGTACGCGGGCCTCCCCCTGTTGTGGCCTCTCCCGTTGCGGAGCACAGGCTCCGGACGCACAGGTTCAGCGGCCATGGCTCACGGGCCCAGCCGCTCCGCGGCATGTGGGATCTTCCCAGACCAGGGCACAAACCCATGTCCCCTGCATTGGCAGGCAGACTCTCAACCACTGCACCACCAGGGAAGCCCAAGAGCACTTTTTAAATGACTTTAGAAAGTGACCACCACCTTTTAAAGATTGGCCAGAAGTCACCCACCACAATGGTTATAAAATCCCCACCTTCAGAATATGACAGCTCCAGATGGAATCTGGTGGAATGAAAGACAATGGTCTGGTTCTGCCCCTTATGACTTGCATTCCCTTGGAAAAGCTACTGAAATCCTCTTCAGTTTTCACATCTGAACTGGGGATAGTGATGCTCCCAGGCTAAAATGAGATGAAGTAATGAGTAGATGCAGCCTGCCTGGATGTGTGGTACATGGGAGGGATTCTCACCTTCATTTCGTTGTGCTGCTGTGCTGTGACCCTCCAAATTCTCTTTCCCATCCTTCCTTCTGCCTCTTTTTTCCACCTACTGTGACCAGAACAGCTCAGTGATCTCTAGGGCTAGAACATGGATGGGCCTTGAAAACATTATGCTAAGTGAAAGAAGCCAGTCACAAAGGACCATCTATTGTATGATTCCATTTATATGAAATATGCAGAAAAAGCAGATCTAGGCTGATGGTTTCCTAGGGCTGGGGGATTGGGGGGAAATGGGGAATGGCTGCTACTGGGTACAGGGTTTCTTTTTGGGGTGATGAAATTGTTTTGAAATTGCTGTAGCTGCACAACTCAGTATACCAAAAACGTTCTATACTTTAAATGGGCAAATGTTTTGATATGTGAACTATAGCTCAATAAAATTGTTATTTAAAAAATGCCTTGGGCTTCCCTGGTGGCACAGTTGTTGAGAGTCTGCCTGCTGGTGCAAGGGACACAAGTTCGTGCCCCGGTCTGGGAGGATCCCACATGCCGCGGAGCGGCTGGGCCCGTGAGCCATGGCTGCTGAGCCTGCGCGTCCGGAGCCTGTGCTCTGCAACGGTAGAGGCCACAGCAGAGAGAGGCCCGTGCACCGCAAAAAAAAAAAAAAAAAGGGCTTCCCTGGTGGCGCAGTGGTTGGGAGTCCGCCTGCCGATGCAGGGGACACGGGTTCGTGCCCCGGTCCGGGAAGATCCCACATGCCGCGGAGCGGCTGGGCCCGTGAGCCATGGCCGCGGAGCCTGCGCGTCCAGAGCCTGTGCTCCACAACGGGAGGGGCCGCAACAGTGAGAGGCCCGCGTATTGCAAAAAAAAAAAAAAAAAAAAAAGGCCTTGGCGGGGGCTTCCCTGGTGGCACAGTGGTTGAGAGTCCACCTGCCGATGCAGGGGACACGGGTTCGTGCCCCGGTCCGGGAAGATCCCACATGCCGCAGAGCGGCTGGGCCCGTGAGCCATGGCCGCTGGGCCTGCGCGTCCGGAGCCTGTGCTCCGCAACGGGAGAGGCCAGAGGCCCGCGTACCGCAAAAAAAAAAAAAAGCCTTGGCGGGAAGGCGAGGTAGAGGAGGAAGAAGGGATAGAGGGGCTCCCGAGCAGCAGAGAGAGAGAACTGCATTCGAGGCGCAGTTCTAGTACAGCAATGGGCACCAAAGGGCCTCAACTTTAGTCCTGGCGCAGCCTCCAACCTGCTGTGTGACCTTAGAGAAGCCCCTTCACCTCTCTGTGCTTTGTCTCATTAAAAATTAAAATAAAATGAATAAAAATAAGGAGGTGGAACTTGATGACCTAGGGTCTCTTTCCCATCTAAAAGTCTACAGTTGTACTCTTGCCTCGGGCTGGGGGAGGAGAGGTGAGGGGAAGCCAGAGATATAAAGACAGCAGAGATACTGGCGGGCTTCTCCCTTGCCTCTTCGCCCTGCTCTGTACCCTGCCCTCCCCTTGAACCCGAGGCCTTTGTTCAGCTTCCCCAACCCTGGAAGTTCATGCGTGCAGGGGAGAGTATGAGGGTGGGGTCCGGTCAGGGTCACGAGGAGGCCCGGACAGGAGCCACACTCACAGATATCACCCCATTTTCTACTTGAGATTATACTCCTCGGGAAGGAAGCAATTTGGAAAGATGAACATAGAGCCAAGGCAAATTCTCCAAGCAGAGAGGTGGTTTTCCAGCTACTTACAAGGATAACTTTGCTATCACTAAGGTTAATTATCATCCTTTAAGATACTATGGTGAGCTGCATTGAAGTAAATATGTGCATTTTTAATTGTGGTAAAATGTACATAAAATGGACCATTTTAACCGTTTTTAAGTGTACAGCTCAGTGGCATTAAGTACCTTCACAGTGTTGTTCAACCATCACCACCACCCACCTCTATTTTTTTTTTTTTTTTTTGCGGTACGCGGGCCTCTCACTGCTGTGGCCCCACCAGTTGCGGAGCACAGGCTCCGGACGCGCAGGCGCAGCGGCCATGGCTCACGGGGCCCAGCCGCTCCGCAGCACGCGGGACCTCCCGGACCGGGACACGAACCCACACCCGCTGCATCGGCAGGCGGACTCCCAACCACTGCGCCACCAGGGAAGCCCCCACCTCTATTTTTAAATGTTTATATTGAAGTATAAAAAATAGAAAGTGCAAGAATCCTAAGCGCTCCCGTCCGTGATTTTTTTAAGTTTGTATAGATCCATATAACTGCCATCCAGATCAAGATACAGACCATTTATAGCACTCCAGAGGGCTCCCTCTTGCCCCCTCCCATCAATTGTATTTTAAATTTGTTTTGGCTAAATTTATCTCTTTGCTTGGGGAAAAGAAAAAAAAAAGTCTTTTGCAAACAACTTAGGTGGTTTTGCATATTGCATAGTCAGTATCTCAGTGTTTCATTCCTAGAGGTTCAAGTCTCAGTGTACTGGGGCGGGAAGGCACTGTGCTAGGACCGTGAACACGTTGCTCCACAAAAGGTCCCCTCTCCTCCAGTGGCCGGAATCCCTTTGTCTCACAGCCCAGGGCCTGTTCATGGATTGAAAAGTTCTCATTGGTACGTGCTCTAAATTCTCACTGCAGACGGGACAAAGGTGACCACCTTTCTGTTAAACATAATAAGGAGATATTTTCTACTTGCTGCCAGGTAATTTGTTGGTTAAAGCATCCAAACCTATGTCCCATCAATGACGTCAAGCTTGCTGGTTCTGTAGCTGAACTAAAAGTGACATAGCCTAGCCCACTTTTTCATTCTGTAGATTAGCCTATGATTTTTTTCCTTCGGAATTAAAAACTAATTTAATTTAAAATTTTTGAGATATAATTAACAAATAACATTATATTAGTTTCAGGTGTACAACATAATGATCTGTTATATGTATTGTATATTGCAAAATGATCACTATAATAAATCTAGCTAACATTCATAGCCACAATTTTTTTTTCTTGTGATGAGAACTTTCAAGATCTACTCTCTTGGCAACTTTCAAATATACGATACAGTATTGTTAACTATAGTCCCCATGCTGTATATTACATACCCAGGACTTATTTATTTTCTAAGTGGAAGTTTGTCTCTTTTGACCACCTTCACACATATTTTTTTTCAGTATTTAAATCTGGACTGGTGTGGGTGATGTAAGAAGCAGGAAATTAGAATATAATTTATCAGACTAAGAACTAAGAAAGAAGCCAATGGGAAACTAAGGAAAAGAGATAATGAAGGAAACTTGAAGAAGGAAGAATTGGAAAAGGATCAAATCAACCCCAGAGAGAGAAAGAGATTTCACTGTTGTGATCGGGAAATCCAGAAGGCGGCAAAAACAAACAAAAAACCCCTGCTGATCTTCAACTCCAACATTATTTATTTATTTATTTATTTATTTTTTGCGGTATGTGGGCCTCTCACTGTTGTGGCCTCTCCCGTTGCGGAGCACAGGCTCCGGACGCGCAGACTCAGCGGCCATGGCTCACGGGCCCAGCCGCTCCGCAGCATGTGGGATCTTCCCAGACCGGGGCACGAACCTGTTTCTTCTGCATCGGCAGGCGGACTCTCAACCACTGCGCCACCAGGGAAGCCCAACTCCAACATTATTACCTGCAAATTTGGTTCTCTATAATTTTTACCTTAACCGAAGCCCTGCAAAAGCCCACGTGTTTTGTTCACCACTGTCTCTCCAAAGCTCAACACAGATGCCTGGCATGTGGTAAACAGTCAAGAACCAGGAAGCAAAGGACAGAGGAACCAGCTAGAAAGGCCCTTTTCTAACTGGAGAAGATGGTCACGGCAGGGAGAGTGGGAGGCAAGGAGGAAGGGTCACGAGGGAAATGATCACCTATTCAGAGTGACACGTACTAGTGCTGGTGCGTCCCAGTGTAGGTATGTGGGAAAAGAAGGAAATAAACCTTAAGGGAATTTTTCATTTCAATAAAACACACACACACAAGTGTGTAACCATGTGTGGTGATGGATATTAACTAGACCTAATGTGATTATTTTGCAATATATACATATATTAGATCATTGTATACATGAAACTAATGTTATATGTCAATTACATGTCTATTAAAAAAAAAAAGCAAGGTAAGTAAACAGTTAGAAGGAATGGGACAGAATTGCCCAGGGAATACAAAAAAGCCTTTCCTTTAAATCAACACTAGTGGGTGTGAAGTGTATCTCATTGTGATTTTAATTTGCATTTCCCTATGACTAATGACGTTAAGCATCTCTTAATGTGTTTATTAATGATGCCTAACCATCTTTGATGAAATATCTATTCAAATAATCTGATGAGAAATCATTTAGATTTGGTAATCAGTTTATAATGAGAATAATAATAGCTAACATTAATTGAACACTCAGTGCCAGGCACTTGGCTAAATTCTTTAAATGAATGAATCTCACTTAATCCTCACATCACACCTGTGAAGTCAGCCCTGTTACTCTCATGGTTTTTAAAATGGGGAAACTGAGGCACTGAGTGGGTAAGGGAAATGGTAAAGCAGTGGTTGTAACCCTGGTAGTCTGGTTGAGAGCCCACACTCAATCGCTCCATGGTGGGCAATACTTAAACATCTGGTTCTGGAATTCCACCAAGCCTTGTCTGATTGTGCAAGTACAAGCCTCCTGGTTCTCAGGTGCTTGCTGGGAGCTAGCGGTGGGATCTACAAGTTCTAAGTGATTTTTAGGGGCATGGAAAACATCTTGCCAATACAAAAGTTTTCTTCTCTAGCTTCTATGGTATCTGAGAGTTTTGCCTTTGAGAAATTCTGAAGCAACAGCTCTGCAAAGTCCATGGTGAAATGGATCTCAGCATAATATTTTGTTGAATGTGTGCCTTGTCTTTCTAAATGATTGTAAACTCCAAGATGGCTGAAATCGTGTTTTGTTTTTGCATGTGTTTTAGAATTTGGGTTTCTGGGCTCAAGGTTTGTGGGGCTCTCTCTGTGGGAAAGGCAACCTGGGTTGAGAATATGTTCTTCCAGAAATGTTTGCCTTTGCTTCTGCTGGACACCCCCAAGGGTGTTACCAGCCCAGAACCACTTTTGATATGAATAACTCTGCAGAGGGGTTCCCAGCCCTCACAGGTAGTGTAAACTCTGAAACGCTGTGAGGACAGGCTTGTGGTTACAAATTCTCATGGATGATCTCCTCCCCACACTCTACCCCTGCACCCAGAACCAAGGCCCAGGCAGACAAGCTTCCTTGTCATCTTGGCCAAGGTGTGTGATTTTCTAGTCCACTCTTTCATCCAAGGTGTATCCCTTTGAAAGCCCCAGCTTTGTATTGGGGTATCAATTCCAATTCAGTTTTAGGGGGAGCCATAGGTCTTGTCTCCTGGCCCTGTGAGGGTCTTAAAAGTCAAGACCCTCTAAAATACACTGGAGCCCACACCAGGGCACCTACAGAGTCTGTTCTCTTCCCCTCAGTTTTTTAGCTTCTTCTTTTTGACCTTTGGGGACTTCCCATATTTTCTTGTCACCTATTAATTTATAGGACATTCATATTATTTTGATCCAGAATTTGTAAGTCTTTTGTTGTGGGAAGTTGTTCAAAGTATCTATCCCGCCATATTTTTTGGAAGTGGAAGTCAGCCAAGAACCATGTTTTTGGGCTTCCCTGGTGGTGCAGTGGTTGAGAGTCCGCCTGCCGATGCAGGGGACACGGGTTCGTGCCCCGGTCCGGGAAGATCCCACATGCTGCGGAGCGGCTGGGCCCGTGAGCCATGGCTGCTGAGCCTGCGCATACGGAGCCTGTGCTCTGCAATGGAAGAGGCCACAACAGTGAGAGGCCCGTGTACCACACACACAAAAAAAGAACCATGTTTTTAATCAGCCTCTGCATTTTCCTCAATACCCAACACAGTACTGTACAGAGACTGAAGGCTTAATCATAGGTAATGGTTGTGTGATTGTCCACGCTATTCCCAAGGGAAAACATATCATCCCATGAAAATGGATTTGTGTATCATATTTTAGTTTTGAACTGATGCCAAATTCATTCTCCTAAGGGATCAGTGCCTGACAGGGGAGTTGTAATAGGGAATAGGGAAGAAAAGGAGGAGCAGCAAGACTCACGAACAAGGGGAGATATTCAGGAAAACTACACCCTGCCCTGGGTAAGGGATAGGGTTGTCAGGAGACAGGTCACCAAGTGCAAGGTCACTGTAGTTTAAGAGAGGGGCTTCTGTCAACCCTTCCCCAACTTTTGCAAATTATTATATGGAGGGCAGTTCCTTGAGTATTACTTTTCCACTGATGAAGTCTCTAAAGGTTTGATAAGAAGATTTAACAATGCCTGAATACAAGTTAAGCTCTCTTTCCTCTATTTTTTTTTTTTTTAAGAAAAAAGGGTTCTTTGGGGAAAGTGAGGAAGAGAAAATAAACTCCAGCTTTTCCCTTCAATTTTTTTCTTCAAATTTTGAGAAAGAGAGTCTTCAGAGGGATAGCCATGTTTATTCACTTTTAATAAATATTTGTAGAATGCCCACTGAGGGCCGGGCCCTGTGCAGAACACTAGAGCGATGGCTGTGAACATGGCAGATGAAGACCGTGCTCTCAGCAACTTCTGTTCCAGGAGCGGAGACAGACATTTTACACATAATCACAGAAATAAATGTATATGTACAGATGGTGAGGAGTGTTATAAATGGAAGTGCATTGAAAGGTGCTGTGACAGATGATAACCAGGGGCTGATGTGGCTGGGGATCAAGGAGGATTTCTCTGAGGAGGTAACTTTCTGCAGAGATCTGAAGGATGGGCCCAAGTAGTCAGGCTGAGTGTGTGCAGAAGAACAGACAACTGGAGGGAACAGCTTGTGTGCAGCTTCTCATTAGTAATAAACCTATTTATAAAAAATACTGGAGCTTTTGCTTCATCATGATAAGACCTGACATTTGGTAGCACTTTGTTGTTTACTGACTATTTCCTGGAGTGGGGCAGGCTGGCATCATTATTTCCACTTTCAAGATGAAGGAACCATGGAAGCAACCTGAGTGTCCATTAATACATGAATGGATAAGGAAAACGTGGTACATACATTCAGGGGAATATTAAGCCATAAAAAAGAAGGAAACCTTGCTATCTGCAACAACGTGGATGGATCTTGAGGACATTATGCTAAGTGAAATACGTCAGACAGAGAAAGACAAATACCACATGATCTCACTTCTATGTGGAATCTAAACAACAACAAAATACCAAACTAACCAACCAGGCAAGCAAACAAAAAAACCCAAGCTCGTGGATGCCAAAGGCAGGGGTTGGCGGGCTGGGAAAAAGAGGGGAAGGGGGTTAAAAAGTACAAGCTACCAGCTATAAATAAGTCATGGGGAGGTAATGTACAGCATGGAGACTATAGTTAACAATACTGTATTGTTTATTTGAAAGTTGCTAAGAGAACAGATCTTAAAAGTTTTCATCACAAGAAAAAAATTGTGTGAATATGTTTGGTGATGGATGTTACTAGACTTATTGTACTGATATTGCAACATATAGGAATATACATTGCTATAAATAGAAATATCAAATCATTATGTTATACACCTGAAACTAATATGTTATATATCAACTATATATACACACACTATATAAACACTATATAGATACATATATACAAGTATATATGAAACAATAAAGGAACCAAGTCTCTGAGTTGTCAAGTTACCTGCCCAAGTCACACAGTTTAAAGAGGGATGGAGCTGCACGCTGTGCTCTGGTTGTTTAAGTAGCTCACATTTAAAGGAAACTTTGAAAGGTCCCCAGAAACAAGCACTTCTCTTTTAGGCAGCAGCCTGGCAGCTCATCTGATACTCAACAGAAATAACTAGTGGGGGCTTCCCTGGTGGCGCAGTGATTGGGAGTCTGCCTGCCGATGCAGGGGACACGGGTTCGTGCCCCGGTCCGGGAAAACCCCACATACCGTGGAGCGGCGAAGCCCATGAGCCATGGCCGCTGAGCCTGCGCGTCTGGAGCCTGTGCTCCGCAACGGGAGAGGCCACAACAGTGAGAGGCCCGCGTACCGTAAAAAAACCAAAAATAACCAGTGGTTTCTCAAAATAAATGGCGTTTTGAACAGGACAGAGGCTCAGGAGGAAGAGGTCCTGGCTGTAGATTTAACTGTAAGTCATCATCATAAATATAACTTGTTTCATCAGGCCTGTAATAAGGTTCTTCTGTGCAACGTAAACAAAGGCACCGCTGTGGAATGTGCAGGTTCTGCTGTCAGATATTGAGTAATGCTGCCTTAGTGCCCCAGCTATTGACAACAGGACAAATTTCTATGGAAATTACTTTTTTTTTTTTTTTTTTTTTTTTTTTTTTTTGCGGTATGCGGGCCTCTCACTTCTGTGGCCTCTCCCATTGCGGAGCACAGGCTCCGGACGTGCAGGCTCAGCGGCCATGGCTCACGGACCCAGGCGTTCCACGGCATGTGGGATCTTCCCGGACCGGGGCACGAACCCGTGTCCCCTGCATTGGCAGGCGGACTCTCAACCACTGCGCCACCAGGGAAGCCCTGGAAATTACTTTTAATATTGAGTAACTACAACTTAATGGCCACATTTTTTTAAAGATTGGCTAAATCAAAGAACAGGAACTCCTCTTATCACTCATAAAATTAAAGATGGAACAGCAACAAAAAGCACCGTTCTTGAGGATATGGGGAGGGGTAAGGGTAAGCTGTGACAAAGTGAGAGAGTGGCATGGACATATATACACTACCAAACGTAAGGTAGATAGCTAGTGGGAAGCAGCCACATAGCACAGGGAGATCAGCTCGGTGCTCTGTGACCGCCTGGAGGGGTAGGATAGGGAGGGTGGGAGGGAGGGAGATGCAAGAGGGAAGGGATATGGGAACAGATGTATATGTATGACTGATTCACTTTGTTATAAAGCAGAAACTAAAAAAAAAAAAAAAAAAAAGCACTGTTCTTATGCCCTTCCTTTCCTTGCTAGAGTTGTTTAAACATGTTCTGCAGAATGATCTACAACAGTGTTCACCTTTTTTGTTCATTGTCACCCCCTCAGAAAAATATTTTAATATATTTAAACCAGTTAATTAAGCCTAAATAAAGTTAAATTCTATAATATGAAATGTATAATACATAATTTAATTTAATTTCTTCCTAATGAAAGAAATTAAATCCTAAGGGATAAGATTTCGTCAGATAGGCTTTGACTTTGGAGGGCCACAGGCCATTGTAATATCTACAATAATTTTGTCCCCCAAGGACCAATTTTCATCTCTCCTCCTATTGAGAATTCATGATCTGAATGAGAAGCAGAGAAAACACACACACACACACACACACACACACACACATACCATAGAGATATGTCATCCTATGGTCTTTAAAGGCTTGTACTGAATGGAACTGAAATGGTCATTGTGCTGGTTAATTTTGTGTCAACTTGGCTAGCCTACGGTGCCCAGTTGCTTGGTCAAACACTAGCCTATATGTTGCTATGAAAGTATTTTGTAGCTGGGATTAATTATAATCACAACTGATTGTAAATTTGAGATTATTCTCCTTAACGTAGATGGGACTCACCCAGTCAGTTGAGGGCCATAAAAGCAAACAGGTTTCCCTCAGAAGGCATTCTGGGACTTCCCTTGTGGTCCAGTGGTTAAGACTCCATGGTCCCAATGCAGGGGGCCAGGGTTCAATCCCTGGTAAGGGAACTAGAGCCCGTGTGCTGCAACTGAAGATTCCCGGTGCTGCAAATGAGACCCGGCACAGCCAAATAAATAAAATAATTAAATAAATATTAAAGGGACTCCCCTGGTGGCGCAGTGGTTAAGAATCTGCCTGCCAATGCAGGGGACACGGGTTCTAGCCCTGGTCCGAGAAGATCCCACAAGCCACGGAGCAACTAAGCCCGTGTGCCACAACTACTGAGCCCCTGTCCCACAACTACTGAAGCCCATGTGCCCTAAAGCCCGCGCACCACAACTACTGAGCCCACGTGCTGCAACTACTGAGCACGCATGCTGCAGCTACTGAAGTCCACATACCTAGAGCCCATGCTCCGCAACAAGAGAAGCCACCACAATAAGAAGCCCACGCACTGCAACGAAGAGTAGCTCATGTTTGCCGCAGCTAGAGAAAGCCCACGCACAGCAAAAAAGACCCAACGCAGCCAAAAAAATTAATTAAAAAGAAATAAATATTTTAAAAAAGGCATTCTGCCTGAAGTTTGTAACATAGAAATCCTGTGGGGGCTTCCCTGGTGGCGCAGTGATTGAGAATCTGCCTGCCAATGCAGGGGACACGGGTTCGAGCCCTGGTCTGGGAAGATCCCACATGCTGCGGAGCAACTGGGCCTGTGAGCCACAACTACTGACTGAGCCTGTGCGTCTGGAGCCTTTGCTCCGCAACGAGAGAGGCCACGACAGTGAGAGGCCTGCGCACCACAATGAAGAGTGGCCTCCGCTCGCTGCAACTAGAGAAAGCCCTCGCACAGAAACGAAGACCCAACACAGCCAAAAATAAAAATTAATTAATTAATTAATTAAAAAAAAAAAAAGAAATCCTGTGGAAGTGCTAGTCTGCTGGCCTGCCCTACAGATTTCAGACTCACCAACCCTCATAGTTGCCTTAGCCACTTCCTTAAAATAAATCTATTTCTCCTGGAATTACCCAGGGGTCCAGTGGTTATGACTCTGTGCTTTCACTGCTGAGGGCCCGAGTTCAATCCCTGGTTGGGGAACTAAGATCCCACAAGCTGTGTAGCCAAAAACAAAACAAAAACAAATCTATTTCTCTCTCTCTCTCTCTCTCTCTCTCTCTCTCTCGGTGACATCTATATTTAAATCTCCAAAATTATCTTGCTTTAAAAGGAGGAAAACGAAATTGAGTATCTCATGTGATAGTCATTCTGCTATCATTTAACCCTAATAGTAACGCTGTGAGGTAGGTATAATCGCCTCCATTTCACGGATGAGGAAACTGAGACACAGAAAGTTTAAGTAAAACTTGCCCAAGGTCAAGTAACTGTGAATTGACAAGACCAAGATTTGAATCCAGGACTTCCTGACTTCAGAGCTCTCTGCTTTCCAGACAGCACTTACCTCCCCTCAGTGGACTTCCTGTAGCTCACTAATCACTAAGTAAATGGTTTCAGCCAAGCCTCACAAACCACTGGGAACACCAAATGCTTCCGTAATAGAGTCCATAACTGCTAATGTTTACAGAACACTTGGCTGATGCTGCAGTGTTTTCCTTGAATTATTCATCTTATCCTCATAACAACCTTATGAAGCATATACTACTACTACTCACCTTTTATAAATAAAGGGGCTCTGGAAGGTTAAGTCTCCTAGCTTTTAAGTAGAGAGCTGTGACTCCTACCCATCTTCGTCTCCTCCAGCGCCTGGCTTTAACCACTGCAGTGGACAGCCTTCTCTGAATTTGTCCTTAGGACCTGGGCAGAGCTTGTCCTTGAGACCATGTCATCTCCCCATCTCTCCCCCTCCTCTTCCCAACTCCCTTGTTCCTCTTCCTCACTTCAAAACTTATTTATCCTAGGTCAGGGCTGGGAAGCAGTCTGATAAACAATCATTATTGGTTGGGGTTCCTAGCATTTGCCTGTTAACAAGGACACCTGGAGACATAAAACCTTAACTCACAAGACTGAATGGTGGATTCTGAGGGTGGGAAGAATTTCAGTGGGTGGAGGAGGTGACGGAGGCGGCTGAATTAGTCAAGGTACTGACAGGAAGTGGATGGCACCCTCAGGTGGGGAATGGAGGACTGAAGAAAAGGACAGTTTACAGACGTGTGAGGAGGGTTAAGAGAAGCCAATATGGGATGGTGTAGCACCGCAGGGCTGGCATCAGCAGGGAGCCATTGACACCTTGGCCTGAAGGGGCACAGAGAGGAATGGTCCTGGGAACCAAAGAGCCTTGCTGCAGCTTTGGAGAGGGCCTCCTGGCAGAGACCCAAAGCCAGCGCCTCCACCCAACAGGGCGAAAACCGAGGGAAGAAATACTCCTCGGCCTTCTCCTGCTCTCCCAGCTTGTGGGAGTGCTTTCCATTGACCACACCCAAACTGGAGGCAGAGGGTAGAAGAGGTAGCTTCTACTGAGGAGGCCAGCAGGAGACAATAAAACTACATACATGAGATAATTTCAGGAAGTCATGTTAAGAAGAAAACGAAAGGAGGGAAGAATCTAGAAAATGGAGCAGTGTTATGTTGCACAGGGTGTTTGGGGAAAGCTACTCTGGGGCAATGTCATCTCTGAAGAGATGTAGAGGAAAGTCCATAGAGGCCAGAATCCCAGGCACAGAGTGGAGTGGGGAACAGAGGACGGGGGCCTGGAGGGCAGTGCGAACCCCAGCACAGGTCAACACAGGGCCAGTTTCACAAATGAAGTGGACAAGACACTTCAGTGTCCACGGAGTGGCTGATAGAATAGCAAAGACAGGCCATGGAGCTGATTGCCTGCCACTTCTTCCCTTGGTGGCCTTGGACAAGTTACTTAACCTTTCCTCGCCTTAGTTTCCTTATCTATGAAATAGAGATAATAGTATCTACTCCCAGGGTTGTGAGGATTACATGAGTATATCACTGAACAAACTCTGCCTCAGTTAGCACTATGCTTATCGCACTCCAGGTGGGAAGAAACAGTGCGCCCCCAGGGACCACACGCTAGGGGGAGACAGACACACCTGCCCTTACAACACAAGGTGAAGTGAGCTGTCTTGCTGGCAAGGACTCAGCAGGACGGGTTGCACCTGCGACGCTTCCCGTACGGCTTTGCAGAGCAGGAGCCTTGAGCAAGTTCTTTCAGAAGAGTCCATTTTCAGAAGGTCCTTTTCACTAATAGAGCCAGAACTCATATCCAGAGAGCATCAGTTGACAGTCTCAGGCCTTTAAAGAAGGAAGGAAGTCTAACTGGGGATTAAAAAGATTAGAGGATTCATAGATGGTCGGAGGACAAGACTCAACGGGCCTTGAAATCAGGACATGACTAAGCAGTGCACCAAGAATCCAGTAGGTGGCATAAACAGGCCATTCATTAGGAGGAGCTTCTATTCGTCATTGTTTTTGAGATCTGAGGATTCCTTTCTTTCCTTAAACCCACCCCCTATTATTTAACTACAGAACCAGGAAAATCCTTAATAGAAGACCTACTGAACAATTCAAATACGTTATTTTTTTCTTATCCCCTCTCCTCAAAAATTTCTGGTCAAAATTCATGGTTTCCAGGCATTTCTATGTGCACCTACCATCCATTTTACCAAATATATGCTGCCCATTTCACCAGTATAGTGATTGGAAGTTTTATATGAGCGTTATTTAATGAGGTTAGTTTTTTTTTTTTCAATTAAGACAAGCTACATATGACTGATGTAATAACTAAGCACTTTCCAGCAAGCTGAATGCAAGTATGAGCCTATAGCATATACAGAAAGGTTGATTTATGTGAGGCAAACTTTCTAAACACAATTTTCATTATACAGCTTTCCAGAAGAAAGATAAAAAATAGAATGCTCTTGAATGACTTCATGTGATCAGCTTCTCTGTGAGTTAGATCTAAATTTTCCAAAAGCAGATGCAAGTGTTCTTACTTTCTTTGGGATCTATGGAGTTGGTTTACTAAGGGAACAAATTATGAATTTATCATAGTTTGGAGTATACAATGGACGGTCCTTTTTACATTCATGTGGGCATTTTGGAAGGCAAATAATTTTTTTTTCTTTTTTCATTATAAAATAGAATAACATTAGAGAAAACATTAAAAATGTAGAAAAGTAGGGGAAAAAAAATCACCCTTAACCCCAGTACTTTTTTTGAAAGCGCTGGCAATCTGATGTATTGCCTTCCTTTTTCTTATGCATATTTTTATTCATTCATAGAATAGACATTACCTGACCAACTTCTATTCTGGGATCTGGGGAACTAACTGTAAACAGTAAGCAAAACTCCTGATATCATAGAGTAAAAAGAAAAATAACTAATGAATAACTAAGGATAACTTCAGTCCATCACCTGCACTATGGAGAAAATGGAACAAGATGATAAGGAGACATAAGGTCTCTTCATTAGATTAAGTGTTCAGGAAAAGCCTCACAAGAAGGTGATGTTGAGCCATGACTTGAGTTGCCAGGAAGGAGCTAGCATGTGAAGAGACAGAAAGGAGCTTTCCAGGAAAAGAGCATGTGCAAAGGCCCTGTGGTGCAAACAAACTGAGGTATGAGGAACCAAAAGAGGTGCTGGGTGGCCGTAGCACAGCACAGGACCAGGGCAGAAAGAGGAGATGTGGTCAGAGAGCCAGGCTGGGGGCCAGATCATGCAGGCCTGGGCAAGCACATGGAACTTTATTCTCTTAATCATTGTATATACATTTGTAAGAACACATTTATCATCCTGATTTTTCCCTGTGATGTTATTAATATACTTTTCCTCGTGTCATTACATAGACTTAAAACCATAATTTAAAATCAATACTATACTAAAATTCCATCAAGTTGATCTTTTTTTTTTGCAGTACACGGGCCTCTCACTGTCGTGGCCTCTCACGTTGCGGAGCACAGGCTCTGGACGCGCAGGCTCAGAGGCCATGGCTCACGGGCCCAGCCGCTCCGCGGCATGTGGGATCTTCCCGTACCAGGGCACGAACCCGTGTCCCCTGCATCGGCAGGCGGACTCTCAACCCCTGCGCCACCAGGGAAGCCCCCATCAAGTTGATCTTTAATAATTTACTTAACTCTTTTCCCTATGAAAGACATCCTCTTAATAAATATCCCCAGGTGGCAATACATACTTAATGCAAAATTATCTTCTTTTAAACAAGTTGCCTGATTGTTATTGGTTCCAGTTCTTATTGATTTGAATGAGTTAAGATAGACTTTCTCGCTTCTCTTAAGGAAGTTCATTTGCAGACAGTATGTTTGCATTTTAATGAGGTAAAATCGAAGCAAGCTTAGACAATTCTGTCATTTTAAGACCAAGATTAGTGATGAGGGAGCTAAGCAAGACATTCATAGTAATCTAGTCTCTCAACTTCTCCCCATCTGGGATTATATTTATTCAAAAAAGGCTAAAATCAGGAACACTATTATCACAGAATCAGGAAGAATAACATTTTGAAGCTAGTGAGCTTTGATCTGTACTCAGCATTGGAAACCAAGGAAATCTAGCAGTGCTTTGCTTAAAAATAGAAGAAAAGAGTAAAGAGCTCTTTTTCTCATCTGCCCATGTTTTGTTATATGATTTAAAATAATGCTGCTACAGATGCTGCTATTTTTATGGTCCTGTGGACATGATTGTTTTAGAGAACAATTTTATTAGAGAGCTTACTATGTGACCTGTAAGAAAGAACCTGATTTTTAGCAATCATCTAAGTATTTGCACCCTGTGAGAGAGCTGACCCCCATCTTCAGAGGTGACCTGCACATTTATTATTAGCTTTGATTTAGTTGCTATTCCTGATCATGGTCACCATGGGGCTGCTTGGTTGACATGGTAGCTATGTCTAAGGGCCCAGGGGAACAAGTGTGTCCATCACGGGAGCCAGAATTTTTTGCCTACTTAGGATCACTCACTGAATAATTGTGTGCACACAACACTTGCAGAAGCAGGTCTGCTTGTATTAGCAGCTGCATAGCACCTATTTTAAGTATTTTGGACATACCTTTATTATATGACCATAAGCCCATTGTAAAACTATATTTTGCATTTTACTGTTAATACAAATTATAAATTCTCCTCTGTTCTGTTTGGGCTTGGATTTCTAATACTGGAAAATACTTTAAAGCTTATCCCAAACTCCTCATTTTTAAAGATAAGGAAGCAGAATCCAAAGAGATTAAAGGATTCACCCAAGGTCACTCAGCTAGTTAGCATTTAGAGTTTTTTTTTAAAAAAAACAAATCAACATTATTTTTCTTTATTTATAAGTCAGCTTTGTGTTGAACAAAGACCGGGTTCATAATGACAGATTTCAATGAGCTATCCAGCCACATGTCCTCAAAATAGAGCAAAGATATCTACTATAAGTTGAATTGTATCCCTCAAGAGTTCATGTGTTGAATTCCTAACCCTCACTGCCTCTAAATGTGGCCTTCTTTGGAAGTGGGGTCATTGCAGGTGTAATTAGTTAAGATGAGGTCACACTGGAGTAGGGTGGGCCCCTAGTCCAATATGACTGGTGTCCTTATCAAAAAGGGAAATTAGAATACAGATGCACACAAGGAGAATGCTGTATGAAGATGAAGGCAGAGATCAGGTGATAACTTCTATAAACCAAAGAACAGCAAGGATCTCCAGAAAACCACCAGAAGGTAAGTAAATGGGACAGACCCTTCCCTCACAGCCCTCAGAAGGAACCAAGCCTGCCTCTGTGTGTCCTCTCTTGATCTTGGACTTCCAGCCTCCAGAACTATGAGACAATACAGTTCTGCCGTTTAAGCCACCCACTTTGTTGTACTTTATATGCAGCCCAGCAAAGTAATACAAATACCCATGACTGCTGGTTATCTAATGAGTTTGGGAGTCCAAAAATAATGTAATTGTGCCTTTAGAAATGTATAAGAACCCTTACTAAGCCCACAAATACATAATATTAATATGAAACCAATTTGTGGCTGTGGACCTGAGTGTTACAAATTGCCAAACAAAAAATTACAGATTTCCTAAAATCCAACTATTAAAGCCTGGGGGGCTTCTGAGACCTCAAATGGTCTAACCTGATCCAACCATGGTGTATTATAGACAAGTCATGCCAGCCCATCTAATGCTATTAGATGAAGCTAGGGACTGAATTTAAGCTCCTGGTTAATTCTTTGTATATTGATAGGTTTTTCATGTTCTTACTTGACTTCTATGTAGTACAGTGCATGATACTGATTTTGAATTTTTGTTCCTTTTCTTTCTTGAGAGTTATTCCTTTCTTTAATGGGAAAAGTCATATTCCTGTTCTATTTTATTTATTTGTTTGTTTGTTTGTTTATTCATTCATTCATTCATTCATTCATCTATCTGGCCGCACTGTGTGGCATGTGGGATCTTAGTTCCCTGACCAGGGATCGAACCCATGGCCCCTACAGTGCAAACGTGGAGTCCTCATGACTGGACTGCCAGGGAAGTCCCCCTGTTTAATTTTAAATCCTTCTCTCCTAAGTTGTCTTTTCCTTTGGTTGTCCCCAGCCTGTCACTGCATCACCCTGTGCAGTGACATTACAGAGGGAGACGAGAGGTAGACAGCAAGGAGGACATTCATCTCCCTGTGGTCCACTCACATCTGGATGGAGGAAGGCATGGTTTAAAGGAGCCGACCTAACCACTCTTCCCTTCCCAACCACTACAAGGAGGTGACCCACAGGGGAGACTGATGCTTGGCTTACATGACAAAATCTCTCCTGAGGACTCAACATGAAAGTATAAAGTCTCAGCACAAAATCAAGTACAGTATAACCTTTCAAAGCCTTTGTCCTATTAAAGACTATTTACTTGAGCTGGCAGGTATATAAAATTATGGCCTGGAGATGAAAACACGGAGGGCAGCAAATGAAAGAATTAGAGCACTGTTAAAATTAGATTTGTCATCCAAGCGGGGAAGCCATTGCCTGTTTGGGCTGTTGAGGGCACCTTCAGAGGTCTCCGGCCAAGGACGCCAACCTGGCTGGAAAAGAGGGAATGTTTCCTGCATTTCAGCAAGGACCCTTCCTGCACCCACTGACACCTCCTGCTCTGGCAATAGTTCAGGAAGGGGTGGATTCACTGTGAGCACTGCATCTAAAGTCCCCATGCCCATTTCCTCACCTTGGGCTTTTTTTTTTTTTTTTCCTTTTTGGGCTCCAAAAATGATTCTGGTTATCAGAATTTGGTCTCAGGTTTTGGCTCTTAGAATGTCTTTGCTTTTCAATAAGCAAGGAAATTACCAAGAACTACAGAAAGGCAAGCCAGAACCATGGCATTTAGCAAACAACCATATTACTCTGCCTCGAATGGCCTTTGGAGGGGCAAAAATAATTGAATCAGGGCTTTGAATACTGAGCCACTTTGCATGACTCATTAAACTGCCATTTTCAACACGTTTCCCTCATGCTGTAAGAATGATAGAATCCTATAACAATCTATACATTTAAGTTCTTTTATATGTGAAAAGCCTCATGGTACAAGTGCCTTCAGACGTGAGCACAAACGTCAATTGAAATACAAGACAGTCATAATAGAGCTAAATTTGGTAAGCCACTCAAGCATGACCCAGGCAGCCCAGCCTCTTAAATGAGGATGCACAATTAATTGCTACTCTTTTATTTATTATCTTTAATCCCTCATTGGATACAGTTGACTTGCTACTTCCTGGGATGAGGCCACAGCATAGGCAGGAATGAATAATTTTTAAATTATGAAGCAATTTCTTTGTTACAAACCTGGGCTCAGACAATGTAAATTCTAATCATTTCTTTTTCCCAGTACAGTGCCCTCTGAACTTGGGAAGGGCATTCATTTTTCCTTCCTTCTACCTGTGGTGGGCAGAAAGTCAGACATGTCTAGTTCTTGGAGGTCACTGGTGTTTTTCTTGCTATTACTAAGGAGTTGGCATAATACCCTCGGACTCCTTCCTGACACCGTAAAGGCTCATTAAAGACCTGTATTGTATTTAAAATAGTAAAAGTCTCCCCAGGGTGAATCAGCCCTTTCTATAGCTCCGTTCTATACTGCCTCCAACTTGGTTTTTCCATTTTTGCTTATTTGATCAAGGTCTCAGAGATAAGGATTTTTCACTTTGAACTGTCTGTAGTTTTGAGCTGAGCCAGCCTCATGAATCAACAGGATTTGATTTCAGGGGCATCAGGAAACTATTTCCTTTCTGCTTATTCAATAGCTTCCTCCATTGTCTTTTTATTTATTTATTTATGGCTGCGTTGGGTCTTCGTTGCTGTGTGCAGGCTTTCTCTAGTTGCGGCGAGCGGGGGCTACTCTTCATTGCGGTGCGCGGGCTTCTCATTGCGGTGGCTTCTCTCGTTGCAGAGCACGGGCTCTAGGTGCACTGGCTTCAGTAGCTGTGATGTGCAGGCTCAGTAGTTGTGGCACGTGGGCTCTAGAGTGCAGGCTCAGTAGTTGTGGTGCACGGGCTTAGTTGCTCCGCGGCATGTGCAATCTTCCCGGACGAGGGCTCGAACCCGTGTCCCCTGCATTGGCAGGCGGATTTGTAACCACTGCGCCACCAGGGAAGTCCCTCCTCCATTGTGGAGATGTGGCCTAAGATCCCACTATTAGGGATTTCATTCCTTTTCTTTGTTCCCTGGTAAAACATATTCTCGTGGGAAGCATAACACTTTAAGCATTAATGGTCTTTTAGAGTTAAGCTGTGCCTGAATAAGTTCATAGAATCCTATTTTGAAAGGAAGCCATGTAAGGGAGAGAAGAGTGAAGTGAGAAGACTGAGGGGAGCACTGGTGGAGGAGGGCCACACACACTGGACAGACCCAGAGAGCAGACAACCCTTAGCCCTCTAATTGGATTAGTTTACTAATATAATATATATATATATATATTTCAAACCATACTAATATACTATATATATATATATATCTCCAATATGCTTTTTATTTTTAAAAAACCTACTCCTGATCATAAATCATTAATATGAAAACATAAAAATACTCATAATCTTACAGTCCTGACATATCTAATCTTTTGCTGCACTTTTATGCAATTGATATCATACTTTATATAAAGTTGTTCTTTATTCTGTCTTTCTCAATTAACATTATGTTATGTGAATTTTTCATGGTGATTTTTCATGGTTACATAGTATTCCCTTATTTATTTAACCATTTCCCCATCAATCTTTGCTGTTACAAATGATAATAACCAGCATTTACAAAACTTTCTAGGTCCTTTTCTAAATGGCTTATGTTGGTTAATTCACTTCCTCTTCACAAGAGCCCACTTAGGTGGTACAGGTATTACTTGTACGTAAAAGATGACAGAACAGGGCTTCCCTGGTGGCGCAGTGGTTGAGAGTCCGCCTGCCGATGCAGGGGACACGGGTTTGTGCCCTGGTCTGGGAAGATCCCACATGCCGCAGAGCGGCTGGGCCCGTGAGCCATGGCCGCTGAGCCTGCGCATCCGGAGCCTGTGCTCCGCAACGGAAGAGGCCACAACAGTGAGAGGCCCGCGTACTGCAAAAAAAAAAAAAAAAAAAAAAAAATGATGACAGCAGTGAGAGGCCCGCGTACCTCAAAAAAAAAAAAAAAAAAAAAAAAAAAAGCTGACAGAACAGGCACTGAGAGTAGTAAGAGTAAATCCAGGATTCAAAGCCCACTGTTTTGCCTCCAGGGTCTGAGCTCTTAGTATTTCTGTACAAATCCGATCATTTTATTAGGCTAGGTTGCCTAGGAGTAGCAGCTCTGGGTCAAAGGTTCAAGAGCCTTAAAAAGGCTAGGTTGCTGAATTGCTTTCTGTAAAAATTACACTTTATGGCAACGAATTTCTATTTCCTTTCCTTCCTGGACGTTTAAAAACAAAACCCGAGACACCTGTGTTGCTGTAGCTGAATGGCTCTATTTTCACTTTGCCTCCCATCCCTGAGCTGCCAGCAGGAGGAGGGACCTGAGAAAGAAAGGTTAGTCTGCATGGGAGCCCTGAAGTCCTTGAATTATAGTGGCTCTGGGGATTTCTGAAAGCACATTTAGATCAGGTGCATCCTGGGTCTGGCCTCCCTGTTCCCTGAGTTGCCTTGGATATGAGGCGAATTATCAGTGTCACTCCTTGTGGGCTGCATTTTTTACCACGGGTCGGGGAGTCAATGACAGGATTCCTCCCCAGCCCTCTATCTTCAGAGAACAGTGTGTGCACTGGGATGCTGGCATTGGGGAGGCGCCCCTGGAGGGGCAGCCTGGGCTAGGAAGCCCAGAGATTCTTTCGGTTAGTTGTTTGTGTGTTTGTTTTTGATAGAAAAGGCTTTTAAATATTTTGTATGACATTGGTTAATTGAATTATGGAATATCCATTCAGTGGAGTAGTATGAATGAGGTAGATCAGTATTTACTGATGTGGAAAGATGCCCAAAGCATTCTGCTAAGTAGAAAAAGGAAAAAAAAAAAAAAAAAAAAAAGAACATATTACAGAACTGCACCCATCATACAATCCCGTTTCAGAATATGTATAGAAAGAAAAAGAGATTTCCTCTAGAAACTGGAATGGGATGGGAAGGTTTCAGGGCCTTCCATTTTCCATCATTTGCATGTTTACCTTCAGTGAACATCTATTACTTTTAAAGTTAACATAAAGCCAACAGAGATTTTATAGTAAAATAGACTGCTTAGAGTATAAAATTTAAGAATATACAAAAACATAAACCTGTTTTTACAAATAGGAAAAATATATAGAGAAAAACATAGGATCTAAGGGAATCAAGTACAATTAGTACAAAAGTACTAATTGAACTGGTATTCGGGGAATGGAAATACATTTTTCCCCTTCTGTTTTCTAAATGTTTGCTAACATAATTGTATAACTACAGCATACAATTTACATACTTTAAAAGTAGATGTAGTGAAAGAAAGCATGAAATCGTATTAAAAGTAAACCAAAAAGACAACTCTGAAAGGAAAGGAGAAAATATGAGCAATAAGAGTGAAACCTAGGATCCAGATACCTGGGTACTCCCCTAGGCTTACTGTGTGATCTTGGGCAAGTCGCTTGGCCTCTCTGGGCTTCAGATTCTTTATCCAGCCTGGAGGTTCTCAACCCTGACTGTATATCAGAATCGCCTGGGGAGCATTTCGAACACTGTGTGTCCAGGCCTCTCTAGGATGGGTGGTTCTGGTGAGCAGACAAGGTGAGAAAACTGCGAAAGCCTAAAGCTCAGGGAGGGTCCGTTCACTCTTACTGGGAAGTCTCTCCATCCAGGCCCAGAAGTGACTAGTGGTCATTTAAGTAAGTAAATAAGTAGATCTTTACGTAGCTCTTAGAGAAGAAAAGTTTAAATACACCGTTTGGCTGGATCACCTCTTGGTTTTGAAAAGTGGGTGCTCTTTGCTCATAATAACCACTTTCCTTTGTGATTTTTGCTCGGCATTTGGGTGTAAAAAGTATGCATTTTTAAAGCTGTCCAAATGCCTATTTATGCAGCAGACCATAACTCCTCTCTGGATAGGCTGCTATGCTTTATCAAGTAAATGATACACATTTAAAAAACTGTCTGAAGGGGCATTTACCTGAGAGACTGTTATTGTGATTGGGTTTTTTTTTTTCCCCTGAGCCCTTATGGTTCATTGGATAAATAATATCTTTTAACCAATTTTTAAATAGACGTGTCTAGCAAGATGCCATTTTATCAATCTTATCCACTCTTATACTCTTCAAAGAGGGCTCTTTTAGGTTGTTCTTATTTTATTTTATTTTATTTTATTTTATTTTTGTGGTACGCGGGCCTCTCACTGTTGTGGCCTCTCCCGTTGCGGAGCACAGGCTCTGGACGCGCAGGCTCAGCAGCCATGGCTCATGGGCCTAGCCGCTCCGCAGCATGTGGGATCCTCCCTGACCGGGGCACGAACCCGTGTCCCCTGCATCGGCAGGCAGACTCCCAACCACTGCGCCACCAGGGAAGCCCGGTTGTTCTTATTTTAAATTTCACATTAAGATACTTTACCAAAAAAGATCAAATATTAAATAACTGAGTGTGGGACTTCTCTGGTGGCGTAGTGGTTAAAAATCCACCTGCCAATGCAGGGGACACAGGTTCGAGCCCTGGTTGGGGAAGATCCCACATGCCACAGAACAAGTAAGCCGGTGTGCCACAACTACTGAACCTGCGCTCTAGAGCCCACGAGCCACAACTACTGAGCTTGCATTCCACAACTACTGAAGCCAGCGCACCTAGAGCCCGTGCTCTGCAACAAGAGAAGCCACTACAATGAGAAGCCCGCGTACTGCAAAGAAGAGTTGCCTCCGCTCGCCGCAACTAGAGAAAGCCTGAAGCAACAGAGAAGCAACGGAGACCCAACGCAGCCCAATATAAATAAATTAATTAATTAAAAAAAAACTGAGTATGAAGCAGACATATGGCATCTGGCTTTTTTTTCCTGTGGCAGATAAAAAGACTTTCTTATATAATATACTTTTTCTTCTCTGGGACTACTTCAGTGCTAATTTCAAGATATTTTTGCCTTTGAGGCAATAGACCCTAACCTCATTCCTCAGTGAACATTCCTGGTTTGATTATTTTTGGAGAAGGTGGGAGATGCAGAACATTGTAGAACAAGGAGGAATTATTTAGATATGATTGCAAAACAGAAGAACATCTGGTAAGACAGGGTTTGTGTCAGCATGAGTCATGTGACTTCTATAAGAAATAGAGCCAAGGAGAGAGAATTGATATGGAGATCCCAGCTGAGGAGAGAGGAGGATTTGCAGAAAATGACAAGAATGTTTAGAGCATTGGTAGGTAAGACCAAGGACCTTATATGGATTGGGGTTCTTAGTTGCAGACAACAGAGTCCACTTAAGCTAGATTATGCAGAAAGGAGTTTACCAAAGGGTGTTAATTGATTCACAGAATCTCCTGGAATGCCACACAGGCTTGGAAGTTATACTTAGGACCAATACAGCCAGGAGAAATGAGGAATCAGCTTTTAAAAGAGTGCTTCTCAAAGTGTGTTCCCAGACCAGTAGCATCGGCATCACCTGGGCATTTGGTAGAAATGCAAATTCTCAGACCTCCTCCCAGACCCACTGAAGAAACTCTGGGAATGAGGCCCAGCAATCCGTGTTTTAACAAGTTTTCCAGGTGATTCTGATGTACAGTGAAGTTTGAAAACCACTGACTTACTATGTTTCGAACAGAAGTACCATGGCTGCTGCTTCCCATTCTTTGGCACTTGTGAAATTAGGAACTGGATGCCTGAAACTGCTGCAGCAGCCCCAGAAGAACCAGATGCATCTGCTAGTGTGTTTACCAGAAGAACTCATCCCCTTGCACATGGCTGCTGCCTCACATTGCTCACTGCCAACTCAGGAACCCCTGTAAGAGGTCCTCTAGGTAGAACCACATTACATTCTAGCACCCTAGCTGCAAAGGACACCAAGAAATGTAATTCAGCTTTCCAGACTATCTATAGCACGGGAGTAAGCTAGAGGTGACTGGAATGGATGCTGGGAGAGCCAACCTTTGTATCTGCCATCAACTTGATGTCCCTTTATGGATACCCGAAGACTCTACACATTAGCCAGCCTTTTACAGCAGAGGGGGTAGAAAATGAGAACTGTTGAGGCTGATCACCCAGTCCTACCCTAACACAGGATAGACAACACCCCACAGGAACCCCAGTTCTGGGAACTCCACCCAAGCCATTGCCTGGAATCCAGACTTTTCCCGGGTTCAGGGAGCCTTAACTCGGGGACAGTCTGGGCTCACTGTAACTTACAGAAGAATGACAGAAGTGGCCTTTGGTTTAAAGAGAATATTTTCCTTCCTAGCTCCCATTATTTAATTGTAATTTGAAATAGAAGTTGTTCCTAAAGGAAACAACTCCACTGACTTGAAGGAGTGCTTTGCCTCCCAATGCTAAATAGTTAACAAAATTAGATCCAACTATTTGCACACATTTGTTTACAATCAAAGAAAGATCTTTTTTTTTTTTTTTTTTTTTTGCGATACACAGGCCTCTCACTGTTTTGGCCTCTCCCGTTGCGGAGCACAGGCTCCGGATGCGTGGGCCCAGCAGCTGTGGCTCACGGGCCCAGCTGCTCCACGGCACGTGGGATCTTCCCGGACCGGGGCATGAACCCATGTCCCCTGCATCGGCAGGCGAACTCTCAACCACTGTGCCACCAGGGAAGCCCATCAAAGAAAGATCTTTGGGTATCCCTGGTGGCGCAGTGGTTGGGAGTCCGCCTGTCAATGCAAAGGACGCGGGTTCGTGCCCCGGTCCAGGAAGATCCCACATGCTGAGGAGCGGCTAGGCCCGTGAGCTATGGCCACTGAGCCTGTGCGTCCGGAGCCTGTGCTCCGCAACGGGAGAGGCCACAGCAGTGAGAGGCCCGCGTACCGCAAAAAAAAAAAAAAAAAAAAAAAAAAAAAAAAAAAAAAGATCTTTGTAAATAACTTGTTATATTGAATTTACACTTGTCCTATTAAATGACACTGCTACAACAGCACTGATTGAAAGGCATATCAGGGCACTGAATACCAACAGCAGAAGTTTGCTTTCTTGGCAGGATCTGCCAGACCCCAGGGTCTAGGTTGGCTGGGAGGATGGATGAACTCAGTTTCCTGTTTCTTCAGCCTGCCTCAACCTGAAAAAGACTTGCCTTCTCGTGATTCCACTCTCAGTTCAAACACCATCTCCTTAAATAGGCTCTCCTTGAGTGCCCCAAACTCATGACGCCCACCTAGAAGCCACTGCCCATCACATCACCCTGCCTTACTATCTTCTCAGTACTTCTCACTCTCTGAAATGAGCTCATCAATTTGTTTGATGCCTGTCTCCCCGCTGGAATGAGGAGAGTGACTTGTCCACCTTGTCACTATGACATCTACATGCCTTCCCTACCTAGTGTCTAGTAGGCCCTCAATAAATATGGTGGAACAAATGACTAAGTAGTTTGGGTGGCCCCAGGGCCGCAGTGCCGAGGACACTAGGGTGCGGTGGGAAGCTATGGCTTACCTGGCAGTGAGAGGTGACGTTGGTAAATGTGGGTCCTCTACAGTGTCTGGTTGTTTAGCCTCTCCAGAGATAGCCCGAGCAAACGCACCAGGCACAGCTGGGAGGGAGGCAACCCATGGAAGATGCACTTCAGATGCTCAGTTAGAGAGGATGTCATTTGGGCCAACAGCATTGTTGCTTCCTCTAGTTGGCCCCAGAACGGGGAGACTGGCTGTAAGAGCCACAGTCAAGGAGAAGGTCCATCTACTGCCTTCCGGACATGGTGCCCAGCTCAGAGCCCTAAGGTATCTAACTCTGGGACTTGGTTTAAATTAGCTGTGTGTGGCCAATTTAAAGAGATTTGACTGTCTTTCATAAGTAGCTTTTGTTTTCTCATTGCTAGATGGTTGTTTGAATTATCTTGGTTAATTCACTTTTCAAATATTTTTATTATTTAAAAAAATACAGGGCTTCCCTGGTGGCGCAGTGGTTGAGAGTCTGCCTGCCGATGCAGGGGACACGGGTTCGTGCGCCGGTCTGGGAAGATCCCACATGCCGCGGAGCGGCTGGGCCCGTGAGCCATGGCCGCTGAGCCTGTGTGTCTGGAGCCTGTGCTCTGCAACGGGAGAGGCCACAACAGTGAGAGGCCTGCATACCGCAAAAAAAAAAAAAAAATATGGACATTGATATAGTATTTCTACCTGTATCATAGTTTTACATTTCCAAGAACCACAAAAAGCAAAATAAACAGACAAAAGCAAACCCTGTCCAGACGTAAAGGCTCTGATACATCTCTTCTACCCCCGAGAGCAGCAGAGTGTCCTGGTTAAAGAAACAGGGGCAGAGGTGGTCTGGTGCATCTGTGGGGTTCTGCCTGCAGTTCACTTACCCTCTCAGCTTCTTTAGTGTCCTTGTCAGTCAAATGAAGATGGTGGGAGTGTGGCCTCTTGGGATTTTTGCAGCAATGTAAGGAGCATGTAAAAGTATTTAAGGCCTGGCCCAGAGTAAGTGCTCAACTATTATTGCTACCTAGTCACAGACCAGAAGCTAAGGTAAAGGTATGCTTGAGAGAGGGGACTCACCAGCCACACTGGAACACAGCCACACTGGAACATGCCCCCAACTCCCAGACAGAAAAACTTCCATTCCTGTGTTTTGTCACTGACCTGGGTTGACTAATAGCCACCCCCCCACACACAAATTTATGTTCACCCAAAACCTCGGAATGGGACCTTATTTGGAAAGAGGGTCTTTGTGGATGTAATTAATTAAGTGAGGTTAGGGTTAGGGAGCGCCCTAATTCAGTGACTGGTGTCCTTCTAAGAAGAGGGAAATGTGGACGCTAACACACAGAGAGAATACCTTGTGATGACACAGATGCAGAGGGAAGATGTCCACGTGAAGACAGAGGCAAAGATTGGAGTGACATGTCTACAGGCCAAGGAAATCCAGGGATTGCTGGCAACCACCAGAAGCCAGAAGAGATGGGGAAGGATCCTCCCCTAGAGCCTTCAGAGAGAGCATGGCCTCACCAACACCTTGATTTTGGACTTGCAGCCTCCAGAAGAGTGAGAGAATAACTTTCTTTTGTTTTAAGGCATCCAGTTAGTGGTCATTTGTTAAGGCCCTAGCAAAATAATAAAGGCACTTTGCAGAGACCACACCATATTGGGTGGGCCTTATTCCCTGCCTTCAGGGAAATCCTCCTGCTTCCTTGGAATTTTAACATAAGTGAGATTAGGAGAACAAGACTTTAGAGTTTTGAAAAATTGTCTGTAGCTGATGCCTTATCAGGTTACTAGGCATGAGAGAGGATTAAGGACAATATAAAATGCATTGGGGGACTTCCCTGGTGGCGCAGTGGTTAAGAATCCGCCTGCCAATGCAGGGTACACGGGTTCGATCCCTGGTCCAGGAAGCTCCCACATGCCGCGGAGCAACTAAGCCCGTGTGCCACAACTACTGAGCCTGCGCTCTAGAGCCCGCGAGCCACAACTACTGCAGCCCGCGTGCCTAGAGTCTGTGCTCTGCAACAGAGAGAAGTCACCACAGTGAGAAGCCCGCGTACCGCAGCGAAGAGTGGCCCCCGCTCGCCACAACTAGAGAAAGCCCACGCACAGCAACGAAGACCCAATGCAGCCAACAAATAAATAAATAAATTAATTAATTAAAAACAAACAAAAAAAGAAAATGCATTGGGACTTCCCCTGGCGGTCCAGTGGTTAAGACTCTGCACTTCCACCTCAGGGGGTGTCGGTTTGATCCCTGGTTGGGGAACTAAGATCCCACATGCCACGTGGCAAAGATATATAAATAAATTAAAAAAGAAATAAAAAAGAAAATGCGTCAATCACTCTTGGACTCAGAAATCTCTTTCAGCAGCTGCGGCAGCCCGAGCAGCTGCTTTCCCTGTGACTCACAGGCGTCAGGGTAGCACTGTGCCATGAGGCTCCTCCACCGCACAGAGTGCTCATAAACAGGAAGCCCACGAAAAGCCAGCACCCTGCAGTGTGGAGCCGAGGGGACCAGCCACCTCTGTCGTCCCACGTTAGGCCCTGTGCCCTGGCCTGTAGGGTACATGCACGGGCCACAGAGCCAGCACCCCTACCATGGCAGCCTGGCTGGTCATCAGCATCTCGAGGTGTCTGCGCATTCATTTATTTGCTGACACAGCTAATGAGTACTGCTCAGTGGTGGCATCACATTTGGAATAGGATCAGCTTCTGAAAGTACGCTGGAGTGGCTGAGTGAGAGGCAGGTGTTGCGGGGATAGAGAGGTTCAGAGATGAGAAGGAGACAGACTCGACCACAGAGTGTGACTGGAGAAACTCAAAGATGAAAAGCCAAGCACTTCCTGTTTTTCAAGACTCACATCAGGCTTACCCTCTGAGCTGATACATTTTCCTGGAAAGGAAGAAGTGCACCTATCCAGGAGGCCAGCTGCCTCGTTCTGGGCTCTGCTAAGGTCTCTGGCTCTTGGATTACAAAGACCTTTTCTCTTTGAACTCCATGGCGCCTTGAAAACCAGGGCGCCTGCCCAAAGGAAGAAGCAGGGTGGCCTTGAAGAGAGTGTTATCGCCTTTCTGGGTCAAGGTGGTGGCCTGACAGATTCCTTTGGGATCCTTGGTGACTGTGGAGCTGTCACCACCATCTTAAGTTATCATAATTCCCTCTTCCTCCCTCCTTCCCCACCCAACTAGAATGGCTTCAAAATGATTTCCTATAAAATCCTATAAAATGTTTTTGTCACAGGTTTGGATCGACATAATCTATTAAATCTGAGTGCTGGCCAATGGATTTTTCTAATGGAATTTTTTGTCTAGGAAAGGCTGTCAGGTCTGGGATTCCTTGCTAGATTGGAGTTAGCGAGTTAGTGGCACCAGACATGCGTTATGGAAAACATAAAGTCTTAGCCTTAATGTCATGCCCAAGAACGCACTTAGCTGTTGCTGTGATTGCTCTATAATCTGCATGCTAGTTTCTGGAGAGTCAGCGATGGGCTGGAGTCAGCAATACTGAGGAGACAAATGAACCAAAACATCTCAGACCACCAGCCTTCAGTCTGTCACCAACCATGGAGGCCACAGTGGCTCTCTTCCTGTTTGGTGCCAACTCTGGCCCCCGTTCTCTTAATATCCTCCCCTGTCTGCTCCAAGCCTTTATTACACGAATAATCTCTTTCTGTTTACCTCTTCTTTTTTGAGCATTTAATCGAAAACTATATTTTTAGTTTCTAAAATGCTGATCCAGGAGTTCCCTGGCGTCCAGTGGTTAGGCTTCAGCACTTTCACTGCCGTGGGCCTGCATTCAGTCCCTGGTCAGGGATCTAACATCCCACAGCCATGCAGTGTGGCCAAAAAAAATAAAATAAAAATAAAAAATAAGATGCTGATCCACAGACCACTTTCTTGGTACACATGTGTGCCAATGAAAACAAAAGGCAAAGAACTGAATTAGTCTCTCTCAGTCTCTTCCAGCTAGAGCGTGGGCAGGAAGTGCCACCTTACTGTGTACCCAGAGTAGGAGAGAATGAGAATACTTGGTGAACATCACTAAAGACTGCAACAGTCTACCCACCTGGTAACCCCGCATTCAGTTCACCCTCCTCCTGTACATAAAACATACTCATCCCTCTCTCAAGTCCCCTTAGAGACCTGAAATCCCATCCATTTTCAGTATCAAGCTCAAAGTTCAGGATCTCATGACAGTTTCTACTTTAATGAATGAGGTGCAATCTCATCAATCTGGAGTATGACTCCTCTTGATCTGGAAACCAGTGAACTAGAAAATGAGCTATTCGTGTCTCTTCCCCCTCCCCCAATATGCAATGGCTAAACACTCCTGCTGGGAAAGAGAGAAATAGGAGATACACAGCAGTGATGGGTCCATAGCAATTCTGAAACAGACCAAAAGTGGGCAGACTCTCTGAGAGGCCTCCACTCCTCCACTCCCGCAGGGAGGGTATGTTTCTTGAATCCGCCCTGATTCCGCTCCCTGGAGGTATTTAGTTCCCTTGTCTGTGTTCTCTATGGCCATTGGATCTACTTTGCTTTTTCATCACTTTCCTTAGTATTATCTGAATAGGATAATTTAGAATTAAGTAAATGTAGGATTTACTTAGTAAATTTAGGATTTACTTAGTAAATGACCTCCTCGGGGATGAACAGCTTTCTCGGCCTGCTTGCTGCCCAAAGGTGGCTGAGGAAACCAAAGATCATTTAAAATCTCAAGAAGTCACAGGCCTTTTTAGGCCAGGCTAGTGGTTCTTCTAAAACCATGGTCAACTTTTTATCTATTTGAGTCTACTCAGCTACTCGTGCCAGGAGCCATGTCCATGGTTTTTTTCTAGACATACTTCTTGATTTTCATTTGTTCTTGGGTTTCTTGCCCCCATGTCTCTGACCTCATGTATCTGTGGGTACCTTGAGTTTATTAGGTTTGGGTGGGAAGCCTCACCCTTAGTCTCTTTCCTTAGCCCTGGAAACCAGCAGTGTTCCAGAAAGTAGTTCCTCCATTATCTGGGTCCAGAGGGAGGACGATAGTAACATGGAGTAGAGCCCTTAGCTAACCCTTGATGAAAATGTAGTGGAGTGAGAAATAAATTTTTGTGGTTTAAGTCACTTAATTTTTTTTTTTTTTTTTTTTTTTTGCGGTACGTGGGCCTCTCCCGTTGTGGAGCACAGGCTCCGGATGCGCAGGCTCAGCGGCCATGGCTCACGGGCCCAGCCGCTCCACGGCATGTGGGATCCTCCCGGACCGGGTCACAAACCCGTGTCCCCTGCATCGGCAGGCGGACTCTCAACCACTGCGCCACCAGGGAAGCCCAAAGTCACTTAATCTTTTTAATTAAAAAATTTTTTTAATTGTGGTAAAATATATACACATAAAATTTACCATCTTAACCATTTTTAAGTGTATAGTTCAGTAGTGTTAAGTGTACTCACATTTGTGCAACCAACCTCCAGAACTCTTTTCATCTTGTAAAACGGAAACTCTATACCCATGAAAAGATAACACCTCAGCCTCCCCTTCCCCCTGCCCTTGACAACCACCATTTAACTTTATGCACCTATATATGTGACTACGCTAAGTACCTCATAAAAGTAGTATCACACAAAATTTGTGTGAATCCTCCAGGTTCATCCATGTCATAGCACATGATAGCATTTTCTTCCTTTTTAAGTCTGAATAATATTCCACTGTATCTATATGCCACATTTTGTTTATCCATTTATCCACGGATGGACATTTGGGTTGCTTCTTCCTTTGGCAATTGTGAGTCATGCTGCTATGAACACGAGTATACAACTAGCTCTGTGAGTATACACCCAGAAGAAGCCTCTGAAATTTTTATGTTGTTTATTGGTACAGCATAACTGATTCTATCCTGACAGATACTGCTATTAACTAGCTAAGTGTACAGGATCTGGAGAAACTCATTCTACCTTGATACCCATGGACAGTTGAAGATGGACTGTACTCATACTGCTATTTTAAAAAAAAATGGTGAGTTAAATATTCTTCCAGAGTCACCTGAACCAACCCTCACCTTTGGGGCACCTGCCTCAGTCCTCAGGATGAGGTTTGAAGCCCTGCAAACATGCACCCTTCCGTTAACCAGACACGCCTGTCTCAGAAAAGTTTTCTTCCTTCAACTCTAATTTATCCTTTGTGCTCTGCTTCCAGCCAAATGGTTATTGACATTTATGTGTATATCTCTAGTGCCTGACTATATCGTTGAAATAGAACTATAATTTCTGCCCTAGTATCAAGGATTTTCCTGGGCACTAGGGATGTAAATCTTCCATGAGGGTTGTTCGAGGCCCAAGGGACATAAATATTATATAGGACGCACACTGTCTTGATATCTCCCATTTGCCCAGCCAGATCCACTCTTCACCGTGTCTACCCTGATCTCTGCCCAGAAGGGCGATTCTGTGGATCACATCCATGGGCTCCTTGTCCTCTGGCATTGGTTCAGCCAATAGGGAGCCCTGGCAGAGACTGGAGAATGGGAGGGGAGTGAGGTAGGGGTATTGATACCCTGCCCATGAGCATGTCAGGCTGTCCATGTCTCTCAAATGAAAGAGGCCCTGGCACATGACTCCTCTGGCTTTACTAGCTCTGGGTGCTAGAGCATCCCCTGTGGTTTCCCAATACCCAGGCTCTAACTTGGTAAATTGTCCCTTATTGACTCTTTCTGGAGTTTACCAGTTTGGGTGTGGCATCTGTTTCCTGTTGAGACCCTGAGTGATCTACAGCTCTGCCCAATCAGGACAGTGGAAAAGACAGACAAGAAAACAATATGTATACTATATTGTGACAAGAGCTATAACACAAGAAGCTGTGGGAGTTATCCTCGGTGGGTAACAGAAAACTTTTAAAGAAAACTGTTTTGCAAGGACCTTCTGTATCCAGAGCAAGGTACCCAATCTAGGTATTTTAGAATTCAGTTGTTGAAAGAACTCTTTCTCAGTGTCTACCATGTTCAAAGCAGTATGTAAACCTAGAACATATTCAGATTTTAAGACACTTACAATTTGATAAAGGAAAATAAAACAAGATAATAGAAATGAAAATATTATACATGCACTACTGTTTTGCATAAAGGATGCATTCCTCGATATAGGAGTGCTGTTTTAATCAGCCTATGAGTGGTCCACATGGCCTCATCCCTAAGGAGATGCAGACTCAGCCATGCACACTGGTGGGGCTTTGTCCACAAACAATTGATAAGCTCCCAGTCACGACTGTTGTCATCTGCCACTCCTCTAGTTGCTGGTTAGTGTTTCTGGACTGCAGCAAAATTTACAGTGTTCTTAACAATGTCAAAGCCATTCCACTAATCTGTAATTGCCTGTTGATCTTTTTTCCTCTGCTCTCTCAACCATTCCCATATAGTTACCTAGAGTCACTGTCAAATTTGCGCTTTAACATCTTCTTCTTCTGCTTCTCTCTCTGGCGGGTCCAGTGCTATGCTTGCAAATAGTTTCTCAGCCATGATAGGCACAAACAAAAGTAATTGGCAGAAAGAGAGGCTTCAACAGAGTAAGTAACATATACTGCAAAGCACTTTCATCTCACTGTGCAGTGCGAGATCTCTTGGCTGAGAGCATTTACAATATGGTTACTCCCTGGTGGAGAAGAGCCTGCATCCTGTGGAATATGGAGGAGGAGTGTACTGGAATGGATTGGTTTTTTATAATGATCTTAATTAAGGAAAGTATTTCAGAGAACATAGCTAATCAGTATAGCATTGTGGCTAACAGCAAAAAGGGATAAGTAGTTGCAGGAATAACTCAAAGTGATTATAGACGGAAGAGAAAGTGCTCAGGGACACAGGGGTTACCTTATCACTGGGACTCATCAGTGGATGTCGACAGGCTGATGAATATTTAGCTTAAGATGTGAATGGTTTGGGGGGAATAAGTAGGATTTAGACATGCAAAAATGAGAGAGAATGGCCACATGTGCAAAGGCTCCGAGGGGAAACGGGGGCAGGAGAGTGGTGAGTGAGCAGGAAAGGAGGACAAGGCTGGAGAGGTGGGTGGGATCAGAAGATGGAGGGCCGTGTGTGCAAGATCAGTAGCCTGGACTTCATTGTCCAGGCTGTGGATGCCAGGGAAGGGTTCTAATCCAGGAAACACTGACTGTAGTCTTACCAAGGACATTCCACCCTCAGACAGCAGGCATTGTCCACACTGTGGGTATATGACCCTCCTGATAAAGAAATTCTCTGTGGGTCTGAATAAACCATTCTTAAGGGATTAAAAAAGATCCTCAGGGATGGTAATGACACACCGGGGCTAGTGTGGATGAAGAAAGAGTGGTCAGATATTCTGGTGGAAGATGCATCTTTCAGCAATTTGCCACTTTGTACGCAGCTGTACTCAGAATCTCAAATGTTAATAATAAAGGGCAAATGTGCCCAGATCCAACCACAGTGCGATACTGGTGTTTGTTTAGGATACAGAGAACTAGAAAAGAAGTAGGTTGGACATGTTTGAAACTTTAAGATAAAAGTTTCACTTTTTTCCCCCCTTTACATCCTCCAATCTCACCACTCGTTCTGAACTTTGGTCCTTCTTTGACCATTCTTAAGTTATCCAGCAGGGGTGAAGGTATGGTAGGAGTAGGGAGGGCTGACATTTATATTCCATGTGGGATGGGAGCCACAGGTGGGTTCTGAGCAGAGAGGTGACAGGATCTGACTCAGGTTTTAACAGAGTTGCTCTGGCTGTGGTATGGAGAGGAAGCTCAGCGGGCAAGGCTGTAGCAGGGGCCACTTAGGAGAAGAGCCAGAGGAGATGGCAGCTTGGCCTTTGGAAACAGTGGTGAGAAGTGACAAGCAATGAGGCAGACTTGGGTTATATTCAGAGATGGAAACAATGGAATTTACTGGTGACTTGGATGTGGGGAGTAAGGGAAAAAGAAAAACAAAGGTGAGTCCCAGTTTTTTCACTTGAGAAACTGGTACAGAATAACATAGAATAATCCCAGTCTTTTTTTTTTTAACTATGTATGTGCATTTCTATTTAAAAATATGTACAATATACTTCTATAAAGTGTATTCTATATATGTATACTACATACATGCAGTTTTATTACATATGAATATATAATATATAATTCTATGGATGTTGAAAGAGAGAGAGAGAAACACACAAAATTGCTAGCAGTGGTTTTCCCAGGGAAGTTGGGGAGGGGGACAAGGTAAAGAAGGAGAGGAGGGACTTTCCTTTTTTTTTTTTTTTTTTTTTTTTTTTTGCGGTACGCGGGCCTCTCACTGTTGTGGCCTCTCCCGTTGCGGAGCACAGGCTCCGGATGCGCAGGCTCAGCGGCCATGGCTCATGGGCCCAGCCGCTCCGCGGCATGTGGGAGCTTCCCGGACCGGGGCACGAACCCGTGTCCCCTGCATCGGCAGGCAGACTCTCAACCACTGTGCCACCAGGGAAGCCTGGGACTTTCCTTTTTTGACCTATTTGCTTCTGTTTAATTATGATTTTTCAATGAAAATGTATTCAGTTTACCCAGGAGGATATACATGAAGTTGTTAACAATGGTAATCTCTGGATAGTAAGAACATAATTTTTTTCATATTTGTATTATCAGGTTGTATTAGTTGTCTGCTGCTACAAAACAACATCACTACAAACTCAGTGGCTTAAAACAACACACATCTATTATGTCACAGTTTCTGTAGGTCAGGAGTCCAGGCACAGCTTAGCTGTGTCTGCTGCAAAGCTCCAATCAAGATGATAACTGGGGCTATGGTCTCATCTGGGGCATGCATGGGGAAGGAACAACCTCCTTGCTCACATGGCTGTTGGGAGTATTCGGTTTCTGGTAGGTTGTCAGACTGAAGGCCTCACTTTCTTGGGGGCTGTCAGCCAGAGACCACCCTCAGCTCCTTGCCCTGTGGGTCTTCCCAACATGATCACTTGCTTCCTCAAAGCCTACAAGGAAGTGAGTCTCTTTGCAAGACAGGCATTATAATCCTATGGAACATCATCACAGATGTGACATCCTTATCATCTTTGCCCTTGTGTGGGTGGAAGCAAGTCACAGGTGCCACCCACTTGCAAGGAAAGGGACATCACAGAGGCATGAACCTCAGGAGGCAGAGATGATGGGGGCAGCCATAGCGTCTGTCTGCCTCACTAACTTTCTGCTAATAACTTACAGTGCACATAGAGTTTCTGTAAAAATGTACTACCTAAAAAATATTTCAAAACAACAGAGAAAAAGATTACTTATAAAGACTAAGAGGCATTAATTTCTCTACAAAAAGAATTTCTTAAGTTAGGCTCTGATTGTTTCCTAAAGTTGAAATGTGTTCAATACAGCTAATAGGAAAGATAGGACCAATTATTTTTTTTTCAAAAAGACCCTTGAATCCTTATCTCAAATAGGTGAGGGGTCATCAAGGATTAAAGAGCATGGAAATACATACTCATTGTCTCTGAGGGCCCTGTCTAGAAAATGATGCCTCTTGTCCAGCTCATTAGGTCCTCCTGGGGGTTGCCCTTCCCAGAAAAACCAAGTTTCCTCTGGAGCCTGTCCTTTGCCTGGGGCTATGTTGCTGTGCTGGAAGAAGACCTCAGCCAGAAAGTGGAGAAATTAGATTCTGGCTTAGAAGAAACTGTTTCTGTAGCATCAAGCAAGAAATCTAACCTCTCTGGTTTTCGATTTTTGTATATTTGAAGTAGGAATAAAAGCGATACTGGCATCAGTTGATTCTTTAGAAGCAGATGGATGAGATACATCAGTCTACACCCATCTGGCTTTCTAGAAGTTCATGGTATGGAGTCTGGCCATATGGGCTTTCTTTTTTTTTGCGGTACGCGGGCCTCTCACTGTTGTGGCCTCTCCCATTGCGGAGCACAGGCTCCGGACGTGCAGGCTCAGTGGCCATGGCTCACGGGCCCAGCCGCTCTGCAGCATGTGGGATCTTCCCGGACTGGGGCACGAACCCATGTCCCCTGCATCAGCAGGCGGACTCTCAACCACTGTGCCACCAGGGAAGCCCCATATGGGCTTTCTTAACTCTCACTTCTAAGTGGTTCACTTCTAAGACCTACCTCTGGGTCTCAGGAGGGTTTTTCCCACAAATGTCCTGCTGCCACTGCTACTTGGCTCAGGCTCTCATGTGGTTTAGTAAACACTCCCCAGAACGTCAACCCAGATCACAAGGACCCACCCTTTCTTGGTATCCCTTAAGTAACATAGTGGACCCCTGGCCACCTGCCCGGACCAGGGGCAGGCCCCCAACCCAGCTAGGCCAATCAGTTTCTCGTCTTTAGGAATCTGGAAGTGGGACTCCAAGAGCAACTGTCAGAAAGACATCCTCACCCTTAGCAACTAGCATACTTATTCCTCATCTCACTGGGTTCCTCAGAAGAGGGGACTTAAGCATCAGGAAGAAAGTTGGACTGATGGCTTCAAGCTTCTTCCCAGGTCTGTCAATCACCTATTTACTCATTCTTTCATTTGTTCCAGAAGTATTCATTGGTCTATGATTTGTAGGAATTTTATAATTTTTCATTTAATCTTTACAACAACATTACATCCATTTGGCTTGCTAGAAGTTCAGTAGCCATAAGTCAGGAGGCAGGTGTATATTATCACCTACATTCTATAGATGTAGAGACTAAGGCTCAAAAAGGTGAACTCACTTGTCCACAGTCTCTGCTGTGAAGGGGAAAGCAGGAGTCTAAGTGAGGTCTGATTGCAGAGCTCTTGCATTTTCCTCCTGGAGCCTCGGAGCACCTGTTCTCCCATCCCACAGAACTGAGGTTGCTCTGGGGAACGGATGTACGGTGATCACGGCGGTGGCTACATGGCAGAAGGGAGGGAGGTCTCCATCCTTCTCAGACGATACTGAGGACAGTGCAGTATCCAGATGCAGACACAAGGTGGCAGAGAACCATAGGACACACAGGTCCCCTGGCCTGGGCTGGGCATGGGTCTTGCTTCTTGCTTCCTGCATTCTCTTAAACTAAGAAAGGATATGTGCTGCCACAAACCCTTTATTCTTTTACATTAGGAAAAGAATATGTACAACTATTAAATAAATACCCAAACTATAAATATTTCATAATTCACTACAGGAATTAGAGGGAGAACTGAAGAATCAAAAACAAATGTGGAGAGAAAAAAATGAGAGTAGTGACATGTGTGAACACTGTAGGAGGTCAAGATTCAATTAAATTTGCTTTTTTAAAAAAAGAGTATTGTCATTTAGATGAAACACTGCAAGAGTTTATCATTAAACAGTATTTCAATTCCCACTTAGTTTTTGAAAGAAATTAGACCTGTTTAAATTCTCTGTTCCTTATTTTTACTGGAGTGAAAAATATCTTTCTAATTGTAGAACAGGAAAGGTATATGACCTCATTTTATAGGAAAGAACTTTACTTTGATGATGTTTTATTCTAATTTTATAGTATTTTAGAATGTTAGTGCAAAGACAAAATTTTGTTGTGTTTCTACAACTACAGGCAACAATAGGCTCATCTCTTGATATTGCACACAGAGTGAATGAGGTTAAAGCAAGAGCTAGATCTAGTTTAGTTGGTCCAGAGAGCCCTCTTTGGGCCCTCACCTTACTCGGCATGAAGTATGGTATGTCTGGTAACCTACAAGACAAAACAATTTTGCCTTTCTCATGCTTTCAAAGCATGAACCACAATGAAGTCTGAAGCATTCTACTTGGTGTGCTAACATTACTGGTCATTTAAGCTTCATTAGTGAAAAGAAACCCTCAGCAGAGCAAGAGGCAAACTTCTGGTCTAGTGAGCATGGAGGGACTGAAGCTGTCAGCCACAGAATGGAGAGGAGAGGGACTGGGAAAGTGAAACACCTTCCTGCCCCGTAACTCGGAACCAGCGAGGGAGGCCGATGTTTGCCTGTGTTGAATCCCTTAACTAAGCTGGATTAAGTCTCCACATTGACCCTTTTCCTTCCCTCCAGATGAATAGATATATTAGGAGTGTATGGTCCTGCTGTGGACAACACCACACATTATAACCCTAGTTGGGGCCATGCTTCTGTGCATCACGCAGACACATTTCCTTGAAACAGAGACCAGCGTTTGATGTTCAGAAGTGAGAGGACTCAAGGAGCCTCAGCTCTTTGTTGAACACACTGGGGAGAGGTTATGAGTAAGAAAGTAGATGGCATGAGGGCTTAAGTTTAGGAACCGCTGTGGCAGTTTGGTTTGGCTCAGTTGGAGGGTGTGTGGGGCATGTGATGGGGCTGAACCCAAATTACTGAGGAACTTTCATCAAGCCAGAAATGCAGGAAGTGAGGGATCCATCCAGTGGCTTTCAACAGGGAATAATAGGACCACACAGCAGAGGGACAAGGCTGGCGGTGGGCAGACCTATTCAGACAGCCTCGCGGCAAGCCAGGAGTGCTGGGGGTGCCCTGAACTAAGGGACTAGGGGTGGGAGAAGGGGAGGGACACAGAGCTGTGAGCAAGGTAGGACGGGTGGGCTTGGTGACCACCTAGCTAATGGGATTTGATGAGGTGATGCATGTGATGTGCTCAGCACAGTACCAGGCTCACAGGAGAGAGCTGACAGACATCAGCTGCTATTGATGGAAGCACAGGTGAGGGATCTGCTTCCGGGAGGGGAGTGTGAAATACACGGGAACGAGCCCTGAACATTCTACAGGGCAGCCCGGAGGAGTGATGGAGTCAGTGAGTCCAACACTGAGAGAAGCACTGGAGTGAACGAAGCCCCGGTGCTGCCTCACAGCAGATCCTAACTCCCTCGCCCTCACACCCAACAAAGACAGGTTGCAGATTCCTCAGAAAAACCTTCTTGCTCTTCTCCATCAGGGCAGCCTGCCTGGGTTCAGTGCTGCAGTGGCCAATCCAATCTGAACATGGACATCCACAGCTTGATCCGTTCCCACCCACCCAGCTGTTGTCCACGCTCCTGGGGTAACTCTGAAGATGTCGTTTCTGTGTGAGTGCCTGTGTGCTCTGGGAGTGAAACCTGGAATGATGAAAAACCACCTGGTCTCAAGAAAAAAATTCCCTTACCTTTAGCAAAACAGCTAACGCTTCTAGAGCACCTGTGCAAGTTTACAAAATGCTTTCACAAGCATGATCTCATACGACTTCCTCGTCATTTGCTGTTCCAAGTAGAAGAGGCTCGGACAAAGCAGCTGTGGGTTCTCTTTGGCTTTTGTTCTCAAGGTTTCTCTCCTCCTGGTCAACGGGTCACATGACCTGACTGTAACTAGGGCAGGAGGGGTGGGTGCTTGTGTGACTTTTCTGGGGTCTGCCCATTTCTGGCAGGGGGCTGTAGCCTGCAGGTTTTGCTGGTTTCCTACTGCCATGGATTCCTTCTTGCTCCAGCTCTGGACAGGGTCTTCGGCTTCATTAGAACTCAAGGGTGTCCATCTGTGAAGACTTCTGGGCAAGAGGGGGATCGCAGGAGTTATTTACAGAGCCGGGGTTGGAAGGTGTTTTATTGAGCTCCAGAGAACAGCTCTGGAGCTGTAGTCTCCAATCTGGGCCAAGAAAAACAGTTCCCCCTCCTTGACTGTATCACCTGACTTCTGATATACAAGAAGGTGGTTAAAACTGGTGGGTGGGTAAGGTTGAAGAGAAAATGTTCAAAATGGCCAGACATAAAATAGCAGTGCCTTCGTGCCCTTCCTTGCTGTTTAGCAATTTGTAGCTTCCCCAAAGGAAATGGCAGAAGCCAGCAACTGGTTGCCTTGGGAGGGCACCTGGATGGAGTCTTACCAAAGCTACAGCCCCATGTGCTGTGGCGGGTAAGTTCTGTTCTTGTTGGCCCATCAGCTGAAGTCCTTCCACTTCTTGGATGAAACCACAACCTAGAGAACTTCGACAGCCACACTGCAAAGACACAGAGTCCCTTGGGGCTCAGACTTTCTAATAATACATCTTCTCGGCAGTGCCTGGAAATTAAGCATCCTTGTTTGTTTTACTGGAGACAGCAGGACTCCCTCCAATCTTCCCCCTCCTTAGGATGGGAGTGATTTCTTCATCACTTGCTTTTCCAAGTATAACAGGCTTGGAGAAAGCAGCTATGGATTCTCTTTGGTTTTCTTTCTAGAATTTTCCATCTTCCTAGTCAATGAGTCACATGACATAAATATACCTGGGCAGGGTTGTCAGGTACTTGTGTGACTCTTCTGGGGTCTGCAGATTACTGGCCTGACCCTAACTCTAGTGGTGGTGGTAGGCTGGAGAGTGACACTCAGAGGCACATGGAAAACTAACTGCACTCTCAGTAGCCAGGGCATCCCCAGAATCAGACTTCTGTGCCTTTAAATAAGCAGAGTCTAGGATGTTTTAGGAAACCAATTCTGGGCCTGAAGGATTTTCATTTGCTCTGTAGTTCCTAGATCATCCTGGTCAGGGAAAGAGACTCTGTCCCATGAGACCCAGGCAGAGTTTGGAGCCATGGACATTGTGTAAAAGGCAGGTGTAACTCAACTTGCAGTCTTTTCTCTCGGATAAACTTTCTTACTGAATTAATCTCAGATAAAGGGCACCTTGACTGATTTCTTCTCTGGAATCGAGTCTCTAACACTAGAAATATAATCCCACTGGGATATGTGGCTTCGGTGAAGACTGCTTTTCTCTCTACAAGGTGGGCAGTGTGGTACATCGATTAAGTTCAGGGACTCTGGAGCTGCCCTGGTTCCTGGCCTGGCTTTGTCACTTAATAGCTGTGTGACATTGGGCAAGTTCCTTAATCTCTATATGCTGTTTCCTCATCTGTAAAGAGCGTAAAGTAATGTTGTACAACTACCTCTCAGGTCTACGGTGGGGAGAAAATGAGTTAACATGCATAAAGCAGTCAGAACAGTGCCTGGTATGCAGTTAAGTGGTATCTAAGGGTTTGTTGTTATTTTTCACTATTTGAAACCAGAGCAGAATGTGAAGTAAAAGGGTGTCAAGCTCAGTAGCTTGGAGTAGTGATAAACAGTCTTGGCCTGGGAGACAGAAGACCCGGTCTCCCTGATCAGGCTTCCCACTAAGTAATGGCGTAACCCTGAGCCACTCAGAGCTTCAGTTCCTTCACTGAAAATGAGATGCTAACAACCCAAGTGTCCATCAACAGATGAATGAATAAATAAAATATCACATACACATACAATGGACCATTATTCAGCCATAAACAGGAATGAAGGCTACAACATGGATGAACCTTGAAGACATTATGTTAAGTGAAATGTACCACACACAAGAAGACAAATATTCCATGATTTCACTAATATGAGATATCTAGAAAGGCAAATTCAGAGACAGAAAGTAGAACTGAGGCAACCAGGGGAAGGGTGAGTAGGAAATGAATAGTTGTTTCTCAATGGTTACAGTTTGTGTTTCGGGTGATGAAACATTTTAGTAATGGATGATGGGGCTGATTATTCAACATCATGAATGAACTTAATGCCACTGAATCGTACACTTAAAAATAGTTAAATGGCAAACTTCATGTTATGTGTATTTTACCACAATAAAAAAAATCAAGTATAATGAGGAGAAGTCAAGAGAGGGAGAAATAAGCTGACTTTGAAGGAGTCAGACACGTGCTATTAAACTTTGAAACTTTTATAGTCCATGAGGCTATAAATATGGGTTACCAGGAAAAAAATAAGGTGGTGATGACATCAGTCCAGGCTTCCACCCACAGCCTGCTATGAGGTAAACATCCCTTTTCCTCTAGCACTTTCATGCCCTTTGTTTCCTTCATGATACAGCTCTGGACAAATCTTCCCAGGCTTCCTACCTCCCCTTGGCTCTACTTTCTCAAGTGCCTGTTGCACCATAACTTGCTTGTGTTTTACTTGTCACCTATGTTATTATCTCCTCGATGACGAAGGACTGTGCCCTCTCCAGCTTTTGTGCTACCCCCTCCCTACCCCCAAGTCCCTGACTCAGAATGAGTCAAAATGGGTGTTTGAGGATGATTCCTCTCAGCGTTCCTTGCCATGAGGAACCACAACTATGGAGGACCTGGTTGCACCATGTTTGCAAACTTTGTAAACTTCTACTCTACCAACTAACAAATACATCTTACCTTGTGACCCAGCACACACACACACACACACACACACACAAATACATATGTAAAGTTCATGAAACAATAGTTACCATTACTATACGTGGTACAACCTGAGATTTCTGATTTGACTTTAAGAAGTGCTTGTAGGGGCTTCCCTGGTGGCGCAGTGGTTGAGAGTCCGCCTGCCAATGCAGGGAACACGGGTTCAAGCCCTGGTCTGGGAAGATCCCACATGCCACGGAGCAACTGGGCCCATGAGCCACAATTACTGAGCCTGCGCGTCTGGAGCCTGTGCTCCGCAACAAGAGAGGCCGCGATAGTGAGAGGCCCGCGCACTGCGATGAAGAGTGGCCCCCGCTTGCCACAACTGGTGAAGGCCCTTGCACAGAAACGAAGACCCAACACAGCCATAAATAAATAAATAAATAAATTTTTTAAAAAAAATGTGCTTGTAGTTACATTGATTTTGGAATCCATGACTTGCTTGAAAACATTATTAGGAGACTGTCTCTTGCTTGGGTGTGTCCAGCACTGGCCTCTAGGGGGAGCCGATAGGCCAGGTTGTTCGGAGGAAGTGGAGGAAGCAGTCTCAGCCTTGGCGGGGACCTCAGGATGCCTACATGAGCTCTCATACCCCTTAACAAGCCCCCTCAAAGAAAGACCAGCAGTGTTCATTCGGGCTTTATTTAGTTGAACAAACACCTGTTTTGTTGATTTAATTGAATGAACTTCTCCCTCTCTCCTGGGGGTGCCGTTTAAACGTGTGGTGTGCTGGTTTTTGGAGTTTTGGCTTAGCACTCAGACGCCCTTCCTCCTGGGGCAGCACAGAGCTCCTCCCTTCCCTTTCTGCACAACTGCCCTTCAGATGTGTCACCGACCGCCTCGTGTGAACGCCTTGTAGAATCTGTCACACTGGGCAGGTTCGAAACTGTACCACTGTACTCTGTGCCAGGCACCCTCCTCTCAGCCTCAGCAAACAAGACTGGTTCTGCTTGCCATTTTGGTTGTGAGGAAAGTGGGGTCCCTAGAAGGGAAGTAGCAGAAACGGCACAGCCTGGCCCTGGTGATCCTGGAACCCACGCACAGAGAAAAATCTCCACGGCATGTGAAGCCAGCTGCAGTGAGGACAGCCGGCCTGGCCTGGGCTCCCTCCCTGATGCAGGTGCGAAAAGACATCCACCTCAGCTCCAGCACAGCTCCTGTGTCTGACTGAAGCCATGGGCCAACAGGTGTTTCAGCCTTCCTCTGGGAGCAGTCAGGTGTGAGAAGCATTGTTATGGTGATGACTGCAGTCTGCTCCACCTTTCCAGTGGGACCAGGAATGAATGCCTCAGTATTTTGAGTAGATTCAGTAGACAGCTTATATCCAGAGCAAGCCAGAGGGTTAAAATACCGTTAAGCAATGAGGAGTTTCTATCACTTCATTAGCAAGTGGTAAAGCTCTGGTCTCTGCCAACGGCCTCACTCCCAACCTCAGCATTTACACCCCCGGCATGGCACAACCCACATCCATGCTCCACGTGACATGTTAGGCTGGGATCAGCTATCAAGGGGTAAGGGCCATGCCTTTTAGTAAGTGCCCAGAGACTGAGCGGGACTTACTTGGCTAAGACTGCCTCAGAGCAATCCCATGGACAAGAATTCAAAAATGATTATGGAGCCTTTTCCCTGTTGGCCACAGGAAGTAGCCAAGGCCTGTGGTGAAAATAAAGCTTGCCAGCTAAGCGCTTAAGGGGACTCCAACATGACTCACGCTAGTCACCTCTCTGATTGTCCCAGGAGGAAGCCAGAGGCTGTGGGGATCAAACTCCCCGTCCTGCTTTCTGGTGTTGGCTCCCCGGTAAGAACAGACTGGAGATAACTAGTTGCTCCCTCAATTGTGCCTCACCCTGATCCTTCTCAAAAATACTTACAACTGGGGCTTCCCTGGTGGCACAGTGCTTGAGAGTCCGCCTGCCGATGCAGGGGACACGGGTTCGTGCCCCGGTCCGGGAAGATCCTACATGCCGCGGAGCGGCTGGGCCCGTGAGCCACGGCCACTGAGCCTGCGCATCCGGAGCCTGTGCTCCGCAACAGGAGAGGCTACAACAGTGAGAGGCCCGTGTACAGCAAAAACAAAAAAACAAAAAAACTTACAACTAGCTCCCAAGACTCATGGCAACACTCTTCTCTTCCAGCTGCTTTTAGGCCACCCCCTCCCCCCCAGCATGATTTACAACAAGCTACCGTTATCTGTCCACGGCTGAAGTTCACAGTCATTGGATGCTCTGTGGCAAATAACTCTAGTTTGGTGCTCCCCTATGTCGATCATCATGAGAGTGATAATGGTATGCTGAGGACTTACATGAGGCCTCAAGAGAAGACCTGGTTGACTATCTTCACCCTTTACCGCAGGTATTTAAAAGGAGGGTAATGGAAGTACATCTCTTAAGCAACCCCCAAATCCTGGCCAGAACTATTACTGGGGGAGGATCTCACTGTGAAAGATTGATTGCATTTTATGGCTCCAAATCCTTTACTTCTGTCGACAGCCAAACACTCTGACATGTGGCTTTTTGGTTCAACTCACAGAAGAGGCAGGACTTGTTTCCCGATCTCCTTGAATCTGGGCTGGCCCTGTGACTTTCTTGGCCTGAAAAAATGCCATGGAAATGATGACGTGCCAGTTCTGAGCCTAAGCCTCAAGGAGCCTTGTCCACGTGTTCTTCTTGCATCTTCGTTGCAGCCATGAGAACAAGCTTGGGCTATCCAGGTGGAAGATCAGAGGCCTGTGGAACAGACCTGAATTGCCTCAGCTGCCTGGCCAAAGCCAGTCTTGATCAGCTGACAGCAGTGAGTGAGCCTGGCCAAGGTCGACAGAACCATCTGCCTGGATATGTGAGCAGTAACTGCTTCTTGTTGTATGCCACTGAGGCTCTGAGAGCTGTGTGTTACACAGCATTATAGTTGCCATAAATAACTGACACAACAACTTAGGAATGAGAGAATGATGCACCCCTTGAAGAATTATTAGAAGCAACTTTCACCTTCAAATAAAATGAGTTCCTGTAGATTGCTTCTTCACTTGCACTGATTACCCCACAGTGAATATCCTTCACTGGTCTCCAACTCTAGATGCATTTAAATCTTGGTAGAAGCCAGAGAATGAGCACGAGAAGTAAAAAGTCATTCTTCATTAGGCATCAAATGAACAGAGGTGGAGCAGCAAAGACAAGAAAAGTGACACCTATCTACATTTCCATAGACTTTGGATAATATGGGACTTCCCTACCCAGATGGGGTGGGATGTTTGCAGCAGTTAGTATTTCTTATTTTGGCATCTACATGTAGAGGTCAGCATATGTACAGATCATTGAAAAGTAATCTTTGTAAGACTTATTGGTGGGTAGTGGCAGTGCCTGTGAAGGAAGGCCACAGGGGCCCATCGGACCAGGAACGAACCTGAAGGACCTCCCTGCCTAAAGGCACCTAGTGCATGTCCATAGCTCCGGGGTCAGAGACTGAATTGAGATGAGTAAGAAGACGGAGGAGAAATCAGTGTTTCATGGGAAAGGGGGCAGCTTGTTTATATCCTCCCCCATCTATAAATTAATCTCTGAGAGACAAGACTCACTTTCAGAAAGTACACTTGCTGTCACTGATTGATGGCAGGCCTTGAATGACCAAAGAATATTAATGAAGTTCCTCCGTAAGCCTCGCTCAGTCATTGTCAGAATATATGACCAGGGGAAGGGTAAGCTGTGACAAAGCGAGAGAGTGGCATGGACATATATACACTACCAAACGTAAAACAGATAGCTAGTGGGAAGCAGCCGCATAGCACAGGGAGGTCAGCTCGGTGCTTTGTGACCACCTAGAGGGGTGGGATAGGGAGGGTGGGAGGGAGGGAGACGCAAGAGGGAAGAGATATGGGGACATATGTATATGTATAACTGATTCACTTTGTTATAAAGCAGAAACTAACACACCATTGTAAAGCAATTATACTCCAATAAAGATGTAAAAAAAAAAAAAGAACATATGACCAAATGTATAACCAAATAGTCAGAAGTTTGGTGTCTATCTTAAGAGCCCTGCTATATGTTCTAGTCTGTGTAATATTTTAAAAGGTAGAACAGAGTACTTCTATTTATCTTCATGTGTCAGAGTTTCGGGACCCCCATCTCAGGAGGCCAATAATCCTGCAATTGCTAGAGCACAGCAGACTTGGATTCATTCATTTGCTTTGCCAGATTCTTATCTGTGCTTCTGATCCACACTGAAATTAGAGAAGCTAAGCGCTGCCACTGCCTCTCAGACCTTGGCATGAGTGTCTAGATGACCACTGTCCTGGCTCTGTAAAGGGAAACCATTGTATGCCTCTGCCTGATGGCAGAAGAAGAACACAGAGCTGGAATTCAGAGGCAGCAGCTGAGAGATGGCGACACAGCACACCCGCTCCTCCATGCCTCACTGGGGTTTTGGGAGGAGGCCGTGATTTTTCAAGGAGCATTCATGAGGGAGTGAGCCAACACAAAGAGACACTCAGTGGCCTTAACATAAATAAAGATTTCTTTCTAAGTGTAATGTGTGGGTCATTTTTTCTTACAAGACTGCTGTGATTCAAGTGAAGTCCTCTGACCAAATTCTAAAACCCAATTCTGGATGAATACAGGATTTATAAACACTTGATAGTATTATACAAGCTGTAGAAAGAAAGAGTTGCCACTAGACAATAACAGCTTTGCAAAATTCAGTTTTTAAATTGGGGAGCAAAAGTTCCACAGGGAGCAGCCTAACTGTAAGGCTTAGTCACTGGAAACTGCAAACAAACAAACAAAGAAAACCCCACAAAGATTAAAGAGTTACAGACACTTAGGAGTCGCATCAGCAGGTCCTTGTGGTTGAGATAAGGGGAAGTCCACCTATAATACTCCTTGCCTTGAGCAGTGGTTCTCAAAAGCATGGTCTCCAGGCCAGCACCAACAGCATCACCTGGGAACTTGCTGGAAACGCCAATTCATGGACCTCTTCCAAGATATACTGCATCAGAAACTCTCGGTAGGGCCCAGCAATGTGTCGTCACCATCCGTCCTGGGGATTCTGATGCATGCTCAATTTTGAGAACTACAAGTTTATAAGATGCAATCTGCCTTTCAAGATACATAGGAAAGGGCTTTCCTTCCCGAAGAGATTTAGTCCTTAGTACCCAAAGGCATCTGTGCAGTGGATTACCTTCTCTCCTGCGCATCTAGGATGGTACTGGTACTTACCATTCTTGGGAAAACTAAGAAAGAGCCATTCAAATAGCTTCCTGTGTTCTGGGATTGATTCTGCAATGACAGTAACCTTGCTGTCGACACATCAGCTACTAAGCCCTTTGGTTACAGCAGCACCACTTCCTGGAACCAATTTCTATATCAATAAAGAAAATCTAGGGCTTCCCTGGTGGCGCAGTGGTTGAGAGTCCACCTGCCGATGCAGGCGACACGGGTTTGTGCCCCGGTCTGGGAAGATCCCACATGCCGCGGAGCAGCTGGGCCCGTGAGCCACAACTACTGAGCCTGCGCTCCGCAACAGGAGAGGCCGCGACAGTGAGAGGCCTGCGCACCGCGATGAAGAGTGGCCCCCGCTCGCCGCAACTAGAGAAAGCCCTCGCACAGAAACGAAGACCCAACGCAGCCAAATAAATAAATAAATTAATTAATTAAATTTAAAAAAAAAAAAAGTGGATGGGCAGTACCCAGAAAAACAACTGGAGGATCTGAAAACAACCTGAATGACTCCTATTCCAGGTTATGCTTGGGCCACAATACTCGTCGTGTGTAAAGCTGTGTATTTACATTAAAGAACTGGCAGGGCCTAGAGTTCTCGGTCTTACATTCACTCTTTGTTCCTACTGACCTTCAGATCAGCAAAATTGACACCTTTTCCACACACGTTTTCATTTTTTTAAATGAAAAAATATTGAAGTGAAAATACCCACAGGGAAGTGCACAGATCAGGAGTATACAGCCTGATGAATGCTCGTAACAGGGCAGCTACATCAAGGCTAGGAGAGGGATTGCTGTCAGGGGTGCCCAGCCCCACTCAGGCTCCCTCCCAGGCATCTCCTTCCCTGTTCCTAATGGGAAGCCCCCCCCTGACTTCCAACACTCATTCATTTCACACTCACTCATTCAACTAGGATTTATCAGCCAGGGACTGGAACTTCTCAGCCCTGGCAGGTGTTACAAACCCAAGCACGAACGCTGATCTTACTAAGCTTCCTGTCAGAGGGCTGGCTTTTCTGGGGGGTGACATCTTTCAGACAGGGTTTGGTGGGGTGCATCAGGGGGTGAACTCTCTGAACTCTCAGGGACTCACTCTAATTAATGAGTATTGTCTTTATTATCTGTTTATTTAAGCACATTCAGTATTTCATAACAGAACAGACGGAATCAGGGCCGGAATCTCTGCTGCCTGACACATGAAAAATAAGTGGCCCGCCCTGCTGGCATGGGGTTCCCGACAGCCACCCTTTCCAGCGTTGAGCTGCCTGATACCACTGGGCAAAGCAGCTCCTGCCCACCTGCAGTTTAGGTGTTTTCTCTTCTTCCCCATCATGCAGCCTCACCCTTCCAAGTAGCTCTAGGGCTGGGCCAACTGGATCTTTCTGGGTTAGGGAATGCGGAACAAGTGTGAAACTTATTTTGTCCAAGATACAAGATTGCCATTTGGTCTTAGGAATATTTCTTATGCAGCTTCCACTATCTGAAAATTAGGGAGATTTTTTCCATTCCCTGGCCTGTGAAATCATCAAAGGTCTTAATGGAGAGGCAGTGGGCCAGCTGGTTTCCTAAATGCCAGCTCTTCCCCCAAATGTCCTCAAAATCAGACATATCTGTACAAGCATGCACCCGTAAAACATGGTACTTTGCTTTCCAGCTTCTCTACAAAGGCCAGAATTTGGGCCCCCAGGTATCTCAGGGACACCAATACAAGTGCTGACTAACCCCATCTTTCACCCTTAAAGAGCTGATGTGACCTCCCAACTCCTCCCCATAGGAAAGAGCCATGATTCTGTGGGGGAGGGAGGGCAAGTGTGTGTAAGCTCAGGAACACTGTGACCAGCGAGCGGTTCAGCGACATCCCTTGGCGGTGATCGTCTTTAACAAAATGTACTTTAAATATATTTTTATGATCAGTTGGCTTCTAAATTACAGCCATGCTAAGTAAGTACAGAGTAAACATATGATTACTAATTTCCTTATGGCAGAAAGTAGCACCAAATAGTCTCTGGCTAAGGCCCAGGGCTCAAAAAGAATTGTGCTTTCAGTAAAAAACAGAAAATGGTCTTTATTCCAAAACCAAAGCAACAGGCCATGACCTTCTCCTTCCTGTGCGGTAATAGTCTTGCTTCACGAGGAAGTGGGGAAGGAAAAGATTAACTTAGGAAAACACTCCAAGAACCGTCTGCCTGCTGAACTGCTGTCACTCACGTACGGAGCCGCCCACTCCTCCTTCTGTCCCGGAAACACAGAAAATGGATCCAGGGCAGCCCTGACTCCCGGCCTTCTGGAAATGACCACTCCAGGAGATGCAGAAACGTCACTGAACATGGAAAAATGCCGCACAAAGACTATACACACGCAAAGACAAATGATTAAATGTCATGTTTCCTGTTTCGTCATAGCTCTCCCCACCCCACCTAACTTGTTTGGAAAAGAACATAGGAATGGCATCTCGTAATTCAGGAATAATGACATTCTCTGTGTGGACCAAAGGCCACATGAAGAAACACCCGGGATGCTTGTTAACAATGCAGATTCCCAGACCTTAAGAATCAGCTGTGACAAAGCGAGAGAATGGCATGGACATATATACACTATCAAACGTAAAATAGATAGCTAGTGGGAAGCAGCCGCATAGCACAGGGAGATCAGCTTGATGCTTTGTGACCACCTAGAGGGGTGGGATAGGGAGGGTGGGAGGGAGGCGCAAGAGGGAGGGGATATGGGGATATATGTACACGTATAGCTGCTTCACTTTGTTATAAAGCAGAAACTAACACACCATTGTAAAGCAATTATACTCCAATACAGATGTAAAAAAAAAAAAAAATCAGAATCCTCAGGGTGGGGCTGAGAATTTGCATTTTCAGCAGCTCCCTCACAAAATTCTTACCCATGCTGTGAAGAGGATGGCTCACACAAAAGCCTCACAAAAACAAAACTATCTCTACTTGCAGCAGGCTCCGAGCACCCCAAAAGGACTCATTAGAAATGTTATTTCCTTTGAGGGAAAAAATAGCAGTTTTCTTACCTGATTCTATCTGCAAGGGCTGTTACATATCTGCAGTATTTCAGTATTACACAAGTCTGGGATAACATTGTTCTCATTGGCGTATTGGCAGCTTACAGGTAAGGACCCAACACTTCAGGTATTTGGGGGACTACTGCCAAGAGCAAGGCCTCCTCCCCCAGGGTAAATACAGGATTTAGTCCATTTAGTCATAATGATGGCAGGACAAGTGGTCAGTTTTACTTTCTTTAACACTAAAGTCTCAAGGTTCCCACTGCTCTATTCCTTTTGTCTTGGGGAGGATTCTGGCCTTCAGCTTCCAAATTTCCAGGGCAAGGGTGTCTGGGAAATTGGCTCTCTGTCACTTAAAGGTTTAGCCTTCTCTTCACTTAAGCTGGAAAATAAACTCAGGAGTCTCCAGCCCTATGCCGGCCTCACTTGGGGACCTTGCCCAAGCCTCCTACCACAAATCCCTTTAAGGACCTGTGCCTCAATAAATCACAGCTGTACCGATGGGGAGAGTCAGACTGGTTTTTATAGTGTGCCAAGATCCCAAGATAAAAAGCATTCTAAGTGCCCAGAGTTAGCAGAGCAAACAAGGCACAAGCCAGCATGTGCTATCCAGAAGTTAGCTCCTTAAATTCCTCATTCCACAATACAACAAGCACTCATTTTCTTTTGCAAAACTTAGCACAAGAAATTCGAAATGCACCACGCAGATGTAGGAATTCATTTTCTCATGCATGGATGATATGAATGCCTTCTTTTCTCAAAATGGAACAAAGAAAATTCCCAGGACTGCACACCACCTGAGATACAGCCCTCCTTTCTCAAAAGGCGTGCATGTCGTTAAGGGGCAGAAAACTCACAGCCCCACTTTTCTTCAAACACAAGCTCTTCTGCTTTAATTTATTGTGCTATTCCAGGTCTGAAGGAACTTGGGTTTGCATAGCTATCTGAACTGAAATTTAGCCCAGATCCCAGAACTAGCAGATCTGCTCTGGGAGGGAAAGAGACACTCATGAGTCCAGGTAGCTGTGACCTCACTTTGATGGGTCATGAAGGAGGATGGCCCCTCTGCCCCAGAGGCCCTGGAACCGTACTGGGAGAGCATCTGTTACCACCCAAGGTTGGCCTGAACTGCCAGCACTCTTTTCACAGTTCCAAGTTCTCTAAAGATGCAAACCTCTGAGCCCATGAAACAGGAGTTCCTGAGCCAGCACTGTGATGACACACCTGTTGGAAAAGTCTATTCTCTGGCCTCTTTCTCAAACTCAATAATGAGTGAATAAATGAAAGAAGGAAGGAGAGGAAGAAAGGAAAGAGAGGCTTAAGAAAAACCTCAGTGATATTTCTCCAATGCACCTGGCTCTCACAAACGGCCCGGGTTAAAGTTCACCACCGCAACTGTGCCATAACACCTGGTTTGCATTTTGGCTGCCATGCTTCTTCATTTTAAATGAGAAGGCATCAATCCCCTTTACTTTTTAAAAAGGACTTGAAAACAGGTGTTGTTGGGCCAACAGCACGCTGAAATAAAAAAGTCTCTCCGGGAGTGGGGTGGGATAAACGGGAGATTGGGATTGACACATATACACTACTATGTATAAACTAGATAACTAATGAGAACCTACTGTATAGCACAGGGAACTCCACTTAATGCCCTGTGGTGACCTAAATGGGAAGGAAATATAAAAAAGAGGGGATATCTGTATACATATAACTGATTCACTTTGCTGTACAGCAGAAACTAACACAATACTATAAAGCAACTATACTCCAATAAAAATTAATTAAAAAAAAAGTCTGTCTGGCTTCATCTTTCCTTTCGCATCACTTCAGGTTTCAACCAGTCATCCAGCAGCTGCCCCCAAATTAGAGTCAAGGGCCAGTGCTTCTGCACCTGAGAAGAGTTAGCTCAGAAGTTAACTTGGAGGTTACCTGTCTGATGAACTGTTTGCCTAATTAGGTCTTAAATTTCAGACTCATGACGTGCAACCTGAGTAATGAGCAGAGCTGGAAACGGAGTAGTTCTCTCAGAAGACGCCTCCTCTTGTCGGAGCCCTGGACCAGTGGACTGGGCACTCACCCTACCCACGCACTCCATCCATCAGCTTTTGCTGTCACTGCTGTAAGTCAATAGGATCGGGGCAGACGGCTGTCAGAGATGAAGCAGGGACAAGCAAAAGAGCTTAATGAAATTTTATTTTGAAAATATGGCAAGAGTCTAAGGCACTTCAAACATTTAAATACATATGAGACCAAAGCAAATGTGACATGGGATAAAGGAATCCATAAATAGGTGGAGAACTATACTATGCTTCTCTAGAGGCAAATATATAGCCAATTTCTCTAACACAATTCAACTTTTATCATTAGATACAGAGTTGTGCAATTATTAATAAAAATATGGTAATGTTACATGTCGTTCTTCACGTCTTTAATTACTATGGAATATAAAAGTTGAAAATACTGCATCAATTTTATATAGATACCCTTTACATAAAACGTCGTGTAATGCATCCATCTAGATAAAACCAACTGAAAAGACTTCCTTTTGTTAAGTTTTAAACTTTTTGAGAGTTTCAACTTTTATTTTTAAACCAGAAACCAGCCCAGGCCCAATTCACCGATGATCAAAGTCATCTCAACTTCCTTACTTTAAAATAATAAAAACAAAAGAAAAATCAACAAAACCATCCTGGAATGGAATTTTCAAAGAGCTTTCCAATGGTTCCATGTTTAGTAAATATAAATACTTGTGGGAAAGTTTAAAAACACCATGCCAGTGAGAACCTGATACTTCTCAGCACTGGTAGGGGGTGGAGAGAAGGAACACAAGTTGCCCACTCAGATCAGGTTACTATTTCCTACAACTGTACATAACGGAGCAGAGAGAGACTCAACAGCAAGTGTGCCCTACACAGACGGAAGATGGCCAGAAGGGATGCGTGTGTGCCTGGCCAGCAATCTCCTGCTGGCTCAGCTTCCACTGTGGCAGCTCCAGCCTTCAGCCCTTGGCTTTATGCGTTCTGTTTGCTGGTGAGCTCAGGCACAAAATACATTCAGTATCTGTCAGCCCAACAGGAACAATTAGCAGCTTAGTGGTGGCATGTAAGTGGACGGTATTTGCACATAATCAATCAAATGAACCTCGGTGGGTGGGACCAGGAGATGTCTTCCTTCCAAGCCTAGGGGTGCCCTAGAGACCAGGAAAGGAAAAAAACTGGGGGTTAATTAGTGACCTCAGGTAGATGTGTCCTCTGTGACACAGGACTCTGTCAGCCACAGTTGAGCACCACCTATAAGCCAGAGCGAGGAGAGCTGGAACACAGCAGACAGTCCACTAGCGGGCGCAGCTCTGGGGCCAGCGGGCTCGGCAGTGCCACGTCCAGCTGTCCTGGGAAGTCAACTTCCCTCTCAGAGTGAGCTCTGGGACCGCAGGCTGCAGCTCCCTGTCTGCTTTAAGAAAAATGCCAGGATGGTGATATGTTATTTATGGGCTCAAGATGTGCCATTTGGATAATTCTGTCCAGAATAAACTCTTCCTGTGAGGGTGTGAGGACAAGCAGGCATCCAGCCTCTGCTGTGCTAACCATTAGCACTCCTGGCCTTCTGGGTGGGGCAAAATGATGCATTCTTAAGTGCTGGACTAAAACCTTGATTTTCAGAATCATTATAAAACCTGTATCTCCTGTCAACTCCCCAAGGAAGGGGGCCCACTAGTCTGGTGGCTTTTAGCCTGTTTACAAATGCCAAGTGCACAACACTGACCGGAGACTGGGCTTTCGCGAAGTTGACGTGGGCATACAGCAGAACGGCGATGTCCTTGTGTCCTGCCTCCAGGGCTATTGAGAGCGCGGTGCTGCCATCCTTAAGAGGAGATGAAAAGAACAAGCTAGGTTGGATTTCTTAAACTTCCAGGTAGCCCAAAAGGTAACAACACAAAACTCTTTCAATTAGATAAGGTTCCCCAATCTAGCCATTTGTTCAGTCTTTTAGGAAACTTTTCTGGACCTCTAGGTGCTAGCCCTGAAGGATACAAGGATGACAGAGGCACAGCCCCTACCCTGCCCTCAGACAAGAATCACCCCATTATTGACTTTGTTGTTGCTTCATGGTACTTAGTGTGTAGGTCTGCACACCATGGAGACTCAACAAAAGCAGGCTGCCCACCAGCAGGGGGCAGAAGGTGAAGGTAGGGGGTAGAAACATAATTTAGTGTTTTTTTTTTCCCTTATAATTACAAACGAGCGGTCAAGTAGCGTGGTGTCTGTTTTGATGCCCTGCAATCTGCCAAGGATCTCTTAACTTTCCTCTTGGGGAGGGAGCTGATCCTACAGCCCTAACCACCCCTGTAGAATGCTCCGAGTCACATCTACATGTAAGCACTACATCCTGCTGCCTTGCAGAAATGTATCTTATGGAAATACGAGGGGAAACACTAAATATGGGAAAGAAAAATGTTCAGTTAAATGTTTGCTTTCCATTAAGATGCAGGAACTCAGATGGATATAAAGATGCATCAAGACAAAAATAGCATTCTGGACATCAACTCTACCTCAATCAAAAGTAGTAACAATAGGGGGCTTCCCTGGTGGCACAGTGGTTGGGAGTCCACCTGCCAATGCAGGGGACGCGGGTTCGTGCCCCAGTCTGGGAAGATCCCACATGCCGTGGAGCGGCTGGGCCCGTGAGCCATGGCCGCTGAGCCTGCACGTTCGGAACCTGTGCTCCGCAGCAGGAGAGGCCACAACAGTGAGAGGCCCGCGTACCGCAAAAAAAAAAAAAAAAAAAAAAAAAAAGTAGTAACAATAAAAAGACAAAAAACAGCACAACTTATTTTCTGTCTAGTCTTGGAATAAAGATGCCCTTCTGGTCACCAGCAGCAGGAAACAATTTGTGTGTGGTTTGAACCTTATGGTCCTCCCTACCACTCTGAATTCTGGGAGTTAACTTTTCTTCTGGAGGCCAGCTGGATGCCCTCCCGTTCCTTTAAGGATAAGGAAGTAGACAACGGGCAGAGGGAACCAGGATTTCTGCAAGTTACTGTGGCGCAATGGCCTCTTATTATTAGATCTACCAGCTGTTCTTTGCTAAGAGCAGAAGTAAAAGCAAACAAACAAAAACAAGGCACACGAAACATAGACTGTTCTTAAGGAAAGAGAAGTTGGAAACTGGCCCTCGGCTGCAGTGGAAGTAAAGGGAATCTGGTGCAACCGCAGCTCACGTGCTCCTGGGGGAGGTCACTGCAACTGCAGAAACCAGTCAGTCCTTCCTGCCAGTAAATACCTGCACTGATTCGCTCTTCCTGTTGGCGTGGGCCCACGAGGATCTCAAGTTTAGTGCAAAGGGGAATGTTTTCCCTCTAGGCTTTTTAGTGTTTGGGGCTGATGGAAGCTCTGGTCCAAACCTGTGCTCCACAGAGATAAACTTTCAAAAACAGAAGCAACCCAGCCAGACCTCTGGGACCTTTGGACCTTTGAACCATGTCGCCACCTAAATGTTAGTTCCTGTGCTGTGACTTATTGGTACTCCTCCCCTTCGGTTTGGAGACATCCAGAGCAGCAGGTTTCCTTGGAATGTTTTCCAGTCAAGGGGTTATCTGGGAATGGGACAGCTTGGGAACGGGGAGCGGAAGGAGATGAGAGTGACGATGATGGGAACAGCCCGAGTGGGAGTGCGAAGATGTGCTGAAAAGAAGCCAAGATGGTCCGGATCCCCTAGCTGATAAAATGTCACCGATTATTTACTCTGATGGGCCCTGGTGAAGGGTTTCCAAGTGGACCGGGGGCCTGGTCCTCTCTTCGTAGTGTCCGGGGGCCTGGTCCTCTCTTCGTAGTGTATCCATTTGTTGCCTACACTGCCTGCTACATTTGATTCTGTATTGTACATCTGTTTATTCCACTTCAGTATACTGGTTCTCGTACATGCCCATCACCTTCTTCCTTTTATAAATGTTTGGGGTGAGGCCTATTTATCTTTCTGCCTTTGGCTTTAGTTAATGGGAGTATTAGTTTGCAAAGAGTAAATGCTACCATGCTGGGCCGTGATGGGAAGTGGCCTGGATGGCAACACAAATCCCTGAGGAGAATAAAGGAGGATTTGTTCTCTCCCCTGGTCAAGCAGCACTCACAGAACCAACCCCCCACCCCGCAACTGTGTCCAGGCCAGGGGCCTGCAGGACCATTGGAGACAGCTTACATTGTCCTCCAGGTGGCCATTGCAGCCTGGCTGGGCCAGGAGCAGGTTGACGATCTCCACGTGCCCGTGCTCGCTGGCACACATCAGGGCGGTGGAGCCCTCGTCGTCCTGGATGTTGACGTCAGCCCCACAGGCCAGCAGGCCCTTCACCATGTCTATCCGCCCATGACTGACAGCCAGCATGAGGGCTGTCTGTCCTGCCTGTGGGAAGAAATGACAGCGGACTTCAGAAGCACATGCTGGGCTGGCAGTGTGTGACCTGCAGTGGGGCTGTGCTGGGGGAAGGGGAGGAGGGAGAGTGATGACAGGGGGAAACGTGGACATGGAATTACTTGGGGCCCAGTGGTGGAAAGGCACTGGAAAAAACTAGTTTCTCGTGAGCTATGAGCTAATAAGTAAGACCATAAAGTAATGAGTTAATTTTTCCCTTTAGCTTGGAGGATCTGTCTCATGACAGCAAGGAGCTGGGAAGTTCAGAAGGTGGTCACAAGTCAACTGTGAACACATTTGGATGAGAGGCACTCTGTGCCGGGCATGAAGGTGCTATAACATGGAGACAGTCAGGAAACAGTGGTCACCAGGTACATGGTGGGGATCCCTAGTCACTTACAGGCAGGCTGACCCATGGTCCACATGCACACTACTCCAGAGAGAACGCGAGGTAATGGAGGGAGAAGTTCCCAGTGTGAAGTTAAGCCAGTGTTTCCTTGGTGTGTTTGGTCATAAGGACCACCGGGCAGCCGCATGGACTGTGCTGAGGGGCGAGAGCACGGCAGGGGCACCCGTGCAGGTCAGAGCTACATCAGCCGGCACAAACCCTGGAAGCAAGCGCGTTCACCTGGCTGGCTTTGGCGTTCACGTCCCCACAGGCAAAGAGTTCTTCCACAACTCGCATGTCCTTCTCTGCTTCCACAGCGGCAAGGGCTGCCAGCATGATGGGGGTATACCCCGCCTTGTTCTGGTGATCCACGTTACATACATCTGCAAAGACATGAGTCTCTTCAGGGAGGAGCCATCTCCTCACAGCATCAGTTGTCCCCATGAACTAAAGGTATGGAGTTTAGAAAAGCCCAGTGAAATGGCCTTAGGTAGTCAAAGTCCCGGAGTGACTCAGAAGGAAATGTGAGAGATGTTTCATACCAAACCAAAGAAAAAAATTTTTTTCTATTTCATGAGAAATGACAGCAAGCTCTCTCACAGCACCTCCTGTTTGCAACTGGTGGTTGAACTGCAAAGTATCCTAGCCTCACAAACATGCTTTACGAAGCCACCATCTCAGTCTATATGGTGAGCAGTAAAAAGTGAAGTAAATCCAGAAAAGTGATTAACCAAAGCCATCCAACAATGGAATTAAAATAGTTTAATTTACCAAAATATCTTGTCCATGCAAATTTTCTAAGGGTGGATTAAACCGTTACTTTCAGGGGCAATCCTGAAATCTTGTTCTTAGCTTTCCTGGATATCATCCACTTCTCTGTTTAAACAGTAACTCCGGCTGACAGTATCACCAGCTCTGTTTATAGTCTGGCAAGTCTGAAAGGAAGGAGGCTTGGAATTCCTTCCTTTAAGCTGGAAACAGTTTTATCCTAACATGGCCCCTAAACTGGGGACAAGCAAACTTAGAAGAGAAAAAAAAGATAAATCTGTTTGGCTTCTTCTGTGCCTTAATCCAACATTCCCAAAACAGAGTAGACAAAAATTGGACAGTTGGGTCAAGAAGCAGAATGGGAAGATTGGACAATTGTATTGCATATTCTAAATCAGATGTTCACATTGTGTTCTCATTAATTGACTGAGGTACTGTGAACTCTGTTATCAGTTATAGTAGAAGTAAAAGTATGTATTTCAAAGATAAAAAAGTGACTTAGAGACTCAATGTATCACAGGGCTGTTCCATTTGAACAAAACGTTGAAAGCTCACTGTGTTGCAAGTACCACCCCCTCACTCCATGTTTAATACATGCACTGGCTATATTCTGGAATGGCAAATTCCAATTACGGACAAAACTTTTCACTGTTCTCGTCACTATGGTTCAGATGTAAGAATAACGTTTTCTTTTCTCTATGCTGATTCCCCAGGAACAGGGTGTCTTTTGGCGGGAATGGTGTTGATTCTACCACAATCTGTTACAGTGGCTTTGCTTGGCCCCCATCTTGACTAACTGCACGGCTCTGCAAGGCGGCTGGAGAGGAGTCATGGAACAAGGACAAAGAGAGCAGCTCACAAACACTACAGCTTTGACTCTGGCCCCAGGCGCAGCATTCTGCCTCTTGAGACTGAACCCACCAAGCCTGCATGATTCAGTTCAGGCAGGAACATGAGTCATGTGTGTTACCAGGGATACAACTCATCTGAACACAGCTCAACTGCAGCAAGAACATCCTCAACACCTCCTTTCAAAACAGATCTGGGATCTGTGTCACCCCGTTTTGTTTAAACCTCAAGCCTCCCGTGAATGACTCAAGAATGATTCTTGCCATATCACGGGGGAAAGCAATGAAAAGGCTTTTAGGATGGTCACGGAACTGGGGAGTGGATTGACCAGCTCCTTCTAAATGAGTCACAACCCAAGTCTGTTTGAGAAGAGACGGGGACAACCAACGTACCAGCGTCCAAGAGCAGCTTCACAATCTCGAAGTTGGAGTGGGACACACTGTAATGGAGGGCGGTGTTGCCGTTCCCGTCCGCCATGTTGATGATGTGACGCAGGACGTCTGGGGAGATGGCCTCAAAAGCGGCTATGTAGTCCCCCACCATGGCTGGGATGGCTGACTTCTGACTGGACACGCGGAACCACTCGTGCTGGAGAGTGTTCAGACAGAACCGCTGCCAAAACACCGAGCCATTGGCCATTAGTTCTTCTATTTATAGACATTTCTGAGACCTAGCTGAAAGCCTAAGAAACCAGGCCTTTTATAGTCAAAAGTGTGTGCAAATAGAATTTGCTCTCAAAAAACAACTAATGAAACCCAGAGCTCTCAGAGAAGCCTCAAATTCCAAACTGAAGTATCCTTCCTGATTTTAACACACACACATATTGTAACTTCTACAAAACAGGCCTATAGCACTGTGCAAGAATTATACCACCGAGGTTCAAATTCTGACTCTGCTACTGACGAGCTGTTCGACGCTGGGGAAGATACTTATTCTGTGCCTCAGTTTCCTCATCTGCAAAATGGGGATAATAAAAATACCTTTCCTTCACAGTGTTTGTGATGAGGATAAATGAGGCAACACATGTAAACCACTTAAGCCAGGCTCCATTTATTATTGAACTATTAATATTATGTAGGTATGCTGGCCTTGCAAATGATTTTCATAGTCATCAGGACAGGAGAAATTACTTAACACAATTATGCTGCTTCCTTCCTGTCCAGACCAACTTCAACTCCTTCAGCATCTCCACAGCACTAGGCTGGGAGACCATAACCATGCAGGCAACCCAATTCCTACTCCATCCCAAATACAAACGTTCAACCACAGAAAGGGAATAAAAAGCAAGTCTGAAACAAATTACTTTTTCCCATGAGGATCATCTGTATCTGGTCATCAGCCCCACTTGCTTTCCCTTAGGCTGTAGACACATGAACTTGGCATTTGTTTCATGGATGATCAAGTCAAACTTGGACATGAAGTTCAATGTAGACTGGGCAGAGCCAGTGCTGGTGATGGGGGAAACTACAGTGCTTTTTTCATGGACCCTCTTTCATATGAGTTTATCATTCATTTGTGCTTTGCTTGTTCTTTAAAAGTTTAAAAATAAATCAAGAAAGATGGAAAGCTTATGTCAAAAGCACCAGAACCCATGTAGTCTTCTTTCTATAGAAAAGGTGGAACTGGGATTACAGAACACACCCATCTCTTTATCTTCCTGCTACTAATTATTCAGGTGTATCCAATTCAATCATAGTTTGGGTGACTGGAGGAAAAGGGTCCTGGCCAGGAAATAATTCACCTAATTTTTCTTTTCTTCTGCTCACTCTTTCACATATTCAGATTTCATTTTTTGGATGCTTCACATAGAAAGAAGGGAAATTATGGCGTCTGGGTGTCGAACTCAGTTAGAGCTACATATTCAGTGTCCTGACATGGTTACATGGCCCTGGCATTGTGATCATTCACATGTCCAAGACTTTTCACAGCACAGCACTTTAAACACTTCTTTACTGAATGAATATCCAATCAACAAAAAAATGTACCAATCCTGGAGTATGTGCCCGACAAAATGCTTGACAATTGGGGCTACAAAAATGTAAAGTCCTCCCTGAGGACCACATAACCTAGTATTTTGGGGAGGGTAAAAGAAAAAGTGTATTAAAGCTATAAAATCTGGGGTCTGAAAGCACCAGTTTTAAGTTCAGGTTAAACCTAGTGGGAAACATTAACACTGCAGTGACCTTTCCTGGTTTTACTATTTGTGACCAAGGCATAGACAGGCACTTAGTCTATACTGGTGGAGCTCAACATGTAGATCCATGTCCAGGCCAGGGACTTCGTTTAGTATTTCCTTCTATAAACATCATTGCCATGCTCCTTTTTCAGCACAGTATTTGAATGTCAAGATTCAGCTGGCTCTGATAAATTTAAGTTTCTATAGCAATATAAACAAATAGAAGAAGATACCATAATTAAAAAAAAAAGATGCCATATAATAAGGTAATATGCTTTAGCTGGGATAAACAAAACATGGACCAGTACTTAAGATAGGTATAATCTAGTCCCAGCATTAACTAGCAGTTGACATTCCGGGCAAGACTCGTAATCTTTAGGGCCTCAGTTAAAGCAGGATGGACCAGAATAGAGTGGCCTCGTAGACACAGGCACCCATGTACTTCTCATGCCTGTGCCAGCCATCACCAATTCTCCTTCAGATTGTGTTTGTTGTATGAGGAAGACTATTTGCCTTTCCAGCGTTAGATAATTCCATAAATCCCTTCTAGTCTTAACATTTTGGTTTCATAATTCTATAAACCCGTGAGACCTATGAAACAACTTTCGCACCAGCTGCAGACTTAAGTTATTTAGCATAAAACTTTCATATTAAATCTACTGCTAATATGCAAAGATTCAAATGCACATTACTATCTAAAATAACATGAGATGCTACACTTTCTCAATGCACTGAATAGAGCTGTCAACCAGAAGGCTGGTCTAACCTATGAAAGAAGCCACACATCTAAATGTCACCAATGCATGGGAGAGCAATACTTGTAAAGGATATCAGAGTCACCATTGCCATGGAAACATTTATCTGTCCTATGTTATGCTATTCATGCTCCCTAAGGCAACCACCAACGTCTTTGCTTCTGAATCTCAAGCTGCGAGAAGATAAGTGCAGTTATTTCTAGGTTTAAAAATAGCGACTGCCTGCATTCCACATCAGAACATAATATGCAGTTTCATAATTGAAAGGAATGCTGTCCTCGGTCCAGATAGGTTTCTCTTAAAAACAAAGGCTAACTTAAAAAATTCTGGGATTCTGCTCCCTAGATCACAAGGTTCTGTAAGCAACAGGACATGCAGAAAGGTGACGAATGAGTGAAATTAGCCCTCCTTTCCATGTGCAACTATATGCCTCTCGCAGATGCTCAGCTCCCAAGCAAAGTACAGGGTGGAGAAAGGAGATCTGAAAGGAGATCAGGCCTGAGGGAAACGTTCACAGGGTGGTCTGGTGAGCAGGGCAGCAGGATATTCACTCTGCCCCCACACACTAGGAATAGTCTGGGGGAAAAGCGTGCAGGCAACAACAGCTCAGGGGCAGGCTAGAGAGGCCTTAACTGTGGTGTCCACTCAGCCACTTTGTACAGACTGGGGACAGTGTCTGTAGGTCAGACTCACCATATCCTTGCTGGTCAAAGCTTTGGGGTCATTTATGTTATTTTTCAGTAAGTTGCATGCAGACAACATCTTTTCACTTAGTTCATATCTAAAAGAGGAAAGAATAAAAGAAAGAGAGCTCATGACTGGCCACAAAAGGAAAGGCATTTTTACCTCAAACTCTATAACCCTTCACAAGACCGGAGGCCCCAAGTCAACCTTGGCAGGTTGTGGTGCTGCTAGCGCTTCCCTGGTGGAGTCTAGGCGTCCGAGGACTGATGTTACCATACAGAGCCAAGGCCTCCAGCCAGAGCTCGGATCTTTTCATGAGGGTAGCTTTCGGCTTCACCACTCTGGCCTGTGTGACGTTATGGAATAACACTTGGATATTGTTTGCTCCTTTTGTTCTAAATTCTTAAAAATATTTTTACTCTTGAGGGGTTGAAGAGGTCTGAATTACCACCTGCCCATTATGCTGACCAGCGGACCACACATCTGAAATCACATTTGGTGACTCAAGAAGTGTTTGTTTAACCCACATGAAAATATAAACTTAAAAGTCAGATGACATATGGTATATAAATTATACCTCAATAAAGCTGTTCAAAAAAAACCAACAGATGTCAAGTTATTGAGCCACTTGAAAATACTTGGAAATATAAACTAAAGACACTTACCTTGTGTTAATGCAGTTAAACATTCATTTGCCAAATGAGAGGTAAGTTTTCTGAAATGTTCTAGTTACACTTCACATGGTGAAAAACCATGCTGAAATTTCCAACTGTTCTACTCTCTTCTGTTTTATAAGCATCGATTCCATACTTGTTAAGTCTTTAAAATTGACTACACTTTTAGGTACATGTTTCAGCCAACCAGAGTGTTTATTTGATATTTCAGCTGCTGTTTACAACATTCCCAAACCCATTCTTGCGGTGTTCCCAATCACTCAATGAGCAACAAAATATGGGCATGTGACTGATTACATCATCCTTATAGTAAATGTGATCTTTGGTTGAGGCCAAAAACTGTTCCTCTCACACACAGTGATCCTGTAATAACAGTACTGACACCTGTATGAGGATAAATGGCTAATGATAAAATCTGAAACTTTAAAATGTGAAATGTGTTGGTCACAAAAAATTCTAATATATCTTTAAATATAAGGTGGGTTGTTCAAACAATGGAAGCTTTAGTGGTGCTTAACAATTATGTGGATGGTGACTCCACATATAATATTAGATAGCAAATAGTTAAACAAAGGTGAACAGGTATCAAGCCCTTCCCTTTGCTACTGTAAGAGATCTAGCAGTTATCATTTTTGCACTTGTATTTATTAGCATCATGACAAGAGGTACACACCTCTGAGGCACAGGTAAAGTGCAGCCCTCCTTTGGTGAGTGGAAAGACCAAACTCATAGATTCAACTGCACAGTCTCCTGATCGGCCAATTCTACTCCCGAAGTACATCAAACATGGGAAGGGTGAGGGGAGGGGGGGAATGTACCACACCTCTCTCTGATTTCCACCTTCTCAGGTTCACATTCTGGAACCTGCATTTCATCTTCCACCCTGTTGGACGTGAAACCTTCCACATTAACTGCATGGTGGCCTTCTGCCTTTCCCCGAGTGTCTTCGTCCTCCTCTTCCTCCTCCTCTTCCTCAGGAGGATACTCAGGGACATCACACTCGTCTTCTGACTCGGAAGAAGAGCTTTCATCTGAGCTGGAATCATCACTTGAAGTGGTTTCATACCTAGGTGGCAATTGGGAGTTCAGGAGATGCAAGGTGTGCCCATAAAGACCCAGTGACAGAAATGTTTATGAAGGGAAACCTGCTAACTGACTCCAGAAATTTCATCAGTGGTTTTAGAGCCTGTACTTAGAAGTTCAGAGTAAGGTCTATTTAGAAGTCTGGTGGTTTTGAATGGGTTCTCACTTACAAGGAATAACCTAGGTTGCCAAGTGGTATCACATACCACTTGCAGAAAAAAAAATATGTATATATACAGCACCTCTGGCTTAATATAAATCAGAGGAAATTCATTTTATGGAAACCAAGTCTGTAGTTTTTCATCTTTCCTGTTCTTTTTCTTTCCCCCTTTCATTCTTCTTATTTTGTACCATTAATTTTCCCAGTGTCCAAGGTGAACATATTATGTAAGTTACCAATAGTTTCTCTGGTACACACTCTCCAAACTGTGGGACATATTACCCAATAAAACGTTAAACATCTAGAAAACTGACAGCACTGTTATATCTTTGTGGTATGCCCTACTATAAATGTTATCTCAACTAACTCTGCACTATTGCTTTCTTGCCAAGGCCATGAATGGATTAATAGATTAGTTGCTTTGATTCAACTGTAGGAGGACAAACAGGCTTAACTATTTATCTGGGCCAATTAAAGGAGAAGGAATAAACAACTAAAACACATTCTATTTAGAAAGCAAATAACTGATGGCATGGCGAGGTTACTCTTCAGGTGAAAGGCCCTACTATTTTGTTTGTAAACATGGAGAGCTAAGCAAAACAACCCATTCTGAAGGAGTGGACGACTATCCCTGGACCATGGAGTGATGTTCTCAGTCTCTGGTTGTTGCTCAGTTCTGATACAGTTAAGTACAAGCTGTCCAACAGGGAACCTGCTGCCTGTTGCTTTTGTTGAAGGCCATTTGTTTCAGATCAGAGGTGAGAAGATGTAAATTACTCAGCTTCATCATGTATCCTTTCAAGAGTGAAATATCCTTAAAGATAGCAAGAAGAGAGAAGGGAAGCCCAAATGCACCTTTCTGAGGAGGGAATCTTTCGTCACCCAGATGTGGTAGCATCCCAGACTAGGCACCTTTAAACATGACTTGAGTAGGCAGGAGGCAAAGGAAACAGACAGACCGCGTATAAACACTAGTACCACCATCTTTCCTTACCCTCCATTAATGCCAACAAACTGAAGATTCTTTTTCGCTCCATTTGCATCTTTGTTGGCATCTTTCTTCTTCATGATGGACTTCAGTGTACTTTCATTATTTGAACATACTGTGGAAAAGTGAATCATGGTGATCAAAATTAATACAACTCATACCCATACAAGTTAAGTGAATAGGTACTCTTTCTTCATGTACATTTATTTTTTTATTCATGTTAATATAGATCTTGGCATGTATATATGAGAAGCTTGCCCAAAATCCACTGGAAAATTGTGTGTGTGCAAAGAAAATACTTCAAAGTTCCATTAATAATGTTCTTTAAATGGAAAAAAAAAATCCATTCGTCCTTCCAGACATAACAAAAGCAGTGACAACTAGCATCTGTATCAGGCTTTACTGTTTATAAAGTGATGTCACGTCTCACCTGATCCTCAGAAACCATCTAGGCACTAAGATAGGGATTATTAGTCCTTTGTTTTTCAGTTGAGATAACCTGGAAAAAAATTTATACCTGCCAGACTATGAAAGAGTGAAATGCTGTTTAAAATATTTTGTCATTTGCAACATCAGATGAGTTTTCTTAAGGGGACTGCATGGCTTTCTTTGATAATCTTAAAGATATTCTAGGTCTACCTTCCTAACAACTGTGTAATCATTCTTCCAGGTCAATTTATAAGGCACACTGGCATTAGACTGGAATGCTGACAACTCTGGTCCTAGAACCCTGATGCCGAGAGGGGCCGTGAGTGAGCAAAGTTACCATAGAGGCCAGCGGCTATCTGGTCGTCTGTCAGGTTCACTGGAGACAGCGTGCTTTCCTGAGTGGGGAAGGTATCCTGGCTGCTGATGGGCTTCCCTTCTGTGGTCCCCACCTCTTGCTCATGCCGGGATGTCTGGGAGTTTAATGGTCCTCCTGATTGAAGACTTCCACACTTACAGGTGTATTCCAAATTACTGCCTGTCAGGAAGGAGAAGGTTGTAGAAGTGTGTGATGCTAGGACCAAATAAAATGGGCTAAATGGTATAAAAAAAAAATCTTGCAACTCATCCTTTTCTCAAGTGCTTTTCTGGTGTTTTCTTTTTGCATAATTGGCATTAATAGCCAAGCCATCCAAAATCAAACCCCCAAGGCCTTCTTGACTGTGACCCCTTCCCTTTATGACCACATCTGGATTGGTCAAACTCCACAGTGTGCCTCTCTCCTCTCTGTTCTGGTGCTATCACCTAACTTTGGCCTGGGCCACCAGTGTAGCATCCTGACTGTCCCCTTTCCTTCACATTTCCCCCTCTCCCGCACTGTTGCAGAGTAGAACTCCCACTCAGCTCAAATCCCATCCTGACTCCAGCTAAAACGAAACCTGAAAAACCTAAAAAGCTCCCCACCACTCAGGAAACGTAGTCCATACTATTTAGCCAGATTCTACACCATCTGCCACTCGGCACCAACTTACCTCTCCAAGTTTATTTCCCACTATACCTGTGGTCCTTTTTGGGGTGCGAACTGCACCCCAGTAGATGGAACTCCTCCCAGTGTAGAAAGTAGGGTCTCTTATTCTCCCAAGAGCACAAAAGCTTATTTTCTTAGCTTCTTTTCTTCTACCTGGTGATGTTCCTTCCCTACCCTCCCTCACATGGCCAACCTTCCCATCGCTTCCTCTTCCGAGCCTTCCCTCATCTCCCTACCAGAAATTAATTCTCCTTTCTCTTAACTCTCATGGCCCATCTTTCAGACTCTCTTATAAGATCTATAATACAATGTAGTAGTTGATTCGTGTGATTGTCTTAAGACTCCCTTCTTGTCTGTAAATATTTTGAGGGTGCCACATGGTTCTAATCAACTTTGCTTCTCTCACCACATCTTCTAGATTGCTTTTACATATGTTAGGTACTTAATATTTGTTTACTGGACTTCCCTGGTGGCACAGTGGTAAAGAATCCACCTGCTAGTGCAAGGGACACGAGTTCGATCCCTGGTCCGGGAAGATCCCACATGCTGCGGAGCAACTAAGCCTGTGCACCACAACTACTGAGCCTGTGCTCTAGAGCCCGCGACCCACAACTACTCAGCCTGCGTGCCACGACTACTGAAGCCCGCGTGCCTAGATGCCGTGCTCCACAACAAGAGAAGCCCGTGCACCGCAACGAAGAGTAGCTCCCGCTCGCCGCAACTAGAGAAAGTTCGTGCGTGGCAACGAAGACCCAACGCAGCCAAAAATAAACAAATAAAAAATAAATAAATTTCTAAAAAAAAAAAAAATGAAACTACATTAAAAAAATATTTGTTTACTGGTGAAGCAGAAAAATTGTATTATTGTTACGTAATTTACACACACACACACACACACACACACACACACACAAGTATATCACAGAATTTTTAGTGTGGCTGACATTTCCTAATTCTGCGAATGGTACTTTGTCCACTCACAATGCTCCCTCCTCTAGCTCCGGAGGAACGGGGTGCTCCCTGGTGATTCCTTCACAAATCCACCTCCCTCCCCAGCACACACAGACAGTACTAACTGTAGTCCTCCAAATAATATTCAATTGCCCCCACGACCTGATGTGTCCCCCTAACAGCAAATAAGAAATGTCTCAAGTGCCTTTGCCTTACTTGAAGTAAACAAAGCAAGGCATTTGTCTTCATTCCTCCTTTTCCAACTTCATTCATCATTACTTTGAAATTACTGCAGTAACCTCCAAAGAGTCTCAGTATGTTAATCCTCAAGTACCAGAATACTTCCCAGAGAAACACTTTCACTAACCACTTCTCCATTCAAGGACCAACAATGATTTTTAAAATGCAAATACATAAATAGTTTTTATTGTTATTGAAACCTTAAACAGCCACAAAAGTAGACAACAGTATAATAAACCCCTCTGTCCCCAGCACTAGCTTCAATAATGATCAGCTATCTGGGCTCATCTACACCTCCTCCAACCACTCACACTGGATTCCTCTGAAGCACAAGCTGAAGACCCTACCACTTTCATTCATAAATATTTTAGTATATATTCCTAACACAGTTCTCAAAAAGTAAGTATAAAGCTAAAACTATCAAATCTAAAAAAAGAGAATTTAAAATGATCACATATCTGGTCAGTATTCACATTTCTCCAATGATCTCTTAAAATTTTTTTTATAGAGTGCTTGAATCAGAACTTCAGTCCTATATTTCCACTGGCTGCTATGGTTTTTAAGTCTTTTAATCCATAGGTTCTCTTTCCTTCTAAACACGGCTTTAAAAAATATTTTTAAATTGAGGTATAATGTATATACAGTAAAATGCACAGAATTTCAGTGTCGAGTTTGATGAATTTTTGGAAATGTACATGCCTGTGTTAGCACCTCCCTAATTCAGAAATAGAACATTTCTAACAACCCAGTAAATCCACACTTCCCACCTGCTGCCCTTTTCCAGATAATCTTCCCACTGGAGGCAAATACTCCTCTTCTCCAGAACTTAGTTTTGTAAACGAGGGCTTTTTAAAGCTTCTCCCATCAAGGTCCACCCTCTCAAGTAGGCATCTGAAGATCCTTCACAGTGAACACGGACAGCTTCTTCTTTCCTGGGGTAGTTTAACTGCTCAACAGCTCCTACCCTCTACTCATTCGGAGTGGTCTGGTGACTTAATGACTCCCACCTCTGTGCCCTTCCTTGCTAGACTGTCCTACCGGCCTAGAATTTCAGCTTTCTTTACCAGCAGAATTCTACCCATATTCTTTTCAAGGCTTGGCACCATTTCTATTTCCTCTAGTCTTCTTCCTGTGATACCACTCCACAAAGATCTTTTCCCCTCACTGCTCTGCAGCACTTACTGTCCAGACCAAAATATACCCTGCCCTCCGTTTCCTTGGTCTCACATGTGTTCGCTCTGTGAGAAGGGAAGTCCCTGAGTTCCTCCATGCTACATTCTTACCTGGGGTCCTCTTCAGTGCTCTGAACAGTGCTGGACAATGGAAAGCCTTAAATAAATGCCTGTGTAATTCAATGGAAAGTCACAGGGATTCTGTTAAGACTAACTAGCAAGGCAAAGAACAACGCTAAGCATTAAACTAGTTCTCATTAGCTGGATCAGAGGAAATTTGTCACCTTTATTGCCAGAAAATGTTTTTTAGATGGTGTTGAAACTCTGGCTCTCTTGAGTGACCCAGAAACAATTGTCTGAACTTGATAAAGATCCATTGTGGTTAGCGGGCACACATAAGATGACACACGCACGAGCCTAAGACTGACAAATGACTGCTGTGTTTCACTAAAACACAGGAAGAGTGCAGCCAAGAAAGCCAAAAATAAAGTGGCCAACAAAATTCAACGGTCTCAACCCTGGCTGCCCTTTAGAGTCACCTGAGTTGGGGGCGAAGCTTTTAAAAATACAGATACAATGAAGTATATGCAGGTGGGCCCAAGTATTAGCAATTTTTAAAAGCTCTGCAAACGATTCTAATGTGCAGCTAGGATTGAGAACCAGTGAACTAAATTAACCAATCAAAAATTTGCTGAAAACAATGTGAAACTTGACTGCCAAAAACAAGAGTTTAGACTTCCCTCCAGTTTCGCTCCATCAACTTGGACCATGTGAGTTATTAGGAATTATTGTTGGTTTAGTTAGCAGCCCTGGACCACTAATGGTAGAAGTCCATGACCAACAGTAAATGCTATGCAAACAATAAGGGTAAAACAACAGAAGTAATCACCAAACACCTTCACAAGTCTGGTACTATGGCTTAGCTGCTCAAAATTCCCCCCAGGGCACAACAAGTTTCCGAAGGCACCACTGGGGAGTTAGTGAACAGGGGAGTGGGCAACTGTGTGGTCTTCGGTCGTTAACTCAAACTTATAATGGTCATAAATGCCAATAAAGCATGAGCTTCATTTTATGACTTGACCAGATTAGTGATAAGTAAAAGACAGCAAATGACAGAAATCTCAGTGTTCTGGAAAATAAAAGCATCCTTGAAGTATTAATTCTAATTCGAAAGTACACTTAGCATTTAATACCTGGATAATTATACTACTAGCTAAGGCAAACTGTAATGAAAAATAAGTAACTTAAAAGGAAAACTTTCTTTATGTTTTTGACTTTAGAAAAGTTAAAGCAAAGTACTTGATATTTTTAAAAAATCAATGAAAAATACAGATGGAGAAATTTTTAAAGAGAACACCTTCTCCAGTTTCCTCTGTGATATTTATCCACCTGGAATGGGTATTAGTTGTTGGTATATAGAAATCTGTTTCTAAATCTGTTAGAAAATTGATATTTAAAAATATATTTAAATGGATCTTAAAAGTTGCCCTGCTCACATACTGCAATGCTTCTGGCACGATGACTCATATTTTTATTTATAATGCCAAGTGCCTTCTAAAAGCACAATTATGAACAGTGCGGCCAACTAATTAACCATGTTATTGTGCCAAATTTTCATTTAAACATTCTGATTTGATTTTTAAAGAACATCTAGCTTACTTGTCAAAAAGGTAGGACTGAAATTTCTGAGTCATAATGGAGGCCGTTCAATCATTTAGGCATTTTCCCGAAGTGTAATTAAGAATTCAAAGAGGTCTAAAATAACACTTCTAGTTTTTCCATAAGGAAAAGGGCTTGAGCACAAATTCACCCTTTTCAGCCCACATGTTGGTTTGGGGAATAGACAGTAGGGATTATTCATGAAGGATCACCTTCTTTATTTGGTACACATTACCTGTGAGGGGAAAGTATGTAGCTTTGATGGAGGAGAAAGGACAATCCCTTTCTGTTTGCAGGCTCTTGGCTCAGAACTCTGCCTGAATACCAATGCGTGTGGCCACCAACATAAAGCCACTAAATGGTAAGAGCCGCAGTGTAATAATTTCTAGGGCCACTTTAATATTTTCCTGAGAACATACCAGATAGCTGTCATGAATGTATCTAAAAGTGGGTACTTAGAAATCAAAATGCTGAGTGGATTAAGAATCAGATTCTCCCTCACCACAATGCCACCCACATTTAATTACACACCAACCCAAGACCTGACCCAGAAAACCCACGCTGACAGGTTGCATTAACTGTTGGGTTAAACAGATGTGCTCTGTGTTCTTCCAGATGCAGCTAACGTCGTCGTCCTCTCCACACTAAACTCATCTCTTCCCTAAACCTCAGAGAGCTTAATGGCAACTGAATGCTTCAAGCACTTTTATTTTCACATTATTTGGTGGCTAATATATACCCCCCATAGGTTATCATTCATATTTCTGGTATAAGTGTCTTGGCTTCCCAACTGGATTGCAAGTTCAAGGCTTCGACCACTTTCTCTTTCTCTCTGCTTTAGTACCACACTTTGCATATAGTTGACACTGAATGCATAGCTATCAATTGACCTGAATAGAGATGGGAACAGAGCAGACTTTAAACATCTTTACTGAGATACAAACGACTCGCTGATTGGAGGAAGAACAAACAGTTGTAACCATCACCCAATACCAACAATTCTTTCATCGTTTATGACTGGACATCCAGAAACTTAAAGCCATTTCTGTTCTTAAAAAACACCAATCTCCATGCGTTAGCCAGAAATGAACTATATACTTTACAATTCATTCAGAGTAGAAGTGTCAAAGTAAACATGCATCTTTTTCCAGAGTGCATACATTTCACTAATACCCATTTAAAATGATAAAGCATCAGTTTAAAAGAAGAAGATTTTCAAACAAGTGTCAACTGAAGGGCTCACAAAGTGGTGGATTTTAAATCTTTGTAAAAGATTTTCCTCGGGGCTGAAGTGCTTTTTCCCAAGGTCTGTAACAGATGTCCTAGATCTGTAATTTCAGTCTCTGAGGGTCAACTATCCCTTCTGAGAATCTGATAAAAATCATGCACTTTCTTCACAAAAATTCCAAACACAAAACTATTCATGAAGCTATGGAGCCCAGATTAATAAGACTCACTTTAAGGCTGTTTATTCCAACAGTATTTCCCTGCAATAGGGCCCAAGTGTGCCTATTGAGTCGTTGGTGGTAGCAGTGGGTGGCAGCAGAAAACTCATGAATTTGGGGGAGAAAAGTTCTTCTGATGAATCTGATGGGCAGCCTGGTGAAGAGCTACTTTTACAGAATAATTCTGCTGAAAGGGCCCAAGCAAGAAAAATCTAATCCTACCCTCTCATGACACAGGAGGACACGGCAGCCCAAACCCCCCTAAAGTGTTATTGCAAGTTCTTGGGCAGCCAGAACCAGATGTCAGCTCTCTGACCTCCGGGTCAATGGACTTTCACATCATGCTATCACACACCACAGGGTTCCAGAAACATTTGGTTTGGATTATTCAATGCTTGTAGCATTTACTAAAAGAAACTTGTGATTTTAAAGAAAGGTACTGGGACAAGTAAATGGTATATGATTTGAACTAAGAAAACTAACTAAAAATGGTATTTTGTAATGACTTAATTTTCCCTGCTTTTGCTTTGGCTCAGATCTCCGTCTACAAAATTGCTTTCACAGTTACGGGAATGACTTCAAGTTCATAAATTTTTTTTAGCAAGCCCAAGAAAACTAAGAGTGCAAATATGGAAGCTGATTTAAAAAGCAGTTCTTTTATTCCGGTATGAGAGATGAATTTTCTATAAATCATGTGGCAGGCAGTTAAGTTCCACTGTTATAGATAGTTCTGTTTGTTATTTGCTCAGAGACAGTTACATATTTTTAGAGTATTTGTAACTGCAAGTCATTTGTCTAGAATTTTCTCTCTCCAGAGGGAAAAAGGAAAAGGAAAAAAAAAAAAAAAAGTAACCCACTCCTCAAACCAAAACAATCCAATTGATTTACAGAAAGAATAAACATTTTTTTCCCTGAGGTTTCTGAGAAACTTATTTCCTCTTAATCTTTTAATTCCATGAAAGAAAATATTAAATACATGAAACTCATACTACTAGTAATTAAAAGTACTTTACAGATCATCTTTGATTACCACCAAATTCCAGCTGCATCAAAACTGTGACATTGTCTCTTAAATCCTGAAAAAATGTTTGTGATGTTTCATGTGAAAAATACATAGGAGAATATGTACGATTCAAATGCTGTCAAAACAGAATGTCTCTAAAATACAGACCTGCACACTGTACACACCAAACCCACAAGGGGTTACCCCATGAGAGCATGTGGGAGGCTCTCAGTATTGTATGCTTTCTGAACTGTTAATGTGTTATGAGCACATACTCCAGTTATAACTTCAAGAAACTGAATAGGAGTGTTAGGCATTATTATTATGCTGATAAAAATAATGCTCTTTTGCATACTAAAAAGCAATACCCTCAGATCTTCAACCCTAGGAAAACTGAAGAGAATTCTCTGGGTTTGGTACTAATATACACCTAATTTAATTTTAGGCTTCATTTTGAGCTTTGACACAGATTCTGAGAGAATCTGAATTGAAAATTTATTCTACTCATTTTGTGTTTTCCCATTGTTATTGATATATTTCTTTATCTTGATAAAATTATTAGCTGGGGAGGTGTAACAATTGGGGGGTGGGGGAAGGCGATGGCCAGCCAGAATTACGAAGACAATAATTTGCATTAAACACAAAAGACTATTTGTAGCGCATTTGTTTGGCAATTTGTTCTAGATCTACATTTCCATTTCTGCAAGTACAGAAAACAGTTAACAGCAATGAGAGCCAGCATTTATCCTCTGTGGTGCAGACTATCCCAAATGCTTTACTCATACTGACACACTAAATCTTCATTTCAACCCTGTAGGGGAACAAAGACAACCTGTCCTAGTGCCGAGAAGGAATTCGAACCCAGAATACCTGGCTTTGGAGCCCAAACTTAAATTCTTTAAATTAAAGTACTAGGTTCACATAAGTGATCATTTATACGCTCTTTGTGGTGATGTCAAACTCAAACTTCCTATCATTTGATTTGGGGAAGAAAGTTTGAGATGACTACCTTTCTATACTCCATTTTCCTTTTGGTACAGAAATGTATTCTAGACTGTATGTGAGCAATATTCTGTAGTGTTCGGTGTGAACAATAAGCTGGAGTACATTTGACACACCTTCACTCTTCACAGCCTGCAGACGTTGAGATCCCTACTACACTGAACTGCTTTCATTTCCAGCCCATACAACACACACGAGATAACAAAAATGTAATTCTCTGGATTGAGTTCCTAACCTAATTCCTTCGTTAGAACTTTAAAGCAAAATACAAATGTGATGGGAATTACAGAAATAATTTAAAGTTGTTCTTGCATGCTCTGAGACGGAGCTGCCACTATGATCAAATAAGTTCTATGAAGACTATTTGTACTTTTGTTCACAAATGTTGTAGGTCTCCTGCATTTTAGCTGATTAATTAGGTGTTCATGTGTAGGGTCAGATCGAAATAGTGATGTCTGGAATGTCAGTGTGACTGGAAATAGACCAAAAAACACTGTAACACAGCCAGACAAAACCTCCTCCCTGGGTCTTGATGCTCTGGGTGTCAGGCAGATTATTCCAACGATTCACCTGAATATTTATGGCAGGAATGTGAAATAGAAACCCCAGTTTCGGGAGGAGGGAGGAAGGCTGGCAGGAAAAGGCTCTTACAACGGATGATGCACTGTACCATCTGTGTCTGGAGGTATTTAAGAGTTTCATTTTGACTTCAACATCTGACATCATGATTTTTAAAAAGAAGTAGAAACAGACATATTATTAGTTACTTAAGACCTTGCTTCGGTTCAAACATCATTTTAATCTCTTGACTCTAAAATGACTCCCTGTACATTTATTAGACTCCTTTAACTCCAAAAGGCAAAAAATCTGTCATACATCAGCTGTCACTGTCATGTTCAATTTTCTTCCACAATAAGCTATGTGTTCCACAGCACAGCTACTAAAAACTAACTAATTCAGGTTTGGAGGTGAAACCTCAGGAGATATAAAAATAATCTATTTCAGTCTATTTTAACCATTGCTCTTTTGGTTATAGAGGGAAACAAAGAATTTGAACTTTTTGTTTATTAAGTTACATTTAAGTCTCTACTGCACGTTTTCACATAAAATTAAATTTAATGCACACTACACCAATCATTTGAAGCATTTTAATTCATTTTATGTGTAGCACTTAGCCAGAGTAGAGAGTGTGTTTTCTTAGTACTTCCCAAACCTCAGCTACACTTTGGCACATCAACAAAAGAAACCACACTGGACGTGCTAGCAGCACCACCCCCAGGACGACAAAGGCCACCCTGTGCTTACTGGGGGCCAGTGATGAACACACTGACAACCTTACAGGATGGATGCCCTTTGACTGCCCATTTCACAAGGAAGTATAAAGAAGGATGACTTTCCTTCCCCAGGTCATGCTGCTTTGTGACAGCTGGAGAGCCAGGAATGGAACCCAGTGGTAGGATGATTCGAGCCCTGGTCTGGGAAGACCCCACATGCCGCGAAGCAACTAGGCCCGTGCGCCACAACTACTAAGCCTGCGCTCTAGAGCCCGTGAGCCACAACTACTGAAGCCCACATGCCACAACTACTGAAGCCCGCACACCTAGAGTCCATGCTGCGCAACAAGAGAAGCCACCGCTGCTCCGGTCCGGGAGGATCCCACATGCCGCAGAGCGGCTGAGCCTGTGAGCCATGGCCGCTGAGCCTGCGCGTCCGGAGCCTGTGCTCCGCAGCGGGAGAGGCCACAACAGTGAGAGGCCCACGTACCACAAAAAAAAAAAAAAGAGAAGCCACCGCAACTAGAGAAAGCCCACACACAGCAATGAAGATCCAATGCAGCCAAAAGTAAATAAATAAATTTATTTTTAAGAAAAGAAAAAAGAAAAGCCAGGGTGAGCAGGAATCCCAATGAATAAGGAAAAATATGAGAAAGACAAAAATGTAAGCACCTAACAAAATGAACAGTGGGAAAGGCCTCCCTTGTCTCAGGGTTCTGGCTCAGGGGCTCCTTGTCAGAGAGGCCTTCCTGGACCATGCCATCTCCAGCTGCCCTCACCTCTCCGCCACCACTCACAGTTTCTCTAAGTGGAGTTCCTTCCTTCATAGCACGTATCACCTCCTGACATATTTAAGTATATTGTTTATTGCCTGTGCCCCCAACTGGAAATGTAAGCACCATGAAAACAAGAGCCTATACCTATGTTTGAAACAAAGCAGGTACTTAATCATTATTTGTTGAACTGATACATGAATTAATGGAATCTCTCTCCCCTCATAAAAAGTTTTAATTAAAAACACTTCATACCAGTATTTTTTCATTGATCATACACTGGTAATTGTGGTTACAAACAGGGCAGGACTTTTTTTCAGGCCATACTGTATAAAATGAGCCAGTAAATAACTGAAAGACACCTATCAAACCAGCAGCCCCCGAAGACAGCCCCTAAGCCAGCCAACACTAGTATGCTTTTCTTCTTCTAGCCTTAATGAAACTATCAGATAATGAGAATCAGCAGACCTGCTTATGGATTTAGATTCTTGGTTTTCATTCTACCCGTTACCATTCTGAAGCTTTCTCCATGGTTCCAAAAAATGGCTCCGCCAGGCAAAAAAAAAAAAAAAAAATCCCTACCTCCTGGATTTCCACCGTCCCCATCCTTTCTCACTCCCAGGACCTTCAGGAGCACCACCTACCTGTGACCTTACCCAGGCTGGTTTTCAGGAAGTCAGGCCTCAGCTCTTCAGCGCTTGCAGACTTCACGACAGAGTTGATTGACGATAAGGCATTGATGAGCTGGGAGTTGAGGGAGCCGATCTGTGAGTGAGGTTCCCCAAAAGCTTCTGCCAGTTCACTGTAGTTCTCAGCCAGCAGCGCCTGCTGCTCTGCCAGCAGCTTCTGGACACGTTCAATGTAGTGATCCAAGCCTGTCACCATTTCGGACGGAGCCTGGGGCTGGGGGCTCTCCACGAACTCTCCTACAGGCTCATCCCCAACCCCTACACTCCTCCGGCTGCCTGCTGGCCCCACCGTCAACTGGGGAGGACCACAAGCTATGGTCCTCATTTTCAGACCAACCAGATAGTTGTCGTTAATACTGATCTGCCCCACGCCTGACTCTTTGGTCTTCACAGAGGATGGCCTGTCAAACCCAGAGGTGCCAGAGAGCACCGTTCCAACTCCGACGGACCGCATCTTAGCGGAGCTGACGTCCTTGACGCGGCCTTCTCCGACCGCCACGGTCCGCATCTCCACAGTCCGGGTGCTGGTGTGCTTGTCCGTGGTGCTGAGGGAAGTGTTGGTGCAGGACTCTGTGAGGGTGGCTGTCTCGGTGTTGGTGAACTGGGACACCTGTTCTAGAACCGTGCTGCTGTGCCGGCTCGTGGTTCGAGGCACTGCCATGACGGCAGCTTCTACCTGGCTGACGGCCTCCGTGTTCACGCCCCGGGAGGTGCGCTCCCTTGGGGAGCAGACGGTCACATCAACAGAGCAATCTCCGCAGCCGATGGAGCGGACTTCTTTGAGATTCAGGTTGGTCTTGAGGAGCGTCAGGTCGTTCACAGACTCCTCCGTGTTGCTGCCTGTTTCACAGACGCTGATGTCCACACCCACGCTCTTGTCACACGTCTCCACGGACCGCCCAGTACATCGGTCATGCATTTCCACACTTTCCTTAACAATCCACCAATTCATGGGCAGCTCAGGCCCCACCCCTTTATCCTCACGATCGGGCTGGCAGGAGATGCCTACGCTATTTGCCTGCACGCAGGTCCCGACACAGGTGTCAACCACGTCCACGTGACTGCCAGCTATTTGGTCTCTTGTGGGTACCACTGCCTCCACCACCTTGCTGAAAACAAGCGGCTGGGCCATCATGGCTTTGTCAACTTTTTTTCTCGAGCCAGCAGCTTGCAGCTCTTGCTTGAGTTTAGTCATCTCCCGGTCATGGGTGGTTTCTTTAAGCTGTACTTCCAGGCGATAGATCTTTTCCTTTAAGGCTTCTATGGTCTGCTGTTGCAGCTCAATTTCTTTGTCGGCTTCAGTAGTCACTCCAAGCATGGCTTCTGTCACGCTGACCCCAGAATTCCTCGTCTCAGTGACTGTGCCTACGGCAACATCCTTACAGGACCCGGTGCCCCTGTGGCGCACGACAATGCTGTCCATGTTCTCATCAGCACCCACAGCCACAGACTGGCACTCTCGAGGCCGACACTCCCCGTTCTCCCTGAGCACTGAGGCGGCCTCACAGCTGCCGTCCTGGATCTTCCGCTCCAGGGCCTGCATGTCTGCTGTGAGCTGCCGGAATTCCTTTACCCTCTGGGTGCTCCGCTCCGCGCCCTCCATTTCTCCCTCCTCATAGTCAATGTATAATTCCCCGCCGCTTCTCCGGGTCCGGGAGAGGTGTTCCAGCTGGGATGCGTTCCCAGCACTGTAGGACCTCTTTCTCACACCACAGACGTCGTCCTGGGGTGCAGCTCTGTGGTTTTTCAGCTGTGAAGCCAACTGCCTTTTCTCCTCTTGCAAGACAGAGATCTTTACCTGGAGCACAGGGATGGTTCGCACCTGCTCTTCTAGCTCCTTCAGGCGTTTCAGGGCAATGGCCATCTGCTCACGGATGTGCTGCAGGTGCATGGGGCTCACGTTGGTCACCGGAGTGGAGATCCCTGAGCTCAGAGGGCTGTGGCGGATGGAACTCCCCATGGAAGAAGTGGTGGCAGCAGCTGGGGCATAGCCACCATAATCCCCGTTGCCTTGGTATCCATTCTGATGCTGCTGCATGGCAGGATTGTGGTTTCCAGAACCCATAAATGAGGAGAGGGAGCTTGTGGAGCCCATGCCTCCAAAACTGGCCAGCCTGGGCCTTCGGAACTCACCAGGTGCCACCTGCATGGTGACTCTCTCCTGTTCGAGTCTTCTCCGGGTCTCCATCAGTGTCTTGGTGACATGAAGGTTGTGCTTTGGGAGTTGCGGGGATGGTGGTGGCAGCTGTCGGCTTTCCGGGATGGTAAGAAAAGTGGGTGAAGTCTCCAGAGGGGCAGGTGGCCTTGGGATTGGAGTTGATGTAACTTCACTTTGGGCTAGGAGGAAGTTGGGGCACTGCTTGTTGTCATCACTGTTGGAGGATGAGAGGGATTCAGTGGAAGTCCACACACCTTGATGACTAGGTGTGGCCCTGGTTTCTGGGCATGGCACAGATGGCTTCCGCCTCTTCTGGATGTTCACTTTCTTGATGGTGTTTCCTTTCTGTATGTCATCTACGTATTTGAGGAAATCTAAGTCTAGTTGATAACCATAGGGGGTCTCCACAAAATAAGGACCTTTTTGTCCCCTGTCATGATCTCCATTCAGAACATCATCTGCTTTTCCTAAGACAGAAAGAAGAGAATGTTATAATGCCATGTAATACTCATAATGGTAAAAACTAACATTTGTTGTATGTTGCAGTGTGGTAAGCTAGTATGATTTAAGAGTTGACAAATCTATGTTCTAACCCTGAATCTACAGCTCAACAACTGGGTGAGAGAGTTAACAAACTTCTCAGAACTTCAGTTTCCCCCTGAGTAAAAATGCAAACAAGTATTTAAATCATAAGGTTGTTAAAAGAATGTAATGAGAAAATGATTTTTAAGATCCAGGCACACAGTAAGTCCTTACTAAATACTTGATTTTTTTAAAAAAAGAATGCATTAAAAAGACTGGAAAGCATTTTCAAGTTGATCATTTCTTTTGCCGTCTACAGTCCCTCTGAAGTATAGACAGCAGTCATTATGTCTCCTATTTTATAAAGTGTACTCTGAGGCACAAAAAAGTGAGAAGTCTTAAAGTAACAGACCAAGTCAGTTCAGATCCAGGAAGCCTGGACCTGAGTTCTCCCACCTACTGCTCTTTCGCAGACCGTACAGCCTTTCTAACTGGTGGCCAGCGTACCCCAGTGCCTGACCACCCCCACCAGGTCACAATTTGCCTTGACACCTTCCTTGCAGAGAAAGCGGGGACACAGGGGACACTGAGTGATTAACTCCAGCAGCATTGGGGTAAGAACAGTTGGAGGATAGACTTCACCTATGTTGTGTGTCTTCCCATTTAAAAACAAAACCAAACCCTATCGCACCAGAGGAAACGTTTTTTCCTCTTTGACTTCTTTTGGACAAAACATTCACTATTCGAAGAATACCTTGTTTTGCACTTGTGATGGATCCAAACAGATGCAAAGGAGAATGAAAATAAGGGCAAACCTATACTCCAAACACTGGATCGTGTGGCATTTGATAAATGCTACTTCTGGCTAAACCATTTAGAAAAGGAAACAGGAATCTTTCAAGGCACAGACCTTGCTGCTGACCTGAGCTATGCATTTCAAACTGAAAACCAAGGCCATTTTTGTTTAAATTGCAGGATTAAGTAATGTGTTTTCCTAGAGTCATAGTAACAAGATCTGCATTTGAGAGCTATGGGAAGGATCCCAAAGTGATGAGTAAAAATGCAAGCCATCTGTACCCCTGCCCCTATCCTTGGGTGTAAAAGCCCACCTAACTGCTTGTCAAGGTCCAGATACTTCCAGCAGTTTGGATTGCTGGCCTGTCCTTCCCACCCTTGACAGTGCTGAATGTGACACCCGACAGTGTGAAAGCTCTGAGTAAACCTTTTACCTCCACTCCCCCTCTTCCCTCTGAAACGCTGGAAAGAAAAGTACATAAAAGAAAACTGCCAAGAAGAGGAATAAAAAGGTTATGTTCTCTTCGTGTCCCCATTTAAAAACAACATTAAATTGTTCTAGCTGTTAGAATCTGGCCATTAGATTTCAGTTTTAAACCACGTGGAAAAAGGATTCTATTTGAAAGAGGTGCTCAACACCAATCATTTTCTAGCCTAAGGAAGTGTAAGCTGATGAGGAGCTCTGCGCCCGGAAACTTGGGCTCAGGCTAACAGAACGTGTCTTCTTTCCTTTTTAACTCCACAAGGACAACATGCTCACTCAAAGTATGCAGCCAGACCTGTTTCCAGTGCTGTCTGAAATTCCATCAGCCAAGAAAAACGGCAGGATTGGGTGTCAGACAGATCTCACGGCACGCGCTGATTCTAAAGTGGGCCGGCCTAGACCCTCCCGGCCGGGTGCTCCCCGCTGCCGCCCGCCCCGCTCCCGGGCCGGCGGGGGCTGCGCCCCGGGGGAGGCCCCGTCGCCCGCCCGCTGGCCGCACACCTACCGGGCGCCCGCTGCGCTCCCGCCGGCCCGCCGCCCGCACTCCAGCTCGGGGGCCCAAGCTCTCCACTCCGTCAGCGCAGGAGGGTGGACACTGGGGGAACTCGGCCCGGCGGGCCGGGCGCACATGCCATAGGCCGGGTCCTCACCAATGAGGTCGCAGCGGCTCGCCGACCCCACCCCCGGGCGCCCTCAGCTACTCGGCGGCCCCCGCTTTCTGAATGCAAACAGGAAGCCCGGAGCTTTTGAAAACGTGTGTTCTTCTGGCCAGTTTTGCCAGGAGTCGAAAGAAAGCCGCCAGTTTCAATGTCTCCACAGAGAGGCTCTGTCTTTGCCGCCCAGGTCCCTTCTTCATGAAAGAGTGTGTGTTCTGGTGTGGAAACTGGCGGCCTCGGCCCTGGGCCACCTGAGGAAGCCGGAGGCACAATGGGCCCCACTGTTCTCTGTGGGTTCCGAAAGCACCCGCCGCGGCATGGGTTCCAGAGCGGGCGGGCGGAAACCTTCCCAGCGCTCGGCTCAGGACAGGGATCAAGGAGTTATCCTTTAACAGTAATCTCCACTGTGCTTTTGCCACGAGTGAAGGTTTCTTAGAAAATAAAATAAATAAAATAACTTTTTAAAAACCATTTTGCTTGTTAAAAAAAATCACTATGCTGTACACCTATATATAATATTGTACACTACTGTAATATTGTAAAGCAATTATACTACAAAAAAAAGGAACACGATGAGGAATACAAAAAAATGTTATGTACGGACCATCTAAAGAAAAAAAAAGTCACTCATATCTCACCATCTAGTGGCAATTGTTAGTATTTTGGTATAGCGCTTAGGTATTTCTGTGTATGTCTTAACATCGTTAATTTTCCCACTTAGGCATTTTCATTAGGAAAGGTTAATTTTCATTGATTTCTCCTCAGAAAAAAATTTTTTTAATGCACTAACGTCAGGATTAAAAAAAAAAAAGCACGTCCCATTTTTCAGCAAAATTCAACTGGCCCATCTTTAGTTATTTCTGAAGTTCACAAAAGGCACAGGTCATGCTGAATTATCCCTAAATGAACTTTGGACTTCTAAATCTGGGATTCAGGAGAGGTTAGAATTTAACCATGTTAAGCTTGATCAGACTGTTCTAAGGACTTGTAATCCAAATTTCATTCTCCAGCAACTAAAAAGCAAGATGTATTCTCAAGGTGTCATTTTTCCAAACAGTTGTCCATGGTACAAATTATTCTACCATTAAATAAAGACACCTAGTGTCATGATTACTTTATCTTCTGCTTTCTAGTGTACCTTTACATACATTAACACAAATACAGCACTTATATGCCCTGATTGATTTACCAACTTTTTCATATATGTTTGTCTTGTCTCTCAGTACTAGACTGTAAGTATCTTGAGAGCAACAAATATAATTTTTAAAAGTTCTTTCTTTGCTCTCCCTTCCAACCACACACATGAATTAACAAGATGCTGGGGACTAAGATGTTTTATAATGTTTACTGAAGGAATAACTGCATATACAGTGTAGCAGAGAACCTTGAAAAACATCTAAATACTCTGTAGTCTGAAGTTGCTTGTTCTATATTAGTGTTAAGGACATTTCTTACATGATGCTGTTTCAGTGACTATCTTTAGGTTGTGGAATCATGGTGATTTTAACGTTGTTCTTTATGTTTTTACAAATTTTTACAACACATAGGTATTTATCTTTTTAAAAAAATATGATGACAAGAAGTCACTGTTTTGAAGCAAGAGGAATGTATTGAAATAAACTCCAGGAAAGCTCATTTGACAGAGGGATGTATGGGGCAGCCATAGCAAAGATAACTAGATGTTCCTCAGTATGTGTTACCTCGTTCTTCTACACTAATAGGACTCTCTTTGTTTAGTTGGTCAAATATAAACACTGTATTTCCCTAGCCTCCTTTGCTGTTAGTATGGCCATAAGCAGATATGTCACGTAGCAACTCCCAAAAGCCTCCCCTAAAAGACACAGGAATTGTTCTTTGACAGCCTTTCTCTTTGTTCCTTCCTCCATCCTGTGGCCTGGAATGCAGATGTGATGACTGGAACAATAGCACTGCTATCATGGACTATGAGATCATACTTAGGGATGGAGGAACAAGGTGCTAGAAGGAACCTGGGTCTCTAAGAGCTTTGTGGATCAGAGCACTACACTACTCCCGGAAAGCCTACCTCTACACATTTATGTGAAAGATAAACTTTTATTTTGTTTAGCTATTGTTTGTTTGGGGTCTCTGTTACTTAGAGCTAAACTGAACTCTAATGGATACAGTACTCTCTCCTCAGTGTCTTCTCCCGCTCACAAAAGAAAAAAAAAAAAAATTAAGACCAGATCTTGAAAAGAAAAATGTTTAACGATAAATTGGGGGAGATGTTACATTAAAACATTTTCATCACAAAAAAATTGATAAATTCAAGAATAATTAAGGATGTGTAAAAACAGCAGTTAAAAAAAAATCTCTGAATGGGTTATAAAGGAGACTCTTAACTTCCTAAAAAGCCTTTTTGGACTAACAGAGCTATGCCTGCTTATACAAAGCCAAAAACCACTGGCTGTTATCTGCAACTGGAATCCGGAAAGTAACAGCTTCTAACAAAATAGTCTGGAATCAGAGGGCTGTCCCTGGTGTTTACAAGAATTTTCTGAATGTCTGGAAATCCAGTGGTAGAGACTGCTCCTGGCACCACCTCTACCTTCATTATATAGCATTTATTGAAAGCTTAATTGGGTGCAGAAAATGGTCCTCTTCAATGGAAAGAGGAAGAGGAAGGATTTATAAGAAATAAAATGAGGTACGGTCTAGCTGTGAGATAAATGCCAAACACCCTAAACATAACACTAAGTTAGGTCAATTACAAAGGTATATTATCAACAAGCACAATCTGATGATATTTGAATAAATGATCAAAACAGAATGGAGTTAAGCAGGAGATGAGTTCTGAAGACAAGGTAAGTGATAGAGTAAAATGGAAAGACAGGTAGGTGGTGGAGAAGAGCCAGGCAGAGCCTGTTAGTGCAGCTCAAGGAAAGACGAGGCTGGAAGAGAGGGGGATGACCAAGTACAGAAGAGGACACCACACCGGGTCCTGGAGCAGGGGAATCTCGTCCATTTAGTCACTGACAGACTGCATACCAGGCCCTGTGCTAGGGGGCCAAAAGGCTCAGCAAGGATTGTCTTCATAGCTGTGTGTGGATTAAACTGAGATAGGGAAAGAGATTAAATTCAAGGGGACCAGTTAAAATGTTATAGTACCCAAGCGTGACGTGAGGACCAAATAAAAAATGATTCATATATTTAACTTATATTTATAAGCAATATTGATTAAAAAAAACAATTTTGGTAACACCTCTCTCTCTTATTACTATTTTCCAGGTACTATTATTGTAGGAGCTGGGCACACAGTGTGAACAAAGGAGACAAGGCCCCTGTTCTTACAAGGCTCACAGTCTAGTGGGAGGGGGGTAGTGCATAGAAAAATAAATAAATAAAAGGCAAGGCAGAAGTGAAGCAAAGAGGCGGAACCACCAGAATTTATACCTGTGTACCAGGCTAAGTGGATAGGCTTCTAACAGTGGTCCACCTGGCTTCTCAGGTTGCCATCATCTCTGGGTCGACCAGCTTCCTAGACACCAAGGGTCAGAGTCCCTCTTCCCTCTTCTCTGCCCCAACCCAGTTTGGACAGTTAGCAATTTGGGGTAACCAAACACCAAATGTGATAGCACTAACTAGAGACAACTCCCCAAGTCCAGACCAAATTCCCATGGGTTCAGAGAAAAGCTAAAATCAACAAACTGATGGTAATTCTACTCTTTATTTATATGTTTGCTACCTGTAAAACTAGTGCTCTGTGACAAGGCAAGTGTATAGACCCAAGAACAATTTGAAATCGTTCTTGCAATTTTTCTGCATTAACAAAGTGCAATGGAGATATGGATATTTCAAAAGTCATTTCATTCAGATTCATAAAGCATTATATGGTTTTAACTTTTCAAGGAAACTAAACTTAATATCCAAATATTTGGTTTGGGAAGACATAAAAAGTAATGTAGTGGCCAGGAGGTAGAAGATTAGAAGAACCTAGTCTGGGAGTACTAACCTGATAGTGGTGTTTCTCAACTGGGGGTGATTTTGCCCCCAGGGGATATTTAGCAAATTCTGGAGACATTTTTGCTTGCCACAACTAGAAGAAGTGGTGCTACTGGCATCTAGTAGGTAGATGCCAGGAATGCTGCTAAACATCCTACAATGCTCAGGAGGGTCCTACCTTTCCCAACGAAGAATTATCCAGTCCAAAATGTCAATACAATCGGCCCTCTTTATCTGTGGAACCCACAGATACAGAGGGTCAACTGTACTACGACATTTTATACAAGGGACTTGAGCATCCACGGATTTTGGTATCCCTGAGGGGTCCTAGAATCAATCCCCTGTGGATACTGAGTGCAGACTGTGGTGTTGAGGCTGAGAATGCCTATGCTAAAGACAGTGAGCATAGTAAAAATTCACATATAGCAATTGAGAATTTGGCCATGTAAGCTGCGGTCTCCAAGTCTTCCTTTTCTCAGTGGGACCACACCATCATGCTTAAGTGACAGGGTAATAAAAATGCCATTTTTGAGCCAGAAACCACTAAATACTTCTCTACATACACTATCACAGTGAGCCATTCTTTCCTATGAGCAAAAAACACTGGAGGTTTCTGAAATAATGTGTCCCGGTGAACTTTTAAATGGACAAAACTTTGATATTATTACTCTATCTATTAACTAGGATACAATGACTTCTTTGTTCTGGTTTTACTGCTGCAAACTCTAGGCCCAATTACTGACTAATGGTGCCGTGAAAAATAATTGCACCTATGTGCCAAGACTTCCACACACTCTTTATGTGTTTTTCTTCACCAGATAGTCTACCTGACTATTGAAACTGAAGAACTCTGCTAATTCCCATTACCGTATTGTCCCCTCTCACATGAACCATGAAGTTTTTGCCCTAAGAGCTGAGTCAATCCCCTAGAAGCACATAATTAAACATAGATCCCCACACTTAAAAGCAGCAGAGTGTAAGCATCCTGCTGTCTGAAGCAGTCAAAAAGATTCAACATCAGCTAAGGCTGAGAGGCAGGAAAGAAAAGCAGTAGGATCAACTTAGAGATGAACTTTAAGAGAGAGAAGTTCTCATGAAGTTAATCACTCAGAGTATGAAAGTAATTGAGCTAGCAAATCAACTTTTCCCGGCATGGAGCAGGGGATGAAGAAGACAGTGAAGTGGAACAGGTCCTTCTGGACAGGTTTAACTGGAAAGCTCTCCTGATGACACTGTCAGCCTTAAGACTGAGTCCCAAGGAGCTTCTCGTACCAAATCTATTGAGAAATACCATTTGTTAGAGAACACACAAAGAAAAGGATAACAATGTAAGTGTTCCTCATTGTTTTCCAAGAATGTACGGCAGGATCTTCCCTGGTGGCGCAGTGGTTGAGAGTCCGCCTGCCGATGCAGGGGACACGGGTTCGTGCCCTGGTCCCGGAAGATCCCACATGCTGTGGAGCGGCTGGGCCCGTGAGCCATGGCCGCTGAGCCTGCGCGTCCGGAGCCCTTGCTCCGCAGCGGGAGAGGCCACAACAGTGAGAGGCCCGCATACCGAGAAAATAAACAAACAAACAAAAAAGAATGTATGGCAGATGAGACTTTCTCTTGCTTTTTCATTTACCAAAGAATTATTTTTTTTATATCTGCTCTTTTCCCCTCCTAGCTAACAAATCCATCCAATCATTCATTCGAATGATGAGCACCTATTAGATGTTAGAGCCTGTTCTATAAAGCCTGAATCCCTGTTCCATGGAGTTTATATTACCTACCTGATTTCACCTAGACTTCTTTTCAGGTTGCAGCTGTTTTAAACAGCTACCCAAATGCTTCGTTCAAATAAAATGACAACATGAAGAAAAGCAAAGTGCATGCCAGAGTTCATGCGAAATACCAGGCCAACTGACACGTCATACGTAGCATAACTCAATTTTACAGGCTTGGTTTGTTTACGTGGCTAAGTTATAATGTGGTTTTTTTCTCATATCCGAAACTCTTCATAACTCCTTCTGGCTTCTCTCCCTAAATAGTTAGATTTCCTCTCACAGATGATCTTATCTCTGCTTTTGTAACCTGTCCCCACAGACATTAACCTGCACATTCTTCCATTGTCTCCGTCACTGCTCCTCTTCATACTGGTCCCACATTCCAGGTCTACCTGTTCCCACACCTCAGAGAGGGAATGTGACCTAGGGAAGATGCAACTGTCAGACTGAAAGATGGATTTATTCTTTCATTCAGTAAGTATTTATTACGAACCTACCATGTGGCAAACACTGCTAGGGGCAAATCAAAATGGACAGAGAGCCGACCTGGGTAGAACTTGTGAACTCTAGGAGACAGACAAAGGATGCATATATAAAAGCAACTGTGATAAGTGCTGTGAGAGTAAAAGACAGGATTCTGCTAGGGCAGAGCAGGGATCCCACCTGAGCTGAGCTCAGGGAGTGTTCTGCCAGGGTGCTGTATTTGAGGGGTCCACTGGGCTAAGGGCGGGTGGGTGTTTGGCAGGGAGACTGGGATGGCAGAAATTCTAGGCAGAGAAAACAGCATATGTGAAACCTGCCACTTTCAGGAACTGAAAAGAGTTTTGCATGATAAAGAAAACACGAACCGAGGCAGAGAAGGGACCAAGCCCCAATCACACAGGGCCCTGGGAGTCAGGTCTGTGGTTCTCAGGTGCATCAGGTAGCTGTTGAAGGGTCTAAACACGGGAGTGAAATGATGAGATTTGCATCTTAGCAAGGCTGATCTGGCTAGATGCTGGAGTATGTATTAAAATTCTCTTCGGCTGCCTCCATTAGGTTTTCCATGGACTGTTCAAGTCCCTGTGAGGTTTTCTTGTGGTATCACAAATTCCTTTGCACTGTGTGAGTTTTATTTACTCAACTAGATAAGTGCTAGCCATAGTGTTAAAACCACCAGAACTTAGAGCCTGCCTGCATTTGGCGGCAGCCTGTGGTCCACATCTTCCCCCCTAAACTATTCAAGAGGAAACTGAGAAGGCCTGACAAATCTCAGCTCCTCTGGGCAGAGCTAGAGACGGGGATCAGTCCTTGTACTCACCTCTAGGGCTCTATCTATGACCTCATTCTGCTAATAAAAAAGAAAATATTTTTCTTTAAACCAATGGATGACTCACTGCAGAGAAAAATGATGGGATTTCCTTTTGAGAAGTATGATACATCTAATCTGGGAGGAACAGGGGTGGCATGAGTGAGGGCAGGAAGAAAGGAGAGAGGATATTTTAGGGAATGCAGGCTCTGATTTAGCATGTTGAGATGCAGAGCACAAACTTGCTCCATATTTGAAACTAGAATGAGCACCGCAGGGACTGAAAATCTCTGTGTAGCAAAGACAACGTTGACCCTGGCAGCCAGCAAGTGTCTTCGTGGAGGAGAGAGGGAAGGATGGGTGGCAAGCTATTGCCAACCCATAGTGCTCCCAGCCCCAGCCCCTACTTCTCTGCCCACGCTGACCAGGGCCTGAGTTACCCAAGGGAAGGATAAAGACAAAGGAGAGGGTCTGGGAGAATGTAAGCAATACACTCTGAAAATTCAAGACTTCTACCTACTACATGGACCCTGACAAGCTGAACTTCAGGTCGGCTTGCCTCTAGTCACCTGAGTGCTCTGTGTGCCTGCCTGACAAGGATCTTGCTGCAGCTGACCCCTATTGCCTGAGGTGCATACAACCCTTAGAACTCAGATAACAGGTGCTACCTACTAGTTATTAACCTCAAGTGTCAGCACACATCAGATGAGCTATTTAAAAACAGTGTCAGGGGTCTAGTTGGCTCCAAAACTCTCTTAGGTTCCACTGTCCAAACCTGGGATAATTTGGGCATCAAAATAATATGATTAATGATAGTAGCAGATTTCAATCCACTGAATAAATCAGGTATCTGGGAGTCCATAATGCTATAAGAAATATATAATAGAGTGCCAATTTATAGTTCAATAAATAAAGAATCATGGAAACAGAAAATCACCACTTAACAACGATTATTAACAGTAGCTGACTCAGGCAGGAATCATCAACGGCTGCTAAGTCTAGGGTGTAGAGATTTCCTACTGAAGAACAGGATATTGGTGTGGCCTCAGAATGCCTCCCACAAAATACGTGTCAATCACAAAGAGAAACATGGTGATGGTATGGTGCAGAGCACTGACCAAGAACGACACGGACCCGGTGATCAAGGCTACCAACACGTGCCCCTGAGGCCATGTTCTGAGAAGAACACAGTTTCATTTCTGTTGGGTTTCCGCTCGGAAGGCATGCCTGAATCTGGAAATGTTGATGGATCCTACCTGAAAGACATCCTACAGAAGGACAGGTCTCTCTTTTTTTTTAGGCTGCGCCATGTGGCTTGTAGGATCTTAGTTCCCTGACCAGGGATCGAACCTAGGCCACTGGCAATTGAAGCACAGAGTCCTCATCACTGGACCGCCAGGGAATTCCCAGGTCTCTATTTTTATTTTATTTATTTTTTAAATAGATCTTTATTGGATTATAATTGCTTCACAATACTGTGTTAGTTTCTGTAGTACACCAAAGTGAATCAGCCATATGCATACATATGTCTCCATATCCCTTCCCTCTTTTTTTTTTAACATCTTTATTGGAGTATAATTGCTTTACAATGGTGTGTTAGTTTCTGCTTTATAACAAAGTGAATCAGTTATATATATACATATGTTCCCATATCTCTTCCCTCTTGCATCTCCCTCCCTCCCACCCTCCATATCCCACCCCTCTAGGTGGTTACAAAGCACTGAGCTGATCTCCCTGTGCTATGCAGCTCCTTCCCACTAGCTATCTATTTTATGTTTGGTAGTGTATATATGTCCATGCCATTCTCTCACTTTTTCACAGCTTACCCTTCTCCCTCCCCATATCCTCAAGTCCATTCTCTAGTAGGTCTGTGTCTTTATTCCTATCTTACCCCTAGGTACTTCATCATCTTTTTTCTTTTTCTTACATTCCATATATATGTGTTAGCATACGGTATTTGTTTTTCTCCTTCTGACTTACTTCACTCTGTATGACAGACTCTAGGTCCATCCACCTCACTACAAATAACTCAATTTCGTTTCTTTTTATGGCTGAGTAATATTCCACTGTATGTATGTGCCACATCTTCTTTATCCATTCATCTGTCGATGGACACTTAGGTTGCTTCCATGTCCTGGCTATTGTAAACAGAGCTGCAATGAACATTGTGGTACATGACTCTTTATGAATTACGGTTTTCTCAGGGTATATGCCCAGTAGTGGTATTGCTGGGTCATATGGTAGTTCTATTTTTAGTTTTTTAAGGAACCTCCATACTGTTCTCCATAGTGGCTGTATCAATTTACATTCCCACTAACAGTGCAAGAGGGTTCCCTTTTCTCCATACCCTCTCCAGCATTTATTGTTTCTAGATTTTTTGATGATGGCCATTCTGACCAGTATGAGTTGATATCTCATTGTAATTTTGATTTGCATTTCTCTAATGATTAATGATGTTGAGCATTCTTTCATGTGTTTGTTGGCAATCTGTATATCTTCTTTGGAAGAAATGTCTATTTAGGTCTTCTGCCCATTTTTGGATTGGGTTGTTTGTCTTTTTGTTACTGAGTTGCATGAGCTGCTTGTAAATTTTGGAGATTAATCCTTTGTCAGTTGCTTCATTTGCAAATATTTTCTCCCGTTCATACACCATGATCAAGTTGGGTTTATTCCAAGTTGGGTAATTCCTTTATTGCAAGGATTCTCCCATTCATACACCATGATCAAGTTGGGTTTATACCCAAATTGGGTAATTCCTTTATTGCAAGGATTCTTCAATATATGCAAATCAATCAACATGATACACCATATTAACAAATTGAAGGAGAAAAACCATATGATCATCTCAATAGATGCAGAGAAAGCTTTCGACAAAATTCAACACCCATTTATGATAAAAACCCTGCAGAAAGTAGGCATAGAGGGAACTTTCCTCAAAATAATAAAGGCCATATATGACAAACCCACAGCCAACATCGTCCTCAATGGTGAAAAACTGAAACCATGTCCACTAAGATCAGGAACAAGACAAGGTTGCCCACTCTCACCACTCTTATTCAACATAGTTTTGGAAGTTTTAGCCACAGCAATCAGAGAAGAAAAAGAAATAAAAGGAATCCAAATCGGAAAAGAAGAAGTAAAGCTGTTACTGTTTGCAGATGACATGATACTATACATAGAGAATCCTAAAGATGCTACCAGAAAACTACTAGAGCTAATCAATGAATTTGGTAAAGTAGCAGGATATAAAATTAATGCACAGAAATCCCCTTCCTCTTGAGTCTCCCTCCCACCCTCCCTATCCCACCCTTCTAGGTCATCGCAAAGCACCAAGCTGATCTCCCTGTGCTACGCGGCTGCTTCCCACTATCTATTTTACATTTGGTAGTGTATATAGGTCCACGCCACTCTCACTTTGTCCCAGCTTCCCACTCCTATCCTGTGTCCTCAAGTCTATCCTCTATGTCTACATCTTTATTCCTTTCCTGAAACTAGGTTCATCAGTACCATTTTTTTTTTAGATTCCATATATATATTTTTAAATCTGTCAAGGTCATCAAAGAAAGGCTAAGAACTGTTTCAGATTGAAGGTGATTAAAGAGATATGACAAATGCATGTCTTTATACACACACACACACACACACAAGCACATACATACATGCAAAAAGAGACAGAGCAGATATGGCAAAATATTAACCACTGGGGAATCTGAATCTGGATGAAGGAGGCATGAGAGTTCTTTTATAAATTTGCTCTAAGTTTGAAATTATTTCAAAACAAATTACGTAGATATAGATGATAATAACCTCCTCTACTTGTGCCTCCAGTATCTTTGGGGTACATGAGAGCAGTCAGTGTGAGTCACCAGGGAGCACAGCCAACACTCTGTTGTTGCTCATATGCAAATTAAGCTGCCTGTTTTTTAATCAAGCCTAATGTCTCTGCTCTCCTGTATTACATATTCTTTGAGGAATTTTACATTTGTTTGAGGTATCCCTGGAAACTTATAGAGCTTCTCAAATATTAATTTTGCAGACTGGTTGCCAGGAGCCCCATTATAGAAAATAAAGTCCAAATGTTCCTTTCTGTTGCATTAAAAGTCTTCAACAATTTTGCCCCAATCCAGCACTTCCCAGTTTCCTCCCTCTGCCCACCACCCCCACTCTGAATCTCAACCAACCAAGCAACTTTAAGCCTATCTGCCTTTGATCACTCTGTTCCCTCTACCTGGCACGCCCTTCCCCAGCTTCTTCCATCTGTCAGAATTAGCTGCTTTCACCTTAGGGGCCCAACCCAAATATCCCATCCTTTGTAGAGTCTTCCTTTATCCCTAACTGCTTTGTCCTGGAAAGAACTGGTCACCTTCTTTCCTCCATTCTCCTAGAACTCTTTGCTAATACGTACTGACCTGTGTTGTGACTGCCAGGCACGTGCCTGTCTTCCCCCAGCAGACTGTAGGTGTGCTGTGGGGCAGAAGCCAAGTAGTACTTTTCTATCTTTCAGTGCATAGCATGGTGCTTGGCACACAGCACGCTCGGTATTTGGTGAAATGAAAAACCCCATGTCTAGGCATGTACCAGTTAATTAAGTATGGTGGAGGAAGAGCTGTAGTGATTAAAATCAGGCACTCTGGGACCAGACTGCCTGGGTTCGAATCCTGTCGCTGCCACTTTCCAGCCATTGGCGAGTTAGATTCTGTTCCAGCTGTATGATTGGGAAAATAATAGACCTGCTTCACAGTGTTTTTGTGGAGTACTTAGAGCTATGTCGGCAGACTACTATTATTATTTACTATTATTGGACCACCCTCTGTTGTTTGGTGAAGCACATAGCCCTGGCATCCAGATAGTCCAGAACTCCTCTCCCTCCACCCTGCTTTTTCTCCCCCTAGCCCACAAAGCTAGGGTTTGAGGTATTTGTGATGCTTTTCAAAATCGAGTTTGCTAAACATCTAAATTGGTTTCTGCTGGCTGAGGGAGATGCTGGCTGGGTCCTGCAGAGGATGTTCATGTGTATGTGTGTGCACACTAGGGCTCAGGGGAGTGGAGTATGGGTGCTGGTTAGGTATACAGGGAGCCCTAGTCCAGCATCAATTATGCATAGGAAGGAAGTAAAATAAAAGTAAAAGTGGAAAAACTTCCCCAATCTTTAAAAGTATATTACGACCAAGTTAAGATATTTTCTTCTCACAATAAGAGGACAAAGGTAGGCACTAATTTTTATCAACAATCTCATTCTTCTATCTCTACTGAAGTCATAAGAGTAGAGCATTCTTTAACACACTGTGCAGAGACGTGTGCTTTAGAACCACTGACTGCATTTCCATGCAGTCATCCAGAATGGCTTGACTAAACTTGGGGGCGGGGGGTGGTATAATTTTTTCATAAAACAAGTACAGGAGCTACAAATACTTCCTAGTTCACAGACAAGCAATGGGCAACAAGGGTCTGGGATTGCACACTCAGCGACAAGGTTTGTACACATAAAATGAGGGGACTGGTGGAACTCGATGATTTCCAAAGGTTGCTTCCAGATCATGACCCTTTCACTATACTTCACACAAAATTCCATAACATCGCATGCTATGTGAGCAAGTGAAGGAAGAAATTAATTAGAGCAGTTGTCCGACCAGATGAACTCATACAGAGCCCGGGGCCTTGCTCTCTGCCCACTCCACTGGGCAGCACTTTCCAGCTGCATGGTAACAAGTGGCACAACTTAACAATCCCTACATGCAGCTTCCTTTTGCTGTATCATCGGTCCTATCCTGGGCAGGCCTTAGGGGTCCAGAAGCCAGGCTGCAGGTGAGCGGTGAGAGGGAAGAAAGTGGAAAGAGTTAAAGTTCCTGGGAATGGAACAGGCGATGTGTTAATAAAGGACACACTGTAGTAAGGAGGACGTGACATTACAGAGGCCGGAGGGTCACATAATGGCCCTCTTCTCCAGTGTTCAGTGCCAACTAGAAGATGCAGTGACTCTACCCCAAATCTGTCTCGTAATAGTCAAGATACCACGGGCACTTCAGTACTTGTTCTCACCAGCCTCAGCAGTGCTGCCTTCTAACGTCCACTGTCTAATTTAAAGGCTTATTGATGAACTAGAGCCTAAATTTGTCATGCACGCACAGACGGGACATAGCTTGGGGACTAAATGCTGTTTTCCAAACTTTCTTCAAAAATAACACGTTGCTCTAAGCATACATAGGAAATGTGCCAAAGACTAATTTTGTGAAAAGCAGAGAAGCAGCACAACCTAGGACTTCGGGACAGAAAGGCTTTTCTAACAAAGCATTACAGTTTTTTTTTTTCTTTTTTAGGGGGTGGGGCTAAAGTAATTATATGAATCCCGGCCCTTATTTTATTTTACAGTATTTACATAAGAAAAAGAAACCGGCTTTAAGGCACACTGAGCAGCTCCCTATTAGAAAAACAGAGCTGAAAACAAATGACCAAAAATGGATTTACCAACAAGAAAGGAAATTCTGGGATTTAAGTAAGCCATAAACTCAAAAACGCAGACCTTAACATATACATACAACCTCTCACTCCCACGACAATGACACCTTTATGTTAGAGCCACGGGCTAAAGCCGAAACTGTCACTGAACCAAAAATCCAGGACTGAGTTATTCTTTCCAGCCTGTAAGAAAAGCAAATATTTTTTTATAACATACAGAGCTTGAGTTTATATTTCACCAACCCCCATCCAAACGTCACACTCTCCTCTATTTTTCTTTTTTTGGGCTTTCTTACTTACCCACCCAGAAACAAAATAACTGTAATTTTCAGCAAGCAGGAAGCCAAGTCTCAGGCCCACTTCCCTCAGCATTAAAGGGCCTGCACACGTTAGCAGGCAAAGAGCCCAGGAGCTGCTGCAGAGCATTTATTTATACCCATTTGGAATTTCCTGACCAACTAACAGCCTGCTGGCCACGGGGTTTAATTCCAGGAGTCTAGGCGTCAGTGAGACAGCAAAAACTACCAATGAACGAAACTGCCAGCAAGGATCTTAACCCAGAGGTAAAGACAGACCTCTCCCATGCCCCTTCCAATTTTTCAAACAAACTATGCTCGTATCCTTCAGACACATGAAATGCTAACCTAGAAATACAGCTATAAATCTGCTAATTCTAGGAAGAACACAGACTGAAAGGCGGCAAATGTGTCCTTATTCTTCCTGCTGATTTAGTCCCTCCCCCAAACCCTCCAGTGCTGAGAAAAGCTCCCTGTCACAATCTGAGCCATAGCGCAGGGCTGTTCTATGAAGGAAATGATTCAGTGTTATGCTGAACCCAGGCTGGGCTTGAGGCGAGTGATTTCTTTTCTTGGTTTATTCTTATTTAATGCAACATGTAATTTAAAGGCTAAAAACACTCCCATTTGTAAACCACAGACCCAAACCTTTTTTTTTTTTCATAGTTCCTTAAACATTTTATTCCAATTAGATCATGTGACTTTCAAAGACACAGAATGAGTTCCCAAACAAGTGCATTCTGTTTTAGGGGGAAAACATTTCTGAGCGACATTTTGTTTCTGTTTTAAACGTTTACTAAGAATAAGATGTCCCTCTAATGGTTTAAATTCACCACCAAAAAAAAGAGGGAAAAAAAGGGTTCTTTTAAATCTGTTCTTCACTTGTGCCTAAGTATATTGGGTAAATGTGACTGACTCTAGTGGAATAAAGTTTAATTGAACTCTTCTACAGGGCAAGTAAGAAAAGCTAGGTCTAAACAGTAAAACAGAGATTAACAAAGATTAAGGATGACTCTAAATGGTCTGTTTTGTAAAATTCAAAACGGGACAGCTATGTGGAGAGAGGCAGAGTTTTACAAGAACCCCTGGATTTGCAGAGATCTAACTGGTCCACCTTAGTGCTGGCACACACCCTACCTCACTCCACTTACGTTCTCATTCCATCCTTGGCTCCACACCTGGTGGCTGAGTGCTTTAAAAGTGACTGTCTTTGAAACAGACATTTTCCTGCGTGAAGCTACAAAGATCAGTTTTTAAGATGACGTGGAATTCATTTGGGCTTGTTTTACGCCAAATAAACTGATTCAAAGAGAAATAACAAACTAATAAAGAACAAAGCTTCAAGTGCCAGATACTTTGAAATATAGGATCCAAAAACTTCCAAGTGATTTTACCCAACGACACCACATTAGATAAGAGATTTGAGTTAGATCAATTTTTTCCTTGTTTTTGGACTTAAGAAAAACTTTTTTGAGATACTGATGTACCATAAAATTCACCCATTTTAAGTATACAGTTTGATGTGTTAGTTAATGTATACCGTTGTGCATCCATCCCCACAATCCAGTTTTAGAAAACATCCATCATTCAAAAAATTTCCTTAGGCTTGTTTTATCATTTGCTTTTTTTTTTTTTTTTTGTGGTATGCGGGCCTCCCACTGTTGTGGCCTCCCCCGTTGCGGAGCACAGGCTCCGGACGCGCAGGCTCCGGACGCGCAGGCTCAGCGGCCATGGCTCACGGGCCCAGCCGCTCCGCGGCACATGGGATCCTCCCAGACCGGGGCACGAACCCGTATCCCCCGCATCGGCAGGCGGACTCCCAACCACTTGCGCCACCAGGGAGGCCCTATCATTTGCTTTTAAGAGAGAAATTTTCTCCTCTGTACTTCTGAGAAAATTCTGGTATTATTTAGTCACATTATTATATTCCAAACTAAGTATCAATATCAAAAGACTTGTTCTTAAGAATTAAACTGAGGAAAGCAACTGAATGTAGTGTTCCTTAATCCTGGAAAAAAATTCTGCTAAATTTTTATTTTATAAATATGAATATAGTTTATTCTACAAAAAGGCTGAAGGTCATTATTTTGTCTGTGTGCTTCTATGAAGGCAAGGTCTAACAGAAAATGTCACTGTATGCAAGTAAATGTCTAGTCCTTTATCAAGGATGACAAAAGTTTGGGATGGGAGAAGAATTAAAAATAGGAGCTTCTTCTGACTGGAGAGTGTCAGTCACAACGGTTCCCACTGTCGGGAGAAAGACACACCTCTCTGCCTCTACTCTTCTTTAATTTATGTACAGAAGAAGCCACCAAATGAGATCTGGGAGGATGAAGATGTGCTCAAGACCTTTCCTCAGATAGGTGGGGAGTAGCCAGGAAAGGTGACTCCTTGTGAGAGGGGAAATGGGCTGTAGGCAAAGGCTTCTGTGACACCAGGCTGGCAGACAGTGCCCCAACGGTCCTTCTTCCCTGGATGGTGGCTGCAGGACTTTGAGATGGCAACCAGGCATATCAGTAGCCACAGTTCTGCTGACTTGTCCCCCCATCCCCACCCCAATGAATCAGAATCTCTTGTGGTGGGGACAGGGGCATCAGCATCTTTAGAAGCTTCCCAGATGAGTCTCTGCCACAGCCAGGGATGAGAACCTCAGCTCTAAACCAAGCAAACTCTGCAACTCCTAAGTGTGTTCTTCATCTTGGCTTAAAGGAAGCTGACAGCCAAACTAGGGGCAGCCCCTTAAGCAATTCAAGCAGCCTCAAGGTTCAGATCACAAGTTCAACTACCTTCAGAGTCCAGGTTAATGATGGAAAGGCAGGGGTTCAGACGGATTTGGGGGCGACCAGAGGGCACCTGTCCTCTCCAGATGACTGTGGCCCTGTGGAAGTACACATCCAGTGATGCAGATCTTCTGACTTTTCAAGATAAGCTGCAGAGGGCTTCCCTGGTGGCGCAGTGGTTGGGAGTCCGCCTGCCGATGCGGGGGACATGGGTTCGTGCCCCGGTCCGGGAGGATCCCGCATGCCGCGGAGCGGCTGGGCCCGTGAGCCGTGGCCGCGGGGCCTGCGCGTCCGGAGCCTGTGCTCCACAACGGGAGAGGCCACAACAGTGAGAGGCCCGCGTACAGCAAAAAAAAAAAGATAAGCTGCAGAAATTGGTATTTTTATATGAAATTAATGTAAAAAATCTTGGCAATTAATTCAAATGAAAACAAAACCTTGGTTGGTCAAACTGAACATGCTCCCAGGACTCAGTATGACACCAAGCAAGGACTTAATGGTATCCATTTGGGATCCAATTTCATTCCTGTTTCCATCCCTTTCCTTTTCCCATTTTCCAGGTGGCCAACTTTTTTTTTCTTCTCATGTAAAATTGCTAGAGTCCTTGTTGAAACAAATTGAAGACAAAGACAAGAACCAAAACAACAGCCTAGGATCCCTACCACCACTTCTCTTGCAGGTAATCTTAATAGCAAAAACCCTACCTGTAAGTCTTCATCCTAAAAAGAGACAGGTTGAAAGCAAGATGCTCTGCTGTCATGCTTATGAAGGACCTGCGTTGAGACTTCCCCTCAACCCTTAAAGAATTCAAATACCTTACGACGCTATGTTACCCATCCTCTCCTCTCAGACTTGCGATGGGATATGACACCAAAACCTGGGTGTCTAAGGGAACTGCAGTGATGGAGAAAAGTGGGCACAGTTCCCTTCCTCACCACCAGGGCTCCTTCTCTACCCACCTCCCTCATAGCCCAAGGAGGCTGACAGGACTTGAAGGGGATTAGAAAGACAGGACAGGTCAGGTCCAGCAAGGGCTTACAGTTCTTTTCCATCCTGTTAGGTGTGGACAGCGTTGGGTGCTGGAAGAACACTCCTCTTTACCTGCCTGGATTAGAAGGATTTGCGCCTAAAACTTAACATCAGGGAGAGTTTCCAAGGAGAGGCCACAACCAACACCAAAAGGGTGTGCCCGAGCGGAGGTGTGAGATTCCAGCTGGGAAACTGAAATTAGGAAGAGGATGCTATGGATGATGGGCCTATCTTAAAAGGCCAGAAAAGAATCCTCTGTCTTCGTTAAACCTTACTCAACAAAGTGCATTTCCCCAAACACATTTAAGGTTTAACACTGGAGTCACACTGAATTTCTACGTGTTGGGTTTTTTTTTATGGTCTGGGTTGCCTTATGATTATTACTTTCATTAAGTTGAAACTAAAGACTTTCTCACAATATATTTTCATCTGAGATTTGAAATCAACATTTAAAAAAGCCAAATGACAAAATGAATTGGGGTATGAAACTAAAGGATCTAAAACTTTAAATGAGATTACCACAGAGACTATAAAGGCTGTAAATGATGAAGCAGTAAGGACAGTTTATTTCCTCCCATCTAAAAGGGGTGATAGATCTGTAGAGACCTTCCCCAAAAAACTGTGGGTGAGAAGGAAGGTAGACCAATGGCCATACTCCCACCTTAGAGGTTACCAGCTCAGGTTCTCATCCACAGGTTCAACCAGTCCAACAAACCAGACCAGATAAATAAGCAAGAGGAAGTGACTGGACCTCCCCCACCTCTCTCTGCTTGGATTGTTAACAAGCGGAGAAAGGAGCAAAGAGGCCATGGGAGCTAGAAAGAGCTTTCCAAATGGCCTCCAATAATACCCCTCTCTGGATAACCACATCCTACCTGGTCTCCTCTCCCTGGAACTCAAGGCATTTAACAGACAACACCATTTTAAGCCTACCTTAGAGCACGTGATGGAGAGAAAGTATATACTACAACTTCCATTTAAGATGTAAGGTATGAGGCGGAAGAATCCAAGTATGTGTGACAGAGTGAAAGCCACCTGTTCATGCAGGGGAAATATCCAGGTGAACAGGCTGGGAGAAAATTGCCAAGAGTATGACAATTTAAGATTGGCAACTGGTAGGGCTCAATTCAACCCCACATATTCCTAAGCAGGCACTGTGCCTGTGTCTTGCTCTGTATTAGATGCCCAGCGTTAAGGCAGCACCAAGGAGGTGGGCTGCAAACATTTGCTGGTTGAACACTGAGCCTGTTGGCTATGCTGGGTACTACACAAGCCACAACAGGCATACCAAGATGAAGATGACATGAATCCTACCTCTTAAGACCTCAGAGATTACAGATTAATGAGACACACAACTACAACTCTTACATAAAAGCAAGTGATGGTGGGCTTCCCTGGTGGCGCAGTGGTTCAGAGTCCGCCTGTCAATGCAGGGGACACAGGTTCGTGCCCCGGCCCGGGAAGATCCCACATGCCGTGGAGCGGCTGGGCCCGTGAGCCATGGCCGCTGAGCCTGTGCGTCCAGAGCCTGTGGTCCATAACGGGAGAGGCCACAACAGTGAGAGGCCTGCGTACCACAAAAAAAAAAAAAAAAAAAAAAAGCAAGTGATGGCAACTATTTAATAGAATACAAAGCTCTCTAGGAATAAAGAAGAGGAATGGGCGAATTCCCACTGGGAGTATCTGAGAACACTTGTTGGAAGAGGTAAGAGAGGAAGCAGGACTTGAAGCATAAGAAGGGCTCATATAAACAGATACAGGAAAGACATCCAAGTAAAGAGAATAGTGCTTTGCACAAAGCCTACAGGGCAGGTAGGAGTGGGGAGCAGCAGCTGGGATGGTGGAGAAGCCCCTGCTTCTTTCACACCTCTTTGGACAGAGCAGGTCTCTTACTACCTGGAGCCATGGAGAACTGGGAAGGCCAACTGTGATTTTTGCAGGCATTATGACTGAAGAAACAGAAATAGACTATGATTTCTGTCAAAATAAGGCCCAAAACAAAGGCTCAGAGTAAAGAGCAGAAAACAGAGATTAAAGTTAATGAAAGCTAAAATGTTTGGAGAGACAGAGAAAATAACAAAAGTATAGAAAGCTCAATGACTCTTAATCTTGCCAGCCATCCTTAACAAAACAAAATCACAAAGTAGTGAGAATAAGGCAAAGACAGACCAACTTTCACAGAAACTCAGGGTTGGTCCTTCCACGAAGAAGGGAAACAGCTGCCCTCTGCCTAGTAAATTTCTGTGCAGTCTTTTAAAAGTGAGCTACTGAATGAATGAACTCACTGAACTGAATTATTTCTACTGAGTTTTGTATCATTCTTTCTGGTAGTCCAAAAACTATACCCTCACTTAAATTTACCACTATTTGGAAAGCCTACTTTTTCATCATCAAAGTGTCCAGAGGACAGAAAACCAAGGGATAATGTCCCAGAGGAAAAGCCCCCAGCTCTAAGCCCTCTTTACCTTTCTGGAAGCTTTTCTGTCTTGGATTTCTTCATTTAAAATCAGTATCCTGAGGTGGTGTAAGTTCCAGCACTGTCTTCCAGTTCCCAAATAATTTCCAAGCACCCCTTTTGGAGAATCCACAGCTCCTTGTATGTGTGTGTGATGAATGAGCGTTTAGAAGGCATTGCTCAGGGCCTGCCGAGATTCCTTATAGGACAGGCTGACAGGTAACCAACCACAGAGCTTATGATGTGACGTGACCTTTTCCCCTCACGTTGCCAAACAGCTGTCCCTGAGGCAGATTTGAAAGCTGTGTAAAGTGTGGTGCTAATGGAAAAATCTGGTGGCAAAGGGCTTCAGTAATTTGCAATCCTTCCCTGTAAGCTGCATTGCTGGAATGGTTTGACACGCAAACCATTCCCTCCTCCCTGACCGGCTTATGGACTTCCACGTCTCCACCCTGCTGTGCTATAAAAGTCAGTATACCATCGGGCTGACTCACCACCTGAAGAGGTGGAATACTGGCTAGGGGACATGCCGCATGAAGCCAGCAGGTACTTCTACCTCCTCTGCCAGGTCATGGGAAGACAAAACAGGCTTTGTCCTCACAGTTGAAGGGAACATGCCAAATGGGTTGCCTCAAAAAACACTGCCATGGGGTGGCCCTGATTAGAATAAAAAATCCCAGTCAATCAATCTGAAATGCTAGGGAAAAGGAAATAAACCAGCCGTCACTTGGTGGATATGCTGTCTTACATGAGCGGGATACTGAGAGCAGAGGAAGAGTGAACTTTTTTCTGTTTTAGTTAGAAGAACGTAAGAACTGATGCACGTGACTAACGTTTTAAAGAGATTAAGCAGTTGGGCTTATGAATTATTAGAAATGTCACCTCTCTCTCCCTCTGTTATATTTCTGATCTTGGCATATTCTCCCCCTTTCTTTCAGGAAACTTTTTTTTATTTTTGGCAGTGTTGGGTGTTCGTTGCTGCGCGCGGGCTTTCTCTAGTTGCGGCGAGCGGGGGCTACTCTTCGTTGCGGTGCGCGGGCTTCTCATTGCGGTGGCTTCTCTTGTTGCAAAGCACGGGCACTAGACGCGTGTGCTTCAGTAGTTGTGGCTCGTGGGCTCAGTAGTTGTGGTGTGCAGGCTCAGTAGTTGTGGCTCGCGGGCTCTAGAGTGCAGGCTCAGTAGTTGTGGCGCACGGGCTTAGTTGCTCCGCAGCATGCGGGATCTTCCCGGATCAGGGCTCGAACCCGTGTCCCCTGCATTGGCAGGCGGATTCTTAACCACTGCGCCATGACAGAGGTCCCCTTTCAGGAGACTCTTAAATGTGCCTGCTGTACAGAAGCACTTGAAATGCCTTTGCCTAATAGATGGTTGATGCAAGAAAAAGGCACTCAGAAAGTGGACAGGGAAGGGAAAATTTGGCAGGACAAGCTGAATCAATGTTTGCAAAGCTGATGGAATTTATCAACTAAACCAGATACTGTGAGACTAAATTCAGAAAATCCCATGACTATCACTTGATTCTATCCAACAGAGATCATGTCCAAAATGCAAAAGATCCCTTGGAGAGAGAACTGTTCCAATTAATAAAATCACAGAAAAAGGAGCTAAAATAAATTTAGTACTTGTGACTATTAATAGCAAATTGCTTCCATAAACTATTACTCTAGCACCAGCTCCTTTAAATAAAGGTTTATATGATGAAATGTAGCCAGTCCACAACCTCTGATCCAGCTGGTAGAAATGTCATGAACCACTCAAATCTGCCTTGTCACAAACAAGACAAACTAAGAGTACAAAGATTTAAATTTCAGGATAAGAACAAATCCCATGAATCCAATAATTTTTTCTCTTGGTCCAGCTCTCCCTCATGTCTGTAGTTCTGCTTTTCATTCTGTTGGTTAGAAAAGCCTTCTAAATATTACAGAATATTATTCAATCTGAATTTTCAGCCATGGATTGCTCCAAGAACTACTAGGATTAGAAATCTGGTCACTCACTATTTTTAAAAATCCTCAAAATAGTTACATATTTATTTTTAAGCTGTGAGATCACTTGTCCATACAGAACTGCCAGCTGAGATCACTAATGTTATATATGTAAGTGGCTGCATATTTTAAACACTTCTCTTGTTTTCAGGCTTGATAATGAACTGCAACCCAAAAGCAGAACCAGGCTTTAGCCTCTAAAACATGAACATACTTTCCCTAAAGCACATGGAATAGAGTACACTCCAAAAATATCTAACAAGGCAGCCAAGGGAGGAAAGATAGAATCATGATTATTTTTTGACTTAGAACTTCTACAACTGTATGAATGAATCTTACCAAGTCTGATTTCCTGGTTGGGTCTTATTTGAGGTTTTTATTAGAGAAGTCTACTCAATGCCATTTTAAAATATGTTGCCAGAAAAGAGCAAGAATTCATTATCTCTGTGAATTTGAGAACTATGTTAACTATTTTTCATGCCAGATCAAACAGCCTTTTACAGAAAAGGTCCCCAAAGCAGAAACTGTGAGCTTTAGTCACTGATTTTCCTCCAAACCCATTCAAACCTTTCTCAGAAATTGCACAAAGGAGATGAACAGGAACTATCCGGGACACAGGAGGAAGGAAGCTAATGGGCTCAACTAGCCCACCCAAAGTTCTTCCAGAAAGAGGGGAAGTGTTTAATCAGAAACAAATGTCAATACTCACGATGGGAAGTCTGCGGGTGAGCAGGGCACAAAATACTCAAGTCCTTGTAGGAAGGGCTGTTGTAATCCTTTGCCTCACTATGGAGTCTCCTAATGATAGCAACAGCTCAAGTTCTTAACATAGCCAATCTCCCTGTTGGGCTTTTATTTTGTGTTTTTTCTTTTTTGTTGGCACCCACAGTGTATCAGCGCAGCAATCGACAACTGAAGGGTACTTTGCCCAGCACTCAGGACTAGCAAGAGCCTGGATTCTATCCTTCCTACACCCAGGTCAGCTGGTACTTGCTGGGAGATAAGTCATCCTTCCTCGGCTTAGCTGGAGAGCTAATCGCCTGTCTGAAATCTGATGCTTAACCCATTATGACTCGCTCATGGTTTGAAGCAAAAATCTTATAAGGCGAAGCTGGCTACAGCTTAAAACCAAAGCCTTGAAAGTTTATAAAACAGGCAAGCCCTGACAAGGGAGGGACTCTTCAGAGCCTCTTGGGGGCTGGACAAATTCTGGGGTTCTGATTAACGAGACAAGCAAGACTCTAAAACCCAGGGTCCCTGTTTGTAGGTGGTCTTGGCATTTTAACAGTAATGAAATTCAAATGCAAATACTTCTTACTTAAAAAAATAACTATCTTACCAAACACCACCACTATAAGAAAATAAATTATTTCATTTATAAACTTCAGTGTGAAATTAGCCTTCAAATAACTAACAACGGGGCTTCCCTGGTGGCGCAGTAGTTGAGAGTCCGCCTGCCAACGCAGGGGACACGGGTTCGTGCCCCGGTCCGGGAAGAACCCACATGCCGCGGAGAGGCTGGGCCCATGAGCCATGGCCGCTGAGCCTGCGCGTCCGGAGCCTGTGCTCCGCAACGGGAGAGGCCACAACAGAGAGAGGCCCGTGTACCGCAAAAAAATAAATAAATAAAATAATAATAATAATAATAATAACTAACAACGAAGTTTCGTTTGAAGTTGAAACGCATAATCTAATTAAATCCAATTAGTAAACACATCAAATAACAGGATGAAGCTGCATGATATATTAAATATACAAATATAATTTATATATATATATATATATGGTATTAGAATACGTTTGTTAATTTGGCTCTATGAAACAATTCACACGAAGAAAAAAAATAACCCCTGGCAGGAAGGACATGTTATTTGTAATCATTCTATTTGTGGGTTTTTTTGTAGTTTTCTTAAATCCATACTTTACCCTTGATCTGTTTAATCGGATCTTCACAGACACTATACTTCTGATTTTTAATGTCAACAGAATGCCTCAAACAAAGGAAAATTACTTTCCATATTCAACTTCTGGCTTAGCCATGGTGGCAAGTCGTGTTTTGCCATCTGAAAATAAGGAAGGGAGATTGAACAGGAGAAATCAAAATCCTGGCTAGCTCTTATGTATGTTTTTATGTTAGGCAACTCTGTGTTACCCTCTCAGCTCTTCTGATAACCACTGAACACACCGCTTAGGGGGAAACGCAAAGTACAAATAGGAACACTCATTTAATCCTCTTGCAGATTGCATCAGGAGACCCTGGAAGGTCAAGAAGGGTACCCATGAATTAAAGCAGCCCCAGTTTCTAATCAGCTTACTCTCTGTCTTTGGAGTAATACAAACACAGAGGTCAGGTCGAAGACTCACCACCATGAACACACCACCTCTGCCATGCTCTGTGACATTCTTCATTGATGGTCTCAGAAAACACCAGGTGGGCTCTAGCCAAACCAGTCAGTGCAAATTGGTCTTGTACTTGACAAACAGCACGCAATCCCTGCTGTCAGGTTCACCGCAGTGGGCTCAGAATTCTGTTTGAGAAATGCTCCTGCCCAGAAAAAATATTTACACAACGGAGAGTGGGCTGCACTGCACTGCAGCCTTCTGCCTGCTCGGCCACGAGTCTTTGGCTCTCTCTGATTGGCCAGGTCTTATCAGTGGCCTTTGTACCTAATTTAAGATAAGCATGGAGAAAAAACCTGGAGCCAAATAACTGACCAGTAACAAGATTTTATGAAAGTTATTATATTAATTTAAAATGACAACCAAATGTTTAATGTTGTTCAATAAGTATATTAAATGAGTAAGTATGCATCTGTCTGGGAAAATTTACATGTATTTAGGCTGTGAAAGAGAACAACAGCAAGAGAGGGAAAAATTGTAATAAACTAGCAAAGGCAAGTATTCGCAGAAATAAAAATAGTTGATGGCAAGCATAAAAAGTCACTCCCGAATGCTCATCTATCCATTTCATTTAACTGTCCAAGGACAGTAATTCAATTCTTTCCCCAGCATCACAGCATCCGGCAGAGCCTGGCACAATGGCACCTGAGCCGGTGTTTATTAGATCAGGAACTCATAACAGAGATAGCAAAACAAGAAGGATGGTGATTTCTCCTGACATCTGACCAGCACTTTACATTGTGTTTTTACGGTTGTTGTTTTATTTTTTTATTCACAACAATCCTGTGAAGAAGGTAGGACAGGTATTATTATCTTCATCTGACAAATAAGCCACTTGTTATTTGGCTTCTAAAGAGATTCTAGGCTCTGATTAAAGTTTTACAACATTAATTAGTGTTTACAGAGGCATCGATCAGTACACTCAGTTTACAACATGATGCAAAAACTTGGCGAAAAGCAGACGGTCCCTATCCCTAAATTCTTCAGAAATACAGCAATTTACCTAACCAGTGACCCCCATTTACTTACTACTTGGCTATAAAAAAAGAGAACAGTCAGCCATGAGCAATTTATGATGTTCATAAGTCATTACATTAACAAATGACATTAGGGTACTCTTAGTAATACCATAATAAAATGTTTTAAATTAATGAAAACAAAACTGGACCAGTCAATAGAAGTAGGATAAAGGATCTGGTGAAAAAGAGATAAAACTATGACAAACAATTGATAATGAGGGGGCTGCCAGTAAGAAGGAAGATGCAATCTGGAAGGGGTTCACAGGTAAGGTTGCCAGGTTTAGCAAATAAGAATACAGGACACCCAGTTAAATTTCAATTTCAGATAAACAAAGAATACTTTTATAGTATAAGAATGACCTCTATTTTATCTGGATACTCTGTCCACAAGGAGACTTCAACTTCCACTAGAATGTAAGATTCTTGAAAGCAGGGATTTTTGCCTGTTTTGTTCACTGTTCTATTCCCAGGGTCCAGAATGATATTTTTGGCACATTGTAGGTGCTCAGTAATATTTGCCATGTACTAGTTAAGTTTATTTCTTAAGCTGTGATGGTATGTACATGGGTGCTTGTTATATAAACTTTACATATTTTGTATTTCTGAAATGTACAGTAATACATTTACAAATTACAGCATTAACTAACTGCTCTTATAAGGGGAGGGGGTGGGGGGAGGGATGGAGTGGGAGGTTGGGGTCAGCGGATGTAAGCTATTATATATAGAATGGATAAACAACAAGGTCCTACAGAATAGCACAGATAACTATATTCAGTATCTTGTGATAGGGACTTCCCTCGTGGCTCAGTGGGTAAGACTCCACGCTCCCAATGCAGGGGGCCCGAGTTCAACCCCTGGTCAGGAAACTAGATCCTGCATGCATGTCGCAACTAAGAGTCCAGATGCCGCAATTAAGAGTCTGCATGCTGCAACTAAGGAGTCCGCACACCGCAACTAAAGATCCCGCGTGCCTCAACGAAGATCCTGCATGCTGCAACTAAGACCCGGCCCAGCCAAAATAAATAAATAAATATTTTTTAAAAATCCTGTGATAAACCATAATGGAAAAGAATATGAAAAAAGAATGTATATATAACTGAATCACTTTGCTATACAGCAGAAATTAACACAACACTGTAAATCAACTATATTTCAAAAAAAAAAAAAAATCAGTACCTTTTACCCAATCTAACTGAAGGACTCAAAGGGGAAGTCAGAGTATAAAAGGACTTGTGAATGGTCCCTTACCCAGTTTAAACTCTAAACAGGGACGTGACCATGGGATGATCAGTCTTCAGGTGTGTTTTGCAGCCAAGGGCACAGTTTAACTAGGTGGTACTTTTCTCATCTGTCTTCTTTTGCATCTGCTTTATTCCTAAGACCGTGGAAAGTGTTTCTTTTGCCAGTGCTCTGACTCCACCATCACACAGGATTTCTCCTCATGTTCTACAGAGCCCAAAGCAGCGATTTTTCAGGGGTAAGGGTAGGGAGGGAGACCCCTTTTGGGCATAACACATCTAGGGGAAGTACAGTTTAAAAAAGCATATTTAATATTACACTTTATTTTTGGAAAATGAAAAAAACCATATAATTTACTCCACATTTAAAACTTCTACTAAACTATCCAAATAATGTAACTTTTTCTCATGGGAAGGATCAGTAACCAGCCTTCATTAGCTGCCATAAAGCTCTCTTTATCCCATCTTAATCTGGGTTTGTAAATGTTCTTATGTTAATTATATTTCAAAAAGTATATTTATAACTCACATACTCTTTTGCATTGTTTGAGTTTGGTTTTTTTTTTTTTTTAACAATGGGCAGGTATCTCTTTTGTAATACAAAGTGAGAAAAGAAAATGTAAAATAAAGATTTTTATAAATATAATCTCCACTATGTAAAATGCATAAAATTTAAAAAAGGAAATAATGCCATTTGCAGCAACAGGGATGGACCTAGAGATTGTCATACTGAGTGAAGTCAGACAGAGAAAGACAAATATCATATGATATCGCTTATATGTGGAATCTAAAAAAATGGTACAAATGAACTTATTTACAAAACAGAAATAGAGTCACGGACATAAAAAAAACAAACTTACGGTTACCAGGGGGAAGCTGGGGAGGGATAAACTGGGAGATTGGGATTGACATATACACACTACTGTATATTGATATAAAATAGGTAACTAATAAGGACCTATTGTAGAGCACAGGGAACTCTACTTGAACTCTGTAATGATCTATATGGGAAAAGAATCTAAAAAAAAGAGTTGATATATGTGTATGTATAACTGATTCACTCTGCCATACAGCAGAAACTAACAACACTGTAAATCAACTATACTCCAATAAAAATTTAAAAAATAAATAAGTTAAATTAAGAAAAAAATTTTAAAGGCCATATGGAAAATGAGCAAAACATTTATTTTGGGGTGGTGGTATTACCAGTAATTCTTGCTTTATTTTTTTGGAAAACACTAAACTTGTGTATTATAAAATTTTCTCTAATGAGTTTCATATATATGTATGTGTATGTATATGTATACATAATGTATACATGTATATGTATCTGTGTATGTACATACACACATATATTTATACACATATATGCATATATAAAATTAAAGTAATTGTGTATGACTAAGCCTCTAATCAGATTTGCTTACAGGCTTACAGAGGTCATGGTGATCAGAATAAACAAAAACCTTCCCTTGCCTTGTCCAGGCACCTTTGTGCAATAACAATTCACACCCTGACACCCCAGAAGTCACAAATCAGAGAGCTTTTCTTCACTTTCAGACTCAGTCCCCAGACCTGTTAGGCAGGACACCAGGTGAGGAAGAAAGGTTATAAGTGTATCATCAGACTTCAGGAACAAAGGAAAAGGGATACTCCAGGACAAGTCAAGTTGGAAAGGGAATTAGGGTCACTTGGGGTAAGTATCCAAACCCTTGAATATATTGATTCTGCCAGAGATACCAGAGCGTTCCGAGGCACCAACAACTTCGAGCCTCCTTCCTCTGAGTGTGTGAGAAGAACTGAGGGCAGGAGAGGGAAGGGAGATCATAGCATCCCGGGGGGACTGAAACCCGCCCACAACTCTCGAGAAATTTCACAATGTTTCAATCTCTTCCCTTATCCAATACTCGACTAGAGAAACAAGTAAGAATCATGACTTTCCTTTCTTCACTTAGGTAAGTTACTGAGCTTTTCTGTGCCATCATATAGGGATGACAGTGGTGGTCGTGGTGATAACAGCACACTCTCCTAGGATTACTATGACTATTAAATATGATAATGCAGGCAAAACATCTTGGGCACCATGGTAACACTAAGTGTTCATTAAATGTTAGGTATTGTCATTCATATTTTATTAATGACAGCAGTCCTGAGCAGAATCTGTAATAGTCCTGAGAAGTTGAGCACTAGAAAGGATAGGAAACAGAATGAACAGAGTAAGATCAGTTGTTGCATAATAAACAATTGAGTTTATTTAGGTTTGGTTTGGGGCAAGCTAGAGCATCTTTCCAGAGAGGATACTTGCAGCTGGGATGGCTGAAACAGAAAGCCACACACGGGCTGGGTGGCCCCAATTCAGAGGTCTCCTCCTTCTGCTGTTGTTTTACAACTTACAAGGCAGTTGTGTGCACATTTATGGTGCTCCCATTGGTTCTAACCCTGCAGGTGGATATACTTACTGATGTCTTACACATGGAGAAACAGTCCTGCCCCATAATTCATGGTTAATGCAGGAGATGGGTCTCCCGATTCCAATCCACATTCTCTCCATTACCCAGTGCTCAGAGCCAGCAGAGTGAAGACCTTGGACTCAAGCACTCCACAAGAATTCCCACATACACAATTACTGCTCTCACACGTTCTGCTATTTGGCAGATAGCTCAAAAGAGGAATGAACACTTAGAGTACCATTTTGGATAGGTTGTCATCTCCTGTCATGTACTGTCTCTTAGGAGGCTTTTCTCAGCATTTGTTCTATAAATTTCTCCAAAATCTTATATAAGCAATATTGGAATAGATATGCAAACTCTATAGGTCTCTAATATAACCAAAGCAATAATCAGAATACAAGTCTTTATGATTCATAATATATTTGGTTTGCTGCACATCCCCCTCTGGAAAAGTTACTTTAAATAAACAAAAGCTGCTTGGGAGTGGATACTAGGAACTGGTTTTAAGCATTCAAACTCATTTCCTCGTTCATCGTTCAATACCTCATAAAGAAGCGCAAGAGGAGTGTACATTATTCTTGCATCAGCATTCAGTATTTTACATTTATCTTTCAACACTCCAATAGAATTGACTTAGGTAATAATTTACCTAGCTGATTTTTGTACATAATAAAGACTCTAAAGATAAAAGCAAATTCTCTAAGAGATTAAACAAAACAACAACAAAAAACTTCAATGGACAGAAATTGCTTGAAATCCTAGTTATCTAGGCAACTTATTATTTATCCATTATTAAAAAAGAAATAAATTAGTTTGAGCAAAGACACACACACACACACACACACACACACAAACACACTCCAGAACATGGAGTTACCTGAGGCACAGCCGTTAACCTTTGTGGTGTGAGCCATGCTGGCTTGAATCCAAAGACAGATTCAGAAAGGAGTGAGGAGTCATGCAAATTTTATGCATCAAGTTCCCAAATGCACTCAACCTGAAACAATAAAGAGAGCCCCATCAAAATAGGTCATTTAAAAATATGCACAACACTAAATCTTAGACTTCTGTTTACAAAGATGACTGCTAATGGAGAGAACAAATTGGAAGGGGGCAGAGACAGCCTGTGGAACAAGGTGGTGACTGCCCCGGACCCGGCCACTGGGTGTTGAGAGTGACACACCCACAGATGCACCTGTGGACAGGTGCTGAAAGCAGGTCTCTAGACACAGTACTCTTATGGGAGATAAAATATGTTCTCCAGAAATGTGACTTTTTAAGGAAGGTGGCCTTCAAATACAAACATGTATCATTCTTATCATTTCACAAAATATTTTTCATTTTTACACTTATCCTTCTTTCCAAATGTTGGTTCAATAGTTTCATTTTCTCAATTGCACCAAAGCAGCTGTTGCACCAAATGCTCATTTTTTTAAACGGTTAACTTCATGTGAATTACTCTGTGATAGCTCAAGTTTTTCACTGACCTAGTCTTTTTAAAACATAAATCTGACCCAGGCAGTCCCTGTCTTAAAAAAAAAAAAAAACTTCAAAATCTCCCATTTTCCCTGTTGGATAAACTTCAAATGACACAGCACAACATGTGGTTTTGAAACATTAGGGTTTGTTAGGCAACATATTTCTTATTTTATATCGATTCTCTGCTTAAAAGTTAATTGAGATTACAAGACATATTCCAATCACAAAATTTAAAGCAAAAAACAAGAAAAAAAACCCACTGCTCCAATCTTTGCTTCTTCAAAATGCCTTTTGAGAAATGTTGGCAAGGGCTTCCCTCGTGGCACAGTGGTTAAGAATCCGCCTGCCAATTCAGGGGACATGGGTTCTAGCCCTGGTCCGGGAAGATCCCACGTGCCGTGGAGCAACTAAGCCCGTGCACCACAACTACTAAGCATGTGCTCTAGAGCCCACAAGCTGCAACTACTGAAGCCCGTGCACCTAGAGTCCCGTGCTCCACAACAAGAGGAGCCACCGCAATGAGAAGCCGGGGTGCACCACAATGAAGAGCAGCCCCCGCTCGCCGCAACTAGAGAAAGCCCGTGCGAAGCCACGAAGACCCAACACAGCCCAAAATAAATTAATGAATTAAAAAAAATGTTGGCAAGGAAAGCAAACAATGGTACAGACAGAAATATTCCATTTCCACTGTGTCCAAATTCTCACTCTAAAGCAACAAAATCTGAAGAAATTGAGCTTAACGAATTCCAAGCTGAAAAATAAAAGTGTCAATTTAGAAACCCACATGAGCTTCCCAAAACAGAATGCTAAAATAAATAACATATCCATTTCTCCTGGATTCTAACGCAGCCATTGATGTCATTTAAGAGCTTTTAATGATAAAAAAAAACTATTCTGTCATAACCTATTTTGTTAAAAATACATATGTACATATTTACACATCTATTTAAAATAATTAGAAGTAAATACACCAAAATGTTCATTGTGGTTGCCCTTCAGTGATGCAATTATGGATGATTTTAGCTCCTTCATTACGTTTGTAAATAACAATTATTTAAAAAAGAAACATTAGATACTTCCTGTCAACTTGGTTTTATCTGCTTTAAAATGCACTGGAGAAAGAAAAAAGTATTTTAAAACACTACGCAAAAGAAAACTATCAGGCCACAGTCATGGAGATCATAAGAGATTAGAAATATAAACAAATTGGAAGGAAGAGGAACCAGCTGATTGCTTTGATCGCACAGGGTGAGGATTTCTTGCTGCTTAGCTAGGGAAATTTTCTTCACTGTTTGAATGGGTTTGCACTATGGTTCAAGGCTGACTACTGAACGCAGCTCAGTGCAAACTCTAAGGACCGGTTTCTACAGGCTGCTTCTGACAGCTGTGCTCCTTGCTTGGCTTTTCCAGCTACAGTGACTACTGCTCAGCTCACCCACAGAGACCTGATTCTCAGCCTCCCACTGGAGGCCCCCAGCTCCCTGCTGGTCCCAAGTTTTTGTCTGGCAGCACACCAGGAGAGCAGGATGACTCTAATCTCTCTATGTGGCAATCACCTGACATTCTGTTGGAAACAGGCACTGGTTCAGGTCCATGGCATTGAACTTGGAGAGTCAGAGATAGCTGAATCAAAAGGCAGACTTCAGGGATAGAGTGAGCATTATGTCTGACAAATGTAGCTTTGTTAAGAAAAAAAGGTGGGGAATGGGTAAACTGAAGAAGGATGAGTGAGTTGATGAGGGGGCAAAAGAAAGAAGCCCAGCTTCTGGAATTATTCAACTAATTATACTTCTAAAAGCCAATAACAACAAAACCTAAGCAAAAACTGTTTACTGGCCTCAATCCAGCCCTATGTGTTTGTATTCTTGCTTCATAATGGCTTGTAAATACCACCATTTAAATTCTTGAGGGCAAACAGAAGGCCAGAAGAAACAAGCTGCTTGTGTTATGGGTGAATGAAGTATGTGTCAAGGTATTTGGATGGAGATGTGCCCAGAATCTTCCTAGTCAAGCTTCATAAACTTTGGTCCAAGGTTCTCTCCTGTTATTAACCTCTTTCACCTGGCAGAAGATTTTTATCTCAGATTGAAATTGGTCTCTCCCACCCTCCCCCAAACTGAACAATAAAATCAAAATGAGGAGGAAGCCTAAAATTAGGAATCACAGGCATATCACTGGTAAAATAACAAAACATGCCTGTCACTGGGTGTGGATCCTGGCAGTGTCTGTGCAGAAACAACAGTTTTATATTGTGTATTGATTTTTCCCAGTTATTGTTCATGCCTGACAGGTGGCCTCAAATCGTGAGGACTCAGTCTTCTTCATGATATGCAGATTCTTATGTCAGTGAATTGTATAAACCAGAAAAGATTTGGCCGTGATCCATTCTGTTACAGATCAATAAACTGCTTCTTTTCACTGTCAGAGAAGACTGCAAACCAGTAAATCTTAAGTGGTTCAACAGTGGCTTGGTTTTGCTCACTAAGAAAAAGTGCCTCAAAAAGATTTAGGAAAATACATCAACAGAGAAAATAAAGAATTTGTCTTCTTGTCTGTTTATTTTAAGAGACTAATCTGCATTGAAGAACATTTTAGCAGCTCCCCAAGTATGGTGCAGAGAATAACGCAGGCATTGCATGAATTAACCCCATAGATACATTAGCTTAATATGAAACAGATATGAAAAAGAGCTAACTAGATCTTTTCTAAGAACACATCAATGAAAACAAATAAATGAAACAGAAATTTGATGTGCACTCTAGGCCAGCACTGCCAACCAATCAAATGGCATTGCCTTGGTTAGAACCAAGATAATGATGATGATGGCCACAACACGGATGACAATGCTGATGACAGCCAGTGTTTATCAAGCTCTTACGCTATGTTCCCGAAACCTAAAACATCATCTACTCCAAGCTGCACCATTATTTTAAGTACCTTTGATTTTAAAAAAGATATTGCTAATTAAATGGTAATAAAGTGCTTCTTAAAATTACATTAATTGTAAGACATATCCTCATTTCCCAAGTGTTAAAATGTGAAAAATGTGCATCTTGGAATTGGCAAAATGATGTTACCTTTAAAAGCAATTTTAAAAGCACTTAACAGTTATTACCTTAATTAAACCTCACAACAACCCTATGAAGTACAAAAATCCTCTCTTTCCATTTTACAGATAGGTAACTGAGGCACTGGGAGGTTTAAAATGTGCCGAAGTCACACAGCTGGTAAGTGAAAGAGCTACAATTAAAGCTAAGCAATTCGGCCCTACAGCTCATGCTCTAACCCCTGTGATTAGTGATTTAGAGTGAGGGCACTATTTCTTTAACAAATAACAACATATATGCGCGTAGTAAGGTCCCTTTCAAGGAGTCACCTAAGGGATGTATATGCCTATTGCAAGGATGCTCTGTTCAAATCCCTTTTAGGTAGAAAGTTATGTTTCAAAGTTTTATGCAATATTGGTTTTAAAGCAATTGTATTTCCAGCTTTACTCTTTGAGATTACATATTTAAGAGCTTGAGGAGCTACTTATATGACACACAGGGTATATCTTAGCACTTACTGGTCATACTCTCTTCCAGACTCCACATGATATTAATCAGCTTGATTATCAATCTTGTTCCTTACACTTTGCCATGAATGTCATTTGACTCTTTCAAAAAATTAAGTACACTTAAAATTTTTTCCGCCACTGAGGACAGGTGAGAGATTCTCAGTGGAACTGCAGGAGTTTAAAAAAAGGACAGGATCAGTGCAGCATAACTGGAATAAGAACCTTGCTGCTCAAAATGACAATTATGAAAGGGGAAACAACCATTTTGATGTGTAAGTTCTAGAATGTCTTTTACAGCATATAGTATTTTTCCTAAATTAAAGAAGCAATATAGGGCTTCCCTGGTGGCACAGTGGCTGAGAGTCCGCCTGCCGATGCAGGGGACCCGGGTTCGTGACCCGGTCTGGGAAGATCCCACATGCCGCGGAGTGGCTAGGCCCATGAGCCATGGCCGAAAAGCCTGCGCGTCCAGAGTCTGTGCTCCACAACGGGAGAGGCTACAACAGTAAGAGGCCCGTGTACTGCAAAAAAAAAAAAGAAGCAATATAAAGAATTTGACAAAATCTAGGCTTCCCTGGTGGCCCAGTGGTTAAGAATCCACCTGCCAATGCAGGGGACACAGGTTCGAGCCCTGGTCCACTAAGATCCCACATGCTGCGGAGCAACTAAGCCCGTGCGCCACAACTACTGAGCCGGTGCTCTAGAGCTCATGAGCCACAACTACTGAGCCCACGTGCCTAGAGTCCATGCTCCGAAACAAGAGAAACCACCGCAATGAGAAGCCCACACACCACAACAAAGAGTAGCCCCCGCTCGCCGTAACTAGAGAAAGCCCACACGCAGCAACGAAGACCCAATGCGGCCAAAAATAAATAAATAAAATGAATTTTAAAAAAAAGAATTTGACAAAATATGGAAAAGACAAAACATGCAAAAAAATAATCATTTACTATCTCACAATCCTAATGTTCCACTGTTACCACCTGAGGCTATTTCTTTTCAATATATTGACTATATGTATATTTTAATTACCTTAATGTTTTAAAGACTACATCGTCCTAGAATTTGTACCAGCCACTATTTTGTTTCCATTTTAGAGAAATAAGATAAACTAAAATATTATGCCATTCCCAGAAGCTCACACACTAGTGCTGGAAGCAGACAGAGACACAAAGAAGAAAGCACTGAAACAGCAGTGTATACACAGTTCAACTCCAATCCATAGTAAGGTGGTCTTACTTTGCCCAAAAAGGGTGGGAGTAGCTGAAAAATGTATTCAGAAGAAATCACTTGGCCTAAGTCTTAAAGGATGAATGAGTGTTTTTCAGGGCAAGAAAGGTGGAAGGGCATTCTAGGCAGAAGGAACAGCACATGCAAAGGCAGGAATGAGAAAGTGGATGTCTCAAAGTGTGGTTCCCAGACCAGCATCATCATGATCTTCTGGGAACTTCTTCGAAATGCAAATTCTCAGGCCGCCCCAGACCTACTGAATCATAAACTTTGGGGGTGGACCCCAGTAGTTTGAATGTTAACAAGTCCTCCAGGTGATTCCAGTGTAGGCCAAAGGTTCTCAAAATCACTGACTTAAACGATGGGTTAATTGGGGAAAAATTATGTCCTAAGGCTCCAAGAGCCAGGAATGGCCTCTGATTTTAAGAAAATGATACCCAGGGACTTCCCTGGTGGTGCAGTGTTTGGGAATCCGCCTGCCAATGCAGGGGACACGGGTTTGAGCCCTGGTCCAGGAAGATCCCACATGCCGCGGAGCAACTAAGCCCGTGCACCACAACTACTGAGCCTGCACTCTAGAGCCTGGGAGCCACAACTACTGAAGTCCACGTGCCTAGAGCCCATGCTTCGCAACAAGAGAAGCCACTGCAATAAGAAGCCCGCACACCGCAATGAAGAGTAGCCCAGCCTGCCTCGACTAGAGAAACCCTGCGCGCAGCAACAAAGACCCAGTGCAGCCAAAAATAAATAAATAAATAATAAAATTTAAAAAAACAGAAAAGAAAATGATACCCAGTGATTTAGAAAACATCCCCCAGAATGCCTGACCTTTCTCCATTCACTTATTCAAAAAATACTGATTGGGCATTCAGCATATAAGAGGCACACTGCTGGGCACTAAAAAGGTAAACAAAATAGACTCAGTTCCTGACTTTTGCGGGCTTTTAGGCAGGAATTACACACATACTTACACACATACCAGCAAATTTTTAACAAATTATGCGAAATGTATAATATAGGTGTAGAGTGAGACTAATAGAGGCTGAACTTCTTAGGATTAAAGTTGAGAGTATGGAGATGGATGAAATGGGTGGTCCTTAGAGGCTTCTTTAAGGAAATGACATTGTAGGTGAAACCTGAGGGATGGGTAGGAGTTAGCTGGGGGGTGTATGAAAGATAAGAATGGTCCAGAGAACAGAATGGAGCCCAGAAACAGATTGACACAATGATCTCACCTGCTTTTCCCCAATGGTATATGAAACTCAATAAACTCAATAAAGGAAGTCTTTTTAAAAAATGGTGCTACAGCAATTTGCTATGTATAGGCAAAATAACAAAGCTTCATCTTACTCTTTCACCATATGCAAAAATTAATTCAAAATGAATCATAGTTTTTTTTTTTTTTGCGGTATGCGGGCCTCTCACTGTTGTGGCCTCCCCCGTTGCGGAGCACAGGCTCCGGACGCGCAGGCTCCGGACGCGCAGGCTCAGCGGCCATGGCTCACGGGCCCAGCCGCTCCGCGGCACATGGGATCCTCCCAGACCGGGGCACGAACCCGTATCCCCTGCATCGGCAGGCGGACTCTCAACCACTTGCGCCACCAGGGAGGCCCGAATCATAGTTTTGAGTGTAAAACCAAAACAACTATAAAGCTTTCAGAAGAAAATGTAGAAGACCCTTGCAAACCCTTGCAGACCTAGGGTTTGGAGAAAAGTTCTAGATGTGACACCAAAAGTTGATAAAGTGGACTTCATCAAAATTAAAAGTTTTTTTTCTGTAAAAGAACGGCCCAAAGGCTCTGAGGCAGGGAAAGTTCTACCAGCTGAGCAACTGAGTTTATTCAGAGAGTGAGAGAGCAGACTGGGCTGAGAGGAGAGGTGAGCAGAGGCTAGATTATGAGATTTGCTGGACCTTGCTGGCCATGGTAAGGAAAATGAGTTTTATTCTAACTGCAAAGTAAAGTCATTAAAGGTTTTAAAGCCAATGAGTAACATAATATAAATGGTCTTATTTTCAAGTAGTTTGCGTATTAGGCTTTCTTTAGGGAGAGGTAGGTCAGGGCTTCTTTAGTTATATTATCATGGTGAAAGGACACTGGACTTTGCAGGAATGGTTTATTCAGACCAGTCCTTTGATTTGACTTTTCAAAAACATTTTATTTTCTACTCTTTAGAGCAGAAAGGCTCAGCCATGCTAAACAGGAACTTCCCAGATGTTCTTGTGTTTTCCCCAGAAGATACAAGTTCTTATTTAGGAGAAACAGAGGAGGTCAAGTGCCTAGATCACAAGGTACTTTATAATTTGCTGCCTGACAAAAGTTCCCAGAACGTTAAACTGTGTTCTCAATACAGCATATGCACTTCAACTGAAAATGGTTACGGGAAAAGCTGGAACCAGAAACCGAATCCAGAGATTTAAAAAGACAGAACTAGCATCTCCTGTGCCCCAGCCACAGTCAAGTTCAAGTTGCCCTTAACATGCAATACAAGCTATTCCAGTAAGTCTTGAATGCTGCCTTCCTTCAGCTGAAATAAATCTAATTTATGCTTTTATACTTTTAATAAAGACTCAGAACATTCTCTGCTATTTTGTTGTCTCGGGCTTTCCACCTGGGACAAGCATACTGCTTTCTTGACTGTGCAAAAATCCAGCTCATGTTCATCTACCCATGCGAGGGAGCAAACACTAGGGCGCAGGGTGGGGGAGTTGGCATCCGCTATGTAGATTTCATTTAAAAATGGGAAATGACTGAGAACACTTGTTTCCTGCTGGTATCCCATTCCACTGAGGGATGCTCTGGATAATAGCGGTATGGCGCCAGCCTGACCAGTGACAGGCCACGCCCAGGAGAGAGATCTTTGTCCTCTTGTCAGCAGACCCCTGGGGTCATTCCCACCAATTTCAAATGGGCAGAGGCCATAGATGCATCCTCTGCGGGCCAATTCAAAAGCCATCAATCACCCAACACTTCTGCCATGTTCAGCTGGGAAATGCAACAGGCCAAGGGAAGCCTATTCCACAGGTAGGATTTAAATTCCTTCTTCCTCACCTGAAGTCTGCCTCTTCCTTGCCCCGCTTCTCTGTTCCCCCTTCTAAAAGGCTCTGACAGCTACGTCTCAACTCCACCACGCTAGGAAAAGTGCCAGAGCATGGAACCTGCCAGAGAAAAGGCTTCACCCCTCACCCAGGGCAGAAAGGTTGGGCTCAAGCCAGAAACATAGTCTGAAGCCATGTCCCAAGTAGACTCACAGAGCATGCAATCTGGCAGTGCTATGGAGCCAAATGCAATCAGCTCCTGAGATGAGGGCGTTGGGGCATTAAAGAACATTTAGCCTCCTGGGTGATAACACCTAACGGGCAGGATCCAAGGCAATGAGGACACTACAGAGCAAGATCCCCAAACTCAGAAAGACCGTGAACAGTGAGATCCAGACACAGGAGGATAAAAGGCCTGTTAGTACATTTCTATCACACTGAAGCAACGTTAATTCACAAACGTTTATTTGAAACTACAGGTGGGGGTAAAGAGAAGCAAAAACAAAAATTTCTAGCCATCAAGGGAAGAGGAATGTTCATTAATGGCAAAATAGCTATTATTTCTAATTTCAAATGTCTGACAGCTGTGCTTTTATTTGTTCTACACTGATCTTTTAAAAAACTAAGTTTGGGTTGATAGGCATTTACATGTGTTGGTTAACACCTTCTAAGCCCCTCACTACTCCAAGCATGGTAGCCAGTAAACAGCAGCAGCATCTGTGTGACTTGTTAAAAAAAGTAGAATCTTGGGCCCCACTATAGACTACTGAATCAGAACCTGCACCCTAACAAGAAGCCCAGGTGATTCGTACACACACTGACGTGGGAGAGGCACTGGCTTAGCCCTAGTTTCCCCATCAGGGCTTATGCTTCTTAACAGGTTATCTTCTATCCTGAGGGATCCATAGCAGTGATTCACAACCTTGGCCGATCGTTGGAATTACTGTCCAGGTCCAACCACAGACCAGTTAAATTACTCTCTGGGGTTGGGGCCCAGGCAGAAGTATTTTTTAAGACTCCCTTAGGAGATGCCAATGTGCTGTGCTTGAGTGATTGGCCTATTCCAGTGATTCTCAAAGTGTGGTCCTGGTCCAGCTGCACTACCAGGGAACTCGACAGAAATGCACATTTCTTTCTTCCTTCCCTCCTTCCCCTCTTCCCTCCTTCCAGCCTTCTCTCTCTCTCTCTCTCTCTCTCTCTCTCTCTCTCTCTCTCTCACACACACACACACACACACACACACACACACACACACACACAGACTGGGACTATCTTTATAAAAAGAGAACTCAGTAAAACCTCAGGAAGTTCTCAGAAGGCAGGTATTCTGGTGTCTCCTTTACACAATTTATTTAGCACCTGAAATAAAAACATGTATGTTTTGTAAAGATGGCATAGAATTCATTTTAAAATGAGGATGAAGCCAGGTAGATACATGTCTAGGGACTAAGTGGGTCACAGGGTCAAAGCATGCAATGGATGAGAAAACTGTGGCTCAGAGAAGTAGGTAAATTCTTCTGTCCCATGGTGATTTGCAGGGTTTACCTGATAGCAATAGTATTTCCCGAAATCTGATAATGCAGCATCCCAAGACTTTCCCCACAGATTCTGATTCAATGAGTCTGGCATGGAGTTGAAATTTATATTTTTCACACACATCCCCACGTGATTCTTGTTATAAGAAAAGTTTGGAAAACACGTTGCTTTATAGGACTTCTACTCCCTAAGTCACTGTTTCTCAAAGTGTGGCCCTGGACCAGTCGTGCCAGCATCGCCTGGAGACTAGAAATGCATATCCTTGGGCCCCACCCTGGACCACCGAATCAGAAACTCTTCAGGTGGGCCCAGCGGTCAGCGTGTTCACAAGTCCTCCAGCTGATTTGAAAACTATGGCACTAGGTTATTTTCAAAACTCTTATATATTGTAAGTGGAAACTACCCACTCTTATTCAAACACCTAGTTTTTGGTGAGAAGTACAAAGGAATTCTGGCCTCATCTTGGGCCTTGCCTGTGTCTTTCTTATGGAGGGGACTGTCCTCTTCCAAAGAACAGCATGAAAGAACATACTGAAGACAGTCTTTGGGTGTAATAATAAATTATTCATGTGGATAGGAACAGAGTGGAGTGCACTGCCAAAATGAAAGCCATTGTGCTACTGTGGTAGGATTTTAAAAAAATATCATAACATTTTACTTTAATTGGAAAGACAATCCAACAGCAACAGGAAACAAAGAAAACAAGTGACTAATGTGGTGAGATGTCTGGGTCTTCCAAGTTCCCATCCTTTCTTTCTCTCTTCCCATACTATTGTTCTGTCAAGAAACATGTTTACCACAAAGGTTTGTTTTTGTTTTTGTTTTTTTTTTGGCGGTATGCGGGCCTCTCACTGTCGTGCCTCTCCCGTTGCGGAGTACAGGCTCCGGACCCACAGGCTCAGCGGCCATGACTCACGGGCCCAGCCGCTCCGCGGCATGTGGGATCCTCCTGGACCGGGGCACGAACCCGTGTCCCCTGCATCGGCAGGCGGACTCCCAACCACTGCGCCACCAGGGAAGCCCCTACAAAGGTTTGAAAACCAGTTCACAGTTTCATTACATCCAAATGCAAGAGAACTACTTGCAAACTTAGGGAACACAAGACAAAGAATATTTACAACAGAGTGACAGGTCTCAGAGGGTTCTTGAAACCCCCAAACCAAATGCAAAGTTTTGTGGTTTCTAGCAACCCACATTGTTCAAGTGAGAGGTTTTGCTGCTTTATGAATTATCCCAAAGAGGCCGGGACCCAAGGTAAGTCAGGAACCTCTGAATTTCCACATATTTCACAGGACACAGATTTGGACGAAAGGTCTAACAATTTAACGTTCTAAGTTACAAGAGGAAATCCATTCCCTTACCCGGAAACCTCTTTCTCTCTGGGCTTTAAAGCTGCTTGTGAGAACTGGGGGGCTCATCCACAACAGCAGAACTCAGGGTGAAGCAAAATAGCAGCCGAAGACCAGGAACCTGGGAACCACACTTTCATTTCAACGTGACCTGGAACTACCTCCAGGGCTCTGGGAAAGTTACTTAAACGGGGCTTCCCATTCTTCGCAGCTGGACTAGCTCAGCCCTAATGACACTTCCAGGCCTGACAAACATTCAGTAATTCTGTTCGTCTAAATCCCGGGCCTAATGGGTACACACGGCTCCCTGGGGCTGATACTGCCAAGTAAAGTCAGGCCATAGGGAACCTTGTGTGTAGGTCAGCAGGACAGGGGTCGTGCCCCACAGACCCCCACTGTCTCTGAAGCTCCTCCTGGGACAGCAATGACCAGTCAGAGAATTCCCACCAGTCAACATAAAAGGGATGCTGAAACAGCAGGGCTCTTGTTTCTTCTCCAACTCAGCTCCCAGGGTGGCTGCTTTTTTTCTGAACCTTCCAAATTATCTTTCCCCCCTTCAACGTACTAGTACGAAATTTTCAACGAAACTGACATGTACACACCACTATATTTAAAATGGATAACCAACAAGGACCTACTGCATAGCACAGGGAACTCTGCTCAAGATTATGTAACAACCTAAATGGGAAAAGAATTTGAAAAAGAATAGATACATGTATACGTATAACTGAATCACTTTGCTGTACACCTGAAACTAACACAACATTGTTAATCAACTATACTCCAATATAAAATAAAAAGTTAAAAAAAAATAAATTTTTAAGAGAGAAAGTGAAAAATCAGCTATAATTCCACTATTATCAACATTTTGCTATGTAGTTTCCCAATTCTTCCCTGGGCTTATATACACATGTGTATAAGTATATACTTTTCTCCAAATATGTTATTTTATTTCTTTTAACATTATAGCCTTTTTTTTTTTTTTTTTGCAGTACACGGGCCTCTCACTGTTGTGGCCTCTCCCATTGTGGAGCACAGGCTCCGGACGCGCAGGCTCAGCGGCCATGGCTCACGGGCCCAGCCGCTCCACGGCATGTGGGATCTTCCCGGACCAGGTCACGAACCCGTGTCCCCTGCATCGGCAGGCAGACTCTCAACCACTGCGCCACCAGGGAAGCCCTACAGCCATCTTTTAAAGAAAATACCTATATCTCCTTTTGATACTTGCATAGTGTCCCCTTTCATATTTGTGCTATATTTTATTTGACCTTTTTTTAACATCTTTATTGGAGTATAATTGCTTTACAATGGTGTGTTAGTTTCTGCTTTATAACAAAGTGAATCAGTTATACATATACATATGTTCCCATATCTCTTCCCTCTTGTGTCTCCCTCCCTCCCAGCCTCCCTATCCCACCTCTAGGTGGTCACAAAGCACCGAGCTGATCTCCCTGTGCTATGCGGCTGCTTCCCACTAGCTATCTATTTTATGTTTGGTAGTGTATATATGTCCATGCCACTCTCTCACTTTGTCACAGCTTACCCTTCCCCCTCCCCATATCCTCAAGTCCATGCTCTAGTAGGTCTGTGTCTTTTTTCCCGTCTTACCCCTAGCTACTTCACTGACCTTTATTTCTGAATATTTAGATTCTTTCCAATTTTTTCTTATTACAAACTCTTTGAGAAACATATTTTTACATACAGCTTTGTGTACGTATCCAATAATTTGCTGTGGATCAATTCCAAGAAGTGGATTTGTGAGAGGAAAAGACTGAGCCTGTACATTCTGATGGGTAATGTCAGGTTGCCCTGCAGAAAGGTGTCAATTTAAACTCTCACCAAAACCACGTGGGAGGGCCAATGAAACTGGACTCCATGCCTATGTACGTTTATTGTTTTTAATACAGCACACACACCCTCAAAACAATGTACTGAAAATCTCTCTGTAAACAACATGTTTTCGCTAAGTCTGTATTTAATACAGCAATTTTAGTTGCTCAACATGGGATTCTATGTTCATTCTTCTTCCTCGGCTCAGAGTAATTTATATTTTATAAAACTCAACTCCTGTATGTAACATTGTCTCTGGGGGTAAATTTATAGAAAAACTTAATTCTCTCATCCAGAAGTCTGAGGATGAGAAATCCCTGACTGACTGAGAGTGCTTCTTGACCTACGACATGATAACGGGGGCTTGATGTGTAACCAATTAATCAGAACAGAGATGTGAATAAATCCCAGACTTCTGTCCTAAGACTGAAGAGGTCATGGTGTTGAGAGAACACACTTAGTTGAGTACTCACAGCTGGACCCAAAGTACCTTCTGAAACAAGTACTTCTTCATCCTCTCAGAACAGGTATCTAATGTACACACATCCCCAAAACAAGCAGATGCTTATAGAGAGAATGCTGGTAAACCAGAGAAGAAAGTTCTAGCCTTTCCTAGAACTGTGAGACCAGATTCCTTAAATTAATGTTGTGGAGCAAAAATTAATACAGCCAATTACACACAACATAAAAAAATTTTTTGAAGCTATGAAACAAAGTAGATTGTTTTTTTTAAAGAAAGAACTAGGGGGCCTCCCTGGCGGCGCAGTGGTTGAGAGTCCGCCTGCCGATGCAGGGGATACGGGTTCGTGCCCCGGTCTGGGGGGATCCCATGTGCCGTGGAGCGGCTGGGCCCGTGAGCCATGGCCGCTGGGCCTGCGCGTCCGGAGCCTGTGCTCCGCAACGGGAGAGGCCACAACAGTGAGAGGCCCACATACCGCAAAAAAAAAAAAAAAAAAAAAAAAAAAAAAGAAAGAACTAGGAATATAGGGGGAAATACACAATTTATATATACTTATTTTGGAGGTGCCCTTATAGAAATAAAACCATACTGTTAAAGACATATGTATATATTATATACAGTATCATATGATCATAAAGCTCTTAGTTGCTATGCATTACAATCAAAAGGGCTCTGAAAACCACCTAAATCCAAATCCTTCTTTTGTAGATGAAGGACATTTTGTGAAATAACAGAGGTTAAATAGCCAGAATACAGTCACACAAACTATTTAGCAGAGGTCTGTGTCTTTATATAGAGGTATGAGGAGAGGAAGGCACATCACAATTTTTTTCCTACTATGGAGGCAGGAGGGAATGGAACTTTCCTTTTCTGAATTTCCTATTTATTTTCTTAATCTTTTGCTCCCCACTCCTTTCCTCATAACCCTTAATAGATGTAAAAGGAGCCAGTTAATTAAAAAAAAGGGTGGGGGGAGCCCATGACTGGAATTCCAAGCCCATGGAATGTATATTTCTTTATTCTTCTCATTAGCAGGAATGTTGGGCCTCTGTAGGGGATACCTTAAGATTTTTAAAGACAGGGAACTGTCTGGACAGTTCCTCTTGCTCTCACCTCCCACTAAAACACACAACTCCTGACAGAGGAGGGACTCTTAACGTCTGTGTCACTATAACTTGCCTGTGGTGCAAGAGTGAAATCCAGAGTCAGAACCCATCAGGGCACTCATTTTCCAACAACTCCCTAGACAAGCAGTGGCCCGTGGTCCAGCAGCACCAGGATCTGCTGGAGCTGGTCACAAATGCAGACTCTTGGGCCCTTGGCCCAGACCTACTGTCTCAGAATCTGCAGTTCAACAAGAGCCCCACGTTGAAGTGTGAGAAGCACTGTTTCAAGGAAGATCTTTATACCACTTTTGCCTCTCTGGAAAGTAAAATGGGGACAGCAGTAAAAGGACCATTCCATTGATTTTTCTTTATTTTCTGAATTTCCACCTTCACTTTGCAAGACTTAAGTCACACACATTTCTTCATGGCTCATGAGTGCAGAGACCAACCCCAAACTCTAATACAGCTGTCAACAGAGAACAGCAGAGCTCTGCATTTGCTTTGTTGTTTTTTTGTTTGTTTGTTTGTTTTTGCGGTACGCGGGCCTCTCACTGTTGTGGCCTCTCCCGTTGCGGAGCACAGGCTCCGGACGCGCAGGCTCAGTGGCCATGGCTCACGGGCCCAGCCGCTCCGCAGCATGTGGGATCTTCCCAGACCAGGGCACGAACCCGTGTCCCCTGCATCGGCAGGTGGACTCTCAACCACTGCGCCACCAGGGAAGCCTTGCATTTGCTTTTAAACAAGCAAATTTGTAGTGAACTTTCTCAAACTGCCATGTTTTGAAAATACTGGTATTGCATACACTAAAACAGTAAAGTAACCCCTTGACCTTTTTTAAAAAATTGAAGTATAGTTGACTTACAATGTTGTGTTAGTTTCAGGTGTACTTTTTCAGATTCTTTTCCATTATAGGTTATTACAAGATAGTGAATATAGTTCCCTGTACTATACAGTAGGTCCTTGTTGTCTATCTCCCCTTGACCTTTATAAAAAATTTCATATTAACACTGGCAGGAGGGGACAAGAAGATATATTCCATTGTACTAGGGACTGTAAGCAGACACACAATGTAACACCTTCCTCCTTGCAGAATTCTCTCTCTTTTTTGGACCTTTCACTCCAGTCTTCTCACTCTAAAAAGGGAGAAGGCTGTGGCAGAGATGCTGCAACGTAGGCCCATCCCTATAAACTGCATCTTACTCATCGACTTTAGTCACACCATGAGAGCCATACAGGTGGGGAAGGGGTGACAGACATGTTTTACAACCCCCTTGGTTGGCTGCTGTGGGTGAATGATGGTCAAAAACAGGATCAATACCATCATAATGCATATGCTCACAATGAATGAAAACCTTGAGGGGCCTTTAGAAGGAATGTCAGCCTTCAAGCTCCAACAAACCATGCTTGAGTGAGAATCTTTCAAGTGGCAAAGCTGCTGTTCTGAGCCGGGGTGAACAAACACATGCTCTAGTCTTCTTCTTCTTCTTCTTTTTTTTTTTTTTTGCAGTACGCAGGCCTCTCACTGTTGTGGCCTCTCCCATTGCGGAGGACAGGCTCTGGTCGCGTAGGCTCAGTGGCCATGGCTCACGGTCCTAGCAGCTCCATGGCATGTGGGATCTTCCTGGACCAGGGCACGAACCCGTGTCCCCTGCATCGGTAGGCAGACTCTCAACCACTGCGCCACCAGGGAAGCCCCATGCTCTAGTCTTAACAGCTCATTAGAACCCTGCTGTGATGTGAACTGATAATCAGACACAATACATGGACTTAAATCTCTGAGTTGAATTTCATGATATTACTGGACCAAATCCATACTCCATCAGTCAGTTGAGTTGGCTAAGGTCAGTTACCACAGATCTTTACAATTCCACTAATTTGCTGTCTCATTTCCTTTTATGCCTTGAGCCTGGGTGGCCGTATAACTTATGGTTCAGACTGGGACATTTTTGAGAACACTAAAATGCTAAATAGATTAGATGTTGGGAAAACAGACATAAACTAGGACTGTCCCAGGCAAACTTGGATGTATAATATCCCTACCTTTAAAGAACTAATAGAAAAAAGGGGAGGGAAGGGAACAACAATAATAGAAACACTGGGAGATTGCTATAAAGACACTCTAGAAACCAAGTATAAAAAAAGACATCTTAACATATATCCCAATGTCACGAGGTTCATTCAATACATTCTTATTAACAAGATACAGTAAAAATGCATTGTGAACGCTAACAAAGGCTAACAGTAACATGTGATATCAAACAAAGCTGTGCTATTCCCAATGTCATCACCACTTAGCATAAACACCAGTGAAATAATTTCTAGAATGCCAGGCTCCTAACAGTACAATCTCAAACATTCTCCTGGGAACTGCATTTGACACTGACACATGTTGTTTCTCTCACTTTATCCACAGTCTCATAACTGGGTTATCTAAATGGTTTCAGGATTAAAATTCTCCCAGCTTCTATTTTAAACCAAACATGGCAACAGACACGTCCACAGCTTACCAATTTTACAATGTTTTCACATGCATTATCTTAGCTAAGCTTCCAAACAGCTTCGGCAGATACCTTCCCCTGTAACAGATAAGGACACTAACATTCAGAGAAGTGAGCTGCGTGCATGACTCTGCAACATCATTTACTGTGTTGCTCTTCCCCACTGGGCTTTCAGCTTTGCAAGTGCAATGATTATGTCACCCTAGTTTTCTAAGTATCTAGCACTCAGTGCCTAGGAGAGCCAGTGTTCAAAATTATTTTTAATTAATTAAAACTCTTTTTTGAATGAGTGAATGAATTCCATAAGAAAGGAATTGGTTCATTTCTATTCCTGTGTCTATGGTCTCGCTTTATGACCCAGGGAAGGCAAATCTTGTATAGATACAGAATTTTTAAAAAATATATTGAGAGGATCCTACTAAATAAAGGTGAAAGAAACAAGGAATTTACTACTAAGTAGAGCTAATACAGCTTAAAGGAGAAGGAACATGCAGAAATGGCAATCTCTAATAGGTAGTAGATGAGCTGAGTAAGGTGTATATGAAAGCAGAAGGTTGAAAGATACTAGAACAACTAGATCCTTTAGTTTTCCACCTGATTTCCTTGGACTTCAATATCAGCTCTGTGAATAACACTTTCCCCAAACTATCCACTGAAAGTCTTGGATTGGGGCTGGTGTTTCATGTCTCTGCTATATATAAGTATGGGCCAAAAGAAGTGAGGTCGTCCAGTGCCTTCTTTACTATTTGTTCTTCTGAGTCAACGAGGAAAAAATAGCGTGGAACACTTCATGAGACCCTGGCAAGAACTTCTGCTCCTAACACTTCCCTTTCAGGGCTTCTCCTCACTTGACACATGGGTGCACACAACTCTATTGAGTTTTCTCTTCAAAACCACTCCCTTAAAGCAAACTGGAATGATTAAAGAAAAAAAAAGAGTGGGGAGTAAATACACATTTAACGAGGAAAGAGTATAGACATTAAAACACTATACTGTTTTTTCTGTAGTTTTCACTAGTTTGAGACCTGGTCAGTGCTAAAGATAAACAATTATAATAGAGTGAATAAATTTCATGGGAAGGCAGAGAAAAAAAACAGAGGTATAAAATGATAGTCTTCTTAAATTTAAGCTTCTGAAATTGCTTCTCATATTTCATCAATATAATAAAAGTACAATACAGCATACTTATTATAATGCCAAGAAATATAAAATATCATTATTTGATAGTGACGTATCTACCCAGAACTTAGTTGCCTAGCCACTCTGTTTGGAAAACGAATGAGAAAAGAAAATAACCAAATAAATAAACTACAGGAAAAATAGTATCTATGAACTTAGCTTACATAGAAATCCCAAACCCATGACCAATTTATTCTTCTTTCACATATGGTTCTATTAAATTTGGTTGTTTGGGGTACACCCCTCTCCCCAATAGCCCTGGTCAGATTATAAGATCATGGGGATTGCTTGAGAAGTCATAGTAACTCAAAGGCAAATTCCTATAGCACGGGAAGAGATTTTAAAGTAATGTGAAAAAAAATGAAATGTTGGGATAGACCTAACTTTCTACAAGAAGCTTAAATTGTGTTCAATATATTGTTTAACAAAGTCTGTAAGAAATGCTCTAAGTTCTATGACTATGTTTTTCCATTAAAAAAAATTAAGGTATAATTCACACACAGTAAAATTCACTCTAAATTTCTGTATACAGCTTTGCAAGTTTGGACAAACATGCAGTTATTTAATCTCTGCCACAATCAAGATATAGGATACTATCACCCCAACAAACTCCTCTATACCCATCTGCATTTACCCTTCCTTCCACCCCCCATCCTCTGGCAACAACTGATCTGTTTTTCAGTTCCTATGGTTTTGGCTTTCCCAGAATGTCATATAAATGGAATTGTGCATTATTAAAAAAAAAAGTCTGTAAGGATATAATCAATTTCAGAAAGTTTTCAAACCAAAATGGTTCAAGTGAGAGGGACAGAGAAGACATAATTACAGGGACAAATCCTGTGCCATTGGGAAAGCTCAGCTATCCAGAATAGCACAGTCTCTGATGGAGAAATACAACCTACATTTTTACTACCCTTTATTTTTAAATATTTAAAAAATATTTTAAAATGATGCCTGGTGATATTTATATTTTCCAAAGGTGTGTATTACTGCCTAATTAGGTATCCTAAACAAACTTAGAAAAACATAAAAGTAAAGCAAAGGGTCAAGGGACAGTATTAGATGCTGCTCTGCCCTGAACTGTTAGCTCCAGGGATCTACCATCGTGCTTTGGTTCTCTTGTTATTCCTGCACGTAGTCTAATCTACACTGAGCATGTGGTAAACATTCAGTAAATGCTTGTTGAGGGGAACTTCCCTCATCGTCCAGTGGTTAAGACTCTGCATTTCCACTGCAGGGGGCACAGGTTCGATAACGTGTCATGGAACTAAGATTCTGCATGCCACATTGCATGGCCAAAAAAAAATAAAAAATAAAAGAAAACCTAAAAATAACTCCTGTTGAAAAAAATATTTAATTTTTTTCAACAAGCATTAAGTCAGAGCATTGAGGCCAAAAATGAATTTGTGATCAAATCATGAAATAATTTAATACTTTACCTTGTTTTTGTTACATAAACCAATGTGTATATTATTAGTTTTTAAACATTAGAGATTTCATTTTTTTAAAATGTGACCTCTTTTATTTCACTGATTATTAACTTAAGGCCTAATTCTTAAACTCCTAAAAATTTCAGAGTTGTCCTTTTTACCCAGGTTAATGGTAATACTTCTTCTCAAAGCAGCAGTACAAACACAAAAATCATAGGTACTTATCATCTTGACTGAAATCATAGCGAGTGCACATTGATTTAAAAATCTGTGCTACAAGGAGATGAACTCGGTTTTTTGTGTCCCCATAGATGGGTGGGATAGGGAGGTTGGGAGGGAGACGCAAGAGGGAGGGGATATGGGGATATATGTATACATATAGCTGATTCACTTTGTTACACAGCAGAAACTAACACAACATTGTAAAGCAATTACACTCCAATCAAGCTGTTAAAAAAAAAAAATCTGTGCTATGTTTAACTACTTTCCCAGAAGATAATATATACTTCAGTCTCCAGATCTAACAGGCTAGGATCCACTCCACTTCTGTTACAGAGGTTAAAAAGACTGGCCTTACCACAGACATCAAATGGAGAAAAACCAATGCAATCATGGTAAAGAACGACACATGCTTTATGTAATGACACATCACAGACTGAACTAAAATATACATTTTCCCACATACAAAACAAATCAAAACTAAGCCTAGTTAATTTATGCTAAATCCTTTGCTTTTAAACCGAATTCTCATGAGAGAAGCTCCCTAGAATTTGAACCAAAATTTTGAGTGGACAATAAACAAACAAAAAAATGTATTACAGAAAGGATCTTATGCTGCAAAAAAAAAAAGCATTTAAAGAGTTAACCAATATTGACAGTTGTTTTGAAAATAGCAAAGAGAAGATCTTAAAACAACTACAGTAAAAGTTAGTTATCAAGTAGATATTTAAAGGCAGTGGCTTTGAAAAGTCTGCGAAAGTTATGGACTTTTTCATCAGAAAATGCACACACAGAGACACACAAATCTAAATGAGATTTCAAAAGGAGAGGGAAATGGAGGACTGTCACCATACCTTCAACAGATCCATTGTTTAAAACTTTTGTTTTAAAGTATAAGATCTTTCCAAATTGTGATCTAACCAGATACTTTAAAATGACTTTCGCTTTGCTATTTTTATGTTTCCAAATAGGCTTTCCTTTTTGTTTTGTTTTGTTTATGAAAAGGCTCATACATATTAAATATGGAGCTATAAAGTAGGTGAAAAATGATAAATTTACTCAGTTGTAAAATGCATTAAAAAAATTTTCCAAGGGCTTCCCTGGTGGCACAGTGGTTGAGAGTCCGCCTGCCGATGCAGAGGACACGGGTTCGTGCCCCGGTCTGGAAAGACCCCACATGCCGCGGAGCGGCTGGGCCCGTGAGCCATGGCCGCTGGGCCTGTGCATCCAGAGCCTGTGCTCCTCAGCGGGAGAGGCCACAACAGTGAGAGGCCCACGTACCGCAAAAAAAAAAAAAAAACTTCCAGAACACTAGGGATACTGACTCTCACCATCACTCCAACACTGGCTTACAAGAGGAAAAGGCTGCCAAGAAAAGGCACAGAAATAAAACTCTCAAAATACCAAATTTCTTCACAGTAGAAGCTCATCAGAGGGAAGAGAAAAAAAAAGATGGTGACAAGCACCTATTTACTATGAAGGACACAGAAAGAAATTAATTTGCCTTTAGAAATTCAATTACATTTCAAATAAGAATTACCTGCCACATAACTTCTTGTCTAGCTTGAATTTTTCTCCCCCTCAAAGACAGCAAATTCTATTGGCTGGTCACTCATGGAGCCACAAACCGTCTCTCAGTTCTGGTGGCGGAGTGTGCCCAAGAGCCAGGAATTAGGGGTAGGAAATTTACAAAAGTAAGCTTAAGCACTGCTGAGATCAGTAAAATCAAACACTTGTTCAAAACCAGACCTGCCACTAAATTCCACTCTCCAATTTTCAGTTTGCTGAAATGTAAGTCAATTCAGAGACGTTACTGTGAAAATAATGTCTATTTTTTCAGGTTTGAGAGGATAAGGAAATGGACCTTTGAATGTTACCCTCAGAGAAAGTCTGTTCTCTCCCACTACTTCCGTAAAGTAGTGGGAGAGAACAGTGGCTTGAGGATGCCTCCTTCAAAGTTCCTTAGGTGCACAGCCATTTTCCTTAAAATTCTTTGGAATCCCAATGCTTAGAACATCCTGTACATTGCTCCATTTATGTGTTAATGATAGTGGTGGTAATGATCTTATTAGCTGTTTCACAAAACAATACTGGTTTGGAAAGGATAGAAAAAGTACTAACTAAACAAGATTACCAAGATGGATGTTTTTCACTTCCAATGACCAAAGTAAACATGTGATAAGGCAGATTTTAACGCAGGAAACAATTAGGTAAAGGACTTTCATTTGTTTATCTGATAAAGACAGAGTACACATATACAAGCCCAGACTACCTCTAACCATACTGCACACATCTAATTGTATTAATTATCACTTTCATGGGGAACCTCATTTCTTACAGCTGAATTTCTCACCATTACATGGCTTTCTCCCACACAGGACTACGTTTTTCAGGCTTGGAGTATCACTGATGGTAAATGAAAAATTGGTTATGGCTTTTGGCTACATCTATTTAAAAACTGACATCAAAATCAAGCACTCTCTTTTAAAATTTCACTGCAACATAGGCAGACATTTAAAAATGCTGATGCGTGTTCCAAAAAAAGGATTCCCATTCAAACAGGCTTCACCTGCCTGAGCAGTTAGGACAAAGCTGAGCAGGCAAGAGTCTAATATTTTACAAAACATAGGATTGGGGATGAGAGCTTTTGGGTCCCTAACTCAGGTATGGAGTTACTCTAAAATGAAGCTATGTACAATGAGATCTGGAGACATTACCTAGAGCCTGAAACAGGCAGGCAGACAGACAGAGACAGACAGACAGACACACACACACACACAAAGGCAGAAGGGTGTCGCATTGCTTGGTAAAATCATCCAAGATCAGCATATGGAAAGAAGATGGGTTCTTGAGGAACTGATTACTGCCAATGATAACAATGAGAGAAAATTAAAATGGAGGTACATATTTAAGTAAAACAGAGTGGAATATAATCCTAGATAAAGCAAAATGACAGCTTGGAAAGACCTTTGAAGACTGGTGAAACAACCTGTTTATAGCATCAGATCTCTGGGGGAAAAGTGCATCTTTTAGAGTGTTCTTATGGGGCACCTTTAGGAATGTAGCACTTAGACTGAGATGTGTTTTTTTATGTACTATTCATTTTATGAAGCTTCTAAGTCATCAACCTTGTTTAGATGAAGGTATTAAAGTACACACAAAGATAAATGTTATCAAATCCATCTGTGCCACCTTAGGTTAAAAAGAGTAAACTGCTCCTAAACTGTGAACCTTGTTATGTCCCTTTGCTCTCTGACCTTGGCAGTGGCACAAACTGAATGGCAGAGAGAAGACTCCTTCTGTGGAGGAGTCAGAAGGAGATTTCAACACTCACATAGATTCAAGGACCAGAGGGATCTTCAGAGGAGAACTGCAGGGAACGAAGTGCTTCAATGGCAGAAATGAAACTCAACAAGTTTAAGACAACAAAGCCAGTCTTTCTCCAAAGAATGGACGACTTTTTGTTTGCCCAGAACCTGGGAGCAGAAAACTAACTCATTCTTCGCCAAATATTCTGCCTCAAGTTGACAAGACACATTGGGACACTTTACAGAGCTGGTGCCAACAATGTAATCTGAGCACGGATGGTGAGGAAATAGTTATCTGAGACTCCATTGATATGCGTATTCTGAACAAATCAGGATATCCCTGACACAGCAGAGGGGGCCAAGCTACAGTTACCTTCTGGAAATGCAATACGGTGGTCCAGAGAGCAAAACCTCAGGAAGGTATAAGAGGAGAGAACAGAGGTGGCTAATACGGTGCAGGTGAGACTTCAGCCAAGGAGGCGTTATATTGATAACACCATAGGTAAGAAAAATAGCAGGATCAGGGAGCCTACGTGAGTGAACTCACTGCCCTGCCTTGTCTCTCCCATTCATTCAGTTGAATCCTGTTTGCAACTCGCCTGACACAGAAGTTGTATTTGTCTACGTTTCACGTCATGCTGGATAGGCCAGGGTTCCACACAGTGAGATAAGACTGATATCTTTCTTCATGGTACTGGTCTGCCTAAAGAATCCCTGGAACTGCAAGATTCTATGATATACCCTGAAAGTATTAAGATGTTTTAGAAGTTGATGAAAAGCCTCAGATAATTATAGTGTAGTTGAAAAAGTACACTTCTTGTATGAGCAATGTCTTAATCTACCACTAATGATGGAGAGCACACAGCTAAATTAACTTGCCTCTCAATGACTGCTCTACTCATACCTTAATCACTATTTTTTTAAAATAAATTTATTTATTTTATTTTTGGCTCCGTTGAGTCTTCGTTGCTGCACGCGGGCTTTCTCTAGTTGAAGTGAGTGGGGGCTACTCTTCATTGTGGTGTGCGGGCTTCTCATTGCGGTGGCTTCTCTTGCTCTAGGTGCGGAGGTTTCAGTAGTTGTGGCACACAGGCTTCAGTAGTTGTGGCACGTGGGTTTAGAAGTTGTGGCTCGCAGGCTCTAGAGTGCAGGCTCAGTAGTTGTGGCACACGGGCTCAGTAGTTGTGGCACACGGGCTTAGTTGCTCCGTGGCATGTGGGATCTTCCTGGACCAGGGCTCAAACACATGTCCCCTGCATTGGCAGGCAGATTCTTAACCACTGCGCCACCAGCAAAGTCCCTTAATCACTATCTTTGATAAGAACCTCTGGATCTTCAATTTCAGTTTCCCCAACAGTGACTGCTGCTATATAAGCTAGGATATAAAAGTGTGTATTTGTATGTGATCTGGATATGATGCTTGGCACTTCTGCAGCCATTTTGCCACCATGCAGAGCCAGTTGAGGACACACCCGCATATGGTGGATGGCAGAGTTAATGACAATAAGAACCTAGGTCTTTGATGATATCACTGGGCTACTGAATCATCACCCCCAAAAGCTGTTCTCTGGACTTCAGTTATGAAAACCATTAACTTCCTTTATGCTTATGGCAATTTCACACCTGTCTCAATTAAAAAGTTCCTTTTAAAAATCTATGATATATTGGGGATCCCAAATGAAATACTCTGAGTATCCACTATTAAGAGAAGTATCTGAAAAACACTTATATAAAAATTCTAAACATTCTGACATTAAATATTTAAACTGAAAACATATACACTCATTCCTGGTTTGTTTTTTGGTCCCACAGGGCAGTGGTTTTCAAAGTATAGTTCCCAGGTAAGCAATATCACCATCACTTGGGAACTTAATAGAAATGCAAATTTTCAAGCCTCACCCCAGACTTGTTGAATCAGAAATCCTTGGGGGTAGGGCCCAGCAGTCTGTGTCTGAATAAGCGCCCCTAGTGATTCAGATGCACTCTATAGTTATAAACTACTGCTGTAGGAAATACTACTTATGACATCAGGTATCAGTCATCACTAGTCACAATCAAATGAATGTTGAAACATACAAAATGGGTTAAAGAGGTACCATCCATGTTCTAAACAAAGAAAGTATTATCAATAGATGAAGAAAGGCAAAAGGGACAAATGAACATTCAACAAAGTCTTAAAAGCTTTCACATCATCATTGTGTAGTGATTATACATAGTAAGATTATTTGGCAGTGTCTAAAGGAAACAAAAGACCTGGGAACAGCAGGCTTGAGAAAGAACAGAGTTGAGAGAAGGACAACTATTCCAATTTACCAGTTAAGCTTTTTTCTGATAAAAGTGAAATTAAGGAGTTGTTAGAGAAGTGGAATAAAGTAGAAATTGTCCAAAAGGGATACATAACTGGATGAAACAAAGCACTAGGTAAAATATTCCTGAAAGGTGTAAAGTTTGGAACAGGTGACTTGAGAAGGGCTGGGGATGTCTGAATTGATGTAGTAGAGGCTCTGAGAGAGCAGTTGGCTTTCTGGGCCTAAAGGGAGGTGGACATTCCATAAGGGCTGACAGAGTTATGAAGCTGACAAGCAATGCTCAGGATCTGGACAAAACTACTCTCTTGAGGGAAAATGACTGAGCTCCATGACTTCCTCACTACTGCCCTGAATGCTGTGGAGCAGAAGGGAAATGAGGAGATGCTTATGGTCCAGGTGGGGAAAGGGAAGAGGGAAAGTGGATACTAAACACACAGAAAAAAGCATCTACCTAGCATGGTTAGATAAGAAAGAAGAAGACATGGCAACAATCTGGACAAGAACCCCGAAAAGTTTGAAATTATTCCGATAATTCTCACCAAGAAGGGTTTGGCATATGGATATCTAAGAGCAGAGTCTTCACTGGCTCCTGGGCAACTCCTAGATCTCATTTTATGAAAATAAACTTGGCCCTATTCCAGACCAATTGACACTTAAATATGATGCTTGGATATGCTTTTTTTTTTTTTTTTTTTTGCGGTACACGGGCCTCTCACTGTTGTGGCCTCTCCCGTTGCGGAGCACAGGCTCCAGACACGCAAGCCCAGCGGCCTTGGCTCACGGGCCCAGTCGCTCCGCGGCATGTGGGATCTTTCCTGACCGGGGCACGAACCCGTGTCCCCTGCATCGGCAGGCGGACTCTCAACCACTGTGCCACCAGGGAAGCCCGGATATGCATATTTTTAAAATGCTCCTCCAATAATTCTGATGTACAATGAGGACTGATTCACTGTCTGGGAGTATTAGAAAAACAGTCAAACTAAGAAAATCTAAAGCCTCCATGTACCATGCAGAAACTGAGTTTATGATCCCTTATAAAAGGGATAAAAAGGGATGTGAGTGAATGGATGAAGAGAATATTAATAAATTGTGAATGCCATTTTTACTTTTTCTTGTTCGACTAATATGGAATTTTTACTTTTCTAATAATAGAAAGGATGAATATTCTGTTTTAAGGACTGGCTCTAGTATCAAAGGGGCTTATTATGAATAAGATGTAACAACATTTCCTTCTGTGGATTATATTGGTCTTAACATGTTGGGGAAAGGGTTTGCACAAATCATGTCAGGATCTATGGCTCTCTGAAAAGTACACTAGGGAACAGAGAGAAGCACAGACAGGCCCAAGGACCTCAAAATCCCTTCAGAGAGATGTGACCTTCACAAAGGTGCCAAATGAGCAGAACAGAGGGTAGGCAAGGAAAGTTCCATGGAGCAGAGGACTTGGGAGAAGGGGGCACCTAGGGTCTGGAGAGAAAGAGAGGAGGTTTACTGACAGGCAGGCACAGGCTTTGTAAGGGCCACCATGGGGAGGTCAAGATAGATGGGAGTGGAGGTGGGGAGGAGGCATCCATAGTGAGAAATAGGTAAGGCCTGGAGTCCTGATGGTTGAACACGACCTAGGTTGGTTACCATAGTAACCTCATTTCCCTTGGCAGTGATTGGTTTAGGAAAGGACATGTGACTCAATTCCGGTCAGTGAGATTTAAGGAGACATTCTCTAGGACACTTCTGAGAAGTTTCCTCAAACCTAAAAGAGATACACAGTGCCTGGTCTGGATGTGATGCTTGCCACTTGTGCAGCCATTCTGCCACCATGCAGAGGATGCACCAGCAGATGGTGAATATCAGAGTGAAATGACAACAACCTGGGCTTCTGATATCATTGGGCCAGTGAATCAACCTCAAAAGCTGCTCTCTTAAGTTATGAAAAAAGATTAACCTTTCTTAATTGTGTAAGGCAATTTGATTTGGGGTTTTCTTGGGTTTTACTTGCACCTAAAACATATTCAAACATTAACACTAGAAAGATGAGTTGGAATGAATTCTTGGGGGCTCCTAGACCAGGTTCAGCAATATGGATTTTGCATCATGGGCAAAGAGAATTTATTAATTAGGAGCGGTGCTTACATTGTAAGCTTCAGTGCTTACATTGCTCCATAATAATTAAAATATTTATTAATTAGCACTGTTGGTAGTAACCTGAATGGCAGGAAAAAGAGTAGTTAAGTATCATTACTTATTAATACCCATAAAATTTTTCACTCCCTTATTTTCTTATGGGACACAAAAAAATGAGTGTGTAAAAAAGTCAAGATTGGGCAGAAAATGGTATAGAAGCTCATAACACATGGAGGGAAAAGTCTGTTTTGCCTCATCCTGTTTGCTTTGCTAAAACACTCATTTTCATTATCTTCTTTGATGAGGCACCTAGGCAACTTCCCTGTGATAATCAATTCTAAGTTAAACCCTCAATGTAGCTCATAAGAATGGAAATAACCCTCACCCTCCTCACACATACAGAGACAGTCAATGTGCAGCTACAGAATTATGAAAAATACCATCCAAAAGGAAGGATGTGCTTTGTGCCCTGAAGGCTGATAAACCTGCATTTGAGAGTAGAACTTGTTAAAAAAAAAAATTACAAACTGCTTTATTTTGCATGAAACCTCCATCTGTACCAGTTACAGTATATGTAATAAGTAATTATCTTCTCCATGTTCCCAATAATTAACTTCTCTAACCAGTTTTAAAATATTTTCCATTCAACTTTCCTTTTAAGATTAACAATACAATTACTAAACCATTGATTCCTTTAACCTCTTCTCTTAGAACCTCAGGGAAAGCACAATTATCCAGACAAATAATTACATGCTGTGGATGTATCATCCCAGAGATTAAAGTGCTGCAGTATGGAATTTCAGTAACATTTCTGGCCAAGAAAGTCTAGAAAATCTGGCTGCTGATATCTGATGTTAAAGGAAAACATGAAATCTGACTTCAACAGAAGTTTGATGCTATTTTCTAAGGTTTGACCAATGACTGACTAGTCATCCTAAATTGAGGTCCACGTGTCCCTCCTTTTCATTCAAATCTTTATTAAGTGACTATTAAGGTGCTGGTCCTAGGGAGACAGGGATCAGTGATATAGCCTTTGAACTCATGGAACACAAAGTGATGGAAGGAGATTATTATAACATACTGTAATTTAGCTGTATGTTAAACACTTATCCTATTAATGTGATCTGAGAGGCACAGAAACACAAAGGAATGGCAGATAACCCAAACTGGGATGTGGCAAAGGGTTATCGGAGGACATCACTCTTGAAAAGAATGTTAAAGATGAGTATGTTCGCCCTAAAGGGGAGGATGTGTAGACTTCAAAGAAGACAATGCAGAAGATGCAAAGGCAAGAAGATACCAAAGGATGGGGTGTGTATGAGGGAGATGTGGGAAAGTAAATACGGAAGGGCTGGATGACCAAGGGCTTTGTATGCCAAGCTAAGGAGTTTGTACTTTATTTCAAAAGCAGTGGAAGTCACTGAAAGTCACCTGAGCTCCAAAGCCACAGGATTAGATTAGTTTTTCGGAACTGCTACTCTGGCTGACATGAGGAAAATGACTTGGTAAGTGGAGGCGGAATGTGAAAGCAGGGAGACGTCTTAGGAGTTGTTCCATACTGGAAGTGTACAACAGTGAGGGACCAGAGGGATGTCTGGGCTGGAGGCACAGACATGGAGCCTAGCAGGGTTGGAACGGTTTAACTCAAAGGTATAGAGGACAGTCCTCCGAGAGAGAGGAAAGGATCTTGAATCTTGGGGTGGAATGCTGTGGGGACCACGGGACTCTCCCAGTAAGGCTACCCAGGAGGAAGTCCCATGAATTCTGGGGTGCTAAAGAGGCCATAAAGCATTTCATTTTTGTGTGGGCAGTATAACTTTCATAGATCATTCTGTTTGCTGGACATAAACTATACTGTACACTTAACCTGTTTTTAACTCAACTTGTGAATTCAAGCCCTTTGTCTCAAAAGCAAAGGAGTAAGAAAATATTTGTGGATGGGTGGGTGGGTGGGATGCAAACATGTTAACACTGAACAGAAACAGCAACAACAGATACATATCCTCTTAGAACTGCTTATACCAAGATATCTGTTCCCACAGACCAGTCACACACGAACCCTGCCTTTTTGTTAGACAACCTTCAACAACCAGGTCTTGGCTAAGATTTCTGCAGCCTCTCTCGCTTCCCTTTACTCACCTTCCACCTGAAACTCATCTATGCTTTTGATTAATTATCTGTATTCCTATCATTATCCCCTTTGTTCTTAAAAGGAGCATTCATAGTCCACTAAGAGATGAGCTAATATATGCAAAGTGCCTAGTACAGGGCCTGGCATATAGAGGGCATGGAGTAGATAAAATATTATTGTCCGCTGTTTACTGCACTTTTCCAACATAAGCCTTGGGAGTCCCTTAGCCTAGTTCTCTCCACTTTGTTATACCCATTCTCTCCATACAGGCATAGGAGATGTATCTTCATCACGTTTGTACTGTAGATTGCAACTCTGACACACTGTAACTGAGTGAGAATTGAGAAGCACTATTCTGGACCTTGACTGGGAGAAGGGAGAAGAATCAGGTAGTGTTTGTTATTTATATTTGCTTCAGAGCCCAATACATTTTCTCTCAGGACATGTGTCTGGATGTTTATAATTTGTTTGTCTATGATATGCCTTACAGGAGGCACAAGGATAGTTAAGTTAACTCAATCATAAAATGTCACTGCTTTTCCTAGCAACTCATCTGAGCAGATGACAAATGACTATTTTTATGGCTTGTTTCTCTATTACATGTAGAAACATTTATTAACATTGTATTTCCGTTGCACGTTTGCAACCAAGTTAGGCAGCTGCCAGGAAGGCTGGGGGAAGGGAGAGTGAATGGTGATACACTCTGGCTTTTGTCTGAGCAGGTAAGCAAGCCTCACCTGGGCACTGGGGAGCAAGCAACGCCCACTAATTCCCCTGAAGTCAAAAAAAGCTAAGCAAGGCAACACCAACAGCCATCCAGAGCTACTCTCAACACATAAGGCTACATTTCATCAAATCTGAGATGTCACCATTACAAGATGGACAGTATTTTATGTACCACTGAGAAATCGAAAGCACTAACACAGGGAATTGAACAGAGGAGCCCTACATGAATGTGGGCCACCAAAAGCCACAGAAGGAGATGGCAATGAGACCTGGGAACTGGGTGGAGGGAAGAGGGACTCTCCCGAGGATTTGGTGGGTGGGTTTGTATTCTGAATTCCCACCACCAGTCTAAATACCCTCAGGCAGGGACTGTTATGCCTGGTCTCAGTTTGGCAGTGCCCCAGGTGACTGACAGAGGCAAACTCTCAAAAAGACGTGAACCTCAATAGCAACTATAAGATGCATCCCAATTTCAGATACATTAATGCATAAAAATGTGTATATTGGGGAACAGCAATACAGGAACTCTCACTCACTGTGAGGCCCATCCCAGGTGTTATTCAGGGTCTGGAGCTGAGAATAACGAAACCCAGGAAGAGGGGAAGATAGAAACCAAAGTTCAAAAAAGACAGACAGGGATCCAACAGGCAACCAAGTGCAGGGAATGAAAGCACACAGAAGATAGGCGGGGCACCCAGGATTCTGAAGCCAGGAGCAGGTCCTGACAAGCAGGCTGGGCTTGGGGCTAAGCCTCTGTCCACTTGTTTGTCTGGCTTCAAGAGCCAGGACAGTATCTTTCCCAGTTTCATTTCCTTATCGATAAAATGCAGAAAATACTATCTCTAGGATTACTGAGGCAATGCAACAAGCAACTGTATTTTAAAAGTGTTTTGTATACTATTAAAAAACACTGTGCCAATAACAACTATACTTATTTTTCTTGATATAAATATTCTAAATGCTCCTTTAGTCAGATCTTGTGATTTCCACTTTTTAATATAATTTTCATTTAGCAGAGTGCTGGGCTTAAGTCAAGCACTTAATAAATCCTTTTTAAGTAAGTAAATAAACACTGCTAACCTCTGGCCTGAACCCTACTCGGCCCTAAATTCCTGAGGGCTGGTAAACACCACTGCTGAAAAGAGAAAGGGGGGAAAAGACAAAACACTCCCCCCCTCCAGTCCAGAACATGATGTATTTATGCTTCAACAAGTACACACATCCACCCTTGGTCCCCCTGAAACTCACACCTACCACAAAACCAAAATATTAGCTGGGATGACATGATGCTTTCACAGCAGCGGATTGAAGGCAGATTCCAAGAGGCAACTTTACAATGGACTCAAACAGGATAGAAGATGGGCAGCTTCAAAATGGGAGGCTTGTTCATTACTGACAAAAAGACCCAGGGCTTCCCTGGTGGCGCAGTGGTTAAGGGTCCGCCTGCTGATGCAGGGGACATGGGTTCATGCCCCGGTCTGGGAAGATCCCACATGCCGCGGAGCGGCTGGGCCCGTGAGCCATGGCCGCTGAGCCTGCGCGTCCGGAGCCTGTGCTCTGCAACGGGAGAGGCCACGGCAGTGAGAAGCCTGCGTACCGCAAAAAAAAAAAAAGACCCTCGGCATCACCAAAGAGCATATTTGGCAGAAGAGACCAATGTCTAGATCTCCTGCAATATCCTGGCATCTGCCGGTCAAACGTATTAACGGGGATCAATAGGGAAAGGAGGTCCTTGCCAAGGCACATGCTTGAATTGGGAGGGGAGAGAAGGTACTCGGCTGGGAGTAAGAAACCGGAGGTCAAAGATGAGGGCTTCCATTTCCAACCTGAGTGGTCCTGGGTATTCTAAGCGGATGCTGTGGATGAGGGAGAACAGGAGGGAAGGGAGACTTGGGTTTACCCAGGCTCTGTCCTCATCTACCACATGACTCTGGAACTGGCCGTAAAATGAGGACTAGGACAGGATGATCTAAGGCACAGTCTGTCTCTCACACTTCGTGATTTTAGATACGTAAGGATGGCAGTAGTTAAGAACTCTCTGTTGCTCACTCCACTTTTTGGCTGGGAATAAGGGATGGGGGCTAAGGGGAGAACAAATCAAATAAATCACGAACAAAGACAAAAATGACTACACAGAACAGCAGGAAGAGTAAGTTGGAAAGAAAAGATACTGGGAAATACTGGTGTACACACAGAGAATACAAGAAACTAAAGGGGAGGTTCAAAAAGTTGAATGGAATGTAAGGAAGTTTCTGAAGTAACTTAAGGGTGAGCTCAGGATGAAAATGATAATTTGGGACAATGGAGAGTGGTTGAAATTGGGAAATGAACTGAGTGATGGGAGAGATAAGCAGTCTAGAAAGAGGGCCAAATTCTGTCTTCAAATATACAGTGTGTCCCCCAAGCCAACCCACTCAGGAGACTGATCATTTCAAAGCATGGGTCCACGTTTGGCAAAGGAGGCCTGAAACTTCTTTCCATTTGTTTTATTCCGAACACTTGCTTAAGTATCTCTATTTCAGGATATTTCTGTGGGGGTTACTTAGTTAACAAATCAGGGAAAGGCAGAGACCTGTCCAAAATGCTAATTTTTAAAAAGTGACTAAACAATTTTGAGTTCTGGTCTTTTCTAGACTTTCCGGGCAGAAGCAGGTATATAGAAATATAGAACTTTTAATAATGGATAACTATCAGAAGACTCAAACATATGTTTGAGTCTTCATATCCACATATCCACACATGTTTCCTGTGGATAAAAAAAGACAAAAACATGGAGGCCCGAAATTTTCCTAGAAATAAACAATTTTTCTGGGAAACTTGGATATAAGGTTTACTTTACCTAGGACAGACTGTCAGCCAGCATTTTTGCTGGACCCAAGTTCTTAAAGATTTAAATGTTTCCTATTCTCAACCTTTGGCTTACAGCTAAATACTTACCAGTTCCTACCTGGGGGCCCTACTTGATAAGAACTTGGGAAAATGTACTAAAAATATGTCTTAACAAACCTTTCTCATGACCGTAGTGGTCTTTTTCCTCCTGGAGGAAATCTGGCTCTTACTGCTAATCTGCAGGAATCTGCTACTGAAGAGGGGACACCCTGGGGGGCTGAGGGGTCTGCCCTGGACATTAACAATCCCAGTAGCTGTACACCCTTAGTAGCACCTTTCAGACCCAAGAGCATCTTATAAATGTCGATGTCTTTGACTTTCATGTTAGGTTTCACTGCCATTTTATAATTTAGAAATTAAGGAATGAAAAAGTTAGTTTGCTCAAGGGCATAAAGCGAGTCCACATCAAGATCTAAGGTTTAAACCAAAGACTGTCTGGATGTATACCTCTTGTACTTAGAGGAGGGCTCTCTTTGGTGATTTATTGAGGAAGTTCTGTTTTGTTAATTAATTATTTAATTTATTTAGTTTTGGCTGCGTTGGGTCTTCGCTGTCGCACACGGGCTTTCTCTAATTGAGGCGAGAGGGGGGCTACTCTTCATTGCGGTGCGTGGGCTTCTCATTGCAGTGGCTTCTCTTGTGGTGGAGCATGGGCTCTAGGCGCGCAGGCTGGAGGAATGTCTATTAGTCATGGGAAAGGAAGAAATGGATGATTATGAAGTTTCAGACTTTTCATCTCTAATTGCCCAGAATGTGTGTTCCTTGAAGATTTAAGAACAAAGTAGATTCACCAGTATGAAATGATTCAGGTTTAAGGCTTTAAGTCTTTTTTGTTGTTGTTGTTAATGGGACATGAGGTTAGAAAACTCTGTATGGATTCAGATTGTTTCTTGACATGATGCCTTGAGAATCTCTGCACTTGCCAAGTCAGTATGGCACTCAAACCTGTCTTGAGTGCACATGGGGGCTTTCCTCATACTTGTTTACTATGGTCAGTGATGCTTCATAAAGCTCACATATAATGCTCTAATTTTGGCAGAGCTAATATAAAGAGTTCAAAATTAATTTATCTTTGATTGCACTTATTAACCATTTACCCTACTAACGTTATCTGATAGCCATCAATTGTTCAGTTACTCTTATCAGATGAGGCCCAAAAGTACAATTCTTAGCTAAATACATCAGTTTCCCCAAAGGGTAAAAATGGACTTCAGAGAAGGAGCCTGAAAACCAGAGAGACAATTAAATACCTTAGATTTCTGGTATCAAGTATTCTGAAAATATTTCAGTAGTTTAGCCCTTAAATGAAAGTTTACATAGGCCATACGGGAGACAACAAATTAGAGAAGTTGACCCAAGAGTCTTAACTCTGATAAATCAAATCATTACCACTTTCCAATCTGGAATATGATCAATTCAATTAGCAAACTGGTGCCTTATATTTAGGTAAAGAGTGACACTGTTAACAGGACTGTGGTCACTGAAAAAAGAAATGCTACTTTTTATTCCTTCAAACTTTATATTGCTAATTCTACTCTATCCCAACATTTTTTTTTGCTTTTCTTGCAAAGAATTACCTGTTGCTCACATTGACCCATGAAATCAGGTTTTAGGTGATGGATTGTTAGAGTTAATATCCTATTCCAAGAAAGGGTGGGAAAAGAATAGGATGTGTTTAATGACACTGAGTAATACAGAGTAAGAGCATTTCAGAAAACACCAGAGTCTGAACGAAGTCTTGTGGCTTGCCTAGACCTGAACCAGACAACTGAGAACGTAACAAAAGAATTTAAACTAGCTAAATGTACTTGGAGAAACACTCCCACTGGAGGAAAATCTAGATTTTAAAGTATTTTAAAATTATAACAAAGAACTAATATTTTAATTAATTTTAACATTTTAAATACGGGAATATATTATATATTAATCCCCTGAAAATTACAGTAACACTAACTTGAGGAAACCTGTATTCTGTAATCTGTATGTACCTAACAACTTGAGGGCAAGGTTACTTGTGGATCATCAAATATCTTTATCCACTCTGTCCCTAGCTGAATGCTGGAAAGCCATTATGATTATACAGCAGATCATTTGATTCTAAAAGAATGGCATATTTAGTTATTCTGACAATGTCAGCTCTTCTTTGTGTAAATACTTACACATTTTCAAAGTCTAAAGCAACTGGGTCAACCCAAATCTGATGCTATGCAAAGGGTAAATTATGTCTAGCATCTGTCCTGAGGAAGAAGTTGCTAGGATACCAGCTCATTGCTGACGCCACAGCTTTGATTTCATTCTACCTGTTCTCTCCTGCCCCACCTTCCACTCAACTAGATAAAAAAAGACTAAGCATCGAGATGCCTCTAAGTACTGTATGGCTTGAAAAATAACATTTATAAAAACTATTCTTGAGGCGTAAGATACCTACCCCAGGCCCCTAAACCTCCCCTACTCCTTTAAGACAAGTATGGACTCTGAAGAAAGAACTGAAGATTCAGCCCTACAAGGGGGCTTTTAAATGACCTAGAAAAGCGTGGCTTACACTTAGTTATGGCTTATAGTTTTTTCCTCCTAAGGGTGCTGTGGATTTTCACCAACCGATAGTGAATATAAGTTCAGAAAATGTTGAGTCCACATTTAAAAACATTTTCTTAATTCACAAGTTACTCAAATAAGCAAAGTTTAGTCATTAATTTCCTACTTCTCTCCTCCAACAAGTTTATTCTCCATTTTAAGGTTGCAGCTAAGTTTGTTCAACCTACTAGAAGCAGCAGATTGTACTTGGGATAATAGGGTGGAGCCAATTCTACCTCAGGACAGACATGAGATGTTAGGAGTCAGAAGAGAAAAGGCCGCCTCCCCGCCCAGTGTGTACAAGGCTCTCCTACTGAAACAGAGCATCTCTTCCCAGGTGACAAATCTGAGTGTTGTGGTTGGAGATTTTTAATTGATCAAGCTCCCTTATTCATCATCATTTAAAAAATTATTTCATGGATGTGAAGAAGTGAATTAGGTATCTAAAAGTGAACTTTAAAAAAAAACACTGCAGTCTTTGCTTATAAAGAAATTATGTCCTGATAAATATTTTGACTATGAGACAATACCTTTTCTTGCATTAAAAATGTGATCTGGAACTGAGAACACTATACCTTTCTCAATGAATGCCTCAGTTCTACACCACATGGGGTCTAGATCTAGATCTAACTTATTCTTGGAAATATTGTTCTTTATCCAAAGGAAGCTGAATTCCATGGGTAGTATTAGTAGAAATAATCTTCAGGATGAAGTCTTGTGTGCAGGGTGGATAACAGGAAGCAGGTGGGCCAAACATATTCCTTTGGTAACTGCCCACCATAAGCACGGCATCCGGAGGGTGGTTCCATAAATACTGTTGACTGACAACACCCAGTATTCACTTCTTCCTCCACTCTGCCTACACCCTCTTTCTGTGAGCTATTTCATCCTATAAATATGTTTTCTTTTTGACTAAAGTGATAAGCCTTAGCTGAAGCCTACTCCTGGGAGAAACCTGAGCAGGAAAGAGGAACACAGAACAAGCAATTCAAAGTGTGTATAGGTGTGTCAGGAACTGGCCCGCTGATCTGAGTTTATGCCAAAGAAGATAGGTGCAGAGCAGCACCCTATCTGCCTAAATTGACAGTGGGAAAAATTCAGTCTGAGAGGCAACTTTTCCTCCCAGCCCATTTTGCAAGTGTCTCTTCTCACGGCCAGACGAAAGAAGAGTAGCTGGCTCCTTATCACCATGGAGTAGCTGTAAAGGTGACACTGGGCTCTTCCTGCCAGGCGGGCTTCTGGCCAAGAGCAAAACTTCTCAGACTAAACAGATATACCCAGGTGAGCATGGGCTGCCTTTTCTAAAAAAATTAATAAGAGGGCTTCCCTGGTGGCGCAGTGGTTGAGAGTCCGCCTGCCGATGCAGGGGACACGGGTTCGTGCCCCGGTCTGGGAAGATCCCACATGCCGCGGAGCGGCTGGGCCCGTGAGCCATGGCCGCTGAGCCTGCATGTCCAGAGCCTGTGCTCCACAACGGGAGAGGCCACAACAGTGAGAGGCCCGTGTACCACAAAAAAAAAAAAAAATAATAATAATAATAAGAAAGTAAAACCCAGGACATGAGACATTTGCCATCCCTCATTCCTCCTTCCTTCCCCCAACTGACTCCACTTTCCTTTTGAAGACAAAAGACACGTCTGGTTTTGAAATATAAATATCTAAGAGCAAAGCCAACAAGTGACAGTTGTTGAATACAAAGTGTTAAATTAAGCCACTGATAATTGATAAATTAGGTCACAGTAAAGTAATTTTAAAGATAGTTCAAACATATTGTGAACTCTTTATTATACTTTATTAGTCATAATAGTAGACTCCTTGCAAGAATAAAAAACGAAAATCAACCTGACTGACCCACCATTCATTCACAGTACTATATTTTAGAAAGGTGAGCAAGAACTACTCTTTCAGAATATTAAGATCTTTAGACAGGTGGTAGATTACATTACTATTCACCAGAATTTCCTGTCCCTTCCCAAGGGGGAATTATATGCCTCCTCCCATGTGTGGCCATGTGACTGGCTTTGGGCAGTGACCACATATCACTTCCAGGAGGAAGCTTGAAGAGCTAGCATGAACTTCACCTTGCTCTCTTATCCTCCTCTGCTCTGAAGAGCAGCAGTGATGCAGACTGAGACTGCTCCATCAATAGATAAAGGGCAACACAGAGCAGACCTACAGCTGACCCACTGGGGACATGTAGGACAACTGAGAAATCAATCTTTGTTGGGAAAGCCACTGAGATTGGGATCATGTAGGAATAATTACTATCATGACTGATATTAAGTATCTTACCTAGGGCACTTTAAAAAGCTTGGGTGGATGGCTGGGTAGATGGAGAGGTAACAGGAAGTATTCAAAAATTCACTGGTGAAATTTGGTAGGTTGAATCAGCCGAATCTAAATCAAATATTTCTTTAGAGGGTGTGGAGACACGCAGCTTTTAGGTTAAATGACAGTTTAGAGAAGTGGCAAGTAAATACAGGTTTTGTACATTAAAATAAAGATCTGGGTTACACAGTTTGATAGCAATTTAATCAGCATCTATAGTGTCTACTGTAACAATCAGCGTAAGACCTGCCATCTTTAATCCAGTTGCTCCAGTGTGAGAAGAAAGAGTATCAGCTAGGCCCTGAAGAGTCACTGAAGGAAGTAATTGCCAAAACAGCTTCTCTTTAGTCCCCATGGATACATCTTGTAATAAGGTAGTTCTAGGGATTGGATACAAGTTAAAAGCCTAGTAACCCAAGCAAGTGCCCAAGATTACCCAAACCTTGAAATTCCATTTTGTGGATTGGTATCTTTTAGCATTAAGCAGCATTTCTTTATTCAGCCTCAGTCAGGGGTCTGGTTCTAGGCTGGTTCTGGGTGGGGAGGTAACACTAGTATGATGATTGCAGAAGAGTCCCTGTTGCTCCTTAATAGCAGAGACTTCCCTTAGGCTTTTGTGCCTTCAGAGGCTTGGCTAGGTGGGCAAACGGCATCGACTCAGGTGGAGAGCATATGTTATCAGCTGGCATACCTCTGGACCTTGGCATACCAGGGACCAGGGTAGGTCAGCGTTCTTCCAGGTAGGTTCAGCATTTGTTGTTCCTCTTCCCTCTTTCATTACCCATGGATCTTTTGTTAGATCAGGTGCCACTCAAGATCCCCTCTACCACTATCTTCTGTCTTTAGATACCAAAGGGAAGATATAAAATTTGCTCCTAATGCCTTGGGCACACTTTATGGTGACCCAACCTATATCTAGAAGCTGGTCTTAACTGTACTAATGCAACAACCAACCAAGGAAGGTAATTTGGGACCTACCAACTAATCTAGTCTTTACCAGGAGGATATACTATGGACTGGCCTTGAGCTAGGTACCATGAGGAATCTAGGTACAGGAATCCTAGGGTCCAGGCCTTAAGCTCAAGTGGATTTTTAGCCTAGTTGATGAAAAATGAAGAGAGGAAGGAAACAAGATTACTCCCCTCTGCTTCTCAACTAGCACAGTTCAAAAATTAATAGTACCCGGGTACACAAACCGTAACTCAGGGGCAGGCGGGATCAGTAAGGGTTGGAGAATACAACACAGGCAAGGCTTCCTCCCACCCAATGAAACTTTTAAGGGAGGAAAAGGGGAAGTCTAGCAAAAAGGAAGAATATATGATGCCAGAAGGACTAAAAATACCAAAGAATACAATTCATCCCCAACTTATTTATATATTAAGTTTCAATTAAAATGCAAACAAAAGACACTTTATAGTTCTCAAGAAAATGATACTAAAACTCACTTGTGAGAAAAAAAATCGTTGTAACTTTAAAAAGGGGAGGGGGGAAAGGGTGGAGGAGAATGAACTATCTGGATGATGTGTAAGTTAAATAGAAAGACAGTAAGGAGTTCAAGATAAAGTATATGATGAGATTATACAAAAAGTATAACAAAATGATACATGCACAATTTTTTACTATGTAAAAATTGTGTTTATGTAGAATTAATTGGAATCACAACCCATTAATAAATGAAAATGAGTAAAAGTTTAAGGTGACACGGTTGTGGTTGTGATTTTTTAAAATATGAACTTATTAATGTACATTTGTTTAAGAGATTATGCCCAGTACATTCCACAAGTTCCTTTACTTACACCAAAACCTCTAATCCAGCAGTTTTCAACCCTGGGCAATACCACCACCCCTCCTTTGCCCCCTTAAGGAGGTACATGGGAATTTGTGTCATGGGTCATCATAATGACTGAGGGACACTTCTGGCATTTAGTGGACAAGGGTCAGGGATGTGGAATAGTCTACAGCACATGGGACAGTCGCACACAACAAAGAGCTGTCTTACTCAGGACACCAGCAGCAATGCTATTAACAAAATGCCAAGAGGAAGAGGACAAAGACCAATTTTTCTAAGACTGCTCACATGCTACCCAAGATACCCTGGAAAAACCCTAAAATTCAACCAAATACCGTTACTTTTATAACATTATGATTTTTAAAGAAGTCTAACTTTTTCACTTAAAAAAATAAAGCTCTCAAAAAGAATGTAGTCTCTCCTCGAAGAGGGAAATGGACAAAAGATTTTTACATAAATAAAAAAAAATCAAATCTCCTCATTTCCTGAGAGAAGTAATATTGCTTTGATGCTAGAAATGATAACTGAGCAAATACTCAGAGTCTAAAAATTATCCTCACTTATTAAACACATTTTTGCCCACGAACTCTCTTTCGTGTGAGGTGTAGAAATGAGATCCCACATGTTCAGTTAAATGATTTTTCCTACTTTTCTGCATTTTCAGTACTTAAGAGATTCGAGACCACATTTAACTTTCCAAAAGGCTGATGATACTGCCATCTAGTGAATACAGTCCTATTTATACTAGAAAGACAAAAATATAAGTACTCATGGGCCCATTATTTCTAAGGTAGAGTTCAGGAAGTATAGTAAGTCTCCTGTTTTAATCTCATTTGAAGTATCAATTATTTTACATTTTAGAAGAGGGAAAAAGTTACTAAAAGTTTGCAGTCTATGTATTATTCTTTGTATTATCAGCACAATAGGGGCATATAAGCAAATTCTACTTGCCTGTAAAGCATGGAAGCCCTGCTCTTCCTCCAGCAATGACTGTACTTACTGGCTATGGCTATGGCTGTACTTAACTATGAGCACGTTGTTGACAGCCCAGCCCACTTGTCCCTGTGTGGTGAGTACTAGCGCTTTTTTTGAGTAACTAGTTTATTGAAACTTAAAGACCCTGTGAGCTATGGATCTGGTCACAATGCTCCCCTTGCCTTGGCTGCTGGAGACCATGGAGCCAAATCAGCCTATTTCCAGCATACTTACAAGACCTTACACAATACACAGTCTAGCTTCACTCCTCATGTCCTCTTCTGGCTATTTCTCTTTGCCCAAATATCCTCACATTAATTTCACTTTGCATACTCTTTTAAGCCACCTTAAATTTCTTTCTGAAAGACTGCATACATACAAACAAAATCCATTCCTGTCATTTGTTGTGTGTATGATACCACCACTGGGACCCTGATCACGTAACCATAAGCATATGGAAGGCAAGTGTCATGGGCCATGGTGATTCCTGCCTTGTGTGACTCTTGGGTCCACTTTCCACTTGTTAACGCCTCATTAGAAGAACAGCTGATGGTCAAAACTAGGATTCAGAGATATTTCTCACTTATAATCACTGTCTTCTTCACATTCCAGTATAGCCTCATTAAGACATCATCATCTTAGGGTGAAGGTTAAATTCACCGTTAGGATTTCAGGTTAAATTCCTGCAGCTTCTTCAACTGAAGGGACTGCTTCTTCATTTTCCATCTGACAAATCCACTGGGTATCATTGCTTTTACACTTTGTTCTATTCCTATATAAGTGATCCATGTATTCCAAATTATTAAATTTTTCATATAAAAGGTTTTTTTCAAAAAATAGTCTTATTCAAAGGCAGGATAGAAACTGTTATAGCAACATGCATGAGGACAGCAATACTGAAATCCCTAAGGCTCTCCCTTCTCCCTCCAGACACACATAGGGCAATGCTAGGTACCTTATCACCACCTTAGCACACATTATGCTTATCTAATATGTCCTGCCTACATACTGCAGTACTGCATTCAGTCAGTGTTGTTTAGATAATGATGCCAAGTGAGAGTTCATCACTGGGGCATCTCAGACTTCATGTCAATTATCTATTAAACAATATAGACTGTAAAAATTACATTCTTAATCCTATTCCCAAGAGTGACAATTCTTGGCTCCATATTTTCTCCAGAACTTCCAAAAGCACAAAATAACTAATAATTTCTGATTAGCAAGTCAAGAGTGTAGAAACTGTGTGTGGGTTGGCCTGGGAGGTGTTATAGGTAATCTGTTTGTTCATTATGTAAATGATAACAGGTTTTATTTTAAAACATCAAATTTTTACATATACAGGCATGTGCACACAAAACTTGTTGGTCAAGGTGATGAAGATAACTGAAAAATTGCTAGGAAGATAAACTATCAAAAAATGCCAGGGAAGTTGAATGATGGTATCATCTGAAGATCAGAAAACTAGTATCCGAGGTTCTGAACTTTAGACATATTTCTATCTAATGAGATAGACACTTTTATTAAAAAGCGAAGTTGGGGGTTCCCTGGTGGCACAGTGGTTGAGAGTCCGCCTGCCGATGCAGGGGACATGGGTTCGTGCCCCGGTCCGGGAAGATCCCTCATGCCACGGAGCGGCTGGGCCCGTGAGCCATGGCCGCTGAGCCTGCGCGTCTGGAGCCTGTGCTCCGCAACGGGAGAGGCCACAACCGTGAGAGGCCCGCGTACTGCAAAAAAAAAAAAAAAAAGCGAAGTGGGGCTTCCCTGGTGGTGCAGTGGTTGAGAATCTGCCTGCCAATGCCGGGGACATGGGTTCAAGCCCTGGTCTGGGAAGGTCCCGCATGTCGCGGAGCAACTAGGCCCGTGAGCCACACTACTGAGCCTGCGCGTCTGGAGCTTGTGCTCCGCAACAAGAGAGGCCGCGACAGTGAGAGGCCCGTGACAGTGAGAGGCCCGCGCACAGCGATGAAGAGTGGCCCCTGGTCGCCGCAACTAGAGAAAGCCCTCGCACAGAAACGAAGACCCAACACAGCCAAAAATAAATAAATAAATTAATTTAATTTAATTTAAAAAAAGCGAAGTGAAGCACAACTTCCTCAGTGGCTTCTTTGTTTGGAATTCAGCTTCCTTGCAGGGAGCAAGTGCTAAGATATGTCTAAAAAGCATGACAGACAGGGGAAATGGGTCTCATAATTTTTATTCCAATTTCAGTCATCACTTGAGGCCTCCAACTCTTCCCATCTATGTCCCAGACAGAATCTTGGAGATGAGTCCAGACACCCAATTTTACAAACTGGAAACTAAAGTACAGAGTCCATGAGAAACTTGGCCCAGTAAGCAGGACTCTCCGTTCAGTGACAATTATCTGTGACTTACTAAAAGATTCCATAGTTTGCCTATTGTTTTTACAGATAGTAAGCTTGGACTGGGCACAATACTAGCAAATGGAACACTGGACACTAACAGCTAACACCCCCAAAGGCCAAAAACCACCATGCATGTCAGGCCAACCTTCCCTACAGATGTGAGGATGGAGACAGGGCTGACAGGCAGAGTGATAAGGTAACCTAATTATACTCAGGCTAGAGTAGCAAAATGAGCACACACAGAACACAGAAGACGTCGTTCAGAGAAAAATAATTCTAAATAATTCAAGGAAACAACCAAGTGGGAGACTACCACTGCATTATTCTTCTATGGGCTCATGGAAGAAATTAACACTTCTGTAAAGAGTGGTCTTATGTATGGGCTTCCTTCCCTTTGCTCAGCCACAATTCCCAGAAAAGTGGGAAAGGTCACAAACTTGATTTCTGCTGGTGGGTCTAGAAGATCAAATCAAATAGATACTCAGGTCACAGACATGCAGCCAAAAGTACATTTTCCCCTTAGCATACTTGAACTGTCTCCAGTGGCCCTCCTGGCTTTTCAGGCCTAGTCATCAATCCAGGGCCTGGAATACACAATTCCTCTTTTATCTACAAGGATTCTTCAATGACCCTTAAACCCAGGAAAGCTGGGGCCTGCTGGTTCCAGCCACCTCTTGATCAGAGTCAAGGGGGCAAGGGTATCACTTAACATTACCTGATACAGGAGACTGCACTTTGTCAAACCAGCTGCTATAGTAGACCAACAGTGGATACTTCTATGTCGTGTCCAAAGAAGGAACTGCTTAGATTCCATTTTTCAAATCATACAAATAAACCAGTACTTTATTTTTAAACTACGTAGTATGTCATCACTACTTCCATATCATTCCACTCATCAGAACTATCTTTTCTCATTCTATACAACATTTGCTTAAGGGTTCACTTGGAGAGTGGAACTGAGGTCCCATAGAGAATTTATATTTTACATATTCCTATACCATTCTAACTTATTAGGATGATCATGTATTACTTTTATAATCTAAAAAGTCTTTAATAAATATAAACTCTTTAACCAAATCAAAACATGTTCATCCTTTTACCTCATTATTCTTAGGATTTATCCCAAAGAAATAATTTATTATGGCCTGAAGATTTTGCTGCAATGATGTCTAAAGTAGCAAAGAATTACACACAACCTACATTTTTAACTTTAGAAAGATGGTTTATAGATCATGTTCCATTAATATGATTAAATATTATCATCATAATTGTAAAGGCTTTGTAAATGAGTGGAAAACTGTGACAACTTAAGTAAAAGTAGTATTCCAAGTATACCACATAACTAAAATGTGAACTAAATATATATAAGAAAGATGAAAATGTATTATATTAGAGTGGTAGAATTTATATGTAATCTAAAATATTTTGTTGATTTTCTTTAATAAAGAAATATAAAATACTTGCTAAACAATGGTTTTGCCATAGTTCCAAACTAAGATACTGACCTACCTCTTCTTTATTTAGGGTTAACTTTATTGGAATTTATAAGCATTCCTAAATTTTACTGAAGTTTACTAAAGGAAATGAAGGATGTACCAATGGGTTAAAAGATAAAACACGGTAGCAGGATCAAGGTCTACTGGATCTATTTAAAATGGACTTGAGGTAGCAATCAGAAGTTTAAGGAATTCCCCAAGAATTTACAAACAAATCCATTTAACACATAAGCCATAAACCTATCAAAGTACTTTCTAAATTAAAATACCGCAATGGCATCACAGTAATACCACAATGATCAGTTTAGTAACATGTAAATTTTTTCTGGTCAAAGCCAACTGCTATGTGTAGACAGTCTTTTTAAAACAATTTTATTGTTTCAACCAACTTTCCAAAGCCTGAGGAGTCAGGTTTTCTTCCCTTTGGGCTCTCAGAACATAAGGATGTTCAATGATCTTTCAAAAGCTCAAGTCCCAATGGGTAGCTGGGCAAGAAGAACAGCAGGAGGCCAGCGGTGACCCAGAGAGCTACCAAGAAGCGTGAGTGCGCGCTCATGTGTTATTTCCCATGCTTCCATCCAAGAAAAAGCTGTATGGAAATGATGTGTATGAATGCATCCATTATGCATTACCACCACTGCCTTACCTCACTCAAAGTCTCAACACTGGCTTAGTTCACCTCTCTTGGAGACAATCTGTACCATCAACTGGGGTGGAGGCTCTTAAGTAGCTTTATGAGTTGACTTCATCTAGGTAGCTTCTCAGGTGTGGTTCAATGGCCACACCCTAAAAACTGACAACCTTTTGTGAACAATTTGTCAAGTCTGTTTATCCCCTTGGTTTGAAGAAAAACAGACTGACCAAATCAGCCTGGTTGATGACTGCACTATTCCTGAAGTAGGGACTGCAGATATAGCCCACCCTTGTAAACCTCAACTCTCTTTATAGTTTCCACAGGCAAATACACTCAAGTTAACCACCTTCATCACAGATGCTCTAAGACAATAACATTTTTCTAATATAACACTGCTCAATAGAGATTTCTTAAAAAGCCAAAATATTTCTTTTAGGTCTTTAAGGGAATACACAGATATTAATAAAGGAGAACTGGTCTATTTATTGACATGTAGAATGTGATACACAACAAATGAGTCACTAATGTTATAACTCTGAAAGTTTTATACTCTTTATTTCAAAGATCCCATGGTATTAGGTAAGTCACACACATACACACACATGGAAATTTTCAAAAGGAAAAACAGGGCTTCCCTGGCAGCGCAGTGGTTGAGAGTCCGCCTGCCAATGCAGGGGACAAGGGTTCATGCCCCGGTCTGGGAAGATCCCACATGCCGCAGAGCGGCTAGGCCCGTGAGCCATGGCTGCTGAGCCTACACGTCCGGAGCCTGTGCTCCGCAACGGGAAAGGCCACAACAGTGAGAGGCCCACGTACCGCCAAAAAAAAAAAAGGAAAAACAAATGATACATACTATAGACAACTAGGTAAGGGTAGCAGAATCATGAAAGAGGGTTGCTATGGTGCTTCCCAGAGATCAGCCTGATTTCAATACCACATCTGTTCCAGAGTTTTTTCTTTGCCTAAAAGTCCTTGCCACCTGACCATGATAGACCCTCCCAGCACAGTAACTTAGGAGAACAAGGAAAGGGAGAAGGAGTTACAGAGGTTCTCCTAGTCCTGGAAGCAAATGTTTCTAGAACTCTACTTCTGTGTTGGGTGAAGAAAATAAGGCTGGCTCTCTTGGATTGGGGTGAGGCAGGTATGTGCAGCTGATTCTGGAACTGGGTGGAAGCAGGAATCTGCACAAGAACCAACAAGCTCACAGGAGAGGCACTGACTGAACCTGTGTTTAGCAGACTTAACCATCTGTTTGCAAGTGGATTATGATATGCCAAATTTAACCTTAGTGCCATCCTGAATGACCCAACAGCACGCAAAGGGATTAAGGAAGGTGAAAGAGGGTATCATTTACTAATGACCAGTCTAAGAGCCAGTTTTAAAGAATGACCCATGAAAACTCATAAACTGGAATTTAAGTCCCAGCTCCAAAGTTTTCCCTAAAGATGAAACACTTAAAAATAAAAATCTGAGTTTGTTTTCTGCATCTGTGACTCCTGTTTTGTAAATAAGTTCATTTGTACCCCTTTTTTATTTTTATTTTTATTTTTAATTTATTTATTTTTATTTTTTTTGCGGTACGCGGGCCTCTCCCTGTTGTGGCCTCTCCCGTTGCAGAGCACAGGCTCCGGACGCGTAGGCTCAGCGGCCATGGCTCACGGGCCCAGCCGCTCCGCGGCACATGGGATCCTCCCAGACCGGGGCACAAACCCGTGTCCCCTGCATCGGCAGGCGGACTCTCAACCACTGCGCCACCAGGGAAGCCCTGTACCCCTTTTTTAGATTCCAGAAAACAAACTTATGGTTACCAGGGGTAAGCAGCGGTGGAGGGATAAATTGGGAGATTGGGAATGACATACACACACTACTATATCTAAAATAGATAACTAATAAGAACCTGCTGTATAGCACAGGGAACTCTACTCAACACTCTGTAATGGCCTATATGGGAAAAGAATCTAAAAGAAAAAAGAATGGATATATGTATCTGTGTAACTGATTGACTTTGCTGTACAACTGAAACACAACATTGTAAATCAACTATACTCCAATAAAAAATTTTAAAAAAGCTCCTACCCAAGACAAAACAACAAAACAACAAAACAAACAAATAAATAAATAAAAATATGAATGGATGAGTATGCTTTACCAGTTTCTTCTTAGTTTTTAAAACAACTCAGTTGCCTGTCTTACCTCATCCAAATCCACTAGAATATACACTCCAAGAGAATAGGGACTTTGTTTTTGTTCTCTGCTGTGTACACAGTAGTGAGAACAGTGCCTGGCACACAGTAGGGGCTCAGTATATATCTGTGGAGTGGATGAATACTCCACAGATATATGTAAGAGCTCATTAATTCTGGTCCTCTTTTCCAACTGCAGTGGTCATATGAGTGCAGTGACATATTACATATGTTACTTTAAATTTTTAAAGTTTTTATTTATTATATATAAATTATATATACTTTATATAACATTCAATGCTATAAGCAGGGGACAGCTCCGTGGTTTTTCTCCCCCTATGGTCCTTTATCAAATCATCCTAATTTGGTAAAATGGGCTGCACGGTGAAATGAAACCCAGACCCAGAACACACTGTGTGGCCAATATTGCCTACCCTCCACCACTCTAGGGGGAAGGGAATCAGGACACAGGGCCAGAACATAGCACAAACCTGGTGCTCCCCCCACATGCCACAGGGAGTATGGAGACAAATTCATCCTGCTACCATTCTCTTTCCCATCCTGGTCACTGCCTAACCCATAGTAAAATAATTCTCACCAAGTATTCATCAACTTACAGAACCACATTTGCACAGCATTCTGGGTACACTGGCTTCCTTGAGTTGCTATTCATTTCATCATATTCCAAAGCACTGAGGAAGAGTGGGCCACCAAGGAGGTCTCCTTTCCTATCTCCTTCTTAGTCCTGTAGCTCTGATCAACATCGTGAGCCTGGACCAACCCATTCACTTCCTGGGTAAATTTGATTGTGCCTTTTTTTTTTTTTAACTCAGAATATTCTTACAGCATGTCATTCACAGTCATTCATTTTTGGTCTCCCCACCTCTCTAGCTGCAGAGAAGGGGTGTAGGGGTGTGTGTGTGTGTGTGTATAATATATATTTATTATATAAATATAAATACATATATATATACATATATATACATATGTTTCCTAGTGTTTATGTTCTTTCACTTCTTTGTACCTTTGCCCAGGCCGATCACCTTGCCTACCATAGGAGGGCTTCACTTGTTTTCCTCCCACTCTTTAAAACCCAGTGTAGACATTTCCTCCTCCAGGAAGCCTTCCCTGATTCCCACCCCACCCCCACCAGTGATAAATGCCCCTTTCCTGTGCCTTCATAGTACCTTATGCATAACTTCAAAGGGCTTAACGTACTGTCGAGGTTTTGTTTTTATTGTTGTCATTGTTTATTTTGGTTCTTCAATTAACCCATTAGTTCCTTTGGGAGATGGAATCTTCTATGTCTTTATTCCAGCACTGACCCATCTAGCACATAATAACTACCTAAAAATCCTTGATCATTGCACGAATGAGCTAGAGTTTGCTTGTACATACGATATTGATAACCTCTTGTATTTATGCAAACTGGCATACTTAAATGCCTCCCTTTCATCACTTGTAAATTAGATATTATCTCCCTCATAAGACTGGCCTATAGAATCATTGATAGGGAAGATCAAAAAGTGATTGACAAATAGGAGGAGTTAAACCTCTAGTCACATACTTTCTATATCTAGCATCCCTTTGACAACATTTTTACCATACACTTATAGTACATACTCTTTCTAAAACATATTTAAGACACATCCTTATAGCATGATATTTTGTGGTGAAATGTATTTTATAGACTCTTCAGCAGATGCACCTGATGTACTCCAGCCACAGTATTCTGAAATTGCTTACTTTACTGCGTGGAGTTCAATTTTCCCATATTTGCCATTCTCACTGCTACTCATTCTTCAAGACCCCGAATCAAATGCCAATCTTCCATGGAGCCTTCCTTGATGACACTAGACAGAAAGCATCCCTCATTCCTCCAGTCTCCTACAGCACTCTGTGCCTCATTCACCTCTGTATCATCCACCATAGCATCTGATGTCATGCACGTATATGAACATATACAGCATATGCTCAACAACGACCATAGCAAGAATGGCCCTTTTCAGTGCTTAGTATTTATAATAGAGAAAAACTAGAAACAGTATAAATATTTGACACCAGGGGGACAGCTTAGCAAGAACCATGGCACGTAACACAATAGGATATTATGTTCCTAATAAAATGACCATTATATGACTTCTGTCCATTTATGAAAACACTCATATAAAATAATTCTGTGTGGAAAAAATATATAAACAGAATATGAACTGTGGCGCAATTTGTTAAATTTTCTGAATGCACATTTACCAGGCAATTTGAAGTTAAATAAACTTGACATTAATTGTCATTTTTTTTTAGCTTACATTCATATTATATCACATGACACTCATCTTAAATTCTCCTGCGTTTAATATGTAGCCAGAGTAGCCTTACCACCTTAGAAATCATCAAAAGCATCCCCAGTGACCAATGGCTGGGAATCCTCTTAAGTGCTTTACTTAACATTGTTTCAAGTCCAGATTCTCAACAGACTTAGAGAAGCTTTACTTGCTATTCCATACCTGCTTTGAAACATACCCTATCTGAAACCATCAAACCAAGTCATACAAAAAGCTAACTCAAAGGCTGACCTCTGTATCCCTGGCTGTGTTAAGAGCAAGGGATTCAGTGAGAAGCAGTGTTAGGCCAAGCCACGGAGAGCAAACAAACCAAAGAAAGAAGGATGAGAACCGAAAGAGTGTGGGGGAGGGTTTCTGTCATTCTATCACTGCCCTTAATCTGGGGCCTTCCCCTCCCAGGGCCTGCATGCAGCAAGGAGGGCAGGACTCACTCTCTTTCCATGTACACCTGAATTTCTCACTGCACTGGGTCACAGGTCCAAATGCCATAAAACAAGGAAATTCTAAAGACAAGAGATGTTCCATGTCATCACGTATTTGACTTCAGGAAATTGGACTTCAGTGTGTTCTGCTTATGCCAGTTCTTCCCCAATTTTTAAGAGTCTACAAATGGCACATATTCTATTTTAACAATCTTTTTCCTGCTATTTCATTTTCTAGTCACTTCCTTAGGTGTCACTTAAGATACACGGGAGTAATAAGATACTTCCCATCACCAATAAAAAACAGACCGGGGGCCTCCCTGGTGGCGCAGTGGTTGAGAGTCCGCCTGCCGATGCAGGGGATGCGGGTTCGTGCCCCGGTCTGGGAGGATCCCATATGCCGCGGAGCGGCTGGGCCCGTGAGCCATGGCCGCTGGGCCTGCGCATCCGGAGCCTGTGCTCCGCAACGGGAGAGGCCACAACAGTGAGAGGCCCGCATACAGCAAAAAAAAAAAAAAAAAAACAGACCGGGACTAACTTCTTCTTACCAACATGGCAGTGTCTTCAATAGTTTGTTAGTACAGTAACAGTAACTTTCTCTGAAAGATTAGTTGTAAGTGGCTCGTTCTGTTATCCACCTCAGATGCACTTATAAGTAAACACAAAATGCTCTAACAATTTCCATCTCCTAGTATAAGCATCACTCATGTGAAAGTCAGGTGATTTTTATACACAAACCCAATAGAAAAATAGTCTTTTAGTGTTTATTTGTGATTGCTGTGTTTATGATATCCTCCATTTCTTTTCTTAGCCTAAGAAGAGAACTTTCAGACTATATAAGCTGGATACCTCCTTTACATCCCAAATCATCCATCACAGCAAAACCTTTTTATTAAGCCCAACACCTACGACCCTACTTGTCCAGAACCTATAAGGCAGGTTTTTAATTGTATGCCAGATAAAAACCCATCTTCCTCCTTTTCTCAAGACTACCTTCTTCCAAAAGAAGATCGCATCATGAGCCCAGCCTCATCAGAAGCCCACACCGTAGCAATTTAGGAAGAATAAATGTACATGGGGCTGAAGTCAGGGCTTTTTATTTATCCAAGGTAAGTTCCCAGTTGCACCATTTTGCCAGGCTTCCTGAATCCAAACTCTGTACAACATTGCTGGGTGCAGGGTGAAGCCAAGGGCACTCATACCAAAGGTCAAGGTAGTCACAACTGACTCATATTTATAGTCTACACACTGTCGTGTTTAGTGCTTCACTTTCTCTGTCGTTAAATCCAATACTCTTCCAGCCTGAAGCTGTAGTCTACTCATAGGAAAGAAAAAGTCTAAGAGAAAAGTTATAGTCAGGTTCAAGAAAAGGCATGATTGTACAATCTGGGAGCAATATACCTTTCCTCATATCTAGTATTTTATATCTAGAAACCAAAGGCCTGACAGCAGCTAAGCCAAAAGAAAAAAAAAAAACCTAACATTAAAAAATCATTTAAAAAATACTTTGAAGTATCTTAAAATTTAAAAATACTTTGAAAGAAAGGCAATCCTAAAGGCATTCTCATCTTTACTGACACGAAGACAGCCACAGTATATATTATATGGAATGAGCAGTGAACTCAGACAAAATTCAGACAGTTCTCTGGCTTATTAGCTGTGCAATCTTGGATAAGTCATTTAACCTTCTAAGCACTAGGTTCCGTTTCTAAAAAATTAGGAGGTTTCTATTAGGATTAAATGAGATGGTATTTACAAACTGCCCAACACAATGTCTGGCACATAGTGCCCAGTTAATAAATGATTTTTATTAGCATCATGGTCATTATTTACCATGTCTCCAGGAAAGAGATGGAATAAAAAACCCGAATAATCAGAACAATACTTGTTTGGTGCTTTGAATATATTACCTCTAACTTTTACCCTAAACACTAATGCATCTATGATCTGGTACCCTGAAGTCAAGATTCTATAGTATGAGAAGGCTGAAGTCAAGGGCCATTGGCACTCCACCCGCCACCTCAACCATGACTTAGTGTGAAACAAAAATCAAGCACAGGAAGTTTAAAACAATTTTGGAAATTTTAAAAGAGAAAAATTTAAACAAGTGCATTTATTCTTATTAATTAAAAACAGAACACATTAATACTAATATAATAAGTAAAATATTTCTCCGTTCTAGACAAGGGAAAGGGAAAGATAATGATGACTGATGTAGGAATTATTGACAATAAAAAAAATACTAAATGTTAATGTGGTGTCTCTCCACATAACTAGAGTTACAGGCACCAGAAACAAGTCTTACACTACTAACCTTTAAATTGGATGCAAGACACACAAACTATTCTTAGTAAATTCTTTTGGCTGAGTGATCATACAATGATTAGTTATCAAAGCTACTTCAAGCTCACTTACTGCTGCAAAGATAATTTACACATGTAAATGTGAGAGCTAGCCAGGCATATTTTCAAAACATTGCAACACCAGGCTTTACTTACAAGCTAGGGATTGTACCATATTGTATCTAACCCCACCCCCAAATTAACGTGTACCAGAAAATGAAAATTTCTTACAAAATGCCAAAACCAAGAGGAAAATGTCCCTGAAAAAAGTCATCTTTTAAAATTCTGATATAAACCTGCTTCTTCTTGAACAATTAACAAGAGACACTTTCTCCATATGTAAGAAATACATGGTAAGACCCAAGAATGAGTTTTAAAACAGAGCAAAATACTTAGGAATATCATTATCACTGTAGATGATACAATTTGTAACATTACAATGCCAATCATCACACACGAAACTGCCTTGAATTCATGCTTTGTTTTCACAGAAACTGCTAGCCAAAAGAGCTGAGATATAATAACAGAAATATAAAAAATTACAGAGGAAAAAGGGAGTCACACAGGAATCTCATCTAGGCAAGAACTATTTTGTAAGAATTAAAAGCAGTAGTCAAAAGGAATTACATTGGATCTCCAAGGAAAAGAGGTCCTCAATGCTTATAACTAATAAAAATATTTTATCAATGTCCTCTGACTGTAAGACTTCATAAGTAAAGTTAATAAGGACATAATTTGTCAAAAGTTTTGTGCCATATAATTAAGCAAAAAATGAAATTATTTTATTATAGGATGATCAACCTGTACCTAAACATTGAATTGTAAAACACTCTAAATAGGAATACTTCAGGTGGTATTTATCTTCTATAACTAACAGAAGACCAAATGTTGTTCTGATTACTATAAATATGGAATAGACTAAAAATGAGAGTCAAAAATCCATGAAAGGTTAATGAAAGAATATTAGGGACGTCTAGATGCTAGCACTAGTCTTTGAATGTAAAAGTATTTTTCCACAAAAAAGTTAACCCATTCCATTTATAGTCAAAATGCCTACTTGTCTACAGGCCTATGTGAACTAATTTTAACAACCACCATTAAGTGGTGTGATCAAAATGATTTTACGTTAAAATGATTTACTACCCACCAGTGACAAGAGTGCGTTTCAGACCTGCTACACCTAGGCTCACAGGGAAGAGTATACTTTATTTTTTATTTTTATTTTTATTTATTTATTTTTTTGTGGTACATGGGCCTCTCACTGTTGTGGCCTCTCCCGTTGCCGAGCACAGGCCCCGGACGCACAGGCTCAGCGGCCATGGCTCATGGGCCCAGCCGCTCCGCGGCATGTGGGATCCTCCTGGACCGGGACACAGACGGGCACGAACCCGTGTCCCCTGCATCGGCAGGCGGATTCTCAACCACTGCGCCACCAGGGAAGCCTGGAAGAGTCTACTTTAAAATTGATGGAAGATAGACGCAATGACACCCCAGTTGCAATGTGCACACCTAACAGACATTGCTTTCTAAACACCATTCTGCAATAAAAGGACACAGGCTCCTTGAAGAAGTGATTGATTGATTCCAGACCTAGGAAAATACAAGTGAGCCTGGAACATCTGGAGATGCCTCAAAGTAAGGAAGTGCTTGAAAAAGTCTAGGAACATGTCAAAAGAACGTTAGGGCCAATCTGAAGGAACCCCCAATGGCCAAAGCTGGAAGAATTTGAGCAACAAAATAATTATAGTATTGGATTATAACCCACAGAATAAAATAACTATCCATGAATCCATACTGAGATACATATACACACACACATACATATGGACAGCTCTTCCTTAAAGAATTCCAATAAATAAATAAGCGTACAAGTAACAAAGGAGATAAAATCACTATTACACAAATAGTACAGTAATAATTACTGTAGGCAAGATCTACCAATGGATGCTAAAATCAGTGGGCAAAAGCTTGCAGAGAAACAGGATATCTGCATAGTCTCAAAGTATCTCCCCACAAGATATTTATTAATTACAAAGGGAATGATAGTCACTTTATAGTGACAAGAGATACTACCTGAATCAAATTATTAAGGTTAGCATCACCAGTAATAAGAGAAACTGACATCAGGTAACCACTCACCAAAAAACCACAATCACTTTTGTGGTATTCTTCCCCAAAATCCATACGTAACCTCAAAGTAAACATCAGAAAACCTCGGAATTATTGAACAAAATAACTGACCAGTACTGCTCAAAAGTAGGAAGATCATGAAAGACAAGGAAAAACTGAGGTACTGTCACAAATTATACAAATCTAAAGAGACAGAACAACTAAATGCAATGGGGATCCTGGAACAGAAAAAGGACATTAGTAGAAAACTGGATGTAATGTTAATAAGGTCTGTAGTTGAGCTAAAAGTACTGTATCAATTTAAATTTCCTGATACTGATAAGAACACTATGGTTATGTAAGATGTTAACATTAGGGGAATCTGCTTGAAGGGAATATATAAACTCTGTACTATCTTTTGCAACTTTTCTCCAAGTCAAAAATTATTTCAAAATAAAACGTTTAAAAAAACAGATGGATGAGGAAAGCAACTGTGGTATCCTTATTCCTCACTTCCGTTTGGCTTTCTTTACTTTGAGCATTTTATGAAAGCATCTTCTTCTGCTTTATTGAGTTAACCATGGACAAGCATAGAAAGGTATGAGATGAGACTCAGACACAAAGAATATCACAGTGACCTTCCCCCCAGATGAATATGGTCTTCCTTCTGGAGTTTAGCTAAGCTTTTCAGTTAGTCCTGAACAAAACAACGTCTTTAACTTTAGAACATGTTAGCAAATTCCCAAACTGGTCTTTCTTGGATGGTGCTAAACAAGAAAACACTGGGTATTCACAGAATCTGTCAATAAACAAAAGATCTTTTGGCATAAATCCAAAGCTATCTAAAAATGACTGCCAGCAATGGGTGGGGGGATAATAAAAGATATGTTAGGAGTGGGGTGGGGCATACAAAAGGCAAGAGAGAGAAAAGCCCAAGAGGCGCCTCAGTGCTACTAGTTGCTTCCACACCTGACAACAGTAAATCAGACTAAAGATGCATTTTAAAATATCTTGTTTACATAGCTCACAAACATACCCAAAAGGATTTTATTACTTACATTCTATTTTGATTACTGCATATATTACTACATTATATGGGAATAAAAAGGGTGAGTCACACCCTTCTTTTCTCCTTTTTTTTCCAAGCATTTAATTACTCACTGTGATGTTCTTAGATAACAGTGGGTAGCATTTATGCCCAAAGTAGACAGGCTATTAAAAACAAAAACAAGATCTCTTACTGTCCATCAAAAGATAATATGCGCACATTTTTCGCCTAAGCAATTTTACTTACAGGAATTTATCTTAGAGACATACTCATAGAAGTATATATTGACAAAGGTACAAGATTGTTAACTGTTGCAATGTTTATAACAGAAGAAACTGAAAACACACTAAATGCTCATTAAAAGAAAAATTTTAAACCGAATAGTACATTTGTATAAAAGGGTACTCTGCAGCATTTAAGAGGAATAAGGTCAATCTAGATGTACTGACAAAGAAAGTATTCATAATCTATAATTAAGTAAAAATAAGTTAAGACATAGACAAAGTATATGAGTCCATCCAAAGGAAGAAAGTATATTTGTACATATATGTATAGAAAATATATAGAAGGATATATATCAAACTTAAGAGGAGCCACTGTAGGAAATATCTGGAGAAACAGTGGGGTTCTTAACTAATTTTTAAAATAACCAGAAGAGATTATTTTTTTAACTTTAAATTTTTTAAAAAGTAAAATAATGTATAAGTAGTTGTGTTTCTATACACCTAGAATGGACAATCTGAAAAATAAAAGGAAAAATAAGTGTTGGCAAGGATGTAGAGAAATTGGAACCTTTAAGCATTGCTGGTGGGAATATAAATGGTTCCGCTGCTATGGAAAACAGTTTGGCAGTTTCTCAAAAAAGTTAAATAGAATTACCATATGACCCAGCAATTCTACCTCTAGGAATATACTCCCCAAAGATTGAAAACATGGACTCCAATACTTAAGCATCCATGTTCACAGCAGTGTTTTTCACAATAATCAAAAGGTGGAAAGAAATCAAATGTCCATCAATGGATTAATGGATAAACAAATTGTGGTGTATCCGTACAATAGAATACATTATTCAGCCATAAAATGGCTGACCTGCTACAACATGGATGAACCTCAAAAACATGCTAAGTGAAGAAAGCCAGACACAAAAGATCACATATTATATGGTTCCATTTACATGATATATCCAGAATCAGTAAATTAATACAGACAGAAAGCATATAAGTGGTTGCCAGGGGCAGTGGTAGGAGGGAACAGGGAGTTACTGCTTAATGGGTATAGGGTTATCTTTTAAGGTAATGAAAGTGTTTTGGAACTAGATAGAGGTGGCTGCTGAACAACAGCAGTGAATGTAATAAACAACAGTGAATGTAATAAATGCCACTGAATTGTTCATTTTTAAATTGTTCATTTTTTGTTATTTGAGTTTTCTCTCATTAACGATAAATACAACTTAAAAAACAATATGTAGGTAAGGGACTTCCCTGGTGGCACAGTGGTTAAGAATCCTCTTGCCAGTGCAGGGTACACGGGTTCAAGCCCTGGTCCGGGAAGATCCTGCATGCCGCGGAGCAACTCAGCCCGTGCGCCATAACTACTGAGCCTGCGCTCTAGAGCCTGCGAGCCACAACTACTGAGCCCGCATGCTGAAACTACTGAAGCCCGCGTGCCTAGAGCCTGTGCTCTGCAACAAGAGAAGCCACCGCACCACACGAAGAGTAGCCCCCACTCGCCACAACTAGAGAAAGCTCACGTGCAGCAATGAAGACCCAACGCAACCACAAATAAATAAATAAATAAATTTACTTATTTATTTATTTAAAAAATAATAATAGTATGTAGGTAAGACCAAAACACCAACTGCCACTGAGTTACTTTACCCCAGAAGAGTGAGACTGATACCAGTGTGGATGGGCATCTTCCGCATCCAGATGCCTCTCTGCGGAACACTCTAGATAAAAGACTGTCGCCAGGGGAAAAGAAAACCTACTAAAAACCAGGGACTGTAAGTTTGCATTGTCCCCAAGGCAGCAAAATGATCCATTGCTTGAGACACACCCTAGTTCAGCTTTAGGATAAGGGCTGAGAGGACAGATGGCTCTGGTTGCCTTTAGTCTCTTTTCTCTCCAAACTTAATCTACAGCAATGAACATCTAAGGAATTCCCACCCTCCTTTACAGGTGAGGAAACTGAACCATGGCTCATACACAGGACCCTGGGGAGGAACTTGCAAAAGACTTACTGATTTGGTATAAAAGCTGCTTGTTACCATTTTACCAAGTTCTAGACATTAGCATTTCTCCTATTCTCTCAGCACAAATCTTCTCACTAGTAATCTATTATATTTGGAAAGACACCCTAAACAGCAGTAGAATCACTTTACAGTTGATTCTTTGATGGTTCTTCTTTTTGTGGTGGGAAGTCCCCTTCAGAGTGCTTTCACAGCAATAGAAATTCACACCAGAAAAAGCACTATCCTTTTAGTTACTTGTTTTCTGGGTCACATAAATTAACTCTTAGTTAATCCTTCTCAACAGGCAAATAGCTTACTTCTCAAATAGCTTACTTTAAGCTATTTGCTTTGGCCATTTCATTGTGATTATTAGGAAACAAGAGAACTTCAAATCAAAAGGGAGCTTTTCAAAACTCCTTAAAATCAAACTGTTTCTGTAACAAGGGTCATATGAAGAACTATTATATCTTTGTCAATTCTCTTAATTGGAATAAACTGATCATCATCAATACAACATGGCTAAATCAAAAGAATTTCTTTTATATGTTAGAGGAGGTTGGAGTAAGAGTGACAGGGAATCTTAACTCTCCAGATTTTTATGTTCAATTTTTTCAAAATTTTCCTCATTTTAAGTGTCATTATTAAACATTACTAATGCTATTTCGAAAATTACAGAAACTAACAGTTAAAACCCCATTCAATATATTTGAATATTCAAAAATATCTACACTTGTAGATTTGATTAATTCTCTACTTCAGTTTGTTGGATCTTAAGATATTTTACAAAATATAAACAATCTCAAGCTTATTAACAACTTAAGATTTTAAAGCGTTTCTGCTTCTCTTTAATCCTTGGCAGGACTGGTTCCCATCATTTCATCAAGAGTTCCTGAAATGAGAACTCTATGTTAAGGTGGAGGATTTAGAGACTTACAAAGTCAAAAAGAAATCATAACTCCTACATTTTTAATCATCCATCCTCCTGGTGTATGATTTACCCCATAATTCCCACAAGAAAATGAATAAAGTTTTGAAGAACGAGTTATTCCCAATGTAAATCTACAGTCAGCCTCTGTCAATCATGTTAGCCTTTTCCCCTGGTTAGCCGTTCTCCACCTCCTGCCAGAAAACTACACCACTATTTAATTGCTTTGTGACTTCACGCTTTATTAAGAGGCAGAAAAATATAAAGAGCTAAAACAAGGTGATAAGTCCATTGCCGTAAATTGTCCCCTTAAGCAATGAAACTTGCCTCTCTAAGTGTAATAAGGTGGGTACTGTGAAAAACCCTGACAAGTGCAATTCTGCCTAAGTCCAGAGCCCCCATCACTTACAGAAACCCTTACAGTTCTCTGGACTGCAGTGCCATAGATCAGAACCTGGGGCAGCCAACTGCATGCTTTCAAATGCCAGTGTGAAGGGCACAGCCTGGTGAGTCACTCTGCTCTCTACCCTACTCCACCCCAAATTTATCTTCTGTTCTCATGGACCAAAAAAAGGGGTGGGGGCAGAAGAGAATGAAGAGAGATAAAGTTGTGAAAAATTTTGCAACCTGACAGCACGCCATCTGCCATCCTTTTTCCCTGGAAATCAAACTACTTGTTATATAACCCAGTGAAACATTTAGCTAAATGTTCACCTTCATGAACTTGGAATAATTTTCTCCTTTCCCACTCTACTGGCTTCCCTTATAAGTCTCCATTTCTTCCTCTGTAGTGAGATGGAAATTATTATCAGATTATATTACATTCCTGAATGTGCCCGAGCCCCTGCTCTCTGGAAGATTACATCCAGTGATTCCCACAAACTAAGCAGGGCTTGGTGTTCAAAGCCTTGGGAAAATATCAATGAGTAACTTCTCTAAGATGCTGCCAGCCAGAAAACAAAGGCTTCAAGTGTTTTTAAAGCCACTGATGTATATAAGAAAGCGGTTTTAAGACACTGTTCAGAAAAAGCATGCAAGTATACGAGTGTGCGGTGTGTATATATTTACTAAGTATAAAAAAGGCTGAAGGGCTTCCCTGGTGGCGCAGTGGTTGAGAGTCCGCCTGCCGATGCAGGGGATACGGGTTCATGCCCCGGTCCGGGAGGATCCCACATGCCGCGGAGCGGCTGGGCCTGTGAGCCATGGCCGCTGAGCCTGCGCATCCGGAGCCTGTGCTCCGCAATGGGAGAGGCCACAGCAGTGAGAGGCCCGCGTACCGCCAAAAAAAAAAAAAAGGCTGAAAAGGTATACAATAAACTCAGCAGTGGTTATATTAAGGTGTGGGATCAGAAGTTGGGATGCAAGAGTCTTTTTTTTCTGTACACATATTTTAGGGCTTGAATATGTGACAATGGATATGTATTATTTTTGTAATTAATACAAAAGTCCTGTATAGGACTTCCCTGGTGGCGCAGTGGTTAAAATCCGCCTGCCAATGCAGGGGACACGGGTTCGAGCCCTGGTCTGGGGAAGATCCCACATGCCATGGAGCAACTAAGCCCATGCGCCACACCTACTGAGCCTGTGCTCTAGAGCCCACGAGCCACAGCTACTGAACCCGCGAGCCACAACTTCTGAAGCCCACACGCCTAGAGCCCGTGCCCTGCAACAAGAGAAGCCACGGCAATGAGAAGCCCGCACACCACAATGAAGAGTAGCCCCCACTCGCCGCAACTAGAGAAAGCCCATACACAGCAACAAAGACCCAACGCTGTCAAAAATAAATAAAAATAAAAATAAATAAAAATTTTTAAAAAAGAACATGAACACAATAGTCACAAAAGAAGAAATACAAATGCCTTATAAACATATGATAAATGTTCACCTGTGCATAAGACTGGATATAGTTTTTTTTTTTTTTTTTTTTTTTTTTTTTTTTTTTTTGTGGTACGCGGGCCTCTCACTGTTGTGGCCTCTCCCGCTGCGGAGGACGCGCAGGCTCAGCGGCCATGGCTCACGGGCCCAGCCGCTCCGCGGCATGTGGGATCTTCCCGGACCGGGGCACGAACCCACGTCCCCTGCATTGGCAGGCGGACTCTCAACCACTGCGCCACCAGGGAAGCCCTGGATATAGTTTTTTAAATTCTATGATCTAATGTTAAAAAGAGTGTGGGAAAAGAAAACCTTGCATAATATCAGTGGGATTGTAAATTGGTTGTCTTTCAGGTAATATAGATCAGAGACCTTTTTCCTGATTTTACAGTAAGAATAATTAAGAGTAGCCTCAAAATTATAGTTATCCTCATAGGCACTGACACACGTGTCTAGAGGGAGATTTGTTAAGTACATACATTCCTAAAATAGACTCTTTATCTATCTTTAATAATTATGCAGCAATGATACTGACATGGAGAGAAGTTTACAACATACCAACTGAGAAAAGTAGGTTGCATATTTATATTTAAAAATCTTATTTAAGGGCTTCCCTGGTGGCGCAGTGGTTGAGAGTCCGCCTGCCGATGCAGGGGACATGGGTTCATGCCCTGGTCCGGGAAGATCCCACATGCCGCGGAGCAGCTGGGCCCGTGAGCCATGGCTGCTGAGCCTGCGCGTCCGGAGCCTGTGCTCCGCAACGGGAGAGGCCACAGCAGTGAGAGGCCCGCATACCGCAAAAAAAAAAAAAAAAAAAAAAAAAAAATCTTATTTAAGCATATACACATAGAAAAACCTCTGGAAGAATATTAACAGCAGTGATGTAACAGTGGTAGGACTGTGTACTTTCTGTTTTAAAATATTTTTATTTTCTAATTTTTTATACAAGTTTTAAGGTTACACTCTATTTACAGTTATTACAAAATACTGGCTATATTCTCCATGTTGTACGATACATCCTTATAGCCTACATTACACCCAATAGTTTGTACCTCCCACTCCCCCACCTCGATATTGCCCCTCCTCCCCCAACCAGTAACCACTAGTTTACTCTCTTTATCTGTGAGTCTGCTTCTTTTTTGTTATATTCACTAGGTTGTTGTATTTTTTTTTAGGTTCTACATATAAGTGATATAATATAGTATTTATCTTTCTCCGCCTGACTTATTTCACTTAGCATAATGCCCTCCAAATCCATCCATGTTGCTGCAAATGGCAAAATTTCATTCTTTTTTATTACTGAGTAATATTCCACTGTGTATATATGTCACATCTTCTTTACCCATTTATCTGTCGATGTACACTTAGGTTGCTTCCATATCTTGGCAATTGTAAATAATGCTGCTATGAACATTGGGGTGCAAGTGTCTTTTCGAATTTGTGGGTTTTTTTTTTTCAGATCTATACCCAGGAGTGGAACTGCTGGGTCATATGGTAGTTGTATTTTTAGTTTTTTGAGAAACTTCCATACTGTTTTCCACAGTGGCTGTATCAACTTACATTCCCATCAACAGTGTAAGAGGGTTCCCTTTTTTCCACATCCTCGCCAACATTTGTTATTTGTGTTCTTTTTGATGACAGTCATTCTGACAGGTGTGAGGTGACAGCTCACTGTGGTTTTTTGTTTTTTGTATTTTTTTTTCTGCGGTATGCGGGCCTCTCACTGTTGTGGCCTCTCCTGTTGCAGAGCACAGGCTCTGGACGTGCAGGCTCAGCGGCCATGGCTCACGGGCCCAGCTGCTCCGCAGCATGTGAGATCTTCCCGGACCAGGGCATGACCCTGTGTCCCCTGCATCGGCAGGCAGACTCTCAACCACTAGGCCAACAGGGAAGCCCTCACTGTGGTTTTTTTTTTTTTTTTTTTTTTCTCACTGTGGTTTTGATCTGCATTTCCCTGATGATTAGCAATGTTGAGCATCTTTTCATGTTCCTGATGGCCAACTGCATTCCTCTTTGGAAAAATGTCTATTCAGTTCCTCTGCCCATTTTTTAATCGGGTTGTTTGTTTTGTTTTTTTTTTTGCTGTTCACGGGCCTCTCACTGTTGTGGCCTCTCCCTTTGTGGAGCATAGGCTCCGGACGCGCAGGCCCAGCGGCCATGGCTCACGGGCCCAGCCGCTCCGCGGCATATGGGATCCTCCCAGACCGGGGCACGAACCCGTATCCCCTGCATTGGCAGGCGGACTCTCAACCACTGAGCCACCAGGGAGGCCCAGGTTGTTTGTTTTTTTGATGTTGAGTTGTATGAGCTGTTTATATATGCTGGATATTAACCCCTTATAGGTCATAGCATTCGCAAATATTTTCTCCTATTCAGTAAGTTGTCTTTTTGTTTTGTCAATGGTTTCCTTTGCTGTGCAAAAGCTTAAGTTTAATTAGGTCCTATTTGTTTACTTTTGCTTTTATTTCCTTTACTTTAGAAGATGGATCCAAAAAGATACTGCCATGATTTATGTCAAAGAGTGTTCTATGTTTTCCTCTAGGAGTTTTATAGTATCCAATCCTACATTTAGGTCTTTAAGCCATTTTGAGTTTATTTTTTTTTATATGGTGTTAGAGAATACTCTAATTTCATCCTTTTACATGTGGCTGTCCAGTTTTCTCAGCACCACTTATTGAAGAGACTGTCTTTTCTCCATTACATATTCTTGCCTCTTTTGTCATAGATTAATTGACCATAAGTGTGTGGGTTCATTTCTGGGCTCTCTAGGATTGTGCATTTTCAACAGGTCCTTTTATTTGATCTATATATCTTTCATTTATCTACCAGTCAATATACATTACTTTTAATATTAAGCAAAGTATCCAAGCAAAAAAATATCTAGGACATCATAAAATAAAAATATAGAAATGCTAAACTGTCTTGTAAAAGAGGTCATAGATAGAAGACTCAGTGTAGACTGAAGTTGAATCAGAAAATGGTATGGCAGAAAGGGACACTGGGAGGCATCTATCTAGTCTAACTCCTCATTTCACAGATTAAGAAACCATCTAGGGCCTCCCTGGTGGCGCAGTGGTTAAGAGTCCGCCTGCCGATGCAGGGGATACGGGTTCGTGCCCCGGTCTGGGAGGATCCCATATGCCGCGGAGCGGCTGGGCCCGTGAGCCATGGCCGCTGGGCCTGCGCATCCGGAGCCTGTGCTCCGCAACGGGAGAGGCCACAACAGTGAGAGGCCCACATACCGCAAAAAGAAAAAAAAAAAAAAAGAAACCATCTAATCTCCCTACTTCACCTTTCTGACTATAAGCACAGTCCTAACAAAGGTTTCCAGAACCAAAAACTGAACTAGTGCTTCTTCGTTCTCCACTGATTAAAACACCCTACACCAAGGAGAACTGTGTACAAATATTATCACTGCAGTACTTAACTTCTGAGCAAAGGGTACCCCAGGACTAGAGCACAGCCTGATAGCCACTCTGGTATCTGGAAACAAGACGGTTATTGTAGAGTGTGATTTCCTCTCATTCCATAGGCAACTGAGGAATTTACCTTTCCTAATGTTGAGCCAGTGCCTGTCTTACCCTTTGCTCACAAAGAAACATCCTTGTCTGGCAAGTGTACATTCCCAGCACCCCCAGAGCAGGGTTGCTGGGGGTCCTAGAATCTGCCAGGTTGGTGCCTAAACATTATCTGGGTCCTGTCTCTTGTGCCGCAAAGGTCTTTGGTGGCCCTTTACTAATTCCCTGGCCCACTTCACACCTTGGCTACTCTAAGTAGTTCCTCTTTCTCAAATCAAAAACCCCAAACCCACCACTCTTATTCTCAACGAATACTTTCTTCTTTATTTAGGAGGTATATTCAGGCCATAAGTCTTCAGCCCTCTCAAATAGTCCTTTCTACCTCCAGGCACCAGAGTCTCTATCCTCCATCTCTTCCTTCCCTCTTCCCTGCTTGCTGCAAAGAAGGAGCCCCCCTCCCTCCAGCTCCTCAGCCAGCCCTATGGGTCCTGTGGTCCTGACCTCTTCAGTTTTCCCTTCTCTTTCTGATCCCTCTCCCTCCCTCTCCCTCTTTCCTTCCCTCTTCCCTCCCCACTGGGTCCCTGCCTTCTTTTCAATATGTCCAAGCTCCTTATCCCAACTCTGCTTCCTCCTCCCAGGTGGCATCCCTCTTTGCTCCTCCCTTTTCTGGTACATTTCTACACCTCGCTATCTACACCTGCACCTCTTCAGTCTATCGTTATGTCACGAAGTATCAAGAGTAAGGATTTATAGTCGGAAGGCCTAGAGTGCACATTCAGCTCTGCCAGTGGCCATTTCCATGACCTCAAGTGAACAAGTCACCTGATTCCTCCAAGTCAGTTTCCTCTTCTGTAAAAAGAGGTTAATGATACCTGGCTCCACCTCCCTCACAGTTATGCTGTGAGGATCAAGCGAGATAATGCATGTGAAAGTGCTCTGTGAGCTTATAAAACTCTTTAACACTTTAGTTATTCCTGTTACTACTCTCCGCTCGGTACCCTGACCTTGCATCATCAACAGAGACAGGGATGATTATTCGTGACCTTCAGGCTGCTCCCAGTGTTAACATATAATAACACCATGTCAGCACCTGTAGTTTCTGCTGTGAATTACTAATTTGGTAATAATTGTATTTAATTTAAAACAAGTATAGTTGACCCTTGAACAACACGGGAGTTAGGGGTGCCAACCCTCCACACAGTCAAAAATCTATAGTCGACCCTCCATCCACGTCTGGCTTCCTCAGTACCCAGGGCTCCACATCCACAGAGTCAACCAGCCACAGATCGTGTAGTACTGTAGTATTTACTACTGAAAAAAATCTGTGCATAAGTGGACCCGCGCAGTTCAAACCCATGTGGTTCAAGGGTCAGCTGCATATAAGCTATGGTTTTTTAATTATATGAGCATGGACTTCTGGAAGACAACAGCAGTAGCCAACAATTACTGAGCACATACCAGGAGTCATGCACTTGTTCTAGAATTGTTTACATCAACTATCACCCAGCACCACCACAGGAAAGGGCTTTATTATTATTTCCATTTTATTGATGGGGAAACTAAGGCAGAGCAGTACTGCCATGATTTGAACCCAGGCATCTACCTCTAGAGCCCATGCTCTCACCCACTGTCCTGCAGTTCCTTTAGTGACAAAGGGAGGTCTACAGTGGAGAGAGAGAAACCAGTCAGGAGGCTATGGCTCTAGAGGGTTAGAGGCAAGAAGGTGGACCTGACCAAGGACACCTGGACTCTTTTAAGAAGGCAAACAAAATTATTCAATTGCCAACTACCAATGTCGTTGAAGGCTTAGGGTCATCAGCCACTTCCATATTCTGCTAGTGGGAATATAAACCGGTACAACCTTTCGAGAAGGCAATTAGCAGAATGCATCATATACTGAAGGATACATTCCCACACTGTGGCTGACTCAGCAATGCCACTCGCAGCAATCTGCCCTAGAGAGATAATCATGGACGTGCACAAAAGATGTTATTACAATGTTGTTTCTAAAACTAAATCACGAAAAACAAATAAATGTCCAACAAACGGAGATGGGGTAGAGAAACCATTGCACACCCACATAAGTGAACACCATATAGTCATATAAAATGATGCTTCAGGAAAAAAGGTATAAGCACATCGTCAAGGAAAAGAAGTATGTAAAAACGCCTGTTGGTATGGGCTTTGGCATCTGACTGGTTCAAGTTCTGAGTGGGTTTACCAGCCATGTGAACATGGGCAAGTTATTTAATTTCTCTGAGCTTCAATTTTCTTGTGTACAGATGGGGATAAGAAAGCACCAACCTCATAGAATTGTGAGAATTAATAAATTAATGTATGTAAAGGGGTTGGTACAGAGCTGGTACAGAGCCTGGCATGGAGCAAGCATGTGATAAATGTTTCTCATTTGCAAAAATATAGCAAGTTAACATGACACACACACCCCATTACAAATATTTGTAAAAACAAATATAAATAATGCAGTAAAATTTTAACACTGGTTATCTCTGGAAGTGAAATAACACATTTTTTTCTTTTAAATTCCCTGTATTTTCTAAATTTTCTTTACTTGAATAAAGCCAGCAATATATTAATACTTAAGTATCTTCATTTTTTCAAGTAGACTTAATAATAAATACTCCTTTCAATTTATTAAGTTTCTCTAGTATAATCCGGTCTATGCATCTTGTGTTTAAGGAAATGGGGTACTTTTATTGATTTAATCTGAAGAGTAATACATTTCCCCCTTTATTCTTCAAACAGCTTGCTCATATTTCATTATATAAAAGTCTTTTCTGCACTCATATATTTGAAGATTAAGAGCACTCTGAAGTGATTATTAGAGCATAAAAAGTAGAAGAAAAGAACAGATTAATGCCTCTTACAAAGTAAAGTTAAAGAAGAAAAGCATGACAACTTCATGATAGTTATATGGAAAAAAGTATACCTTACCTAAGTATGTAAGGCCAGAAATTACTGCAATAAATATCTCAACTCCATGGACAATTTCCTAGTGTGGTCAAAAGACAGAAGTAATTCAATAGCTCAGCAGTCCATCCAGTACAGTGACAATCATTCTGAAAGAAAAAAAGAGTCTCATTGAGGGAAATGTGATGGGGCAATACTCCTTCCCAACAGGAGAGGGGGAATCAATTACTAGAGGCAGCTATGCAGTTTATTATGGTTAAGTCATTCTCCGGTTGTGGGTGGAAGGTGTAGGCCAGAATAAAAAAGAACCTAGGATATCATGCAAACGTTGAGTCTCCTTTGCTTTAGGTAAAAGTTACTCATTAACTCTAGGGTGTCTCACCACCAGTTCAAAGAAAAGGGCTGGTTCCTCACATCCTTTCACCTTCACTTCCATTACTGCTTTCCATGTATCCATCAATATGTACATAAGTCAGCTCATGAATACCATCAATTTTTATATTTGGTATCTTTGTCATTTCAGAATCAGACAAGCCCATAAGAAATACACGGCCTTTCTTTGAAAACTAGCTCCACTGAGGATTTTCTTTGTGAGTGGCAGTTCCCCTGGATTAAAACTTTGGGATTGTTTTCACGTCAGCCTTCTCCATCATTGCCCATTCCAACATCAGTCCACTGCCACTTTCCCTTGAATGTCCGTCCTACTGCTCTCTACTTTTTTTTTCTCTCCTATGTCTGCACTAGTACCAAATTCTCTGGTACCCCCACCTGTGTACAACAGCAGCCTCTAACCTGGCCTCCCTCTGCAGAACACTACCCATCCAATTGCTTTCATTCCATTATGTGGGTAACCCTAGATAGTCCCCTATCTCCTGGGTCTCAGTTTTCTTAACTGTAAAATCAAGAACTGATTTCAATGTTCTCCATCCTCATTGTGCTTTGAAGTCGGATGTGTTGAATCCTGGCCCAGTCACTCTAAAAACTCAGACAAATTATATTTCCTCAGAGCTCATTTATTATATATAAAATGCAAATGATATCATCTACCTCTAAGGTTGCTGTAAGAATAAGAACTATGAGATCTTGCACCTGACATACAGGATGTACAACAAATATCAGTCATTCCCACCCCACCATATAGGATACCTCCAACTCTGAAGTTCTTTGTTCTTCCCATCTCCAAATCTAGCATTCTCCTACATCCATATCCACAGTGGTAATACATTTCTCTTCCATTAAATGTAAACGCCTTTGCTGACTTTCAGGCTCTTCCATGATCTGGCCCTACTTTATCTTATCTTCCTCTGGCTTCCAACAAACACCTTCTGTCTTAGTCAGGTACGTCTTATTATGTTCCAAAGAACACATACTCCTACACCCTGATTTTGCAACTGTCATTCCTCGTGCAAGATACAGCTTTTCTTATCCCCTCTGTCAAGGCCTATCTCGAGTTCACAGACTCAGCGATCCCACCTTCCAGATAATTTAACTCACACAGTGTCTCAATGGTACTGGCCATTGTTTCTAGTTTACTGAGCTTAGCTCTCCAGCTGGAAAGCGACTATTCTGATTATTTTTAGTTTGTCATTTTGGCACGGACTACATCAAAGTTTCTACAAACCTGGTATTTTTTGCATCAGCTCTACAAATGCTCTTTGAAATTTATAAGCCTTTGTGCCTTGACCCACGATTCCGTTGTTAGCGCCACTCTTTTTGTTTGTGTGGAGAGGCTCACACAAGGAGCTTATTCCATCATCAATAGGCCATTCATAGACAATCCAGGGGCCTTCTCCTAGAGCAAGAGATGACTTCTAAGTATCTCCAATGCCTGTAGATTTTGAGTCAAAGCCAACACATTCTAATTCCAAAAAACATTTTATGACTGAACTCCAAGCAGCAGCAGGAATGACTCACAGTAAGGAAAGACTGGCTGCTAGACTTTTACCTCAAAAAAGATGACGGTTGAACCACTAGGACTAAACAAAGGTTCTAAGGGGAGTTAGTAGAAGACACAGTGAAGGTTCAGGGAGATGGAGGAAGAAGAACCAATGAAGGTGACAGAGAGTGCTTACAGAGGCGGGAGGATAACCATGGGGGTGGAGAGGCACATCAACCCAAAGAAAGATAAGGGACTTCAAGCGCTGTGGATGGGAACTAACAAGATGTCACTGGATATAACAATTATTAAGGAGGTCACTGGTGACCCCTGAGGACAATTTTCCATAGGGCTGGTCCAGGATGTGGACTGCAGGGGATTGAAAAGAAGCCAGAAGGGCAAATGGAGACAAGCAGAGACTTTCCTGTTAAGAATTGTGGTTATCAAGCCAAAGGGTTTATGTTGGTCATTCTCTACCCTGAAGTTTACTTACCAGCCTGATAAAAACTCTCACTATTATTCCCTTGCTCCTTGCCTTTCCATATGCACAGAGCTTGACTACTGAAAATAATTTAATGGAAACCCTTCCAACCTCTCTCTCCTGACACCACCCTTGTGTGCCTGGTTTTGGTTCTCTAAGAGACCTTGCGGAACCATTCAACAGCTATACGCTATCAAGTCTGAACATCTAAATTATATTTTCCTCCTCTAGATAAATGATAGCTATTTATTTAACAAAGAAAAAGAAAATAGACACTGAAATGTATCCGATCAACAGAGCAAAAATCCAGATTCAGGTCAGATTCCATATTACTACCTCTGGGTAACCTACATAATAGATCCGAATTGTCAAAAGATAACTTTAAATGCTTTTTCTTCCATCAAAGTAGTGCTTGTTCTTTACCAAAAGTTTACAACAATCCAATATAAATAAAGAAAAAAATTATAAGCATCATTAGCATTTTTGACTTTTCCTTCTACTTTGGTATGCTCGCATCACACATCCATAGACATAATAAACAAATGTGTAAGCATATGTAATTTTTACTAAAAGTGAATTCTAGGCATTATTTGTAACCTACTTTTCCCATTTATTTTTATTTTGATGGAAGTGTTGTGTCACTTATTAGCCTCCTATGCCTTTATTTTTAATGAATGTACAATAATCAATTTTAATAAACCCCCCTGAAGCATTTAAGTCACTTCCAATTTTTGATTATATAGATAAAGCTGAGATGGATATCCTCAAACACACCATTAAGTATGTGCTAGCAATAAAGTCGTGGGTCAAACGTATGAAAAAAATATGCATTTGATATTGCTGACAGCTTGTCCTACAGGATGTTTCACCCAATTTGTGCTCTAGTGGTATATGAGTGGTATATAAGTGGTACACTTCTCCGTATTCCCTCTAAAACTGGGTAGTATTAATTTTTAAATTATCCTATCTTATAGATTCCAAAAGTTCACTTTTATTAGCATATCTCTGAGGTTGAACATTTTTTTTACTTTTCTGCACTTATTGTATATGCCCTTTGTTTTTCTGCTACAGTGTTCATATTATTCATTTGTAGCATCTCTTCATCTATGAAGGATATTATTAACTTGGTACCCTAATAATGCAAAGAAGATGGTATACTAATTGGGAACCTTTGGCTATCAGGAACAAAACCAACCAATTCCAGCCTATTAGAGCCAGAAAGGATCTCTACCACAAGGATACAGAGGCATCCTTATATAAGGATACTATGTATGAACTTTGACATGTGTTGCAAATAGTTCCAATTTTTAATTTTATCTCTAAAATGGAAATACCACTACTTCACTGGTCTACTTCGAGGATTAAAGAAAAGACACGTAAAGTCATGAATGGAAGTAATTATTGTTAAAGCAAGCAAAAACTCAAAAAACAAACAAAAAATGCTGTTTCTTACTCAGTACTTACTAAAATGCCTTATTCTTTTGATCCTTACAATGAGCCCATTAGGCAGGTGTTATCAGTCCTCTTTTGCAGATGAGATGTAATAGGCATGCATAGTTAGTAAAGTAACAATTAGATTTTTATTTTACAAATGAGCTCTGCATTGATCCTAAAAAAGGCTTGGTTACAGAATTATTCTCAGCTGTGTTTTTAGTAACATTTCTTTCTTAAAAGTCATCCCGGGGACTACTCTAGCCCTTGCACCAACAGTAAACGAGGTTACTAGCTCCTACACCATCTATTCCTTTAAGTTTCACATTAGTGACCTGTCTTCTTCTCTCTCCTCTATGATGTGCCTTTACTATTAAGTGCCATTCTGGCAACAAGATACACATTTCTGTTTAGGAACCAAGGCCACTTCATCAGTCACTATTAACTGAACCCCATGACAGACACTTTACTTTCTAACATTCCAAATACCCTTAAAGGTGCTTCAGCTGCTTACATGTAGCGATGTCTGTAGTAACAGCATACACCCGAACCTATGTTTTTGTCAGGGGTGAAGCAGCACTGTGCTGTATAAATATTTTATGCACAGCTTGTACTGAAATTCTAGATGAAGAGGCATTCACAGTTCCTACGTAATATGCTGATTGCCCAAGACCACATATTTTATATTAATGCTTTGTGCAAGCTTTGCCATCTTCTATACCATTCCCCTTGATTTAATCCTAAATATATACTTCCAAAATGTTTTTTTTTTTAATACATTAGTTGTGCTGTGGCCAAGGCAGCATCTAAAACAATGGCAAAAGGAAGGTAGCTGATCATTGAAACTGGATGCACTCACAATTAGTCTAGTCACTGAGAATTCTGAAGGCAGAAGTGCATGTGTGGGGGCCAGGTAGGTAAGTTTCTCGGCAGGAATATTAGCAGAACTAAATTCTCCACTGCCAGAAAAGGGAAAAGGAAATCTTTCCCCCATACTTTTATAAATTCAATAAGATTTATAGAAATGCTTAAGAATTTGAAGGCTACTCTTCTGGAGTAAACAGGTTTACAAACTGGCTTTAGAAACATCCAAACAACAAATGCCTCAAACTGCTGCCAGTTAGGGGTAGGTACAGCCACCCATAAATCAGCAGCCACGAGGAAGAGCAGGTGATGCCTCAAAGCGGGGCTCTGCCCACAGGCGACCGCTGTTGAGTGGCCACACAGGAGGCAGAGCCCTGCACACCGCCTGCTGCAGCCAGCACTTGGAGAGTTACTGGCTAGGAGGCTTCCTCGATGTTTTCTCTCTGGACTCTCCTCATTCACGTGGGGAGAGGGCTCTGCTTTCCTGCTTCAGGGAGGCTGTGGTTGGGCTTCCGTAAGGAGGAAAGGGTTTGAGGAGAGAGAAACACCTCCCACCCCCACCCCCTTCATACTAAGAGGGGATTCTTAGAGGAGAGTGAGTGTGAGACTCAGAGCAGCTGAAGGCCACACCTGCTCCCTGGCAGCACCCCCAGATGCGTGCCGGAGCCCCAAGAGAATGGCCAGATGCTGAGCTTGGTCTCCTGGCTGTGACAAAGCATCCTCCCCAGCCTCAAACATGGCCCAGAAGCAGCAGGGACGGTGTGAACAGATGACCCAGGGCGCTTTCCTGCCCTCATGACATGTAGTCAGAGTCTGGAACCTTGGCATGACCCCCTGGGAGAGTGGTGTAGGAAAGAGATCCAAGCCTTACCAAGGTTACTTTCCTGCTACCCCAGGGGAGCAGAAGCTTACAGACAAAACTAATTTGATTCAGGAAAATGCACTATTTCTTGCACTCCTGAGTTTGTGGACTAACAGTCATTCCCAATTCAAATTAACAACTGAGCAAACAAATGAAGGAAGAAGGGTTAAGATCTAGTAACCTACATATTTTTCTGACAAAATTAGTTTCACTTCATTGGCTTCTATCAGTGGGTCAGAATGTCATTCAGAATAAAGAAAGCTTTTAGAGCAGAGATTCATGAGGCTTTTGCGTTATGCAGGCATTTCCCCAGGAACACCCAGCCTTGCTCATCACCACTGCTATTTAAAGGGTCTGCACTAACAGAGACAGGGGTCTCCGGAGGCATCTGAGGCTGATAGCCACAAGGCCTCATGGAGTGGAGTCACTTTGGAAAATTCACCACAATTCATGACCCTGATTCAGTCTGGCCCAAAGTTTTTCAGGTCTAACATCCAGATTTTCTTGGAGCCAAAGATGATTACTCCCCCAGAGTGGGGCTAATGCATAAACACACAGCAGCATGTTAATGGTATGTGTGTGGGGACTGGCTTTTGTCCTCTCTATGCAAACTACTCCCTTCTTTGGAATTTTCTGAGCCAGCCACAGGGTCAGAGGTGGGCCTCCCATGCTGCCTCTCAGAGCACACACATCTCGCCCACCATGGCTCACTGGACCACTTAAAGACCTCAGATCCAGGCTGGGCAAATCTGTCCTCCTCTGGGGCTTAGAGATGGGGGCTGAGGAGCTGCCAGCCAGGGTCTGGATGCAGGTGCACCTGGGAACAGCTCCACAGACAGAGCTGGTCTGCAGCAGAAAGGTGAAGATAAAGCTGAGGGCAGCTGGGCCAACACACAGAGTCTTTCCACTTCCTTGTGTTTTCCTGTTTTTGATTCTAGCTTGTCTCTGAGGATCCTGGATTCTTTGGAGTACTTCAGTATCCTGACAAAATGTTCCTTAAGTTGGTTTTATTCCTTGCAGTCAAAGATTCCCAACTGAATACCATTCTTTCCCTGTTACCATGTTATCAAGCTAATAACGGGGTGTGCTGGGTGAGTGCTGAATCAGACCAGAGGGTAGTAGACCCAGGGTGGGGTGTGGAGCAGGGAAGGACTCCCCCACTGGACTATGTACAGCAGAGTCCAGGCCCTCAACTAGAAACAGCTCCCCACTGACTAGACTCTCTCGTCCCTCCATTTCTGTGTGCCTCCCTGCCAAACTTTGCCTCACTGAAACCCATTCTCCTAGGCTTGCAGGCTGAATACTCTACCTGAATATATTAAAATATATATATTCAAACCTGTGTACAGCCAATTTCTACTCCTACTTTCAGCTGCGGACATTAAATCAAGACATAATAGCAAAACTCCGAGAGTCATGAATGTGCTCTGCTCTCAGTGCCCACCCCTTGCATTTTAAGATATCAAGCCTATGCAAGCCCAAGTAGCTGGGGTCAACATTTCAAATAAATGTTACACACAGGTAGGAGAAAACGGTTGTCAGAATATTATGTTTTCTGACAGAGAACTGGTAGGGTCTGGAATAATTTCTCCCATAAACATGCAAGCACAAGTCCTTGAAATGGTAAAGAATGGTCCTACTTGGCAATGGGTATTTTATTTTCAATTGTCACCCTTGATTTTTCCTTAAGAACTTGCATCGATGTTGTGACAATGTATAAACCTAGCTGTTTATGGATGCATTTTTTTTTTTTTTTTTTGCGGTACGTGGGCCTCTCACTGTTGTGGCCTCTCCCCGTTGCGGAGCACAGGCTCCGGACGCGCAGGCTCAGCGGCCATGGCTCACGGGCCCAGCCGCTCCGCGGCATGTGGGATCTTCCCGGACCGGGGCAAGAACCTGTGTCCCCTGCATCGGCAGGCGGACTCTCAACCACTGCGCCACCAGGGAAGCCCATGGATGCATTTTTTTTTTTTTTTTTTTTTTTTTTTTTTTGCGGTATGCGGGCCTCTCACTGTTGTGGCCTCCCCCGTTGCGGAGCACAGGCTCCGGACGCGCAGGCTCCGGACGCGCAGGCTCAGCGGCCATGGCTCACGGGCCCAGCCGCTCCGCGGCATATGGGATCCTCCCAGACCGGGGCACGAACCCGTATCCCCTGCATCGGCAGGCGGACTCTCAACCACTTGCGCCACCAGGGAGGCCCTGGATGCATTTTTTTAATCAACAATGAGATATACTCAAACTGTGATACAATCCTAGGGAAAAAAATAAAATAGATACGTATATTAAATTTTAAAAATATTGTATAGAGGGCTCAAGAAAAACACTTTTCTCTTTTAGGATTAATCAATCAGAAATGAAATATCTGACTAACTACTATCCGTGTAAACTATATCGTTAATATACGTAATTGTTTACCCTCCATTGTTTGGCACAGGCCAAACAAACCCCAGAAAGTTACACTTGAGAGACTGCGTATGGAATAAGGAGCATTCAGTCATCCAAAGCAACTTCCTTACTTGGTATCTAGATACATAAAGTAGGAAGAATATTTCCACTTAAAGCAAAGAAAGCAAAAGTTTGGTTTTTTTTTTTTTAATGATCAGATCAGAAAGTGATTTCCTCTCTGATGGGGTTACCACTTGGCTCAGTTCTGCCCTTTCAACAGTAAGCCCCAGGATGGAAAGCTCTACACCCTCTAGCACTTCTCTCTCGTCTTTTAGTTCTCTGTGGAGGAAGGGACCACATCTGGGGGTGACCTGGGGATGAGCTGGCAGGAAGTCCCCCTCGCTGGGACTCTGAGCAAGGCAAGGGTGTGTGAGCAGGTAGCCATCGGTAGTCCGCTCTTGGTCAGCTGCTTTGAAGGATGCCATATTATTTTCAGTGTGCCCTTAATCCCAAAGTTTAAATGTGAATCATCTTTACTTTCCTGGAAAATTATAAGAGAAGGTACCATCTTAACAAACCAAACACCTATGCCTCTTGCCTAAAACGAGTGGTTCTCAAATGTTAGCATAAATGGCAATCACTTATTAAAGTACAGGTTACTGGCCCCACCTCAGAGTTTCTGATTCAGTAGGTCTGGAGTGGGACAGCTGCTGCTGAATGGGGGATGACAATTTGAGAACCACTGCCTTAAACAAACAGAAGTGAGTTGGAAGGGGACACAAGCTCTTTAGGAGATGATACAACCATGTGCAGTATCAACAGTTGTTTACCAAGCACCTTACCTTAGATACAGGGAATACAATACTTTACAAGAGAAACAAAGCCCTTCCTCCCCTTCTCCGGACATGCCTGAAGTAAAACACCTGTTCCAGGAAGAAGCACCCAGTTTAGCAGGAAGCTTTCTATTTCTCAAACACAAACTGCATGCCCTAGGAGCCAACGCACAGCTCCCAAAATGAAACGGAATATCAACTCTCTCATCAAAGAACCAAAGCAAATGGATGAGAATGAGATTACAACTAGAAGATGTTCAGTACCAATGAAGTACGAGGAACATCCTAACAGCACACACCTGACTGGGGTGAGGACTGAATGCAAGAGACCTCGTGGAAAGCCACCTTCGTGCCTGGCATAGCACAGGCAGCCCAAGTACTAGTTCCTCTTCCATCTCCTGACCCACCTTCTCCCTGGACCTTGAAAGCCAGGTTCTGAGGGCCTGCTAAGGTCATCTATGCTGGGGCCGCTAGGGAGGTTGCCCCACTGCTTCCTGCCTGAGGTGCATCACCTCAGCAACCCCAAGCATTTAAACTATACAAACAATTATGGAAAGACTACATGAAGCCAGTGGTTCTCAAACTTTATAGAGTGCATCACAAGTATGAGGAAGGCCTTTTAAAAACACAAAATGCAGGACTCCCACTTCCAGGGATTAATTCATGAGGTCTGGGGTGAACCCTAAAAATTTAAGTATCTAACAAGCTCTCAGACAATGCGAACGATGCTGGTTCAGGATCATACTTTGAGAACCGTTTGTTAAACGTATTCCTTGCTATTAACTAGAACACTATCTTACCCAATTAATTTATTATATAAAAACAGAAGTCTCTTCTTACATAAAGGACTAAGAATATAGATTCTGTCATCAATCATGTGACATCTCAGGCAAGTACTGTACTAACTTGTGCTTTAACTTTCCATATGTAAATTGAGACTACCTACATCCATAGTATTGTAAATCTGATTGAAAGTTATTAATATGTAATTTTAAACATGTTACCAAGCATCAGCTGTTGACTGCTTTAACTGAAATAGTTTGTAACATTTAAGACAAGTATCTGATATCCCACAATCACCAGAAAAGACAGAAGAAATCTTTATCCGTGAAAAAAGATAAAGCCTAGCAAATGTGAGCCTTCTCAAAATTCAGAATACTCTGAGAAGATGCTTTTGATTCTTCCTCATGAAAAAAAAATTTTTTTTCAATCAAGTTCCATTATGTGTATAATGACAGAGCAAATATACACAGGTTTCAAATTTTTAAAATATATATGCTTAAAAAAAGAGAGTACGTTCAATAGAGAATTACAAGATATAAAGGCTTCCTCCTGTCAAGAATAGGATGGTACAGGTGTTCATTTCAATACTAACAATCACATAAATGCCAGACTGCAATCTTGGGAGGAAAGAGCAGGAATCGAGGCCCATCTCCCCAGAGTGACCCAGTCAACTGGGTCAGGCAGTAGAGTATGCCAAGGAAATGTTCTCTCAAACCTCATTAATTATCAGAGCCCAGGCTCTGGTATTTCAGCACAGACAGCTGGCACCCTGCCCACTCACCCTCCTTCTGCTCCTTAGCCTTTATGGGATGTTACAGGCATAGAACTTCTGTTACCTTTCCCAAGAGAGGAGTGGGTCTGAGGTGGGCCTTTCAAATATTTGTAGCCCAAGGACCAAGGCAAGATGCTGCTGGTGATGCATCAGTGATTCATACTTCTGTAGGATAAGATGACTCCTTTCACTATGAAGACAAACCAGGTTACCCTGGCAAACATCCTGGTAGCACAGAGCAGAAGTGGATGGGCACAACCCCATTAATCTCCCTGCCTGACCCTTATAGGCAACTCCTCCTAGCTTTCTACTCTGAGCCTCTCATTAAAGCTAACTGAAATTACGAAGCTAACTGAAATTCCAAGTTCTTCCATACATAGACCCAAAGGTAAACTGGAAAGAACATTGCTTGGTGAATTTAGGACTTAATTTTATGAGACAAGAAGCTGAAGAACGAAATCTGAATCTTTACTAGATACTTATTAAGCATTTTCCTATAAAATTTTCCATATTTCTTTTTCCCTGAAGAATCCATGCACTGCCTTTTAAACAAAATTATTTCCATTTAACTAATCTCTATGTGTCTAAGTTTCTCAGCTGAGACTCTGCCCCAATGGCATTTCGGCATCCATTCAAAAAAAAAAGAATTGTGTTAAGTCGCTAAATGTAAAATTACATGAGATTATAAGTGCCCAGGGACCAGAGAACATATCTTGGTCATTGTTTCTTGTTAAAAATGTGTTCTTATAAATATTTTTTTTATTTAAAAGCAAATTAGAGCTATTTCCTTACCTTTTTTTTTTAAGCAACCTACTTTAACAACTTGTGATCTCATTTGCTAAATTTTAAGCAATGCATTCCCGACTAAGGCTTTTTATTTTATATTTTTCCAGTGTAAGTGTTCAGAATTTTCATTTAAGTAGGGCTCCAACATTACAACAAATCCATTAACACGTGTTGCCAAAGGAAAACTATGTAACTTCTGCACTGCCACAACCTCTAGCAATTGTCAACAATCCCTCAGGTAAAGCTTTTCTCCAGCTCTGGTGTGTACATAGCTGTATCAAGTGTCACTGTTTGCCTTGGTAACAATGCCTTTTCTTGTGGAGAAGACACATGACACCACCCTGTCACACAAAACACCCTGCAGCAGAGTTGGTCTGGGATGGAGCACCACAGCTGGGTGGAGGGGCCCAGACCATCCATCCCACCCTGGGGCTAGGTCTACAGGCAGACAGGCACTCACACACCACCATGGGAGTGGAAAGTTTTCCATTTTGAAAAGAAAGCAATTGGGTAAAATGCATCAAGGGTTTTTCGTGTGGTTCCAGTTATTTTACTCACATATATATACACACACACACACACACACAGTTGTAATTTCTAACCCATTCATTTCCCTTCTACTAATATATGCTAAGGAAACAACGTTCAAGAAAATCCCACAGATTTAGGCACAAATACATTCATTGCCCTACTACTGTAACAGCAAAAAGTCAGAAACTTGGGGCTTCCCTGGTGGCGCAGTGGTTGAGAATCTGCCTGCTAATGCAGGGGATGCGGGTTCGAGCCCTGGTCTGGGAGGATCCCACATGCCGCAGAGTAGCTGGGCCCGTGAGCCACAACTACTGAGCCTGCGCGTCTGGAGCCTGTGGTCCGCAACAAGAGAGGCCGCGACAGTGAGAGGCCCGCGCACCGCGATGAAGAGTGGCCCCCGCTTGCCACAACTAGAGAAAGCCCTCGCACAGAAACGAAGACCCAACACAGCAAAAATAAATAAATAAATAAATAAATTCCTACCCCCAACATCGAAAAAAAAAAAAAAAGAAAGAAAAGAGAGGAGTATTTTAAAAAAAAAAAGTCAGAAACTTAAATTATTGTTAAACTATTATGCAGACATTAAACATATTTACGAAGTCTCATGAAGGACTAATACAAGGAGTCTTAAATAACTATTAAATTCACACATATATATTGACTATATTCCCAAAACTTCCAAAAAACAAATGTTCAAATGCTTAGTATATATGAAAATTAATATGTTAACAGAGGCAGATGGTTTTAAAAAGGAAAGTAAGTCTCTAATGCTCAGTTTCTATAATAAATAGTGTGAAGCAGGATGTGCCCAGATTTTATCAACAGCATTAAGGAAATTATTTCTGTCTTTTATGATGATGAAACTTCCTCTAACAGATTAATTTTCTAGTCAGAGTACCTCAGGGACAAGGTCTAGGTCACAGATTAGGTTTCTAGGGACCTGAGTCTTGATTTCTTTCCATATCACAGGCTGTACGCCCAGTTGGGCCCACTGGGTAACAGTGCAGCCGGATAGTGAGACTCAGTTATCCCAAAACTGTTAACCATGATAGGAAAACAAGCCAAGGTTTCATATCCAGGGCATGCTAAAGATATCATATTGTCATGGTAATGAAGATACAGTACAAATTTTAAAAATTAAGTCTAAGTTAACTTTACAGAGATACATCTTTCCCAAATGCCCATACACACACACATATATTTATAGATATATAAGTATATATATGAAAAATTCAATACATTCTGCAAAGCAGCAAGGAGAGACGATACTCTAAGCATATTACAACAAAACCATCACAGAAATAAATAACAGGCATTTAAACAAAAACTCAATACATGAAGAAAAAGAAACTATTCTCCCAAATAATTATTGTTTCAAAGAAATATAAATCCTAATATGAGACTGTTTTGAAAATAGCAAAATGAATTAGAATTGGAAAGGCATAAAATGAATAAAAACAGAAACCCTAATTATCAAATCTTATGGGATCTGGTCAAGGTGAGCACAGAGATAAATGCAAGCCCTAAGTAATCAAAATAAGTGGACTACAGCTCCAAATGAGCAAAAACACTCATTTGTTTAAAAAAAATTATGACAAAACAAAATACTTCAGCAACAATGAATGCATTAAACAGAAAAAAACAGAAATGGTAAATCCAAAACTTGTTTAAAAATCCAAAGAGATAAATCTCTTGTAAGTCTACGTAAAAGTGAATACAATTAGAAACAAGGTCAAGTACTGTGACATTCTGAGTGGATATAAGTAAGACAATGCTTTGCAAAATGCAGTGGACATAATGGAGGCACAGCAGGAGGACTGGCAGAGTGCGTCAAACAGTTGCAAATGCTTGGTATCAGGCAGACTGAGAAGAGATTTCTGCCCTACCAGCCTCGCAACACCCCACAGTGCAGTCGATCCAGGATGGAGCACCACAGCTGGATAGAGGAGAACTGGAACCATCTGTCCCTCCCCCAGGGGCTATAGGTCTACAGGGAGACAGGCACTCACACACTGCCATGGCAGTAGACAATGGTCTCATTTTTTAAAAAATCAGTTGGGCAAAATGTATCAAGGGCCTTGAAAGCAGTAAAAGTTTTAAAAATAAATGTTTCTAACTTTTGACCCTATAATTTTGCTTCTAATAATACACACTAAGAAACTGCTTAAAAATAAAACCACCCACAGATTTAGGCACAAATACATTCACTGCCCCACTATTATAACAGCAAAGCATCAGAAACTTAAACTATTATTAAATTACTATAGACTTTAACATATTTATGAAAATATTATTATGAGGAAATGTTTCATTTATAATGTTACATGAAAATGGGAATGAAGTTGAAGAGATTATACAAAAATATGTACAAATGACTGGAAGGAAAATACATCAACATTTTAATAGTGTTTGCCCTTGATCTAAAAATAGTCTTGAGAGACTGATTTTTAAAACCTCTTAGGCTTAAATGTGGTGAAAGTGAATAAGATAATGCATGTTAAAATGCTTATCACCATACCTGGCATAGAGTTCGTTAAGAGAAATGCAAGCTATCCTCATACAGGGTCACCTTCTACCTCACAGTTGACTAGTTGGTGACTTTAGTCAAATTGCTTAACTTCTGATCTTTGTTTCCCCCTGCAAAGTGGGAACAATCATAGTTACCTGATGGGAGCATGAAGATTAAATGAAACAGAGAACACAAAGTGCTGAACTTAGGCATTCAATAAATGTTAGTACTCTCTCTTCCTCTCTCTTTTTTGGAGACTATAAACTTTGTTTATGCTGGACAGTTCTGACGCAGTTTTAAAAATTAACTCTAAATTCAATAATACTTGGCCACTTAAAGTTATAAAACATATGCAGAAACATATTCAAATGAGAAGGTCTGACTCTGACAAGCTCATGCATTGCTCCAGGTGGCAAACAGGCTTTAAAATGGGGCAACACTGACCTAAAGTTCTGCAAGGAAGGGACCCAGCATGCTGCTTTTCAAAAGAAAACATTCCCATGCATGTATAAATAGGTTTCACATTCCCAACCATGGCTTCATTTATATGGCACTTCCAAACGAGGAAATCCTGAAAAAATTTTCCTTGTTGGCTCCAACCTACTCAGAAGGGACTTAGAAGAAATGAGTTGTGTTCTGTAGAAGGAATCTTTAAACTCCTGTCTGCATGAGGCTGAATGGAAGCAATCATGAAACCATTATTTCCCAATCCAAGAACAACAGGTTAATTCTTAAAGATGGAGCTGCTATCATTTTCTCCCCAGTAGTAACTAGACAGGAAAGGTGGATGGATAGGTGGATGGGTGGGGCAGAACTTTATAGGAGTAAATGGTCTCCAGCTCTCTGGTTTACTTAAGTTACAAAAACTTTGCCTAATATGCCTAGTGTTCTTCAAAAGGATATAGGCATGGATTTGCAAAGGAAAAACAGAGGAAGTCAGATTTTGGTGTCTCTTTTAGACCTACAAGCATATTTGTGTAAAGGTGAGGCCAGTCACCATTCCAGCCTCACCAGGCCCCTTTTCACTGAAGCTGTCTGAGCAGCCACACTTGTGCCCAGTGACTCTGTCTCCCACTTGCTTAAGCCACCTGTGGGGAACAGAGTGACTTTCCAGGAGAAGCCAAAAATAAGGCTATCAAAGAGATTCACATGAGTTGACCTGACATGATTAGGTGAACTAGCTAAATGAGAGTCTGACTCTCAGGAGTTTGAATTAAGCATAGAGAATAAGCAGTTACCAGTGAGGACATCTGCTGAAAGGATATTAGAAGCGGGAGGGGAGCCATGAAAAGCCAGAGCTGGGTACAAGCCCAGATCATGAGGGGGCCAAAAGTAGGAATGAGAAGAAATAAGTATATGGTGTACCTTTTTAGATATTACTTAATATGAAGCCATCAAAGTTATCAATGCATTTTAAAATACTGCTTTTCATCTTTCTTATTTTAACATTGCTATTATGTGTTTTATATCATCAGCATAAAACAATCTGAGCAAAAACAATGTATCCTCAATACAGACATGCATAAGTATATAATTTATAAATAAGTGTCTATTTGGAGGACATGTGCTCAAGCAATTTTGTATGAATGGGGAATGCTAATCAAAAAAAGACTTCTAGGGCTTCCCTGGTGGCGCAGTGGTTGAGGGTCCGCCTGCCGATGCAGGGGACGCGTGTTCGTGCCCCGGTCTGGGAGGATCCCACATGCCGTGGAGCGGCTGGGCCCGTGAGCCATGGCTGCTGAGCCTGTGCGTCCGGAGCCTGTGCTCTGCAATGGGAGAGGCCACAACAGTGAGAGGCCCGCGTACCGAAAAAAAAAAAAAAAAGACTTCTACTCTGACATAGAACGTGCATATTTTATTACATGGGGAGACAGAGGTGAGAAGTCAGGATGCCAAGGAATGAGTAAAGCACACACTGTGTCCTCTAGGGGCTCACCAACCATGATGTATTATAGATAAGAAAAGAACCTGTTATTTTGATCAGGTCTCCAACATATACCTGTTTAGCACCTATGAGTACCCCATACCAGTCTAGGTGTTTTATATCACTTTCCAGAGATCAAACAAGCTACCAGGGCTGAAATGAATTTGTTAGGTCAGAGTCCCTCAACACTTCTGGACCACAGACTAATTTGAGATTCTGATGGGAAGAAAAGCAGTGGGAGTGGGGGGAACCTCTCCCAAACAAAGCACTCATAAACAGATAATTCTGGATTCAATTTCACTGATACTTCTCACCTAAAGCCCAAGGATTAGACACTGGTGGTTCTACTTTCCGTTTGAAAATATAGAAATGTGTATAATCACGCAATCCTAAAATGAAAGATTATATGTTTCAACAATGCACAAAGCACTTATGAGGTTTATTCATATGCTTACCTTTTCAATAACATCATATTATTAGTGGTAATGAGAGATGTCCCATCAGAAATAAAACAGCACGTTTATTCTCAAACAATGCATGGAACTGACACAGACAGAATATCACTCCAGTTATACAATGGCTATTCAGAACTCTCAGTTAATGGAATATTCACAGTTTAAGACTGAACACAATGCACAAAGAATAGAAACAAAGACAAAGTTGCTATATTAGGGGCATGGATAACAGAAGTAGTTTCCTGGCAACAGAGACTTCAGTGAGGGCTATATATAAAATAAAATTAGTTTCTATTAATGGTCAATAAATAAAAATAAAGTCTGACAAAATATTTCATCAATTTGCTTTAAATGGTTTTATACAACAGAACTATACTATACAGACTTGTTTCATTTTTTCTCTTAAACAACCAAAAAAGTACTTGCTGTAATCCCTTTTATATGTGATTAGAAATTACCTGAAATTGTAGCATCTGGCTATCAGAATGATTTGAGAATCAGTGAATCTCACTTTCCCCACTTGTAAGATATGAATAACAGTACTTATTCCGCAAAGATGAGAAGTACACCTTTTCAAGGAAAAAAATGTTCCTCTATGCCAGTTCAGCCTATATTTCAAAAATATTGTCTTGCATTCATTCAACAAATATTTAGTGAGTTGCAACTATGAGTCAAACATTAAGAAGACAAAAGTAAACAAAATCAGCCCCCATTTCTTTGATGAAGCTTATTCACTCCTTCATCCATTAGAAAGATTTAGGCTGAAAGATCCATTAGCTGATAGTGACAGTTAATATTTGTATAGAATTTTAGATTATAAAGTACCATCCTATATATCATCTCATGTAATCTTCATGATAACTCTTTGAGAAGAATTGATAATCAATAATTATTCATCACATTTTACACGTTAAGAAACTAAGGCTTAGGAGTTCAAGTTGCTTACCCCAGCAGTGCAGCTGTAATCCACTGCCCTGATGGTATCAAAACACTACCTCATCTCACTGGAGTTAGGCCTTGGGTGATGAGGATAAAACATGTGCTAAATCATTTTAAGCTTTCTATCAGGAGCATGATCTAGAGCAACTTTTTACCTGTTCCATCCTCTCCAGAAGCAGAAGTAACCAGCTCTGGTAGTGTGTAGAAAGTGCAATTCACTTAGTTTGGAAATGCCCGACTTATCTAAGTTATTAAAAATGGTTAATTTGCCAACAGTTACCAGCCATGGAGACTCAGGACTGAGTTGCAGCCTGAATTACATCTCCCTTCACTGATTAATTTCTACAGTCCTGTGTGTGTGTGTGCGACTTGTTTTACTGCAATAGTTGCTTTATTGTGGTGGTCTGGAACTGAACCTGCAATATGTCTGAGATATGCCTCTTTGTGTGTGTGGGGGGGTATTTGTCTTTATTTTTGAATTATCAAATCAGTATTATTTTAACCTTATTCACATATTTACCCTTTCTATTGCATCTTCCTGCAACTTTCTGCTTCTATCTGTGATCATTTTCCTTCTGCCCAAAGAACCCCCTTTACTTTTTTCTTTTCTCTACAGTCCTTTCTGATTGCAGAAATCTTCTGCAATATTTTCCTTACAGATTCTTAACAATTAGTTTGATACAACAGTATGACTGACATGATAAGACTGAAACATCACCTCTAGATAAAATAATCATCTGGTCCTATGTAAAAACTCTCATGGTATTTTTGAAGGGATCTCAGATCATGGTCCATAATACAACCCACTGCCAAAATCCCTTCTACAACATCTCTGACTTGGGGGTGGGTAATCCAACTTCTTTAATATGTCCAGTTCTACTTGGTAAGACAATTTGGCAATAAGTATCCAAAGTCTTTAAAAAAAAAAAAAAAGACTAACTTTGACCCAGCTATTCCACTTCTGGGAATTTGTCCTAAGGAAATAACCTGATGAGCCACACAGTGATGAGAATCTCTCAAAGATGTTTCTCGTCCATTTACCTCCCTGGTTTGCCCTCTGAAAATGTGGAGCACAGAACTGAATGCAAGCCCTCAGAAGCAGCCCAACCAAGGCAGAAAACAATGGGATGATTATCTCCTTTGTTCTGAGAGCTGTGACATTAATGCTATTGGAGATGGCCAACAATGTCAAATGGCTGGCTAAAGTCTTAAATCTCTTTAACAAGAGCTGCTATTGACCCAGGTCTCTCCAACCCACAGGCACACAACTTTTTTCCCTCCTATCCCGGGTATCACAAAGTTGCATTCAGTAGAGCTTAGTTGTATATTTGTTCATGTTGTCTTCAGCTTTTGGGAGGCTTTTTCTATCCCGATTTCTGACATTCCATTGCTTAGCTTCCCTCCCAACGTTGGAACAGACATACATTTGATACACCTTTCTTTATCAAAGATCACTTTCTCAAACCAGAACACCATGTCATTTTGGAAGGGCTATTCAAACCATTTTATTTTATAAGACTTTAAAATATTTTTATATTAAAACAAAATGGGTAAAATATGAAATACAAAGTGGATTCATCTTTGTGAAAAGACATGAAACAAGAGAGGAGGAGCGGGCCTCCCTGGTGGCGCAGTGGTTGAGAGTCCGCCTGCCGATGCAGGGGACACGGGTTCGTGCCCCGATCCCGGAGGATCCCACATGCCGCGGAGCGGCTGGGCCCGCGAGCCATGGCCGCGGAGCCTGTGTGTCCGGAGCCTGTGCTCCGCAACGGGAGGGGCCACAGCAGTGAGAGGCCCGCGTACAGCAAAAAAAAAAAAAAAAAAAAGAGAGGAGGAGCACTTTCAAGGAAAAGAGCTAAACTTAAAGCCTAGGTCACAAAGGTAGAAAAATAAACAAGTAAAACTAAAACTGTGCTAGAAAGTCATGAAACAGGGAACCAGCCAAAGAGAAAGCAACAGAGGGGCTAAGAACTTAAGTTGAATAAGTCAAGTAATTGGATAAATGATTTAATTATCTTAATGGAACAAGGACATTCCCTCTTTGGATCAATGGAGTAATGAAAAAACAGCTATTAAAAAGGAAAAACTTATAGTCACTGGTATAATTTATTTCATTCTCCAACCTTAGTTTTCTAAGTACCTTTTTATACATCATGGCACCTTAATAATTATACTGTTACTTTAAAGTGATCTTGGGTATACATTTATATTTTATCTTATCAAAGAGACCAAAGTGAAATAACCATGAAATACCATGTAAGGTAAATAACACTGGTGCAACTGACTATTTCTACCTCTTGCATTCTTATCCAGATCATATATCAACATATTCAGAATCCTTACTTTATTTTTCTTGCAAAAAGAAAATGAATATGGTAGTGCAATTTACGAGAATGATAGCTAACATCACAGATTACTTACTAAGCACCCTACAACTACATGAAGTTGTTAATATGATTATACCTACTTCACAGATGTGGAAACAGACTTCATGGTTGAATGATTTGTTAGGGTCACATTTAGTAACTGGCAGCACTGGGACTCTAAAACTGGCCTGGCTGACCCTAGAGACTAAGACTCAACCCACACTCAATCAGAGGAGAGCACAATTAAGACATTAAGGTTCCCATATGCTTTGCTGGGAATTACTGAATGCACACTGAACTTCTCTCTCTGCAGCAGATACATACATACATACATGCACAAACAAGAGAATTTTTATATGGGCAATATACATTCTTAATTTAAAAATAAGAAAATTAAACAAGATAAACTAAATAATAAGTTCTAATAGGTCTCAAGATTTTTTTGAGGTTCATTATGAGAAGTGGCTCCAAAATTTCCCCTCCTCCTTAAACTAAAACTTAAAAAAATGCTTCTGTATTCAGTTACAACTTTTTGGTTTCTTCCTCCAAACTAAGCCCAAAAAGGCTCCAGAGCAAGAAGAAATAAGAATTGCAACCTAGCCACCCCCTTCCCGCCATCAATTTTGAAGTAATATTTTCCTTAGAGTAGAAAGATTAAAAAGTAGTTTTCTTTTTTTTTTTTTTTTTTTTTTTTTGCGGTATGCGGGCCTCTCACTGTTGTGGCCTCCCCCGTTGCGGAGCACAGGCTCCGGACGCGCAGGCTCCGGACGCGCAGGCCCAGCGGCCATGGCCCACGGGCCCAGCCGCTCCGCGGCATATGGGATCCTCCCAGACCGGGGCACGAACCCGTATCCCCTGCATCGGCAGGCGGACTCTCAACCACTTGCGCCACCAGGGAGGCCCAAAAAAGTAGTTTTCTTAAGTATAGCTCTGAAAAAGTTTAATGATTTCTTTAAATATGACCAGTGATATTTGTCTACACACAAATTAGTGATGTTATTATAGCAACATGAAGGTTAAAAGTTTTGGTTTTTTTTTAGAAGGGCTTGTCAGCATCTTTTATCACGACTAAAAGGTAATTTTAGCATTTCAAAGGAATTTTTTCCTAATTGTATTCTGAGAAACACATTTTTGAAAACTGTTATGCACTGGGAACCCACAGGTCTTGTTAAATCAAATATTTTATATTCCAGTACAAGTCTGGACGCATCAAATCTGAAAGAATTTCTGAGGGCTTTCCAAACCAGCCTATGTGATTTAATTTCCAGACAAATAGGAATCTTAAACTCTTAGGGTTATTGCAGCTAATTCTCAGTCACTGCAAGGAAAGGAGAAACCCAGCAAAGTTTCTGGCACCAAAACATCCCAGAGTAAGGACAATCCCCATAATATACAAATTAGAGTATTTTATCTAATTGGTTTTGGAATCCTGATTTATGTTTGCTCATTTGACTCATTTAATTTAGCACGTGGGCAATTATGTCATACATCTAGCACAATGGGAGAGTTCAATCATTGCAGAGTTCACAATGTGTGCATCTGGCACATCTAAGCTGTGTGTTGTCATGACATGGTATTGGCAGGAGGAGAGGCAGATGACCTACCATTTTCCCAAGAGTGGGAGTGACTCCATGCAGCCACTGTACCACTCCTGACCCTGGTGGATATCAGGATACCACTCTGCTTTGGGTTGTGGATATAGTCTGAGACTAGGAAATGGCCTTCTCAGGGACAAGCTACCGGCCCATCTAATTTCATTAGCATTATTACTGTCCCCATACCAGTGATTCTCAAAGTGTGGTCCCAAGGTCAGCAGCAACAGCATCACCTGGGAACTTGTCTCAGACCAGTCCCCGACCTCTTGAATCAGATAGTCTAGGGATGGGGCCCAGCAATCCGAGTTCTAATACAGTCCTTAGGAGATACAGATGAGCATTAAAGTTTGAGAACCATTGCTAGAAATGATATCTTTAAAGTGATCAATCACAGAGACCACCATTACACTTGGGTTTAATTTCCATTATACCCATTAAGAGTAATTTACTGATCTTCCAATATTCCTATAAAATAAATTCAAATGGAGGGAAGCTTTGAATTTACCAAAAGTTCAGGGTAAGAGTGATGAATGTGAAATTTAGCAATTTGCTTCTATTTTTTTCTTATGTGGTCTCTGGAACAAAATCTTCACAATAGTTTATAAGAAAATATTTCATTACACTGCTCAAATTTACTCGATTCCCTATGTTACTCTGGTTCCGACTCCCAACTGCAGCCTAAAACAAACTTGACACTGAATCCAGAATTGCATGCAGCTGAAGAGCAAGGACCTGAAAGGGCCTGAGTTCGTCTAAGCTGTCACTTCCCACCTGGGTGTTCTTGGAAAAACTCACTTAGTTGCTTTAAGCCTCAGTTTCCCCAAATGTAAAATGAAAATTATAGTACAACCTTCATCACAGGGAAGCAGTGAGAATCAAAGATGTTTAAAGCATATTGCCTGGCACAAAGCAGCTCTCAACGCATGACAGTAATTTTATCATTATTAGCTAACAGAACTATTCAACTTTAAATACTTCTGAACATGCTTAAGTCTCTAGAAAGAAGAGGATGTAAACATCTAAACCACTTTCTAGAGATAAACACCTGATAAGTGATTTTTTAAAATAAAGATGATAAAATTACAACAGCATTTCATTTCTAACAAAGGATCCCATGATAGAAAAACAGCTCATTCTGCAATAAAAGGAATGTACACAATATCTAAACGCAAATACCCTGATCAAGAGAAAACCTTTCAAAATATTTTCTTTTGAGATCCCTAAGCTGTATAGGGAAAAAAGCCAAGGCATAGTACAGGCTTGAGCAGATTAGTTAAGAATGAATTAAAGAAATTACATTTTTGGCAAGGCTAAAAGTAAAAGGCAGGCAAAATTCCAAGTTTCTGCTGGTTCATTCAAATGAGTACTCCCCTTCCTTTTTGCAGCTGATAACTTAATATTAAAACACATTTTATATTATAATTAAAAGACCAATAATCCATGTCAAAAGAAATGTTACCTAAGAATCTTTTAAATATGTTCTGGGGTTACATGAACATCATTACCAATTATTATTTAACAAACAATGATGATGCCTTTATCTTCATACAAACCTGGGTTTGAGTCCTGGCTCAGCTATTCACCAGCTAATTGACCTTGGGCAAGTCCCTGAGCTTCCTAATCGATCTTCCTGTCTCTACTTTTGTCCTCTTCCTGTCCATTCTCCTACAGCAGTCAAAGGATCCTAATCTGTTCCGAAGCAGGCTAAAACCCCTTCCTACCTCAGGGCCTTTGCATATGTTATTCCTACCTCAGAGCATCCACTCCCAACCTCTGCCCAGCCAATTCCATTAGGAATGCCTTATCAGCATAGGCTAGATTAAATTCTCCCCTTATATGCTCCCTTTACTTATTTTTTGGTAACTCTTCTCACAGTTATAACTTCATTGTTCTTTTGTAATTTTCTATTTAATGTCAGTCTATCTGTGCAAGCAGGGATTATGTCTGCTCACTGCTGTATTTCTAGCACCGAGCACAAGTGAGAGTGATCATTATAAACAGTTCTCTGGGCATTGTTTCAACAAACCAGAGTGACCATCTAATTTTGTAGAGTTAAGAGGTAAACACACCTTTGGATCAGTTGGGTTTTCAGACATGCAATATTGTCAGATGAGAAAGTAAATTCTTTCAATATCTTTCTGGTTTCCAAAAGCAGCATCAAGTAAAAGGTGAGAAACAACTTTGGATCTTCTGCATTTAAAGAGACAGCTAACTTCAGATTCAAGAAGGAATTCTGGGAATCATGCTGATAATACCAAATAATCTAGAATACTGGATCTGGTATTAAATGCCATCATGGGTAAGGACTATATCTCCCATCTAGTCAATCTGGTCTCCCCTTATCTTTCTGCCTTTATTTTACCCGGGAAAAGCCCTGGGGGGTGAAGAGAAGCCTCCTGGTCTCCTCACCACAGTGTTGGTTATCCCCAGCTGTACATGTGGTATCAACCAGGAACCCGCCACCCCATTCATGTCAGGTTCCTTTATTTCCTTCAGTTTCCTACTTTGCTCTCCTCTCTGGCCCCTCACCGCTTTTCCAGCTTTCCTTTAATCTCTCCCACTCAACTTTCTCAAGATGTGAAACACGGTGATATGGCAGAAAGAGGGCTAGATTTAAAGTAAAGACTCCTGGAGCTACGTTATTTTGGAGAAATTGCTAAACATACGGCAGATTATTCTGGAGTGTGGGAAAAGAGAACAAGGGCTAAGGAAAGTCAAAAGACAGTTCAGGAAAAGAATGGAAAAAGAAAGTGGATAAAATGGAAGGGTTAGGGAGAGAAGACTACAAGGCCTTTTTTTTTTTTTTAATTAACCCCCTCCCTGCCATAAACCCAAAGACCTAGAGTTGAGAGCTTGTATGTCCCCTCAGGCTGCTAGCCATTGCACCTCTGAGAGGATTTAATCCTAAAAGGAGTCCAGGTTACTTTCTGTCAGGGCAGGGTGGGAGATCGCTTATCTGTTTCTTGCTGCTCAGCCTGAAGGTATATATTGTTAAAGATCCACATTCAGGCTGGTGCACAGATATGCGGAGGAAAGGGTGGCTTGCACCATGTTTTTAAATAATGAGTGATTTTTGGTAATAAACACCCTAATGGCTATCATAAAACCTAGTTAAAGATCAGAGCTTCTCTTTAGAATTACCACTATCTAAAAGATTCTACATATTACAAGCTCAGGGGGGATCCTACCACAGATTAAGTCTACTTATTTATCCCACCAGCAATGTGTTGTTTTTCCCCCCATAGGAAACTGTTGGAATCCTCATCTAATCCAGTGGTATTGAAGCCAATGATGTTCCAGAGATGCCCACATCAGAAAGCAAGTCCTTGCTCCGAAAGGGCTCAGTTACTGTGGAGGGAAAAGACCAAAGCCCACCAAGGTGGTTTTCCCTAGGGAACCTCTTTACCCCCCAGGACTTTGTGTGTGCAATCTCCCAACCCCAATTAAGGATCGTTCTGCCCTCTAGAAGCTATCAGAAGATAAATGCAGTCCCAGGAAGAACGCTGTTCACTTCCTCCAGACAGACAACAGGCAGCCACCTGCTCGGGGATTTATTCGCCAGCTTCCGAGTTCCTATGTCATGGAGTCACTGCCGCTTGTGCCTCAGAAGACAAGAAGAAAGAAACAAACAAGCCAGGTGGCTGGGGCAGAGAGAGAAGTCAAACTGCCGCAATGCAGCCTGGGGCTTGTGGAAGCCCCAGGTTGCTCCCCATCTCAAGCCGTGTTTTGAGACAGCTGTTTGAGTGGTGATAGGAAAAGGAAGGAAAAAACAGTCTTTTATTCTAAAGGAATGAGAAACGGCTAAACGTGAAACAGAGCCTGCCTGAAACACTGTACGGCTTTCCTCTATCAGTCTAGTTCAATTCTGCCATAAACAACTTCTTGGTAATTTTCTTCACTAATAAACTGAAGTACTTTGAACTGAACTAAGTTGGCCACAGAACGAGGCATGATCACCATGTACTAAGTAAAGCATGCTTTTCCCACAGGGCTGAGTGGGGCGTCGGGGAGCAAAGTGGCCCAGAGTCATACCCACTATAGGAAACTGAGGGAAGATCTTGCAGAACGGTTTCAATGGGGCATTCTCCACTCCCTCCAGAAGGCTGTGGAACAGGCCTGGAAAAAGAACTATCGAAATAATAGAGAAGAAATAAAATCAGAAGAAAAGATGAAACACCAAAAATTCACATATGCCTCCTTTCCCTCTGCTTTCCTGTGGAAGCAATACAAAAAAAATTTTTAAAGAAAAAAGAAAAGAAACTTCTTTGGAATTATTAATGGAATTAAAATGAAAAAATTAATTTTACACAATTAATTTATACAATCTCATCTATAATTTCATGCAATGTATAGTTTTTTAACCAGACTATAAAATTCCTGCCATTTAGGGCTTCCCTGGTGGTGCAGTGGTTGAGAGTCCACCTGCCGTTGCAGGGGACACGGGTTCGTGCCCCGGTCCGGGAAGATCCCACATGCCGTGGAGCGGCTGGGCCCGTGAGCCATGGCCGCTGAGCCTGTGCATCCGGAGCCTGTGCTCCGCAGCGGGAGAGGCCACAACAGTGAGAGGCCCGCGTACCACAAAAAAAAAAAAAAAAATTCCTGCCATTTATATATTTACGCTTACCTCCCCCCATTTTATTTTTATTGCATAAATATAAAATGTTCATCGTGAAACTTTAAAAAATCCTAATCAGAAAGAAATTTTAAATTATAATTCCAAATTACCACTGTTAACATTTTAGTATATCCATTCTGTTTATTTATTTATTATTATTATTTTTTTTTTTTGCAGTATGCGGGCCTCTCACTGCTGTGGCCTCTCCCGTTGCGGAGCACAGGCTCCAGATGCATGGGCTCAGCAGCCATGGCTCACGGGCCCAGCCGCTCCGCGGCACGTGGGATCCTTCCGGACCGGGACACGAACCCGTGTCCCCTGCATCGGCAGGCAGACTCTCAACCACTGTGCCACCAGGGAAGCCCCATTCTGTTTATTTTTACGCAAATGTATATATAATATATAAATACATGTGAGTTAGTTGGTGGAGGATGTTTGTTTATAAAAATTTCCTCATACTACACCTATTGGATTTTTTCACATAAGTCATGAATATCTGTTTGTTCAAATACGTATAGGTTTGTTTGCATTTTCTTTTCAAACATCCTTGGCAAATATCTTTGCTATTTATTGTGAAAGTAGTCCTAGAAAGCAAACAGGGACATCTATACATGCTGCTGAGGGCATAACAGCCTAGGAAGTACCAAGTTCACCTGCAGTAATCACAAAAGCAGGGATCCACCATGTATCATTGACAAAGCTTTAGAAAGCCCTCCTGGGTTAATAATTAAATAATACTAAGAAGGAGCTGGGATTCTTCCCCAGAGAAAGTTCTGCTGGTTGCCTGAAGTAAAAAAAAAAAAAAAAAAAAAAAAAACCTTTATTAATTATTTTCACTGAGGCTTGCAATATGGTAGAAAGACTGTTGATATTATCAAGGTATAAGGATTATCTTTATTACTTTCCCTTATTTATCTGTAAAAATATTCTTTCCTCTATCAAAATACCAATGGCATTTTTCACAGTACTAGAACAAATAATTCTATATTTTGTAAGGAAACACAAAAGACCCCAAATAGCCAAAACAATCTTAAGCACAAAGCTGGAGAGATCACACTCCCTGATTTAAAACTATACTACAAAGCTGCTGTCATCAAAGCAGTATGATACTGGTACAAAAACAGACACGTAGATCAATGAAACAGAAGAAAGAGCCCAGAAATGAGCCCAGAATTATATAGGCAATTAATCTACAACAAAGGAGCCAATAATATACGATGGGGAAAAGACAGCCTCTTCAATAAATGGTGTTGGGAAAACTGGACAGCTACATGCAAAGGAATCAAATTGGACTACTTTCTCATATCATCTACAAAAATAAACTCAAAATGCATTAAGGACTTATACGTAAGACCTGAAACCATAAAATCTGTAAAAGAAAACACAGGCAATCTGCTCTTTGACATCGGCCTTGGCAATATTTGTTTGGATATATCTGCTCAGGCAAGGGAAACAAAAGCAAAAATAAACAAGTGAGACTACATGAAACTTAGCTTTTGCATGGCAAAGGAAACTATCAATAAAATGAAAAGGCTATTTGAATGGGAGAAGATATCTGCCAAGAATATATCTGACAAGGGGTTAATGTCCAAAATATACAAAGAACTCAACATAAAACAACAATAACAACAAACAACCCAATTAAAAAATAGGCAGAGGATCTAAATAGACCTTTTTCCAAAGAAAACATACAGACATGTGGAAAGATGCTCAACAACACTAATCATCAGTGAAATGCAAATCAAAACCACAATGAGCTATCACTTCACCCTGTCAGAATGGTTATTATCAAACAACAAATAATAAGTGTTGGTGAAGATGTGGAGAAAAGGGAACCCTTGCACATTGTTAGTGGAAATGTAAATTGATGCAGCCCAACCACTATGGAAAACACTACAGAGATTCCTCAAAAAATTAAAAACAGAACTACTGTATGATCCAGGAATTCCACTGTTGGGTATTTATCCAAAGAAAACAAAAACATTATAGAAAAGATATATGCACCCCTATGTTCACTGCAGCATTATTTACCATAGCCAAGATATGGAAGCAACCTAAGTGCCCATCAATAGAAGAATGGATAAAGAAGACGTGGTGTGTATATATATATATACAATGGACTATTGCTCAGCCATAAAAAAAAAAAGAATGAAATCTTGCCATTTGCGACAACATGGATGGACCTAGAGGGTATTATGCTAAATGAAATAAGTCAGAGAAAGACAAATACTGTATGATTTCACTTATCTAACAAACAAAAATGAACAAACTTAACTAAACAGAAACAGTCATAGATACAGAGAACAAACATGTGGTTGCCAGAGGGAGGTAGTGGGGAAGGAGATTAAGAGGTACAAATTTTCAGTTACAAGATAAATGAGTCACAGGTATAAAATGTACAGTGTGGAGAATATAGCACATAATATCATAATATCTTTGTATGGTAACAGATAATTAGGCTTATGGTGATCATTTTGAAAAAGAAGTATCAAATCACTATGTTGTATATCAGGAACAAGCATAGTGATGTAGGTCAATTATACTTCAAAATCAAACAAATTCATAGAAAAAGAGATCAGACTTGTGGCTACCAGTGGAGGGGAGGGGAAATTAGATGAAGGCAGTCAGAAGGTACAAATTTCCAGTTGTAAGAGACATAAGAATGAGGGATGTAATGTACATCATGATGAATACAATGAACAGTGCTGTACGTTACATATGAAAGTTGCTAACACAGTAAACCCTAAGAGTTCTCCTCACAAGGAAAAAATACATTTTTTCCCTCTTTCTTTAATCCATCCATATGAGACGACAGATGTTCACTAAACTTACTGTGGTCATCATTTCATGATACATGTAAGTCAAATCATTATGCTGTACACCTTAAACTTATAAAATGCTGTATGTCAATTATATCTCAAGAAAACTGAAAGAAAAAATATTCTTTCCTCAAGGAATCATCATAATGAATTTTTAGTACCTTAATAAAAGAATATGGCAAAACCAAAGACACATTAGAAATAAGTTTTCTCAACTATACATAACCACATGCTATTGTAGTTATAAAGATAGATTATGAATTTCATAGTATGGAGAACTTTAAAAACAGGATAAATGTTTATCAATATTTCCTACAGTCCTGACTAGGGAAAAATTTTTAAGTGTGAAGTGATCTCAAACTGTTTTCTTAACTATATGTTCAATGAATTTGCCATATTGGGGATAAGATTTTACATCAATATTCTTTAGCCTAAATCTTCCCATTTCCTGCCCACCGCCACTTTCCCCTTTCACAGCATGGGCTGGTCCACTACAGAAATTTAAAAGTTACAGTGTGTTTTACTATTTTGTGACATTATAGACTGGGTTAGGGCTATACATGCAGATACACAAAAGGCATCGTTATACCATTTGTATATTGACAATCACCATGCAGGAAGAGACTTCTTATCATCAGCCCTATCTTTTTAAATTATATGAAAAAATCAATTTAATAGGAAGGGGCCTAAAATATGCCTCTATATACAATAATTAATTCGGAAACAACATGCTCACAACCGAGGCATATCTTGCATTCAGCATGCATATCTCATTTTAATCCACCTCCACTACCAACATTTTAAAATTAAGATGCTTCCTGTTCTTAACCCACACATTCTCATTGTCTTGCACACTCTTTGACAAAACTTAATATTAAGCTTGTTTTCATTCTTTCAAGGGCTTTAGATTTACCCACTGTTGCAGGGTAAAATATTCCTGAAAACAGAAAAAGCAAAAAAACTTAGCTCGTCCAACTTACCCAGGACTCTCCAAGGCTGTTCTGTGAATTCAAGTGCTTCCCCATTGACAACACGTTACAGTAGATTTCCCTGTTCATTGGACCCAGGACACTGGCAGCTCCAGGTTAGAGGGGCTCACAATATTTCACCAGCAACCTTTTGTACCGTGCAAAACACAGATTATCAAATAAGCAGCCCGCATGTCTGAGGGACTCTCATGCTGCAACCTGAGAAGGCTGAAAAAGGACACCAAGAGAGGGAGCTGCTAATTAATTCTTCTCCTCATCAGCCCCAAATGTTTCAGACAACAACTGGTCTGGGAACACAGTTTTGACATGGTCGAGATAATGACTTGATTTGTTCCCAAAACGCTGGGAGAGCTGCTGCAACCCTATCTGGTGAGAACCATTTGTACTCTTTTCTTTCCAAAGCCAGAAGCAAGGCTTGCTTCTAAAGACAAGAAATACTTCCTGTCTTTTTTCCAAGCCTGACAGTCAAGGGGCTGACTGACCGTGCATTAAAGCCTTATCAACCTGACACTGAATTATGGGCTACTTTAGATTAGCCAAAGCAACATCCGTCTCTGGGTTGCCAAAACAGAATTTCCTGACCAGTGGTATTAAAATACAGATGCCTTACAATACGCCCAGAAACAGAAATTAGGACACAAGGTTACCTCGCATTAGTCTTTATTGGGAGGGTAGGGGTGGATAGTGAAAATGGCTAAAGGAGAAAAAACAGGTGAAAAGCTGCAACTTGATGAATAAGAATTATACTGTAGAGAGGTGGGGAGGCAAGATGAAAAGTGCCACAAATGAGCCTGTGGCAAAGTACATAAGGATACTGTTCTCAGCTCCACCCTCAGCTACCACCCTCCCACACCCTCCTCCTCTTCACAAAGATCTTGAAAGGTTCATCTACATCCAAGTTTCTTAACCTTTGCACAATGGACATCTGGTGCGGACTGTCCTGTGCACCGTATGGTGTCTAGCAGCATCCCTGGCCTCTGCCTGCTGGGTGATAGTAGCACCCACCCTCCCTGGTTCAGTTGTAACAACCAAAAATGGCCTCAGACATTGCCAAACATGCCCTGGGGGGTGGGGCAAAACTGCCCCAAATGGAGATCTACCCTAGGCCACCATGCAATGGGGGATGGGGGTATAGTTTGCACACTAAACACAGGCACCAGCTAAGGCGGCACATGGGAACTAAAGTCCACCCATGGCCCACTCACCAAGTCATACACCCCCGGACTGTCTCCACCCACAGGGGGCACACCTTTTCCTAATGCCCTCAAAGGCTCCACCCAGGCCAACAGAAGCACTACATCTACACAGGCTGCCTCTCCCTCCTCACTTCCCACCCACTCTTCCACCCTCTGCTCTGGGCCCAGCAGCCATCAAGCCTCTGAAACTGCTCCTGCTGCCAAACCCAGCAGATACAACTCAATTCTCAGGGCTCCACAGGATCAGACACTGGTAACTATTCCCTCCTTGAAATGCACCCTTGAGGGCCTCCTCCAACCTTGGTGGCCATCCCTCCTTGGTCTCCTTTGCAGGCTGCCCTTCAGGGTTCAGCCCTCAGCCCTCTTCTCCCACTCTACAACGCCACCCCAACTTGGTGGGCTTATTACCTCACAGCTGCAATGACCATCCATATGGGGGAGACTCACAGAATTCAACTCACTGTGCTCTTAAATCTGCTTTAAATGCAGACTTCCAGCTGACATCTCCCTTTTGCTGTCCTGCAGACCCTAGAACTCAACCTAAGCTCATCCTCCTGCAGCACAGACCTCCCAGGATTCATCTCACCTAGTAGCAGCCTGCCTTCCCAGAAAGCCGGGCACTGTGCTCCACGCTTCCCTCCCCATTCAATCAGCTCAGAGCCCCTACTCCTAAACCTCCACTCCATCCACCTTGCTCCAGCCCCTTGGCCCCTGCCCTCGCCCAGACTAAGGCTTCTCCCACCTGGGTATCACTGCAGCTGCCTCAGTTCTCCCGCCACCCTCACATCCCCCAAGCCAGAGGGAATTTTCCAACCTGCACTTCTAATTGCATCATTCAACAGCTTAAAACTCTACAATGATTTCCTACCACCCTTGAGATAAAATTTCAAATTTCTTAACATGGCCTACCAGGCCCTTTATGACCTTCCTCCCCATGCCACACCCCACCCCCAGCCAACTGCACCCTCCGAGTTGAAATCACAAGCTAAACTCTCTTTGATTCTGAACACAGGATGCTCTCCCTCCTCTAACTGGAGTAGCCTCTTGCCCAAATCTACTGCTTCACCTGGCTAATTCCACCTCACCCAACAGGTTTCAGCTCAAACTTCTCTGACATCCCACCTCCCACTAATGTTCCCAGTTTTTTGAAAATTTATTTATTTATTTATTTATTTTTGGCTGCATTGGGTCTTCGTTGCTGCGCACGGTCTTTCTCTAGCTGTGGCAAGCGGGGGCTACTCTTCATTGCAGTGCACAGGCTTCTCATTGCGGTGGCTTCTCTTGTTGCGGAGGACGGGCTTCAGGAGTTGCGGCACATGGGCTCAGTAGCTGTGGCTTGTGGGCTCCAGAGCACAGGCTCAGTAGTTGTGGCGCATGGGCTTAGTTGCTCCGCGGCATGTGGGATCTTCCCAGACCAGGGCTCGAACCCGCGTCTGCTGCATTGGCAGGCGGATTTTCAACCACTGCGCCACCAGGGAAGCCCTGTTCCCAGTTTTATGTGCCCATAATAGCCTGTAACTCCCCTATCAGAGCACTTACTCTGCTTATTTGCTTGCCTGCCCAACTAAGCATGCTGCTTCTCCTCTTTTCACCACCCATCAGCTTCAACCTTGCTTATTTCTCCATACAGTGTTGGCTGGTCCCTCTGTTAACTGCTAATCTCAAACCTGTTATGGCTCATCATCAAAAGTGAATATAGGCAGCAAAACTATAGAATACCCCTCTCTGCACCAGAAGCTATAGAGATATCAACACATACATATAAATATATGAAATAGAACTAGTCCTCGAGAAAAATATCAAGGTGGGGAAACAGCATAACATGAAATGTTCTACTTACTAACCAATAGGTCTACAAATGCAAATTAGTAAAGGCAGCCTGAGAAAATAGGTAGTTAGGAGACGTGAAATGGGGAAATTATCAGGATGAAGCAGAGACAGTCTGTAGCCTCCTTCTAGAAAGATTTGGACTTAGATTTTGAAGGTGGTGAGGGGCAAACTGACAGGCATAGAAATTAACTAGAGAAATGTCAAACTTTGCAACCATCAACAACTTTGTAAAATCAGTTGGATCTACCGTGTTGTAAACTGCTCCCTGCTAGTTTCCGGTGGCACTGACAGCACAACATGGAACAGTCACTCTTTGGTGGCATGAGAACTGTAAGGCACAGAGATCTGTGCTGACTTTGCCTCCATAAAAGGAGCAGTGAGTCCAATTTTCTCAAATAAATAATTGGATAGAAATAGGTTGGGTAAAAACTAACTTCTTGTTACCTCTCAACACACTTTCTTACACGACATTTTAAAATTGGAAAATGTTCAACCTGTAACCTTAACAGGTATCATTTATGAAGCCAGATGTCTTACAAATATGCCTTCAATTGATTCTTATGGCCATCTTCTGAGAGGAGTAGTATTATGCCCACTTTACAAATGGGAAAATGAGGCTGTGATTGGAACAGACAGAATTTTCTTAAAATCTTACTCCTAAGCCTATGTTCTAAGCTTACTCTCAAAACAAGTACCTGAGCAAGAAACAGCTTTTTCCAAATAGCACCCAATGGCAGAAACCCATCTGTTCCAAAGGAACCTTTATAGGTATCTATAATTAAGTCAGGAATGTTCCAACTTAAACTAGTTTCTGTCATTTTAGTTTTTAAAATAGCTCTGGCCTGAGGCAAAACATGCCTCTTAGGTAGTTTTCAGACTGTTTTGTCCATCATGGAGTAAACTTTACTGAAAAGCTTTAAGTTCTCCTCTTTTCTGGAGAGCTGAGAACAACCCAGAATACTTAAGAATTTGTGCCTCTCCTTTATATGCAACTTAAAAAAAAAAAAAAAAAAGAGGTCCTAGGCTCCTTGGACTTTGAACATGCCTCAAAAGAAGACATCTATTGAGCGGTATTACATGCCAAACATACTGTAACACCATTTTTCTTCAATTCAGTCGCCCTAAATTGGGTGCTATTGTTACCTCCATTTTACAGATGGGAAAGCAGAGGCTGAGAGAAGTCCAAAGCTGTGTTCTTTCCACTCTCCCTACCATGCGGACTTTGACACTATCTGCTTGTCAGTGCTGCCCCCAAAAGCTCTGCTCTGAGACAAAAAAGGAGGACTACCTTAACAAGGGTAGGGGAAGAAATCAACTCAATAGGTAAGTGTTTGAGCCTACTAGGGGTAAGGTGCTGTGTTGAGGGAGAAACTAAAAGGACTGGAAACCTAACAGACATTGTCTATGTGCAGTGCTAAAGACGCAGCCAAACCAGTGAAAAACAGAAAACGACCCCTCTAAAGGTCTCTCAAGCCTCAGCACGACTGACATTTTGGGCTGAATAATTGTCTGTAGTGAGGGCTGTCCTGTACATTGTAGGGTATTTAGTAGCATCCCTGGCCTCTACCCACTATTTTCCCCTGAATCATGAAAATCAAAAACGTTCAGACATTGCCAAATGCCCACTATGGGGCAAATTCACTCACCCCAAACCCCTTGAAAACCACTGCTCTAAATGAGATAGGTGCTGAAATCCATAGACATAACTGGCCTTATCTGCCTCAAGTGCAAGTCTTCAGAGCTCTTTTTCAACATATTAAGACATGAACCAATCAAATTATAATCTTAGAAGAAAAAAAAGAACCCCCCAAACTACTCCTTCATAAAGGACATCAGTAGCACTTAAGAGACAATGTTTACATTCTCCCAGACCTGTGGTTTGCTCAAAAATTAATTTATCCCATCCATGCTTTGATCTTCTAACAAATTATTTCCTGAGACAAGATTTAACTTGTGAGGGCCCTACAGGCTAAGCAGCTGTGAGAGGGGAAGCAGCATCAAATTCCAGGTGGCAAGCAGAGAGGGGGCTTCCCGTCTCCCCGAGGGGACCCTGCTCAGAAACACACCTAATGCCTCAGAGGGGTCCGATTTTCCCATGGAAGATTAGAGGTTCAAACTACAATGCAGCTGAGCTTTGACTTCAAAGAAGAAAGCCTTTTAGGAGGTGGGTCAATTTTATATACCAGTACTAGTATTTCCGTTATGAAAGGCTTTTTGTTGTTGTTTTAGTTTTAGCTCTTAATTTCACAATAAGGAAGACAGTCAAAACCCAAGTGGTCTCCTTGCTTCTATCCCTCCTTTTCCCTAAAAGAGGGAAGCAGGAAGCTTCCAGTCTTCCAACAGCTTTTGTTCATCTCACACCTGTCCTGCTAGATGCATGCTGCCAGCCAGAAGGAACTCATGAGCCCTGAATAAAATGCTTGTTGTATTAGAAACCACATGCTTGACCTATAGGAATGCTGGCTGCAAACTAAGACAGGAGAGTTAATTGTGTAATGTGTTCACACCTTGCCTTGTATGGTAGGCAGAATAATGCACCCCACCCCCAAAGATGTCCAAGTCCTCGTTTCCAGACCTACGACTATGTTACATTACGTGGCAAAAAGGACTTTGAAGGTGCGATTATAGTTAAGGACCTTTGAGGTGAGATCTCTCTGGGTTATCCAGGTGGGTCCAATGTAACCATGAGTCCCTGAAAGCCGAGAGCCTTATCTGGCTGTGGTCAGAAAGAGACAGGACGAAAGAAGTAGCAGCAGGAAAAATGCAAAGCGTGAAAGGGACGCAATTCACTGATGGTGGCTATGAAGACGGAGGAGGGGGTCATGAGCCAAGGAATGTAGGTGTGGCCTCCACGAGTTGGAAACAACAGATTCTCTCCCAGAACCAGCCCTACCCACCCCTTGATTTGATTCCAACGAGACCTGCGTTGACCTTGTGACCTACAGAACTGTAAGAAAAAACATTTGTGTTGTTTTAAGCATTAAATCTGTGGATTTTGTTACAGCAGGGATTGAAAACTAATACAGACTTTGGTACCTGGAAGTGGGGTGCTGCTATAACAGACTCCAAGAAATATGGAAGTGGTTTTAGAATTTGGCAGTGAGTGGAGCCTGGAAGACTTCTGAGGAGGATGGTAGAAAAGTCTAGATTGCCTTGGACAGACCCGTTCATAGACATACGGATGTTACGGATTGCTAGGGAGGACTCAGAAGGAAGTGAAGAACATGGTAGAGAAAACATAAATTGCCTTAGAGAATACACCTAAATGGTCAAGAGCAGAGGAAATCACAAACACTACCCTTCTACCATACTGCCTACTGTGCGCTCAGAAAGTAAAACCCCAGAGTGGGGGAAGGCCCCTGACAAACTGGGGACACCTCTGCTACACAGCAGCCTCACTGTACAGACTGTCTCACTTGGCAATGAGCAATGGGGCTGTCCTTGGAATGCCGCTACATCCCAGCCATGTGACCCAGGGCAAACAACCTCTCTGACCTGCACACAGAGATGTTATCAGTAGCACCCATCTCGCAGGACTATTCTGGGGATTAAATGAGGTCATGCACAGAAAGTCCTCAGTGCGGTGCTGAGTACAGAGTAGGCACTCAAAAGCGTGAGCTATTTTTTTGACCCAGTCTAGAGGGAAAAATAAGTGGACGGGAATATATCCTTCCTTTCTCCCCCAGGAAAGCCTTCCCTAGGGAAGACTTAGGGCCTAAGCATAAAAGAAGAAAACAGAAGCAAACTTGGATGTTCAGGAAGCCAGCACTCTATAAATCAAAGGCAAGGTTTGGGGACTCAATGGGGCTATTCCAAAAGGCAAGGGACAGATAGACTGGGGGCTGGGGAAGCTGCCCAAGGCAGCAGAGAGAGACAAAAAAGGGGCTGAGTTGTTCCTCTGGGTGACTCTATTACTGGAAACTTGCCAGCTGCAGTTTGAGAACACTGGGCAGAGATACTGTGCCACTGCCAGTGCCAACTTGGACAGGAAGTGATGCGGCTGGGTCCCACGGTCAAGAAGCCAGCAGGAGGGGGTGAAGGGGGTACCCGCAAAGAAAGACATCATTTTTAATTCTCCAGCCTGGCTTCCTACCTCAGCTTCCCCTCTCCCCTGCCTCTACCCATCACCATCCATGGAATTATAAAACACAATGAAAATTAAAAGACCACAATTATTCATATATGGGTAAGATAGCAAAATTTTACAGAAACTCTACTTAAGAAAGTTTTCCTTTTTTTCCTATTGCAAATTTTTTTTAGTTTTGGAGCTTTCATAAGGTTTCTGGGACAAGACATCACTGGGAAGTAAAAAGGCACTAAAAGCATTTGAATATTCTTTCTGTCTCTGTACTCTTGACGGTAAATTACGGTAGTTCATTCCCCAAGATTAACAGTCAATAGTTAAATGTCAGCCAGCAGGCTACTGCATAACTAAGAGGGGGAAAAAATCACCTTAGGAATGATTATGATAAAACCAAGTGACAAAGAACTAAATCATTCTCCACTAGTATGTTTATAAGATATATACTTCTGCCAACACAGCATTTTCTGCTTAACAGCAGCATTTTCCTCCTTTCTTTAAGAAAATCTGGTGCCTGCAGAAAAGACATCACATCTTACATTACTTTGTTGACAGTAAAATCCACAGCTTCCCTGGCAATGTGATTCAGGCACACATTTTTATGAGCAAAGCACATGTACTCACTGAACACAATAATGCTTTCAAAAAAGAACAAGTTTCAAAAGTTCTTCCAACAAGCCCATTGTTTTTGGGTTTACAAGCTGGAAAAACGTACATTTCTGAATTCCATTTCCTGAATTTCCACAAGCTGGGTAGGTCTAAAGGCTCATTCTTCATACTCCCACTATTATTATTCATGCCCTTTCCCAGTAAACCCAGATAGGCAGTTATCAAGGCAGATGTATTATTTGGGTGCATATGACAACAGAGCTGGATCTTATCTCTGCCCACTCCTTTTTCTGCTCCCCATGCTGCAAACCTCTCCTAACCCTTGTGGATAAAAAAGAGCGGTAAAAGGAGTGGGTAGCATATGCTTCTCCTTAACTGAACCCAAATCTGTAGACTCTGGGATTGTCAGCTAGTCAATCTCCAGATCCTCCTGAAAGGATGATGTGAGCGCCTAGTGATTTTGTTTTGCTTTTCATAAAGCTGGAGAAGGGAGGTATGGCTTGGAGACAGTTAGATAATGAACTTAGCTACTGAAAACAAATTCCAGACTACTTTTTGAAGAGGAAAACAACATAATGGGTGGGAACTGTCCCAAGTTCACATGACCTTTGCATCTGCCTCACTCACTCTAGAAATGCCACCCCAGTTTTGATGGACAGTGCCAAAAACCAACCTGTTATCCCTGACTTCTTTTTTTTTTTTTAATATTTATTTATTTATTTATTTATTTTTGGCTGCATTGGGTCTTCGTTGCTGCGCACGGGCTTTCTCTAGCTGTGGTGAGCAGGGGCTACTCTTCATTGCGGTGCACGGGCTTCTCATGGCAGTGGCTTCTCCTCTTGTGGACCATGGGCTCTAGGCACGTGGGCTTCAGTAGTTGTGGCTCTCAGGCTCCAGAGCACAGGCTCAGTAGTTGTGGCACACAGGCCTAGTTGCTCCGCAGCATGTGGGATCCTCCCGGACCAGGGCTCGAACCCGCGTCCCCTGCATTAGCAGTCGGATTCTTAACCACTGCACCACCAGGGAAGCCCTATCCCTGACTTCTTAGTAGGCAGTGTTCTCCTTCAACCAGGATAGTCTAGAAATCCAAACATGATCTAGGAAAAACTATTTGGGATTCAAATAAGTCAAATAATTCAGACTGGAAGATCGTAAGTATTTTGAAGGATAAAAATATATATGTCTGTATACAACTTTCCATTTTATATGCCTCTTTCAGAGGCAAAAGAGATTTCATATACCACTTTAAATGCATTATGCATTATTTCATCTGTTCCTGACAAAGAACCGAGTAACAAACTGTTTCCGTGTTTGTTCATTCTTCAGATGAAGAAACTGAGGCTTAGCAAGGTTGAACACGCCCGAAGTCACAAATTGGCAGACCTAAACTCTGACCCAAAATTCATGCCCTCAACCCAGGATTAACTAATCTTTGATATACAGTGATTAGCCCCAGGTTCTAAAAACAGCTATGACTCCTCCAAATTGCCCTGGGGGGGTCAACAAATTTTACTGACAATATTAATGATTATCTCCTTTTTTCAACCATCTTTGTTCCTACATTATGAAAACCTTACACACCCACCTTTGCCTCTGACTGGCAATAAGTCACAGCATCTCCTTGGCACTGGCTTCAAAGCAATGCAAATATTCAAAAGTGCCTTCCTCTTCAAAGAGTCACCATCACTGCAGGACAAAATCCAATTCCAAAACTGTTCTGACCAGCAACTACATGGTGCCAGATGCACCATCATCTTCAGAAAGTTACCCACAGTCTCTGATCACAGCCACGTCCCTGCTCCCTCCTGCAGCTGTGTACACAATGTTTATTATACCACAATGGCCAGTTTTGTTTTCTGGCCAAGAGAGAAGATATGCACAGTTGATTGAGATGCTACTGTTGGTAAGGAAATCTTTGATCTACTCTAGAAATCTGGAAGTGCATTTCTTCATAATAAACTCAGGCAGTTTTACCCACTTCCAAGATGTTCCCAAACCAGTGATGAAGACTGGTTTGGGAACATCTTAATGTTCCAAACATTAAGACATTTTACATTTTAATCCCAGGCTTAACCAGCAAATTGTATGCTCAAGCAAAGGAGCTTGGTGAAGACTTTCAAATAAGGAATGTTTAGCTTCTGAGTATCAGCTATATATCTAAACATAAAAATGAAACAATTGGAAAGCAGAATAGTAGTTGTCAGGGAGGAACGGGAGGGGGAAATGAGGAGTTAGTGTTTAGTGGGTACAGAGTTTCTGTTTGGGAAGATGAAAATGTTCTGGAGATGGATGCTGGAGATGGCTGCACAGCAATGTGAATATACTTAATACCACTGGATTGTACACTTAAATACAGTAAAAACAAAAAACAAACAAGAAAACTTATCTACCATTCAAGTGAATGCTTCTTTTTTGAAACCTCTCACTTACGAAGGGAAATGAGGCCACAGCACCTTTTAAAACAAACCACTGAAAGACCTTGGGCCATTCTAGGCATTACAGGGAAGACTTTAAACACAAGTTTTAGTCCCAGAGTTCCTAAAGAAAGATGAATACTCTCAAATTACTTTCCAATCTATATATGCTGTAATGTCTAAATGGAGCCAAAGTTTCCTCAGAGTCCTCTGAGGAGAGGACTGACCACGTGGACTCAGAACAGCCCACCCATCATTTTACAGTCTTGTTACAGACTGAACATTTGTGTCCCCTCCAGATTCATATGTTGAAGCCCTACTCTCCAATGTGATTGCATCTGGAGGTGGGACCTTTGGAGGTAATTAGGTTTAGATGCGGTCATGTGGGGGGAACACCCATGATGGGATTAGTGTCCCTGTAAGAAGAGGAAGAGTCCAGAGCCCTTCCTCTCTCCATACTTGAGGACACAGCAAGAAGGCAGCCTTCCACAAGCCAGGAAGTGGGCTCTCACCAGCACCCAACCATGAGGCACCTTGCTTGGATTCCCCAGCTTCCAGACCTGTGAGCAATACCTGTTGTTTAAGTCACCCAATCTGTAGTATTTTGTTACAACAGCCTGAGCTAAGACAAGTCTACTCCCTAATGTATCTGTGTTTCCTTAATGTTTTAAACTCATTAAAACAGTTTCTGAAATGCCTCACTCACGAGCATGGTTTTGGGGCACTACAGCTCAGGCAGCCACCTAGACAAGTTCTTTTCTTTCTCGTTGTCACAATATTAATATAGTAACAGTCTGGCACTCTCTCTTTCTCTCTCTCTCTCTCTCTCTCTCTCACACACACACACACACACTCACACACACACACACACACACAGAGAAGTGGCAACTGTTTTTTCCACTTTATGGGCTATTTCGGAGTTACACTGAGGAGAGATGCCAAAAAGCTGTCATGGTTCGGAATGAAATGGTCTCCGGTTCACTGAGTCTCTTTTTTCATCTCAGATGAACAAAGGCTTTTCACTGAAGGAAAATCACCAATGCTGCTTGCACTCCAGTTGACTACTGATGCTGTATTTTCATCACCTGAGAATGAACTAAGAGTTGCATCTCAAATGAGTTGGAGCTCCTACAATAAAGTCTCTTCAACTCTCTAAGAGTTTTGCTGTGCAATTGCTGACCAATGTAATCATTTTTCCCCCCTCCCTCAAGGCTAAATGTTCTGATGTGTAAGCCAATCTTCATGCCAAAGGTACGACTTACCCTCCTTTGGGCATCTTGTTTTCCCCCATTGGAAAAAAGAAAGCAAGCCTTGAGTTAGAAAACTATGACCTTTACCTAGGGTGGTGTACTTCTTTTGCATTATATAAAATTCTGATTGGTTTCCTTTAAAATTTACATAATTCATTTTTAAGTGTCAGTGCAAAATTGATGATTAATATCAACAAAAAAATAAAAATAAAAACCTAATTTCCCTACTACAAAAATATGTTGGAAAACTTTTAACAATTAGAATAGTATTACAATTAAAATATGAATAGCTCAGCAGATCAACAGAACAGAAATGAACACAAAAACATATGGGATTTAGTATATGATAAAGGTGGCATTTCCAATCAAAAAAGAAAAAGAAAAATGAATTATTAATAAATGATTGGGAAAACCAGCAGCCATCTGAAAAAAGTAAACTGAGATCCCTACTTCCTAAAATAAATTTAAGATGGATTAATAATTTAATTATAAAAATGGAAACCACAAAAGTACCAGAAGAAAACCTGGCCAATTAAAAATATATATGTTAGAGTAGAGAAGATCTTTTTCCCTTTATGGAATTCAATTCAAAGGCCTTAAAAGAAGAAGTTGGTAAATTTACCTACATGGAGAAATGCAACATAATCCAAGTAAAAAAATGAATAATAATAATAAAAAAGAATAATAAAGCGGGAACAACTCCAATTCTTATCAATGATAAGGGACCTATTTCATTTATATATAAAGTGACACAACTTGAAAACTAATAGCCCAATAGCAAAAGATACAATAGTTCATAGAAAGGTAAATATTGTACAACTGGCTCTTATAGACTCATGAAAAGATACTCAACCTCCTAAGACAAATGCAAATTAAAACCACATGAGATCCATTTGTCACTTATCAGATTGCCAAAGATTAAGAAGTTTCATAACATACCATGCTGGCAAGGATGCAGAAAAATGTACTTTCATACCTTGCTGGTGACAATTATATATATTAGCACAGCTTTTATGGAAGACATTTGGGGCAATATCTATTACAAGTACAAATGAATACATATCCTTTCACTTGGTAATTCCATATTTAGAATTTTGTCACATATGAGCAAAATAATGTTTGTACAAAATTATCCCTTGCACCATTGTTGCAAACAGCAAAATCAATAGGAAATATAATAGACTGAACAAAACATGGGAGTATTTGTAAAAAGAAATACTATGCTGTTGTGTTTAAAATTATAAAAATATAGGGGAAACTGTACCTACATGGAGGAATCTTGAGACATGATTACATGAAAAAGCAAGGTGCATAACAAAATGTAAAGTATGTTGTAATTTGTGATTTTAAAGGGGGGGAAGAATATGAGAATATACCCACATTTGCTTTTTATACAAAAACAGAGTACTGCTGGAAGAAAGGGCACTGATTGCCTCTGAGGAGGGAATGTGGTGGCCAGTGGCAGGAATTGAGAGGCTTTTTATTTTGCTCTTTTATATCCTTTATATTCAAGCCATGTATTATTCATTTGAAAATTACTTTTTAAAAATTTCCTATATATATATATTTTTTATTGGAGTATAATTGCTTTACAATGTTGTGTTAGTTTCTGCTGTACAATGAAGTGAATCAGCTATATGTATACCTATATCCCCTCCCTCTTGGACCTCCTTCCCATCCCCCACCATCCCACCCATCTAGCACGTCACAGAGCACCAAGCTGAGCTTTCTGTGCTTTACAGCTTGTTCCCACTAGTTATCTGTTTTACGCATAGTAGTGTATATGTGTCCATCCTACAATGAGGTTATCACCTCACACGGGTCAGAATGGGCATCATCAAAAAATCTACAAACAATAAATGCTGGAGAGGGTGTGGAGAAAAGGGAACCCTCTTGCATTGTTGGTGGGAATGTAAATTCATACAGCCACTCTGGAGAACATTATGGAGGTTACTTTAAAAACTAAAAGTAGAGGCTTCCCTGGTGGCGCAGTGGTTGAGGGTCTGCCTGCCAATGCAGGGGACGCAGGTTTGTGCCCTGGAGCAGCTGGGCCCGTGAGCCATGGCCGCTGAGCCTGTGTGTCCAGAGCCTGTGCTCCGCAGCGGGAGGGGCCACAACAGGGAGAGGCCCGCGTACCGCAAAATAAATAAATAAATAAATAAATAAAATAAAATAACTAAAAGTAGAACTGCCACATGACCCAGCAATCCCACTACTGGGCATATACCTTGAGAAAACCATAATTCAAAATGAAAATTACTTTCTAATGCAGTAAAAGGGTTGTGAGTAAAGCTGAAGAATTCAACCCAAAATTGAAAAAAAGAGACAAAGACCTACAAAGGAGAAGGGGAAACGGTAAGAAAATCAGAGGATTGCTCCAGAAGGATCAACATTTGAAAACAGGGATTCAATCAAGAGAAAAGAAAGTTATCAAAGATAATTCAAGAAATTTTCCAATAAGTGAAAAACGTTAAGTTTCTAGATTGGGAAGGCCAGGCCAATCTGTGTCCAGAAAAATCAATGAAAATAGATCAGTTAGACTACTTGGGACAAAAAAAAAGATACCAAAAGCTTTCAAAGAGAAGAAGGGGGGAAAGTTCCAGCTTTCATAAAAGGCTGGAATTTTAGGAAGCAATATTTTCAAAGTTCTGAAGAAAAAGGATTTCCAACCTAGAACTGTATGTTTAGCTAAACTATAGAGAGTATGGCAGTGGGGGGCTGGGGTACAACTTAGACACGCCAAACCTCAAGAAAATGTATCTCCCATGCACCCTTTCTCAGAAGGTGCTGGCTAATGCCCTCCACCGAGGTAAGCAATCAAGAGAGACCACAAGTAAAGGAAACACCATGGGATCCAGGAAAGAGAAATGAAGGGTATCTCTGGGGTGATGGACACACTTTCATAAGGGATGCCTTCAGGAGGAAAGGATCAAACGGCAACCCTGAGGTTTTTAAACATAAGGAGAGGAAGGTTAGGCTTCAATTTGGGGTGAATCAGTAACAGGTGCATAAAGCTAAAAAAAACAATTCTTAACTCTGGGTAAGAGAAAGGTGTATGAGGAAGGAAATGTCATTTAAATTACACATCTCAGCTATGAATGATTTTCACAGTCACTATAATCTAAATGTTATATATTAATCCAACTTTAAAAAACTATATTTACATTAGGAGGATTTTAGAAAAGAGTGTATGGGAGAAGTTATAAGTTTTATAGTCTCATCTTCCACAGTATGAAGACAGGAAATAATATCCAAAGTCTGATTTTTAAAAAATCAAGAAATGACAGAACAAGCATATTTTTCTCAAAATACTGCCATTTTCACAGTCTAAGCCAGTCAGATATCAGCATTTTCTTATGGCTCAACAACTTTAGAAGAAAAAAAAATTTCTAAATAGTTTCCTTTAAGGGAAAGGAATCAGGGAGAGGAAAGTAGGGCAGGGAGGTACTATTTTTATTTACAGGCCTTATAGAACAATTTGACTTTTTAAAGTATACAAACACGTACATACAAAATGTTAACATTTTTCATAGAGCCAATATTCAAGGTTTTTTACACATGAGAATCAATGATGGGCTAATCTGCACTGCCAATACAATAAAATCCATATTTCAAATACCATCTAAGAACAGTCTATGGTTTTTAAGTTACTGGTGCTGGTACTGCCCACCAACTCCTACCTGAGGGTTGGGGACACAGGCATCATCTGGCTGACCCATTCATTAGGAGAAGCGCCTCAGACACAATGCCAGGATAGCCAAAGTCCTTGAAGGTTCTGCATTTGTCAGGTGTTCTCATTAAAATTAGAATTCCCAGTACTGTTGTGTTTTCCAGTACCTCATTCTCATGAGAGGTGAAGTTAGGGATTTGTGTGGGTTTGGATGCAGAGCTTGATTAAAAGCAACTTGAATAGGAAACTGAGGTGATCTGTAGAACCAATGGCTTTGGGTAACCAGATTTTTAAAACAAACTGAAACTACTGATCCTCTGGGTGACAAATTCAATTTGTTAAAAAAAACTAGCTGCATGGTTACTAAGGAGTCACTGCGAAATCCCCATTTCCAGCTCTAATGCATAAGCAGCAGCCCCGGGAGCAGGGAAACTGGCACAAGCCTTTGAGGCTTACTCTCCTAGGTCACAGTGCTAACCAACATCACCATATGCCTGCTTAAATAAAAGTACACCACTTATTAGAATCATTAACTCAAATTTTGCCAACTCATAAATAATGAAATTCCGCAGATTTTTCTAAGCATCTTTGTGAAAGAACTTGCCCAAACTGAAAAGAGTTTTCTCCAAAACCTTTCAAGCAAAACTGAAGTTCCAGGAAGACATTTAGGCCTATGGCTTTGGATACCCCCTAAAACTACTCCCATTTGAAAAGCCTGCACTAGGACATCAGTTATGTGTCCAGAATGAACAGCCTCCCGTTAATTTAATCCTTTCTGGTTTTAGCCAACAGTTCCTTTTATTGAACTGTGGCAAGAAAGTTTTCAAAGCCCATTCTGTTAGAAATTAGGGTCCTTGCGTTTAAGAAGCAAGAATTTGGAATTGACTAGCCTAAGAGGTAGACAATAGTATCAACAGTTTACAAGTATTAATGTACTTGTAATTCAAATAAAAGCCTACAGAGAGATGGTATATCCAAAGTTGCTGTTTCAGAACACTGATCAAACTAGTAAGTGGCATACTACCTGAAACAATGGTGCTGACCTAGCCGAAAGTTCAAAAGAAAACCAGCTATAAGCTAAGACAAACAAATCTCTTGGACAAACTGTGACTTCTCCTTTGTAGAGTACATATGAATTCTTATACACCACTCACTCCTAAAGGTTACTTGAAGGGTCTAATAATAAAAGGCATAGTTCTTGTCCAAAAACAAACAAGAAGAACTACAGAGCAACTTTTCAGCAAATGAAGGCTGGGGAGACAGGAAAGCAAGGGAATGACTGTACTATTTTACCTACATACTGAAACACAGAATCACTATAAAAGCTGAGCATGAAACTTAGGTCCTGGCATCCTGGTAGCCAAAGCATAAAAGGAAATACGATGAGGTACACAACTTTCATGACTGAGGAAAAAAAGTCCCAGTTTATCTGGGAAATACTGTAAATGTTTTTCTTTTTTAATAAATTTATTTTATTCATTTATTTTGGGCTGTGTTATGTCTTTGTTGCCGCACACGGGCTTTCTCTAGCTGCGGTGAGTGGGGGCTACTCTTCGTTGCTGTGTACGAACTTCTCACTGCGGTGGCTTCTCTTGTCATGGAGCACAGGCTCTAGGCGTGAGGGCTTCAGTAGTTGTGGCATGCAGGCTCAGTAGTTGTGGCACGCGGGCTTAGTTGCTCTGTGGCATATGGGATCTTCCTGGACCAGGGATCAAACCCGTGTCCCCTGCACTGGCAGGTGGATTCTTAACCACTGTGCCACCAGGGAAGTCCCTGTAACTGTTATTCTAACAGTGAACTGAAACATACACTTCCTCCTATGAGGGATTCTGAACGGCACAGCAAATACTCATCAGTAGTTTATTCAACAACAAAGATCTATTAAATGCCTTCTACTTTTCCAGGTTCTGTTCTAGAAGCTTGATATATATCAGCCAACAAACCAGATAAAGGTCCCTGCCCTGGAGAAGCCCATATTCTACTGGAGTAGATGGACAATAATCACTGTAGGTAAATTACATATGTTATTATGTTATTATGTTATGGGGAAAAGAAAAGGAAGTGCTGGGCAAGGGGGATCAGGAGAAAGCAGATTATAATATTGGACAGACAGTTGAGGCACGGAGATGGTGACATCTGAGCAAGGACAAAGCATGAACAAGCATGGAGATAAGAAGAGCAGTCCGTGCAAAGACCCTGAGAGGAAGCACACAGGGACATTTGAGGAATAACAAGGGGCCAGTGGGGCCAAGCACGGGAGCAGGGCAAGCAAGAAAGCCATGGGGTTCACTGTAAAAACTTCTCCTCTTATATAAACAGGAAGCCAAGAGAGGGTTTGAGCAGAAAAGTGTCACATCTGACTTTGGTTTTTAAAGGAGCACTGGTGAGAAGGGACTGTAAGGGCAGAAGCAGGGAGACCACTTATGAGGCTACTGCAATAATCCAAGGGTGGAAGGGTTGGGGGAAAGGAGGAAGAAGTGACAGATTCTGGATATTTTTCTAAGGTAGGGTCAACAGGACTTGCTAATGGATTCAAGGTGGAGTGTGAGAGAAAGGAGAGTGGAGACAGCCATAGTTTAGGGGTTCTGCCATCTATCAAGAGAAGGAAACACCCATTTATGATAAAAACCCTCTAGAAAGTAGGCATAGAGGGAACTTACCTCAACATAATAAAGGCCATATATGACAAACCCACAGCCAACATCATTCCTCTAAGATCAGGAACAAGACAGGTTGCCCACTCTCACCACTATTATTCAACATCGTTTTGGAAGTTTTAGCCACAGCAATCAGAGAAGAAAAAGAAATAAAAGGAATCCAAATTGGAAAAGAAGTAACACTGTCACTGTTTGCAGATGACATGATATTATACATAGAGAATCCTAAAGATGCTACCAGAAAACTACTAGAGCTAATCAATGAATTTGGTAAAGTAGCAGGATACAAAATTAATGCACAGAAATCTCCTGCATTCCTATACCCTAATGATGAAAAATCTGAAAGAGAAGTTAAGGAAACACTCCCATTTACGACTGCAACAAAAAGAATAAAATACCTAGGAATAAACCTACCTAAGGAGACAAAAGACCTGTATGCAGAAAACTATAAGACACTTATGAAACAAATTAAAGATGATACAAGCAGATGGAGAGATATACCATGTTCTTGGACTGGAAGAACCAACATTGTGAAAATGACTATACTACCCAAAGCAATCTACAGATTCAATGCAATCCCTGTCAAACTACCAATGGCATTTTTCACAGAACTAGAACACAAAAATTTCACAATTTGTATGGAAACACAAAAGATCCCAAATAGTGAAAGCAATCCTGAGAAAGAAAAAGAAAAACACAGCTGGAGGAATCAGGCTCCCGGACTTCAGACTACACTACAAAGCTACACTAATCAAGACAGTATGGCACTGGCACAGAAACAGAAATATAGATCAATGGAACAGGACAGAAAGCCCAGAGATAAACCCACGCACATATGGTCACCTTATTTTTGATAAGGGAGGCAAGAATATACAATGGAGAAAAGACAGCCTCTTCAATAAGTGGTGCTGGGAAAACTGGACAGCTTCATGTAAAAGAATGAAATTAGAACACTCCCTAACACCATACACAAAAATAAGCTCAAAATGGATTAAAGACCTAAATGTAAGGCCAGACACTATAAAACTCTCAGAGGAAAACACAGGCAGAACACTCTATGACATAAATCACAGCAAGATCCTTTTTGACCCACCTCCTAAAGTAATGGAAATAAAAACAAAAATAAACAATAGGGACCTAATGAAACTTCAAAGCTTTTGCACAGCAAAGGAAACCATAAACAAGATGAAAAGACAACCCTCACAATGGGAGAAAATATTTGCAAACGAAGCAACTGACAAAGGATTAATCTCCAAAATTTACAAGCAGCTTATGCAGCTCAATATCAAAAAAACAAACAACCCAATCCAAAAATGGGCAGGAGACCTAAATAGACACTTCTCCATAGAAGATATACAGATGGCCAACAAACACATGAAAGGATGCCCAACATCACTAATCATTAGAGAAGTGCAAATCAAAACTACAATGAGGTATCACCTCACACCAGTCAGAATGGCCATCATCAAAAAATCTACAAACAATAAATGCTGGAGAGGGTGTGGAGAAAAGGGAACCCTCTTGCACTGTTGGTGGGAATGTAAATTCATACAGCCACTATGGAGAACAGTATGGAGGTTCCTTAAAAAACTAAAAATAGAACTACCATGTGACCCCGCAATCCCACTACTGGGCATATACCCTGAGAAAACCATAATTCATAAAGAGTCATGTACCACAATGTTCACTGCAGCTCTATTTACAATAGCCAGGACATGGAAGCAACCTAAGTGTCCATCGACAGATGAATGCATAAAGAATATGTGGCAGATATATACAATGGAATATTACTCAGCCATAAAAAGAAATGAAATTGAGTTATTTGTAGTGAGGTGGATGGACCTAGAGTCTGTCATACAGAGTGAAGTAAGTCAGAAAGAGAAAAACAAATACCGTATGCTAACACATATATATGAAATCTAAAAAAAAAAAATATGGTTCTGAAGAACTTAGGGGCAGGACAGTAATAAAGACGGAGATGTTGAGAATGGACTTGAGGACACGGGGAGGGGGGAAGGGTAAGCTGGGACGAAGTGAGAGAGTGGCATGGACATGTATACACTAGCAAATGTAAAATAGACAGCTAGTAGGAAGCAGCCACATAGCACAGGGAAATCAGCTTGGTGCTTTGTGACCACCTACAGGGGTGGGATAGGGAGAGTGGGAGGGAAATGCAAGAGGGAGGAGATATGGGGATATATGTATATGTATAGCTGATTCACTCTGTTATAAAGCAGAAACTAACACACCATGGTAAAGCAATTATACTCCAATAAAGATGTTAAAAATAATAATAATAATTTTTTTTAAAGGCTGCTGAGAGACACAAAAGGGATCACAATGTGTGAGAGTTTCCTGTGGGTTTTCTTTTTTTTAATTAATTTATTTATTTTTGGCTGCATTGGGTCTTCATTGCTGTATGCGGGCTTTCTCCAATTGTGGCGAGTGGGGGCCACTCTTTGCTGTGGTACACAGGCTTCTCACTGCGGTGGCTTCTCTTGTTGCAGAGCACGGGCTCTAGGCATGCAGGCTTCGGTAGTTGTGGCTCGCAGGGTCTAGAGCACAGGCTCAGTAGTTGTGGTGCACGGGCTTAGTTGCTCCATGGCATGTGGGATCTTCCTGGACCAGGGCTCGAACCCGTGTCCCCTGCATTAGCAGGCGGATTCTTAACCATGGGGCCACCAGGGAAGCCCCTCCTGTGGGTTTTCTTAAAGTTTTTACTGTCCCTCAACAATGTAAGCTGAAGACATCGTACATCTAATTCATTAAAAGAAATTAGAAGTTAAAGAAAGTACAACATTCCAAGTACCCAATATTCTGATGGAAATGGTGTGTAAGATCCTTTAGAATTTCATGAATGAGCACTATTTCTCTGTTTTCATTAACAGCTGGGGCAGGCAAGTGCTCAGGAAGAACCTAGATTGCAACATTCAATGTCACCAATCAAGGGTCCACTTGCAGAACAAATCTCAACATTCTCATAAAAATTACAGAAACTATCCAGACTCTTGCCTAAACAGGTGGTCCCCAACTTTATACAAAGGGTGTGAGGGTAAACATGTAGGAATGACCACCCCGACAGAGTTCTGAATCTCTCCACCATGTAGATGGTGAATAACCAATCAAGGCACTAAAGTTCTACATCTCTCCGTAAGTATAATTATAATCTGCCATCTTTCTTTAAAGGATTCTGATTTTGTATTTTTTAAATGATAAGACAGAAATTTCCCAGTAAGAATATTAGCAAAAGCTCAGAAATTTCACTTGTGAAAGAAAAATACCAGGGAACATTTACTAGGCCCTAATAAATTTTAGTTTTGCCAAAAGGCCCCATCTCTACCCTTCTCTTGACAGTACCATCTGCCTTTAATTGACTGCCAAGACCATATTAATTCAGACAATTAAACAAAAGACAATGACCAATAAGATAGCAGTAACACATGGAAAATCAAGAAATAAAAGTCCAGAGAGTAAGAAGAGTCATTTCTTGATTACAATACAGATCTAGACCCTTGAAAAACCATGAGTGGAAAGTTACCAAATTGTGGGTACAGCTCTGCAGCTTATAAAAGATTCATCAGTCCTGTACAAAAATTAGATACTGCTTTCCATATCTAGGCAGATTTCTGAAGCATAATGTTTTCAAAATAAACCCTGAAATACAGATTTAATCAATTCCGAAAGCTGTTTCTGAATCAGCATACAGGCCATTAAACTTCTTTGAATTAAATACAGTTTTCCACTATGGTAGATTATGTTGTTGTTTCAATTATTTGCCGCCCTCCCCATAAGAGGATTTTACCTCATATACCATGTGACTTATAGAGTCTCCAGATGGAAGTATTAATTATACTTTCCTACCCTTTTGTTAGTAAGCTTAGCCATGTGACTTGCTTCAACTAACTGGATGTGAGTGGAAGTATCATACAAGCAGAAGCAGTAATAGCCATGAATGGATTGGTCATTTCCTTTCTTACCCTTTCTTACCCCCATGAGATTCTACCCCAGACTGGGTGGCTCATTCAGCCTGGATCTAGAGCAAAGAAGACCCTTGGAGCAGAGCTGTCATGGAATTTGAACAAAAAATTAAAATATGTTGTTTTAATCCACTGAGCATCATCTAGTCTAAGCTGAGGAATGAAGCCAACGTTTTGTTTCAAAACATGTTTCAATGCTCAATGAAATAATTAATACCCACAGCAGCCTAATAAGGGTGGATGAATGTGTAGGTCTCAGTGCCAGTGAATTTTCATGCTAACCATCTGCATAAGAATATAATAAACTGAAAATAACATCTGCCTTTTTCTAATTAAAATTTTTACTTTTATAAATATGTGCTTTGGGGGAAGGGGAAAACTTAAGTTACTTGTTTGACTGACCTTTAGAAGACCTTGTGGAGAACAACAGTAGGTTCAAAGAAGATAAGGCTCAACCTCTCACCCTTCCACTGGCATGTAATTAATTAATCTCTAACTGATGTGGAGATAAAATAAGAAACAAGGTTACAAATCTAACTGGCATAAAAGTCTCCTAGCAAAACAAGGAAATGTAACTGCCTGAGATTTTATGGGATGTAGAAATCATTCTTTTAAAAGTCTAGGTTAGGGCTTCCCTGGTGGCGCAGTGTTTGAGATTCTGCGTGCAGGGGACATGGGTTCGTGCCCTGGTCCGGGAAGGTCCCTCATACTGTGGAGCGGCTGGGCCGGTGGGCCATGGCCACTGAGCCTGCGTGTCTGGAGCCTGTGCTCCATAACGGGAGAGGCCACAACAGTGAGAGACCTGCGTACCGCAAAAAAAAATAAATAAATATAGGTTAGGTTCCTTTTCGACTTTTAGTTTTCGACTTTTAGTATTAGCCCCTGCCTGGAAATCTCAATTTTTTTTCCTAGAAGCCAAAGAAAAACAATGCCCAAAGTTAATACTCCTCTCATAGCTACTCTGATAAAAATATACATGAATTCACTTAAAAACTTAATTTCTGAAGGAAAAATATTCAACACCACCTCTTGCAAATTTGCGATGAGGTCTTGGCAAGCCAGAAGTCCAGAGAAACTCAGAACACTTACTAAGACTAAGCTGACAGGTTATCATATCCAGAGGCTGTGGTTAAGAGTCTGTTTAATTAGGAGGGAACAGTGAAAAAAAGGCAGAGTGAGAAGGTGCCCAGGGAAATGTCAAGAGCAATTCTAAAAAACTCCACTCAGGCATACACTAAATCAAGGTTTATAGACAATCCGCAGCTTATCCAAGGGACTAGGAGAAAGATAGTGCTATACTCTGCCTTCAAAAGTCCTAAATCTGGGGGCCCACGGTTCCCTCCTCTAGGGTTAGCAAACCCATAATAGATAATCAGAAAAGCTATTTGCATTGCTGAGTTCAAATCAAGTTAGGAAAAATATTTGATACAAAGCTACACCCAGAAGGTGTACATCAGCATGCATTTGGGAAATTATTCCATAATCGCAAAATAGTACAAGGTAACAACAGATCCTTCTGCAAGACTAGTTTGTGGTAAAGAAGGCTCAACAAGAAATTAGGGCCAAGCTGCTGCGGTGTCCTGTTTGGAGACAGACCATGACAGTCTGATTTGGTTGGGCGGGAAGAAAGAATTTCCTGGGGACTCTTTTCCCTGCTCCAAATAGTGGTTTGAAAAGATGGAGGAAGCAGATGGTCAGCAGGAGAACATGTGGTCGGATGGCAACCATTTTCTTCCCACATACATTTATTTCCCTTTTTAGAAAAATCCACCCATCCTTAGCCTTGGCTGCTCTGTGTTTTCTGTTTTTTTTTTTTTTTTTTTTTTTTTTGCCGTACGCGGGCCTCTCACTGCTGTGGCCTCTCCCGTTGCGGAGCACAGGCTCCGGACGCGCAGGCTCAGCGGCCATGGCTCACAGGCCCAGCCTCTCCGTGGCATGTGGGGTCTTCCCGGACTGGGGCACGAACCCGTGTCCCCTGCATCGGCAGGCGGACTCTCAACCACTGTGCCACAGGGAAGCCTTGTGTTTTCTATCTGATCCCAGACTCTCTGACCACCGCTGATTGGAACAACACAATGGTTCCCATTCTAAGAGGGAAAAATGAGGCATAGGCTAAGCCGATCAGCAGGGAATGAGAGAGGGCTAGAAAGAGTTAATAACCATATGGTACAAAAACTTAGGCTTGGGGGCTTCCCTGGTGGCGCAGTGGTTGAGAATCTGCCTGCCAATGCAGGGGACACGGGTTCGGGCCCTGGTCTGGGAAGATCCCACATGCCGTGGAGCAACTGGGCCCGTGAGCCACAACTGCTGAGCCTGCGTGTCTGGAGCCTGTGCTCCGCAGCAGGAGAGGCCGTGACAATGAGAGGCCCGCGCACTGCGATGAAGAGTGGACCCCGCTCGCCGCAAATAGAGAAAGCCCTTGCAGAGAAACGAAGACCCAACACAGCCCCAAATAAATAAATTTATTTAAAAAAAAAAAAAAACAACAACTTAGGCTTGAAATGAGAGGTCATGATAAGCAAGGACTGTGCTTCCATTTTCTAACGTGTGAGCTGAAACAGAGAAAGGTGGTCTGGAGAGAAACACCAAAGAATGGTGCAAATGCTAGAGACAAGATACCATGAGTGTCCAAAAGAAACCGTAACTTCCAGCCCTAACTCCCCAGTTCCCAGGAAGACTGGCTGGGCTACCATGCCCTTGGGTTTCCACTGGATTCCTCCCTTCCAACAAATCCTTATTGGGTTGGTTGTTGTTCATTTGTTTATTTGTTTTGGCCAAATTTCTTATTGTTGATGTTAGTTTAAGCCAGTTGAAATGAGCTTCTCTTTTAGGCAGCCAATAAGCCTTATTAGTTTGTTTTAATTTGGGGTTTATTTATTTTTAAATGCTTGATCTTAATAAACTTTTTAAATTAAAGAAAAACACACATACAGTAAAGTACATAAATCTTAAATATCATGATGAATTTTTTTTTTTTACAAATGAACATATCCAAGTCATCAAAACCTAGATCAAAGATAGAGAACATTATCAAGGCCCCAGAAGTGCCCCCAAGCCCCTTCCTAGTAAATACATCCCTGTGCCACTTCTGCCCTATTCTGACTTCTGTCACCATCAAGTATTTTTACCTCTTTTTGAGTTTCATATAAATGAAATCATACAATATATACACTTATTTCTGAATTCTTTTACTCAATATAATATCTATGAGATTCATCATGTTCTGTGTACCAGTAGTTTGTTTTTACTGCTGTGTAGTATTTCATTGCATAATCATACCACAATTCATTTACTCAATCACAGATATTTGGATTGTTTCTATTATGTTTCTATTATTCCATTATAGAAACGGAAATGCTTGTAAATGTTTCTGGTGCGCACATGCATTCATTCCTGTTGGGTATACATATCTAGGAGTATAATTACTGAATCATAGGATGTAAGTTTGTTAAGTTTTATGGGTAAGTACAAATAGCTTTCCAAAGTAGGTAAACCAATTTACACATCTATCAGCAGTGTATGAGAGTTTGAGCTTTTCTATATCTCCATTTGGTTATCAGGATTTTTTTTTTTAATATTAGTCATTTGGGTGGGTATGTATTGGTATTTTATAATAGTTTTAATTTGCATTTTCCTGATGACTGACAATACTGAATGCCCTTTTGCTCATTTTAAAAATTATTTTTTGTTTTTCTTACTGATTTGTAGCTGTTCTTTACATATTCTGGACAAGTTTCTTGTTGGATATATGTTATGACAAATATTTTCTACTTTGTGACTTGCCTTTCTTTGCACTCTTAATTTGTACTGCTGAATGGAAGTTCTTTATTTTAATGAACATGAGAACAGACAAAACAGTACATGTTGCTGTGAGAAACAGATCCAATTCTCTGGGTCTACAAAGATGCTGATTTAAGGAAAGTTGACTAGTTAACTGAATGGGACCCAGCCTTTGCATAGGCCCTGTACTGTAAATACAGCGTGACTATCTTCACTTCCCCCAAAACTTCAGCTACAAGGAATCACCAACTCACCGGGTAGTATGCCCACAGTTTATCAAGGGTATTTACATACCATACCCTGGAAACACTGTTATAAATGGTGAATGGTTTGCACCACCAGCCCGTAAAAGTCCCACAGCATGCTTCCAGCATAGCTCAGCACAATCAATGGTCCAGAGTAGTCCCCAGAAGAGATGTTCAGAGCACAAACTTATGGCACCAAGAACATTTCTCTCCCCATCCCAGTACCCCCCGAGAAAAATAGCCCAACCTCAACAGCCCCCCCCAGAGTTACCAGGAATCCTATTATCCTCAACAGCCTGTGAAAGTTTCCTTGGCCTGGGGCAGCAGAAGGAGCAACAGGCTCCTCCAACGATCAGATTTCAAGGAAGCTTGGGTAGGGCTCACACATCTATCACCTCATTGATCCTCATGGCTCCTCTGTGCCGTACCTCTCATTATCCCCATGTTACAAGCAGAGAGAAGTTATTCTGCTCAGCCAGAACTGTGGAAGAGCATGCAGAGAAGGGAGAAGAGCGGCTGCACTGCATGCAGCTGGGGTTTCCCACTGGACCCAGGTCCCTGAGTCTGCCTCTGCCTTCTTACTTGCTCCCAGGGTTCTTCTTTGATCTACTGTGTGCCACCTGGGATCACAGCCCTTTCTCTGCTTCTCCGGCCATAAGCAAGCAAGATAGCTCTTTTGAGATTTTTGGTGTCAGGGAGGTTTACAGTCAGGAAGTACTATATCCTAAACATTCCTTCCTTTATCTTACCTCTCTTCTCCCTCTTCTCTCTCTTCTCTCTCCCTCCCTCCCCTCCACACCAAGACACACTTAAACACCATGGCATGATTATATTACTCTTCCTTTTCAGACACACAGAGGCAAAACAAAAAACAAAAAACAAAAAAAACAAACAAACAAAAGCAAAAATCATGCCTGGCAGGAAGCAGTAGACTTGAGACCCTACAGCCCAAGCTCCTAACCACTGCCCTTACTGAATCAAGTCCCTTCAATGTAACCCATCCAAAAATAAAGGTTAGGAAATGGGGAAGAGATGGGAAAGGAAAAACTGCCCTGGGTCATTGAGGGTCAAGTAGAGAAAAGGAGATGCTCAGAATGATACAGAATTCAGCACTTACAACCCTACCTGGGACCTAGGCTAAAATACAGACATTGACATGTGACGAACAGCTTGAAGTCAGGACTCAAATGAGGTCAACTGGTAAGCAGGTTATTTGGTCAACTTGGATGTGATGCCAGAGGTTCACAATACCTTCTCTTTGAAAGAGAAAGTTCACAAGAAAATGATTAATAAACTATATAAACTTCAAGCCCTCAAGCAGTATTTCCTCCTTTTACTGGCAAAGGTGAAAAGAGCAGGAAAGTGACAGTTTTTTCCCATTGTACTAAAGGTAGTTTACTGAATCTTTCTGGGCTGGCTAAGAGTCCTCAAGGACTTCTTACTCATTCTTGACTTCAACAGGTGAACCACTGGCATACCACTCCCAACAACAGGCAGAAACGAGTCCAAACATAGCAGCCCTCTATTTTTGAGTGAGAGATACTTTGGTTCTCTAGAAGGTGTGAAAAAGCTATGTGAGCACAAGGGATTTCACCAAAGGAAAACCAAGTCCTTCCAGTTAGCTTTTCCTGGTTTCCAAAGAGTAGCCTTTTGTTTCCTGAAGTTGGTTATAATAAACAAATGAAAGAAACAGTTCTCTTTCTCTATTAGCCTAAAATTGATTAAAACTCTCCTGGAAAAAAAAAAGAGTCTACTGAATGTGGGGAGGATAACTTATAGTACTCTGAGGCCTCTAAGTTCATACATACAGAAGAAGGTGTGTGTGAAGAAGAGTGCTAAGAATCAACACCTGACTCACATACACACCTGGCAGCTGGGGTCAAATCTTGGTAGGACAAATCTCTTTACAACCAAAATGTTTAAACTTCAACTGATGAAAGCATGAAATTCCTGATCGCCTGCAGGATAGGTTACCATTCAGTGGGCACCTAAACCACTATAAAAACTGATGAACTGATACCCTCATGCAGATCTGGCAGCCTTAGTATGCCACTGATGAAAGTATACACATTCATTCAACAAATACTGTTCAATGCCTACAAAGTGTAACTTAGTCGCTCCCCTCCCACTTAGCCACTCCACAAAAAGCCCCTTGTGTTCCTCAAGGCAGTGTCTCCACACTGTGTCCCCCTCCCACATGGCTGTCATTCTCAACATGATGAACGACTCTCAGACCCCAGTCGACAGCTGCAACTGCTCCCCTTTCCAACCTCCCCCAAATAAAAACATATCAGAACACAAGTAAGTTCACATGACTTCATTAGAGAACTAACCTTGAATTCTCTCAACATTAAAAAAAAAATTAAACAATATACACAAACTTTCATCGCAGTGAACTATCTGAGTTGCTTCTCCCAATTGTGACTGAAACCCTGCCAGGGCTGAGAAATTCTGAGCTGTAGTAAGTAAACCTCAATCATTTCTCTCCCAGCCTCCTCTCCTTGATAGGGATTCAGCCAACTCTCCTCCCACGCCTGAGTCATAATTCTAAAGGAGAGCAAAGGGGGATGCCTCCAAAGACAGAGAAGTCTTATTCTGCCCTCAAGGTCAGAAGCCTGGATTCTCCAAATACCCTTCAGGTTATGCCTCACAGGATTTAATCTTGCCACCAAGAAACCAAACAGTAGCCACAAATACCTTAGAAGTACTTAAGACCAATAGTGTCTATCCCTTGGTCAGTAATACCCCTAGTAATATTTAAGGGAAGACAGAATATACTCACTGAGGAAGTACAGAGCCAGGTTGCATTCTTAAAGAAGCATACAATCCTTAAGAAGAAACAATTGAGAAGATAAAACAGGTGCCCTAAAGAGAAGCAGAAGGATGAATTTCAAAAAGCCAACAGAAAATAAATCAAAATAAACTCAAGCCCACCGAATCATGTCAAGTTTCATCAAAACTACTTATTTCATTTTCTAAGAAATGGCAAAAACTTTCAGCATGGACACTGAAGCTTCACAATATCCAACTTATCCCTGTGTGGACAACCCCTGTTTTTCCTTTAAAAAATTATGCACCAAGGGACTTCTCTGCTGGTCCAGTGGTAAGGAATCCACCTTACAACGCAGGAGACGTGGGTTCAATCCCTGGTCAGGGAACTAAGATCCCACATGCAGCAAGGCAACTAAGCCTGCATGCCACAACTACTGGGCTCGCGCACCTCAACTAGAGCCCACGTACCACAAACTACAGAGCCCATGCGCCCTGGAGCCCGCCCCACAACTAGAGAAGAGAAAACCCGCATGCCACCACAGAGAAGCCCGTGCGCTGCAATGAAAGATCCCGCATGCCTCAACAAAGATCCCACGTGCTGCAACTAAGACCCGACACAGCCAAAAATAAATTAAATAAATATATATATAAAAAATAAATCTTAAAAAAAAATTATGCACCAAGAACTCAACTCTTCTTTTACATTTTCATGTGGAAATCTAATTCCCGGCCAACTACAGAGCATGACCCATGCAAATTCCCCTATAAAAATTTCACAGTGAATAGCAAAAATCAATAGATTGATTTAACAAATTAGAAAAGTTGAAAGAGTAAGACAGCATGAGCAAAATTTCAGTCTTTAAATATACTGAATACTTTAATTCTCAGAACCAGTAGAGTTTATTCACAAATTTCCACTCTTTAAACTTTTATTAGTAGTAAATCTCTTGAGATGCATCTCCAACCAATTAAAAGAAAAAAACTCACAAGAAATGAATTATACAGCATGGAAAAACAGAAAAGCTAGACTAGTTAAGAAACTGATATAAAGTCTCAATGAATTCTTTAACTGGCCTACCTTTCCTATCTCACCGTGCTATAAAACAAAAAGAATACGAGCTCTCTTTGAGGTGCTCATCTTCATTAGTCATCTGGGGAATTCAACAACACACATTTACTGGAATGGCTAAAATAAGACAACAGACACTAACAAGCATTGACAAGAATGTAGAGCAACTAGAACTCACATACCACTGTTGGAAACATAAATTAATAAAACCATTCTGGCAGTCTCTACTACAGGTGAACTGTGTGGCCCAGCAATTCCACTCCTAGATACTTATCCAACAGAAGTGTATACATAGGTTCATGAGAAAACATGCACAAAGTTCTTTATAACAACACTGTTCATTATTGGTCCAAAACTGGAAACAGCCCAATGTACATCTCCAGTAGGATGGATAAACAGTTGTATGTTCACATAATGGAATACAATAAGCAATGAAAATGAACAACCCATAGTCACATAAAACAATAGATCAATCTTACAAATAGGACATGGAGTGAGAGAAGCCAGACACAAGAAAGTACACACTCTGTGATTCTATAAAGTTCAAAAATCTGACAAAAGTAATCAATGGTATTAGAAGGATATCCTTTGGGCTACAGTAGTGACTGGAATGGGGTATAATACAAAGATGATCAGCTTGGGTCTATGGTTCTATTTGGGGGAAGGGAGATGAGGGAGTATTTCATAGAAAAGTGAGTCAAAACATCACTTAATAGGGACAATCCCAGCCCCTAAAAAGGGCTACTCTTAAACAGGTATTTTTTATAGGAAAGAGCAGTTCTGTTAAGAATAATACAGAAGAGAGGGAGAAGGGAAGAGGAAGGGAGAGGAAGGAAAGGAGGAAGGATAAGTAAATTCAGGCTTGATTTCTACCTATTTCTACCTAATTATTTTTTCATATTTTCCCCAAGGTCAAAGGGTGAACAAGTCGGAATTACCAACAGAAATCTGAACAAATGTAGCCAAAAATGTAATGCAAATATCAACAAATTTACATTCTTGCCTCTAATCAAGCCAAAAATTAGATAAAATAAATATCAAAAGGAGTTTTAACTGCAATATGCAATAAATGTAAACCAAAAAGAATAGAGGTTCTTCTTGTGTGCTTCTCAGGGGATTAGATAATTATAAAAATGTATTAGTATGTCTCCTGAGACTTAAACTATGCTCCATTGGTCAATTCCATTAACTAAATGATGTGTTTTTTTTTTTTTGGCTGCGCCGAGTGGCTTGCAGGATCTTAGTTCCCCGACCAGGGATTGAACCCAGGCCCCAGCAGTGAAAGTGCCAAGTCCTACCACTGGACCACCAGGGAGTTCCCTAAATGAATTTTTTTAAAAAGGAAAAAAACACCCTAAAACAGAGCTACAGGGTTCCTGAAATATATAACTCTCTCCAATTAACTGATTACTTCTGTAACAAAAGAAACATAAAGATACTTATTTCTGACAGGTTTTCCTGGTGTATACATCCATACACAAATATCCAGCTCAACAGTATATCTGTTTTAAGCTTCTTCATCAGTGAAAATATCATTTGCTTCCAGCATTCATACTTCAAATGCAAAGCTGAAGAAAGGAAAAGGCAAACGAGTACCTGAGTTTAGAAGCCAAAGAGAAAAAATAAAAACTGCTGGATTACGTCACCTGCTCTGCTCATGCAGAGTACATGCTCAAGGCAATTCACACGCCTAGTGGCTGGAGTGTTTTAGTAAGAGCCTCATTGTCAGATGTCCCCCATTGAAGACAGTTCTGTTATTCTCCTTCACTGCCCCTCCCAAACACACACACACACACACACACACACACACACACACACACACACACACACTCCAACAAACGTGAGCATTCCACCTGCCATGGCCTTGTCAAGTGTGGAACACGTTATTTAAAATTATAAAGGTAGGGACTTCCTTGGTGGCGCAGTGGATAAGAATCCGGCTGCCAATGCAGGGGATGGGTTCAAGCCTTGGTCCTGGAAGATCCCACATGCCGTGGAGCAACGAAGCCCGTGCACCACAACTACTGAACCTGCAATCTAGAGCCCATGAGCCACAACTAACGAGCCCAGGGGCTGCAACTACTGTAGCCTGTGCGCCTGGAGCCCGTGCTCCACAACAAGAGAAGCTACCGCAATGAGAAGCCTGCACACTGCAATGAAGAGCAGCCCCCGCTCGCCGCAACTAGAGAAAGCCGGCGTGCAGCAACGAAGAACCAATGCAGTCAAGTAAATAAGTAATTAATTTAAAAAAATTATAAAGGTAACTGAAAAAAGAGAACTAAAATTAATAAAATAAAAATAATAGGATATCTAATAAATATTGGGAGGCAAAGGGGAGAGGAAGAAAAGAGAGGTAATACAAATTCCAGTTCTTTCTTAGGAGGGAGTTAACAGCTATTGTCAAATTTGTGAAACAAGTGTAGACTGTGGCAGGTTTAAAAAGAAGGCTGCACATTCTTTGACACTCTTCCCACCAAGTGGCCAGTCTATGTCCTCTCCCCTTGAGTCTGAGCAGGCTTTGTGACTGACCCAATCAACAGAGCTTGGTGAAAGGGAAATTATGTAACTTCTGAGGCTGGGTCATAAAAGGGCAAGAAGCTTCCAACTCCTTCACTTGAGGCACTCATAGCTCAAGTTAATTGTATGTGTCTTCTTGGAGGGTGTTTTGGGATGAGATTAGCATTTTAATTGGTAAACTCTGGGTAAAGCAGATTGCTCTCCATAACATGTGGTCCTCATCCAATTGAAGGCCTGAACAGGGCAAAAAGATTGGTCTCCCGGAGCAAGGGGGAATTCTCCAGCAGACTGCCTTTAGTCTTCATCTGTAACACCAGCTCTCCTGGGTGTCCAGTCCGCTGGCCCACGCTGCAGGCTTTGAAATCACCAACTTCCACAATCGTGTGAGCCAATTCCTTATGATAAATCTTTCTATAAACATATATACATTCTACTCTTCTGTTTCTCTACAGACCCTGATTAATACCTGGGGGAAGGTGATGGCCATGTAAGCAGTGCCAACTACCTGGGGCCACCATGCTGAAGCTGCCATGTGTAGGCACTCTAGTCAACAGTTAATGCTGAGCCCAGTCTGTCAGCCATCCCTGCCAAGGAACAGGGCATGGAAGCAAAGCCTTCCTGGACCCTCCAGACCAGCCCATTCACCAGGTGTATGCAATGGAGAGACCTCAGTCAACACCACAAGGAGGAGAAGCAGCCAAGCCCTGCCTGAATCCTTGACCCACAGGACACATAATACCATGAAACAGTTGTTTAAGCCACTAAATTTTAAGGTAATTTGTTCAATGATAACCACCAAAAGTACTAAAAACAGACATAGTTGAGCTAGGATCAGAAAAGAGTAACGGGTTTCAGCTTTCATTTTAAACCCTTCTTTGTTATTGTCATTATTCTTACTATGTACGAATATTACTATAGAAATTTAAACAATTATAAATTAAAGAAACAACAGCAAACATGTTTAGCACTTACTGTGTACCAGGCAATCTTCAACGTGCTCTCTATGTGTTTTAACTCATTTAATCCTCATAATAACCCTCTCAGGGGAGTGCTTTTTATTATCCCCTTTTTATAGATGGGAAGTTGAGACACAGAGAGGTTCAGTAACTATATGAAAGGTCACATAGCAAGCAGCAGCACCTAGATTCAAACTAGCCAGTCTGGATGCAGAGCTACAACATTTCCACAGAGATCACCAGGCTGGTTCATAATCACGAACCACTGGATGAAGGGCACAATCTCAAATTGCCATTCACCTGGGTCTCTAAGCATGTGACTGATTGACAATGCTATCATGTGTCAAGCACTGCTGGACTTCCTTGCTCCTTCAAAAGCCATGGCCAAAACTGCAATGCCTTTTACTCTAATCCCCACCTGAACACATTCTTCAAGGCCCAATCTCCCTAAACATCAACCCAATATCTCTCCTCGGTGTTAATTTCCCCTACATTTCCAATGAGCCATTTATATCAGATATTTCCATCCTCTGCCTCCTGTTCAATTCTGTATCCTTACATCTCCCCATCTGCTATGAACCATATGAGGGTCTTAGTCTCTGAATTCCCCCCAGCAGGGCCTTGCATAAAATAGAAATGTAATTATTATTTATTAAAGTTCATTGATATTGGTTTATTCTAAATGAAAGTTGGTGGAGCAGCCTTCACCTTAGAGGAATTTTCACTGAATTTAATTTGAGAGGAAAGAGGGAGGAGAAGAGTTAAGCACAATTCTACTCCTGACTACATCCCCTATACAAATGTGTACTGTGTATCAAGCCATGTAGTAGAATGTTCACAGTCACACTATTCCCCAGACAAAATTCGGAAACTACTCAAATGCCCATCAACCCTAGAATGGATAAACTGTCACACAGTGTCACATTGTGCACAGTCACACAATGAAACATTGGACAGCAATGATAATGGCCGAAATACAGCCACATGCAATAACACGGCTAAATATCACAAACATAATTTTGACTAAAGGAAGCCAGATACCAAAACCAAAACCAAAACAAAACAAACCCCCCACGAAAACATACTGTATGATCCCATGTGTATAGAGACCATGAAGACAGGCAAAACTAATCTATAGTTGGGACAGTGGTCGCCTCTGGGGAGACAGTGTGACTGGAAAAAGGCAAGGTAATGCTCTGTTTCCTGATCTCAGTGCTGGTTATAAGTTTATGCTCACTTTGTGAAAATTCATCAAATTGTACACTTAAAATTTATATGTATGTTATAGTTCAACTTTAAAATTACTTTTTTAAGAAGGATGCATAAGCCACCCATGCAACAGGCATAAAATATCCTGTAACATTTGAAACCAACTTGACTTCACCTGATTGGAGGGCAGAAGAGAAGCACGGTGGTTATTGTGTAATTTGGATAGCTTCAGCTCTGCTCACTAAAACGTGATTTTCAGGGCTTCCCTGGTGGCGCAGTGGTTGAGAGTCCGCCTGCCGATGCAGGGGACACGGGTTCGTGCCCCAGTTCTGGGAAGATCCCACATGCCGCGGAGCGGCTGGGCCTGTGAGCCATGGCCGCTGGGCCTGTGCGTCCGGAGCCTGTGCTCCGCAACGGGAGTCACCACAACAGTGAGAGGCCCGCGTACCGCAAAAAGCAAACAAACAAATTTAAAAAAAAAACACGTGATTTTCAGAGCATGCACAAATAGTCCAACAAAACGTTTAAGGGTCCGAAATTTCTCACTGAGATTCCCCTTTGCTGCTTCTGAATCTGCTCACCCTTCTCCATTTTAACAGACCTCAGCTCCCACAAGTACTCCCCTTTCAGCCTTTCTCCAACTCCTTTCCCCAGTTTCTTGAATGTCCTCCAACTAGACCCTTTCCCATCCTCCTCCTCCACCTCAGACCAAGGGTTAATGCATGAGCACAGTAGCTCATAAGGCTATTTCAGAGCAGGTGCTGATACTCATGAAATGAACCCAAGTCTTGAATGTATCCATTCTAGTGGCCATTTATCTGTGGTTTCTTTCTTTAGGGACAGTGGATACTTTAAAACAAAACTAACACCTCCCCCCAAAACACATACACAAAATAGAACTCGCATTTGCTGAGGGAGAACCTCAACTGGAATGATTTGTGGACTTGGCAAATCTAAAGTGCTGAAAGTGCCCCAAAGCACTGGCGTGCCCTACCTACAGGGATAAAATGCATCCCCAATTTGTGTATTTTTTTATTATTATTTATTCATTTATTTATTTTTTGGTTGCGTTGGATCTTCGTCGCTGCGTGTGGGCTTTCTCTAGTTGTGGCAAGCGGGGGCTTCTCATCGCTGTGGCTTCTTGTTGCGGAGCACGGACTTTAGGCGTGCGGGCTTCAGTAGTTGCAGCATGTGGGGATCAGTAGGTGTCGCTCGCGGTCTCTAGAGCGCAGGCTCAGTAGTTGTGGCGCATGGGCTTAGCTGCTCGGCGGCATGTGGGATCTGCCTGGACCAGGCATTGAACCCGTGTCCCCTGCATTGGCAGGCGGATTCTTAACCACTGCGCCCCCAGGAAATCCCTAACATATATTTTTAAAGGAGGCAATTATTCCTCTACTGGCAGCTTCTCTTCCATCCTTAGACACTGTAATCTCACCAGAGGACAGCCCATTCTTAATTTTTCTTCCACTGCTCAGCAGCAGCACCTTTCCCCAAATCTACTAACTGAAAAAGGGCCGAAGTTAATAATCTCAGTTTTCTCATTCAATTTCTATCTTGGGAAAGCTTCACCTTATAATGAAGGAGTGAGAGGCTGGGGGAAGGGGAAATGGGGAATAACTGCTTAATGGGCATGAGATTACTTTTGGGGGTGATGAAAATGTTCTGGAATTAGACAGTAGGGACGACTGCACAACTCTGTGAATATACTAAAAAAAACAAAAACACCACCGAATTATACTCTTTAAATGCGTAAATTTATGGAACGTTTATTATATCTCAACTTTTAAAATAAATAACATGTGGGAGTGCCCAACTTTTTTGTAGAGAAAGTTGGATGAAAGAAGCAACTAGCAGATGGACAGCTAAGTACCACCTAAAAAGCAAGGTGAATGAACTCATGAATTAAAAACGAGGAAACTGGCCCTGATTTCCATCCAGCTCAGAGGTGGATGGGATGAAGCTGGGGCAAGAAAGTGCACAACTATAGATCTGGATGATTAACCTTCCTTGTTAGTCTCAGGGCTCCCATCTTGATATAGTGTTTCATTAATTCGACGAACCTCCGTAGAGACGATGTGCAGAGAGCGGGCGCTGGGGGACGCCATAGATTGTTTTTAACGCTAACTCGCCGAAGCCCTCGTCAAGTCACCCCGGCGCAGCACAAGTTCTTGCTGACTTGCAGGACCCACCGCGAAGAGTCGCCTCTGAAAGTTCCCCGCGGACCCAGGTGGAGAAGAATGGTCAAGGGGAGGAGGCTGCCGTGGGCATGGAAGGGGCTTGGAAAAGGCGGGGCGTTGAGGGAACAAGTCTGCTTAAGGGCGCTTGCACCCTGCCTCGACACGACCACCAGAAGCCCACGCTGTCCCGGCCGGGTTCGACTGGCCCCGGAGGCCCAGAGCTCCCGACCTCCTCCCCCACCGCCCGGTCCCTTCAACCTTGGCCGGAGCCATCTCGGACTCCGCTGAGGGCGACCCGAGGCCACCCGCCGCTCCGCGACCGAGGAAGAAAGGGGTCGACCGCCACTCCCTCCTGTGGAGCGGAGCCGAAAACTTCCAGGGGAGACGCCTCGGAGAGCTCTCTCAGCCTACCCGGGCTAATAAAGGACCCGGGGACACCCAAGGGCCGTGCGTCCCGGCCTGAGAGACGCCTGCACCCTCCCGCCTCTCGGCCCGGCCCGGACTTTCCCGCTGCCCCAAAGCCGCGCGCGCCGCGCTCCCCTTCCAAACCCTCGAGCCCCGCCGCCGCAGTGCGCCGAAGACGGCGGACCGCGAGGCCGCAGCAACCTCTCGGACCCCGTCCCTAGGCCCGTCCTGAGGTAACCGGGCGAGCGGGAGCCCGCGGGGTCTGCCCTCCGCCACCGGCGCGCGCCAAGCTGGCCTGGCTGAGCGCGGAGACCGGCCCGGGGCAGGGGTCGGAGCCCCGAGCCCCCGCGCTGACCCGCAAGGGAAAGGGGGCGCAGCGAAGCCCTCAGCTCCACTCACCTCCAGCAGCTCCTCTCAACCTGCGGCACCCGGCCAGCCCCTCTTTTCCTCGCCCGCGGCTCCCGGACCTCGGAGGAGAGGGCGGGGCGGGGCGGGGGGGGCGGAGCCGGCCCAGCTCGCAAGCGCCAGAATTAAACCCCGAAACGTACTGGAACCACCTGGGCCGCAAAGGCGAGGAATTCGGAGACCCACAAGCCTCCGACCCCGGGTGGGAAACGACTGTGGCTGCGTCCCGGAGCGGGACGGAGGCACAGCTCAGGCCTGCGAAACCCCAGGCAGCTCCCGACACCTCAAGGAACCCCGGCTCTCGGCGGCGCTCTCTTTGTACCCCGGAGCCGGCCAGCGGGCAGACTCCAGTGCGCCTGCGCGGCGCTCCAGCTCCACCAGGCCCACGAGGCACCTTCGCGCACCTCCGCCGCCTCGCCCAGGCCCACTGGCTTCGGCACCGCGAGATGCAAGCAGAACAGCTCCCTCCGCCCCGGCACGCTCCTGCTGCCGACGCGTGTTTACTTTCTTTCCCCGAGGGAGCGAAAAAAATTCATCCCCAGTGAGACTTGCGTCAGATCGATTCTATCATCTCTGGCCCAGAGGAGTACCTGGACGCGGGAGGCTGGCACGGTTAACACCCCCGCCTAGCACCATTTACTGCCTCCTCCCTCCACTAAGAAATTGTTCAGTGGGTGTTGGTTTGTTTCCTGGCCCCTGGTGAGAGCGGGACTCGAGCATTCAGGGATCTGGTTTCCTGCAGGTGCCTGAGCGGGACAGTCTGTGGACCGGCCTTGTGTCCTCCGTGCGCTCGCGCCGGCTCGGATGCAGGACGGAGTCCTCGGTGAAAAGGAGAGAATGCGTGTCCAGAAGGGTGCAGGTGTTCGGGGGACCCCAAAGAAGACGCAGTGCCTGCCTGGGGAGCTTAGAACCGAACTAGGAAGTCAGACACTCGATTCAGAGCAACCTAAGTGGGTGCAAGTGAGGCTGTGACTTGAGGCTTCTTTCAAATTGAAGATGGTTTGAATAAAAAGGACGGGAGGACCGACAAATATGACCAAGACAAGAAACACTAATGCCAGCTCTCCAATCACTGATTTTCTTAAGCGCGGGGAGCGGGGAGGGGGTTCACCTCCTGAGCTCTCCAGCAGAGCACACACCCAGAGGGGGTTTAGGCAGTCACAGTGTTTTTGCAAGTAGGTTACAGTGAAGACTCACCAAACCTCACAAGACGCTAGCCTCTGGGGAGAAGAGGCTGTGAAATCCCTACATGTTCACAGCAAAGCACACCTGCAAAATCCTGAAACTGATGGCCCCTGTCTGTGAAGAAGACAAGCAAAGGGCAGCTCACAGATACACAGGAGCAGGAAATCTCTTTTAGCCTCATTCCTTTGCCAGCTCACCGGGTGACAGTAAACAAACTCTTTCCTCCTTCTTGGCCTCAGTTTCTTCATCTGTAGAATAGGCTATATGGATTCAATGGATCTTCTTTAAAATCCCTCCTCCCCCAAATGTCTATGATTCTATGAAAAGAATACTTATTCCCAAGGGGGCTCCTGCATACACAAAGTGCCCTCCATCCTTTATTTCTCCTTCCTTACATTTAGTCAGTACACATTTATTTTGTAGGTCCTCAAAAGGAGACAAACCTAATCAAAAGTGTGGCAGATTCTGAATTTTTAGTGGATTTATATTTGAAAATTTACTTCATTTTTAGTCATTTTCCTACTGAGATACAATTCACATAGCATAAATTTACTCTTAAAGTGTATAATTTAGTGATTTTGAATATATTTTCAGTTATGCAACCATCACCACTATCTAATTCCAGAACACTTTCATCATATCATTCCAATAAGAAACCCCATACTCATTAACAGTCACTCCCCAGCCCCCCCTCCCCCCCGTAGCCCCAGACAACCACTAATCTACTTTTTGTCTCTATGAATTTGCCTATTCTGGACATTTCATATAAATAGAAACATGTAACATATAGCTTTTGGGTTTGGCTTCTTAAACTTAACATTTATTTGCAGGGTTCATCCATGTTGTGGTGTGTATCAGTACTTCATTCCTTATCATAGCTGAATAATATTCCACTGTATGGATAAGACCACATTTTGTTTATCCATTCATACATTGATGGGCATTTTGGATTGTTTCCACTTCTTGGCTCTTAAGAATAATGCTGCTAAGACATTCATATACAAGTGTTTGTGTAAACACATCTGTTCATTTCTCTTGGGTGTATGTCTAGGAGTAGAACTTGGCTATACAGTAACTCTATGATTACTTTTTTAAGGAACTTTTCCAAAGTGGCTGTAATATTTTACATTCCCATTATGAGGGTTCTAACTTCTCCATATCCTTGCTGACTGCTGTTATTGTCATCTCATATATAGATAGTAAGTGGTAGCTCATGATTTTAATTTGCATTTCCCTAATGGCTAATAATATTGAGCATCTTTTCATATCCTTGCTGGCCATTTGTATATCTTCTTTTCAGAAATGTCTATTCAAATAATTTGCCCATTTTAAAATTGGGTTATGTGTCTTTTTATTGTTCGTCTTTATAAGAGACCTTTACTTATATCTGATAAGTGACACTAGTCCTTTATGTGGTATATATTTGTAAATATTTTCTCCCATTATGTGGCGTGTCTTTTTCACTTTCTTGATAGTGTCCTTTGAAGCACATATGTTTTTCATTTGATAGTCATCTATATATATATATTTTTTTTAAATTTATTTTTGGCTGCGTCAGGTCTTAGTTGCAGAACATGGCATCTTTCATTGTGGTGTGAGGGCTCTTCGTTACGGCACTCGGGCTTCTCTCTGGTTGTGGTGAGCCGGCTCCAGAGTACACAGCCTCAGTAGTTGCGGCGCTCGGGCTTAGTTCCCCGCCCCACCCCGCCCCGGCATGTGCGATCTTAGTTCCCCGACCAGGGATCGAACCCACATCCCCTACACTGGAAGGCAGATTCTTAACCACTGGACTACCAGGGAAGTCCCTATAGTCATATATTTTGACAAAATAACGTAAGCTAACACATAAGTAACACTTAACAGTTTTCTAGACTATAAAAGTGATGCATGACCATTATAAGAAAAAAATTTTGGAAAAATATAAAAAAGAATAAAGAAAAATAACAATTGCTTATGGCTCCATCACCTAGATATAGCCACTGTTAAGATTACAGCAAATTTCCTTCAGGCACTTTTTAACACACATTATTTATTTATTTGATATCACCCCCAATGGCATCATGTGGCCCAGCGCTCTACACTGTGGTCATATCAAGGACCGTCTTACTGGCAGCATCCCCATGTTCAGAACCTTTTCCTCTCCCTCCTTTCCTATCAAAACCAATTTGTCCTGTGCCCATTCCCTCAGGATTCAGTTAAGGTAATCTAGTACATTAATAATGAACATGACCATAAGTTATACACACTTTGCAATTAAAGAGTATCTCCACTGGTATATTGTATCAGACCATCTGCATTGCGGCCCTTCACGTAATGCAATTAGTCACCTGTTATATACTAGGAATTGTGTGCAAACACCAGCAGCCAACTCTTTAACCTCCCTGAGCCTCAAGCGCCTTGTCTGTAAAATGGAAGGAATACCTACTGTGCCTACTTCATCAAGTTACAGTAAGGATCAAACCTCACAGTGAGTTGGACAAGAATGGGCCTTGGATATACTGCAGGTAAGAATCTGGCACCTTGAGAGTGTCCCATACACTCAGGCCCAATAAGGTACGTGGCAGCAAGGAGAGAAATCAGGAAAGAGCAAGGAAGACACAGGCAGGAGGTCACCAAAGTTGTACCAGACCTTTGGGACAGGTAAAATTGGGGCAGGCCCTGGAAGCAATTTCCTTCCTAATACCCTTCTACTCTTCTTCATCTCCTCCACCCCCCACCTTTTTGTTTGTTTCTTTGTTTACAATGGATGTATACCATAGTTATCATTGAGATTTTAAGTTTTGTCATTCTCAAATCTTTTACAGAGATGTGAGGGAAGGGGTTTTAGCTGTCTTCATGCCAGAGTGTTAAAGGGAAGTCAAAGTGGCAAGAATGTGTATATGTGTGTAAGAGAGAGAGAGTGTGGGTGCAAACCTGAGCACAGCACAAGGGAGTCTCCCTCAAAGGGAAGGTGAACTGGGGAGCAGGGGGATTGTACAGTTGAGACAGCTGGATCCACCACCTGCAGATCCTTTTCCAGGGCCAACCTTGGAAGTTTATTAAGGGAAGCCGTGTGTTCCCTCACCCTTGCCCAAGGTCTTACTGCCGCTAAGGAATCTTTTTACGGAACATTTATTAATATTACAAAATGCTAGTCTATAACTCACAGTCTGGAAGACTTACCTTCTGCCAGTGGCTCTGTGGTTTCCTCTTCCAAAAGAGAGTTTCAGCTTCCCTGGTTGAGAAATTGAAGATAGAGAAGCAGAAGGGAATGGCCCATAGGGCCAGCTCTGCTACTTTCTATATCCCAAAGCTCATAACTCACATGTCACCAGCTGGTTTGCCATTTAGTTAGAAGCATCACAAAGCTTAGGAAATGAATGTAAAATAATCTAGCTGCTGACTGTTGTCAGAAAACACGTAAGATAATGATTACCTAAATATAGAAAAAAAAGAAGGCCTAATTTATTTCAGTCTATAGCCCCACCCTTCTGGTTCCTGGAAACGATTGTTTGAAAGGTAAAGGACTCATCAATTCATTTGCTTTAGTTATTTAACAAAGTAAGTTAGGGTTCAGTTTGCATTAGGCTGAAACCCTGTGTGAATATGTTTTATATGCTGCTGAAGGACTTAACCCTAGTTCAGGAAATTTAAGCTAAGAGTAATCTTTATTCATAATTATAATCTTCATTATATCATTGTTACTCTTATAAAATATTTATAGAGCATTTAAAGGTGTATGACATTCTCCTAGGATGCTAAGTGCAGGGATTATGTGTACAAGTCTATCCCTGCAGACCCACTATATTTAGAACATTTATTTATTTAACAAATACTTATTGAGGGTCTACTGTGTCCAAAGCATTCCATTAATTTTTATAAAGGACACAAAGATGAAGAATCCCGAGAAACCACCTGACCTTTAGGGGAGTTAATACATACACTAAATTAACTGTAATATAATAGACTTTGACTTGAAAGATGTAAGTATTAATAAGTATTATTATAACTATTATAATACTTATAATAATAGGCTGTTATATAATATTATAATAATATAAGCATTATTATAACTAACAATATAATTTTAGTAATTGATAGCACTTATTGAGAACTTGCTTCTCCTGTGAGGTAGACATGATTATATCCACAGTTTGGAGCAATGAAGATGGAGCTTTAAAGAGGTTCAAATATCTGCAGAAAGCCACAGTGCTAAGTGGTGGAGGTAGGATGCAAACCCAGGTTGCAGGAGTGCAGAGCCAGAACTCAGCACCGATCATTCCAGCTAGGACAGCATGTGCATTACATTGTTTTGTTTTGCTTTTTCAACCATGTTAGCGATAACTTTGAGCTGAGTCATTGTCACTGAAGCTTTTTCTCCTTTGGCAAGGAAACCCCGACCCAGTGACCTTTCGACCTTGACCTCATAGCACCATTCTCTAACCCAGGAGTTTTCAAACAACTGAGCTGTCTTTTGAACCTTGGAGCCTTTTCATCAGACAAACTTTTAACGGAAGATAAAAACGAAGTTTGTCTTAGTGAAGCTGACAGAGAGGGGAGTCTTCCATGGGTGGTAGGGTCACTGAGTGGGGAGGAGGGGAAAGGAAGGAGGCTGCCCCACATTCAGTTGAGGATGATCACAGCTGAAACTTAATAAGGAACGCTGATGTCAACACAACCTCAGTCTTGTCTTTAAAGAAGTGTTAATTCCCCCTCCCTGCCACCGGCAGGGCTGCACCTAAAACCTCATCAGGAAAAAACTAAAACAACCTCATCAGGTTCATGCCCATCAATCTAGTTGATGGGCATGAGCCTGATGAGGTTTTAGAATTAGTCACGTTTAATGTTTCTTGATATACCAAGTGTAGCTCCCTTCAATCACAAATTAATTTTTAAATGTTAAAGATGGCTTGCTTACCTGGTGGTCCTCAAAACCCTGTAAGGAACGTGAGTAAAGTCAGACCTTGAGCACCAGAACCAGCCAAGCTGGAGAAATGATGGCTCCTCTCTTATAGGATCTGGTTACGTAAGAGCCTTTTAATGAATGCTATGTTCAAAAGGAGACTCGGTACATATATCGTCGTGCTGGATTTCAGCCAAGAAGGGCTTAGTCAACTTCTTTCTTCCAGTCACAATTGGAGACCCTGACAAAGCACAGCCAAAGGAGGGGAGGAGAATGGTGAAATGGGAGGAGACAGACACACAGAGTCTGGGGACAGTGGCTTTCGTTCAGGGCTACCCTCTCTGAAACTCTGCTTTGAGACTCGGAGCAAAAGTTTTATTGTCTACTGTCATTCCTATATTTCAGCAGGAAACACCGAATTCTAGAAAACTATTATTGTTATTATCTTCACAAACAGGTTGACTCAGCTCCTTTGTACTTACCATCGTAGGTCAGCCTAAAGGGCAGCTCACTTATTTAGCCAACGTTTGTGTCCAATACCTGCTTGTAGTCTGTGTGTACCTTAGGAGGTACACTCCTAAGGGTACAACACGCCCTCTGTGTTGTCTTTTATGTATCTAAGAGCAGGGACTTAGTCTGTTTAACTCTCAGTACATTGCCAGCTAATTGGCACTATTTTTATTGTGCCAGCTATTATTTTGTTATTATTTTAAAAACTGAAAGTAACTTGAATGTCCTGCAATAGGGAATGTTTGAGATGATGTGACAAAGCCACAGGGAGGAATGCTATACAGCCAGTAAAAATGCTAAGAATGTTGCAATCTGTTGGTACATGTGAAATGATTCTAAGGGGAAAAATCAAATACAAAAAGGAGTGTATACACTGATAACAAGTATGTAAAAAATAACTGAATAAATGCTTATAAACTACCAAGGATCAGTGGTGATCTTTGAAGACCAAAGGTGATAGAAAAATGATAGAAATTGGATTAGATCCAATATATTCTATATTTTCAAAAGTTAATTAAAACATATACATATGCATATATGTATATAAATTTTAATTAACTGTTGAATATACACACACACATAGAGTATTAGTTATTTGTTGCTGCATAAACAAATTACCCCAAAACTTAGAAGCTTGAGACTATAAAAGTTTATCATCTCACAGAGTTTCTGAGGGTCAGTAATCTGGGATCTGCTTAGCTGAATGGTTCTAACTCAGGGTATCTCATGAAGTTAGAGTCAAAATGCCAGTGAGAGCTTTTGTCATCTGAAGGTTTGACCAGGGCTGGTGGGTCCACTTCCAAGAAGGGTCTGACTCTTATGGTTGTTGGCAAAAGGCCTCAGTTCCTTGTCATGTGGACCTCATAGGGGGTGCCTCTCCATAGGGGGCCTCTCCACAGTGCTACTCATGACATGGCAGCTGGTTCCCCAGAACAAGTGATGATTGAGAGAGAGAGAGAAAGAGAGAGAATGATCAAGATCACAGCTGCAATGTGTTTTATAACGTATTCTCAAAAGTGGCATGCCATCACTTCTGCCATATTCTTTGGTCCCATAGACCACCCTGGTACAATGTGAGAGGGGACGATACAAGGGTGTAAATACTCAGAGACAGGGATCATTGGGGATCATCTTGGAGGCCGGCTGTCACAACGATTCATAACAATAATAAGACATTTTTTTGCAAGAGCATGTTTTGGTTATTAAATATACATTTCAAATGTACACTGAAATAGATATTTCGAAATGCCTAATCCTCCTAATTATACTTTTCAAGAAATAATAATATTTATTTAGTACATTTTATGTGCCAAGCTCTGTGCTAAGCATTTTATGTGGACCCTCTCCTATAACCCTCACAACTCAAAAGTAGCCACTTCTGGTTGCCTCATTTTGCAGAGATGGAACTTGAAGCACAGAGATGTTAAGTAACTTGCCCTAGGGCACACATCTAGCAAGTAAGGAAACCAGAATATAAACTCAGATCTATCAGTTAAAGCACGTATATCACCACCAAGTTATACTGATTTTCTCCAGTCACAGTTTTGTGAAATAAATCCTAACCTACCCATGCTTTACAAGAACCATCATTCCAGGTAAGCAGTTTAGGATTTCCCTGCAGTCACAGAGTAAATAAACTAAGACTCAAGGGCTTCCCTGGTGGCGCAGTGGTTGAGAGTCCGCCTGCTGATGGAGGGGACACGGGTTCGTGCCCCGGTCTGGGAAGATCCCACATGCCGCGGAGCGGCTGGGCCCGTGAGCCATGGCCACTGAGCCTGCGCGTCTGGAACCTGTGCTCCACAGTGGGAGAGGCCACAGCAGTGAGAGTCCTGCATACCGCAAAAAAAAAAAAAAATAATAATAATAATAAAAATAAACTAAGACTCAAAATTGGAAGTTGGATTCATGGAGCCCTTAATCATGATTAAGATGATAATAGTTACTTAGTCTTCTCCCCTCCTCCTCCCCTTTGCCCTCTCTCCACTCCAGCCACACTGGCTTCCTCGCCCATTCTTGGAGCGCTCCAGGCATGCTCCCCCTTCAGGTCCTTTGTGCTTGACGTTCCTCTTTTCATCCCTGGAGCAGTGTGGCTCCTGCCATCACCTCCTTTCCTCAAATGTCGCCTTCCCAGAGAGGCCCACTGTTACCATGCTGTTTAAATTGCCACTCCACCCCATCACTTAGTCCCATCTTCGTGCCCCTTCTCCTTTTCCTACCGCACTTATCACCATCTACAGCCTACAGAATTCACTTATGGAGCAAGCTTATATTTCTCTCCCGACCCCAGAATACAAGCTCCTCAAAGGCAAGGATTAGGGTCTATTAGGTTTACTGACCCCTGCTTTGTTCAGTGAGGATTCCTAGCACAACAGTACCTGGTACCTAGCATATGCTCAACAATAAATATGTGCTAGAGAAACGATGAAATAACAATTGGCAGACTTAAAGTGTGTAGTTGATATCAGAGTAGCTCAGTAGAAAATGTAACAGTCAATTTACTTTCCAGCCATACCTCTTTAAATTTAATTTTGAAATTATCTACAGATTTGGTCCAGATAGATGTTTCTAGAGAAAACTGCTTTCTTTGAATGGACATTTTACTTTTATTGCCATGTGTGTTTAATTTTTAACCAGAGGAGATATGTTAGAAGTTTCTGGAAACAAAAGAGTTCTAGAAACAGAAGATGCTTTTAACCTAGAAGACAGATAAACTAGGTTAGGACTGAAGTATTTCCACTGCCCAAGTAATAACCTAACCCTCTGTCTAGTGACCCTATAAAACCTGAGCAAATATTTACCTTTGACGTTAGAAAAAGTCAGCTAAGCAAATGACATTTCATAATGAATGAAAGAACTTCCTTCCTTTATTTATTCTGGACAATCTATTAATTTTTAGTATGTTTTGTTCCCCCAGACATAGAGGTATTGTTTGATAGAAGGTCAGCATTCATTCTAACTTTTCCCAGGTCTACCTAGAACTATTTTTTTAAATTCAGTATTAGTTGAATGAATGATTTTTTAATTAATTAATGTATTTATTTATTTATTTATTTTGGCTGCATTGGGTCTTCATTGCTGTGCACGGGCTTTCTCTAGTTGTGGCGAGCGGGGGCTACTCTTCGTTGAGTTGCGCGGGCTTCTCATTGTGGTGGCTTCTCTTGTTGCAGAGCATGGGCTCTAGGCACGCAGGCTTCAGTAGTTGCAGCACACAGGCTCAGTAGTTGTGGCACGCGACCTCAGTAGTTGTGGCTCGTGGGCTCTAGGGCGCAGGCTCAGTAGTTGTGGTGCATGGGCTTACTTGCTCCGGGACATGTGGTATCTTCCTGGACCAGGGATCGAACCTGTATCCCCTGCATTGGCAGGTGGATTCTTAACCACTGCCCAACCAAGGAAGTCCTAGAACTATTAACTATAATCTTGGTCATTTCAGAATGCCTATTTACTAGTTGACAGTATATTCAATAAAGGTCTCATTGATACTGAGTTTTGTTTCTTCAAACCAACTAAACCTATCAACTATAGTAATAACAGCTAAACTTTATTAGATACTCACCAAGTGCCAGCCATCATGCCTATATGATCTCTAACGCTTGCAGCAACTCTACAGGAGAGATACTATAGTTATAAAGCCCAGTGAAGTTAAGCAATTTGTCAAGATCACACAATCAGGGCAAAGACTCAATCCAAGATTATCTGCTTGATTCCCAAATCTGGGCCAGTTTCAAGGTGCCACTCTCCTGCCCTAACCATGAGCCTAAGTTGTAATAACCAAATACTGCAGGGCATACACTTACACTAAAATTTTTTTCATGTTTATCTGAAATTCAAATGTAACTGGATGTCTTGTATTTTTATTTGCTAAATCCGGCAACTATGTGGAAGGAACCTTGGGGATTGTTGAGTTTTGTGGTTCTTAGCCAGGAGTGCTTGACAAAATGACCTGGAGGGCTTTTTCAATATATATACACAGGTTCTACCCCATACTGCAAGGATTCTAGAGTGGACCCAGGCCTGTGAATTTTCAAAAAGTTTTATTTGTTCAATAAAAATGTATTGATTGGGCTTCCCTGGTGGCGCAGTGGTTGAGAGTCCGCCTGCTGATGCAGGGGACACGGGTTCATGCCCCAGTCCGGGAAGATCCCACGTGCCGTGGAGCGGCTGGGCCCGTGAGCCATGGCCGCTGAGCCTGTGCGTCTGGAGCCTGTGCTCCGCAATGGGAGAGGCCACAACAGTGAGAGGCCCGTGTACAGAAAAAAAAAAAAAAATGTATTGATTGAGTACCTACCCTGTGCCAATGACATTTTTAAGTTTTGGAAACATAGCAAGAAACAAAACAAAAACCAAAAGCTCTACCTTTGGGGATCTTCCCAGGTGACTCCACAACTCATCCCAGTTAGGAAACAATGGGTCAAGCACCTTCATTTTACAGATTAGGGGAACAGAGGCCCAGAATGGTGCCAGAGTGGTTCAAGATCACTGACAGAGGAGGGACTAGGGATCAAGCCTCCTAACTCCCAGTCTTGTACTTTTTAAAAAGTATCTCTCTGCTGCCCATATGTCCTCAGTTTTCCAGAATACTCCCTTTTCAGTATTCTGTTATCCCTAAAATTACAATCTTCAAAAAGTAAAATATGGTCCCAGAAGCTACATCATCCTTAAAATAACACACTTAATACTGCTTGAGGCTCTCACTTGAAACCATAACACCAAGATGATAGATGTCAACAGACAGCAGTAATAGAGAATCCTGACCCCAACTGAAAGTGGCTGTCCTTATTGGTGCTTCACTGGACACTGTGTGCAGCATTTTTCATATGCATTGACTTATGCATCCTCCCAATAATCCTGGGAATGAGACAGGAAAGATGTTATCATAACTGTTCACATATCCAAGTTCAAACAACTCATCAGTGGCCAGAAGCAGGGCTCAGATGCAGGTTTTTCTCTCTCCAAGTAAGAATAAAATAATCTGAGGGTGAAGGACAACTTGAGCTTGTTTCATTTCTTCCTCTTCCAGCAGGAATGGGCAGCCAAGGCGGAAGAAGCCTGCTGTTAGTGGTGAGGCACTAACCTCCTGACCTGCTCCAAAGCCTCTCTCTCCCCAAGAGCACTGCCCCCCTCTCCTCTCAGGCTCTACATCCCCACTACACTGGACAGTGTGAGCACAGACCAGTGATGGCAGAAGAAAACCTCAACCAAAATGCACACAAGTGACCCAGGAACTGTGCCCCAGAGTGCCCCCATACTTGTAGGCGTTCGTGGAGCAGAATGACTAGTTTAGTACTGAGTTCATAGGGGGTTAGTGGTCACACTGGACCATTTCCTTATAAGATGACTATGAAATCATGCTGGGCCGCAGAAGAAGAAACCTGGAGATGAGAGCTTAGGAAAGCGGGGCCTAAGTTTGATGGGGAAGATGTTGATTTCTTGTGAAATTTGCATGAATCCCCAAGGCAGGCACACTCTTTATTAGGGAGTAAAATGCAAATTCCACAAGAATTAGAAAAATAAAACTATTGACATCTGTGCCCCAAGCCTCATGTTGGTACCAGGCTGCCTTCTGCAGTGAGGGATCACTAGCCGAGGGTTTAGAAGCCTGACTCTAACCCACCTCCATCATTTGAAGACTGATCAGACTTGCCCAGGTTAACGGCCCAGGTTCCACCATCAGTTCCTCCTACCCTCACTCCCACCCTCCGGCACACGCATACCATTGTTTTCCAGTCACCTACCACTCCCTTTATGCTCTGCAGTGCCCTATTGATGACTCACTGATTTTAACAATGGTATTAAAACCTGGAACAAAGTTCCGTTGCCCCTGGGATCCAAATCAGTCTCAAGTACTGGTACAGAGCCCCTATGCATCTGAGGTTCTTGCAAGAGCAGCCTCCTAAACTGCTCTTCGTGCCTTCAAGCCCCACCCTTCCTCCCAACCTTCCTATATGCATCTACCGGCTGAATTCTCTAAAAGACCACCTTTATCCTGGCACTCTCCTACATAAAAATAAATTCACTCTCCTACGTAAAAATAAAAGCCTTCCATGGCACTGCGTTAAAAACAACAATGCCGGGGCTTCCCTGGTGGCGCAGTGGTTGAGTCGGCCTGCCGATGCAGGAGACACGGGTTCGTGCCCCAGTCCGGGAGGATCCCACATGCCACGGAGTGGCTGGGCCCGTCCCGTGAGCCATGGCCACTGAGCCTGCGCGTCCAGAGCCTGTGCTCCGCAACGGGAGAGGCCACAGCAGTGAGAGGCCCGTGTACTGCAAAAAAAAAACCCCAAAAAACAAAAAAACAAGACAACGCCTATTCACCAATAATCCTTGTCTGATCACCTGGGTTAGGTAAGGATCAACTGAGACAATGTGTGTGAAAATGTTAAAGAATATAGTATGTTACCTTTATATAGCATTTCAGGGCTTTTGAAGTACTTTCCATGTTTCATGTGGTTTCAAGAAAACAGAGAAGACAGGTTTATGTCACTTTTCATGTGTGTATTTTGTTTCTAGAAGTGGGCTGTTAAATTCCAAGTCTTTCACTTTTTTGTTAGTTGACTGATATGAAATGTAATATTTCATGTTAAATTACAATATCAAATATCAATTACTATATCATTAAATACCAATTAAAATGAATAAAACAGAGCACTTAGTTTTTCATCACAAGAAGACCTCAGAATAAGACTTTTGCCACAATTAATCCTTATTTGCAATATGTATTGAGAAGCACAGAACAAAGTTGTAAGAATCACAAAAGCTTACGGCTCCTTGAAATCAGGTGGATAAAAATTGTTTTATATAATTGAACAACATATAAAATACGGAAAAAATACGGAAAAAATACGGAAAAAAACAAATGCTTTGTTTGCATTTTATTTTTATAACAAATAAAATATAAGTTAAAAAAAGGCAGTGCCTCTGCATGAAAAACCAATGTAACTCTGATTAAAAGCTGATGTTAGGTTAATTTTAATTTACAAGAGACAGTATAGTGCACTGGTTAAGAGCATGGCTTCTGTCACCAGTGTGGGTGCTTTCAAATCCTGCTTCTGCTACTCACTCACAAGCTGTATGGCCTTGAACAAGTTACTTAACCTCTTTAGACCTCAGTTTCCTCATCTATAAAATGGGAATAATAATAGTACCTACCCATAGGGTGCTTGTGAAGATCAAGTGACTTATTAGTTGCACAATACTTAGAATACATGTTAAACATCTTACAAAAGGTAATGCGATGATGATGATGATGATGATGACGATGGTGATGATTTGAGGAAGAAAGACAGGATCAAATTCAGGGTTACACAGAGTCAAGGACTTGTTCAGGTTCTGGTATGTATCCTGGTCAAGCAATTTACCTTTGCAGGCCTGAATCTTCATTTGCAAAATGGCTCTTTGGTCATAGGTAAAACAATTCTAGAATTACAACAGATCTGAAGGTGGGCATTGCTATCTGAATATCCACTTAATAAAGGTTTCAACTTTAGTGATTAGAGTCTGGTCAATAATTTTTGGAGTCAGTTGAGTCTTCCCATTGCAAAAGATGGAAAACCCCAAGTCAAACTGGCTTAAGACAAAAGGGAACTTGTTGGCTCATATGACTGAAAAGTCCAGGAGAAGGACTGGCTTCATGTTTGGCTTGATCAGTTTCAACCAGTGACCTCAGGACCCAGTTTCTCACCATCCCTTAGTTCTCCCTTCTGCAGTGATTGCTCTATTCTCAGGTTCTTTGTGATGGCACCTTGTAGCTCCAGGTTCTGGTCATCATTACTGCAAACAGGCCCAGCCCAAAGGAATGTGGGAACCTCTACCAACTCCTCAGATGAAGTCTCCTTATGATTGCAAATGGGCATGAGATATTTTGGGGATTATGGAAATGTTCTAAAACTTGATTGTTGTGATGGTTACTCTGTAAATTTACTAAAAATCATTGAATTATACTCTTCAAAGGGTGAATTTTATGGTATGTAAGTTATACTTCAATAAAGTCAATATTAATATAAACAGATTTTCCTTGTATCTCTCTGGCTCTGATAGGGTCACATGCCCATTTTTGAACCTATCACCAGGTCGGAGGAATGTGATGCTCAGGGTGACCTGCCCTAATACCACACCCGCACCCTGGAGATAGGGATAAAGTCAGTTTCATCCAAAGCACAGGGACTGAGAGTACGGAGAGAATGGTTTCCCAGTTGAAAACTGGGTTAATGGCTTTTGTTCCCTAAGGCCCAAGGACCAAAGCTGATCTAGGGGCCGTCCATGCTTTCAGGGCCTCTCTGAACTCAAACTCGGGCCTGTCATGAGCCAAACCACAGATACATACCTGTCTTGTGAGGCCTAACTTTTGTTTTTCTTGGCTTTTCCATGGCAAATGCCAAGGTGGGGTGAACCACACATGCTAGATTCTCATTCTTGGAAACAAGAGATGTCCCCAGTTAAACCCAGAGAGTCCTTCTCTCGAGGCTCAAACACATCCATCATTTCCTGCCATGTTGACCAAGCTTGGGTGCTGCCCAGGACCCATGGGGGCCCACTGCAAGCCGGAGATGTGGGAGGAGTCCTGTGTCACTTCTCTGTGCCCCACTCGGTGAGCCACCTGCCCCATGCTCCCTGGGAACAACCAGAAACAAACCCTCCACTTCTTTTTTTTTTGTCATTTTATACCCTTTATCTCACCTCTCACTATCTCTTTCAGACTTCATTCTCAGTGCTTGTGACTGTAGGTCCAAAGGAGGGATGAGGTAATGGATTAGAATGAACTGGATGGCTCTAGTTTAAGTGATCTTCCAGGGCACAGGGGCAGATAGTGCTTGAGGCTCTTCTTACTTTGTTGGAAGAACGGCAAAATCAAACAAAAGCCGACACATCCGGAGCGTTTACTCAGGGCGGAGACACTGAGCTGAGCGCTCCTTCTACATCCATTGTTCTTTCAGTCCTCACAACGACCTCAAAGGGAAGATCATTTTAGCCACATTTAGATGCGAGCAAACTGGCTCAGAGGAGTGAATTTAGGCCCCACAGGTAGTCGGAGGAGAGCTGGGCTTGGAGTAGGGGCTGTCTGTAAGGCGGGCATTTTTAACCACTAGCTGCCTGTCTGCTTCTAACCAGTCTGGCTGTGGTCTGCAGTCCCCTTCACTGTCATGGCCAGTGTCCTTGAAACCCTTGGAAGGGGAAGTGGCTGCTGGCAGCTCACCTGTACAGAAGCGGCAGGGAGCCCCTAGGGGTGCAAACTGAGAGCCCACCAGCTGCAAATGGGCACAGATGGATCTGTTTGGCCAACAGCATATTGTTAGTGTTGTTTTAATGAATTCAATGACCTTCATGGGGCAGGTCCAATTCACAGTTACTTCACACCTATAGGTTAGCTGTCTGGCTCTGAAAGGCATTTGCCTTTACACCTTGGAAAGAGCTAGCAAGTTGTCAGAAATGCCTGCCCAGGCCCCTCTTCTACCCTGTGGTGTCAGCAGGTCTGAGTGGAAAGCAGGAGGAATACCTTTTCTGTTTGCATGAGAAACTATAAACTTCAGTCTCCTTCTGGATCAAGGAGGCTTTTAAGGGTAGGACCAGGGACCTAAACTTCATTGCATACCACTTTTTCCATCTAACCTAATCCTGTATCAATCCTATAAAGTATAGACTTCTGTAATCCCCATTTTACTGGTGAGAAAACTAAGGTTCACCCAGGTGCCATAACTGATCCATGGTGACAGAAATCAGGTCCAAGCCCTCAATCTCATTCACTGTCTGTGTTCTCAACCCTCCCAGCACATTAGGATCATCTGGGGGGAATCTTGTAGGATACCAATGTCTGATTCAAACCCAAACCAATTAAATCTGAATCTCTAGGGGCTGAGGCCTCAACGGTGGTTGGATTTTTTAAGTGCCCCAGGTGATTCTAATGTGGTGAGAAGGTGGCATGATTTGGAGAGCAGGTGATACAAGTTCCCACATCAAATAAGTGCTTTGTTTGGGAAATGGGGGATGCTTCCATCAAACGACAGGCCAGCAGCTGCCTCTGGCAGTGGACTGTGTGTTGACACATCCACAGGACTGGTACAGGAACAGGAAGTTGTATTGTGTAATGGTTAACGGTTGTAGTCAGTTTCTGGAGACAGAAGTCTTGGGTTGGAATCTGTGCCCCTCACTGACTGGATGACTTTGGGCATGTTGTTTTACTCCTATGAGGCTCAGTCTACTCATCACTAAAGAGGGGATAATAAAGGACTCCACCTTAGAGGCTGTTGTGAGGAAGCAAGTGTCAGCGTGCATCTACTGAGCTCAGCACAGATTTTGGCACCTTGCAGGCAATTAGTCACTGTTAGCTCCTGATGGCAATGAATACAGCCCCAAGCGCATGCTATAAACACTAAGTAGTTTCAAAGACAAATTTAAATTCTCAGAAGGATTTCTGCCTCCTCACTTCTGATTGTCAAGATTTTAGACTTATCCTCTTCACTTGAAAACTGAACTCATTTGCCTTGGTTTAGCGTCAGGGGGAACTGTCCTACAGGTGGCCGATTAAGCAGTCTGTTGACAGTCTGCAAACAGGCAGTCGGGCTGGGGTGTGGAAGAGGCAATAGAAGGAGAGCTCTAAGGGCTCTGACTGCAGGTGGTGGGGCCCAGCTAGGGGAACTGGGGCCCCAGGAAAAACCTTCAGCTCCCAGTAAGGGAGAGGCTGGAGGCTGAGGAAGAGCAGGACCCAGTCTCAGAATGGAATAGGGGTCTTTTACTAGGATCCAAGGACCTCCCTTCTACACCCCAAGCCCTGTTGCCTTTTGGCTTTTTTCTGGTGGTGGTGGGGTACCGTTCTCACCACCTAACAACTCTACACATTATCTCAATGTGGTTTATCCTTTTATGCCCAAATCAAGCCTTGGCTATTCTGTGCCTCTTGGAGGACCAATCTAGATGAAAGTTAGCAATACTTCCCCCGAGTGGCTATAGGACTTTATGTAATTTTGCCTGGAATTGTTAGTTGCCTTTGTGTGAGCATATCTTGTTTTAAAATATTTTTGAGTTCTAGAGGTTGGAGACCATGTTTTGTACTACTAGGCAACCCCGCCTCCTCTTTTTTTTTTTTTTTTTTTGCGGTACGCGGGCCTCTCACTGTTGTGGCCTCTCCCGTTGCGGAGCACAGGCTCCGGACACGCAGGCTCAGCGGCCATGGCTCACGGGCCCAGCCGCTCCACGGCATGTGGGATCTTCCCAGACCAGGGCACGAACCTGTGTCCCCTGCATCGGCAGGCGGACTCTCAACCACTGTGCCACCAGGGAAGCCGTCCCCCCCACCTCCTCTTACCACAAAGGTTAACACAAGTGTTTGGCTCGTAATAGATAAAAGGGCATCCTTTCCACATAAAACAAAACCCAGAAGTCAAAGAAGGCTCAAAGATCTTTTAGTCCAGGAGTAGCAACCTGTCCTCTTGACCCACAGGCTAAACCCTACAGATACGTGTTATTTGGCCAGGCCAATGCTTTAACATTTCACACAATTTATCAGCCTGATCCCTAAAGGCATGTGAGCCTGTGACCCCTAATCTGAACCCAGATCCTCAAATTCTTGGACCTTCTTGCCCACAACATCCCTAATATGTGGCTCTCCTGCCTATGCTTCCAGAATTCTTCCTGAATAAAAATCATTAATAGAGTAGCCACCTGAAATTAACCTGCTACAAATTAACTACTTTAAATCCTTTTGATAGCTCACTGTTTACTGCTGAATGCTTTTCCCATTCCCAAGCATTCCATCACCAGACTGATATAGCCTTTTAGATACATTTTCCAGCTTGTTTTTCAGGAAGATGACAGGTAACTTAGAACTACATTTAACTTTGTTCTGCAACCCTGGTCACCTTAAAATGACCTTGGCAAATATCCCTCTTCACTCTTGTAGAATACTGGCTTTGTGTGTCCGTCCAAACTTTTGTACTTAAGAGTGAACTTTCTCAATAATCATTACGTCTAGCTCAAGACTGTAGGTGAGCTGAAAGTCTAGGCTGCACCAGCACCCCAGAGGCTGCAATCTGAGGATGGGATAGATCTAAGTAGATCTTACCTCCTGTGGCCCTGTTAGGCCAAGAGGTTTTCAAGGCCTCATGCTGCACAGAGGTTAGCTCCTGCCTGAATGCACAGGAATGCAACCCCAGCAATTATTTACCAGATGGAATGTGTTTTTTTCTGTATCTCTCTGTCTTAAGGGAACTCTGTCAAAATTTTTGGTTCTAGTTTTTGACAGAGTGGATTGTAGACCTGTTATAACCTGATGAGCAGGAAGAAATTCCATATTTTTCTGTTTTCAGGAAAAATAATTTCTACATGAAGGACCATCTGGAGAACTAGGTGTATAATAAATCACTGTTAACACCAATTATACTTACTGGAAGCCCAGTTATTTTCTTGCAAGTAGAGACAGGAGGACACGGTATTGGCTTCTGAAAACAATGTCGTCATGAACTTCCTTGCGGGAGAGCCAAAGGTCAGGAGGAAAAGAGTTGCTACACTAGGGGAAATGGAAGACTATTAGGATTTTTCTCTTTTCCTTCAACTGTAGTCATCACAAAAATCTAATATGGTTTTATCCTGTGTAGCTTTTCTTACATACTTTTAGAAAGTATTGTCCTTTGCAATTTGTACTGATCCATTGATCTTAATCAGGACACAAGCTTTCAAGTCAGTATCACTTAGTAGCTGAATCACCTTAAGCCTCTCCTTCCCACTTTGAAAATGTGGCCAATGGAAATGTATTTGTGGCTAGCCTCCTGGCACACGTGAATTCCATTCTCTTGCAAGCAAAAAATCCCAAAGAAAAGAGCGTCTACATGCAAATGATTTCAACTAGCGTTATTTCAAACAGGAAAATAATTAGAAACAATCTAAATGTTAAAACAATAGGCTGTTTAAATTATTTATGTGTTGGAGATATTAATTACCCTTTTTCTATGAACAGATTTCACCTTCTCCCTTTTCCCCACTAAAGGAGTGGAAAATCAAACTCAGAAAGGGCCCCTGCGTCCCTTCTTTTTCATCACAGTCATTGGTCCATAATGCACACATGATCTAATCCAGGTCAAAGGTTTTCCCCGAGATTTTTCTGTTGAAAAGACTTTGTCCTCCCTTTCTGGCAGAGAGTTGTATGATTGAGTCCCACATTTGCAGGTGGCATGGCCCCCATCATGTGGAGAAGTGTGGAAGGAGAAGGAACAGCGGAGAACTCTGGTGACATCAAGCCCCTGGCCCCTAACACTTAAGTCCTCAGGGCTGCCTGGTTCTTGCAGTTCAGTGAGCAATCCCAGTATTTTCTCATTAAATTTTCCTTTTCCTTACGCTAGTTGGAGTTGGCTTCCTGTTATTTGCAACTGCAAGGGTTCTAACAGCTTATGCATTCATTAACACTGATGATTAGGAGGACCACACAGCAGCATGGAAAGTGATTTTGAAGAATTTTACAAGCAGCACCATATAAAATTATATGAATGATATCATTACAGCTATTTAATCATTCATGTGCAAACTAAGTGGAAAAGAAGTACCTTAAATATGTAATGGGGGCTTCCCTGGTGGCGCAGTGGTTGAGAGTCCGCCTGCTGATGCGGGAGACATAGGTTTGTGCCCCGGTCCGGGCAGATCCCACATGCCGCGGAGCGGCTGGGCCCGTGAGCCATGGCTGCTGAGCCTGCGTGTCCGGAGCCTGTGCTCCGCAACGGGAGAGGCCACAACAGTGAGAGGCCCGCGTACTGCAAAAAAAAAAAAAAAAAGATGTAATGAATGTTTAGCATGGTAGAGTTATGGGTGATTTTTTTCCCCTCCATATAATGGGGTAAAAAATTTATCAAACTATGTTCAGTATGCAAAGTTAAATGTGGCTTATTTGTTTTCTACAACTGACCAAATCTTCCTCATCAACTTCCTTCATACTGACCATTAACTGTATCTTAGTCTCTTTGGAGAGGAAAAAGGTTTTAGTTTAAAAGAGTTGCTTTGTTTTTGTTTTAAGGTAAATGGCTAATCTTGTATTGTTTCCTGCCCTCCTTTCTAATATGGTGCCTTGGTTCATTGCAGAGGCAGGTGCTTGAGGCAATAGGAGAGAGTGAGCTTTAGATTTGTACACCTGTTATCAGGGTTGGTGTCATGGACTGAATATTTGTGCCCCCTACCCCAAATTCATAGGTTGAAGACCTAACTCCTACAATGTGATGGTATGTGACATGGAGCCTCTGAAAGGTAATTAGGGTTAGCTGAGGTCATACGGGTGTGGCTAATCCCACCAATCATGGGATTAGTGGCCTTATAAGAAAAAGAAGAGAGAACTCATTCACTCTCTCTCTGCATGCACAAAAACAAGGAAAGGCCATGTGAATACACAGCCAGAAGTTTGCTATGTACAAGCCCGGAAGAGAGCTCTCACCAAGAACCCAATCAGCTGGTTCTTCCCAACTATAGAACTGTTAGAAAATAAATATCTGCTGTGCAAGCCACCCAGTCTGTGATCTTTTGTTATGGCAGCCTGAGCTAAGACTGTTGGTGCTGACATTTTTAGCAACGTCTCTGGGTACCTGGCTGGTTGCACTATTGACCTCTGTGCTTGGGGAAACTGTGGCTCTTTCTAGCTCAGTCGGAGCTGGAGGGTCTTCCCTTGTGACTTGCTCCCAGCTGCAGACAAAAAAATGTTGCCTGTCATTTCAGTAAACAAAGAATGTTGCCTGCTTATTCCAGTGAACAACACATGTTTCCAGGCCATCAAGTCATCAGCCACTTCAGCCGCCCTGACAGTGCACCCTGGGGGGAATTCAGGATGGAGGAAAAGCAGGATACTGGTTCTAGATAGTTAAGATGCATATCTAAGGAATAATTTCATGAGCCCAGACTCTTCCATCTTCCCATAGAAAATCACTAACATCATTAACGTGAGATGTCATTTTTTTGTGATTAGCAGTAATCTTTTAATGTTCAACTACATGTTTTTTGTTTGTTTGTTTTCAGCAAAAACTCCTATATATCCTGGCTCCTCCCTTAATCTTCAGAGTAGTTCCTCAGAGCTATCTGAGAGGCTATCTCCTGGGCTATGGTCCTCAGTAAGGTCCCTGAATAAAGCACAACTTGCAACTTTTAGGATGTCTGTTTTTCTTCAGTTGACATTGCCCCTACCTTGGCTTTGGTGGCCCTGCAGACCACCCTGTGTCTCAGCCACATCCCTCATCTGGTCACTGGCTTAGGTTAGTCAGCCAGCCCATCCCTTACTATGGCAGCCAACTCTCAACTCAGCTGTACCCACATTCTGGAGGATGTGTGGAGATGTCTTGGCCCCTCTTCTGCCACTCTGGGGCTGAAGGGCCCAGGAGCACTCATGCAGACCCTCTGCCTGATAACCATGCTGTAGTGGTGTTGTTTTAGTTGTCGAATGATCTTTTATTGAAATAACTCCCTTTGCAGCTCTTAACTAGCTGGGCATTCCACTGTACCACTGTTGAGGTTTATCTATGATGCCATGAGTGTGGTGGCCATCAACACAGCAGGCCCCTGGATCTCCTTAATGGTTCCAGAGAGTTCTTTGGCTAATGATTGGTACTACATCTGTCTGGCAATGTTGACAATTCCATCTGAAGTACTATTTCCACCGTGCTTAATGTTCTTCTGCTTCTTTCTGTCCCTCGTGGTCCCTTGAGGGCTTTGATGATCAGGGAAGAGGCAGAAGGTACCACCTTGGTCTGGACCGTCTGTCCTGAATGGTCAGTTTCACTGTAATCCTCACACCCTTCCAGGTACTGGCTGCCTTGGCAATGTCTTTACCTACAGTTTTTGGAGACAGACCCAGGGGGCCACTCTTGGGGTCCAGGGCAGATGTGGCACCAACGTCCCCATCAGTGCACTCCAGGTTTATGACTCTGATCTTGCTGAGGTCAAACTTGGCAGCACAGTGGAGGCGACTGGTGTCTGATGACCCCAACGTGGGACAACTGGAGAAAGTTGCATCTTGGCATCCTCTGAATGCTGAAAGGCCCATGCTGTACTTTCATTCTCCTCCTTTGTACGTGTTGGCAGGGGCCATTTGTGTGACAGTCCCGTGGCTGAGTCTCATGAGGAGCAGGATACAGTTTCCCTGTCCTTTCAGGGCTCCTTTCCCTCAGTTTATCTACCACCCATGATCTCAGCCTTGAATGGAGAAGCCAGGATACACATGAGTCATTTTTTCTCCTCCAACCTCTGTCTTGTCTTCTGATAGCACTCTCTTAGTTTGGAAAGGTAAAACAACCCATCTTTTCTGTGCAGCAAGGACACCCCTTATGTCAAACCTCAGTTCTCTGTACCCTTGGCTTAGAGCTCAGGTCTGATCTTCTGACCTTTGATATGTTAATGGGAGTGATAGGAATTTATAAAATCCTTTTCTTTTTCTACAACCTCTGACTTCTAAAGACTAGAAGCTGAAATTTGAAAGTCAAAAGCTGGATGTGTACATTTTTTTTTTTTTTTTTTGCATTCCTGCTATAAAAATCTCAAACCTCCCCAAGGCACAGAGATAACACCAATTGATCAGGGGAAAAGTCGTTCACAGAGTATAAAAGAGAATAATATATTTAAAATATATTATCCTTATTACATTTTTTTCAGACTTTCCATGATGTCTTTTACCTTTTTACCTATCACCCAAACTCCCTGACAACCCCTGCCCAAACTGCAAAATGGAATAATACTAATTATTGTTTATTGAATGCTTAGTGTCAGCCAATAACCCTATAGCTGTTCATATCTCCACTGAAGAGATGAGAAATTGGGGCTTAGAAAGGTGGCTTGTACAACGTAACAGAGCTAATTTGCAGGAAAAAAACTTTAGAAAATACATTTCTATCTTTTTTGCTTTTGCTTACTTTGGCTCAAAAGTCCATCATTTATTCCAGTACGGCAAATGTAAAACTTAAAAAGACAAAAAAGAAAAAATATCCATTGAATAAGTTGGTCCTTAACACACTGCTTAGAAAATAGTAAGCTCTCAAAAGGAAGGCAACAGTTATTATTTATTAATATTATTTCTATTGATGTCCCAGGAGATGAGCATCTTAGTATATACAGATGAAAGTCCATCGTGGTCAAAAGGTTGGTACAATTTGATATTTCCACAGCTGAGCAAGAAAGTAGGTGAAGTACTTTGGGAAGGCAGAAGCTCCCGGTTGAGTTGGGAACATGCGGTTGGCCTTCTTTTCTTTTGGCTAGGAATCCGAGAGACCTGGGCTCTTGCTCAAGCTTGGCCAACGATGTGGGGAGGCCACGGAAGGTCCTCTTTATGGTTTAGTTTCCTCATCCATAAAATGAGGGGTTTGGGGGCTTCCCTGGTGGTCCAGTGGTAAAGAATTTGCCTTCCAACGCAGGGGATGCAAGTTTGACCCCTGGTCGGGGAACTAAGATCCCAAATACTGTGGGGCAACTAAACCCGTGAGCGCCAACTACTGAGCCCACACGCCTCGACTAGAGAGCCCGTGTGCCGCAAACTACAGAGCCCACGTGCTCTGGAGCCCACATGCCACAACTATAGAACCCACGCGCTCGGGAGCCTGTGAGTCACAACTAGAGAGAAGCCCACACACTGCAATGAAGAGCCCGCATATTGCAACAAAGATCCAGCGTGCCACAACAGACCCGACACAGCCAAAAATAACAAAATAAAATAGAAAAGAAAAAAATTTAAAAAGAACAATAAATAAAATGAGGGGTTTGGAAATCATCAAATGGTTGCTGAGGTTTCTCCTAATATTAGGAATCCTGGGGAAATGACACCCTCAGAGTTGGGAAAGTCTAGACAGCCCCAGAGTGCTGCATTGTCACCCGAACACCAACGTCTCTCTACCTTTTGTCCTCCTCTGATCTCTCCTGTGCTCAACCCCAGTTCAGCTGAGGAAGCTGAAGGAATGTGGCGATAGAGAGAGAAAGGGGGGAAGGGCAGCAAGGGGGACAACAAAATGCAGATGATGGAGAGTGTGGGCAAGACATAAAAATTACACACATACACTTTTAGAGAAAGGCCATGGGGGAAGAGGGAGGAGGAGTCAAAGAATGACCATTTACCTTCTTCTGCTCAGCAAATAAAACAACAGCTGAAATGTATGAAGCCCTCGTTCTAGGCCTGGCACCTTGTTGAATGTGTCACATGGGTTATCTTATCTCATTGAGTCCTCACACATCTCATTTTCTAAACAGGTGAGAACTGAGGCTTACAAAGTTCATCAATTTGCCCCACATCTCTATCTTAGACCATTCAGGCTACTATACCAAAGTACCATAGACTGGGTAGCTTATAAACAACAGAGATCGGTTTCTTACAATTTGGAGGCTAGAAGTCTGCTATCAAGGGTCAGGACAGACTCTATTTGATGAGGACTCTCTTCCGGTTGCAGATTGCCTATTCTCACTGTATCCTCACACTACTGAAAGACAGCGAGAGAGCTCTCTGGGGCCCCTATTATAAGGATACTAATCCCATTCGTGACAGCTTCACCCTCATGATCTAATCAGCTCCCAAATGCCCCACCTCCGAATATTATTACATTAGGGGTTAGGGTTTCAACATATGGGGACACAAACCTTCAGTCCACTGCAATCACTAATGAGTAAGAGGCAGGACTAGGAATTGAACCGCAGTGTCTTTGATTGTAGGGCTGTACTCATCAACACCAGCCCACACTGCTCTCCTCTGTGCTAGGGAATGTTGCTATGTCACTTAAGGCTGACTTAGCATTTAATCTTGATCTCATGGCTGACCTAGCATGATGAGTTCACCACCCAGAGGCAGACAGACAGTCAGGCACCTACCTACACACTCCCTCACCCCTTGATGACACTCAAGAAGGCTCAGCAAAGAAAATTCAAAACAGTGAATAATATAAATAGAAAGCCTTTTTTTTTGTTAGATGCCATCGTATAGGGACAACTGTTTCAGCTTCTTAATTAACTCTGGCTTAACTGAATGTTGAAATTAACTCTTGTTCCTTCAGATGTAAGTTCATTGTCTGGACACTCATTCTCAGATGACCACAGATGCCTGAGGTTTGTTGGGGGATAATAAACATATAAATAAGTGGTGACTAGCCCTAGCTAACCACATCAAATTTTCTTAGTATCATCCCTATCAGAAAACTAGAGTAAGCCTCATTTTAGGGTACTTCTAAGCTCACCAAGGACCATAAGAATTACAGTAAAAGATAGAGCTGTGATGTGATAGTGTCTCATTAAGGGTCTTTCACATGTGATCATTTCCCTAACATTTCAACTGTGGGATTTGTGAGGAAACTTGGGGAAGTCTGCATCAGATCCCTACCCAAAGGTCTCTGAGGTCCATACACTTTCCCTGGATCTTTCTTTGTTTCATTGTAGGGATATTATACAGATCTTGGAACCATTCAGACTCAGGTTCCAATTCTGCCTCTGTCATTTACTGACTGTGAGGCAGGGGGACCAATCCCTTGCCCATGGAACTGCAGTAGCCTCTCCTGTCAACAGGAATCACAGCCCAGGTTATTTTATGGATCAGGTGAGCCAGCACACAAAACACACCAGCATAGGACCTGGAGCACAGCAGGTGTTCAGTCACCGTGAATTCTCTTTCTTCCTGTCTCAGTATGTATTACCGTATAACAAACCATCCTGAGGAAGTGGCCCTAAGGACTATGCATGCCTATTTGCCATGAGAGCTTTAGCTAACTTACTTGAATAACAGCCAGATATTTGCTATGGTTCAGCCATCAGGGTTGGGCTCACCTGGAGTCACTAATGCACTCCTGCATCCCCTCAGCAGGCTCAGTTGGTCTCAGATATCCAATATGGCTTCACTCCCATATCAGGCACCTTTGCTAGGATGGCTAGAACAGCTAGGACCTGGCCAGGGTCCTCTCTTTCCACAAGGTCACTCCATCACAGTGGTCAGCAGGGCCAGCTTCATAGGATGCCACATGTGTAGTCACCCAGGGCCCCATACCCAGAAGGGCGCCTGCTTGGTTTAATGCTGTTACCACTGCCACTGCCTTGAAATTCTTAATACTTTTTAAATAAGAGACCCTGCATTTTCATTTTTACACTGGGTCCTGCAAATTATGTAGCCAGTACTTGTAGCCACATCTCTTTCCCTAAAGGCTCCCAGCTCCAAGGGGGTGAAAGAAGAAGCTGGAAAGCTTCTTAAGACCTAGGCCAGGACTCACACAGTATCACTTCACTGCATTCCACGGGCCAAAGCAACTCACAAGGCCATGCTGATTCAAGGGGAGGAGGAGGAGGAAAGTCTCTGCGGCCATCCACCTCACCGCCGTTTCCTTCTTCCAGCATTCCCATGAGCAGTCAGGTCCTGACAGAGCTCGTTTGGTGCTAAGAGGCAGAAACCCACCTAAGCTTCCTCATAAAAAGAGGGCTTGACAGTAGAGTCAGAAATCTCCCAAAAAGAAGGGTAGCCACACTTTAGGAAAGTGGAAATGAGAGTTAGAAACTCAGAGCCTGAGGCTATGCCTTGCTTCTCAGGGATCACATTGGTTTCCTTGGTGAGTCAGCCATGATCTGGGGGCGGTGGGCAGCAGGAACCTGGTCACTCAGAAGAGACAACTGCCCCTTCCAGGGGCTGTAGGCTGGGTGGGCTCTCAACAAGGGGCTGTGGATAAGGTGGGCCATATAACCTGATGGGATGCTTGTCTTTATTTATCAACTATTTATGAAGGGCCAGTAATTATGAACAAGACCATGTCTGGGCCTATGGGGATATAATTTGGCCCTAGAGGACCAGCGCCCCTTCTTCTGTCACATAAAGGCATGTCTTGCTACCTCTTATTGAAGCAAAGGGAGGGGTGGGTGTGGGGATCTGATTTCTTTTTATTGTCCCTTGGGCCCAGGGAGTCAGTTCTGGTTCTTGCTGGATGGCTCACCTGACCTCAAATGGCAACGCCCACCTACAATGGAGGTTTAGGAGAATGCATTCTCTTACTAAAATGTCAACCAGCCTCACAGAACGGCTGAGTGATGAAGAACCAGAAACTGTGACTTTATCTGAGTCGACTCTGTCCCACTCCAGGAAAGATGGCCGACTTAGGCTCTCAGAAGGAGGGATTCCCACACTGAGAGCCCCACCTCTCTCACACGGCTCTCCTCAGTGTGCTCCCCACCCCACCTCTCCCATTTCACCCCCTTACAGTTCCTTCCTTCACACCCTCATCCAGTGTACTCATCCCTTTCTCAGGAAACCCCACCTACTTCCCCATACATACTGCCCTTCCTTGTTCCTCTCTTGGTGTTTTCTTGTAAACGCCAACATTTACAGCCTCCGCTGGTGCTGGGGTTCTCCTATGCCCGGTTTCGTTGGCTCTGAAAGACAAGTTTCCATCTAGCGAGTGAAGGAGACATTGGGATCGGACCCCAGTGCAGTTTCCCACCCTTGACAGCTGTGGGAGCGATTTTTCATTCATTACCTAAAACACAAGCAACTTCAACCAAGTGAACTTTCATATTTCCCAGTGATGACACAATCTAGTTTTATTTGAAGAAATGATATTTTTCTCTATTAACCTTTGACTACCTCCTTGTTAGCAGTAAACTTGGCATGATTTAGTTGGAGAATTAAAATGTTCTGGTGTCTAGTCTACATGATAAGAATCACCACAAGAACTATGAACAGGTCTGTCTTAACTACCCAGGACGGCTAGTGTCTACTTGGTTAAGAACTTCCTGATCATCAGTCTCTCCACTGATAAAAAAGGATAGCTCCTGGCCTCAAGGAACTTCCAATCAAGTGGAGCGGGCAGTCTTATACTCAGATAAAACCAAACAGTGAGGGGCCGATGAGAGATGGGTGGGAAAGGGAGGAAAGCTTCAAGAAGCAAGCGTGAGGCGGGGATTAGCTTGCAGCTAGGTTCCAAGTGGGAGCTCAGGTGCAAAGGAGGGCGGGGACCCTTTCAAACTGCAGCCACAGCTGTGTGCACACATATGACCCCACTGGAGTGGAGGTGTTCTCTCCGGGCAGGGACTGGGTCTTGTTTCCTCATCTGCAGAAAAGCCTGCCCGGCTTGCCCTCGCCACTGTGTGGGCTTGCCGTGAGATTCAGGGTTCAGGCAGGTGAAAACCAAGCCTGGGCACAGGTGGAGGTTCCTCTCAGGAGACTTTACTAGACACGCACCCCGGCTCCCCCACCCCCACCCCACTTCCTCTCACTCTTCACTCCAGATACATTTAGCAGCACCTTCTGGGTTCCTCCAGTTGGACGGAACCCAGGAAGGAGATTTTAGCACTGTGCCTATTTCCCATGATATTACTTTACTTGCTTTCCACTTCGACTCCATTATCAGGCAGCTTCACAATTCCTGAGAGGAATGGTCCCCGAGCCTCCCCGAATCCCTCCTTGACGCTGTGCAGCATCTCCCTTTCCCAACTTCCAGCTACTCACCGCCAGACTGAAGCACCTTTCCGCTCCTGACGCCAAAAAACAAACAAACAAAAAAACCCCACTCGATGCGCGCGCATGCGCATTAACCACACATGATCCACCCTCCCCACCCCCCGTGGGGCGTGGGCGTGGCGGGTTACTTGATTTGTCTAAGCCGCTTTTAAATTGGGACGTTTGCTGGGGCGTCCTGTGCTCAGTTCTCGGTGGGTTAGGACCATTGAGTTTCCTAATCAATTTCTGGGCTCCTCGCAATACTTTTTAGAAACTTTTTGCTTGATATGCATCTGGAGACATTCGCGTCCCGGCTGCAAAGCTGGAGCCGATGGAGTGGATGGAACAGGCAGACAGACCCTGGGCTTCTTAACGAGCAACGTCAGCTTAGTTATTCCAGATCCATCCTGGCTGCCAAGTCCTCTTTTTCTTCTTTCTTACTATAAGGGAAACTTGCCACTCAGTAGCTTTGTTTCAAGTGGAAGTCGGTGTGCTTTGATACCCTCCGGGAGCATTTACAGGCGGGGGACACAAGTGGGCTGTTGGAATCCGTGTATTTACCTTCTAGGGGAATGCACTGGAGACACGCTGCACTAGAGGAGAAGGGAAGCCAGGTCAGATTGGCTTTCCAGGTGCCCCTGTGTGCCCTCTCCGTTTCACCGATTCCCTTTCTTCTTCTACCCTGAAGGCCATTGCTTTTGGCCTTGGACAGACCATGGAAACTGACACTGCAAGTTGAATAGACCAGGCATTTATTTTCTGATAAATCAGGCCTCTGTCCTGCCTGCACCTTTGGCCTGCTTTTGATAAATGTTGCTGGCATTGAATACGACGTGTGGGGTTCTGGCTAAACTTTCTGGAGGTGTCAATGGTAAATAGTGTTTCCTTACATTTGGGGCAGCACTTTTCGAGTTTCCAAAACATGCTCCATGCAGTAATTGTCTCATTGGATTTCCTCAGCAGGTTGGGAGAAGATGGAGCAACTCATCCCTATTCTGCAGTGAAAAAACCTGAAGCTCAGAGAGGTAGAGTGACTTGGGCACAGTTGCAGGGCTAGAAAGTACAATAGAAGAATAAGAAACCAGGACTTCTGATCCTTGGTCTAGAAACTTTTGGCAGTCACACAGTCTTTTTTGTTTGTTTGTTTTTTTAATCTAACTAATTACCCTGATAATCCTGTTGGATAACAACAATTTGTTCATCCATGTCATGTTCTCTTGTTGCATAAAGGAAATGATAAGGGACAGGAGCGCTGATTTCTCAGCTGTAACCTTTAGAGCTCTACCACCTTGCTAATCACTCCCTTATCCTGGATACCAGTGATTTGCCATCTTCCAAACGTGTGGGGAAAATAGTAAAGGTGAAAGCCATTTAGCTGCTAAGCTAATGCCACAAAGATCATCATCAGACCAGGAACTGGGTTGGACTCAGTAGCATCATTCCAGAGAGAGCACTGCTCCCCCAAGATGTGCTGCAGCATCAAGGCCTTGAGGATCAGGAACGTGGACAGCTCTCCAAACAGTTTTCAACCAAGGCTATGCTACATTTCCTTCAGTAATCCCATGGCAGAAAACATAGTGACCATCAGAGCTTTGGCTTTTTAATCAGGCTCTGTGATTCTTATTAAGGATAAGGTCTAGGGTGATTCAAGGGAAAACAGCAGAAAAGAGGGAAAAATCCTCTTAATTCTTGTCCATTCATAATAGGTAAAGTCAAGAGGGAACGGAAGGCCATTCCTCCGGGGCTAGTTGACCTTGATTGTCTGTCCTCTGTTAGGTGCTTTTAGCCGAGAGATACAGAAGAGGAACAGTCTGACAGAAGTCATCACTGATGGCCACCTTCATTCAGTACTTCGGTCATTTACAAACACTCATTGAGTGCCCACTATGGCCCAGGCCCTGAGGATGCCATGATGAGAGACACAATTTTGATGCTTGACTTTTTCCACTCAAACCTATCATAACTTATTCTATTTCCCTGTTGCTCTCACTTTTCTCCCAGTGCCTGTCCCAGCTGAGTTCTGATTCCTGATCATTTGTGTCATTTTTGGCAAGACACTCCAGAGGATGTATTACTGGTACAGCAAAACCTCCCACTCCCATCTGTCCCAGTCCCCACTCTTTCAGGATAGGATAAGCCCTAAGTCCTCCTTCATGTAATGTATATCCCTTTCATCTCCCCTTCTAGGGAAGATGCTTCCAGGTCAATGGTTGTGAACATGATATGAAATAAACTGTAATCCTGATCTCCATAGAAGTTCCTTCTTCTGAATGCATTTACTTTTAGTGATGTTCTGCAGGGAGCCCCCATGTTACGCTTCTTTTTCCCTTTCTTCCTGGTTCCCTGGGGAACCACCGGCCCCTCTATCGCTAGCCCTGTGGTTTGAGTTGATATTCATCCTGCTTCTCCTTAGAGGGGAGAACCTTGTTTAGCCTGAGCCATTCCAATCAGAGTGAACCCAAAGAATTTGCCTGAGAATTCTGGAACACAGAATCTCTTTTCTTTGTGGAGCTTGGTGGTATGAAGTTGTGAGGCTCAGGATTGCCTCTGTCATGATGGATGAGCCTGGAATTTCCAGGAACCACTGTTAAAAGCCTGGGGGTGGAGCCAAACGAGAAAGCAGAAGAAAAATGGGCCCAGGACATGGAGGGTAGGCCCTGAATGCAGCTGGGTCTGAACCAATTCTACCTCTGGGTTAATCTGTTAAGTGAACCAATTAACTCCACTACCCCCTTTGAAAACACTAATTTGAGTTTGGTTTTCTGTTCCTTACAAAAAAATTGCCAGCTAAGGACTCCCCTTAGGCTAAGGCTTCCCAAATGGTGGGCCATGGTGCACCTGTGAGCTTGCTTATAGATATTACTTGAGCTTGATGGCCCTAGCCTTTGGGAGGGACTCAGGGCAGCCAGAGTGCCAGGGCTGGTCATCTCTAGAAGCAAGTAACTTTGTCCATTTATCCCAGTAAGACAACAAATGCAAAATTTTAATGTGTCCCATTATGGTGATTTTAAAATGTGTTCAAAAATTCTTTAACACTCCTCCATTCCAAAGGTAGAGACTACTTCTCCTCTCCTTGAATGTGGACTGAACTTAGTGACTTGCTTCTGAAAAATAGAATATGGCAGACAAGAGAGAGTATGACTTCTGAGACTAGGTCATAAAAAGACACTGCCACTTTTGCCTTGCTTCTCTTTTTTTTTTTTTTTTTTTTTTTTGCAGTATGCGGGCCTCTCCCTGTTGTGGCCTCTCCCATTGCGGAGCCTGTGCTCCGGACGCGCAAGCTCAGCGGCCATGGCTCACGGCCTAGCTGCTTCGCGGCATGTGGGATCTTCCCGGACCAGGGCATGAACCCGTGTCCCCTGCATCGGCAGGCGGACTCTCAACCACTGCGCCACCAGGGAAGCCCTGCCTTGCTTCTCTTGAACTGCTCATCAAAGGGGAAGTCAGCGAGCACTCATGCAGTAGGGGCTGAGGTCCACAAGCAGAAGAACTGAGGCCTCCCATCAATGACCAGCACCAACTTTCTAATGTTATGAATGAGCCACCTTGGAATAGAATCCTCCAGCTTCAGTCAAGCCTTCAGATGATGGCAGCTTTGGCCAATATCTTGATTGCAACCTCATGCAAGACCTTAAGTCAGACTGCCCAACTAGACTAATCCTAATCCACTGGAACTGGGTGAGATATTGTTTATTGTTGTGTTAAGCTAATGAGTTTGGGGGCTATTTGTTATGCCTCAGTAGATAACATTTATACCCAGAATGTGAAAAAGGTTAGGAAACACTGTGGACATACCCAGCATTCCGGAATATAATAGAACCTTTAGTTTTAGTTTTTTTTTTTTTTTAAATGATACTTAGTCAATAGCAGCTTTACAACATTTGAGATAACAAGCATTTAAAAATACATTCAAAGCAAAACAAAAGCTCCCTGTGTTTGAAAACATACTTGCAAACCACAATTACCAGTGACAGCTCTAAAAGTTTTTTGTTTTACAACTAATCTATTGTCATGGAAAGGACTTCTTACTGAATAGAATTATGGAGTTTAAGACAATGTGTGGCATGACAAACCCAAACAGGTCTATGCAGTATATGCATGTTTCACTTTCATGAGATTCTTAAGAGCTGGTGACAGTTGCACCCTTGACCTTGCTAAAGGAAAAGAGGCAAGAAGCTAATCAGAAGATTTCTCCCATAAACTTTCATTGAAGAGTTTTCCAAAGTAAAATCAAGAGGCCTACCATGGCATAGAGGTTTCTCCAATCTTCAGGATTCAAAAGGCCTCGTGTGCTTTACTCTTAGCAATGTTTGAAATGCTTCTTTCTTAACCCCATATTTAGGATACATAATCAGAGGACCAATGCCCAAGTTCTTTGTTTATGCCGTTACTTACGTAAGTGCAGCAATGCCTCCACTTCATTTATAACTGTTACGTAAAGAAGAACTAAACTATCTGGAATTGAGAAAAGAGCCAGGGTTAGCCTAGAAGGAGTATGAGCTTAAACCAGTGTTGACCAGTCCACACTTGCCAACTCCACCAGCTTCACTTCTAGGTAAGCCCATGGGCTCTCAGTCAGAATTCTGTCTTTCTTACTCTAGACAGTATTCTTCCTACATTGGTTATCTATAGTCTGAGCCCACAGATCAGAGGCATCACGTTATAAAAGTTGGAAGCTTCTAGAATTGTACCATCCAATACAGTAGCCATTAGCCACATGTGGCTATTGAACACCTGAAATGTGACTGGACTTAATTGAGATTAAGTGTAAAATCTCTAAATATAAAACACATACATACAGATTTTGAAGACATAGTATGAAAAAAAGAATGTAAAATACCTCATTAATAATTTTTCATATTAATTACATGTTGAATTGATAATATTTTGTACATATTGGGTTAAATGAAATGTATTATTAAAATTACTGTCACCCGTTTCTTTTCCCAATTTTTTTTTTAATGTGCCTACTAGAAAATTTAAAATGACATATGTGGCTTGTACTATATTTCTACTGCACAGTGCTGGTCTAGAAGCAGGCCTACTCACACTCATTCATTCATTTAATTATTCAGCTTATGCTTATTAAATGTCTTCTGTGTGTTGAGTTCTGGGCTAGGGGATAGAAATGCAACAGTGGACACAGCCCTTGCACTTGTGAAGCAAGTGGTACCCACTGCAGTATAAGAGAGACTGAAATCAAAAGTGACAACACATATCTAAAAGCAGGGGACATTTAATCCGGAATATTTTAGGTCATAGGATTGTTAGGGCTTTTAGAGTTAAAAGCCAGGCCTACATTACTTACCACCTAAGGCTTATTGTTTGAAGGCAAAATATAATAGGTGTTGATAATAATGGCCACCCTGGAGTCACTCAGGAAAGGTTACCTTCCGCAGCGCCTGTTCTAGTCTGCTGTGTATTATGGCTACAGCCATACAGACGCTCTTCCTCACTAAACTAAGAGGCTTTGGAGGGCAGTGACACTGTTGTTTGACCTTGGTCTCACCCAGTGTCTCCCACACAGAAGATACTTAAAAACACATGGAATTAAAATATGTCATGCGTACTCATTTAAGAAAACAAACATATCATGTACTTTAGAAAGAGTTCTGCCCCAAATGCCTAAAAAACAAAAAGTTTGCCCCTTAAACTAGTAAGCTTTAGTAATTTAAAAACAAAACAAAACAGTCCTCTTTCAGAATATAAATTCATGCATACCTGATGGTGTAAGCAAAAAGTTCTGGAATATCCAAATTGAATTCTCTCTCATGACCGCCAAGATTAAATATTATATACGAGGAGTGACCCTGGATAGCACTGTTTGACCAAGGCCATGATCATGCATGCATCTTTCTTCTTCTCTGAAATGCTTTACAAAAGTCATGAGTTGTCGAAATAAAAAACACGAGTTGCAAAGGGAAACACTTTGCTTGCAATTCTTATTACATTTTTAGTACCAGTCAAGGTAATCAGTCATATTAAAAAATATGTAATTTAATTCTCAAATAATAACTTTGTCCATCTTTCTCCTAAAGTACACTGTCCAAAGAATCCTGAATATATTCTTTAGTTGATGTACACATGCCGACGGACAGCACAATGTTCAGAAATGAAAGTAGAAATATTATCCTTTTATAAAAATAAACTTGGTCCCAGAGAGGATGAGAAAAAAGAGTGAGTAAGAGCGAGCATAAGAAAAAATGCAAAGCTTTAGAGGAGAATTGTTTCAATTTAAGTAACTGCAGCATCTGCAACTTGGGGCGGGTCATTCAGAGTACCGTTATCTCCTACCTCAGTGCTTCGAGTGTGCTCCTCTATAAATGCATGTTAAATTAACCACCTAACAGAACAATAAAGCAAAAATAACTATACAACAATTAGTCCACCGTTACCAAAAGGGTAACAAGTTCACAAATAATTAATTGATCCCCACATTTCCAGCCTTCATGATCTTCTGATTTCTAGTAGGGCCTCCCCTCACAGTTTTATTGGAAATGTTTTGTACTCCAGCAAGGTCACCCTCCTTTCCCATAAAGAGGGGAGGAGAGAAGTTCACTCTGAATAGGTTGGTGGACAGCTTGTCCATTTTCCCTTGGGCAATTTGGGTTTATCTAAATTCAGGTTAAATTCAAATACAGGCGGGAGGAAGTCATCAGTTCCTGACCACTCAGCAGGAGATGCTGTTTATGCTTTGTTTTGCACAATTATGTGAAAAAAACATGGCTTAATAAATACACAGGCACCCCTGATTAACCATCCTCCACCACCTCCATCCCCCAAATGCCCCAGATCTGCTCAGACCCCATTTAGGTGTAATTCCCATGGTCACTTGGATCCCAAAGCTTCCAGACTGCTGTCTGGTCAGGGAGCATGTGGCATGTCCTGTGTGGCAAATGTCCTGTTTTAAGTTCCAGCGGGTCCTTCTCCAGGGTCACAGGGCCTCCAGTCTTCATGCGTGAAGATAGCTTTTCTTAGTTGCCCTGTGACAACTGGGTTTCACATTTCCTGAAACTAGATCTGTGGAAGGAGTCTCTGAAATTAAGGAGGGAGAGAGAACAGAAGTAAGAAACATCAGTTAGCCTTTTAAAGAGGAAAATCACTCACTAGAAAAGCACATCAATCATGGAGAACTCAGTAAAGTAAGTAAATATGGGAAAGTGCGGCCATGCCTTCACGCTGTGCCGGAAGAAATACAGGCAGTAATTCGGCCCTGGGAAGACGCCTGGCAGAAGGCCGCATGGAGGGGCCCCGGAGAGGTCAAGGAGAAGGCACAGGGGGAGCGGGATGCAAGCAGAGCAGATCACGCTTGGGTGGCTTCTCTGATTCCAGGGCCGGCTCCCACACCCAGAGGTTCTGCAGTTCTGATTGCTGGGCCTCAAGCGCTATCCTTTATCCTCTGGGAAGAGGCCTCCCCTGCCCTCTTCTTACCTCTTATGACTGTCAACTCTGAATATCGGCTTGTAGAGTTCTGGAATTTTCCGCTCTATCATTGGCCTGAGGTTCTCTCTCAGCTTGTTATAGTTCTTTTTGAGTTCCAGCTGGTACTCCCTCTGGTCTGCCGTGATGAGACGCTTGTTTTTCTCCACGGCTTCACCGCATCTGAGATGCAAATATCAGGGTGGGGAGAAAATGAGGTTGCGTTTCATACAAGTTTGAAGTGCTTACAAATTTTATATATATATATATATTATATATATTATATATATATATATTATTTTTTTGTGGTACGCGGGCCTCTCACTGTTGTGGCCTCTCCCGTTGCGGAGCACAGGCTCCGGACACACAGGCTCAGTGGCCATGGCTCACAGGCCCAGCCACTCCACGGCATGTGGGATCTTCCCGGACCGGGGCACGAACCTGTGTCCCCTGCATCAGCAGGCGGACTCCCAACCACTGCGCCACCAGGGAAGCCCACAAATTTTATATATTTAACTCATTTAATCTTTACAAAAATTTATGAGGTCGGCTATTATCACCATCACACCTCAGGTGAAGAAACTAAGGCACGGAAAGCTTAAGTAACTCGCTTCATGTCACAAAGTCAATAAGCTGCAAAGCCAGCTCCAGTCTGTCTCCCATGCAGTATGGTATGTACTAAAGAAGAAAACCATGTTATTCAAACATGATGAAGCCTTGCCTTTTATTTTATACTGTTCTACCCAAGGGAAGTTACAAATCAACGAATCTTGAAATGACAACATAATGGCTGAAACTTAGCTGACGTACAGTGATTAGTAATGATTCTGTTTTCCTTCAGATGAATAGGATTCCCATGATCAACATGGTTTAAACTGTTTTCTTAATAGTGATGCTAGATTTGGATTGTGTTATGGGGATACCCAGGCCTTGCTACCAAATCCTCCCTATTACCACTAAACACATGTAGCTATGGGGCAGGGGAAAGCTACTTGGCCTAGGTAACATTAAACCTACGGCCATAGCTTCATGATGGAATCAGCCTGCTGTAGAAGAACGGCTTGATTTAATTCACCCTGGAAGCCAATAGCACGCCCTTAACTGGATTTTCACCTATCTTTTAAGTTTGACATTAATTGAAGCAAACTGTAGGATACCAAAGGTTACATATCAAGATTTCAGGGAAGAGGTAGGAAGGGGAGGTATATAGCCTTTGAATCCTGAGAAATCTACATCACCCCTTATTATTTTTTTATTGCCTCTTAACTAACAGTTATGAGCTACCACAATGTGTAAAATGAAATCAGTTTCTTCAAGGAGACTTCAAGGACCAGTTCTGTAACACTGGCAGACAAGAGACCTGCAGGAGTGAACTGCTAACTTGGGGATGGCTACTCTGCAAACTTTGGAAGAAGCAACTATACTCTCTGTGATCTTTGTTATCAGAAGACATAATAGCTATAGATATATATAGTGTTTTTGTTTTTTTTTTTAGTATAGTTTTTAGTGCTTGTTATCACTGGTGGATTTGTTTTTTGGTTTGGTTGCTCTCGTTCTTTTTTTTTTTATTACTTTAAAAAATTTTTAATTTTTATATAGTGTTTTAAAAAGACAAATATATTAATAGGTGGATCGAATTTTTATAACTTTATATTTTAACAAATTTTATACCTTATAAAATTGTTTCATAGACATTTTCTGTATTTCTTCCTTCCATTTAGATTATATTCTCTAGATTTTCTTATTAAAGTTAAAATAACTTCCACTATGTTAATTTAAATCCATAAACTAAAGAGAGCCATGCATTATGTTTCCCTCCTAGAGAAGAGCCATATCTCTTGGGAAATGTATACAGGATCATATAACTACATTGCAAATCATTTTTTTAAATGGTCCTATCTGTAACATTTTCATTAGGTCCACAAACAGCTGAACTGTGCAACTTTCACTCAGTGACACCACCATTCCAGACAGCCCCCTCCTTTGCTGCTCCCTTTGTTGATAAGTTCACTGAACACAAGCATTTTCTTAAAGTCAGTGTGCTGGGATTTTTCAGCAGAGTCCTACAGAAACCAGACTGATGGGGACTAGAAAGGGCAGGAAGTTGTGCTTCCAGAACATGGTTCCTGGTTTTGCTGGGGGTAACTTTCATAGTCCTCTATCTAAGGTGTCTTTTCTACAGAGAGGGTGGTCATGCAGCCCTCACCCTCTGCATCTTTTTTTTTTTTTTTTTTTCGGTACGCGGGCCTCTCACTCTTGTGGCCTCTCCTGTTGTGGAGCACAGGCTCCGGACGTGCAGGCTCAGAGGCCATGGCTCACAGGCCCAGCCGCTCCGCAGCATGTGGGATCTTCCCAGACCGGGGCACGAACCTGTGTCCCCTGCATCGGCAGGTGGACTCTCAACCACTGCGCCACCAGGGAATCCCCCTGCTGCATCTCTTGCCCTCCCTTCTCTGTGATGCTCCTTCAGCACAGCTCACATATCAGTCCCTCAGTATGGCCAAAAAATTGCTAGTTGCTTCATCAACAACCATTCCCTCTCTTGCTTAGTAGCAGAACTCCAGGTGGTATACCCACCTGGAAAATTACATTCCCTAGCCTCCCTTATAAATAGGGATGGCTGATGAGCTATAAGATGAAGTCACTAGGAAAGCTCTTTAAAGGGGTGTAGCCTTTTGCTCTTTCCTCATTTCTATTCCTGATACCTGCCTAGGATGTGGTTGTGATGGCCAGAGCCTTAGCAGCCATTCTGTGACTATGAGGATGGCTATACAATAACCAGGATAGCAGAGCAAAAGAATGGAAAGAGCCAGGGTCTCTGATGACTTTATGTGACCACCACACAGCTCTGGGATGCCTATCTCTGATCTTGTTTCATATGAGAGAAAAATAATTTTCTATCTTATTTAAGCCACCCTTGATTCCATTCTGTTACTGGCAACTGAATGTACTTCCTAGAGAGAACAGGCTCTGGAGCTGGAGTGTTCACCTCTGAATCCTGCTTTGCTACTTATTGGCTTTGTGACATTAGGCAAGTTACTTAAGCTTTCCATGCCTTAGTTTCTTCACCTGTGACATGATGGTGAAAATAGACTACCTCATAAATTTTTGTAAAGATTATATGAATTAAATACATAAAATGCTTAGACTAGTACTGGTACATAGCTAAAGCCTAGAACACTTATTGTTATTATTATTATTGTTACTATTCCTGATAGACCCAGTCTGAGTGCAGAAACTATTTCTTCTTTTTTTTTTTTTTTTTTTTTTTTTTTGCGGTACGCGGGCCTCTCACTGTTGTGGCCTCTCCTGTTGCGGGGCACAGGCTCCGGACGCGCAGGCTCAGCGGCCATGGCTCACGGGCCCAGCCGCTCCGCGGCATGTGGGATCTTCCCGGACCGGGGCACGAACCCACGTCCCCTGCATCGGCAGGCGGACTCTCAACCACTGCGCCACCAGGAAAGCCCTATTTCTTCTATATAAGAATGATGATGGGATGTCAGAGATTTTATATTCCAGTTCCTTTTTTTTTCATAGTTGATGAAACTAAGATGCAAAGAGATGAAGTGCCCTGTCCAGAGTCATACACCTTTGGGAACAGCAAAGGTGGATGTAAATCCAGGATCCTGTTGCTCCCAGGCTGATGTCTCATCAGCCCCACTGTGTGTTATGGTACAAACCTTACAGAGGCACACAAGTCATGGGCAGACAATGTCTATATTTAAATCAGATTAAGTCTCTTTCCTACGTAAATCAATCTGGTTTCTATTTGTCCCATAATGTTATATTCATCAATCACTTCATATGTGCCAAGTCCTGTTCTAAGCTCTCTGAATTGACTCTTTTGATACTAACTTTGAGAGGTAGTTACTATTTTATCCCCATTTTACAGTTGGGGAAACTAAGGTTGGGTAACTAGTCCAAGGTCACATAGCTAGTTAAGGCAGAGTAGATATTATTTATTTATTTACTTATTGTTTTATCTTTGGCTGCATTGGGTCTTCATTGCTGCACACAGGCTCTCTCTAGTTGCAGCGAGTGGGGGCTACTCTTTGTTGCGGTACGCGGGCTTCTCATTGTGGGGGCTTCCCTTGCTGCGGAGCACAGGCTCTAGGCGCACGGGCTTCAGTAGTTGTGGCACGCGGGCTCAGTTGCTCTGTGGCATGTGGGATCTTCCGGGACCAGGGATCAAACCCATGTCCCCTGCAGTGGCAGGCTGACTCCTAACTACTGTGCCACCAGGGAAGTCCCAGAGTGAATATGTGAAGCCAGGCAACTGGGCCCGAGAGCCCACACTCATAACCCCAGCACCACAAATGCTGCCTAGGAAAGACCCTGACCCTTCCAGCTAGAATCCAGGCATATGGCCTTGGTCTCAAGTTGGGACTATTCTCTTCCGAGCCCCAGTTTGTAGTATTCTGCCTTTCTCATCTTCTTCCTGGTAACACTGTAGCAAGTCTCCAGCTAAGGTCCAGTAAAAAAACACAGCTGGGGCTTCCCTGGTGGCACAGTGGTTGAGAGTCCGCCTGCCGATGCAGGGGACACGGGTTCATGCCCCGGTCCGGGAAGATGCCACATGCCGCGGAGTGGCTGGGCCCGTGAGCCATGGCCGCTGACCCTGCGCGTCTGGAGCCCGTGCTCCGCAACGGGAGAGACCACAACAGTGAGAGGCCTGCGCACCGCAAAAAAAAAAAAAAAAAACCAAACACAGCTGCCGGAGTGAGAGGAGAAATACCGGAGAAACTGAGGGATTGGCTCCCCAACCCCTCCCGTGACTGGAGTGATATATGTGGTCCAGGCCCTTTAAGTTGAGGAAGGATTATCTGGGGGCAGGGCACCAAAGGAACATCTGGCCTTTCCACAGGAAGGGCTGCAGTGGATGTGAGGGTCCCCTGGTCAGAGCCACCTCGGCTGGCACCTCCAGCGCTGTCCCCTGCATTTCCTCCCTCCCAGCCCGACCTCTACCAAGCCCCAGATCCCAAGGGCAGCCGGTCTCAGGTCTCAGTGGAAGGCTAGTCTAATTCCCGGTTCTGCCGCTTACTTGCTGTGTGACCTTGGGCTAATCGTGGTCTCCTTCAACCACACTTTCTTCATCTATAAAGTGGGTTTATGAGGATGAAATGGTGTCCGGCGTGTGAGGACCTGGCCAAGCGGCTGCAGGAGGAGTGCTGTGCAAGCGGCGTGGCCTGCCTCTCCTGGAGCGAAGTGGGAGAGACAGCCCACCAGGGGCACTGTCCGGGGTGCCCCGCTGCTGCCGGTAGGGAGGCGCCTGAGGCCGAAGGAGCAGGGCACCACGGGGGCAGGGAGCGCACCCCAGGGTAGACAGCAGCAGCCACGGCTGGATCCTCCGGCTGTCCCCCTGAGCCCCCTCTACTTCCCTTGGCTGGGCGGCCCCAGAGGGGCCGGTGTGGCTGCCTGCCTCGGGGAAGTCACAGTGGCCCTACTTCCTCCTCCTAAGGGGGCGAGATTGGGACTATGGGCTTGGGAAGGTGTGTGACACCCGGAAGCAGGTTCTGAGGACCTGCTGAACACCCCAGAAGCCAGCGGGGGGTGGGGTCCGCCTAGATCAGACTCTAGGCTAGTCTCTAGGACCTGACTCACATTACGCTGTCTTCTGCCTCCTTGGGCCCTGGGCGTCTGTTCTGAGGAGTTACAGAGGCCTGTGGTTCCGACGATCGCACACTATTCTCGAATTCACAGTCAGCCCGGACACCCTCCCACGCAGTGCCCTGGCCCTGAAGTGAGAGCACCGTCAAGCCCTGAGGACCGAGACCTTGTTCAAGAGAACCAGGGGTGGAGATGCGCTAAGAGAGGAGGACAGGATAGCACTGTAACTGAAATGGATTTCTTCTCTCGAGAATGGTTGCAGAAGGGCTGGGAGGGGGAAGCCACGTGCAAGTGTGTGTGTGTGTGTGTGTGTGTGTGTGTGTGTGTGTGTGCTGCTCCACTTGGCTCTCAGTTTGCCACCCAGCCTCCTAGGCCCACTAAGACAGGGGTCTGTGACCTGGAAAAGGGACAGAAGTCCTTCATATGTCCCTGCTATGGACCTGCCCCCGAGCAACCTCTCGTAATGTTTCAGGCTTGGTTTTCCCACCAAATACTCAGATCTCTTTTCACCTACTGCTTCTGTTTCCACCCACACTACACACAGTTGGTTTTCCTTTGGCCACTTGGGCAAATTCCCTCTCCTTCCTCTTCACAGACCTTAACTCCCGTTAACACTCTTTGACCATCTATGCGGTGGAACTCTACTGATGTATCTGAAACTATGTCCCTTAAAGGCAACCTGGGCCTGGTGCCATTGAGTCCTGCTCTCTTTTCTTTAAATATAAAAATGAATTTAAAAATCACTTAGTCTTTATAGGAATGAGAAAGTTCACATGTTATGGACTGAAGGTTTGTGTCCCCCCCAAAATTCACATGCGACCTCCATGTGATGGGATTTGGAGGTGGGGCCTTTAGGAAGAATGAAGGTTTAAATTAGGCCATGAGAGTGGGACCCACATGATGGGATTAGTGCCCTTGTAGAAAGAGACCAGAGAGCTGCTTCTTCATCTCTCTACCATGTGAAGATACAGTGAGAAGGTGGCCATTTACAAGCCAGAAAGAGGGTTCTCCCTAGGAACTTAATCTGCTGGCACTTTAAGCTTGGACTTCCCAGACTCCAGTACTGCGAGAAATAAATGTCTGTTATTCAGCTACTCAGTCTGTGGTATTTTGCTATAGTGGCCTAAGCTGACTAAGACAGAAATATAAGAGGAAAATTTAAAACCACAGACTGGCACAGATTGCAGTGTTTAAAATGGTCTGGGTGCTCTGGGCAGCAGAGGAGGGACACAGTATGTTGTACCTCTCTTGGCTTCTGAAACCCTGAGATGTTTCAGAAGGGGATCCAGGCCCCAACTTGGCAACCATCTGAAAAGCCGCAGGACTGGCTGGATCAGGTGTCGGCTGCAGCAGGTCAGCCTGCCAGGTTCTTTATGGCTTCATCCAGGCCCACTACAGCTGAGTCAGACAGGCCACTGCCCAGTGGCAGAACCCAGCTACAGTGTACCCAGCAAGCGTACATTTCCATTATCAGCAATCAGCCTTGGAAGGCTCACTTATGTTCACCTTGGAAACCTGGGCTTATCGACCTACAGCCCAATTCTGCTGAGAAGCTGGAGCTCACTCAAGGCAAAACTGGGAATGGTTTCACCACCAAACATTTTCCACTCCTGCATCATCTCTGCTGATAGCAGGTTCCGGGGAGAAAACACACGGGTGCAAACAACTTGACCAAACAATTCCTCTATTCATTACAAAGCTGTGACTTGCTGATTGGACTTGAGAAGCAATTAAGCAATGGAGGAAAGGAAGGTTTCCTCACCTACTACTTGTACTGAGGGTATAAGTTACAGATCATCACATTTATCCTTGTAAATATACAGTTTGATTAGTTTTAGTAGATTAATACAGTTATGCAACCTTCACCACAATCTCACCCACTACTTTTGATGCACGTGAAATGAAGTGGAATGAAAATCACTGTACTTTGACTTTGACAATGAAGTAGTGAGCAGAAGTATTGTTTTGCCTGTAGCCTTGTCTCATGTGTACTGGAACTGCATCTTTGCACACAGGTAGCAGGGTGCCTGGCACAAAGTATGGGCTCAATAAGTGTCTGCTGAATGAATGCACTGGCATCTATAGTTGTTCAAAGGTGTTAATAGTAACGGCACATTTCCTCCTGTGAAGGGAGGAAAGAGGAGGAAAAAGGGTGAGTGACAGTAGGCAGGACCTGATGTGTGAAGCCCTCGGGGACGGGGCAGGGAGGAGAAAATGTGAGATGGCGGCAATCAAGCAACCTCTACAGCTTTGCGGCCTCTGCTCAAAGATCGGTCCCATCCGGCAGCTTCAGCAGCACCTGGGAGCTTGTTAGAAATGCAGAGTCTCAGGCCCACCCCAGAACTACTGAATCAGAATCTGCATTTTGACAAGATCCCCAGGTCATTTGTTTTGCACAGTGAAGTTTGAGAAGCGCTGACAGATATTCTTGTGGCATTCCTAGAACAGGGTGGCAGCCCACCCAGCAGGGGGAAGGTAGGACTACAGACTAGTTTCCCATAGGAATCATTGGAAAGGTTGGAGAACAACGTCGTAAATGGTGAATTTGATTTTGGAAATCCAACATTTCTGCAAGCCATCTGGGGAGAAAGATAACTTCCCCATCAAAAGTCTAACAATACATGACTTTGTTAAAGGATCATTCCTAAGAAAATCCATTTCCTTTTGTTATCTTGCCTGAGACTAGTTTTACTCAGCTCTGGTTTTCTTTGCAGTCACTTGTCCTGGGGCTGGAACCTAATTAGAGAATGTATGTTCGCTTTTTTTTTTTTTTTTTTGCGGTACGCGGGCCTCTCACTGCTGTGGCCTCTCCCGTTGCGGAGCACAGGCTCCGGACGCGCAGACTCAGCGGCCATGGCTCACGGGCCCAGCCGCTCCGCGGCATGTGGGATCTTCCCGGACCGGGGCACGAACCCGCGTCCCCTGCATAGGCAGGCAGACTCTCAACCACTGCGCCACCAGGGAAGCCCTCGTTAGGGATTTTATAAGGACATTTTAACTAAAATATCACTTCTCTTAGCAAGCTTCCTTTTACATCTATATTCTATTCAGAGCCCCGCTTGTCAATAGTGCTGTCTCCCCAGGCTCCCCTCCCTGTGCTGGCATGCCCACAGAAGGCACTGCTCTTGCCAACTCAGAAGGGCCCAGACGTATCAAGGACACCCCTGCCTCTGTGTCTTGTGCTCCTGTTGGTCCCTTTACCAGTAATGCCTCTGCCTTCCCGCTGCCCCCTTCCTACCCGCTACATACTCAAGACAAGGTTTACGTGATGTTTTCCCATAAAGCTTTCCCTAGACACTCCAGACTGCAACTGACCGTTCCTTTCTGAACTCTTAGCCCTATATTTTGTGTACTCTCCACAATTCTTAGGACATGCTGCATTGCTTTGTTATTTAGCCAGGTAAAAGTCCTGTTGTCAGGAGCAGAGGAATACCCAGCTCCTGTATTCCTACAGCTAATATCATACCTGGGTCCTAGTGTGTGCTCATTAAACACTTCACAGGTCCTTGCAGAGGTCCAGAGAGGTCCGGGCCGCTGCCACCTTCATGGGCCTTTCACAATAACTTCATTTTATATGAAGATACATGGAAAGTAAATTGATCTTTAAAAATTCCCCCAATATTCTTCTAGCCTTTTGTTTTATGAAGATGCACTCTTTACTGAAGAATATCTAGATTTTGCATAATGTCAACATTGTTATGAAATACAGGAAACAATTCAAGTACAAAACATTAATAAATATAATTTGTCTGTGCATGTGTATGTATGTGCATATGTATAGTGTGCACGCACACATACACACAGACACACACACACACACATACCCCTATTACTAAGCAGCTGAGATTCACTGCAGGACAAAGAATGTCTCCTTTATACGTAGCAAATTTACATACGTCTCACCAAAGCCTGTGAAGGAGGAGAACCTCACCTGACACTAGCATTCTGGTGAGTTTTCACTGAATTTAGCAAACTTTAACTTTTAGCCTCCTTTATCCCCATCTGCCAAGTAAAGATATTCCTATACTGTATATGCTGCTCTAAGATTCTGGGTGAAAAGAAATATTAGTACATGTATTTCTGATGTCCTTCTCTCTTATGGGTGAGGTGCCATCCACATCCTTCATAATCATTCCTTTTAGGGCCACAGGAGTCCCAGTATGCCTGTCTGCATTGCAGCAACTTGCAAGACCTTGTGCCAAGATTCACTTCCTATCCAGCCTGAACAGGCTGCTCTTGGAGCCAGCTCTACTGCAGAATTCAGGAGCAGAGATGACGCTTGTCTGCCAGTGGGAATTGCCATAGAGATGATTGATACCTTTGTAAAATTCTAGTTTTAGAATCTCGCCTCTATCTCTCAATTTGAGGCAGTGTCTTATACATTTATAAAAATAAGTTATTGTATGATATGGGAAATTACAAAGACTGCCAATGCCAAGAAACTCTCAGGCTCTAATTCATCAGTGGAATATCAGCACATTGAAGGAAGTATGTGCTACTTGGATTCAGAAGACCTGGTCTGAACTCAACTCTGCTACTAACTTGCTGTGTGACCTTAAGTAAAATCATTACCCATCTCTGAACGTCCATTTCCCCTTTTGTAAAATGAATATTTATTTTACAATGTGAGATGATAAATATGAAAGCACCATACAGTTTGTTAGTTACTAGTGCAAGTAGTGTTGCTCTATGCAGGCTTCTCAAACTTGAGCGTGCATTCGAATCCCCTGGAGGACTTGTTAAAACATAGGTTGCTGGGTCCCACCTCTGGAGGGTCTTACTCAGTAGGTCTGATTGGTATCTGAGAATTTTCCCATCTAGCAAATTTCTCAAGTGATGCTGAAGCTGTTCGCCTGGGGACCACACTTTGAAAACCACTGCTCTACTGAAATCCCAGCCATTTCCCCTCTTACCGCATTATGAATTCTTTAAAGCATAATCTCAACTTGTTGTGATGTCGATAGAGTTTTGGGTCAGCTGGAATTTCAGCCAAAAATACTTGGGCTACTTCCAGTGGTCCCTGATGGGAAAAGTGAAAAACATTACTGATGTTGGAAAGAAAGTGAAATTACTTGGGAGGAAATGTTGGGAGTGAGGTCGTAGTTTGAACATTTAATTTTGTTAGTTTGATCAAAACAAAATATCAAGAAAGGTCTTGAACTTCTCAGGAAAATGCTGATTCCTTAGGAGGAGTTTGCAGTTTTGGGAGAATATTCAAAAGTATAAATGTATTTCCTTAATCAAATACTACTAGTTACAGATTTTCCTTCACATAGAAAGGTAATATACTACATCAAAGGGTATGTGATTAGAGATTGTCTTGATCCAGCCATTCATATTCATTTGTCTAGTTGCCCTAGTGGCAAGCACCATTTTGCGTAATTGCTGGCTTGAGTCAGAGATATGCATAGTACATGTGTAATCTATGGTTGTGGGCTTATAAAGTCTTCCATTTTCATTAAAAGATTGGGACTTACAAAAGCAAAAGCTTCCTAATATTTTCTGATCATGGAAATGTAACAAACGTAACAAATACTATTTCTGTCCCCTTGATATTATGTGGACAGAGAATTTTTGCTGGAGAGTCCAGTTGTGCCGAATGAGGAAAGGGTCACGGCACTCATTGAGTTTTTGCATGTGGAGGTGTGCAGATCTAGTTCTGAAATTAAGGAAGCACACAGAGAGAACAGAGAGAACTAAGCTAGTATGCCCTCCATCTGAGGCCGGATTAGTTCCATGCTGAGATCGGAGTTAGAATTCTAACGGATCTGAGAAGATCCAGTCTGTTTTGAAGTGGCCCAAGAAGCCGGTTCCAGGTCATTCCTGCTTAGCAACGCTCCTGGCATACTGGTTTCATCTGGTGACTGACCCAGGGGTTCAATGTCCTAGACCCTTTCCCTTCTCTCCTACAGGCCTTCTCAGATTTATCTCAAGCCTTGCAACAACTCTGCCTAAATTGGGCATGACTAAGCACTCCATCTGGATCATATTGCCAGGACTGGCCCCAACTTCTCCAAAAAATGGTACTCCTTAGACACGGTCCACTCATCTCTAGGATTTCTTGTCTACCTTGGGTTGTTACAGAAGGGAAGGGAAGGGACCTCCTCAAGTGTTCAGTGTAAGTTTAGGAACATCATTTGTATGTTGATCAGACTCCTCATCGACCTCAAGAAAGGAGGGTGCAGACATATAGTAACACAAATCAAAATAACAAGAACCAGAGGAGTTGCCACCAGCTGGTTTTGCTTACCTGATTGACAGTAGCTCCGACAGAGCCTTGCAGCACCATCTGAAGCATCTTGGCATCAGGGGGCTCCTGGTTAATGGCCACTGCTAACTGCAGGGTCTTCTTCTTCATATCTTCAATGGCAACTTCAATTGGGGTCAAAACAAACTGAACATAAGACATAAATGTAGGAAAGTCACTCTCAGGTCTTATAAGCCATGGACAAACCTGGAGCTATGACAAAGAGGACACCTGGGTTTGAAGCAGCAGCTAAGAAGGCTTTCAGAGAAATTTAGAATCATCAGGACAGGTTAAGAGGAAGGAAGAGCCTAACATTTCTTGAGTACTTATTATGTTCCAGGAACTTGACATGCATTTATGATTTACTTCTTCAAACAACTTCCTGTTCTCTCCACCTTGCAATCAAAGAGGTATTTGTAAGGTTAAGTAAGTGACACAGGTCCTAAGTGGGGAGGTCAGATTTTGACCACAATAATGTCTACATTCAAAATCCATGTTTTTTTCTACACTGTTAGGTTTCCTTTCCTGTTGTTGAAGAAGTGACTTGACTTATGATTGGGAAAGCTATTAGAAGCACAGCATTCAAGATTTTCTTCTCCACCATAACACAAGATTTTGGCATCATGTGTGCCTTTTCTAACTCACCCTGAAGGTGAATTCTTAGTAAAAAGAATTCTCTTAAGGGTCAATCTGCTAGTTGCTAAGTTCTGTTGGCTTGGAGTATGACCTTTTCTGAATTTTATTGATGGAGTCATGTCCCCTCCAAATTCAAGTATTTAATTCCTAAACCCCGGTACCTCGGAATGTGACTTTATTTGAGACAGGGTCTTTATAGAGGTAACCAAGTTCAAAGGAGGTCATTACGATGGGCCCTCATCCAATATGACCTATATGTCCCTACAAGAAGAGGAAAAATCTGGACATAGGGACATGCACAGAGGGAAGATGATGTGAAGAAACCCAGGGAGAAGGCAGCCATCTACAAGCCAAGGAAAGAGGCCTGGAATAGATCCTTCCCTCACGTCTTTCAGAAGGAACCAACCCTGCCAACACCTTGATTTTTGACTTCTGGCCTCTGGAACTATAAAACAAGAAATTTCTGTTGTTTAAGCCACCCAGTCTGTGGTACTTGGTTACAACAGCTCTAACAAACTAACACACTGGGGTTCTTAGGGAACTACAAATGGCCCAGAAAAATTGTGAGGACTCTTACTGGGAACGTGAATTTATTTCTGTGCTGTGCCGACATGTCCTAGTGCTGAAGAGTCTAAAACAGTAATAAAGACAGCAGATGCCTTCTGAACAAACCTTCTCTTAGCTGAGTCATCAGTTCTGGCTTCCTTTGCCCTCTGTGAAAACCACTCTCTGATGTGGTTGCTGAACACTTGAGCTGGTGGACGGCTCTCCAGTAGCCTCAGTCCCTGTGCTCCTGCCAAGGAGGTGTGTATTCACCACAACTCATCAGTGCTTGTTTACCAACTTGCTTACACTTGTTACACTTGTTACTTTAATGACCTAATCTAATTCCATAATGCATCAACTGGTGAACTATGGCTGTGGAAAGAAGGAGAGTTGTTTCTATGAAAACCAAGCTAATGCTTGGGCAAGATGTTATGAAAGCAAGTTGCTATAAAAGATTCCTGTTGGGGCTTCCCTGGTGGTGCAGTGGTTGGGAGTCCACCTGCCAATTCAGGGGACACGGGTTCGTGCCCCGGTCCGGGAAGATCCCGCATGCCGCAGAGCGGCTAGGCCCGTGAGCCATGGCCACTGAGCCTGTGCGTCCGGAGCCTGTGCTCCGCAACGGGAAGGGCCACAACAGTGAGAGGCCCGTGTACTGCAAAAAAAAAAGAGATTCCTGTCTTATTAGGTGTGCACAAGACAATGGTAAAGGGCTAGAGGGAAAAAAATCATAAAAATCCAGAAGCATTCTGCTCTTATATTGTTTAACAAAGATCTTTAAGCTCTCACTCTGCTTTACAGAAACCAAAACTGAACATCCTGGACACTGCATATGGTTTATACAAGAAAGACAGTGCTGAATCGTGATCAGCCAACCCTAAATCACAGACAAGGCTGTGGCTCTACAGAAAATGAATGACAAATAAGTGCACATGTATATATTTTAAAGTAAAAGAAAATGTTTACAGTATGTTTAATTTTGAGCAGTTTTGTAGCTTGAGACATTTTCTCAATCAGTGCCATTACAATGAACTTGAAGACTTGTGCTACACATGGAACCAGAAAAAAGAAAGAGGTCTTCCCTGTATCAACATTTAGATAAGGAAACTGAATGAAGATAAGTGCCTTGTGCAATGTCACAGGAGGATGCTGGGACTAGAAGACAACTGGTCTCCTGTCTGACTGGCATGGTGCCCTCTTCCAGCTCAACACAGACTCCTTGGGGCTCTGCTCACTTGCTGTTCCTGCCTCTGACGATGAATAACAGAACGCTGCCTGAGTCACATGGAAGCTTTTAAATATATAAAAATCTAATATAAAATATGGTAAACTTGGATATTTCATGTAAATTTAACATTAAAATATAAAGACATAGTAAGTATTATAATTGTGTACATATATTTATGTTAAAGATATAACTTTAAAGTAGAAAATGCTTAAATATAAAGTGTGCTATAAAACATGTAGCTGCCTAAATGGGATTCCCTGGCACCATGAGAGTGAGAGGATACCCACCATAATAATATTTCAAAGGCATCCCTTTTTATTTATTTATTTTTTTTTTTTGCGGAACGCGGGCCTCTCACTGTTGTGGCCTCTCCCGTTGCGGAGCACAGGCTCCGGATGTGCAGGCTCAGTGGCCATGGCTCACGGGCCCAGCCACTCCGTGGCATGTGGGATCTTCCCGGACCAGGTCACGAACCCTTGTACCCTGCATCGGCAGGCGGACTCTCAACCACTGCGCCACCAGGGAAGCCCAAAGGCATCCCTTTTTAGATTTTCACCTGAGTCTGCCATGAAGGAGCATGAAGGAGGTTTGTGTGTCATCCTGGGAGGTGACCCAGGCCCACTCACTCACTCACTCTGGCCTCCGTCCAGAGCCCATTCCCTCCAGAGCCTTACCTCCTCCTTCTGGATGACGCTGATCCTGGTCTTGATGTAGGGGAAGGCGTGCATGGTGGTCAGGACAGTGTTCCGCCGGTACTGCTCGTGAAGTTCTCCCCGAGGTCGGCCCTCCAGGGTGAAGGGGGTGGTGTACATAAATCTCCGCAGATCGAAATTCTTCTCAAAGTAGGTTAGCCTGTCTTTCATCTCATACTCATCAAAGTAGGGCTCCACAAAAGTGATCTGTATGTAGGCCTGAGGGGCGAAAGAGAAGGGGTGAGCTGGTCTGCAAACTACCACCTAGGATGCACTGGGGGGCACGTGGAGCACAGAGGGGCAGCACCACCCCTGTGCGCTCACAAAAGCCGCAGAAGCTGAAAGCATCAGGCGAGACATCGGCCATCAGCCATCCTTCCTCTCCACCCCAGGGATATGAGAGACAGGACTGGGAGAAGGGACGGGAGTGCGCCCGTGTGAAGTCAGGTCCACAAGCTACCCCTCCTAGCAGAGCTGCTCATCCAACTGAAACTTGGTGTGAGAGTTTGCAAACTGCTATTCAGAAGAAGCAAAACTTTCCTTTTCAGAACAACTATGACCACTGCGTGTTTATTAGAACGGCCAAACTAAAGCAACTGACAACACCAAGGGCTGAGAAGGATGGGGAGCAGCTGGAGTGTGCATACACTGATGGTGGGAATGCACAGTGGTACAGCCACCTTAGGAAACAGGTGGCCATTTCTTATATAGTTTAATTATACTGACCATATGACCCAGCAATCCCACTCCGGTGCACGTGCCCAATAGAAATCAAAACTTATGTTTACACTAAACCCTGTACACAAATGTCTATAGCAGCATTATTCATAATAGACAAAAAATAGGAACAACCCAAAGGCCCCTCAAGTGGGGAATGGATAAACAAACAGTGGTACATCCTTATAGCAGAATACTACTCAGCAATAAAAAGGAATGAACCATTACAAGATGGATGAATCTCAAATGTGTTGTGCTAAGTGAAAGAAGCCAGACTCAAAAGGATATATGATTCCACTTATTTACTGTATAATTCCACTTATGTGGCATTCTGGAAAAAGCAAAACAACAAAGACAGAATACAGATTAGTGACTGTCAGGGGCTGAAAACAGAGGGAGGGAATGACTACAAAGAGGCATGGGGAAATATTTTGGGGTGATGGGACTTTTCTATGTCTGATTTTGGTGATGGCTCCATGTGCTTGTCAAAATTCATAGAAATAAACACCAAAAAAGTGAATTTTACTGCATGTATTTCATTTAAAAAATGTACACACATACACATGAGCCCACACAAACATACTATGAAGAAGAGCACTTATTTAAAAAGAAGGCCTTGGGCTTCCCTGGTGGCGCAGTGGTTGAGGGTCCACCTGCCAGTGCAGGGGACACGGGTTCAAGCCCTGGTCCAGGAAGATCCCACATGCCGCGGAGCAGCTGGGCCCAAGTGCCACACCTGCTGGGCCTGCGCTCTAGAACCCGTGAGCCACGGCTGCTGAGCCCACATGCCACAACTACGGAAGGCAGTGAGCCTGGAGCCCATGCTCCACAAGGGGAGAAGGCACTGCGGTGAGAGGCCTGTGCGCCACAGCGGGGAGTGGCCCCTGCTTGCTGCAAGTAGAGAAAGCCTGCGCACGGCAATGATGACCCAACTCAGCCAAAAATAAATAAATAAATAAATAAATTTATTTAAAAAAAAAAAGAATAACAATGACTATAGTCACTGCAACACCCACCCACTGAAATGGATGGATGAGGTCACTGATCTCAGACCATAAATCACTATTGAGTGTGATGAAATCTGGTTATAATTCTGGCTGCAGATTCTCATTTAAAACTCTCACAACCTACTTCGGGCGTTTTAACAGAGGGGAAAAGAGAAATGTGTCAGGGATGTCACTGGTAACTCTACGTGGCATGTGCTGGGCACAGATCACCGTGGGCACACAGCCAATCCTGTCTTTCAAAGATGTCAAACATTTCTGTGTGAAGCTTAGCTCAGCTACTTACCACAGTTATTGCTTCCAGGCTAGATTAGGGAGTGTATCTGAAGTGAGTGAGTCCTTTGAAATGTGTAGAAAAACAAACTCTTAGATTTGGACACTTCTCCCTACTTGCATCATCTTCATAATATCCTGGAGGACAGAACTGAGAGAAGAGTTTGAACTCTTCATTTTATAGGCCTGCCAGATGATGACTGGAGAGGGCACAGAAACTCTGGGATACATCCCAGATCTTGCCCTATGTGTACCCTTTATCACGAAACTATAATCATCAGTGTAGCCCTTTTCTGAGTTCTGGGAGGCATTCTAGTGGGTTATCTACTGAGAGGTGCTATGGGAACCCACAAATTTGTATTTGTCTGGTCAGAAGTGCAAGCGGCCTGGGGTCCCACTTGAGGCTGGTGTCTGAAGTTAGGGCAACCTCCTGCAGGACGAGCCTGTAACTGGTGGAGTCTGACCCTAACTCTGGGTGGTGAGCATCAGAATTGTATTGCAGTACACCCAACTGGGGGTGAGACAGAATACATCCTCACCTGAAAAGTGAGGAAACTGAAGTCCAAGCCCTTTTCATCATTCCTCCAACAGCATAATGACCCTGCACTTGGCTGAAAAGAAGTCCTCCACCAAATGCTGTCAGTGAGAAGTTTGTATCTTTTCAACATATTTTAAATTGAGGATTCAAGGTTTTAATAGAAGGGCAATAAAGGGAAGTGATTAAAAGTGCAGGTTTGGGACTTCCCTGGTGGCGCAGTGGTTAAGAATCCGCCTGCCAATGCAGGGGACACGGGTTCAAGCCCTGGTCCGGGAAGATCCCGCATGCTGCAGAGCAACTAAGCCCGTAGGCCACAACTGCCTGTGCTCTAGAGCCCGCGAGCCACAACTACTGAAGCCCGCACACCTAGAGCCCGTGCTCCACAACAAGAAAAGCCTCCACAATGAGAAGCCCGCGCACTGCAATGAAGAGTAGCCCCCGCTCACTGCAACTAGAGAAAGCCCGCACGCAGCAATGAAGACCCAACACAGCCAAAAGTAAATAAATTAAATAAATTTAAAAAAAAATCTTCTTTAAAAAAAAAAGTGCAGGTTTGAGGATGACAGACCCTGAGTTTGAATACTGGTTTTGACACTTGCATGATCTTGGAAAGTTGCTTACCCTTTCTTTTCTCATCTGTAAAATAGGAATAACAACACTTATTTCAAAGGGCTTTAGGAGGATGAAATGAAATGCTGTACGTGAAGGGTCTAATGCAGTGTCAGGCACACAGATGATCGTTAATAACTGGTAGCTCCTATTATGATCCCTGCCTTTGAGTATTGTTTTTTTTTTTTTTTTTTTTTTTTTTTTTTTGCAGTACACGGGCCTCTCACTGTTGTGGCCTCTCCCGTTGCGGAGCACAGGCTCCAGACGTGCAGGCTCAGCGGCCATGGCTCACGGGAGTAGCCGCGCCGCGGCATGTGGGATCTTCGCGGACCGGGGCACGAACCTGTGTCCCCTGCATCGGCAGGTGGACCCTCAACCAGGGAAGCCCTGAGTATTGTTTCTTTAAGACCTAACCAAATAGTAGTTAAACGGTAGACAAAAAAAAATTTGGCTGCATTGAAATGACTTGAAGAGTCCAGACAGAGGAGATCATGTTATGTTTTTGGGTGTAGAACAAAGGGAATCAGAGCCTGATGGTTATTTTTTGCAATTTTCCCATACCTTGTTAGGGTCCAACTTGCTTTTGTCCACAGGAGCAGAGTCTTTTATCACTTCCACAAATTCTGCACCAAAACACTGACTATAAAATCCCTAGGCAAGAGAAACCAACAGATTATAAAGGTTATTTTAATATACTGCAACTCTTTGTCTCTCAGAAGTGGAATACGTTTGGAACAAGTGTAAGGGAGAATATGCCTTTTGATTACTGAAAGTCCCTCTAAGCTAACGAGGCAAGTTCAGCATTTCCTGAGACAAAAATAAAAACATAAGGAAGTCCAGCATTGCAAACTGATATATGCTTCCTTATAAACTGTATGCGTGACATCTAATTCAACCAACATCATCATATTTCCTAAAGATGCTCCAGGGGCATGGAACTATTTACTTCTTGCCTTTTGTACCCTAGGGTTTTGGAGGTCACCAGGCTTCCTGTAATGGGACAAACCACAGTGCACAGGAAGATAAAATATATGCTTCTAGTACTACATTGGGGAAACAAATTAGGGAACCAAGTGGCCTGGGGTCAATTGCTAATTCCTCTCATGAGCTGAACAACTTTGGGCAAGTCACCCAACCACTCTGAGACATGGCTTCTTTGGGTCAAGTAAGGATTAAAGTCTGTTGTCTCACTTGGCATGGATGGAGCAATTTGACAATGAAAGTGTTTTAAGTTTGACAGCCACGAAAGGGCATAAATTCAAAGCAATAGCAAGAAAGCAAAGAAGTGAATCTCTGGTTGTTGTCAGCAGTTCAGGGGACCCCAGTTATTCAGTCTGAGATGGTTTTGTTTTGAGGGCACCCCCTGACTTTCCTCCTGAGTTCTTAGTGCTTGGCCCTTTCAACGTCTGTTTCTTTTTTTATCACTCTTCTCTACGTTGTTTCTCCTTTTCTCCAGCCTTTCCTCCAAGAACATGCTGCTCTCTTCTGCTACGTTACGGATCAAATATAAACAGCAGGTTGGATTGGGGCTGCCAGCCCATGGAATGGGATGCTGACTCTGATTATCCAAAGAGGGGTGCTCCTTGGTCAGCAGGGAGAGTTCATTTGTTCCAGGTCACAGCGGGCCTATAGTCAAGCATCTCCATGTCAGAGTGGGAAGTGTTGTCTGGTGACACCAAAAGGATGACCACAGCATTTTCTAGGGGTAATTTGATAATTTGGCCCAATGACTTCAAAGTCAAGAGGATGAACTTCAAGCTGAAAAACTATTACTAAAATTTGGAAAGGTTTATAAGAAAGCACATGACATTGATTGAATTTGGATGCTCCTGAAAAGAAATATTCACCATATAAACTTACAAAGTTTGAAAAGTATGTACAGAATCTTAGGGGAAAGCTATCCTTATCTTGCTTTACCTCATGATCTCACCTAATATCTTGATATTATACAAGCAATGTGGGAAACTTTATATACGGATCAATGAGGAATCCATGACTCTTGGTTTTGTTGTAATGACCCACTCTAACCTGTTTGTGTAAAGCACACAGTGTCAATCACCTGGAATCACTTGTCTTACCTCTAGTCTATGAGAGATCTCAGGAAGCTTGGTAATTGCAGGCTCTTTGTAAATGAATTCCTTCTCATCCAAGTCCCCAAATTTGGATCCATAGAAACCAACTCGAAAGTAGGTTCCAAACATTCTCTTATGACCCTGATGAACAAAATAAGACAACCTCTCCTTAGTTATGTAATTCATAAGAATCCATTGAGATGAGAGGGCAGGAGTCTTTTATTGTTGGCTTATAAAGCATTCTATTCCTGTGGCTAATACAAACAGAATTCACTCCTTTAAAAAATTTTTTTACTGTTTATGGAATAAACTTGGGAAATAATGGCAAAAAAAAAAAAAATCCCATGAAAGATTTCTAGGACTTCTCAAGTGAATTTAAGATTTTCACATTCCTGGTTGTAAAGTAATTCAAGCTTCCTTCTTTCACGGTTTGAATCACGGTCCTCTGTCTCTTCTCAGCCCTCTTCCGTTTGATAGGAGAGAGCTACAGTAATGATGTCCTTAAGGTAAATCACTCCCTAGAGAGGAAGGAGGGCTAAGCATCTCTGAGACAGGGTCACCTGCTGCCAGATTATAGGACCTGTTAGCCAGGATGCCCCTGCTACCTTGCTAATGATGCTGTCAAAGGCCTTCTGCAGCTTTTCGTGGGTGGAGGTCAGCTTCCGGAAGTCTCGATGAGCTTCCAGGATGGGGATGACCAGCTTGTAGACCTCATTGACCGTCTCGTACAGTCCTCCCTTGGAAAGAGGAGAAAAAATCAAAAAGAATTTAATCCACTGGAAACTTAAAAGAGCAATCAGAGTGCATTAGGCATTGGAGAATGGATTTATTAGTGGCACCACAATATTTTATAGAGCAGGAACAAAGTCTGAGCATCTTTGGGATGGCTGTAGCATTCAGACTGAACTAGACACACTAAATGGTCCTATTTGATAATGTTAAGTTGGAAAAAGGAGTTTCCTGGGGGAAAAAAATAGGACAGGAGACTGGCAGCAGGAACTAAGAACAATTCAGGAAGGCAGCTTTAGCATATTTAAATGTCACCAGGGGTCCTCCTGTAGCCAGATGTTCATTGCATGCCTGAAAAGAGTTAGGGGTCTAACTACCTGGTTTTCTAGAATTCCAGGAAAAACAAGAGTATCTTGGACTTTATGTGAATTCTGAAAGGGAAAGCTGGAAAAAGAGAAGATAGTCAAAATAAAAATTAAAATACAGAGATTGTAGGATGGAAACTTGGAAATGAAAAGTAGAGAAGAAAGAATAATATCAAGATGAAAACAAAACTGGATCAGCTAAACAGTGAAGTATTAAATATTTGCTTGGCTTAAAATTTGAGGGAGGGCTTCCCTGGTGGCGCAGTGATTGAAAGCCCACCTGCCAATGCAGGGGACGTGGGTTCGAGCCCTGGTCCGGGAAGATCCCACATGCTGCAGAGCAGCTGGGCCCGTGCACCACAGCTGCTGAGTCTGCGTTCTGGAGCCTGAGAGCCACAACTTCTGGGCCCGCGAGCCACAACTACCGAAGCTCGCGTGCCTAGAGCCCGTGCTCCGCAACAAGAGAAGCCACAGCAGTGAGAAGCCTGCGCACCACGACAGAGAGTAGCCCCCACTTGCTGCAACTAGAGAAAGCCAGCGAGCAGCAACGAAGACCCAGTGCAGCCAAAAATAAATAAATTTATTTTAAAAAAATTTGAGGGAGTAGGGAAACTATGAAAATGAAAATGAACAACATACTTTCTTCCCTGCCCTGAATCTCAATGACTTAATCTATATATTTTTAACCTCTCTATATTTTTCTCTTATTAGGAGTGTTTAGACCCAGATTAGGTTAATGAGGGCAGTCTCCATGGCTTCCACCCTCACAGTTCTCTGAGCTGTCCCTGGTCTGTGACGATCCTGAGGATGACTCAGCTGTCAGCTGAGTCCCTCTCTCAAAGAGAGGGAAAATAAGAGAGTGAGAACATGCCTCGTGATTTATTGTGTAACCCTGGGCAAGCCATTTCCCCTCTCTGTGGCTTAGTTTCCACCTCTGTTAAATGGAAATAATACTGTGAAACTGCTGCCCAGCCAGTGAGCGTGCAGTGAAAACCAGAATACTGCAGTGATGAAAGGCCTTCTCGCCTCCCTGAATGCTGAGGCAATTTACATACATCAAAGTCCTCCAGCCCCTCCTCTGCCCTGCACGCCCCTGAACGTGGTGTCATCATGAAGTGGGACTGGCTGGACGTTAAGACCGGCGCTCAGGGCACCGACACCAGAGTTCAGGCTGACTGTGGAAGCCCAGACAGCTGTGTGCACTGACCGTGCTGAAGAGCTCGGCCGCCTGCTCCAGGAGGCCCACCAGGCCGCTCTCGGTGAAGTACCGGCCGGAGCACACCCCGTCCTCATCCGGCGACAGGGTGTCATCAGAGACCGCAGACTCCTCCAGCACGTTGGAAGAAATATTCTGAAAGAGATCATAGTATGAGCCAGGAGAACAGGGGAATCTGACTAACAAAGGCCCCACAGGAACCCGTAACATATGGAGGAGGAAGCCCTGGCTCCAAGATCCTCACCATCCCTCATCATACAAGGTCTGTAATTCCACCCACAAGAGCCTTTGGCTGCCACTCATTCTGAAAGAATGCACAGAACAACTGGCCTTCAAAACTCAAGATTTTCTTTTCTTTTTAACCATTGGGAGATACAGAAAGGACACTTAACCTCAATGGAACAATAGTTGAATTGCTTTAGAGAAAGGACCCTAAGGGACGTCCAGCAGGGGTCGTGGTTTTTAAAAGCCAAAGGCCAACGAACAGTTAACTAGACTCCTTGTTTCACCAGCTGAGTGACCCTCTGAAGTACTTGCTATGACTGACTTGGCTTTTAGGTGAACGGCCATAATATCATATGACAATTGCCAATGAGAAGGTCTTCTTTACGAAATCTTTATGGCAATGCAGCAGTTACTATCCCCCCCCCAAACATTTTGCTCCTTTCTACACACTATTCTTTTACATAAACCATAGTTTAGAGTCTCATAGAGAATGCAGTGATCAGGGCCAGGATTAGGGTGAACAAGGTGAAAACAAAATTTAGGGACCACTCACTCTCAGGGTCCTGTAAGTCGTGACCCTGAACTTGCTTGACCCCAAGAGTGAGTGCTCCCTCAAATTCTGCACTTCATGTGCCTTATTCACCTCACCCCAGTTCTGGCTCTGACAGTGACTCTCATACTTTTGACAGGTCAAGAATCATTTTCTTCAACCTGTCTCATGGATATAGAAGAAATGCATATGGAACATGAAAGAAACTGGAAACCTTTGTAGCTTAGGACTTGCATACAGGTAGCACATTTGCCTTTCCTTTTATGCATACACTCATGGCAGACAGAACTAATTAATTATAGTACTCTTTTCCCTGAAGCTTGTATATGGTCTCAAAATTCTTCTCAGCATGGTACCCCATTCAGTCACTACCAACTGACCAGAGTTGGCTAGTGAAGTAAAATTTGTCTGCCTCTCGTCGGCCTGGCTAGCAAGATCAAGTGACTCATCCTTAGCAGTCAAGGAAGAGAGAGTTATTACAGTCCTGTATCTTCATATCCAAAATTATAAGGTAGTTTTAGGAATATAGGAGGCTTTCAGAACCTTTTGTGGCCAGCCTTTCTTTCAGACCTGGTCTTTCTATTATGATGTTTCCAAATTGGAAATGGTAAAAGGTCCAAGAGATTCAGTTGAAAGAATCTAATAACCCAAGAAACGAATACTATTAGTATTGTATGCAAGTTTCCACATGTAGAGGAATATATTTGCAGTTATGCAGCCTTAGTAGCTGTCGTCAGAGGGAAAAGATTCTGGGCAGACTTTCCTGGCTTCAGAATTAGGGAGGTGAAAGTAACAGCAGTTATGTGAGAATGTATCCATATCTACATTTGTGGAATAAATATTGTACTCTGGGGCATAGAATTTCAACGATCTCAGTTCCTTGGAATTCTGTGGCCTCAGAGTTATTTTCCTTGCACAGATTTATTTATCTCCAGTTTATAATTCTTTTCAAAAAAAATCAATTTTACTGGAGCAGAACAAGGTTGAAAACTAAAGCACACAGCATTTAAGAAATCAACACCAGACATCTGTAGTTAATGCTACCCAGAATTCCTTCATCCTTCTATAAAGTATAGCCTCCTGAGAAACCATCCATAACTCCACGTGTGGACCTCAGCTCTGGCTCTGGCTCAGCTAATCATGGCATTCCATGTCTCTGGCCACTATGATTGGTTCAGAGATGAGCATATGACCCCATCAGAACCAATAAGATGCACTGAGACTGTCTCTGCAACTGCTACAAATGAGGGATTTCTCTATTCTCCTGGACTTGAACCTGGGAAGATGTAAACATAAGTACCTCTCAATGAGTGTGGGAAGCCTATGAAGAATGAGGCTGACATAACAGAAAGCAGAGACAGGAAGTGATGATGACACTGAGGTCTGATGACATTGTTTGGACCCCTAGGTCCAGTTTGGCAGGTGCTACTCCAGACTCATCTCTCTCATGCAAGCTGATAAATTCCATTTTTACCTTAGGTCCATCTGGGTTAGGTATTCTGTCACTTGCAAGCACACATTTCCAAAAAGATTTGGTATGTCTCATTTGAGAGAAAAGAGAATTTGTTCATAAGCATCGGCATAATTTGGCTTCTCTTCTGTAGCTGAGAATACCTAACTCACCATGTTCTGTGTATTCTGAAGACCTCATTCTTCACAGTTCCTTCTGCTTCCCCCTCCCGTTCCTCGTCTTTCTGAGCGTTTCATGACCCCCAGGCTGAGTCACGTGATAAACACTCACAGCATCTTGTACCTCTTTATTACAGCATTTATCATAATTGAAATTGAATAAGAAATGGAAGAATTAGCTGTATGATGCCACTCTCCCTGGCTGGAATGTAAAGTTCATGAGGACGGAATAAGTGCTCAATAAATATCACCTAAAAGAATGAATACGTGGATAAAGATCTATGAAAAAATAGAGCTATATGCTCCCGTGTAGGGACAATGTGGAGTTTTTCTGTTGTTTCTAGAATAACTATTCTACTCACCTTGGCATGACTTACTATAAGCAAATTAAAAAGAATTTATAAGCAATAGTAATGAAACAAGACAAGAGGTTGATATAATTCCACATTAAGTGTTAAACCCAGAGATTTCTGGTAATTGAAAGAGTAGCACTTATAATATTTATCCTTGCTAATATCATATGGCCAAAATAAATTTTACAAAAAAGCAAATATGTCTAAAATTGATTTTTATACCTTTCTTCACTTTTATGTGATTCAAAATCAGATATGATTTTTTTATGTTTTTTGTGTAAGAATTAAATTTTTGGCTTTATAATGAACATTCCTGAATTGAGAATAAAATTTGTTTGCTGAGAATAAAATGATAGAATAAATACTATTGTTACTGAAGACCATAAGAAAGGAGGAATTAGCAGTTTGAGGCAATACCCAGATTGCCTGGTGAACAGTATTCAGGAAATCAGAAGCTCCTGGCTCTACCAGCAACCATTTTTATGCCTTACTCTATAAGCCTGGGAAAGCTACTTTAAACTGTCCTCTCTTTCTGGTTCACGCAGCATCACAGAATTGTGTTGAAGAGCAACAATGAGAACAGTCTTTTATAAAATCAGTCATGAAAATTCAGACAAGAATAATCCAAACACTTGTAAATGACTTTGTGAGTCTGGCTTGAAAAGGGCTCTCTTACTGTACTATATTGTTACAGGTTTCAGGGATTGTCATTTCTACAGATTATGCCTCTAAAAGTACTCGTAAAATTTTCTGTTTCCTCTAAAGACTGTTTTAAACTACTCAGCCAAAACAGTCCAAGTGGCCACTGAGCATCCCAGCCTGAACCAATTTTCAGGCCTAGCAGACAATTTCCCTCTGCTAACTATGGGTAATATTCAGCTCATCCTAAGACAGTATTGATTCAGCCCTTTTTTTTCCCTTCCCAGGTCAATTTGGTTCTTTCTTTATTTTTTTAAAAATAGATTTATTTATTTTATTTATTTATTTTTGGCTGCATTGGGTCTTCGTTTCTGTGTGCGGGCTTTCTCTAGTTGCAGCGAGGGGGCTACTCTCTGTTGAGGTGAGCTTCAAGTTGAGGTGAGCTTCAAATTGTGGTGGCTTCTCTTGTTGCGGAGCACGGGCTCTAGGTGCGTGGGCTTCAGCAGTTGTGGCTTGCGGGCTCGAGAATGCAGACTCAGTAGTTGTGGCACATGGGCTTAGTTGCTCTGTGGCATGATCTTCCCGGACCAGGGGTCGAACCCGTGTGCCCTGCATTGGCAGGCGGATTCTTAACCACTGCACCACCAGGGAAGTCCCAATTTGGTTCTTTCTTTTTTTTTTTTTTTTTTTTTTTTTGCTGTACGCGGGCCTCTCACTGCTGTGGCCTCTCCCGTTGCGGAGCACAGGCTCCGGACACACAGGGTCCGCGGCCATGGCTCGCGGGCCCAGCCGCTCCGCGGCATGTGGGATCTTCCGGGATCGGGGCACGAACCTGTGTCCCCTGCATCGGCAGGCGGACTCTCAACCACTGCGCCACCAGGGAAGCCCCCAATTTGGTTCTTTCTTGATTTTAGATTAGCGAGGAGGATGTTACAGAGTTGAGGAGTGTAATCAAAGGAATGGGCCCTGAGGGAAATAATTTCTCCAATATTTAGAAAAAATACTTTCACAGTTGTCAGTATACTGTGCCAACTACAAGTCTTTGAGAAAGGGTTTAAATAACCTTAGAAAAGTTGCTCTCTCAGTTTATCTGTGAAGTGGGAGTAATAATACCTTCTCTATCTGTCTGTTTCACTGGTTTATGGGGAAGGTCAGATGAAATCATGGACGTGAAAGTGTTTGGGAATGTCTAAAGTGCCTATCGGCTCTACATTTATTGTAAACAATAATTTTTTGGGGACTTCCCTGATGGCGCAGTGGTTGGGAATCTACCTGCCAATGCAGGGGACACAGGTTCAAGCCCTGGTCCGGGAGGATCCCACGTGCCGCAGAGCAACTAAGCCCATGCGCCACAACTACTGAGCCTGCGCTCTACAGCCTGTGAACCACAACTACTGAAGCCCACGTGCCTAGAGCCCGTGCTCCACAACAAGAGAAGCCACTGCAATGAGAAGCCTGCGCACCGCAACAAAGAGTAGCCCCCGCTCACCACATCTGGAGAAAGCCGGCGCACAGCAACGAAGACCCAACACAGCCAAAAATAAAAACAAATAAATAAATTAAAAAAAATTTTTTTTTAAACCCAAGATGGTAAAGCAATTAGAAGAGGCAAATTTAATACACTAAAGCAGGGTTTTTCAACCTTGGCATTATTGATGTTTGGGGACAGATAATTCTTTGTGGTGGGAGCTATCCTATGCATTGTAGGGTGTTCAGCAGCATCCCTGGTTTATACCTATTAAGTGTCAGTAGCATCCACCTTCCCACCCTCAGTTGTAACAACCTAAAATGTCTTCAGAGACTGTCAAATGCTCCCAGTTGAGAATCAATGTGCTAAAGGAAAAGCTAAACTTGTCCCCCCACCTGAAAGTTGACGCTGCCCACGGGCAGGTAGCTGTGGTCCTCCAACATGCTCAGATATTCAGCCACTAAGGCAGCTGCGTGCACCAGGCACATGGCAGCCTCTGTGTAGCACTTCCTCTTGGTGTGCTTCTCCGCCATGTTCTGGAGCCAGGTCAGCCGCAGATCAGGAGATGTCTGGTAACTCTTGGCAATTCTAAAGATGGGTTGAGAAAATTTCAAGGACAACGGGTTAGTGACAGTGTTTTTCTATTGTGCATGGCCACTTTTTTTCCCGTTAAGGGTTTTGCCTACATGTTCAGAGAATGAGAGAAAAGGCAAACATCTATCAGTCCAGCTTTTTTCATTCCATGTTTGGGGTGTGCAGGATGCCAAGAATGCTATGATTTAGTTAAAGATTTATGGGGGGAAAAATACCTGATAAAATGATGTCTATTTGAATGTCTATTTTCTTCTTTTCTCGCAAAAAAATAACAGAAGACAAAAGTACTATCCTTGGGCTTCCCTGGTGGCACAGTGGTTAAGAATCCGCCTGCCAATGCAGGGGACATGGATTCGAGCCCTGGTCTGGGAAGATCCCACATGCAGCGGAGCAACTAAGCCCGTGCACCGCAACTACTAAGCCTGCACTCTAGAGCCCGCGTGCCACAACTACTGAAACCCGCGTGCCTAGAGTCCATGCTCCGCAAGAAGAGAAGCCACTGCGATGAGAAGCCCGCACACTGCAACAAAGAGTAGCCCCCGCTCGCCACAACTAGAGAAAGCCCACGTGCAGCAACGAAGACCCAACGCAGCCAAAAAAAAAAAAAAAAAGTACTATCCTTCTTATGACATCGCATCAGAACAATTTTGCCTTTGTAAGTAGTTTCTCCTAAAACAAGGACTATAAGACAAAAATTTAAATGACAGAGTAAAATATGATTTCTAAATAAAACTTACATGTATGTCTGAATATAAGTGGAAAAACATTTCAGAAATAATTCACGTATCAGTTGATATTCTTTTCTCTCATTCTATGGTAAGTAGAAAATAATTTCAAAAAATAAGTAACCTCCCTTTAAATTAGGGAGATCTTTCTGAAAACGTGTACATGAATCAACACCCTCTGAATGGTGATTTTCTACCAATTTCTAAGTACAGTTTTGCATGTCAGCCAAAACAGTGTACCCACATTTCCTGTGACTATTATATTCATAAGAACTTCATAGTGACAAACCCTAGATCCTTAAGTGACACCCTTTTGATTTTACCAGAAAAGTTTACCTGTACATGAGATCCATAAGCATCTCAGGATCTTCCTGAAATTCCCTCATTTTCACTGTGTCGTATAAGATGCTATTCAGATTGCAGAGAAGTTCTTCCACCTGCAAAAAAAAAGTGTACGCCCCAAACAGTCTCAGCTTTGTAGTCCATGGTAACAAGTTAGGATGCATTGAAAGTCCAAGGGGCAGACATGGACAGGCTTCGCTAAGAGAGGAGAGAGCACAGGTGAGGGGAGTCTAGACTGGATCCTCTCTGACCTCACCTTTGCAGGTCCAGGTACTTCCGAGGCCCAGATGTGAGTTGGCCCTTGGGATCCATGAATTAGTCCTGAAATCGTTATACTATCTTCCCTCTCCAACACCTTTTTGGCTAAATTAGTTTGAACTAGTTTCAGTTATCTGCAACCTGAAAGCCCTCAACTGTACTCTGGAACATCAGAGCTTTTTATACCAAGTAGGAGGCAGCTTAGGACCTCAGCTTAGATTCCATCTAATATATATCATAATACGTTATATAATTATCTGTATCATATGACATCATTATAATATATATATTTCACAAAAATTATATAATCTGTAACTATATGTTATGTAATATATGGAATTATATATTACATACATATATACATGCATATATATGTATGTATAAGTATGTATATGTGTGTGTGTGTATACACACATACATACACACACACGAGTTTATAGCTGGCTGATCACAGACAAGGCATGCTCTTCAGTCTACCTGCATGGGGAAAGGAGTGGTCTGCATGTCTGTGTCCTCTTCCGCATAGGCCAGAATTGTCCTCAAGGATCTTCTCAGGTACTCCTCATTAAAGTCTGGTGCTTTTCCCACCAAAGATGCCAGAGACATGGTTACTTGCATCTTTACTCTTGCAAAGTTCTGAGTCAGGAAAAAATAATGATGGAGCAAATAAGAGGCACTCAGCTAGTAGATAACTGAAGGCAGTAGAGCCAGATACCAATAACTCTCTGGTGTTTCTTTAACCCAGTCTCAACTATTTCCTTTTTTTCCCAATGAAATATGAGCTATACTTTGCTCAAGACTCATACTGTTGTTTAACTGGTTTAAATGGCTATTGCCCTGACATAAATCTGTCAGTTCCCTTTAAATTTTCATTGAGGACCTGGCCAGCTCCGTGCAGCAAGGCTGGAAGGTTCCTACAGAGTTGGGTCACAGGATGTCTCCCTTTGTGTCAAGATTCCTCTTCTTGGAACTTTATTTAAACTGCAAGGAGGAACAGGATCTATATGGGCAAGATTTCTGAGATTTCTGGATTCTGGGTAGGCAGCAACTTTGTTTCTCCTTTCCTTCTAGGCCCATGGAAAACTATGGCTATTCCAAGGGCCTCTGGCCTCTGAGGAATGACCTAAAGGCTTTTAAATAGTTATACTTAATACATTCTGAGGGCCCTGCCTTTCTTCCATGGGCCAAGTTATCTTTTCATATCAGTTGAGCATGTTCATTAACGTGACTACAAATGTAAATTCCAAAAGAACATACTAAAATCTAGACAAACTAAGACTGTGCTGTAATAAAGCTGAATTCCAAAGGCTGCTAAGCTTCAATTAACACTCAGGTGTAGATGATAGCGATCATTTCAAATTCTCTTCCATGGGTCATTCTGGTACCAATCAGATTTTAGAAACAGGACAAACTCTTCTGGAGTCCTAATTCTGTTGTATTTTTTTCCCCACAGACGACAACCTTGAATCTACACATATTTGTTCATTTCTTATTGAAACACATGGATGGAAACCACTGCATTCATCAATCTTAATAATTTACTTCTAGAAGCAAAGTCAAACAAAAGCTGCTATCCATCTACATGCCCAACTGTTTCCTTCCCACGTAGCAGAAGTCACTGCAATAGTGCACACTTTTCCTCCCCCAGGGCTTTGCATTGACCCTCTGCTGATCCTGGGTTGCCCTGGGTGCTTACGCTGGTGGCTCCAAAGCTGAACCTCATGAGGAGGTAGAGAGTGGCGCAGGCTTGGCCCCGGGCGACGTCCATGCTGCTGCTGCAGTGATGCAGAACTCGTTGACACAGGTCCGCGCACTGCTCCACTTCCTCCTCAAACAGTAAGTCGCCGAACTAGGAGAGACACAGGGGCCATAAGACGTCACTTGGCACGATCGTACGCTTTCTGGACTGGATGCCTGTTGAAATATGGAAATGGCTGCTTGGACAAGCAAAAAGCCCACAAGAATTAATGCGTTGCTCCATAAAGATGATGAGTTACTTGAATCAGAAGAAGAAGTGAAGCAACGGAGTCGACTTAAGATCTCCTTATGAGCTGTTCAGCTAAGATCAGGGCTGCGTAATTAGCTGCATGGTTAGCCAGGCTGCCTTCCCTGCTGAAGTCCCAACTCTGAAGGAATTAGCCTGAGTTTACTGGGTTCCCTGGAAATTACTGGTGACTAAGAAAAAGCAAATGATCCTGACGGGTGAGAGCAGAGGGATTCCACTTTATTTTCTTTTTCTTTTCCACCCCCCCTCCACGGCCACGCTGCACGGCTTGCAGATCTTAGTTCCCCGGCCAGGGATCGAACCTGTACCCCCTGCAGTGGAAGCGCAGAGTCTTAACCACTGGACCTCCAGGGAAAGTCCCGGGATTCCACTTTCTAAATGTAAAAGATCCCAGATAGAAGGCATCAACCGAGATTTTCAATAAAGGGGGAGATAGGAATCTGCAATAGACTGTTTTACCTCAGGAAAATCTATGTTCTTCAGGCTATGAGAAATGTATTGCTAAACCTTCTGCATTTTATGACATGACATTTTGTAAGATTTACGAATGGGAGTCATGTACAGGAACTGAATCTCACTCAGATAAGTTACTAAAGAAAAAGGGTGAAAAACAAAGTTGCTCAACTGATTTCCACTCTCATGTCTTCAGTGAGTGGCCATTTCAAATTTCTATAGTTGGGCCCACATTTCTAGTGTGAGAGGCACTGTTTTTCCTCTTCATGGTGAGTGCTGTAGAATCAGTGTACCTGCTTCCTTCCTAATGAGACTTAAGACTTTTACCGCAGTGTCACTTAACACAGTGGTCTGTGGGTTTTGGTACACCTGAAGCAAGAAACATGAAGCTAGATTGATGAGAATCTTAACTCTTAATTAAGAGTAAGAAAGCAAGTGTCCCATGCTTACCTTGGCAATGAGAGCACGGAGTGTCGCAAAGCAGTGAGTCAGGTAGGTGGTGCTCTGATCACAGCTCAGAGAATTCACCAGGACCCTTAGCACGCCTCCCAGCAGGCTGTCTTTACAGTCCAGAGCCGAGCTTGCCTGGGGGAACAGAACAGCAACAATGAATCCCTGTGCTGTGCCCATGAACTGAGGGGGAAGACACAGGTGGGTGCTCTTGGCAATTAGCACAGTGATGCTGATGTTTCATCTCTCTCCATCTATGATCTTAAGGGTTTGGGAAAGCACCCCGTATATCGTCCACTACCAGGCGAGCTGAAGACCTATTTCCACATGACTTTATTCCAAAACTCCCAATTGATTTGGGATGTATGCCTAATTCCGGGCTGCTAAACCAAGTTATAAGGTACACCTTCCCCCAATCCTGGGCAACAGCTTTTGGAAAGTTCTTTCCTTGTATACAAGGCACAGCTTTTCTTATGGGCTTTCAAACCACAATTGTGGGCTTCCCATTACACTAGGGACTGCTTGTGGCAGTGATGTTTCTAAATAGAAGCTTATTTATCAGCTGCAGCAGGACTAATGCCCCCCAAAACAATGATAAATAAGTTTCAGCTTCCTTTGAAAACTGCAAATACATTTTGAGGACTGGGTTTAAGAATATAGCACTCAAAGCAGTATTGTATAAAGATATAATCAACATGATGCCAAGTATTTGATACCAAGTATTTATCAAAGGTATCATATACTTTTGGTCTTTATTTTTGTACAATAATCACTTTTTAAAAGATAACTTAAAAGTTGGATTACTAACTTCAACTATGTTTCGACAATATTTCTTCTTCTAGCCCTCTAATAAATGATTTTTCATTGGAAACATGTAAGGACTCATTTTTCAGGTTAACTAAAAACCCATTATCACCTAGATGTCTTGAGAATTTCTGGAAGCATTCACTCAGAAAACGAAATTAGTATGGTGAATTGTATTACTATAAAATTCACATTGATATAACACTTTTCTACAGCAGGGATGGCAAATTCATGGCACAAATGATTTTTCTTCACTAATTTGTGTCCAAAACAGACATCATTAATCACACTTAGCACTCCTTTTACCTAGCCCAGTCATAATCTTAGCTCCCATACAGACATCAACTATAATTCAAATGGAGTTGACCTATCAAAAAAAACCCCTACCACCCCTATTCTAGATACTGAACTATAAGCCCACCACCCACATTATAAACTTTGCACATGCGCAGGCAGATTTAACTACGAGAGTCAGTCTGTCAAGCACCTAACTCTTTCCAAGCAAGCTTCAAGTCAATGAATCCAGAAGGATGTTTGGTATCTCTGGAATTTGTAAGGTGGACACTATTGTAAATGGTAAACTTCCCAACTTCATTTAAACAAAAAGCATTTCATATCACGTTTATTTCTTTCACAATTTTCTATAAAGAACTCCTTATTAAATTCTAGTAAACATATTCATGTTGAATAGATCAGTTGTTTGTTGTCCTCACCTGGATAATGTTTTCCTGCATATCCAGGATGATTAAATTTGCTTCGGTAGCTAGATTGCCACTGATCAAGGCTTCTTGATCTAACTCTGCTTTTGTTCTAAGGAACAAAAAGAGGTCAAATTAAAGTGCATATCAAATCGGGCCATTTCCCAATGATGGTAATCTATATTCCAAGTGTAAAGAAATCTTCTGAAGAGTCAATCTTGAAGTGAAAACAAAGCAGCTGGTTCCTGGTAACTAAGGAATATAGGTGCCTTCTGTAATTGGTGTCTGGTTAAAAAGGCTTCCTAGGTAAAGTCTCCAGGTCATCCCCATCGCCCCTATTATGAATAATTATGACAATTATAAAAATAACAGAAGGGGTAAAAAAGCAATTATTGGTTATTACTAGCAATTAGGTCAGCCAATCAGATTGGTGCTTAAAGCTTCAGGGTCATTCTTGCATTTCACCCATGAGAACCATCTCCTGATCTGAGCCAAAAAGCCTCAGCAACAAGCTAGAGGAGGTGAGACTGGGTGTGATGTGAATTTGGCTAATCGCGATGCTGCTTGATTAGGAAAGGATGATGTTTCAGAACTGGGTCAGGGAAGAGTCAGTGTCTTGACTTTCCAAAGACTGCCTTGGGGTTGCACAGTCAAGTATGGGCCTTTTGTCCTTTTCCAGTGGGAAGAAAGGTTGCATTCCTGTGCGGCAGGCCATCTAACATCCTGCTGGACGTCAGTGGTTATTACCCACGAGGGAATGGGAAATTACCTGGTGCTGCTTCTCTATTAGGTTCCTTTTTAAAGAATCAGAACATTTTATGCATTAATTTATCCATTCTCATAAAATCCAAGTGAAGCTGGAAAGAGACATTTTGTATCTTCTAAATATAGTGGCCAGGAAAGGAAAGTGTGAAGAATTAACTTTCCCAAGATGTCCCAGTGGCCAACATGTTGCCATAGGGGTTGGGGCATCCTGATATGAGCTCAAAACTCTTGGTCCGGGATAATCACTTAGCTGTGCTTGAGTCCCCTTCACCCAATGATGGGGGCATTGCTATGGCTTACATACCATCAAGGGCTCAGAATAAATATTTCCCTGCATAATTTTATTTATTTATTTTATTTTAATTTAATTTTAATTTTTACTTTTGGTTGTGTTGGGTCTTCACTGCTCTGGGTGGGCTTGCTCTAGTTGTGGTGAGCGGGGGCTACTCTTCGTTGCAGTGCACCGGCTTCTCATTGTGGTGGCTTCTCTTGTTGTGGAGCACGGGCTCTAGGTGTGCGGGCTTCAGTAATTGTGGCGTGTGGGCTCAGTAGTTGTGGCTCGCAGGCTCTAGAGCGCAGGCTCAGTAGTTGTGGCCCACGGGCTTAGCTGCTCCTCGGCACATGGGATCTTCCCAGACCAGGAATCAAACTCGTGTCCCCTGCATTGGCAAGCGGATTCTTATCTGCTGCGCCACCAGGGAAGTCCCTTCCCTGCGTTTTAAATGTTTTCACTATGGAGAACAGTATGGAGGTTCCTTAAAAGACTAAAAATAGAATTACCATATGACCCAGCAATCCCACTACTGGGCATATACCCTGAGAAAACCATAATTCAAAAAGAGTCATGTACCACAATGTTCACTGCAGCTCTGTTTACAATAGCCAGGACATGGAAGCAACCTAGGTGTCTATCGACAGATGAATGGATAAAGAAGATGTGGCACATATATACAATGGGATATTACTCAGCCATAAAAAGAAACAAAATTGAGTTATTTGTAGTGAGGTGGATGGACCTAGAGACTGTCATACAGAGTGAAGTAAGTCAGAAAGAGAAAAACAAATACTGTATGCTAACACATATATATGGAATCTAAAAAAAAAAAAAAAAGGTCATGAAGAACCTAGGGGCAGGATGGGAATAAAGATGCAGACCTACTAGAGAATGGACTTGAGGACACGGGGAGGGGGAAGGGTAAGGTGGTACAAAGTGAGAGAGTGGCATGGACATATATACACCACCAAACGTAAAATAGATAGCTAGTGGGAAGCAGCCGCATAGCACAGGGAGATCAACTTGGTGCTTTGTGACCACCTAGAGGGGTGGGATAGGGAGGGTGGGAGGGAGGGAGACGCAAGAGGGAAGAGATATGGGGATATATGTGTATGTATAACTGATTCACTTTGTTATAAAGCAGAAACTAACACACCACTGTAACGCAATTATACTCCAATAAAGATGTTAAAAAATTTTTTTTAATTAAAAAAAAATGTTTTCACACTTAGGATAGGCTCTGTGGTCCAAAGCTGCTCTACATTTTCCCCTCATTCTCCAGATGATAATATTTGGGTAAAATAAGTGAAATTTAAAAGCCACTTTTTATTAATTTACTGGAGGTTTAGATTTAGAGCAAAGCCATCCAAAGGAAACATAACGGGGGCCACATGTGTCATTTTCTACTTTGTAGTAGCCACACCAGAAAAAGCAAAAAGAAACAGGTGAAATTAATGTTAGTATATTTTATTTAACCCAGTATATCAAAAAATGGTCAATGTGCAATCACAATAAAACTTACTAATGAGATATTTTACATTCTTTTATTTGTGCTAAGTTCAAAATCTGGCATGTATTTTTCACTTTGAGTACTACCTTGGCTATTGTACTGGACAGTGCAGATCTAGAGTGGCCTAATCTGGATTTTTTTTCCCGAATTTTTTAATTGTGGTAAAATACACATAATACAAAATTTACCACCTTAACCATTTTTAAGTGTACAGTTAAGTACATTCATATTTGTTGTGCAACCATCACCACTACTAATTTGATTTTTAAAAAGCCATTGTTTTAAAACGATGGTTCTCAAATTTGACTACACAAGAAACACCTAGGGAGTTTCACCACATACTGATTTCTGGGTCCTGCAGCTGGAGATTCCAAACTAACTGTCCTGGGGTACACCTGGGCACTGGGAGATTTTAAAAGCTCCCCAGGTGATTTTAATGTACAGCCCAGGTTGAAAATGACTGCTGTAAAAAAAACAGAGCCAAAATAATTGAAAAGTGATCTGAAAGAAAAAGGTGAAAGACACCACTATTATAATTACAAAAGTTTTCCAAATAGCTTAATTTAGCACTTACAATTTTACTATGTTTTCTCTTTTTAAAAAATCACCCCTGAAGATGATCAGAGGAGAATCATTAGCTCTGATTATGAGCAGTCCATCCCGTAGCTCAGGGCTGAGACTTGACCTGGAGGGCTTTGGTGCACCCTGCATGGAATGTCTCAGTATTGTGTTGTTTCTGCGGCAAAAGGGAAAGGTTTCCCCACACATCCACTCACACAGCCCAGGCAAACATGCTTTGTTAGGCTCTTCTTTTAATCTCATGGTCTAACCACCCAAGCAGTTCTGTGGCAACTAACTACATACAATATTTCTTTAATTTTGGGGGGATGGGGGGCGGGTTTCATTGCCTGAACTAGAACTTATACACTCTCAGAACCAATATCTTATAAATCAGTTCAGGGAACTTAGAACAAGCATAAAATACCCAAACCAAATGGATACTATTCATAAGACCAACAACTGGGCTGTGCAAGTAACACATACAATAAAAATATTTACCTCCTTAATGTTTTAAAATAAATTTGACTCCCAAAAGTCCCATAAGCGAGCCAGAATGATTCATTCTTGTGGTAACAACCAAGATAGTAACATATTTATTTACAAAACAACATTGCTACTCACATCTGCCCCATCTCCCACCCCTCCTTATGATGGGTGCTTTACACACCATGGGGATACCCTACCTATGCCTTGTCAAGTGTGTGTGTGTGTGTGTGGGGGGTGTCTTTAGCCATATAATGTTTTGCCAGTGAACCCTAGGATTCATTAGGCTACCTGTTGCTAAGAGGAGCAGCTGATATGTGCTATCTATGCAATTTCATTTTAGCACTCCTATGTCCAAATTGTTGCACATATAGCTATATGTATATAGCATATATTGCAATCCAAGTAGGATTTTTCTTCTTTCATTTCCTTTTAGCATTGTTTTCTGATAATACATCATAATACACATCCATTGTAGGACACACAGCAAAGTATAAAAAGGAAAACATCATTTACACATATTCTTAACACCCAAAGAAAACCATGGTTAATGTTTTGGTAAATTTCCTTCCAGTCTTTTAAAAATGTATTTACTATGTGTAGCTGGAGATTTAAGATTATACTCTAAAAACAAGTATCTGTTCTGCTTTGTTCACTTAACATTATATCATAAGCATTTCCCATATCATTAAAATGATTTGAAAACATTTAAATGCCAATCTAATATTTCATTCCATATTTCCCTATTCTTAAGCATTAAGAATGTTCCAGTTTTTTTTCACAACTTTATGTAATGCTGACATAAATGTCCCTAAATATACATCTTTGTACACACTCCTGGAGTGTAAATATGGATTGAAATGATGTGGTCCTGGGTACCCTGTCCTGCCTTATCAGCAGCTTTTCTTAAGCTAGCTGAGATTGCTAAATATTAGTTTTCTTTAAATGCTTATCAGTGTGATAAATGTTTAAGGGCTGGAAATCATAACTCTTTATACCTTTGATTATCCTGGGTCCCTGGATGAACTGAATTTACACAGATAATGATGTTTCATTTTCTTACCCTTGGAAGGATGTAGTTGTTTCAGTAATACAAGTAGCCTGGGAAAAATAGTTTTGAACTTTAGGTAAAAGTAGCACAAAGTTGCTGAGTGACTTACTTATCTAGCTTCTCATTAGCTTGCCGCCAATGTGTCTGCTCTTTCCTCCATCTCAAATTTTCATTTAGGCCTGGAAATCGGTCATTCCCTAGGAGTTAAGAAATGCACGACAGGAATTTGATTAGCAGTAGCAAGATAACCAGAAGTTCCGTAACAAGCTCAACTGAGAGGACTCAGCATCACTTCTCTGGCTAATTAGAATCCATGCTGGGTGCTGGTGGGAGACAAAGCCCACAACCAAGTCTGGGCTGACCTGCTCTTTGATTGACAGGCTAGAGCTTAGAAGAACACCTGCCCTTCTGGAGTGTCAGCAAGCACATTTCTCATGAACACAGGGTTCCGGTGAAATTGGGGGTTCTCCCTGAATTATTGAAAAGGAGTGTTTGTGTTGAATGAGGGTGTCCAACCACCACTGAAAAAGCTCGTCTCCTTCCAAGTTCCCTACCATGGTGTCTCACTGCTGAAGGAGCTGTCACTCTGTTTTTCTTGAGCACAGTGAATAAGACTGAGGGTGCCTGAACATTTCACTCTATCCTACAGAGAAGAGCTCAGCTTTTTGGAGATCATTCCTAATGTGGTGAGATCCCTGGAGGACTGGAACACTCTGAGACCGTTGTGAGGATTGGATCCATTCTAATAGTGCCCTGCATGATTTGAGAAGATGATCTTGGAACCAGAACTATCCAGTAGAACTATCTACAAAGACTATTCAAATATCCCAGGGAGAAGTGTCAGCCTTGAGGGAGACACCATTAATCTCATCCTATGACTCACATTCTTGGACAGGATCTTTTACCACCAACAAGTTTGAAACAGAAGATGCCATTTGAGGACATTTCCAGGGTTCTTGTGATCTCAGGAAAGGAGCTTTCCCTTAGAGGAATGGGGCTAACATCACATACATCTTGCACAGAATCCCAGAAGCTGCTTGTCTCTATTACCATAACGTCTTTTTTTTTTTTTTTTTTTTTTTTTTGTGGTACTCGGGCCTCTCACTGTTGTGGCCTCTCCCGTTGTGGAGCACAGGCTCCGGACGTGCAGGCTCAGCGGCCATGGCTCACAGGCCCAGCCGCTCCGCGGCATGTGGGATCTTCCCGGGCCGGGGCATGAACCCGTGTCCCCTGCATCGGCAGGCGGACTCTCAACCACTGCGCCACCAGGGAAGCCCTACCATAACGTCTTAAGAAAGTGATGGTGTCTACTCATCATGTGGGGAGGACACTCCTTCCCACAAAGGTACAAAGCTCTGCTGACAGCAGGGAAGGGCCGATCCAACACACCTGGAGCCCGGCAGCGCCGCATCATCTCCCCTCTGGCCCCTTCCCCACGGAGCAAAGCCTCTTCCAGCCTGGCCTTGACGTCCCTCGACTTCTGCAGAACTTGGGTACTGACTTTGTCAGAACTCTGTTTTCCCTGGATTGCACAGAAGCAGAAGGACATTAAGTTTGGTTAGATGTCTGCTCATGGGGAGAATCCTAAAGACAGAACACTTCATGGTGACATCAGCCAGTTTGGACATGTGCTACACAGACACGCCCCGAAGGCTGAAATCCTGTTAACGGGAATGAGGTTCTCTCTGCAGAAGGAAGAGATCCTTTGCCGGTGGAATTATCATAGCTAGATAGGTTATGGATATACAAATAGGCTATGGACTTTAATACAGAAATAAGACAAAGTTAAGGATGCCCCCACTGCCCAAACAGAGGGGAACAGTCACAAGACAGGATAGAACTTGAGCAATACCTTGTATTCAAAACATGAGACACAGATGAAAAGGAGATCTAAAATCCTGTTTAGTTGCATTGATGGCAGGTCAGCAATCCACTTCCTAAGGAGGCTCTGATCAGCATTTTTCATGATCCAGAGGAAGCAAATCATGAGGTTTCGGGTCGTGTCAGCATTCAGCATGTTGTACTGCTTGTAGGGCTGGAAGCAGGCAGATTGGGAGATCGACGTAGGGCAAGAGGCTGAGCAGCAGACACATTGAAAGGGATGCTATTTCCTAAGACACAGTAACTGTACTTTTCCTTGACGGGGATGTTTCCGGGAGCTCTGCCTTCCTCCAGCCGGGGAGGCCGTGTTCTTTTGAGTTGGGCTGCTTTGCAAAGGGTCTGGCCCGGGGCAGTATTCTAACCAGGCTTTCAGCCAGGGCACCCTCTGTTTCAGGAGCAGTGTGGTCTGGTGGTCCGCCCTGGACCTTGACCATGCCCTCCCCCAACCCAATCTCAGTGATACACAGGGCCTTCCCAGCTGTGAGACCTTCAAGTATTATATTTCTCCTTCAAGCTGGCGACTGCAGGGTTGGACTTATAGCAAAGAACTACCCTGGCTGGTTTCCCAAAATACCCTAACTGTTTAAGATTTAGCTTCTTTGTCAGAGTCCAAAGTATAAGGGTCATGAACTGCTCAGCAGATTAATCAAGTGCATAATTCAGTGGAAGCCTCTGTAATGGGACTTTAACCACAATTTATGCTCTCCTGCGGGGGAGGTGTAGGGGCTCAGACTGTTTGCTTTCATACTTTGGCTGCAGTGTTCATTTCAGAGTGCTGAGCACACTTTCTGTCACCCATCCAATCAACACAAAGGACAACATGTGATTCACGTGGCATAGCTAACATCCAACGGAATGTAGTGGTGAAGCTGCAGTGAGGTATCAGTTCATATGTGAGGGGAATGGTAGGTCTGGATGGGAATGATAGGGCTTACGAAATTACTTTAACTTTAGTTTTTCTGAGTCTGCCTACAAGAAGAAGTGAAATCTTTAGATGTATTGAGTATACACACAATATTATAACTTCACAGGAAATAACTTCTAAGAGGTGAAGGTTCTTGGGCTTTTGAGTTTCTCTGTTGGAGACAAACAACAATGTAAAAGGCACACACCACCTCAGGCAGCTAACTTTGGTAAGAAGGTAAGAAGGTGGAGGAGGTCATAAAGCACACCATATTTATTCAACCGTAGGATGACTGATGTCAACTCTCCAGTGTTTCTTTTCTCTTTTTTTACCTCCTGTCCTTCAACTCTCATGGGGGTGTGTGGGGAATGGGGGAGTGCTGGAGGGAAGAGAAGAAAGTCACCCAGCAAAGCAGAATTAGGTTGAGAGGCTGCCTTCCCAGGAAAGAACTGAGCTGAGTTCTCTGCAGATATGAACGCTACACTGAAACGCAAAGTTAAATTAAGCTGGAGGATGCAGTGCTGTCTTGACAAAAGGATTGTCAGAACTCAGCAAGGAACAGAGGTAGATCCCACCTCAAGTGAATCAGAGGTTGTATTCCTGCATGAGCCCCTCTTCAAGCCCATAGCGTCTGTGAAAAAGGACAGAGCCAAACAACTCTGCTTAGGCTCTCTGGGGACCTAGAAAAGCTGAAGAAGCTTAAGACACCCCCTACCAAGCGACCGCCCTCCTTCAATCTTTTTGTTTAAGGCAGACACAGAATGAATAATATACACATAGAATAAACACAGTGCCAGCCTCCCACCTGAGGGAGCCTTGGTTTGATCTCCTTTGCAATATCTCAGGTTTTCCAAGTTCACCTTTCTTGGTTTTCTGAGCCTTGAACTTAGCGCCATTGAAACTGCCTGAATTTGATCTGTGAGTCTCTTGCTGTTGCCAGAACCCTGCCTGACTGTGTGCTGCCTCAACTGTGCCATTTCCCTTTTCAACTGCTAGCTCACAATGACTCCTTCTAGCGTCAAGCAATGAGGCAGAAATCTCACTGCCTGCTCTATGCTGGGTTCGGGTGGGTGAAGTTAGGAACAAGCCCATTAAAGGATGGGAAAAGACACAAAATGAAAAATAAACGGCAGAAGTTGCGCATCAACATACCAGGGAAGACAGCGCTGTTCCACTTGTCTTCAAATTAAAATTCCCAGCTATGGCTAGTGCCACATTCTGGTTAATTGCACTGGTCCCTTCTTGTTCTTCATCTGAGCCATTGGTACGATTTTTTCCACCGCGGGCATCTGCAGCTGCAATTAAAATACTATTGGCCTTACCATATGATCCAACAATCATGTTCCTTGGTATTTACCCAAAGGAGTTGAAAATTTATGTCCACACAAAAATCTGCACATGGATGCTTATAGCAGCTTTATTCATAATTGCCACAACTTGGAAGCAACCAAGATGTCCTTCAGTAGGTGAATGGATGAATAAACTGTGGCACATCCAGACAATGTGCTAAAAAGAAATGATCTATTAAGCCATGAAAAGGTGAGGAGGAAACTTAAACGCATATTAATAAGTGAAAGAAGCCCATCTGAAAAGGCTACATACTGTGTGATTCCAACTACACGACATCCTGGAAAAGGGAAGACTATGGAGCCGGTAAAAAGTTCAGTGGTTGCCAGGGGTTGGGGGAAGGGAGGGATGAATAGGCAGAGCACAGAAGAATTTTAGGGCAGAGAAACTAATTTGTATGATACTACAATGCTGGATACATATCACTATACGTTTGTCCAAACCCTCAGAATGTACAGCACCAAGAGTGAAACCTAATGTAAATTATGAATTTTGGATGATTATGATGTCTCAAATGTAGGTTTATCTATTGTAACAAATGCACCCCCCTCTGGAGGGGGCTGCTGATAATGGGGAGGCTGTGCATGTGTGCAGGCAGGGGGTGTATGGGAAACCTCTGTACCTTCCTCTCAATTTTGCTATAAACCCAAAACTGCTCTAAAAAATAAAGTCTTAAAAAAATCTTTCTTGCCATCAAGCTAAAGATAGTATTACCCTATGTTCCCTACCCACTGCCCCATGTGTGACTGATACTTAGTTACTAAGGTCAGCACAGTAATTTTAAACCTGAAATTTAGCATTATTTATCTGCTATAGGAAAATAGCATCTATTTATCATCTATTTATTCCTGTTTAGCATCTATAGGAAAAAGTAGGCAGTCTAATAAAAGAGAGAACATGTCCAGCACAAGATTAGGCTGGAAGTTAATTTTTCAAACTGTGAAAAAAAATTTCAAAGCTTTCATAACACTTTTCTATAATATGATATTTTTACTTCATTCATATATTTCAAATAATGACAAAATAGAAAGGAACCTATAATTACAGAATTAAACAGTACCTTATAAAATAACAAGCTATTATCATAATTTCAGCAATAATTTATTAAATTTTGAATATTTGAAATAAATGTTAGTTTATTGTATCAATGTAATATAGATGTATCTATATTTATACATAGGTCTAGATGCATGCAAACAAAATAAGGACCCACCAATTAAAAGGCTCGTTTTAAGACCATTATGAATCATACACACAGAAAGTATTAATATTTGTTTAAGCAGTTCTGAGAAAAGTGTGTTAAAACACGTATGACTGATCCATTAAAAACTTGTAATTTTATTAGACCTGTCAACATTATAGTATTTTGACTTTCAATTTTTCATAAAAACTACAGTGTCAACAGTATTTTCACCTGCCAAACTTATAAAAGCAGAACTCAATTTTTAAAAATAATAACTCACTATTGTTTTTAAGTCAGTTGAGTTTTTAAACCAATGGTGAAATGAAGAGCATGTGGCAATTATTCAAGACCTGATAACTTTATCAGGATTAATTTGAGGATATGTTCTCATTTCCCCTAAATGTGCATAGGGTCATGGTTACAAGACAAGGAGAGGAGAGGCTAGAAACATTTGCTGCCAAAATGCTTTTATAGAAGTTCTCTCATTTCATCTTTATCACAACCCTAAGATATAGGCATTGTTATCACATTTTTACAGCCGAGGAATGGAAGGGAAGGCATTAAAAGGCTGAGGAACTTTCCAAAGGTCATATATAGTAATAAACAGGCTGGAATTTGAATTCAGTTGTATCTTTTTAAAAAAATATACTATATGCTTATTAGTTTATCAATCAAAAGATTTCATATGTAACAGATGCACTACATTACCTCCAATAGTAGAATACTTATACTGTTTTCCCGCTTGTCGGCTACATCATGACTATAAAGTTCACTGCATACGTAAAGAAACCATTGAGACTTAAAAGGCTCAAAGACCAAGTGCTGAAAAGTTTTGATCCCAAGTCACTGATCTGGAAAATTCTAATCAACAAGGAAGCTTAGGATAATGCAGGCGTATGTGATTCCCTGCTTTGGGAACAAACAAATCACAGGTCTTCAAGTGAAACTTTCTTGAAAGGTCCAGGCAAAATCCTAGAAATGGTCTGCAAGTCACCTGCCATGCTCTGAACTGCATCTTTAAATCTTGAAGACAACTCTGCTCTCTATTTGCCCTCCAGTCAGGCACTGCTACAGAAAGCTCCATGCACCTCACCCTGCAGCCAGCACATCTCGTGTGCCGAGCTTGCTTCTGTAATTTCCCTGCCCATTTTTTCCTCATTTTATGAGCTAAAAAATGGTCACCACAAGGATTTTAGAAATAATTTAGTCACATAGGACACTTTGCATTTGGAGGAAGCAAGAAAACACGGATGGTGCTAAGATTCCGAGCATGATTGCTTCCAAGGATGCTGGGCTCAATAAGCATTCCTTGGGATCCTTCCTCAGTTGAGAGAACAAGCAAGGTAATTTTTAAGAACTTCCCTTTGCTGAGGAAAAAGCAAGAACCACTCTGAAGTGGTCAGAATTGTGTGTGTGTGAGTGTGTGTTGTGGGGAGGGTAGGCAGATTGGCTTGTCTTTCTCAGGTCTCAGGTAAGATACTCTTTTTTGGGAGAGGGTAGTTTTGTTTGTCTACATTCCCTAATCCACACAGTAACATGCAAATAAACCCAGGAGGTACACAAAGGCCTCTCAGACAATCTATCCTTTCCTCTTGTGGCCAAGTGGGAGATACTGACTTTCAACCTTAGAATGAGCCTCTTAGTGACAAAGGCAAAATTCCTCTGCCGTGGCAGAATCTCCTAAGAGTGTCAGACACCATGCCTTTTTTTTTTTTTTTTTTGCATACTACAAGTGTTTAGACTCATTCGAGCCTGCTTCCTTCCTTAAAAGCTCATAAAAGAAAAAAAAAAAAGAGAAGGAACAACTTTATTTCAAGGCATTAGAGCACGGATCTCCAGAAGAAATAATTCTGTTATTATCTTATCCTTTGTGGTGTATGGTCTATAATGTTCATCATATACCAGCAGACCAATGAGTGAATTAATAAACAAACAATTTCTAAATGAAAAACATATACAGGTCTATGTGCCTTAAAAAAAATACACTTATTGGGGCCTATGTTAAAAAAAGTCTGGAGAGCACCGGTGCTGGGAATTGCTCACACAAGCATATCAACACTGGAGCTAGTAACAGAAACCTCATTTTAGTGGGGCATTTGGCAAGAGCTCCCATCAATCTAAAGAAGGAAACAGAAGGCATTGTTACCTGTAAAGTCACAGAGCTGAGGCAAAGCATCCAAAATGATACCAACCAAAGGCAGGTAGAGGGCAGCAACTTTGACCTTCACCTCTGGTTTGACACAACGCGGGTCCAGGTCGTGAGAACTGAGCAGGCTGTGGATGGCACTGACAGCTTTCCTTTGCACTTTGCTGATCCTATTGGCACCACACAAAAAGCAAAAGGTTATAGTGAAGCGAGGTTGACCAGAATGCTCCTAAACGATGGGGTGATGACGTGAAAACCAAGCAAAGTAGGGTAGAGGCATACAGAATCCAGAGACAAACTGCCTGTGTTCTAGTCCTGGCTCTGCTGTTAGCATGATGTTTAAAGTTCATCATGTTGTAGAATCAGTACTTCATTCCTTTTTATTGTTGAATAATATTCCATTGCATAGTCAGATCACATTTTATTTATGCATTCATCAATTGATGGACATTTGGGTTGTTTCTATTTTTTGGCTATTATGAATTATGAATGCTGCTATGAATATTTGTGTATAAGTTTTTGTGTGGTTATAGGTTTTTTATTTCTCTTGGGTATCTACCTGAGGGTGGAATTACTGGATCATCTGGTAACTCTATATTTAACCTTTAGAGGAACCACCAAACTGTTCTCAACAGTGGCTACATCACTTTACATTGCCACTAGCAGTATATGAAGGTTCTATTTTCTCTTTGCCAACACTTGTTATTATCTATCTTTTGTATTACAACCATCCTAGTGGGTATGAAGGTGCTAGGAACTGAAGGTTTGTGACCTGCCTCCCAAATTCATATGTTGAAACTTAAGCCCTAATGTGATGGTGTTTGGAGGTGGGGCCTTTGGGAGGGCTTTAGGTCATGACAGCAGAGCCCTCATGAATGAGATTAGTGCCTTTATAAAAGAGACCCCAGAGAGCTCCCTTGCCCCCTTCTGCCATGGGGGTGACACAGCAAGAAGATGGCCATCTGTGAACTAGGGAGTGGGTCCTCACAAGACACTGAATCTGCCAGCTCCTTGATCTTGAACTTCCCAGCCTCCAGAACTATGAGAAATAAATTTCTGTGGTTTATAAGCCACCTATTCTAAAAATATTCTATGATATTTTTGTTATAGCAGTCTAAAGGAACTAAGACAGAAGGGGTATTTAACTAGTTTTGATATACATTTCCCTGATGGCTGATTATGTTGAAAACCTTTTCATGTACTTATTGGTCACAGCTTCGTTGGAGAAATGTCTATTCTGATCCTTTGCCCTTTAAAAAAATGAGTTATTTGTTCTTTTATTATTGAGTTGTAAGATTTTAAAAATATATTTTAGATACAAATCCCTTATTAGATCTATGATTTGCAAATATTTTCTCCCATTCTGTTTGGTGTCTTTTCACTTTCTTAATGATGTCCTATAAAGCATAGAAGTTTCCATTTTAATGAAGTCTAACTTATGTCTTTTGCTGGGTGTATTTTTTATGTCAGATCTAAGAAACTACTGCCTAATCAAATTTCACGAAGATTACCCTTAAGATTTCATCTAAGAGTTTTATAGTTTTAACACTTACAATTAGGTCTTTTATTCATTTTGAGTTAACTTTTGTATATGGTGTGAGATAGGGGTCCAACTTCATTCTTTTGGATGTGGATATCCAGTTTTCCCAGCATCATTTGTTGAAAACACTATTTTTTCGCCATTGATTTTTTTCACACCCTTGTTGAAAAATCAGTTGATTATAAATGTAAGGATTCATTTATAGACTCAATTCAATTTCATTAATTTACATAGATCTATCTTTATGTCAGAACCACACAGTCTTGACTACTTTTGCTTTGTAGTAAGTTTTGAAATTGAGATGTGTGAGTCCTCCAATTTTGTTCTTCTTTTGCAAGATTGTTTTGGCTATATTGGAGTCCCTCGAATTTCCACATGAATTTTAGTATCAGCCTGTCAATTTCTGTAGGGCCAGCTGGAATGTTGAGAGGAATTGCACTGAATTTGTAGATCAATTTAGGGAGTATTGCCATCTTAACAATATTAAATTTTCTGCTCCATGAATACGTCATGCCTCTCAATTTATTTAGATCTCTCTATTTCTTTCTAAAGTGTTTTGTAGTTTTCAGTGTACAAGTCTTGTACTTCTTTTGTTAAATTTATTCCTAAGAATTTTACTCTTTTTTTTTTTTTTTTTTTTGCGTTACGCAGGCCTCTCACTGTTGTGGCCTCTCCCCTTGCGGAGCGCAGGCTCCGGACGCACAGGCTCAGCGGCCATGGCTCACGGGCCTAGGCGCTCCGTGGCATGTGGGATCCTCCCGGACCAGGGCACGAACCCGTGTCCCCTGCATCGGCAGGCGGACTCTCAACCACTGCGCCACCAGGGAAGCCCCCAGAATTTTACTCTTTTGATGCTACTTTAAGTGGATTTTTTTTTAAATTTCATATTGTTCATTTCAGGAGTATAGAAATACAGTTAGTTTTTGTATACTGATCTTATACCCTGCAACCTTGCTGAACTCACTTATTACTTTTTTTTTTTAACAGTAGGTCCTTGTTGGTTATTTTAAATATAGCAGTATGTACATGTCAATCCCAAACTCCCAGTCTATCCCTCCCTCCCACCCTTCCCCCTGGTAACCATAAGTTCATTCTCTAAGTCCGTGAGTCGCTTATTACCTTTAATAGTTCTTTTAGTGGGTTCTTTAGGATTTTCTATAAACAAATCATGTCATCTGTGAATAGAGATAGCTTTACTTCTTCCTTTCTGATATAGATGCCTTTTATTTCATTTTTTTGTCTAACTTCTCTGAGTAGAACTTCCAGTACAATGTTGAATAGAAGAAGCAAGAGTGGACATTCTTGTCTTGCTCCTGACCTTAGAAGGAAAGTATTCAGTTTTTCACCAATAAGTATGATGTTAGCTGTGGGTTTTTCACAGATGCCTTTATCAGGTTGGGGAAATTCTCATATATTCCTAAAGGGTGTGTGAAGTGTCTGTTTTCAGGAAGAGTTAATGGATTTTGTCAAATGTTTCTTTTCAAACTTTTTATTTTATATTGGAGTATATTTGATTAACAATGTTGTAATAGTTTCAGGTGTACAGCAAAGTGATTCAGTTATACTTATACATGTATCTATTCTTTTTCAAATTCTTTTCCCATTTACGTTGTTACATAATATTGAGCAGAGTTCCCTGTGCTATACAGTAGGTCCTTGTTGGTTATCCATTTTAAGTATAGCAGTGTGTACATGTCAATCCCAAACTCCCCAGCTATCCCTTCCCCCCACCCTTCCCCGCTAGTAACCACAAGTTGGTTCTCTAAGTCTGGGAGTCTGTTTCTGTTTTGTAAATAAGTTCATTTGTATCATTTCTTTTTAGATTTTGCATATAAGCGATATCATACGATATTTCTCTTTCTCTGTCTGACTTACTTCACTCAGTATTTATTCACCTACTGAGATGACTGAGTGGGTTTTATCCTTTATTCTCTTCATATAATGTATTGCATCAACTGATTTTCAGATGCTAAACCAATCTTGCATTCCTGGGATAAATCCTACCTAGCCATGGTGTACAATCCTTTTATATGTTGTTGGGTGCAGTCTGCCAGTATTTTTTGAGGATGTTTATATCAATATTCGTATTTGTCTGCAGTTCTCTCCTGATGTCTTTGTCTGCTTTTGCCATCAGAGTAATGCTGGTTTTATAGGATGAGCTGGGACATATTCTCTCCTCTTCTATTTTTTTGGAAGAGTGTGTGAAGGATTGGAATTAATTCTTTAAACATTTGGTAGCGTAACACAAAGATGCTAGATAATTTCCACATTCTTGAAAACCACTATGGATTTAATGACACGTGGATGTTTGTGGATACCCCCAGGTAAGGGGGGTTCCAGAGAGATCCATTAGAAACTAGACCTGTGGCTCCTTTTCAGGAGTTCAGGTATTGAAATGTGTCCCACTGGCCTTGCGCCTCATATGGGCAGGTGTTGGTGAGTCTACTAATTACATTGGCAGCAAAAGGAAGTACTGATCAAAAGGAAATATTGTCAAAGGATAAGATGTTTCTGAGATTTTCACCCACAGGGTAAAGTCTGTGGTGGCATTTTTTTTTTTTTTTTTTTTTTTTTTTTTTTGCTGTACGCGGGCCTCTCACTGCTGTGGCCTCTCCCGTTGCGGAGCACAGGCTCCGGACACACAGGCTCCGCGGCCATGGCTCGCGGGCCCAGCCGCTCCGCGGCACGTGGGATCTTCCGGGATCGGGGCACGAACCCGTGTCCCCTGCATCGGCAGGCGGACTCTCAACCACTGCGCCACCAGGGAAGCCCTGTGGTGGCATTTTTAATGACTCTCCAGGAGAGTAACTGACAACACCGCGATCAGGGATTCCTGCGTTGCCAAAGGAGTGACACTCTTAATTAGTTTCCTCTGGGGGGTAGAAAAGGTACCTTGTGTGTATTTGTGTGTGTACACATGTGAAGAATGTCCCTACCTGATTGAACACAATCACATCATGGCTTCTGAACATACTCTACTCTGTTGCTAGTATTTAAAATAACAGCAACAATTTTAGGAGGAATCAAAACAGATGTAAAGGCTGTTTCCTTAGACATTTCACTAGAAGAGAAATGGAAAATAGAAACTACCGTTTATGTAAATACTAAAGAGCACTTTTAGAAATCACGTAAATCAGTGCTATTAAAGGACAATTAAGACAAAGCATGTGTGTGTGTGTGTGTGTGCGTGTATGAAGGCAATTTTCTTTGTGCATAAGCCTCCTTCTCAGTGCCTTTCAGCATATTTGTCAGGGCACTTTGTGTTGCTGTGGAAATTTATGTTAGCTACAGAGTAGAAAGTTCTATTGTGAAAATTGAGAGGAGTTTAGTTAGGGTTGAGAGAAGACTAAGAAATTGAAGCCTTGGAAAATGAAGCTCTGTAAGGATACACTTGGCACCTGAATTTCTGGAAGGAGGCAGAATTCAGAGCTAAGAACATCAGACTTCCCACAATGACCTGCTGGGCGACAGAGACCTACATTCACTTAGGCAATATCAGTATAGGCAAAGCGCTTAGGACACATTTGTTATTGAAGTTACACTATCTTGTGCTCCTGTAATTGTTTCATACAAGGATGTCCTGTTTTTGTCACAAAATTATAAGCACTTCGAGAGAACTTGAGAATTTCCAATTAGACAAGAATCTATAACATACAGCCATGCTGCCATTAGTCAGCGTACTCTATTCCAGAAACTTCTTTAGCAGAGGAAGGAAGAATGTAGGCATTGTAGGAGTAGGTTCCCAGGCAGGGAGATGATGTGGTATAGGAGGGTGGGCCCTGAGGAGGGACTCTCAAGACCATGGCTCTAGACTTGGCTCTGCTATGTAACTTTTGGCAAGTTCCTTCAATTCTGTGGGCCTCAGGTGAACACCAAAAGGGCTGAACCTAAATTATTTTCCAATCCTAAGGCTCCTCGGATTTGAGCCCCTGAATGGTGAGCTCTCTGGGGGCAGGGGATTTTGTCTGTTTCGTGCATTGAAATATCTCTGATATATTCCAACACTCAACTATGTCTGCTCCATGGTAGGCATTCAGTAATTGCTGAATGGAATGTGTAGTATTGTGGAAGGCATTGTCTGCTTCTGTCCAGTCAGGTCTGATCCTTTGGGCTTATGGAGCAGAGGAAAAGAAGGAAAGAACAGAAGTCCCAGTTCACTGACTTTAAGTCCAGATATTGCCACGTGCCTATAGGTCATCAGGTTTATAAGCAGTGGAAGAATGTGTAAGCCCTGGACCCGTGGCATCTCTCTTAGACTGGGAAGGTCTTTTTGCAAGAAACCTAATCTGGACACGGGGCAACTACCTTCTCATCAGTGGCCACTTCCTTTGTTAGCACTGATCCAAATGGCACCTGGCTGCTGTGTGCACACATCACCCAAGGCACGCACTGCTTCTAAGGAGCTCACGAATCAAGCATCCCTGGGAAACCTAGTAGAATTGGAAACTTCCTCTCAAAGGATAGGAGGTTGAAAAGAGCTATTTTATGGTTTCTCTCCCTACCCCATGCCTTTCCACATTCCTATAGCAGCATTTTCTCTAAACGTGGCTGCTTCTACTCTTTGGAACTGGTGAATGGCAGAGATTTTCGCCAAGCAAGAGAGGCTGAACTGCAAACTTCAGTAAGGAGCACCTTTTTTTTTTTTTTCTTTGTGTTCCATTATAAATGTCTGAAACATACCCTTCCCCTTCGGCATCCAGGGCGGCGGCCAGCTCGGTAAAGAGAAGCCCAGTGAGGAAGTGCTGCTGGCGGTACTCTGGTGTCAGATCAAACATGCTGGCAATCTTCTGGTCCTGGAAACTGGAGCAGGAGCTGGAGTTCTACAGAAATGCAAGGAGCAGTTCTATGAGTGACAAGAACTGGAATTAAAATCATGATGGCTAGTATTTATTGAGCACATGCTATGGCCAGGCTCTGTAGGCACGATGCAGTGAAGCAGGTACCACTTGTGTCCCCGTGTGACAGATGAAGAAACTGAGACTTAGGGCGTTCACTCTGCTTTCCCAGCAAAGAGGATTAAAATCTTAGGATCACATTTGGACAGGGAAATGGGGACTCTTTCCAGTGCTATGGCTGTGAGCAGGTGATTCCTCTGTAACAAACTGCCCCCTTTATTTAAGGCTCCTGTTACACTTCTGAATATGGCTTACATACATTCTCTGAATTTTGCTGGCCTGGAAACCAGAAGCAGCGTCAGGCAGGGAAGTGTCAGATTGACCAGTCCTAGGCAATTCCTGTGTTCTTATCTTGGGGGCATACTTTATATGTCACTAGGAGAATCCAAAATGTCTCTGGAAAGCCTTTCCAGTTTGGTGAGGCTGGGGCAGTCAGAAGGGGAATGTGGGAGAGGACCCAGGGCAGAGCTGGCACGTCTGGAACAGCTGCTTGTCAGTCAGCTCTTTCCCAGTTCACAGGAAGATGGTCATGCAGTGCACATCTGGATCATGTCATTTGGCATGAATAGCTAAGAGTTTTAAAAAATTATTAAGACAAGCCTTCTCCTTTGGGCTAGTATTCAAGGAATATGCATCAGAAAGAAAACCTAAGAAGAAGAAATCTTGCCTGCTGCTCTGAGCTACTGATTTGTTCCCTATAAATGGAATGTGACTATTAAACAGCATTCCTTTAAAGTTTTTCTAGAGGACACTAGTCCCCCGAATCATCAATGGAGGAAAAAAAAAAAGATTTCCAGAGTCCAGTCATATTGGGAATCACTGCTTATCATACACAGCCTCCCATTTCCTCTCCCATCCCATAGGCATTTATAATTTATATGAACAAGTTAGAGACTCTTGGATGGCCTACTGCAAAGAAACCTGTTAACACGGGGTTTTCAAAATGGATTTGTCTTTGGAATTCTGTATTTGCATAATACCTCTTAACATCCTGTAGAATCTGGGGCCCACCAAACTTAACCTGCAAAATATTGTTCTACAAAAAAAGACTGGCCATGTCAGTCAAAGCCTCATCTCTAAATTTTAATACAAGTGTTACTCTTCTGGGCTGATGAAGAAAAAAACTTGTTAGAAATACACTCTCTATAAAACAGAACACTTGATTAGTTTACAATGAGATCTTTTTAGTGTTTCAAGAGCTAAATTTTCTGGAATATGATCCAAGGAGGAATCACCTTGTGCTGAATTCCATTCTAAAGCACAATCAGCAGAAAGTTCTAGGATCGTTCAAAGATATAATATCCATGTTAAAAACCACTACTAGATCATTTGGGAATCAATATAAAGGAAGCTGCCATTTCTTAAATTTTATGGTGTTGAGGTTTAGGAAAAGGGAAGTGAGCAAAGGAGACTGTCAAGCTAGAGTGGAAAGATGCTTGTCAGACAAAGGAAGATCTGTGACTTTTCTATGAATTACATATTTTTCATAGTGCATAGGGACTCCTTGCTCTACTTGGCCTCAGCAGGAATCCTTGGACCTAGGAAGAAAACAATCACATAGCTTGTAAATGATTAGTTAGATGGCACAACTATGGGTAGCATACTTGTGTGTATCTGGATCAATTGATCTGGCTTGAATAGCTCAATTTTTCTTCTAATTAAGAAGACCAATCTTTACAGGAATAAATGACTAAGCTAAGCTATTTCAATGAAATAGCTTAAACAATTTTTTCAGTTAGCCGATTACCTGGGAAGATATGGAGGGACAGGGAGATGCTGGAGCAGTATCAGTATTCATAAAGAAGAGGTTCAGATTGAGGTAATGTTCGTGGCTGCAGAGAATTCTCAGGAACTCTAGCCTCATGGAAATGAGCATTGGAAGGTTGTTGAGCTTGGCTGACAGCTGGGAAGAAAAATGAGAAGAGAAAAGAGGTGTTTAAGGTGAATGGAGTTGAGGTTGACAGACACAAAAATATCCTTTCTCCCCAGATTAAGGCAATCAATCGAATAAAAACAAATGGGACAGGGCAACAGATGGCAAAGTCTGCATTACCGGGAGGCCCAGTAAATTTTCATCCATTACTGTTCCCTTTAATTATTCTCGTCTAACAGCTATCTGAAATGAGGATGCTTACTGCGACTCCCACCCTTGTCAAATCTCTAATACCATGGCAAGCCTGTGTTAAAAATAATCTGGAGGTATGTCTTCAGTGTAATACAATATAATTTCACAAAAATCCCACTGTGTCTGAGAAACTAAATGAAAGGAGTTGACCCTACATGGGGCCACACAAAATTAATGGAATAGGACTGGATGACTTCAATGCCACAAGTGTTCTTTTGTGGTTTCTAATTAAAGGTTCCCCTGGGAAGTTCTCAAACCAGTTCCCTAGATGAAGGCATCAAATTACTTAGAAAAGCATGTAGTCCCTGCATAACAGCCAAGGAGTTTGCCCCAGGCTGGGAGAGGAGGAAGTGGAGGAGAAAGAAAGAGAAAGCTGGAAGAGTTTCCAGGAAAAATCTTCCCTTAAACAAACCAACCCTGAAATAAGCAATGAAAAGCTGGCAAAGGTGATAGTCTGGAAGAGATCTCTTGCTTCCCTCAGGTAGGTTGACAATTGAAGGACCGAGACTCTATGGGCTGTGACTCAGAGACAGCTTCTCTTAAGGCAAAGTAAGGAAAGGAGGGTCTTGATGGACCTTCTACCTCTCAATATATCATTATAAATACTCTACTGCCGCAGCACAGGAAACCAAGCATCTCATCCTTACCCATGCCCATGCTTCCTCTTCATGCACTTTAAGAGCAGTTTTATAAACTATACAATTTAAATGAGCACATGTTTTCAGCCATTTTAGGAAAAGCCATTGTGTTATGGCATTTTGCCTATAGAATCTATAGTTAGACAGTTACTGGAAACAAATGAATACCATTATGTATTATAGAAAAAACAGAATATACGACTTCTGTGTAAAAACTTTTACCAGAACCCGTACTCTTGTCAATGTGCATTACTGGCTGATTTTGGACCAATGGGGACACCAGCAAATTGAACTGATTAGAACTTGGTCTTATGCCCATCACTTAATGGCCACTCACAAAGTTGTTGGGTCAAGCCAGCTAATAGAATTTGAAAGCACAAGATTTTTTTTTTTTAACATTTGCATAAGCCTGTTTTAGATCTTTTATTTAAATTACTTTTTTAAAAACATCTTTATTGGAGTATAATTGCTTTATAATGGTGTGTTAGTTTCTGCTGTATAACGAAGTGAGTCAGCTATACATATACATACATCCCCATATCTCCTCCCTCTTGTATATCCCTCCCACCCTCCCTATCCCACCCCTCTAGGTGGACATAAAGCACTGAGCTGATCTCCCTGGGCTATGTGGCTGCTTCCCACTAGCTATCTATTTTACATTTGGTGGTGTATATATGTCCATGCCACTCTCTCACTTTGTCCCAGCTTACCCTTCCCCCTCCCCGTGTCCTCAAGTCCATTCTCTATGTCTGCGTCTTTATTCTGTCCTGCTCCTAGGTTCTTCAGAACCCTTTTTTTTTTTTAGATTCCATATAGATGTGTTAGCATACGGTATTTGTTTTTCTCTTTCTGACTTACTTCACTCTGTATGACAGACTCTAGGTCCAACCACCTCACTACAAATAACTCAATTTCATTTCTTTTTATGGCTGAGTAATATCCCATTGTATATATGTGTCACATCTTCTTTATCCATTCATCTGTCGATGGACACTTAGGTTGCTTCCATGTCCTGGCTATTGTAAACAGAGCTGCAGTGAACATTGTGGTACATGTATCTTTTTGAACTATGGTTTTCTCAGGGTATATTGCCAGTAGTGGGATTGCTGGGTCATATGGTAGTTCTATTTTTAGTTTTTTGAGGAACCTCCATACTGTTCTCCATAGTGGCTGTATCAATTTACACTCCCACCAACAGTGCAAGAGGGTTCCCTTTTCTCCACACCCTCTCCAGCATTTATTGTTTGTAGATTTTTTGATGATGGTCATTCTGACTGGTGTGAGGTGATACCTCATTGTAGTTTTGATTTGCATTTCTCAAATGACTAGTGATGTTGAGCATCCTTTCATGTGTTTGTGGGCAATCTATATATCTGCTTTGGAGAAATGTCTATTTAGGTCTTCTGCCGATTTCTGGATTGGGTTGTTTGTTTTTTTGATATTGAGCTGCATAAGCTGCTTGTATATTTTGGAGATTAATCCTTTGTCAGTTGCTTCATTTGCAAATATTTTCTCCCATTCTGAGGGTTGTCTTTTTGTCTTGTTTATGGTTTCCTTTACTGTGCAAAAGCTTTTAACTTTCATTAGGTCCTATTTGTTTATTTTTGTTTTTACTTCCATTTCTCTAGGAGGTGGGTCTAAAAGGATCTTGCTGTGCTTTATGTCATAGAGTGTTGTCTATGCTTTTCTCTAAGAGTTTTATAGTGTCTGGCCTTACATTTACATCTTTAATCCATTTTGAGTTTATTTTTGTGTATTGTGTTAAAGAATGCTCTAATTTTATTCTTTTACATGTAGCTGTCCAGTTTTTCCAGCGCCACTTATTGAAGAGGCTGTCTTTTCTCCATTGTATATTCTTGCCTCCTTTATCAAAGATAACATGATCATATGTACATGGGTTTATCTCTGGGCTTTCTATCCTGTTTCTATCCATTGATCTATATTTCTGTTTCTGTGCCAGTACCATACTGTCTTGATGACTGTATCTTTGTAGTATAGTCTGAAGTCAGAGAGCCTGATTCCCACAGCTCCATTTTCCTTTCTCAAGATTGCTTTGGCTATTCGGGGTCTTTTGTGTTTCCATACAAATTGTGAAATTTTTTTGTTCTAGTTCTGTGAAAAATGCCATTGGTAGTTTGAGAGGGATTGCACTGAATCTGTAGATTACTTTGGGCAGTATAGTCATTTTCCCAATGTTGATTCTTCCAATCCAAGAACATGGTATATCTCTCCATCTGTTTGTATCATCTATAATTTCTTTCATCAGTGTCTTATAGTTTTCTGCATACAGGTCTTTTGTCTACTTAGGTAGGTTTATTCCTAGGTGTGTTATTCATTTTGTTGCTATGGTAAATGGGAGTGTTTCCTTAATTTCACTTTCAGATTTTTCATCATTAGTGTATAGGAATGCAAGAGACTTCTGGGCATTAATTTTGTATCCTGCTACTTTACCAAATTCATTGATTAGCTCTAGTAGTTTTCTTGTAGCATCTTTAGGATTCTCTATGTATAGTATCATGTCATCTGCAAACAGTGACAGTTTTACTTCTTCTTTTCCAATTTGGATTCCCTTTATTTCTTTTTCTTCTCTGATTGCCATGGCTAAAACATCCAAAACTATGTTGAATAATAGTGGTGAGAGTGGGCACCCTTGTCTTGTTCCTGATCTTAGAGGAAATGGTTTCAGTTTTTCACCATTGAGAACGATGTTTCCTGTGGGTTTGTCATATATGGCCTTTATTATGTTGAGGTAAGTTCCTTCTATTCCTACTTTCTGGAGGGTTTTTTTTTTTTTTTTTTTGCGGTATGCGGGCCTCTCACTGCTGTGGCCTCCCCCGTTGCGGAGCACAGGCTCCGGACGCGCAGGCTCAGCGGCCATGGCTCACGGGCCCAGCCGCTCCGCGGCATATGGGATCCTCCCAGACCGGGGCACGAACCCGTATCCCCTGCATCGGCAGGCGGACTCTCAACCACTTGCGCCACCAGGGAGGCCCTCTGGAGGGTTTTTATCATAAATGGGTGTTGAATTTTGTCAAAAGCTTTTTCTGCATCTATTGAGATGAACATATGGTTTTTAGTCTTCAGTTTGTTAATATGGTGTATCACATTGATTGATTTGCATATATTGAAGAATCCTTGCATTCCTGGGATAAACCCCACTTGATCATGGTGTATGATCCTTCTAATGTGCTGCTGGATTGTTTGCTAGAATTTTGTTGAGGATTTTTGCATCTATGTTCATCAGTTATATTGGTCTGTAGTTTTCTTTTTTTGTGACATCTCTGTCTGGTTTTGGTATCAGGGTGATGGTGGCCTCGTAGAATGAGTTTGGGAGTGTTCCTCTCTCTGCTATATTTTGGAAGAGTTTGAGAAGGAGCGGTGTTAGTTCTTCTCTAAATGTTTGATAGAATTTGCCTGTAAAGCCATCTGGTCCTGGGCTGTTGTTTGTTGGAAGATTTCTAATCACAGTTTCAATTTCAGTGCTTGTGACTGGTCTGTTTATATTTTCTAAGAAAGCAAAGATATTTGCATTTGAAAGAAGACCACATTGTGGCCATCTTTCATAGGTCCCTTGAAACTTCCATGAAGACAGAAATTTCAAAAATAATTTTAGCAATGTTTAGGAAAGAGTAAAGTGCCGTTCCCAAAACATCCTTTGCAAAGGTCAGGACCCAAAGCAGTAGCCTCAGTGGCCCAGTTTTCACAAGGATCTTGCTAAGTCAGTTTAGCCAGAATCCCTCACCCTTGATATCTGATCACTCTTGGGATCTGACCAAATTCCTCATCCCTCACCGTCCCCCAGGTGGTATATGATCACCTGGCCTGCCTTCAGTAAAATCCTGTTAGGTTAGTTTGGCCAGAATTCTTCCTTTACCCCTGATGTTTCCTCTTAGTAATTTTTCATCCACTGACTATTCCTACCCTGCTCCTTGTCTATAAATTGGCATTTTTCCTGTTGTATTCAGAGTTGAACACAATCTCTCTCCCCTACTGAAAAACTGTGGTGTAGTGGTCCCTGCACCTATCACGATGGTCCTGAATAAAGTCTGCCTTACAGTTTACCACGCGTCATGCATAAATTTTTTCTTTAACAGAGGCTAATCCTGGGCTTATAGTGGTGTTCCAGTATCTCCTTTCCATATATTCAACTTCAAGTTTTGAAAAACATATTAATTTACATTTGCAATTCATCCAGCGACCTGCCATCCTAAACACCTGAGAGGGATGGCAAAGAGAAATGGCACATTCCTCCACCACTCCAATCTGGTGGGATAGGGACAGAAGATCAATGCAGGGTCAGGAGGTCAGGCTGCACCAGATGTTGGTGCTCTGGGACTTCTGATGTTTCCTTAGGATTCACTTTTTATAAGTCATCTTCCGTATTAGGAGTCTCTTTAGAATAGTCATGGTCTTTTTACTGGGAAGGGGAGATCCTTTTATTTTACAGAGGAGGAAATGAGACCCATAGAAATGTAATGACTTATCTAAGGTACAGAGTAATTAACCTACTGTACCTTGAGTTAGGTAGCCATGGCTCTTTCTTCCCTGGAGAAGTTACATAACTCCTCTAAATTTCAGCCTTATAATCTGCAAAATGTTGACAATGACACCTTGCAAGGATCCAATGATACAATTTCTATAAAGTGCTTAACACAGTGCTTTGTCCGGGGGTGGAAGAAACCAGGGGTGGTGACAGTGATGGTGATGGTGGAGGTGGTGGGTGGTGATACTGGTGGCAGTGAAGACAGTGGTGGCGGGTAGTGATGTTAGTGGCAGGGATAGTAGTGGTGGTCCTAAAGCAGGAATATGGAAGGAAAGGAGCAGCGGCAATAATAGCTGCTACTTACATTTCTATTGTTGGGATAGTTTGAGGAGGATAGAGAACAAAAGAAGAATTCCATTTGAAAAATCTGGGGCACTGAGAAGATGCTCCTGGATTATAAAATACAGTCGGCCCTCTGTATCCACAGTTTCTGTATCCATGGGTACAACCAACTGAGAATTGAAAACTAGTCAGAAAAAAAAATTCCAGAAATTTCCAAAAAGTAAACCTTGAATTTGTACTGGCAACTAGTTATATAACATTTACATTATACTTGATATTATAAGTAATCCAGAGATGATTTAAAGTATGTGGGAGGATGTATGTAAATTATTTGCAAATACTATGCTATTTTATAGAAGGGACTTGAGCATCCATGAATTTTGGTATCCTTGGGGGAGCTGGGGAGGGGTCTTGGAACTAATCCTCTACAGATACACCAGAGGACAGTATTTGCTTCATGCCGGGTCAAATTCAGTCTCTTTGATTTTACCAGGGTTCTTTAATGTCAGAATTTCACACCTACAATTTAATTAATTACCCTGATATGAGAAAAGAGACCTCATATTTTCAATTCTGTACCTGGTCAAAGACTGAATGCTACAGTCATGTAATTTCTGTTAGATGTTAAATTGAAGAAAGCAGCTCATATCACTAACAAATTTCAATTCCCATAGGTTAACTTGTTGGCTCTTCTGTGCTGGGTTGGTAAATGCTTCAGGAATCCACACAAACCAGTGTGTCTACAGACGTCCATGGCACAAAACAAATGACTTGAAGAATATATCACAAAACCCAGAATGTTCAAGAGTCAAGTTGTCTAACTTGGCAATGAACAAAAGAACATGCCACGGCAATGAGCATCACATCAGATGGGAAGGAACCAGAACAACAGGGCTGGGTCTGAGGGAACACTCACCTGGTTGCAATAATGTTTGATGAGGTTAAACACAAAGCCACGATCCATGAGTGAGAGGAGGTCATACAAGAAGAAAGCCAGGCTGATGTTGATCTTTTCCGCCTGTTCAATTTCCTTAAAAACAAACATACAAACACCCACATCATTTGGTGGTAAACCCTGGTCATAAACTCCCAGGTCTCTGATGGGAAAGTTGGGAGAGGCAGGTCCTATGTTTTTAGCCAGTGTCCCTCTGGAAGTTACTGAGCAAAGCAGGTAACCCTGCAAAAGTATAGCAAATATAATTTAGAACTTAATTGATGCCATGAGTGTTGAATGAAGTAATTCCTTATCTACTGTTAATATTTAGATACATTTCCTTCTAGGCTTTTTTTCCTACGTGCATATTTATTTGTATATAATTGAGCTCATTCTCTATCTACAACAGGGTCCTGAATTTATTCATTCAACATTATACTATGAACATTTTCCCACATTCTGGTTTCTCATATTTCTTATATTCCTTTATATTGCTCTACTATAATTTATTCAATTCTGGTAACTACTGTTTTGGCAAAAGTAACTTGAAATGTATTCACTATCTTCAATGAGATAGACTCTTAATTTGTAAGGACTGTTGAAGAAAATCTAATCAAGATAAAAGAACCAGTTTTTACTTAAGGATTTTTTTTTTTTTTTTTTTTTTTTTTTTTTTTGCGGTACACGGGCCTCTCACTGTTGTGGCCTCTCCCGTTGCAGAGCACAGGCTCCAGAGGCGCAGGCTCAGTGGCCATGGCTCACGGGCCCAGCCGCTCCACGGCATGTGGGATCTTCCCGGACCGGGGCACGAACCCATGTCCCCTGCATCGGCAGGCAGACTCTCAAACACTGCACCACCAGGGAAGCCCAGGATTTTTTTTTTTCTCCAATTAGCATTCTCAGCCTAAGAGAGGTCAGAGTCATACATGGTAAACTCTTGCATGAATTGAGGCCATGGTTTTGTTTGTATTACTTCTCAGTGCTCATATTTATGAGGGATTTTCACAGCACTTCAGAGCAATTGGGGATTCACTTTTTCATGTTTATGTTCTTTATTCTCAGAATTATAATTTGCTCTGACACTATTGAAAATATGATTTTAAAATATTTTCCTCTTGTTATCATGTACAGTTTGCAAATTCAGGCCAAGCTGACCAGCCACTGGCATGGATGGAGACTTGGTAGTTTCCACAGTTACCATGGAGTGGCAAGTCCTCATGCTTTTAGCATCCTCCACATGGACCACTCCTTAAGAAACTGAATATTCTGGGCTTGGAATCTTCAGTCTTGACTTTGCTGCTAGCTGTGTGACTTTTGGAAAATGTATCAACCTCACTGTGCCTCATTTTTCATGCCTGCCAAAATGGAGACACCATTGCCGCTCTCACAAAGTTTGCCATAAGAAATAACCATAATGGAAATTTCTTCTCCTTAGTACAGGAGAAGTATGCTACCTGTAGTACTTGTATGCTACCATACAAATACTTCTCCTGAGTATTTGTATGGTAGCATACAAATTCTTCATAATGATAAAGGTATTAATAATGATCACTGCTGCTTCAAATTTTATAGAATTTTAAATTCTGCTTCAAATTTTAGAATTTTGTTTTATTTCATTTTACATATTTTTTTACTTTCTACTTTGAAATAATTTCAAACTTAAGGAAAAGGTGCAAGAATAGTAAAAAGAACTCCTTTAACTAGACGCATCAATACTTGACATTTTGCTACATTTGCTTTATCATTCTCTCTGCATATACAAATTTTTTTCTGAACCATTTGAGAGTAGGTTGCAAATATCATGCCCATTTACCTCATAATACTTCAGGGTATATTTCCTAAGAATAAGAATATTATCTCTCGTAGCTACATTGATACAACAGTTTAAACTATTGCAATTCCATATTGTAATTTCTTTTTTTTTTTACATCTTTATTGGATATAATTGCTTTACAATGGTGTGTTATTTTCTGCTTTATAACAAAGTGAATCAGTTATACATACACATATCTCCCCATATCTCCTCCCTCTTGCATCTCCCTCCCTCCCACCCTCCCTATCCCACCCATCCAGGTGGTCACAAAGCACCGAGCTGACCTCCCTGTGCTATGCGGCATATTGTAATTTCTTGCTAGCAGTCCCCAGCCCCACCCCAGGGTCCTGTCCAGTATAACATACTGCATTTAGTTGTTATGCAGTATGTTAGTTACATTTTAATTACTGTTTTAAGATGATGCTTATTTTTCTTTGATTATGAAAATAACATATGCCCAAGGTAAAAAATTTCAGAAAGTAAAGAGTAAAATGACACAGTTACCCTCTGAGGTTTTACTAAAAGGGCTGCAATCTCCGAGGTGACCACATTAACAATAGTAGTTATGTCATCTTTGAAACGGTCGGAAAAACGAGTCCTCCGAAAATTGTCCCGTTTGTCCATGTTGTGTACATACTGGGCCATGCTTTTCACCTGCAGAGAAGATAGGGGAAATGTCAATGTGGAAACTGGTGACCTGCTTGTACACTGTGGAAAAGGGGAAAAGCCTGGAAGAAAAGCTCATTAACAATGGACTTTCTAACACTCTATCTGTGCTGCTGGTTGCCCAAGCAGGCTCTGATCTGAAAAATGCTCCTGACACCCGGATGGTTACCATGGTGGCAGGAGGTGGGAAGGGTGCCCCCTTCTTGACCCCAAGTCAAGGGGCTCCCTTTTTGCTGCTGACAAAGCCAGGGAGCCTAATTCTTTAGCTGTGGTGTCACAAGACTCCCTTTCTCTCAACCAGGAAGGCAGACCTAGACTGGGCCCCTAGGGCCACTGAGGCACCACCCTATCATGGCACACAACACATTCAAGAAAGAGGAAGTGTTTATGAGACTGTTTTTGATGTGAACTGAAGTAATTTCTGTCTCTGAAACTACAGTAAGGAGAAGAAGAGAGAAATGGTAATCTTATGTCAAGTTTCCAGTTGAACAGGAGAACAGTTTTTCCAGAAGCAATTCTATAGTATGCTAGCTGGAAACTTAACCGCTGCTTGGAACATTACCTCTAGGAGAAATTATGTTCTGAGTTTTATACGACTAGCTTGCTAAATATACATATATATGTATACATTTATATTATATAATTATATATTTAAAATACATATTTAATGTATATGTAGTTTAACTAAAAACCTGTATATCAATCAGTGATTCTCTGTATTATGACTAGTACAATACCAGCTCAATGCCTACCACAATTTTAAGTCAAAATCATGCTTATTTTTTGGACTTCTTCCTGGCCCAGGAGATTATGGGTCAATACACGCCCTTTTGATACAGCCTGAGGTTGCGTCTTGTTGGAAGCTGCCCAGAGCTAGTAGGAACAGTCTGACGGGAAAGGCTGGAAGAGGCTGTGTGGTCAGGTGCCTACCTTTTCCATAAATGCCTCCACGCTAGTCTGAGAGTCACTGCATAAAGAAATGGCCCTGGAACTTAAACCACCCACACTGGCCTGAAGGTGACCCACTAGGTCAGGGCTGGAAGAAGAGGGGACAAAGACAGTGTATGGGAAAATGACTTTCACTCCCAAGAGCACTAACAGCACTAACATTTCTAAGAATGCAGGGGTGGCAATATTTTTAGCACTGAGATTAACAGAGATGAACAAAAACAAAACAAAACACAGAAGAGGTAACTTAAGAAGCGAAAACATACAGATAGGTAAATGTGTTTTCTGTGTTCAGATAATGCCATAGCCAGTTTGGGGAAGACCTAAGAACATAAAATCCTGAAGCCCAGGGTAAGAACCACAGTTTCTCTTCACAGTAGAGTCCTTCTTGGCTCAGGACACACTAAAGTGTCTGTACCCCACAGAGTCACATGTACTTGATGGAGGACCTGAATGAGAGGTGGGAACTGGACCCAATATTTGTCTGACAAAATGCCTCTCTCACTATGATCCTAACAAAGGACCGAGGAAGACGAGGCCCCTTTGTTTAGAGCTACCTGCTCCTGACTCCCTGCTGCCTAAGCCACTCCAGCACTGGGCTTTTAGAACTCACTGCTGTGTTCGGCTCCTGCCTGCTGAGTTTGGCCATCCTACAAACAAATAGATAATCCTCACAATACCATACTTCCAACAATTGGCCTGTTGCCAGACTGTCAGCTACTTGCCAACTACTATGTTCTTTGCATCTCAAGAGAGGAACACCCAGTAGAAATAGTAGTGGAGACTTGGCCCGTTATTTGTAGTGTGGGATAAGGCAGGAAAATATTTTCCTCCATATTGGCCTCTGTGACCCATTCAAAGCTGGGATACCAAGAACCCCTTGGTGTAGAACTTCAAGTCCTGGGTAAACTGGGTCACCATTTACCTCTGGATCCCCAAAGTCTGGCTCAGCAGTTTCTAGAAGCATGGGAATTTATTCATTAGCAAGTGTGAAATCTGCCCAAGGATTGTGTTCAACAGCTCTGATGCCAAAGTGGTTGTTCATTAGCACGTGGGCATTAATACAACTAAAGGGTGTTAAATTGCCCAGGTTGTTGGCTAAGCCCAAGGAGGCTGTCACTCCTTTCTCCTCAAGTTTCTTGGGAAAAAACTGTTTTGGTTTTGCAACAACTTCCTAGGCATCTGTAAGGCAAATGCAAAAGCAATGCATGGAGGACTGGGTGTCCTGTCTGGGTCCAAGATCGGTTTCCTTGCAAAGTTCTGGCTGGGGCTGATAGTTTCCATTTGCCTCCAAATGCAAACTCCAGCTCCCTTTCTTGCCCTTCTCCATCTATCTCTGAGCCCTGGGAAGCTGATCCCTATAGACTACATCATTCAGGACTCCTTGAACTTAGGCATCTGGTTGGACCTGGCAAATGGGAGGCACCATCAGGGGACCAGTGGGCGGGAGGAGTGGTGCAGGTACACATCCACTCCACTGCCCTCATCCCTGTGCAGCATGCTTCTGGCAGTGGCAGTGTTTCTCTAAGATGCCAGCTCCTTGTCATGTGGACCCTCTTCTCTGGCTCAGCTTTCTCTTGCCCCCAGTTACACTATTCCATACCCTTGCTTCTTTAGAGCTAGGAGAGAGAAATGCTTCCAGCACCTTCTGCTCCCAGGGTGCCTCACCAACCCTTATCTGTTCCTGTAACCTGGCACATACCCTGGGCAAAGTCCCTTTGATAAATGCTTTTCAGTTAACCCTTTTGAGCAATGCCAATGCTGTCCTGCGAGGACCCTGACAGACTTAATTATAACCTGCAGGGCCCTGGGCGACTGGGTAGTCAGTATCCTGGGTGATCTGCATGTTGACCAACCCCCTCCAAGCACTCGTATCAGTAGGACTTTCTTTCCAGCTTCTGCATCTGTTTACCATAAAGGACTCCTAGAGGAAGGAGGGCTATCAGCTTTAGCTTTTGCTTTCTTCCCTGAGCCTACTGAGTCCTAGTAAATAAATGTGCAAGATCAACAGCAGTTTTCACCTGTTCCATGGTTCTCAGATCCCTGCAGTTAGGGGCACTGAAATGGTACTGATGAAGTCTTTGGCAGACCTGGAGACTTCTTACAGCCTACACCCTTCCTCCAACCGCATCTGTAAACTGGGGATGATGGAAAGCTCCTGACTGAGGGTCGTCTGAGGATTCAACCAGATGATGCTTACAATGCTTACAAGGGTGCCTAGCATGTATATCGATGCTCAACACATTTTAGGTGTTATTATTTTTCCTTCCTTGGGGATGCCAGCTGTCACTGGTATTATATGAAGGACAGAGTATCATTACATTTGCAGAGAATGCAAACTTGCTTTTGAAAGAGAGCTCTAAGATGCCACGAGGAGCCATTTAGGGCTAGCAATGCTGAGTTCATGCCTACTGAGAATGGGATAGTGATTGCAGCACTCCATTAAAGCTGACTTCAGAATACAAAGGTTTTGCAGGTTGTTAATACGTTAGGCTAAGAAAATGTTTTGTCACGTTAAGCTTCCAAGGAGAAGCAAAATGGCAGAGGAACAGAATTTGGACTAGAGCATTGCGGAACTGAGGCCCTGCCCCTCCCTGGCTGAGAGGACTGGGCAAACCCCTACTTAGCTTCAGGGTCCTGTGTTTGCACCGGGGATAACTGCTCATGATAGAGCTTATAATACATAGCCACTAAATAACATCTAAGAATGATTAGGTGAAGTGTGTGCATATGTGTGCATGTGTGTGAGTAAATGACATGAAACATCTTTGAACTGAGATACTGCTTTCCTTTGGGACTCTCTTCTAAGAGATTCCACAATGTCAAAGTGAGTTTTTGCATCATGTCTTTTAAAATTTGCAACATGGCAGATCAACTCAGTTGAAGATTATTTGTATAAATTATCTATAGATGGATTACCACCTGAGTAAATCTTCTTTATGGAGAAACTTGATGGTGGTAGGATGGGCACATAGAAACAAGATGTACTGGACACACAGTGGTGGTTTTGATCCTCCTCTTGCCTCAAGACAGAGTTTATGGCCAGCCTCTTCCTGCTAGATTGCAAAGCTCATGTCTCACTGCCAATGCGGTTGCTCCAAGACTTGTGAGCTGCAGCCACCCACCTGAATCAGCTTGTCTTTTAGAATGCAAACTCCTGGTGCTGGCTGCATATAGAGACCCTTAGCTCTGTTCAGAACTCACAGAGCAGAGGTGTTGTGGACTAGTGGATCTTCAGCATGCTTGGAGGGCACCTGGGCAGACAGGTTCATGCACCGCCGGCTTCCCCCTCCTCATTGCACTCAGTATTCTAGGGAGGGGCTCCAGATCTGCTTTATTCTCACTAAGCACCCTAGGTGATTCTGCTGCAGGCATCTGGGACTGTGTTTGGAAAAGACATCTCGCTAGCAATACCTTTCTCATACGACGGGTGGGAACTTGGTGAAACTCTAAGGGATTTGCAACCTGGATGTGCTTCTGTGGCATGGGCCTCACTTCTTTTTTTTTTTTTTTTTTTTTTTTTTTGCGGTATGTGGGCCTCTCACTGTTGTGGCCTCTCCCATTGCAGAGTACAGGCTCCGGACGTGCAGGCTCAGCGGCCATGGCTCACAGGCCCAGCCGCTCCGCAGCATGTGGGATCTTCCTGGACCGGGGCACGAACCCGTGTCCCCTGCATCGGCAGGCGGACTCTCAACCACTGCGCCACCAGGGAAGCCCCCTCACTTCTTTTTAACTCTGTTGCACACTACTTCCCATTTCCTCCCCAATGTATGTTTTATTTTTGTTTCCTTTGACCCTCTTGTCCTCTATGTCTTATTGTTCAGTATTGTTCTCTTTTACTTGGGCTTGAACTTACATAGATAAACTAGAGCTCAGGTGAAAATCCTACCATCTCTCTCAAAAAAAAATTATCCACTTTAACAGTGTCACAGAGCAAAGAACCCAGTCAATATAAAGCTGACTCTATCACTAAATCTCAATCCACTATTTATCCTCTGGATTGTTTGTATGTGCATTTTTATGTAGTTAGTGTCTGTGCTTTCATACCTTTTTCATTTAACCTCATTTCACAATGCATCTCAATTTATCCACATTGACAAAATGCTTATTCTAGTGGCTTTGTGGCAAAATCCTTTCACTTCTAGTATAAAATAGGTATTACTATTATTCTCTTTATTTTTAAATTAAAGACTATGCTGTACCTTTTGCTTTTCTGCTAGAGAACAGATAGAAGTTGCAGGTAAACAGTTTTACAAGTTTCATTTTTCCCCCCAACAAATATTAGTTGGTGCTTGTACGATGCCAAGCCATGTTCTGGGGCTAGAGATAAGATAATGAAGAAGATAGACCCCAATCCTAGAAATCCAATAGGCAAAAGAGAAAAACAATTACAAATTGTGATAAGTGCTAGGAAGGAAATAAAGAGGGTGTTTAAAAGGAGAGGAATAGAGTGGAAGACATATTATGGTATAAGGTGGTCAGAAAAGGACTCTCAGAAGTGGCGACATTAAAGCTGAAACCTAAAGAGAAGAACTCCCGAAGTGTGTATGTATGTGGGGGGCATGAAAGGTACGGACAGGGGAAAGAATCTTAAGACGGCTCTGAGGCTGAAAAGGTCTCAGCATCTTCAAAGGACCAAACTGGAAACAATGTGGCTGAATGAGGGGGGGAATAGGGTCTAAGATAAAGTTAGAGATGAAGGGAAACAGAATCATCCAAGGGCTTTTTAGGCCATGAGAAAAATGTGTGCTTTATTTCCAGTACACTGAAAATCACTGAAAGGTTTTAAAGAGGGGAGTGTCATTATCTGCTTAATTTTGAGTTGCCCTGTGCAGATTGGATGGGCAGAGGGCACAAATGAATGCAGGTGGGCAAAGAGGAAGCGAATGCAGACATGATGGCAGCTTGACTAGGCGAGGAGCAGTGAAGGTTGGTGAGAAGCGGCAGGTGGAAGTAGGTTTTCAAGGTGGAATCAGTAAGATTTGGTGGAAGATGGATGAAGGGGTGAGGGAGAGTTAAAACCGAAGGAACGGTCCCAGGTTTTCTGCAGGAGCAATTCAGTAGATAAGATGTCAGTTCCTACTATGGGAAACCTCACTGCCCGTCTGCTTTTCGTGCCCTATTGAGCACAGATATAAACATGCAAGAATCTCACCAGAAGCTCAAAGAAGAACCAGGAGTACTTGAAGACTGTTTCTTTCACCATTCCAGTGCTGACCACCATCTGCAGGGCAAGCTCCTCATGGAAATGCTGGACAAACACAAAAACATTACACTTACGTAATGATGGTCTGTACTAGGTGCTTTACTCGCCGACCCCACTCTTCTTTTTTCCCAATTGTAATAGCTTGTTAGTATGTGTCCTAGATGTCTTAGACCACAATGGATGGCAGAGTCAATGCTGACATAATCTGAGACTGGAAGGCCTTTTAAGTAGGTAGGAGAAGGCTGTGTGGATCCCAAATCCCCAGAGCCACACAAACACAGGCAGGAGTTTCGAGGGAGGAAGGGGGCACAGCAGGAGTGTATTTTTAATCCTTTCTTGAAAAGAAAAGGCAGTAGAGCATTCTGAGTCACTGGAAACCTGTGCACATGGGGCTTCTAAACCTTACTGGAGAGCTGGGTTTGAAGGAATGGCCTCGGCAGGGGCGTGAAGCTAATACATTTTATGGGGGAAGCATTCCTGGGTAGCGGTCAGAACTGAGACTCTGTTCTTTTCCTTCCAGGCCCCACTGTAAACCCTCTGTGTGACCACGTGTAAGCTGTTCCTCCCCTTACCCTCCATGTTCTCATCTATAAACTCAGTTGGTAGCAGTGGTTCTCAAACTTGAATGTGTGTCAGAATCCCTTGGAGAGCTTGTTAAGAAACAGATTGCTGAGCCCACCTCCAGAGTTTCAGATGCAGTAGGTCTGGGGTGGGGCCTGAGAATTTGCATCTCTAATAAGTTCCCGGGTGATGCTGCCACTGCTGGTCCAGGGACCTCAATCAAAGAACCACTGTCTAGGACTTCCCTGGTGGTACAGTGGTTGAGAGTCCATCTGCCGATGCAGGAGACACGGGTTCGAGCCCTGGTCCGGGAAGATCCCACATGCCGCGGAGCAGCTAAGCCCGTGTGCCACAACTACTGAGCCTGTGCTCTAGAGCCCGTGAGCCACAACTACTGAAGCCCGCGTACCTAGAGCCTGTGCTCCGCAACAGGAGAAGCCACCACAATGAGATGCCCGCACACCTCAGCGAAGAGTAGCCCCCACTCGCCGCAACAAGAGGAAGCCTGCGCACAGCAACGAAAACCCAACACAGCCAAAAATAAATAAATTAAATAAATTAAAAAAAAAAAAAACCACTGTCTAGATGGTATTTCAACTCCGTTCTAGATGGAACAATTTTTGTTTTTATAATCCTGCTATGGCTTTGTGGGAAACGAGGTTTGGGTTTATCAAACCTCGTTTAATGTAGATTGTCTGCATTAAAAGGCATAGGGGGGATGGGGCTTCCCTGGTGGTGCAGTGGTCGAGAGTCCGCCTGCCGATGCAGGGGACACGGGTTCGTGCCCCCGTCTGGGAAGATCCCACATGCCACGGAGCGGCTGGGCCCGTGAGCCATGGCTGCTGAGCCTGCGCGTCCGGAGCCTGTGCTCCGCAACGGGAGAGGCCACAACAGTGAGAGGCCCGCGTACCAGAAAAAAAAAAAAAAAAGGCATAGGGGTAGCAGCTTGAACTCACCCAACTTCTATACTTCTTTGTCCCAGGGTCAGATGCTCCACTTTATGTCTACACCCCCCTGTCAAGTCATCTGACTGCAGATGTAGCAGATGGTGATTTTGTACACCTTTTGCATCTTTTCCATTCCCTACTTTATCTGGATACTTGTTAATACTCTTGACAACAGCTTTGACAGGGAACAAGTTTAAGACTAAAGGTAGGGCAACCAACTCATCTCAGTTTGCCTGAGACTGTTGTGGACAAAGACAATGTTGCCTGTCATTTCAGTAAACAACAAATGTTGCCTGCTTGTTCCAGTGAACAACACATGTTTCCAGACCATCAAGCCATCAGCCACTGAGACCCAGAGGGTGCACCCTGAGGGGAATTCAGGATGTACAAAAACAGGATACTTGGCCCTAGAGAGTTAAGATGCCTATCTAAGGAATAATTTCAATGAGCTCAGACCCTCGCATCTTCCCATACACAGAAAAACACTAAAATCATTAACCTGAGATGTCTGTTTTTCATGAACATCTTTTGATGTTCAACTACATGGGTTTTTTTTTTTTTTTTTTTTTTTTCAGCAAAAATCCCTATATATCCTGGCTCTTCCCTTACCTCCTTGGAACAGTCCCTCAGATATCTGAGAGACTGTATCCTGGGCTATAGTCCTTGGTAATGTCCTTGAATAAAACATAATTCTCAACGTTTAGGATGTGCGTTCTTTTCAGTCAACACTCTCCTGGTCTTAAAATGTAAAATCCTATATCCCAAGGACCCCCTAAGTCCCAGAGAAACTGGGATAGCTGGTCACCCTAACTGACAGCAAAAATGATGTCTGGGCATTTCTGTGGATTCCATTCATTTTACAACCATAAAATCTAGAATAAATACAGATGAACTCATTTTTTATTGCTCAGTGGGTAAGAAAGCTGAAACTACTTGAACACCCTAATATCACATCCTAGAGTACTGGCGTATGTGGAAATGAAGTTTTAAAGTCAACACCCAAAGCAAAAATGTATTACAGCAAAGCTTACCCTTGACAAACCTTTAAATTACCCACAGTGTACAGTAGGCCTACAACACAATTTACTGATTCTTATGTACAGTAAAATTGGAGAGTTACTCAGCTATACTAAAAGGAGACAAATGGAAAAATCTCTGTGCAGATGTCTGGGTATTCAAACTATTTACGTCCCCTGATGGATGAGTGGAGAATGCTGAAGTGTTTCAGCTTGTCATTGGTCCCACTTCATTCTGTCAGGCGAGTGAAACCTTTATAATCTCAATACACGTGAACACATTTGTGTGCTGTTGTGAGACATGAGGGAAGCTCTCCCATCTGAGAGAGGTGCAGGGCTGCGTGTTAATCTAGCAGGTGGTCTAAGCTTGCCCTGATGTAACTCAGCTACACCCGGATCTTCCCATTGTAGGGAAGACACGCTCCACAAGCTTCAAAGGTAACCTCTGGAAAATAGGTCAGTTTGACTGCCAGAATCTTAAGGCAAGAGAAGATTAGAGGAGGATAAGCCGCTTCTTAAAGTAATTTATGTTGCTTACCAGGCAACATTATTACAAGAACACCTTGCTCCGGAGGGTACAGAAAATAGCCAAGCAGCTAAACCCAGTTTGCTGAGCTATTAAGGAAACCCACTGGTTAAACCTCCCTCTGAAATGAAATGATTCTCTTCTGGTCATTGAAATGACCAGAAACAAAATCAAAACAAGGCAAATGTGCCCAGAAGAAATCAGGCCCTGCCTGAAGCAAGCCAGGCTGTAAGCAAATCATGGTTTTTAAGAAGGAAAATGGTACTTGTAACCAGTCCCTGCAAAGCCCAAAGCTAAGATTTAAAGTAAGTGAAATATTTATTTTCAGCATCTCATGACATCTTCTTTTACTCCTCCTGTTAGAATTAATTCCTGGTACCTCTTTCCAGACAAATGGAGCCCGTATTACTGCCAAGTCTGCAGGCACTGGACCCTACTAGGGCCTCCCCATGCCTGATCTTTCCCTCAGCCAGTCCAAAGTGAGCTGTGCTGAAGCTCATGACCTCCATGGCTGTTTAACACATCTTTCCCAGTGGTGTTAGCTGTTGCAAAGAGCTTCCTGTGTTATCCTTCCAATCAGCATATTTACATTTTAATAGGGGTCTTGAAAGACACTCAAGACCTTAACTTAAGTAGCTACTAAAATGGTGAGACTCTCGGGTGCCTGGCAGAGGAGAAAACTTGGGGCAGACAGTTTCTTTATCCTCCACCCCTTGGACCACACATGACGTGACGACTGTAGAATCCTCTTAATATAAAGAGTTCTTTCTGATGAGCAGTTTAACAGCTTGTCAAGTCTCTGAACTCAGAGGGAAGGCTGATTGGAAAGAATTACAAGGCTTTTCATGTTTGATATCATATTGAAATAAATGATACCTAATTATTGCCATTCACTTTTTGAGGATGAATTGTCCCCAGCTCTCCTTTTACCAAAAAAGAAGCTAATACAGCAGTTCTCAGGTTCTCAAAGTGTGGTTCCTGGACTAGCGTCAGCTGGGAACTTGTCAGAAATGCAAATCCTTGGGCCCTACTTCAGATCTATTGAATCAGAAACTCTAGGGGTAGGGCCAGCCGTCAGTTTTAACAAGCCACCCAGGTACTTCTGATGCACAGTAAGTTGGGGAACCACTGAGTTAGTAGGTAATTAGGTGGTCAAAAAATGGGGCACCTGGGACAGGGCTGCAAAAGAGTGTGTGTGTGTGTGTGTGTGTGTGTGTGTGTGTGTGTGTGTGTGTGTGTGTGTGTGTGTGTTAGGAGGGCAGGAACAAGACAGGAGAGTACTTGATGGCATCTATTTTCAATCATAGTGAGAGGCTGGGCAAATTATTCTCACACTGCCTGTTCAGTACCTTTTTGCTGATTGGCCTTGGGGTTGTTGTTGAACTTGGAGCATCATTATTGCCAGAGCAATAGTAAGACATCCGGATGCAGCTACGATCAGCCATCTGAAATACACAAACCATGACTCAACAGTCAACCAACAGTGGTCTCCAGAAAGATGAGCCAACAGCCTGGAAATCACAAGCTTAGAATTCATTGTTAACATATTTCTTTTTCTTTTTTTTTTTTTTCTGGTTACAAAGGTAAAACAACTGCCAAAAATAAACATAAAACAAAGCAAAGAAGGTAAAGTTACACCTAATTCTACTTGCTCCTGAGATATTCACTGTTAGTTGGTGTGTAGCCACCTATAGTTAAATCCTGAACAGTCCCTTCAACTTTCTGACTTAATTGGAAGAGCAAGAAAAAAAAAATGTGTGGGAACAGTGCCTCTCTGTGGGTTAGCATGGTACTTTACCCAGTCTCCTAAACACTCTTTAATAAATTGTCAAAAAACCACTTCTGAAAGGAAGATCATGCTTGATACTTCTAGTTAGACAAAATTTTTTCCCCTCACTACAGAATAATTTAAAAATTCTTAACCTAGTCCACAGAGAGAATTTAATATTTTCACTTTCATTAAAGGAAACCGTAATAATCAAGTCTGTGGATAACAGCTGCCGACCACTTCTCCCCTCAGCGATCCGAAAAGATACTGCTTAAAGAGGACTTAGATGCAAAATTGATCCAGGGTGTGCTGGCAAATGCTTAACAACCAGCTCTCAAAGGGGAGGGGCTGATTGGTAGAATCTGCCAGTTTCTGTGCTTGTGAATGCTTCCATCATAGCTGATTTCAAGTTAACATGACATTACCGAATATGGTGTTGCAAAGAGATGTGCAGTAGCAAACCACTGTACAGTAGGCATAAATAACCTCAAGAACATAGATAACAGTAAAATGTAGTAAAGTAATTAAGAAGGGATGAAGTTTGAGTACTCCCTTAAAAAGGGAATAATTTTGAATTTATGGACAAGTTGCAAAGGTGGTTCTTGGATACCCTTCACCAAGTTCCTCTTAATGTTAATATCTTACATAAATATGGTACATTTAGGGCTTCCCTGGTGGCACAGTGGTTGAGAGTCTGCCTGCCGATGCAGGGGACACGGGTTCGTGCCCCGGTCCGAGAAGATCCCACATGCCGCGGAGCGGCTGGGCCCATGAGCCATGGCTGCTGAGCCTGCGCGTCCGGAGCCTGTGCTCCACAACCACAACAGGAGAGGCCACGACAGTGAGAGGCCCGCGTACCGCAAAAAGAAAAAAAAAAAAAAAAAAAAAAAGGTACATTTGTCAAAACTAAGAAATTAACATTGGCATATTAACTAGTAACTAAACCACAGACTTTATTTGAATTTCACCAATTTCTCCTCTCCACTAATGTCCTGTTCTGCTCCAGAACACTGCATTTAGATTACCTTTGTTTTCCATATAACTTATTTGTTAGTTTATATAATTTAATTTTTAATAATGTCTGCGTTTAACAACTGGTTCAGAAAGTTCTGGAAAATTTAACAATCAGCTCTCAGAAACTGGTATGAACCAGCTCCAGCACATCCCTGCGTTGATTCTGTAAGTCAAAAAGGATAGAATATCAACAGTTTCATATGATAACAACCTATAGACCATCAGAATCTCTAGGAGTGGATCTATAGATGATTCTTACATTCATCCAGGGTTCAGAACTTCTACAGAGATGAGGAAAATCAGGCTCAGGGTAGGAATTGACTTGCTCATGACCACAGGCCTGGGTGGTATCAGATCGAGACCCAACCCTGGTCTCCAGATTTCCTGTCTCACAACGTACTGTCTCAAGTGGGTGGTTTGTGTAAGGGGAATGATGTCAAAACCTAGAGAGTTTGATTTATCTTCATCAGAGGAAATGACATTATTCTAAAAGCTTAGCCACCCTGAGGCCACAGATAACTGGAAAGAAAATTTAGATTAAAAATTCATGGTAGTTTTGTACATATATGAAAAACCACTGAATTATACACTTCAAAAGGGTGAATTTTATGGTATGTGAATTATATCACAATTTTTAAAAATTTCAAATGAGAGACATTTTACCAAATCCTTGACCAGTATGCCTCAAAACTGTCAAAGTCCTCAAAAACAAGGAAAGTCTAAGAAATTGTCACAACCCAGAGGAGCTAAGGAAACGTCACTACAAAATCTAATGTGGTATCCTGGGTGGGATCCTAGAACAGAAAACAGACATTAGGGAAAAACTGAGGAAATTTGAATAAAATATAAACTTTAGTTAATAATAATAATATATCAATATTGGTTCATTAATTGTGACAAATGTGCTGTTCTAATGTAAAATGTTAGTAACAGGGAAACTATGCATTGAGTACACAAAAATTTTCTGTCATATATTGACAATAATTCTATAAATCTAAAACTTTTATAAAATACAAAGTTTATGAGAAAACGTAAAGAATTCATGGAGGGAAACAATCTAGGGCAAGTCACCAACCCTCCCAGGATCTCAGTTTTTGTTTATAAATTTGGCTTTGATCTTTGGGATTCTTACACGGGATAATCAATCTATCTATGGATGTTAATGAATCTAAAAGGCAAGTTATTAAAAAAGAAAACAAAAAACAGTCTTTCTAGGCATCAAAAACAGTTAAAGCCAAATTTTTTTCCTTGAAGATAAAACTCATGGTATTCATCGACTCCACGGGGCTAAACCAGCTATGCTCAAGAAACTTCCCACCAGAGTTCACTAACTCCGCGCATACGTTCAAATGCCAGTCTTGCCTGGCATCAGAATGATCTCAGTCACTTCAAAAGAAAAGAATATTAATAACTTGAAAGCTGAGCATTTGACCAAGACAGTGGGCAGCAGCAGTGGTTGATTTCTTGTTGTCTCTCCAAGTGTTAGTTAAAAATAAAAAAGCCCATGTCTCTTTCCAGGGTTTGACATCTTCCTTACCTTTGAAGACATGATGTTATTAACCTCCTCGTCTGCTGCAGAGTGTGTCCCCGCGAGGTCTGGGTTACTGCTGCTCATCACTCGGGCCTGCATCAGCTTTGAACTCACAGCGGCAGCAGACGTGCGTCCGTATGTGTGGTAGCGAGGGTCCAGGAGGGAAGTGGGACCACCTGCACCCCACCAGGTATAGACATGTAAACAGAAAGGGGATCAGAGTCACTTATTGGACTTGAGAAGGAACTGAGGAGGGATGGGGTAGATAGTAGAGTGGAAACCCACTAGATTAGGTCTTGGAATTAGGGTCTTATTAGCAAATGCCTAGGGGAGGCCAGGGAGGCAATGTTTTGGTGGAAAGATAGGGTGGAAGGCAGTAGGGAGCGGTGAGGACTGTGGTAAACTGGAAACACATGCCTCATCCAAAGACAGGGGCTGCTCCTCCTCTCCAGCTTATTATAGCCATGGGGAAACAGCCCATGAGGTTCTGATTTCTCAAGACAAGCTCGAAATGTGGATATTTTTTATTTCTTAATATTTAAATGATGACAGCTTTATAAGTGTTGCATTTCTGAGATTTGAGAATCCAAGGAATCATCTGAATCTTATGAGAATAAGTATACACTGTATAGCAATGTTTCTCACCTTTAAGTATTTACATGTGTTCAAAGGTGATTATGTGAGTCTATGAATATTATGAGTATTTTTAAAAAACATTTAAAATTACAGGTTTACTTGAAATGAGGCTGCATGGACTAATAAATATGCCCAAGTTCCTTTGTTAGAGCCTGGAATTTTGTTAACTTATTGATGCTACTTTTTATATCGTGCTGACCAGACGTTCTGGTTGATTATTACCTATGTAAATAATTAAAAAGAGTGAAGAAATGAATTATTATTTCAGAAGTTTAGTTTGGGGGAAATGAGAAAAGGGATTTATTTTTTCATAATGAAAAGTTTAGGGGCCACTGCTTACCACAGCTATCAAATATATATTATTTTCCTTATCATTATGATCCTAAAATCCTAGGCATCTGTTGTCACTTCTCCAGCTTTTAAAAGAAGGGATTTGCAGCTAAATCAGAAAGTACCGACTGGGTGAAGATCAGCGAGGAATTATCAAATAGGCAGAAAAAACAAGTGTTTAGAATATAAAAATAGGGAGGAAGGCAGATAGAAAGCAAGAGAGAAAAATCTAGACATGAACTTTTAATTTCAGCATTCATGTAAGTTTTGTTTATTCTGAAAGATAAAATTTAACTTTCGGGCTTTTAATTTTATTGTGAATTCTGTGGGGCGGGGGTGAGGGTGTGCTGCCCGCCAGGTTCCCATACTCGGGGGCGGCGGGGGTGGGCCAGGGGGACGTTACCTGACTTGGGTACGTCCCTCTGCGGCTCGGGCAGGCGGAAGACGTAGTGCACATAGGAGGCCAGCAGGCAGTTCCTCCCATGTTGGTCCTTGCCCAGGCCCTTGCTGTTGTGCAGACTGTTGGCGGTGACCACCACAGACTCGAAGGCAAACTGGGAGAAGTTGGCTGAGGAACCAAGAGAAAAATGGGCAGCTCCGCAGTGAGTCCTTAATGAGGAACATTCTTAATGAGGAACATTCTTTGGGGCAGTGACAAGGAGTCCTGACCACTGACCGGCTGAACCAGGCTGAACCCCCTGGGGCAGGGTGAGTGGTTTTAGTAAGCTCCAGCATGCCAGCTCTGCTTACTGCAAAGGACTTCACATTTCCTCCTTCTGCCAGCACTGTGGTTTTTCAGGACAAAGATGCGAGCCTGTCCAGACATCCTCCCCTCTCTAAACCACACTGTAAACTGGTGCTATTCAGTGGGGTCTGTCCTGACATCATCAGTATCACCTAGGATCTTATTAGAAATGCAGAATCTCAGGCCCCACCCGGGCCCGACTGAGTCAGAATGTGCATTTTAACAAGATACCCTGGTCATCCTTATGCACACTATGGTTTGAGATGGGCTGTTGAACAATACAGATTCTTGGTGTACAGATTAATCTAAAAACGTATGTGTATCATGTCAGTCCCTGGACCTGTACAAACAATGCTTCTCCGTGGACACTCTCTTGTTGAGGAGCTCCAAACCCTCCACAGTCTGGCTCCACCCTACTTATCCCACCTGGTACCCTCTTCTGCTCAAATTCAACTTCCTTAAAATAAGGCAATCTTGGGCTTCCCTGGTGGCGCAGTGGTTGGGAGTCTGCCTGTCGATGCTAGGGGACGCGGGTTCGTGCCCCGGTCCGGGAAGATCCCACGTGCCGTGGAGCGGCTGGGCCCATGAGCCATGGCCGCTGAGCCTGCACGTCCAGAGCCTGTGCTCCGCAACGTGAGAGGCCTGCGTACCGCAAAAAAAAAAAAAAAGATAAGGCAATCTTTATACTGTCCCCATCACACGTCTGCTTCTCACTTCTGCAATTTTGCTTGTGCTGCTGTCCTCACCTAGGAAGCCCTGCTTGCTCCCACCCACAAAAGCATACTAACCTTTCGATGCTAAGCACCATCCCACCTCCTCAATGAAGCCTCTGACACCACTCAGTACCAGGCTTACACGACACCAAATCACAAGGTTCTTGGACTGTTTCCAGTGGGAAATTCTGTCTGTCTGATAGGCCGGAAGCCAAGTGCATTTCTCCTACTTTCTTCTCTCCCCACCATGCCTTCCATGGTGCCTGACACAGATAAGATCTGAATAAATGCTTGGAGACTAACTGCCTCTGCCTATTCTGCTTGTCCCAACACCCTGGAGTCCCAAATATTGGCTCAAAATGTGTGAATGAATGTTTTGCCAAGTGAACAAGTCTACATTCCATAGCTGGGGCCTACAAAGCAGTGCACCAAACACGTGGAGGGTGTAGAAGGAAATCCAGGGAGTGTACAGATGGCCACTCCACAGGAATCTAGCTGGAGAGGCCACAGCTACACGTGTGGAAAGTTAGCCGACAATGTAGGATGCCTTATCTGTGGAGCCACAGAAGATGCATCCCAGGATACACTGCAAACTGGGGGATTCAGAGGTCACGCTCTTCCCTAGCTCTGAAAGCTCCCCCATGTGTCCTAGGCTACAAGTTCATCTCTCCCTCCCCACCAACTTACTCATATTCCATGGCCCAACAGTGGTATCTCCTTCTTTTCTGACACTCCCAGAAAAGTGGTTTTTGACACTTTTTTCTGAACTACTTTTTTTCTGATCCAGACACTCTGGTTCTCTGCTTTTGCCAGTCACTGTCCCCATTTTGGCTTCTTTCCCTCTAACCCCCCTTCAGAGCCATCTCAATTGCAGTCTTCTTCCTGGGGGCCTTCCTCATCCTCCCAGATGGGTGTCTTCGCCATCCCCCCAACAGTATTTAGCTGTGTCCATTTGAGGACTTGTGTCCTATGCTGCTCTTCTTTGCTATATTTTATTGTAAGTCCTCTGAAGTTCAGTATGCTCTTGATTATTATTGCAAAACCTACAACTCTAAGCACGGTACCGGCAGCATGGATGGTACCCAAAGCTATCTGCGGGGCTGGAGAGCACAGACTAATACAAGCCCAGCTGAAAATAGTGTCAAACAAAGATGCCCTACAGCAGCCAGTCTACCCCTGCAGGAGTTGGAAGAACCACTGGACCCAGGCCCTACATGACATTATTTCCAAAGGAAGTCTTACACATTGTATTTAGTGTTCATTTGTTAAAAGTAAGCATTTGAGATGGGCGTTTGCTGCGTGCTGAGGGGAGGGGAGAATGGGGTGACTGTTCAGGAGTATGGGGTTCCACTTGAGGCTGATGAAAATGGTCTGGAATTAGATAGTAGTGACAGTTGCATTACCTCGTGAATATACTAAAAACCACCGAATTGTACACTTTAGTGAATTTTATGGTATGTGCATTTTATCTCAATAAAAAAGGGATCACATTGAATTTCCATTTAGACAGTTTCTTTCCTTCCATTTAATATGGGTTGTCTTATTTCTTTAAAACATTGGATTCCCTTGTTGGTCAAGTCAACAAAAAATATCTTAGAGGTAAATGAAAGCCATCAATTACTAGGAATGGAATTTAAAGGATTGGCTTCAGTCATTCAACACATTAATGTAAAAAAAAAAACCCGATAATTTTAAGCATCCTATATTAACGTTTCTTTTTTTTTAAACATCCAGGGAATCTCCAAAAAAAAAAAAAAAATAGCAGTGGACTTGGTTTCCCTTGGACTCACATCCTCAACAGAAAGATCACATTGGCCCTGCTCCCGGAACTTCTGGAAAATCATGTTTCATAAAACAAGGCACTGCCTGCCTCCTCCCAGGCCCCCAGGCCTCCTACCTGTCTGGCCAGCGATGACCATGGGCTGCACGAACAGCTGGAAGAGCTTGTCCAGCACCAGATGCAGGAAGAGCACAAGGGGCTCCAGGCGGGAGGAGTTGAGGCAAATGATGCTGAGCTTCAGCTCGTGCTCCAGAGCCGCTTCACTGATCTTCTGGTCCAGCACGCGGATGGGGAAGGTCACCTGGCTTTCCAGGGAATGGCAGAGGGTGAAGAACTTCTCCAGGTGGTTGTCCTGGGAAGGCAGATGGCAGGCCTCATGGGTCTCATCCCCTCAACGCTCACCAGCGGATTCATAAACACAATCAGATAGCTCCTTCTAGGCAAAACCTCTTATCCAGTGTTTCAGAGCAGAAGTTCTAAGACACGGATGTTTCGGACCAGGTTATGAATTTCTTTGTAGAGTGTTGTGCACAGAATGGAACTTCTCAATAATTATTAGCTGAAGAAAAATTAATCTGGACTCTGACATGTTCTGTAAGCAGAGGCAAGGATACCAGGCAAACACACTGCCGAGATAGGGGTCTAGGCAGATGCAAAACTCAGACAGTGGCAGGAAAAGGAAGGAAAGTAGGACAACAACAACAACAAATCTGGAAGAGAAACGGCAGAATTACAGAGGGAAATGAGGCAGCAACAGCAGGAGAATGTTTAAATGAAGTCTCCCCACGAAACTTCTCAACCAACAGTGCAGGTGCCGAGGTGCTCCAACATTTTTATAAGGTCTTTCTATGAAAACAACAAATAAGACCTCACAGCCTTGCAACTTCCAACACAGAACTAAAAGGGTTTTTTGGTGTTGTTTTATCCAGGCACAAAGATTTTCACTGATCTTTTATTGAACTGTCCTTAGAAGTTTCTCTGCTGAACCCCATCTTCATTAGTAGCCTGCTGTTCTGATTTAAACTTGACCTGGATATTCCTTACCTGGGTGTGAACAGAAGAAACAGCTTGCACTTCAATATTGAATACTCCCTTATGTCCTTCAGCCCATTTAATGGGAGGATTCTGCAAAGGGACTTTCTGTGTTAAAAGAAAACAAATTAGCAATTCAATTCCCTTTTCTCAGTACTAACAAGCAGAGTAAAGCAACTTGACAGTAGATGTCAGGGTTATACAAATATAAGTCTCCCTGGAAAACTAATATAACTGGCCTTAGAGTTAGGAGCCCTGGGTTCAAGTTCAGTTTTACACCAAATTAATTATTTTCACTTCGACAGGTCAATGAAACTTTCTGGGCCTTCATTTTCTCATGCTGAAAGAAGGGGTTTGAATCGAGTTATCTATCTAATTTAAGCTTCCATCCAGCACTGGTATCCTTGATTCTAGGAATTAACATAAAGTAATATCCTAATGATTTCTCCATTAATCAGGAAAGTCAGGACAAAGTGTAGAATATCTTTAGAAGACATGAAATTTTAATGCTTTTGAGCGACTACAGTTTTGTTCCATTTTAACAAAATGTTTCCAAGTAGCAGTCCTTCTAGGCTCCTGCTTTAATTACTCAAAATGACTTTTATAATATTTACATATCAATAGCCCTGTAGTCCTCAGAGACCATTTCTTGCCTTAAAATCTCAAGGGAATTGTCATTCTACAGTGTTGAGTAAGGAGGGCCTTGGCAAACCTGGCCATGTGAGTGTGGGTTTTGTGTCTCTTGCATTTTAATGGAAGGAAGCATACTCTACTTGCAAGGGTAGGATGTGTGCACGGGGTGGGGACCTTTGGAACTATCTCAGACAGAGTTACAAACTGGGGCCCAAAGCTGGATCCAGCCCACAGACAGGTGCTGTTTGGCCCAGTGTTAGAAACTGTCGAATTAGTTGCCAAACATTTGAATGTCAGAAAATTTCACATGAAAGCCTGCTTTTCTATCATCTTTTCAGAACCTGAAGATATGAAGACATTGGTCTTGCATCCCAGCATGGCACCAATGTGCAGAGCAGAGGAGTAGCTATGACCTTGGGTGGGAAGACAGTCTCCAGTGTGAACAAATTCCACCAGGACCTTGCACTCATTATGCTTATTATTTATTTATTTATTTATTTTTGCTGTATGCGGGCCTCTCACTATTGTGGCCTCTCCCGTTGCGGAGCACAGGCTCCGGACGCGCAGGCTCAGCGGCCATGGCTCACGGGCCCAGCCGCTCCACGGCATGTGGGATCTTCCCAGACCGGGGCACGAACCTGTGTCTCCTGCATCGGCAGGCGGACTCTCAACCACTGCGCCACCAGGGAAGCCCTGCCTTCCTTTTTAAAATACCCCATTCTGTAAACCCCTTTGTTATAGATAATACAAGGTAATGCTGCCTGGGTATGGGTTGTATTTACCCAACATTCTGAATTGGTGATAATCTAAATTAGTGAGGTCTTAAAACCAGTTATTTCTCCCATCCTATCAGAACAATGTGTTCACAGAAAACACCCTGTGCTGACAGATGACCGCTCCCCAAAACATGCTGAGAATCCTTGGTCATGTATAAAGGAATGGGAAGTGGCTCTGGAAAGGTGGTCCAAGACCATGGCTGGACAGGAAACAGGTGATGGCCAGCTTGCTGGTTACCTCTGCAGAATGCATAGAGTAGTTGGGTGGCAGCTTTTCCAAGGCAACTGGGAGACAGTAGGAGCCAGTTTGAAGACGTTCATTTAAGAGAATTGGCAGCCACTGAAACAGATGATGTAAAGAATAAAATGGTATTTATTACAGCATATAATTCTGGCAATTTATCTAGCTCACAATAATCAAATGCAACTAAATGATGATTAGATATTGACCAGACCTCTTTTGGGCAGTAATTTCTGTCAAGTTCTTTAGATTTTAAATTCCCTGAGAGCTCCTGAGATGGTAATATCAATGATTCACTGCTTTTGGAGCCAAAGTAGTAGCATTTTTCTTTACAGCCAATGTGTGTGTATATCTGGAAAACATCAATGTTTATCTTACCTTTTATATATTGTAAAGAAATAACTTTTTCCCCTTGGGGAAAAAAGAGCTATTTTTATATGTGAAGCATATAACTTTGGAAATAATGGACATTGTAATGCCTTTTCTACAAATGAGTATTCTTTCACTATCTCTCACCCACTACCTTTCATTCCTGAAATCGTCATTTGCTAAGTCAAGTCATCTCTGCTCTTTGCTGTAATCTGGTTTGGCACATTTTGCTACTTCTGACAGGACAAAAAGCAAGTGAATAGAATTTAGCTTTTTATCTCTGCAGGAACCTTGGATGCACCAACAACTGCAGAGTGAATCTGCAAGTGGAAAACAACTCACTGAATATCCCAGGAGACTTTCTACGGAGTTTCCTTGCTTCTGCTGACAGCTGATATGGTAGAAGGTGAACAGGAGGTGGTGATTTACTGTGAGCTTAGCAGGGAGCTTAATTTTCACTTCTTCGTAGAAGTCAGGAGACCTGTTTCAAGAGCACATTATACACAAATAACTTTTAGCGAGAATGATGGCTTCTCTGACTATAAATTGTAACACCACGGACCCTTTGCCCCTCAGAATTCGCCGGCTTGGTGTTTTACTTTTCATTTTACATCCGTCTCCTCCTAAGCTTAAAGTCCTGAGACCAAGCTTATGTCACTGGATACACTTCACTTATATAAGGCTGCTCACAAACGAAAAGCTTTGCCAGAAAAAAAAAAATCCCTGCACACAATGGAAAAACCCAACGACTTAATTTGGACAGAGGATGAGGTTTGGAGTCCTGCTGTGACCTCCTTTTCTATCTCTACCCCAAGAACAGGGACTGGTGCACAGCCGGCACTCATCAAAGGATTTGGGGGAAACAAATGAAGGATGCAGGAAGGAAAGGGAATCTGATTTTACTGAATTATGACGTCCCAGGCAGTTTACTAAGGGCTTCATGTACATTCCTCATTTAATCCTCATTCCAGTCCAAGAGGGTGGGTTCAGAGAAGTATTCAATACTTAAATGGGCCAAGGTTATCAGGCCGGGATCAAAGCCAAGTTTCTCTGACCCTGTACAGATGTTCTACCTGGAAGTGTGAATAACAGTTTAGACATTATTCTCTGACTCAATTTATCCACATAAAAATGAGTGTTTCATTTCTCCTTTGGTCAACTTAAATCTTCTTAAAGTAGGTAGTGGTGCAGGTGTGGATAGAAGACAAGGAGACAGACCAAGGAGGGCTGGATTTTGTTTCTGGCCCCTCCAGTACCTCAAAGCAAGGCAAGAAATTTATCTCTTTATGGAACACCATAAGACCTCTCTATATCACACTAGAGTAGAAGGCTCCAGAAAACTCAAAACAATATTAGGTTCTTGAAGATATGTTCTTCTCCCAAACACAGTTAATGGCAAAAATCGTGGTTCTCCAACATAGAATCAGGGAACTGGCATGGATTTCCTCTGTCCCTTAGTCCCTGAATTATAAATACTGGTAGGAGGAATCACTTAGGGGATTCAGAAAAGCCAGGAGATAATAAAACAATCTTGGCATATATTTAGAACTCTGAAATATACTTACTTGTTGTGGTATGTAACAGCCGTGTAAACTTCCTGCAGAAATTCAGGCCCATTGGATCTTCCAAAGATGACCTGTTCACCAGTATAGAAAGGGCCAAATTAACTGTGATATTTGGTTAAATCAAATCAACGATCATTAGCCCAGTAGGAGGTTCTGGTCTCATAGAGCTGCATTTTGTAAATTAAGAGTGCTGAGTTCTACAAGTGGCCCAACTGATGCAGAAGAACTGGCTATGAAGGGTAAACTGAGACCCCAGTGGCTACATCAGTGACCAAGGGCCATAGGCTTGTGAGACTAGAAAACCAGTGCTCTCTCCATCTGCCTCTTCACCTAGAGGTCTATACTACAGGGCAATGTTACAGAGTTTTGCCCTCCGTGAGAGATCCCTGGTCGAGGCTCTTTTCCCAGGCTCTTTTGCCTGGTCACTTCGGTCATCAGGACCATCACTGGCCACACGTTTATGGTGTTTAGAAAAAGACACCTCTTTGGGCCTGGGTCAGCCCTAAAGGCACATGACTTCACAAGTGGACTCACCTTTGGGTAAATTAAAAAAGAGCCCTTCCTACTAGATGCACTAATGCCCATGCCAGGTCCCAGGGCTTGGTGAGTGGTGAACAGGCTGGAGTTTGGCCCCCACTCATCCCTGGCTGGGTACCTTGGCTACCACCAGGATCTGCACAGCTGTACCTGGCAGCCCTGATGGATTTGCCAGGGGTGAGAGTGGGGAGAACCAGGGGAGTCTTCCTCTAGGATTTCTTTCCCACAACCATTGCAAAAGGATGCCTTGCATTGGGAAGGTAGGTGGGACATTAAAAAGATGGGTTTTTTTTTTAAAAGTGGATATTTGAAGAATGGAAGCACTGGAAAAAAGTGACTTCCGTAGAAAGGTATATTAACTGAATTCTACACCTTAAATAAAATAGTAATAGCTAACCACCATCTCGTTTGTTGGCAGATGGTTAAAAAAAATACAAATTCTGGCATTTTGGGTTCCTTAGGGAACACTGCATTATGTATTTATTGTTTGATTTACATTTTACCTCAGGATGAAGATCCATTCCTAGAAGGTGTTGAGATGGTGTATGTTTATTATTATAGGCAGTACTTTCTATTATATTTATCTCTAGATGTGGACTGGGGCTTAGGTAGATGTGTACCACAGTGCACATGTGAAAGTACAGCAAGCATGGCTGACACCTTGGGCCTGTCTTTCTACTTCTTATTGGGTTAGGGTGGCATGGAAAGAATTCATGATATTTTTCAGTCTTCTAAAATGATTTGCATTTCTAAATTTCCCAGCTCACTGTGGAATAAGTTGGGAAAGAGACTTTCGATTGAGGCTGACCCTGCTTCCCCATCAGTATCCTGGGAGCAATACTGGACCAGCCACAAAGCCCCTTACACATGATCAGTCATACTGACCTGAATCAACACACACTCTATGCTGATCAGCCCTTGATTTTGTCTGTGTGAACCAGCAAGGGAAGTTCAGCCCACCCTGGTTTGAGGCAAATGTTTATTTCCCTCATTACCGGCATAGCATTGCTGGCATCCTCTCCACACATAAACTGGATCTTGATTGTGATGTTCCGGGCAGATGCTAGTTTGTTAGCAAAGTTCAGCCTCTGTGGGTAGACATAGAGAAGGTTTCTGGAAAACAAAAGATGAGGAACCAATCAGTAAGGTCTATAGTTTCTTTTAACCAAGTTCTTCAGGGAATGCTAAAGCCTGCACTCATGGGATGATTGTTCTGAAGGAGTTTTTCCTTTCTGAAGTGAATTACTTTTGGAGAGTGAGTTACTGTTGATTCTTCCTCTTCAGCTGCAGTGATCTGATAATAACCAACATTGTTCTCTGTTTTGCTACACAGACAGAGGTGCCTGCTGCAGCTGAGAAAGTCTTGGAATGTCTTGGAATGTGCAAATCTGCCTAGAGGTAACTATATGTCTGATACAAAGATAAGAAGGCAAAACGTTCAGTTCATTTTAAACAAAACACATGGCCATAGACAATGGCCTAATTTCAGTTCTCCTCTTTCTCCTTTCTAATGTTATGTAGTAGTTCAAAAAAAAATTTTTTTTTAATCTTAGTTTGGCCACGCTGCGCGGCATGAAGGATCTTAGTTCCCCGACCAGGGACTGAACCTGCGCCCCCTGCAGTGGGAGCGCAGAGTCTTAACCAGTGGACCACCATGGAAGTCCCAGTAGTTTCCATGTTTTATTGGCATGACTTTCTGTATTGGTTTAACTTTCTTTTTTCGGCTGCCTTGGGTCTCAGTTGTGGCATGCGGGATCTTTTGTTGTGACGTGCCAGCTCTTCGTTGTGGCGCACGGGCTTCTCTCTAGTTGTGGCGTGCAGATTTTCTCTCTCTAGTTGAGGCGCACAGGCTCAGTAGTTGTATCACGTGGGCTGTGTCCCACGTCATGTGGGATCTTAGTTCCCCGACCAGGGATCGAACCTGCGTCCCCTGCATTGGAAGGTGGATTCTTTACCACTGGACCACCAGGGAGGTCCCTAACTTTCTTTTCTTACATAAGATGACAGTTCAAACTTCCAAGCCCAATTAGCTATGTAACATAATACAAAACTATGAATAATATATCCATCCATTCAAAAAATACAGGACAGGTACCAAGCTGACTATAATTTTGTATATTTTTTCTTTCTGTTTGCATTATTACTACTATAACCCACTAAAAGGTAAGCTCCATGAAGGCAGGGATTTTTATCTGATGTTTTTGATTCACTGATGTATCTTCAGTAGCTAGAACAGTGCCTGGGACATAGTAGGTGCTAAAAAAAATACTTGTTGAATAAAAGAATGAATGTATATACTTTCAATCATATTCCTGACTTAAAGAAACAATAGTGATACTAATATTTATAAGGTGCTTATCCTAAGTTGGGCAGTGTTTCAAATACTTCGTATTTATTAGTTTAATTCTCATAATTCTTCTATAGGTAGATACTATTTTGATGGCATCATCCCCACATCACAAATGAGGGAAAAAATGACGTACAGTTAGTGAATGGCAATCAAGAGTTAAAGTCAGGCACTCTGGTTCCAGAGCCATGCTCTTAACCTTATCTAAGCTATATCCCCTCAGATAAGACTGCCATTAAACAAAATAATAAGAATGGCCTTTTCAGACTATGTTATTCATGACATCTCTCAGAGGCAAGCTTGCCTTAATTCTCTGGATCTTATTAACAGTTGAGTGTCAACAGTACACCAAAGGCTGACTCAACTGTGTCATGTTCTCTGGGAAAATGTCTTGTCTTCCTCACCCTTGGTCCACTATTCTAACTCCTAGGTAACACATTCTCCCCAAATGGACACATTCTTGCCCCAAAGGCTTCAAGAATGCAAAACAGCCTTTGTGTGAACTAGACACCAGGAGAGCAGTGACCAAGAAGGAGGGCCAGGTGACCAGATTTTCCCTCTGTGAATATAGGCTCTCATAATACTTTACAAGGATTTGCATATTAATTGATACCAGGGTTTCAGCCTCAGCACTGTTGACATTTTGGACTGGACAATTCTTTGCTGAGGGGCTGTCCTGTGCACTGTAGGCTGTTCAGCAGCATCCCTGGCCTCCACCCACTAGATGTTAGTAGTATCTCCCCCCTACTCAGTTGTGACAACTAAAAAGGCCTCCAGATATTGCCAGATGTCCCCAGGTGGGGCAAAGTCACCCCCATCTGAGAACCACTGAGCTATCCATGTGAATTTTGCATTATGGATCTATACAACTATACCTGGCAAATTTCCTATCTTTAGTAGATGTAGTCAGTGCCACCTACTGGGTCCATACTCACATGTAAGGTTTGTTCCATTGGAAAAGAGTAAAGTCAATACTCAAGTACGAGGTAGGAGAAGGAAAATTTTAAAGTTTGATTTAGGAAGTCTGGGGTAGTCAGGAACTGAAAAACCAAAAGAGAAAGACTAGGCTGACCAACTCTAACCTCTACATTGTCATAACCACAATGATCCTCCATCCTGTGTGTGTGCATGTGTGTATGTGCGTGCATGTACGCAAATGGTCTTTCTGGACCAGTATTTGCATAAATCCATGAATTTACCCCATGGATCTTCCTTGCTACAACAATATCAAGAGTGACAACACTAATAACCACAACCCTGGACAAGTCACAGTGAATGGCCTAGTGGACCTGCATCTGATGGTCATGCAGATGGGAAACTGAGGCCCTGAGAGGTGAAGTTAACAGTTCACTCCATGAATTAGCCACCAGTTGGGCACAGCGTCCAGTTCAGTGCTGTTCTGACCCTACAACATGGATGTCTCAGCGCCGCTTTCCAAATCTTTCTCTGTCACACTGAGGGACCCCAATCTCAAGGCAGGCAGATAGAGTTGAACCTCAGATGCTGTCAGGAGAGGCATGGACGTAGTAACAATGGCAGAAGGCAGTTCACGGTTGGGATGCAGGGATCTGTGTGGGGTATACTCCCCTCTCTGCATGAGAGAGGCTGCATGCAGAGAGGGGAGTATAATGGCTGCATGATCTTCCATATTATGAGGGTGCCATAATGTACACGGTCTCCAAAAATAAGCACTAAGATTTTTTCCTTTTTTGTCAGTTACAAAGCTGGGATGAGCACTTTCTCTGTCTTGCCCCTCTGCAATGCAGTATACTTCTGGGAGAATCCGTTTTAGTTCTATATAGTTCAGTTTCTTCATCTTTGAGTTAATTGAAAAGACACCAATCAACTTTTCTTTATGCTGTGCTTGAAGAAATAATGAGCAAGAGTTTGTAAAAATGCTTTGAAGTAGCTAGATGAAAGGGTCTGTGTAGATCACAATGGTAGTAGCCCTGCCAGAATGCATAAGCAAGTCAGCTGTCACCACACTCCTCTCCTACATCCCAACACAGGGGCACCACCTACCTATCCCACACATCCCCCAACACCGGTCAACAATTTTGCACACGACTTCCAAAGGGTTTGCTGACCCCCTATATTCAAACATCATCACCACGGGCATACAGTGTTCTGCCCATACTGAATGCACTTTCCACACAGTACAGAGCAGGAAGGAAACATCAAGAGAATTTAGTCCAACATCCCTTTCTGCAGGCCACAAGCTGACTCCCAGAGACATTAAATGACTTTGCTTAAGAATTTTTTTAAGAAGATACATTTCCCAAGTATCATCATAGTTCTTACTGGCAAGAATGCCAAGTGATATGTTTTGTTAAATCTGTATGATTTTTAAGAAATGAATATAAGAAAATAATAGTGTTTTCTCTTGGAAGGGAAGATCTACCTGCAGGATCAGTGATGCACAGAGGCTCAACCAGATAAGAGTAATGATCAACAAACTGATAAACAGCCGCATACATTTTATATATGGTAAATTAAGTGTCATATTAGCTAGAGAAAAATCCTAAGAATTATATTATCTAATGATTTTTGAGAAGCTCATCCATAACTGAAATAGGAATCCCTTGTTAAAGCAAAGTTATTTTGAAAGTTTCTCCAGTAACTACAGGTCCAGTGTAAGTGCAGTTCATTTAGTATAATCTCATCTTTCCCCAAATACAGGCAAAAATGCTTCTCTTCAGTCATATGCATCACAACATAGAACAGGACATTTGGTATTCATCAACAGTTTTCTCTCCAAAGCCACTTCAGATGGCTTCTCTTGATTATAAACTATTTTAGAAATTTTAAATTCTTTCCACTGATTCAGCAACTGCCCCTCAACTTATTTTTAAACTGCCGGGATTAAGCAGCTCCAGGAAGTTAGAGGTTAACTTGTAGAATTTGGTCATTATTAGATCCAATTGTTGACCAAGCTCTCTCTGCTCTTTACTCTCTTGGGACTATCCTCCATTTCTTTTGCTGAAAACAGGTTAACTCAAGGGACCTTGAAAACTTTCAAAGCCGCAATGCCAAAAACATCAGTTTGGCTTCTCCTCAGTTTAGCCTATTCTTTATCCACTGCAAGGAAACAAAGAGAAAAGCTGCCCTACAAAACAGAAAGACAACCTACAGAATGGAAGAAAATCTTTGCAAACAATACAACTGACAAGGGAATTAACTCCAAAATATACAGCTCATACAACTCAACATCAAAAAAAACAAACAACCCAATCAAAAACTGGGCAGAAGATCTAAATAGACACTTCTCCAAAGAAGACATATAGATGGCCAATAGGCCTATGAAAAGATGCTCCAAGTCGCTAATTATTAGGGAAATGCAAATCAAAACTACAATGAGGTATCACCTCACCCCGGTCAGAATGGTCATCATCAAAAATTTACAAATAACAAATGCTGGAAGGGGTGTGGAGAAAAAGCAACCCTCCTATACTATTGGTAGGAATGTAAATTGGTACAGCCACTGTAGAGAACACCATGGAAGTTCTTTAAAATTCTAAAAAGAGAGCTATCATATGATCCTACAATCCCACTCCTGGGCAAGTATCTGGAGAAAACCATAATTCAAAAAGATACATGCACCCCAATGTTCAATGCTGCACTATTTACAATAGCCAAGACATGGAAGCAACCTAAATGTCCATCGACAGACGAATGGATAAAAATGTGGGGTATATATATTATATATATATATTAAAATGTATGTATGGAATGGAATACTACTCAGCCATAAAAAAGAATGAAATAATGCCATTTGAAGCAACATGGATGGACCTAGAGATTATCATACTAAGTGAAGAAGCCAGACAAAGATAAATATCATGATACCGCTTATATGTGGAATCTAAAAAAAAAAAAAAAAAAAAGATACAAATGAACTTATTTCCAAAACAGAAAGAGACTCACAGACCTAGAAAACAAACTTATGGTCACCAAAGAGGATATGGGGGTTGGGGGGGAGGGATAAATTAGGAGGCTGGGATTAGCATATACATACCACTATACATATAATATATATTATATATAATATATATTATGTATATATACATTTCAGAATATTTTCCCTTATAGGTATATATATAATATATATACATATACATATGTAGATATAACTGAATTGCTGTACACCTGAAACTAACACAATATTGTAAATCAACTATACTTCAATTTAAAAAAAGTGTGAGTATACACATTAATAAAAACATTGCTGACCAAAAAAAAAAAAAAAAAAAAAGCTGCCCTGTCACGGGTTCAGTGTTCTCCCCCAGAGGCTTCTCCAGCTCCAAGTGGAGCTCAAGGAGCAAGTGAGCTAGAGAAAAAGCATCCTGGCCACCTGATTAAACAACTGGCTGCTCTGAACACCTCTTTAGCTGAGCTACTAACACAACTCAGCCAGCAGAAGAGGATGAAAGGAGGCCTTGAGAGGAGAGCTGAGCAGCCCCAGCCCGACAAGAGGACAGAAGGCCTCCATCGGCTGGTTGCAGGGATGAAGCCCGGGGAGAAATTCAACGAGAAGCTGAAATCGCTAGAGCAGAAGCTTCGGGAAGCTGCGTTATTCAAGACAGGTGGGCTCTCTCTGACTAGGGTGATGGGTGCCATCATGGTGAGTAGATCGTTATTGATAATTTGAGTTAACCATGATTTTAACAGATTGGAAGATAAGCCACAAGGGTAAGATGCATCAAGTTGGGCTTATTTCTCCTGTGCAAAAGCCTGGTTAAAAAGAGTAGTGGTACAGATTAATCCTTTGGGATGCAAATACTTACGTATCTTCTGTGGCTGATAATGCCAACCTAAACCATGTTTTGAATAAAAACATATTTGTGTCACTCACTACCACACCTGCCAAGGAGTACATAGAGAACCACTCAGTCATGCCATAAAGCCAGAAGCCTAGCCTGCTATACTCTGAGAATATTATAGGGCCTTGGAAATCCCAAAGAGAGCCAAAGGATTAAATGTAGCTGTTCAGGTCAGACAATCCTTGGGTGCTACTTATGTATCTCTTTGAAAGTGAGACTGAAGTGAGTTAAATGGCTTATACTCATTGCATAATGTGGAGTGAAAATTTAGAATATAACACATTCTGTACGAAAGGGGCGTAAATATTCAGAAGTTGAATATGCGTAAAGGATAAGGTCTAAAAGATGATCTGGGGAAATGAAAAAGGTAATGTGATTTTGAGAGGAACTGGTGTCAATTTTGGTTTTCTTTCTGTTATTTCACTATAGAACCTGTAACAAAGTAATAATATCAAATACATGTTTAAAAAAAAAAAGAAAAAAAGGAGAAAAAAAAGAATTGCAGGTTTTGTGGCCTGGGTTATCTTCACTGTCTTTTGAGTATCAGTAATGCCTGTAACCTAAGCTTCTTTTATACCAGGGAAGATGGGCTTGTATGGAGACCTATGATTAGTGACCCTAGCCAGGTAAGAAATTGGGGGAGAATGTCCTTTAAAAAACTGCAAAATGTTCTACAAATAGAAGGTGGACAAGCCAGTTTCCTCACCTGTAATAGAAAGGTTGGAGTTAAGTCTCAAATGCAATGATACTCCAAAAGTGCTTAGTAAACTGCAATGTGACACAAATGATGATTCTCTTCCTATCAAAACTGTAAAACAGCTGAGTGGACTTTATAATGCAATTTTAAACACTCTGCAGGACTGTGAGATCTTAAAGCATATTACTTACAGAATGGATCAATTTCTCTGGGTTTCTCTCTCCACCTTTCAATTTATCTATGCCTCTCGTATATCTCTTGGTGGCGCTCTCTCTCTTTCTCTCTCTCTCCCTCTCTCTCACCCACCCCCTGTCTTTAATCCATGTGTGTGTCTCTGCCTCTCTTTCAGTATCCCTCAGTTTCTCTCTTTCTGTCTTTCTGATACAGCCTCTACCATCTTTTTCTCTCTCCCATGGCCTCTCAGAAAGGCAAAATGCTCTTTTTGCGGGGGCACTCCTTCAGTTTCATCTAGTCACTGAAATCCATTTCCTTACAAGTTCACAAGCGTTTGATGATTTTCCACCCTGAGCCAGGCCTGGGTTACAGGCAGGGCTGTTTCTTTCTCTCAGGATGACAGGTACAGAGCCCAAGATCTATGAACGTCTCAGGATTCCAAAAAAAACGCCTGAGACCCTCAAAAATGATTAGCTCCAAAATATGAAAAGTAAAACCTCAAAATCAAAATTAATGAATTTTAAATTAAATGCTTACCAAAAATTGCAAACCTAGAGATACTATTTGTTTGTTTGTTTGTTTGTTTTTGCGGTACGCGGGCCTCTCACTGTTGTGGCCTCTCCCATTGCAGAGCACAGGCTCTGGACACGCAGGCTCAGCGGCCATGGCTCACGGGCCCAGCTGCTCCGCGGCATGTGGGATCTTCTCGGACCGGGGCATGAACCCGCGTCCCCTGCATCGGCAGGCGGACTCTCAACCACTGCGCCACCAGGGAAGCCCAAGATACTATTTTGAGGTACCTATGCAAGGTAAGAAGCTGAGGAGGCGGTTTTATTTTTCAGTCACATTTCATTTCCAGGAAAATTTATTTTAAATGTAATAGTAAAAGTAGCTAATAATATTTATCTTTTACTGCTTGCAGGCACCATTCTAATAACAGCTAATAGTACCAATGACAGGTACTACTATTTAGCCTCATTAGACAGATGATAAAACTGAGGCACAGAGAGGTTGCATAACTTGCACAAGGTAACACAGCTGGCAAATGGCACAGGGCAATTCAAATGCGGGTGCCCTGAAAGTCATACTAGACCCACTGCCCATAACCTTTGCTGCTTCTAAGAACAGTAAACAGTTTCTTTGGTCAACAATCAGACTCATCAGAACTTTATCATGATGTGTTTTTTTATTAAATTGTTCAAGGGCTAAAGGATGTTTCACCAAGCAAACTATAAGAGTTTTTTTTTTAAGTTTAAAATAACAAAGTTTAAAAAGTTTAAAATAACTGAGGAGATGAGAGTGAGTACTGTCCCTCAGTGTTAGAAGTTTTGGTGTTTTAAATACATCAAGTGCAAATGAAGTTAGAAATCTCAGAGTTTAGTATTTGGAATATTCTGGAAATAGGAAACCTGCAAGCCTAAAGTGGCTATATATTTCAAGTGGGATCATGCTTTGTAAATGCTTTTGGATGAGCTGACTTTGCTACTCAAAGGACATCCAGAGAGGAGCAGCATCAGCATCACCTGGGAGCCAGTTAGGATGCATTGCAGACCTGCTGAATCAAAACGTGCGTTTTAACAATACCCCAGGTGATTCAAATGCACATTCAAGTTTGACAAGCAGTGATCCAAGGGAACTGGTCTGTTTTTTAATTTGACAGATGTATGAAACCTGTAGTTCAGGGGTTTTTTGTTTTGTTTTTGTTTTTTGTTTTTGGTTGCTAGGAAGCTCAAAGTCAAATTTGCAGCTGACTTTGTAAGAAAATGTAGAGGGCCTTAACCTTACCCAGATTTATACCGATTTCCTTCTCCTTATTTTCCTTTCACCCAGAAATTTTATTCCTTGTTACACAATCTCCATAAGCTGCCTCACATACTTTTTTTTAGAATGGGAATATTTATAAATAACTGCACAAAAGTAAAATATTTGCTACCTCCTGTCTTGTTGTTCCATGGTCTCATGCCATTATTTGTGTTTATTCCTATTTCTAATACTTTAGGTTAGATCAAATCACAAACTCACAAAGGAATCAGTGAAAAACGGAAAATGGGAAGAAAACCCCTAACGTGTAGGGTGAAGAGAACATTCCATCTTCAGAAATCAGAGCAAGAAAAACGGAATGTGAGACTTGTTCTAGGACACCAGTCAGAATCCACACAAGGCTGCCTGCCCTGCGAAGTGGCACAAGAATGGAAGGAGGCACCGGGGATGCTGTCACAAGCAGCAGCTTGCCCCTTAGTAACCTCTGTGCTCTGTGGGCTAGGCTGCAATGCTTTGTATAAATGTTGGCACTGTATCCTGAACATTGCAGACCTCTACCCTCTGCCCCCACAAAAAGCAAACATGGTTAAGAAGCCAGAGACAAAATGTTACCGTATTGTTTAGAAACACTACAATGACCCAATATGCTCTCTCCATAGTCTTCTTATGTTAAAATAATGCACTCAAAACCAGAAATCAAATGAGAGAGAGAAAAACAAAAAACAACAGCAAACTCTAATACTTGTTATTACACCATTTTCAAGACTTTTGCAGGGAAAATGGTCTATGCTTTCTCAACTGATGAACTACAACTTGAACATCAAATATGGTGTCTTTACATAGGACAGCTATTATAAGTACTAAGAATCTGTCTTCCAACATGAACTAACTAAATGCTCACAGCTCCTATATTTGCAGAGTACCTTTTCTGTTACATCAATCCCTATCCCTTCTTTTTATGAGATAAGATAAAAAGTTCCACTTAAGTGAGAGCTTGAAAAGCCAGCACTCCTATGAAATAATGCAGGACCTCAAGCTGGGGCAAAGAAAATGTTACCTTTTAGAAACAAGTGAAAGCACCCTAGCTCTCCTTAAAACCCACTTACTTGTTTAGGAAAAGTCCAGCTAGTTTTCAATAGCAAAAGACCCAAAGGGAAAGTTGGGATGTTTATGATCCTAGGCTTTATCTAGATCAGATTCCCATTGAAAAGAATCACAAATACAGAAGCATTTGAAACATGCTGGGGAAAATTGACTGCTTCAAGAAAAAATAAATAAATATCTAACCTTGCTTGAAACGTTTTTTTAAAGATACTTTGTTGAACTGGCTGAAATTTTACCAGTTAAGATATTCATGTTACCATATACTCTTTTGAAACTCTGCTTAGCAGATTGAATGTATTAAGTGGTTTATATATCATTCACTCCCACCCTTAGTATGAATTAGTTTACCCAGATTTTTCCTTCTTACAAAGAGGTTAGATTTAGGGGCTGTTAGGTGTGAGTGGTGAAAGGAAATAAAAAGGATGACCTGGTAATTGTTAACCATGAGGCACTGCTTTGAGGAAGATTCCCCAGTTGCCTAGGGTGTCAGGGAGAGTGACAAAGTAAGGGGAAGTTGGAAAAGTACCCAAATCCAGATTTTTTTATTCCACAATTTTTTTTCTATAACTTTCTTTTTTTTTTTTTTTGTGGTATGCGGGCCCCTCACTGTTGTGGCTTCTCCTGTTGCAGAGCACAGGCTCCGGACGCGCAGGCCCAGCGGCCACGGCCCACGGGCCCAGCCACTCCGTGGCATGTGGGATCCTCCCGGACCGGGGCACGAACCTGTGTCCCCTGCATTGGCAGGCGGACTCTCAACCACTGCGCCACCAGGGAAGCCCCTCATAACTTTCTTAAACTTGACACTGACAACACAGTCAAAATATTCACTGGATAACTGCAGCTCTTTCAACTCCCAGCTACCATCATGGAATCCATGATGTGGTTTTAAGGTCTAAGTTATTTGGATATTCTTTGTGATTCTCACTTAGGGAGGGCTCAGATATTTGTTAAATAGGTCAAGCTCTCAGTTGGTTTATTAGCCTATTTTCAGTGGGTTTTTATGGATGACTAGAAAATATTTAATAAGAATGTATTTTATTTTACATGAGCAGAGTTTGGAACTACTTCAGCAATATACGTTTCAGACATCCTATAAGACTCACCCTTCCACACGTACATTCTGCATTTCACTCAGAGGATTTACATAGGTTTTATACACGTATATAGATGAACAGATGCTTGGGTGGTGAGTCTATGATAGGGTGTAAGGTGGGGAGTGTGGTAGGTAAGGTGCTACATGCTGGGCAATGGGAAAAAAGATCCCATTGCTTAATATGTACAGCTTAGGGTTTTTTCCTACTACTATGAGTCTAAGAAAACTTGGGAAATCTCCTTTAACCTAGGTGAAAAAAATGTTCCCCCGCATGGTAAGCTTGTTTCTTTGGAGTGTGGGTTAGTGAGGAGGGCTGGGCTGGGAGCGGGGCCAGGGACGGACTCTTCTCACCTTAGAGGATCTGTCAAGAAGCTGTTAATTTTCTGTTAGGGAGAGGTGTAGTGTCCTAAAAATATACCAGGCTCCACAAGGAGCCTGGTCCTCTGCAGCAGCAGAAGTAATCCACCCTCCCTCCCTCACCTTCCCACCTCCCCACACTCCTTCAAATTCACACAGCTGGAGTGCCCCAACTTTTGGTAGCTTGGTTAAGAACTATGGTAGCAGCTCCTAAGGCTCCCAATGACGCCTGCCTCCTGGTGTTCTCACCCTCTGTAATTCCCTCCCCTCAAGTGTGGGCTGGACCTAGTGACTCATTTCTACCCAATAGGATACAGCAAGATTAGGTTACAAAAAGACCCTGGCTGCTATCTTGCTTTCTCTCTCTCTCTCTCTCTCTTTCTCGCTTATTCTGAAGACCCCAGTTGCCATGTTGTGAGCTGCCCTACAGAGAAACCAATACAGCAAGGAATTCGAGGGGATCTCTTGCCAACAGCTAGAGAGGACCTAAGGCCCTTAGTTTAACAACCAGAGAGGAACTGAACACTGTCAACAACTTCAGGAGTGAGCTTGGAAGTGAATTCTCCCCTTGTTGACCCTTGGGGTGATCCCAGCCTTGGTTGACATCTTGACTGTGGCCTTTGGAGAGCCCTGAGTCAGAGGCACTCAGCTAAGCCACACCTGGATAACCCACATAATCTGTGAGATAACAACTGTTGTTTCATGCTGCAAAGTTTTGGTTATGCAGCAATAGGTAACTGATACAAGTATATACATTTTTTAAAAGTATATGTTAGGTATTTGCTGATATTTAAACATGTGATTCCTTTAAAAATCCTTTACCTTGTAACATTTCTGCCTCTTAACTGTATCTCAGGGTTCTTATTCCTGCTCTAAGGAATATAATATCATGACTACCTTGAGGAAAATACTCAACATCAAAATAGCCTCTATGGAGTCCATCCAATCACCAACTAAGTATAAAAACTTGAGAATTTATAAGTATATGAATAACTAAATTTTCTTTGGTTGTAGTTTTGATTCTATTCACTGAATTAATGTTTCTTTTCTTTTTTTTTTTTTTTTGCGGTATGTGGGCTTTGCGCTGTTGTGGCCTCTCCCATTGTGGAGCACAGGCTCCGGATGCGCGGGCTCAGCGGCCATGGCTCACGGGCCCAGCCACTCCGCGGCATGTGGGATCTTCCGGGACCGGGGCACGAACCCGTGTCCCCTGCATCGGCAGGCGGACTCTCAACCACTGCGCCACCAGGGAAGCCCTAATGTTTCTTAAAGAGGCTGTGACAGGTCAGATAAAAGAGGAGAAGAATGCTTTAAAGTACCGACCACAAATACCTTCCTCCTCCCTTAAAACATCAAATTTTTAATGAAAGTTTCCCCCAAACAAAACAACAATTTCAACATATTTGGCTTTGCCAAACATATGTTTGGTAAATATTCAAACATTTCAACAATATTTGGTTTTGTGAAAGACCTAAAATTCAAGTTTAAAGACACCATTTTGATGCTAAATCTGGACAACGTTTTTCAAAAGGCCACTAGGCAGAATTGTCACGTGGAGGACTAACACGAACCAACCTGCATGTTCTTTTGAGAGACAGAGGGAGCACATTTTTTCCAGGCTTTGCAAATAGTTTCCTAAAACAAATCTGCCAACTGACAAAAACTCATACACATACCAGAAAATTTCCAAGTTTTGCTGTTGCTGAAGCTGACTTTTTTCTTTGGGTTTGAGGCAGAACTTTTACTAGTCCCCTACCCATTAAAAAAAAAAAACAGCCAATGAATAAATCAATACTATTGATTAAAATGCTTGCTTTAACATTCCTGATGATTTTAATATTGGTAGATGTCTTGGTTCGGGTTGGGGAAGAAAATATTGGAATTGGAGGAAACAGCAAGCCTACTAAGAAATAAATTGTTCAGATGTCCCCAACTACTTCTAGAAACATATGCCTGCTTTGGGTACTTGGTGAGAGAGAAGGCTTGTCTGGGTTTTGGAGGCAGGAGAACCTGCAAAGATCTCAAGTGACTGCAGGACAAAGTTGCATGCGTGTCTTTCTGTAGATCAATGTGATTGTGAGGGGTTCCAGTGTCTCCAGGAGACTGGGGTTTACCTCCAAGGAGAGGCAGTCCTCCTCTTTGTCTCTCTCAGCACTAAGCATTGTGCCTGGCACACGGTCGGGGCTCAAAAGTATGTTAGGTGATTGCATGAACTTTATTCATAGGGTGACAAGTATTGCTCAGTTGGTGACATTCTCAAAGGACAGGTATCTGGGACTTCCCTGGTGGTCCAGAGGTTAGGACTCTGCGCTTCCACTGCAGGGGGCGTGGGTTCGATCCCTGATCGGGGAACTAAGATCCCGGGTGCTGTGATGTGCGGCCAAAAACAAAAAAACAAACAAAGGACAGGTATCCTGCTCTATGACAGAGGGTGAGGAAGGAGGAGAGGGAAGAGTTCTCGCTGCCCACACTCACACCAGATTGACAAGTCCACAAGGGGCTATGCCATCCCCAGACCATTTGGAAGGTTGAGTAACAGTCATTGTTATGGACTTTACTTCTTCCTGACCTAGAAACACAAAGAGGCAGCACTTTGTTGGCTGCTGGCTGGGATACGGATTTTGGATTTTCGTGCTAGAGTTGGTTTCGTTTCAACTCAACTCTGGGAGAAGACTTTAGAGAGCATATAAAAGAAGTGTATCTCTCTCCGGGCTCTTGTGCCCAGAGCCTGAAACTAATATAATATTGTAAATCACCTATACTTCAATAAAAAACATGTTCCCTTTAAATTAATTAATAAATAAAAGTAAAAAATGTAACTCCAGGAAAAGATGAGAAATGGGCTTTGAGATGTTCTTATTGCTAAATATATAATTATTAGCCTAGGCATGGAAATCTCTTTAAAATCATTAAAATGAGCCATTGAATTGAGCTCCTCTACTTTTATCTTTATTAAACTGTAATATTTCTATTTCTGAACCATTGCATGGATCTCAGTTTACATTTCTTTTTTTTTTTTTTTTTTTTTTGCGGTACGCGGGCCTCTCACCGCTGTGGCCTCTCCCGCTGCAGAGCACAGGCTCCGGACACGCAGGGTCAGCGGCCATGGCTCACGGGCCCAGCCACTCCGCGGCATGTGGGATCTTCCCGGACCAGGGCACGAACCCATGTCCCCTGCATCGGCAGACGGAGTCTCAACCACTGCGCCACCAGGGAAGCCCTCAGCTTACATTTTGAAGTTTGTCAAACAAAGAACATTAAACATGTGAGGTGGAACAGCACAGTTTTGGAGGTTATAGTTTAGGTCAGTGGATAAATAAAATTCATTTTTTAATTATAAAAGGTACATGATATGTGACTGATAAGCCATGGCTTTTTAAAAGTTACCTTCTTATACTGAGTCAAAACTCAGTCCCCCCCCCCACCCACTCCTAGTTCTATTTTACTTTGTGCTGTGGGGCTAGCCTTCATTGTCCTCACTCCCAAACCCACTTTTGCCCTGGGAAGACTGACACAGCATCTAATATTTCGACCCAGGGCATTCTGACTTCAGCAGAGAGGGGCAAAGGGCAGCGTATCTGAGTCCTTAAAACCACAGGACACCCATTACTGGAGAGTTATTAAAACACCTCTCCTTTAGAGATGGCCAAACACTTCATGGGAAGAGTGGATCTTTAAAGTATACAGTAAAGTCAGAACAAAGAATGAGAAGCTAAAAAGTAGAGAAGGGCTTCCCTGGTGGCGCAGTGGTTGAGAGTCCGCCTGCCGATGCAGGGGACATGGGTTCGTGCCCCGGTCCAGGAGGATCCCACATGCCCCAGAGCGGCTGGGCCCGTGAGCCATGGCCACTGACCCTGCGCGTCCGGAGCCCGTGCTCCGCAACGGGAGAGGCCGCAACAGTGAGAGGCCCGTGTACAGCCAAAAAAAAAGTAGAGAAGATTTTTTTCCCCCTAAATGGTAAAAGAAATAAGAGGGAACAATTCCCTGAAGGATATCTCATCAGAAGACAAAGCCACTTCAAAGAACTAATTTTAAAATAACAATTTAAAAAACTAACAGAAGTAGAGAAGTCAAAGAAAGAAGGTTTTTTGAGTTTGAGGAAGCTCCTTCTAATCTAGGCAAACTATTCATCATCATCATCAAATGCAGGCCCAGATTTGCCACATTTTCATCACCATTTCTCTGTTGCTTCTGCCCCCACCAACCTTACATTCCCACCCCATGTAAAAACAGGATGCTTCATGAACCTTACTGCTGAAATCTACGTAAAGGATCTCTGGGGAAAAAAATGACATTCACCCCCAATATGTGGACAGAGCAGGATTTTTGGTTAGGACAGTTGTTTACAGGCAGTAACGCTAAAGCATGATGGACTCAAAGGGAATGAGTATAAAATAGAGACCAGTGAGGGGTTGTGACTTGTACTTAATGTACACAGAACCTCCTTAACACTATTTCATTACTGCCAAACCACATTCCTTTACTTTTGTATTTGAGGCAGGTTTGGTGAATGTGTAAAAATGTATAGTGAGCAATCCACCCCCAAAACGAGATTTTGCTGTCTCTCTAGACCACAGGATACATTTCTCCATCCTCCTCTCCACCACCGTCTTTCAACAAAGTGACAGATTTCTAAGTTCCTGACTTAACTGATGAAAGAAGGCAGAAGCTGACAGGGTAAAAGAAAATCCTTTGCAAAAAGTGCCAACAGTGATCTCTTGGGACACTGGAATACTTTCCCAGTTTTTCTTGGTCCTGCGCTTCAAGGCCAAAAAATACAATGCATGTTTGCCTTTAATAAATCACGACTCCATCTGCTTAGAAATGGAAAGGTACCTAGCTGCTTCTGAATCTAGAAAGTGAGCAAATTGTGCCCTCAAGTGGCTAAATGTGGTACTGGAAGGGGAGCTTCGCAAAACCTGCCCTTGCTGCTAAGAAATCTTAGGTAACTTGTTCCCTCCTGAGTTTTTTAATTCTTCTAAAAAGAGGAAGGACGACTGAATTTTGGAGGAAAGTGAGGATTGTGTTCCTGATTTATTATTGAGGCCAACTTGCCAGAGCAAAGTCAAGTACAGGAACTTAATTATCTGGGTAATTTTGGCACCAGGAATTCACTTTGCCTTTGTCTGCATTACTTGGCTAATTTAAATGATTAGATTTTGCCTGGGCTGTCACTGCTATTCCTAAATAAAGTGTTTGTTCATAATAAGCTTCATGTTCCACAAACAACTGCTCACTGAGTCTAGGAAGACCAAGGACTGAGCTTCAGGGCTGTCTTATACTTACAACAGTTATTTAAACACTCCTTGAAAGGGTGAAAAGTAGGAATTTACACCATATGCTTGTACATGTGTGAAAGGTTATATAAGATTCTTCATTTTAACATCATTTGTAATGTTAAAAGATTGGCAACATCTTAGATGCTCATTAGTCTGGGGTTAAATGAATTATGATACAGCCATATAATGAGATTCAGTGGAGGTGTAAAAAAGCACGAGGCCACTCTGTATTCATATAGAAGTGCTGTCTATAATATAGTGTTCAATGAGAAATCAAAGTGCAGAACAGTGTGAGGATTATGCTATACTTGCACTCTGAAAGGAAAAGTGCAGGGTTGTATTGGTTTGTACAAACATAGTTTATTTCTGGAAGGATAAACAAGAAACTGATTAAAAAATGGCTGTTTCCAATTGTCAAAAATTGGATTGAGCTGTGAAATATACATGATTTTCACCTGTTTTGTTCACTAGTATTCTCCAGTGTCTACAAAAGGGCCTGGCATGTTGCAGGCACTCAATATTTGTGGAATAAAATGAAGAAAATAAAATGTGTGTATGTGTGTGTGTAAATATATATATTTTTTAAGACTGTCTCCAAGGAGGGGAATCTACAGTTGGAGGTCAGGCATGGTAGAGAGAATTTTCACTGTGCATTTATGTACTTATAAAATATTGAAATATTAGCATAGGATATCTATTCCAATATAAATAAAATTCAAACAACCAAAGAAACAAATAAGAATGGGGATTTATTATTTGGAATAGTTATTTAAGTAAGGCATTGTTTTGTGGTGGTTTAGACCAGGGTCAATCACATCATAAACTACTAACCATTAATTAGCAATAACCCTGGAGTACTAACAGCATGGAGGAGCATTACGCCATAAAAAAAAACATCGTCCTGGGCTTCCCCGGTGGCGCAGTGGTTGAGAGTCTGCCTGCCGATGCAGGGGACACGGGTTCGTGCCCCGGTCCGGGAAGATCCCACGTGCCACGGAGCGGCTGGGCCCGTGAGCCATGGCCGCTGAGCCTGCACATCCGGAGCCTGTGCTCCACAACGGGAGGCCACAGCAGTGGGAGGCCCGCGTACCGCAAACAAAACAAAAAAAACCTCATCATTCTCACATGGAGAGGTTTTCTGGGTGTTGTAGATTCCTGATAGACAAGTATTGAATACTTGCTCTTCACCATATCCATTTCACCTGGTATCCTGGCATACGATAGGATTGCTTCCCAGGTCAGAGGGATTAAGTCGCAAGGCTCTTTCCCCTGAGTTTCCCGTGGCTTGCGTCACTGTGGACTTTGGATGACTCCAATTAGTAGAGGAACTTAAGTGGGGCCATGGAAGGGAGGGAGAGGCTTTGATCCTCAAAAAAGCGTGTTGTACCCTTAAGACCCTACCCCAGGCCTCCTGAATGGGAGTCTCCAGGTAGGGCTGGACACTTGCATTTTTACAAAGCTCTACAATGAACTCGGAGGCACACTACCCTCCTTCCCCTCCCCCATCCCACCCCCAACACTGAACAGATCCACTCTGGATGGAGAGACGACTGGGCTCAGATTGGACAAAAGAAAGTTCCTCTCAAGGATACCTTCCATTCCCCATGCCCTGACTCCTTCCTCAACACGTCACCCAGAATTCTTTCTGGTTTATTCCTTAGAAACGCTATTCACTAAATTATAACTTCCAGACAGTCATTCAACACCAGCTTTATCCTATGCCGTGCTTTTTGCCCCTGTAGGATGCAAGCCTGGCAGCGTTCCTCAAAATGCCATTGTGATACGAAAGGCACCTCCCTGTTAGACCAGAATGCAGACTTCTGGTCTGAGAACATTCAGCTAAGTAGGAGGCAGCCTGAAAACAGCTAATTATCCATCAAAGAAATCATGTTCTAACTGATATGCTTGTTCACAGCAAGCACAGTCGTCCACAGAGAGTCTGATAATTGGATAAAACGACCTCAGAGGCTCTTGGGGGCTGGGATGAGAGATGAAAACGCACTTTATGTGGATTTCTCTAATGTAATCACCAGTTACAGGGACAGCAAGGAGCTTATTAACAGGCTCATTACAACCTCAGCGCCTGTGATCTCCACGCAAACTCCCGTAACTGCCACGAGATAAAACGCCCTTAAAGGTCTCGCTGGGCCTTGGCCCCAGGCCGCATTGTTTTCATTCTGCCCCCGCCAGAAGGCAGCTGGAGTCTCCATTACCAGCTGCTGGGCCACATGGAAAAATCAGCCAGGAGTTGGTTCCAACGTGTTCTTGGGCTAACAACCAGTATTTTTAAAATCTGGGCATGGAGAAAAGGATGCCATACTCAGAGTCAGATAATCCTGTTTATCGACCTAATTTTTCCAGCTGTTCTGCTCCGCTTTCGGAATGAACGTCCTTCTGCTTGTGATTTTGAAATAGCTCTTATCTGGGTCTGCTTCGGTGTACTTGTCTGACCCCATGCCTCTCACACATAGAGGCTGCCGACAGCACTGCAGAGGCCCAAGCCCCTGGTTGGGGAGATGCTCGCCATTCCTAGAATGAGTACTTCTGGCTCTAGAAGTTCGTGTCTTCCCTCAAAGTGAGTGTCTGTCTTATGAGTGACCAACACTCCCATTGGTTCATGGGGATGCTTCCTCAGCCAGGCCCAGTTCTTTTATAACTGATCTAGATTACTCCTCAAAGTGAGTTGAATTAAGGTAGAGGCATCAGGCAGCATCCACAGAGAATACAGTATGAATGGTGCCCCTGCGGGCAACACAGTGACCCCAGCTGAGGGCACCTGAAGGGGCAGGGCTGTCAAAGGAGGCACCTGAAGAGATCGGAGGATGGAGAGACTGAGGGCAGGAAGGCAGCTCAGCCTATCCCAGGCCAATTTTATCTGAGGCTCCATGGCAGCTGCTCTTTAAGAGAGGTAAAGAACCTGAGTGCTATTCATATGGTATTAAACTGAAGCCCCACCCATATGACAATCCTGTAAAGCATGACTCTGGCCACAACTGACACTCAAGGCCAGACAACACCTGCCATTCGTTCATGTAATAGTTCCCTCCACTCAAGGGAGCTCTGAAGTTTATGTGAAAGATACACAAATTGGAAATCTGAATCCTGGCTTTGTCACTGTAGGCATTCCTTGCTTGGCCCAATAGATATATTCTCCACAAGTTCCAGGTACATCAATTTATTATGTCAAGCCATATTTCAAATTTATGAGGTAAGTCTGCTATCAAACAAAGAATTATCCCTAAATTTATCTGCTCTGTAAATCTTAATTTTCATTTATTTGATTTCCTTAAAGGGATACAGCCAGAATTAGAGACATGGAAATAGAAAGGTCAACATGAAAAGTTACCCTACATGCCAAACCCTTAGAATGATGTCCAGAATTCAACTCAGTCAAAGGAAAACTTTTCTAAAAGAAACAGGAACTGCTGTCCCTACTGAAATAATATTCTTGGGAGACATAAGACTTTAGACCTCACCTGTTACTGGTACCATAATGTAAAGAGGTTTAGAGACCTTTGCTTAAAAGGAGACTTTGATTTGGAGAGGAGGGGACAGAAAAGTCAAGAGGTTACAAGTTTTGACAAAAATGAGAAGATGAGGTCACCAAGGGTAAACTGAGTCAACTTCCCGATTTGACCTGGGGTTCGGACCTGACTTGAGTGTTCCATTTCCGTTTTGTGAAATGGGAGTGTTGGTTGAGAAAAGGGGAGAATTAGTCTAGGACTGGGTTACCAGACCAGCCTAATCAAAACCACTACAAAGCATATGAGGCCTGGAGACAAAACACTTAAAAATTTAACAACAGCATGAGAAATTCAGACAAAATGTTCTCTCAATTCCTTGACATTTTCACATAGTAAGATTCTGAACCAAGTTCACCACAACTCTCCTCCCTTAAACAAGCTATAAAATATGGTGGCTTGGGAGCCAGGAGAAGACAGAAGACCAAAGCTGGAGGGAAGTATTGTCTTCTATCATTCCTAAGAGACCTGATTTTTAATGGGGTGGCCTTGGCATTTCCACAGTGTACAGAACAGCTAAAGAATATTCATTTTGCACTTGTGGGTCTGTTTCGCATGATGCCAAGTTGGGTCCGTTTCTCATGATGCCAAGTTGGGTCCACAGTAATCCGTTCAAACTTGTCCTCCTCAGCACTCCTACATTTCTGAATCAGTAGGTGCACTAACGCATTGAGTCCCGCTGTGATGTAATTAAGGGATAATGTTTGCAGCAAGGAGTAGAGAGAGTTGTAAATGCCTCCCATGGGTGATTAAAAGCTAGGGGAGGGCTTCCCTGGTGGTGCAGTGGTTGAGAGTCCGCCTGCCAATGCAGGGGACACGGGTTCGTGCCCCGGTCCGGGAAGATCCCACATGCCGCGGATCGGCTGGGCCCATGAGCCATGGCCACTGAGCCTGCGCGTCCGGAGCCTGTGCTCCGCAACGGGAGAGGCCACAACAGTGAGAGGCCTGTGTACCGCAAAAAAACAAAAAAACAAACAAACAAAAAAAAAGCTAGGGGAAGTTGAATAACTATAGAACTCATTTGGTGCAAGTTTATTCCAATACCAAGAGCATTCTTTTTTCCAATTATAGGATAGGGTTTCTAAAAAGATACACAGCATCCAGAAGCAAACATTTTCATGTCTTCATCTCCCTCTAGGGGATGGAGAATGGAAACTACTGCATCCTAGGAATGCTTACTTATCTAGGAGGGAAACTTAGCTGACTTTGTATTTAGGAATGAGAAGAGAAAACCAAGAACTGCTTCAGAAAGAATTAACTGGGGGAAATGCATGTGTACTTCAATTCTGAAAGGAAGAGGTACACTTCTAACTGTATGAATGGTTGGTTGTAATTCTCACTGCCATTTTTTAAAATTGAAGTATAGTTGATTTACAATATTGTGTTAGTTTCAGGTATACAGCAAAGTGATTCAGTTATACATATATACATGTATATATATCTATATACTTTTTTCTTTGTAAATTTTTATTGGAGTATAGTTGATTTACAATGTGTTAGTTTCAGATGTACAGCAAACTGAATCAGTTATATATACACATATATCCACTCTTTTTTTTAGAGTCTATTCCCATGTAGGCCATTACAGAGTATTGAGTAGAGTTCCCTGTGCTATACAGTAGGCTCTTATTAGTTATCTATTTTACATACAGTAGTGTGTATATGTCAATCCCAATCTCCAGATTTATCCCTTCCCCGATCCTCTGGTAACCATAAGTTTGTTTTCTACATCTGTGACTCTACTTCTGTTTTGTAAATAAGTTCCCATTTTTTAGATTCTACATTCTTTTTCTGATTCTTTTCCATTATAGTTTATCACAAGCTATTGAATATAGTTCCCTGTGCTACAGAGTAAAACCTTGTTGTTTTACTCACTGCCATTTTTTTTTTTTTTTTTTTTTTTGTGGTACGTGGGCCTCTCACTGTTGTGGCCTCTCCCATTGCGGAGCACAGGCTCCGGACGCACAGGCTCAGCAGCCACGATTCACGGGCCCAGCCGCTCCACGGCATGCGGGATCCTCCCAGACTGGGGCACGAACCCGTGTCCCCTGCATTGGCAGGCGGACTCTCAACCACTGCACCACCAGGGAAGCCCACTCACTGCCATTTTTGACATCAACAAACCACTCACTTATCCTGTCTGGGTCTCAGTTTTATACATCTGAAAACGTGAGGGGTAGAGGTGCTTAGATTAGGTGAGTTCTGAAATTCTTTGCATTTCAGTCCCACATACCCAAACATCACAATGGGAAGTATGAGTGAGGATCTGGGGGAATCAGAACCCTCTTACCCTGCTGGAAGGACTGCAAACTGACACAATTTTGGAAAGAAGTGGTGGTATAACTAAAACTGAAAATATGTATCACTGTGACCCAATAATTTTATTTCTAGGCATACTGCTTAGGGAAACTTTCACATATGTGCACAGAGAGACAAAGACAAAAATTCTCACTGCACAGTGTTTATAAAAGCCCAACATTGAAAAAATATAAATATCTATCAATAGGAAAATAGGAAATAGATAAATAAAATATGGCCTCTTCACAGAAAGGAACACTAAATAGCAGTTTAAAAGAATGGCAAAGCTCTATATAAATCAATATTTCTAAAATACAAGCTATTAAGGAATTCCCATTGGTTACATTTGTGAAAATCTGAGTAACTAAAAAAGAATAATGACTGCTACTGAGTGTAACACACTGAATCAATAGAATTCATGAGTCCACAATAATACTCAAACAAAAAAGAAAAAAAATCATACTGTTGGATGAAAAGTACAGTAGTACAGTATAACACATAGAGTATGAAGCCATTTACGTACATTTTAAATGAATATAAAAATAATACCATTCAGTGTTCACAGATTCATAATACATGACTCTGTGTGTGTGTGTGTGTGTGTGTGTGTATTTTCCCTGTATCCAGGGAAAATAGAAAGGACCTATGTAAGTTCATGACAATGTGATGTGAGAGGCAGGGTAGGGGTCTGTAATTGGAGACTGGGGATAAAGGAGACTTCAACTTAACCAGTATGATTGTTTGTGTGTATATGTGTGTATATATATATATATATATATATATATATATTTATACACACACACACACACACATAACAACAAAATGTCATTTCTAGATGCTGGAGAAAAGGTGCTTATTATAACTTTCTTCTCTGCATTAAAAAAAAATCTTCTCAAAATAAAAAATAGAAGTATATGATCAGCAATGCTTTCGGCAGACGGATGTTGACAAGCTCCCTCTGAGCCCCCATGCAAAGGGCCTCCAAGAAACTGAGGCAACCTAACCTTTTAGGCCTTTACTGTGTAGTTCCATGCTATCCAATATGGTAGCCACCAGCCACATATAGCTACTTGAATCTGAATTCAAATTAATTAAAGTTAAATAAAATGAAAATTTCAGTCCCTACACTGCACTAGCCACATTTCAAAGGCTGAAGGGCCACATGTGGCTAGTGTCTATTTTACTGGGCAGCACACATATAGAACATTTCTATCATTCCTCTAAATTCTATTGACAGAGCCAGTCTTGAGCTAAAAACCTGTCTTTTAGACAACCAGAACACTTTTAGTCATTGCTCTTTCCCTAATATGTCCTTCTGCCCATAGGAAAATCAAGGTAATGACTAGGAGGATTTTTTTGTTTCTAGAAGGAATATGTCCACTATAATTCTACATTCCAGTTATGACTGAAGTAACATTTTCTTGTGAAAAAAAATGAGATAAATCATCTTTTAAAATTGATCTTAAGAAGTAATTATCTATAGTTTTGTAAACATCATATTACATTTTCCCCAAAACTTAGGAAGTAGGAAAATAGGTCAAAGGATGATGAAAGCATTACCCAAACAAGGCTCAAATTTTTGGATCAATAATTTTCCAAGAGCCTTTGTTTCTTACCTGTACACAGTATGAGGGACATACACTTCTCGGATTGGAAATTCCAAAATCTCTTTGTGTGGACGTCCCCGGTTTTCAGGAAAGGGTCTCACTGGCAGCATTTCAGGAGTCAGACAGCAGCTGGTTGTCTCTGGAGCCAGAGAAATCTCCAGTTTGAGCAAGCCTTAAGAAAGAAAATAGGACTGTCTTAGTAAAGACGTTATATACGAGGGAGTCAAGAAAGACTGCTGTACTATATTTCTTTTATGGAAATGAGGGTAAATTGTGTGAGTATAAGCATTTTGGAATACCCAGTTAATTTCCCATAGTTTGAGAAAAAGCATGTCATGACAATTTTTGAGAGTTAGTTTCTAGAACTTAAAAAGCAAGAAACTGTAAAATGAGTAAGAACACATTAGAGGATCTTTAAAGTCCCTTCCAGAACTACCACACCATAAGTATATAGTTCAGTAATTTCTCTCATTACGAGCACTAAAAATTGGTGGTTTTCAAACTAGGTTCCCTGGTACCCCAGGGGGCTGCAGAAGTGCCTCAGGGGCTGTTAAGCTGAGGATAAGGAGGGTGCACCCTCACCTTCTACCAAAGCATTTCACTTTCACTTTTTCTCATGTTAAGAGTTCCATACAATATGATGAAGAGGTTCCTCTCTTCGAACAATTATCTGATTTTCTGAGTGAGCAATCAAATATAAAGCATGATGTTTATTTACAGAATCAGTCCTTTAATAAAAATAGAAAACATTAACAGGTTGGCCAAAAAAAACCAGACCTTGGGCCTCCCTGGTGACGCAGTGGTTGAGAGTCCGCCTGCCGATGCAGGGGATACGGGTTCGTGCCCCGGTCTGGGAGGATCCCATATGCCGCGGAGCGGCTGGGCCCGTGAGCCATGGCCGCTGGGCCTGCGCATCCGGAGCCTGTGCTCCGCAACGGGAGAGGCCACAACAGTGAGAGGCCCGCATACCGCAAAAAGAAAAAAACAAAAAAAAACAAAAAAAAACAAAAAAAAAAAAACCAGACCTTAACTCCTAATACAAAATCCTATATTTCACTTGACAAAAAATTGCAGCATTACATGAATAATGTGTCTAATCATAAATGGCTTTGGCACAACAAAGAGGATAAAGACAAGCCATCCACACCTGGAACTGACTTGACTCTTCTCTGTAGGGATGAAGATCTTTTGTAGTCAGCTAAAAACTTGAATAAGTCTTCATCACTAAGGCGATCTCCCTCCTGCCAAGAGAGAAGTCAGGGTTAGTGTAGATGCACCATACACTCCTGGGGTCGGGACCAAAGATTTCTCAGAAGATTTTTATCTTTAAGTATTATTGAACGTGCCTTTCATAGATACAAGGCAACTCTGAAATCTTTTAGTCAACCTCTTGTCAAATATTCTTTCTCTGCCACTCTGACTCTCTCAGCCTCTTCCATCCTCCTGGAGATGGGGATTTTACTGCATTCCTGAGGAAGGCTGTTTGACCATTAGTATCCAGGCCAAAAGGTCCTCCCCCTATAACTTAAACCCACTGATACTTGTTTACTCCCTGGAACAAAACAGAATAAAAGTTTTCTTCAAAGATTTGAAGATGGAGAAAGCAGCTTTCCATCTTTTTCCTATTCTCATATTCTTCACATTTGTCTTGACTAAGAAGGCTAAGCACACATACTACACTCCATGTGCGTATGTGGGACAGGCATGCTGCTGAGGGATACGTGTGCATGAGCTCTGATCCTTACAGCAGCCCAGTAAGGAAGGTAGGTAGGTAGATAGCTGTGTCCTATTCCTAAGTACAGATGAGAAAACTTTGGCTTATTTAGTCAAGGGCCTTGCTCCCCAAGGCAATACAATTGGAAGGAGTACTTCCCAAATAGAAACCCTTTCAGTTCCCTGCAATCTCTATCCTGAGGCATGGCACACAGAACCCTTAGTATCTCTTCTGCATTTCAGTTTGTTAACATAACCCCTTGACATGCCCCATGAGAACTGCTTGAGCTGCAGAAGATTTTCCAAAACAGAGTCAAACCAAGTATAAGTCAAGTTGTTTTCTTTGGTAGTAAAATACATATCACGTAAAATTTACCATCTTAACCATTTTTGAGTATACAGTTCAGTAGTGTTAAGTACCTTCACTTGGTTGAGCAAACGATCTCCAGAATGCTTTCAGTTTGCAAAACTGAAACTCTATACCCATTAAACAGCTCCCCATTCTCCACTTCCTGCAGCCCCTAGCCACCATCATTCTACTTTCTGCCATTCCACCTTCTGTCTCTATGAATTTGATTACGCTAGGAAATGCTTCATTCTTTAAGTAGTCTCAATGATTTCTGAGCTAAGAAAGAGCACCATCTGTAACGGTCACACTCTGTGAGGAAGTAGGCAGCTCTAGAAAGCCTGCATGTGGAAAAGGGGTGAGATGGACAACATCTAGGCCAAGAAACCCCAAGCCAAAGGGGAAATGGATATTTTAGCCAGACTGTTTTCATAGCCTAATAAATGAATTGACCATGATAGTTCAAATAGAATAGTTTGTATTAATGGGAACCAGCCCTTCTCTCAATTAAAAGGGCTAACATTCATTTAGCACTTGTTATATTCCAGGCACTCTGAAAAGAGCTTTACACGTCTCATGTCATCGAACCCTCCCAAAAGCCACATCAAGCAAGTGCCATCATCCCTGTTTTGTAGATAATGAAACCGAGGCTTGGTGAGGTTGACTAACTTGTTCTCTTAGTCACTGCATATACTCCCCCTCTGGGCTCCAGCACTCATGCCATTGTGAGGAGACAAAGCCAGACACACTGTAACATGAAGAGATACCTGCTTGAAGAAGCTGTTAATGGTCAAGGTCTTGAAGTTGGATCCAACCCCATTCTCATCCAAGGAGAAGGCTCTTTCAGAAAGTCTTCGAGATTGGGACAAAGTTTTCCGCTCACCCACAGAGCCTTTCCCTTTAAGGAAAACAATTGTCATTCTAAAGTTTGCCTTTCTGTTTGAATATATAGCAGTTATTAACTTTACCGTATGTAAGATATGTTGAAGCTCACTGAAGGAGAACACTGAACACGGCCATTCTTGATTTGCATGACAATTTCCCTCCCCTGATCCCTGTTCTTAGACCGCCCTGTTGGAGCCCCTAATCCTCCTCTGATCATAGTGAGAGCCCATGAGCAACCACAGTGCCCTCCCACGTGGCGATCAAGGTAGCAGGAGTCCAGAACTGCAGCCAGAACAGGGTCTGGCTAAATAATAAGCTTTATTTAGTCAACAGTGTTTAGTTTTGTTTTATTTTTATATTTACATTCCATTGGGAGAGGCATGTACTCAAATGCCCCTGCAGGCATTTGGGATTGTGGCCCGAACATGCTACATACAGGTCAGCCTGAGTACATCCTGGATCTTAGCTTTCTTCTGCTCTTGCTGTGTGGACCAGGCAGCAGAACTGAGCTTCTGCCTTGGCCAAACTGCCTAATGGTAATTAGAACTGAGTCACACCCAAACCTGAACCGTGATACTCTGCTTAGTTATTTCTTACCCCTTTTGAGATTTAGGTGAGGATTTTGTTACTTTTATACTGCAAAACTCAGGGGTTCTGTAGTGAATGGTCAAATTGCATACAACTGTAATATTTCAATCCTGTCTTTGAACATTCTCTTACCCTTAATTCTTGTCATAATGCTGAACTGGAGCTTCCTGCTACCACTGAGCCACCTAAACTTGCCATGCTGCCTCAGTATAATACACTACATCTTTTGGTTGCTTCTTAAAAATCAGCCTCTGTAGTCAGGTTAATTTCTCCTTGACCCAGAGATGACTGAGGACTCAGCAAGCTCTATGCCTTAACTACGTAGTTTATGTGTCCTTTAAGCTCTATGCAGAACTCTTTCAAATAAGGCTACCTGGGTCTACATAGAAATTAGCATTAAAAAAAACCACACACACATATTGTGGTGTGAATGTTGGGATGCACTAAAATGAGATTTTTATTTTTATTTTTATTTTTTTTTTGCGGTATGCGGGTCTCTCACTGTTGCGGCCTCTCCCGTTGTGGAGCACAGGCTCCGGACGCGCAGGCTCAGTGGCCATGGCTCACGGGCCCAGCCGCTCCACGGCACGTGGGATCTCCCCGGACCAGGGCACGAACCCGTGTCCCCTGCATCGGCAGGAGGACTCTCAACCACTGTGCCACCAGGGAAGCCCTGAGATCTGTTTTTGATAAATCAGCAATAACCCGGGAGTTGTGACTGGTAATTATGCATCAATAACTCCAGGATAGCAGCAGCAATAACAAAATACCTTTTCCTCCATTCCTCTGGTAAAGGCAACATTTCAGAAGTGGCAGAGCTTAGGAATGCATGAGAAACTTCCCAAGAAATGTGACTAGAGACATAAATATTTGCTGGATACAAAGACATTTTAAAAAACAGAAACTCCGCCACAGGTGAGGGGTGATATACTTGCAAACTCTGTAACCCTCTTGGATAGTTCCATACCCAAACTGTTGAGGAAATTAATAATTCAGATCAAGGGTTAGGTAATGAAAAAGAGAAATATGCTAAATAAATCAGAACAGTAACTAAATATTCTTTTGGCATCCACTTTTTTCATTTGCCCTTGGCAAAATAAACTTTAAGGAACTGGAAATTTTGATAGAAACCAGAGTTTTTCACTTTGAAGCTCTTGCTTTTCTTATATTTAGGAGCCAACCATGGTGCCTTTGTTTAACACACTACAAACTATATTATTATATTATAATATTTTCTTGTTATTTTCAAGAATTTTACTTTTAAGAAGAGATGGCCACTGAAAATTAACTCTTTAAAGTGTCAAACTGTACAGAAAATTCCAACCAAAAACCTTACTATATTTAAACTTCACAAAGTTCATTGTAATTGTCTTGGGGATCGCTGTCCAATCAAGCATTTGTATTCCAGTCTTAATCATGTTTCATCCCATTCACCTCCTTCTTCCTGCCCACTCCCCCACCTTACTGCACCCCCAACCCCCCAACAATCAGCAGCTGACCTCAGAGCTGGTACATTGGGGAGCCCTTCCCTTCACACCACAGTCGAAAAGCTTACCAACCGTGGACTCCACATCAGTTACCTCCCTGTCGAGGGTAGAGACATTGAAGAAACTTGCTAAGCTTATGGGAGCCCAGGCAAAGGGCATCCGGTATTTCCCCAAACGTTGGCAGAAGGATTCAGCTTGAAGTTTTAGTTTTTCAATCTTTTCTTTACTCTAGAGGAAAATGGAAAGAGACAGCAGAAACAAACAATATGGCACAACATCACTCTCAATGGTGAAAAACTGAAAGCATTTCCTCTAACATCAGGAACAAGACAAGGGTGGCCATTCTCACCACTATTATTCAAGATAGTTTTGTAAGTTTTAGCCATGGCAATCAGAGAAGAAAAAGAAATAAAAGGAATCCAAATCGGAAAAGAAGAAGTAAAACTGTCACTGTTTGCAGACAACATGATTCTATACTTAGAAAATCCTGAAGATGCCACCAGAAAACTACTAGAGCTAATCAATGAATCTGGTAAAGTAGCAGGATAAAAAATTCATGCACAGAAATCTCTTGCATTCCTATACACTAACAACAAAAAATCAGAAAGAGAAATTAAGGAACCACTCCCATTTATCACTGCAATGAACAGAATAAACCTACCTAAGTAGGCAAAAGACCCGTGCAGAAAACTATAAGACACTGATGAAGGAAATCAGATACAAACAGATGGAGAGATATACCATGTTCTTGGATTGGAAGAATCAACGTTGTGAAAATGACTACACTGCCCAAAGCAATCTACAGATTCAATGCAATCCCTATCAAATTACCAATGGCATATTTCACAGAACTAGAACAAAAAAGTTTATAATTTGTATGGAAACACAAAAGACCCCGAATAGCCAAAGCAATCTTGAGAAAGAAAGACAGAGCTGGAGGAATCAGGCTCCTTGACTTCAGACTCTACTACAAAGCTACAGTAATCAAGACAGTGTGCTACTGGCACAAAAATAGAAATATAGATCAATGGAACAGGATAGAAAGCCTAGAGATAAACCCATGCACATATGGTCACCTTATCTTTGACAAAGGAGGCAAGAATATACAGTGGAGAAAAGACAGCCTCTTCAATAAGTGGTGCTGGGAAAACTGGACAGCTACATGTAAAAGAATGAAATTAGAACACTTCCTAACACTGTACACAAAAATAAACTCCAAGTGGATTAAAGACCTAAATGTAAGGCCAGACACTATAAAACTCTTAGAGGAAAACATAGGCAGAACACTCTATGACATAAATCACAACAAGATCCTTTTTGACCCACCTCCTAGAGTAATGGAAATAAAATAAAAAATAAACAAATGGGACCTAATGAAACTTAAAAGCTTTTGCAGAGCAAAGGAAACCATAAACAAGACGAAAAGACAACCTTCAGAATGGGAGAAAATATTTGCAAACGAAGCAACTGACAAAGGATTAATCTCCAAAATATACAAAGCAGCTCATGCAGCTCAATATCAAAAAACGATTCAGTCAAAATATGTGCATAAGACCTAAACAGACATTTCTCCAAAGAAGACATACAGATTGCCAACAAACACATGAAAAGATGCTCAGCACCACTATTCATTAGAGATACGCAAATCAAAACCACAGTGAAATATCACCTCACACCAGTCAGGATGGCCCTCATCAACAAATCTACAAACAATAAATGCTGGAGAGGGTGTGGAGAAAAGGGAACTCTCCTGCACTGTTGGTGGGAATGAAAATTGATAGAACCACTATGGAGAACAGTATGGAGGTTACTTATAAAACTAAAAATAGAACTACCATATGATCCAACTACTGGGCATATACCCTGAGAAAACCATAATTCAAAAAGATACATGTACCACAATGTTCATTGCAGCACTATTTACAATAGCCAGGACATGGAAGCAACCTAAATGTCCATCAACAGATGAATGGATAAAGAAGATGTGGCACATATATTCAATGGAATATTACTTAGCTGTAAAAAGGAATGAAATTGACTTATTTGTAATGAGGTGGATGGACCTAGAGTATGTCATACAGAGTGAAGTAAGTCAGAAAGAGAAAAACAAATACTGTATGCTCATGCACAAATATGGAATCTAAGAAAACAGTACTGATGAACCCAGTGGTAGGGCAGGAATAAAGACACAGACATAGAGAACGGACTTGAGGACATAGGGGGATAGGGGAAGCTGGGAAGAAGTGAGAGAGTAGCATTGACATATATACACTACCAAATGTAAAATGGATGGCTAGTGGGAAGCTGCTGCGTAGCACGGGGAAATCAGCTCAATGCTTTGTGACGACCTAGAGGGGTGGGATAGGGAGGGTGGGAGGAGATATGGGGATATATGTATACATATAGCTGATTCACTTTGTTGTACAGCAGAAACTAATACAACATTTTAAAGCAATTATACTCCAATAAAGATATAAGAAAAAAGAAAAACCAATATGGCACCAGCACCAAGTCAACTGCCTCTGCCATGGATATGACAGCCATCTCCAAAATCTCTACCCTACTGATTAAAAAGAGGGAATGGGCAGAAAAACAACACATCTCAGGCCAGAAGTCCAACTGATAAGGAAATACAGAATAGAAAAGGAGGAATTTAAAGAATTAAAGAAAGCCTACATTCAATTATTAAATATACCTTCAGCTAAACAAACAAACAAGCAAACAAAACACCCAAAAGTATTGGGGCTTATTATACTACCTAATCAACAAGTACCTCTTTTAGGTGCTAGCTACACTAGATTCGCATGAGAGAACCTTGGGATGAAAAGTTTTGTACATCATCTCTATCAAGCTCTTAAGAGAGCCTGTTTTTCCAAAGTTGTCTTGGAAGATTCCAGAAAGATCTATAAGGGTTCCTAACAACCTCCTTATTAGGTTGACAACACTTCCAAGGTAATCATTCTAAGTTCAGGATAAAAGGTAGATGAAAAAAACCAAGTTATCTTGAGTTCAATAAATCTTACTTGAAATTTATGAGTCTGCAGTAGGATGCTGTTGGGCAAGTCTTATTCCAAAAAGGCCATGTTTTAAAAATTATGTTGGAAACTTTTGCAAATGGGTGCTGAGAAGAGATGTCCTTTTCATGGCTCAGTACCTATGTTGTACTAATAAATTTATGATGTACAGCAGTCTCAGCTAATGTCCAAATATCCAGATCAGAAAGGGTGGTGGCCCATGATGTGGAGGAAGCTAGAGGAGCTGTGGCACTGTTCAGTTTTGTGGGGTGTCTGTGGCCTTCCCAACCGAGTCCAGGCCTCAGAACCAAGACAACAGGATGCGTTTTTGCCCTAGTCAAGTTTTGTAATTAGACATTGGTGTGTACATCATCATTTGCTGAGTTTAATAGTTTATTTCTTTAAAAAGTTGTCATTGGGGCTCCCTGGTGGTGCAGTGGTTGAGAGTCCGCCTGCCGATGCAGGGGATACGGGTTCGTGCCCCGGTCTGGGAGGATCCCATATGCCGCGGAGCGGCTGGGCCCGTGAGCCATGGCCGCTGGGCCTGCGCGTCCGGAGCCTGTGCTCCGCAACGGGAGAGGCCACAACAGTGAGAGGCCCACATACCACAAAAAGAAAAAAAAAAAAAAAAAAAGTTGTCATTGATGAAGTTTCCCTTCCTTATTTTGTTTGAATATAATTTATTAGTGCTTCATATGGGGACACATTATGGACTAAACTCCATTAACTATTTTATGGGAGACTTCTGAAAAACGTCTGCTTATTCTAAAATGTTACCATTTAGCAATACTCAAAATAGCATACCTTTCCACCATCACTTTCTTTGATAACCATGTAGGGTTCTGCACAGTCTCCAATCTCTCCCTGCTGAAGGACTTTTTCAATCTACCAACAAAAATAATATTAAAACAAAGTGCGTGAATTACATTTGTATAATGGAATCTATGCAACCAGCAAAATAGTGTCTTATGACAATATTTGATGACATCAGATGTCCATAATATATGTTTTTTGATTTAAAAAATTAGTACGAAGAATATTACACAGTTTGGTAAAAAAAATCATAAAGGCATATTAAAAGGACGATAGATACACAGCAAATATTAATAGTATTTGTCTTTGTATGGTGGGATTATGTACTATCTTTATTTTCTTCCTATTGCTTACATGTATTTTCTGTTTTTAAACAATAAACATGTATTATGCCTATAATAAAAAATACAATAAAAGTTATTTTTTAATACAAAACCCACGAGACATATGTAGGATGTGAATAGTTCATTTTGTTTATTATTGCTTACAATGAAAAAAGACATATGACCTCTGTGAAAGTCAGGTTGGGGACTAAAACCTTCCACAAAATGAATAAATGAACAGAATAAATTATCTGTAATTGTCTCCCTTGTGTTTCCTATTAGGGCTGCTTCTCTGGATTTAACAGACTTGGAAAGGAACTTGAAAGCAGTAGGATGGTAGAGCTTCTCACTTTGCTAACTGGCTGGTAATATGAATTACTACTGTCAAGCATCGTCTTCCATCTTGCTTCAAGTGAAGGACCTGGCTGGCCATAAATCTAGGCACCATGTTTAAGAGAAAAAAAAGCAGAAATTTAAAATTGTCTAACCCTCTGCTCAAAGAAAATTTAATTTAACTTATATGTGGAAGAGAAAAACAAATGGATTTAGTCCCATTAGTCTGTGTTATTAGTTGAGATAATCCTTGAAGAAGAAGTTTGGGTCAACATATCCTAAAAGGCACACATTCTTAACAGGCATTATCAATTAGGCACAAAGTATTTAAACCAGAAACACCCAAGTGGTAGACGGTGTTTCATGGAATTTCAAAGGAAATGGCATGGGGCTGCTCAATGAACATCTGTCTCAAGGAGAGTGCAAGCATTAAGTCTCTCGTCTCACAGAGGAACTTAAAAACCCCTTCCCACTGCCATAGCCTGAAGACAAGGCTGATCCTCCTGAGAGATGCACCAGGTTGAGGCCATGGACACATAACACTCGAGGTAGAGACTAACCCATTTTCCTGTTAGTCAGCGATCATTCACCTATTCACTTGTTCAAAAAACATTTGTTGAGTCCTTTCTATAGGGTAGCTGTTGGGGAGCCAAGGTGGTGAACAGGATAAGCCTGGTCCCTATCCTCCTGAAATTTATGGTCGGGAGTTTATACAGCAAAGTGGAAAGAAGCTAATTTTTCCATGAGGTCACTGGATAGAAATGTGGTCTTTAAAATGAACTTTGAACAGAGATAAAGAACCTTTTCATTAGAATCCTGAAGCAAAGAATGGGAATGCCATGACTTTGCATCTATATCATGGAACCCACAGGAGAGGGATCTCCAGAATTTGGAAGGAGGATCCAGATTCGACCAGATCAGCAGCTACTATTCCCTTCACCGAGTTGGCTAACTTCAGGTACTTTGCGAGAAGGAGCTGCCGGCTGCTATGAGAGCCTACTATATGGTCCTTCAGGATTGATATGTAAAAGAAATGCCTCAGTCCTCATAACCATGGCAGGTAGGGGAAAGGGGCATATCAGAATTGCCTGGAAATTTCTTTAAGGTAAAGAGGCTACCCTCAGCCCTATTTAGAGGGAAAGAAGCAACAATTGTGGTATTACAATAAAGAAAAACAAATCAGAAGCAAACCAGGGACTGTCTTACTGAGTAGATTTAAATTTCTTAACTCTATCCAGACAATTTAGAGAATGTTTATCACTGCCAAATGAATGCATTTATACATCTGAAAATTTTGGAATATACTTAGTAAGTAAGTAAATAGTCACCCATAGGTAACGACTGATATTTAGCAGACTGCTATGGGTTACCCAAAATAAAGTCATCCACTGAGAATTGGAATTGGAAGTAAAATTTGGATCTATGGAACTGGTATTGGCTTCTTTGATTTCCCAGGCTAGAGTGAATTTTCAAAGTAACTGCAAGCTGCTACAGCTTGCTAGAGTGGACTTTAAGCTAATTTTCCTGTATGTCTAAGTAATATTGCAATGAAAAGGACACACATTAAGTTTGACAACAACAGATGTGTCTTTTCAGCAATAGAATTTTAACTCTATTTTCCAGAAACTTAAATGTTCCCTTCAAGCTATAATGACCTTTCAGAATTTTTGTAAAACGGTGTAAAGGGAGCTAGAATGGAAGGACATCTGCCTCTTGTTAAGTGACCTCCACATCACCTGAAGTCTTTGGAACCTGTATGCTACTCTCATGGGATCATGGGGGAATCAATGAGATTATGGACATAAAACATTGTGCTAACTAGAAAATGTCCCAATCCTAGAATGCTGGGTGTACATGAAATTAAAACACCAGGACTTTTTTTTTTTTAAATTTGAGGGTAAAGAGTCAAAGAGACTAATTATTTGGCTTAAAGTAGATAAAATACTCAATGTTTGCTGTTAACTTCTAACCAGCCATTTCGGTGTGTAGAGAAAGTCTCTGGTTTTCTTACATCAGCAAAGAGTACAACCTAGAATGAAAGGTCTTTCCACTTAGAACTGCCCGCAGATTTTGACTCTCACTAGACATACTCAGTCTGTGAGATGGTGATGAAAAGGGAGAGTGAAGCTTGGACTCTATAACCCACACCTCAAACTGTCAGAGCCTGGATTTTCGGACATTTAACTCTGGGCCTTTAGAAAAATGTGAACATGATTAGGAGACTCTGTCTGAGATTTTTCTCCACAGCAGCATCCCAGAGCTGGATAGCTGAGGGTGTTTTCCTTGTCAGAAGGAAGGGTGTCTATACATGCCAGGTTTTATTCTGTAATCACAACTACTCATTGAGGGAGGTGTTATTATCTCCACTTTACAGATGAAGAAACTAAGTCTCAGAAAGGTTAGGTAATTGCCCAAAGTCATATAGCTACTAAGTTGCAAAGCCAGGACTCAGACCTAGGACTGTTTGACTCCAAAATCCATAGTCATTCTAGTACCCAACTCAATTTGCTTTTAAAGGAAAAGGAGTAAAGTTGAGAGGGAAACAAAGCGAATCTCACAGAGGACATGTAATATTTTCTGATACCTCTTTCACTCTAAACATTCACTGGGAGTAATGCAACAATGAGAACATCAGACTGTGCAAATCAGATTGTGTTGAACTACCTTGACTACTAGGTAGATGTCCGAGGATGGATAGGTGACTGAGAATACCGCAGATCTTGCCTGACTGGATGTGGCAACAGAGGGCGTGTGAGCGCGCAGAAATCCTTTGAATTGGTCAGAGTTCAGGTCACAGTGAAAATTTTCTGAGATCTGTAAATGAGTGGCAAAATGAAAAATGAGTTATACCTATTGTTCTCATGGTCTAAACATGTTAATAAAAAAAGTGGAAAAGAAAAACCCACCAAGTTTCACCAAAGAAATAAGTATAACCGTAGACCTGGTTTATGACTAGTGGCTGCTGGAAAATCTGATACATACTTTGTTACAGTCTCTAGATATTTCTGAGTCATTTGAGAGATGTTCTTTGAAACATTAAAATTTTTATTAACCCACCAGTATCTCCTGAATTTCAGTGATGTGCTAGGTACTGGATTGAAGAAAAGCAAGGCATTACTTTGGCTCTCAATTAATTTACAAACAAGAATGAGGGAAAAGGCAAATGCATACTAACTACAGTAAGAGCAAAATATAAGTGATCACACGCATACAAAAAAGTGCTGTGGAAGTTCCCGAAGGTGAGAGGTCACATCCAGTTGGGGGCATGGGGAATGCTTTCCATGGGGGAGGCATGTGAGATGGATAGGCCTTGGAAGAAGGTTCCACCAAGCAGAGCTGGAGGGGGACTGTGTACCAGGGAGAGAGTGCACCACAGATATCTCAGAGGCTGGAACACGTGGAGTGACTTTAGTTAACATCAAGGAGCCTGGCTTGACTCTGCCTAGGCTCTCGAGGGAAAGAAAGCAGATGAGAGCCATCCTGAAGAAAGCCGGGCATGGAAGCTGAAGAATTTGTTTTTAATTTGCAGGTAGTGAGGATCCATTAAAGATTTCAAGCAAGAGCATGTCACGATGAGTGCTCCTGAGCTCACCGGTGCAGTGTTACTTAAGAACCACTGTAGAGTTGGGTTTCCCCTTCATCACTAATAGATTTACAGCCAGGAAGTGGCTCCCGGGCAGAGACTACATTTACCAGCCTCCCCTGTAGAGTTAGGAGTGAGCATGTGACTAGATTCTTTCCAGTGAATTGCGAGCACAAGTGATGATGTATCTAACTTCCAGGCTCCAACACCACCCCACACCCCCACCAGCTTTTCCCCTTTTTCTGGGGGCTGTAGTGGCAGTGACAAGAGTGACTGGGGAGGGCACATATTGAAGATGGAGGAGACACTGCCACTTGGGTTCCCGAATGCCTGAGTGGAGCAGACCACTGTTGACCCCACACCTTCCTACTCTGGATTGTTAAGAGACAAAGGCAGAAAATTCTCCTTCTTCTAGCCAAGGGTTCTCCATATGTGGCCCCCTGACCAGCAGCTTCAGCATCACCCGGGGACCTGTTCGAAATGCAGATTCTTAGGCCCCATCCAGATTTACTGAATCAGAAACTCTGGGGGGGGGGCGCCCACCATCTCTTTTAGCAAGCCCTCCGGGTGATTCTGATGCCTGTGCAAATCTGAGCTTTAAACCACTGTAAACCATTTAAACCACTTAAACCATTAAACCACTTTAAACCATTTAAACCATTCAGCTTTAAACCACTGAATGTGTGTGTGGGAGGTTGACCAATACAAATCTTAGTGATTATTAATATTTATTCAAAATATACACACTTCCTTAACTACTGAATGGTTATGGGTAGAGGGGCAGAAACGTCTCCTCTGGTTTTGCTATTTGTGTCCTCCTTTAGGAGTTACAAAATGACTAAACATTAAGACATTCATGGAGAAATCTTTTCAATTAAAAGCACAATATACTTGCACTGGGCTTCTTATAGCCGTGTTTACATTGCTTTGTTTTATGTGTAACCCCATATGTCACTATTTCACTTCTCTATCTCAGCCAGGCTACCACCTCCAGCCGACTTTCTCGTAAAGGTTCTTCAAAGAACATAAATTCCCAGGTCACTTCTTTAAAAACTGAAAAGGCAATAGAACTGGACATATCAAAGGTCATTTGCTTTCAAATCTGACGTGGCTTTCCTACATAGAAGTGAGATTTAAAAACATGAAACCCAAGACAATGAACAAAATGCGATGCCCTCAGGGTTGGGCTTTATTTTGCTGTCTTACCTTTTTCCTTTCTTTAACATCATAGAGGGCAATGCTGGCAAACAGAGGCTCAATTTCAATCTCAAACCTGTCAAAGAAAGAGAGAAAAACATATAGTTTTAACTTAGATAATTCTGAATTTTCTGAAAGTGCCTGGATATATAATCTGGTTAAAAATGTAAGTTGGGGCTTCCCTGGTGGCGCAGTGGTTGAGAGTCCGCCTGCCGATGCAGGGGATACGGGTTCGTGTCCCGGTCTGGGAAGACCCCACATGCCGCGGAGCGGCTGGGCCCATGAGCCGTGGTCGCTGAGCCTGTGCGTCCGGAGCCTGTGCTCCGCAACGGGAGAGGCCACAACAGTGAGAGGCCCGCGTACCAAAAAAAAAAAAAAAAAAAGTAAGTTGTTTTCAGAAGTATTTGGGTAGCTCTATGCATGTGAGAATCACACTGGAATGTTAGTGGAGAAATATGGGAGGTTCATGGGAAAACTCCTAATCATTTGAGATCATAGTGGATGGTACATTCTCCCCAAAAGTGCTTGCTGGTGACCCTGCAATAGAGAGCGGGTGGAACAGATCCTTGGTCTGATCCAGTATGGCACTTCTTACCATTGTAGTTGCTGTGTTTTCAGAGGATTGAGTCTCTGTCTTAGCTAAAGGTCTTGTTTACAGTTTACAGATTACTGCTAGAATAGAAAGCTCTATTATTCAATTTTAAGGGCTGGGGCTTTTCACCTAGTACAAAAAAGAAAGTTCAGTTGCTTTTCTTTAGGTTAGGTTATGATGTGTGTGAATATCTGGCCCTTCCTAACTCCACTGCCAGGGTAGCTGCTGACCTGAGGTGGAGGGAGGGGACTGAGCACTGCTGATAAACACTGAGGTGTGTGGATCCAATGAGAGCTGGAAAGAGCAGCTCTCATATGGCCCTAATTGCCAATTCCCCCGGAAATGGTGGGTTTGAAGAGAGGGCATCCCCAAAGCATAATCCTGCCACACGTTATAGGATGCACATGGAGCAGAGATGTTCACCTTCCAAATTTCTCAGGTTAACAATCCATGATACTGCCAGCTAAGAGCCCTACTAATCAGGCCCTGGATCACTGTTATTGCAGAAGTCAGATAAATTAGGTCAAATTTTGTTTCAAGGCATATGTGAGAGGATGGCCTTATCATTAGATAGCTTTGTCTAAAAAGAGGACTTTTGAAGAAGAATATTTGGGCAGAGGTAACCACAGACAAGAGTGAGTTGGTCAAATGGCACTTTTGGAAATGAGGCAGTAAGGCATGAGGGCAAATTCGTAGGGCACTGAGTCAGACAGACCTGGGCTCTGTTCCCTCTCCCACTGTTTGCTAACTCTGGGATCTTAATCAGGTTACTTACTTTTCCCAGTTGCATTTATTTATCTGTAACATGAGGAAGGGACACCTGCTCTTCCCATTCCCTAGGATTGTTGTAAGCATTGTGGAAGATAATGTGTGTGAATATGCTTTATAAACAATGTCAAGGAGCACCATTATCCACAGTAGCCAGAAGGTGGAAGCAAACTCAGGTGTCCATCAAGGGATGAATGGATCAATAGAATGTGGTATATCCATACAATGGAATATTATTCAGTCTTGAAAAGAAAGGAAATTCTGACACATCCTACCATATGGAAAAATGTTGAAGACACTGTATAAGTGAAATAAACCAGTCACAAAAGGACATGCATTATATAATTCCACTTAAATGAGGGAATGGTGGGAGAGAGAAATGGGAATTATTGTTAAGTGGGTACAAAATTCCAATTTGAAGAGGTGAAAAGAGTTCTGGAGATGGATGGTGGTGATAGGTGTACAACAGTGTGAGTGTACTTAATGCCACTGAAACACCACTAAAAATGGTTGTGATGGCAAATTTTACATTATGCATATTTCACAAATAAAATTTAACATTATTAAATTTTTACTGTTCATATTTAAACATTCTAGGTTTACCTATAAGAACTTGCTTTCTTTTATCCAGTTTATTTAAAGTAGTGAAAGACAGGATGATCTCTGGTTCCTCTCCCCTATTGCAGGCATATGTTGGTATGAATACTATTTAAGATACTGGAGTAGGTCAAGTATACATTGAGCAAACACTGTGATTCTACTTAATTTCTGCTTTGGCAGTTTGGGGGAAAAATAACTAGAAACTACACTTCACAATCTTCATCAAGAGAAATCCAAGTGACTCAATTTTTTTTTAATAATATTACATGACTATCTTAGTGACCACGTGTTACCACTTGTGAGAAGAGCTACCATTTATTTATGGAAAACATCTAGGAGACTTAGTGTCATGCATCACAGGGAAGAATTCCTCCAATCCCAAAGGGCATAGCTGCTGTATCTGATGAGCTTCCTGTGGTGGGTGGGTGAGTGCCTCAGGCAATAGGGTGGATTTCCTGAACAATGAATGCAGAGGGGGACCGATCAGCCACTTCTACTCAGTCCTCCTGCTGAAGGGCTAGGAGGTTCCCCCTTCCGGGTCAGCTCGGAAGGGCTAGAGTTTGCCTTTCTGTACCCATTGCTTGATACAGAACTCACTTATCGGCTGCTCATCTCCGTGTACAAGACAAAACGTCCGAACTGCTCCCCCCATCCTACTGGTAGAACTGGCTTAAGGAGGGTGTTACAACATCAAGAGATCTCCACACCTGTGTAAGCAGTCATGCTGGCTTGTGTTCTGAGCAGAGAATTCGGGAGGCTCCGCAATAGAATCAGAAATTTATGGCACATAGGAACTTTGAGATCTGGTCTCACTACTTCATTTACAAGAACTCAAAATCCTAGAGAAGTCCCCAGGGCTGAAACATAGTCTTGAATCCAGAATCCAAAGGCTCTAATTGCAAATCAGGTGCTGCCTAAGGGGTCCATGAATTGACTTCAAGAGATGGATGACCTTCCTAATAGGGTATGAAAAAATGTTATGCTTATGAACTTTTGCCTTGGTAGAGCATTCACAACTTAATATTTTCAAAAGAGCCTATGAAGAAGTGGAAGAACTAATTCTCTAAAGCAGCAGTCTGCAAAGAGGAAAGGGAGGCAGGCAAGCACTCCAGGGGGTAGGCAAGACAATCCACTGGAATGCAGGAAGAAAATACTATAATTTATTTTTATTTATTGAGTTCATCCTTCAAAATGCCTCATTTATGTATGTTTTATAATATAATATTTAATAAACAAATAAAAAATGAATACACACATGCAGAGGATGTGTGACTTCTAAATACAATAAAAAAATATGGAAACAATTGCTTTAAAGCAAATGTGGCCCATGAGATGAATCCAGATTTCAGACATGTTCTTTTTGAAACGTGTGGTACTTAAGAAGGAAATCAGAAAATATTTAAGAAGTCAGGAAATTATGCAGAAAAATCTGGATTTCTAGCTTCTCTTAAAAAAAATATCAGACAATTGACCAAAATGGGCTTGTTTACTTGGATGGCAAGAATTGACCCTAGCCAGTAGTGGGTGCCCCGTTGAGATAGTTTGCTGCAGTCCCCACTACTCTATATTGTCCACTGGCACTGAGACTGAGTTTTAGTTGCATTTTTCATTGTGTTTTAACAGTGGTGTGCTGGTAAATGTTTAACAAACAAGCCTCTAAAAAAAAAAAAAAGGCTCTAAGTTGTAGCATTTTCTGAGTTCAGTGTTGTAAATACTTCCACCATTTCACTATGGCCAATTTCAAGCTACCAACGTGACTTCACTGAATAAAGAGTTGGGAAGAGAAGTATACAATCAGCTCTCAGGAGTTAGAGCGGACTCCAGCACACCATTGGCTTTTACCGTTATTTTTCTTAATGTAGGCCACTTCACTCAATTAATTACCTACATGCCTAACCTTAGTGTTTTGCCTTCCCTGTCATAGAAGAATGACTGTCAAAGGCTTGGCAGGATTAGATTCTGGGAATAGCTGACTCCAAACTCTGCTCTTTCTACTACCTCACAGGGCACTGTTAAAAGTGTGTTGGGGGTCCTCCCCGATTCAAGCTCTGATGGTAAAGACACAGTCTGTATTTGAAAGGCAAGACAGACCTCAATGTAGTGATTAGTGTCTGCTCATACTTACTTCAGGGTCAGCAACTTGACCAATATTCTGTTGCCCAGATGTTCCTTAGGACAGTCTGGTACCGGGCGTATTTCCACAGCATCCTCCTATTGTTAATCACATTGTAAAAGAAATCAGTAGTGAATTCCCATGAAGAGTCTCAGTTGAAGTTAACTCGGGGAAGGGAAGGCTGCTAGCCACCATGCAAGACAGCTTGCATTTGCTTTATTTCTAATTGCAGAATAACACATTGACTTTTACAAGAGAGTTTACTATCCAACCCCTATGCTTCAAAGTCAGCATTTACAGCAAACATTTTCTCCTTTCAGAAAGCCAAGCATTTAAGACAAAGAGACTGAGGGAGGAAGGAAGGAAATGTGAACATGGATATGGCTTAGTAACATCCACCAGATGGCAATGCAAAATCTTATACTTATTGTTGACTTTTTTTTTTTTGGCTGGCTCTAAGGACACAGAATATTTCTCCTGCCAAAGGCTTTACTTGTAAATATGTGAGTTTCAGATTGGAGATCTGAGTCAGAACAGTTCACCTGAGGCTGTAAACCATTAAAACTATAATACAGTGTCTTTCTCGGTTTACTGTTTTCTTAAACAGATGATAGAGATGTGGGGTTGAATTTGTATGTTCTAAATAGACATGTCCAGCTAGAACTTGCTAAAGTTCTAAGTATAGAGAAGCTTAGTAATGACAAATTTAAGAGATACGTCTGTCTATTTTACTACATAGGGACCAAGGTACTTAAAGGGAAGTATCAAGTTCCTGTTGTAACTTTTAACATTCAAATGTGAACTATCACAGTATCTTAAGCATAGTCATGCATGCAAAGATCAACAGTGCAAGTTTCCCTGAGAACTTTAATTCTTGCTCTTGTAGTAGGCTATACAAACTCTGATGAGTGGTCTGCAGCTCACAAGGGTGCAACGAATAGAGCCATGTCTAATTGTATTTTCCTGGGCTATAAATGATATCCCAAATACCCCACAGCAACCAGAAGAATTTTAAAATTCTGTTCCGATACCTACACTGAGCTGAAGTCTCTCAGAGCAAGCTGGAATTTTCAGGGTGATCAGAACAGACACATCTGAAAGGGAAGGGGCCCCTTACTGGAAAACAACCTCACCGTAAAGACACTCATGGGTTTCCAAGACTGCCTTTGGTCTGGATTCAGAGCTTTGGGATCCTTTTTAAAAAGCTTTTCACTTGGAAAATTGTAAATATATACAAAGGTAGAGAGAAGAATGTAATGAACCACATTTACCTCTCACCTAGCTTTAACAATTTCAACTCATGGGCAACTTGGTTTCATCTATACTCCCTCCTACTACCTTCCCCCATTCAGTGTTGGAAGCTTAGAAGCAAGGCCCCACATATCATATATTTTCATCTGTGAATATTTCAGTACAGATCTCTAAAAGATAAGGACTTTTTAAAAACACGTACCATAATACTATTATTACTTTTTTAAAATAATGTCCTATTGTCACGAAATACGTAGTCAGTTCCAAACTTCCCCAGCTCTCTCAGTTTTTTTTACAGTTAGTTTGTTAATCCAGGTTCCAAAGTCTACATATTCATATATTTGCTAACTCTAATCTATATGAATTTCTTGCACCTTTACAGTTATCTGAAATAAGAATGAATTGCCAATAAAGCAGAAGAGGAAATGTGAAGTTGTACTGGATACCTGTTGTTTTCCTCTTCCTGGGAGAAAACAGATAGATATTTACAATGAGAGAGAGAGAAAGAGAGAGAGGGAGAAAGGCAGAGAGAGAGAGAGAGAGAGAGAGAGAGAGAGAGATCATAAGACAGAAAGGGATAATATGAGAGATGATGTTCTTCCATCAGCTGACCCAATGGATCCTGAGGCCAATTCTACATCTGCCTACTTGTGATTTCATTATGTGAGCCAATAAGTCCCTACCTTTTTTAAAAAAAATTGGTTTTTAGTTGGGTTCCATCACTTGCAACCAAAAGAGTCCTAATGCAAACTCCTCTACGATTTGGAGTATAGTGGCACCCTTCGTATGGATCAACACATAGGATGCCTTTTATAGAATCAGAGTGAATCAGGGAAAAAGCTCACCTCATAGAAGCTTGGTGGTTGAATTCTACTTTTGCATCCCCTGTATACTCAGTCATAATTTGGATGTAAGAGTTCACCTCTCTTCTTTTTTTTCATTGGGAAATAAAGTAATAATAATATAAAATAATTTCACTAATGTGGTGTCAAAAAATTCAGCACTTGTAATCATTTCATGGTAGGCCAGAAAGTTACCCTTTTTTCTACAGGACTTTCTCTGGAGAAAGTACAAATTACAAGAACAAATGCAATTTCTGTGTGTACAACTCCAACACATTAAAGGGCTGGTATAGAAGCCCTCTAACATTTTAGACTTAGCAATTTCCAAATAAACTATACACTAATCACAAAGCATTCCTCTCCACTTAGTATGGCAGGCTCCATTAGGACATCCTCTAGATCATAACTTTTAGTCTCAATTGAGTTTCTGCATTGTTTAAAGACCATAAAACAAAATTCCTTCAAAATAGTCTATGATTCATCCTTGTAATCAAGCCTGGATATCCTCCCATTTAATCTCATGAAGGAGACTTTAATGAGCTGATGTCTCACTGGTAGTCTTCTCCTCACCCTTTAACTGTTTTCTCTCTACTTGTGTCCACTTTGGGTCTTTATTACCTTTTGGCACCTCCATCATGGAATTGGGAGGAAGAGGAATGCAAGTGAAGGTCATATCAGTCAGATATAATATTTCTTGACAAATTTGGTAAGAAGTTTTAAAGCTGTAGATGGAAACTGAAAAGTTACAAGATGTGATTGTTTATGTCATCTTTGGATTTCCATTAGGTGTGCTCATATACCAGGTAGCCATATATAGATAAATAAACAGTTAAACATAAAATTTGGAGTTAATGGGTTTGGATTCCCCATTCTATAATTCAATTTACCTGCTGTATCTTGAACAAGTTATTTAACATCTCTAATTCTTACTTTGTAATCTGAAGATGGAGATGATAACACTGCCCACATAATTCATATTTATTTTTAATCTGCCTCATTCAGAAGAGGATTCGAGGCCCCTGACAATTAAAAAAAAGGATTTGAAGCCATTGCAAATAAAATAAATAGAAGAGAAAACCAAGGTGGTTGGAAAATAAGGATAAGAAAAAAAGAAAGCTGAAGTAAATTCAGGACACCAATAAGTAAGCCACCAGATTTAGTAGAGGTGAACAGAAATTTGACTCCAAGTAACGAATTTTGTGGAGCTGATTACAAGATGTGACAATCTCTAAGCATACACATTTTCTCAGTGGGAGCATAATTCTTCTTTGTCTGAAGGTTTGAGGGACAATTTTTTTTTGGATCCTCATTGAGGCGGGTGCTGCATGATGAGTAGGTCAATATCCTTAATAATATTTGCACAGTGGACATATCATATCAAATAACTGCTATTTCCCTTATTGTCTTTTTTTGCTGACCACTAACTAGTAAGCTCATCGAAGGGCAAATAAGCAAACAATTCACAGGGGTGGGGGATTCACAAGGTGTGAGAGTGAGGCTCCCTGATGGTTTTGATTGATCCAAAGATCACATTTCAAATACTTAGAGGCATGGAAGGATGGCATATCTTTTATGCAAAATTTCCCTAAATCTTATTTCCTGCAACTCAGCTTTTAATAAAATTTGGACAGCAAAGATATATTGTGGCAATCCGTTTCTGGCAAGACGCAGAAATGTAGATATTCTGACATGCAGAACGGAAGACTAGGAGCCTCTTGTAAAGGAGCCTGAACAGGCTTGAATAACGGTCATCCGCCATCCCATCCAAAGTGCCCCCAGGAACGACCAAAGGCAAAGCCTAAATCAAGTTGTTTCAGGTCAGCTCCACTACATAGAGTGGACAATCAAGATCTGGGTGTTCTATGCATTGGGAACACAGCTATGATTATTTTCGACTGGAATGTTTTCAAAGCAGGTCTCTCTGGTTGTTCATTCTCTGGTTGTTCATAGAGACCATCCAACAAAAAACAAAAAATCTTAACAGAGCACTAACGAACATCAGGGATTAAGTAATACATATATTGATAGATTAGCTGCAAAACACACCTTCAAGTAACTTAATGGTTTGACTGGCTGAGTGGGCTTGCTGCATGTAGACCCTTGGAATGTTCTGAGGATTAAATGAGACAGTATCAGTGAAAGTGTTCTGTAAAGTGCTATGAAAATCCTAGTTGTTATTAAGGAACCTCATCTGTATGATTGATCAATAATTTGCTCTGCTGTTACACAGGCTTGCCTTAATGAAAAGAACAGCCCAGAAGTCACACAAGTAAGCATCCTGACATTACTATACAGTAATGACAAACAATAATATTTTCCTGGAGGCTCCCTGTGTCTTCATTGAAATTCTCCAGCATAAAGATGGTCACACCCACCTCATCCACTGATGGGTAAAGGGCAAAGAGCTCGGCATGCCGATTGGTCCTCCGGGCCTCCTCATTCTGCTTCTCAAAGTCCTCGGCACTCACTTGTTGCATGAGGTTTTTCAGCCGCAAATCAGGCTGCAGGCTGCGGAGGTCAAAGTCACAGGCAGTGATGGGGCCTTTCCCAGATACATCGCACAGCACGTTCAAGTGGCAGGGGCCTGCCTGTGAAAAAAGACATGTCTTGGTGAGAGAGATCATGGGTCTAAAATGAGAACTAAAGGGTCTGGAATGTCTCAAGACTGCTCCAATGTGAGACTGCAGGGTTGGGTCTCAAAGAATTTCTGACAAGAATCACATCATAGCTTCCTGGACTGGGTATCCTAAAATTAAATGTATCCTTCCTGCCTGGAAGCAGGTAATTAACTCATCAGATGTAGATACACCTGTTCTTGAGGAAAAGTTTGAAAACAGTTCTGTATTGCTGTTAGTTTGGGGCATGCTCTCTCCTGGAGATTGGGAGCCAAACCTCTTATGAACCCTACTCATGCCTTGTGCTCAAGCAGAACAGAACCGGAATAAGGTGTTTAAAAAAAGCAGAGACTGGACTGGGGAGTAAAGGGACCTCATCCTAATCCCAACTCCAGAGCTTGGCTTTCGAAACTGGAAAATAAGACGATCTGTGAGAAGCCTTCTAAATTAAATTTTATATAAACTCCAAAGCTGAATAGTATGTTTCCGAAGACAGAGATGTGGGCATGGGAACACTTTCCTACAGGACTGTAGTAGCAGTTACAGGAATAAACACCAGGAAAAAAAAAAAAAAAAGAGCGTTTGCTATTCCAGCAGTATTCACTCAGCTGCAGTGTGTTTGAAAAAAACTGTCTTATTTCAGTCACAAAATGGCCACTTCATTCCACGAGAAATGTCCTGGAAATTGGGAAATGGATACCTAACTACAGACTTGGCATAAAACATACAATCATAATCAAGAATATGTTGTAAGAATAATAGATGGATCTGTTATAAACACCTGTAAAATTTACGGTAAAATGTTATTCTCAAAATACTATTACATGGACATACTACTGTACAATATCTCCATAATACATATTTTTGGTGACATCTGTCTACCTCATAAAAGTGTTACTCTCCTAGATCATAAATTTTATCTAAACTGAATGTGTTAACAATAATCAATGGTAATAATTTAATTATTAATAGTTTTGTCCGTCTTAGAATTTGTAAGATGCTTGGGAAACTGAATTGGATTTCCCAACACTCTTTAAAAGGATGTAAAGATGTAGATAGATAGATAAATAGATAGATAGATAGATAGATAGTTATTGATGTCTTTATCTATCTTCAGAATTTATTCTAAGGCCACAACTGGACAAGTGAGCAAAGATGTGAGGACAAGAGTATCTCTGGAACTCTGTAATAACAAAATAATAGAAACAACCTAAATGCCCCCCTCGAAAGAAACTTTTCAGATTAAGAGATTTTGGAACTTTCATACAGTGGAACATTAGGCAGTCATTGAAAAACAGAAAAATGTGCTGCCATTGGAAGAGAAAGATGATCACAGTATATTGTCTTGTTAATAAAAAAGAGGAAGTTATACAATATTGTATATAATATAATTTTTATGAAATATTATGTGTACCATGGATTCACATCATATATATATTTAACTTATGAAATTCAGGCATTTGGCCTCACAATTCCACTCAATAAGGTGCATAAAAATGATTGAAAAGGGCTTCCCTGGTGGCACAGCAGTTAAGAATCCGCCTGCCAATGCAGGGGACACAGGTTCGATCCCTGATCCAGGAAGATCCCACAGGCCGTGGAGCAACTAAGCCCGTGAGCCACAACTACTGAGCCTGTGTGCCACAGCTACTGAAGCCCCCGTGCCTAGAGCCCGTGCTCCACAACAAGAGAAGCCACTGCAATGAGAAGCCTGCGCACCGCAACGAAGAGTAGCCCCCGCTCACCGCAAATGGAGAAAGCCCGCGCACAGCAATGAAGACCCAACGCAGACAAAAATAAATTAATTAAAAAAAATGATTGAAAGGGAGGATGTTGCTGGACTGAGCATCTCTCCATGATGAGTACTAGTCTGATACTTAAAACCACACCTCTCTTGTATAACTTGGCTCTGAAACCCAGCCGATGACTTGAGTGCTGTGTTAGTGTGCTGAAGAAATGAGTGTGCTTTATGGCTGTGCTGGACACTCACCTCTTGAATTTACCCTTTTATGCTCTGCTCTGTGGTGCTGGGTCTGCAACTCAGCAAATCACATTTCTGCTTTGCTCCTTCTCCCTTTAGGTTCTGCCAACAGGGAGCACTCCAGGGAGACTGGATGGCTGGGGGAGGGAAAAGGGACTGACCCTTTCCTCTCTGCCTGCAGTTCCTCTCACCTTGGTTATGGCCATTGGTCCTAGTCTTCTGTTTCTTTGGCACTTCCAGAACAACCCTCATCTTACCTTCCTTGGAGGTATCAGCACCAACTGGGCAATTCCTTCTCCCAGGAGGTCTAAGTCCAGACTCCCAGCCCCTGTGAGGTCTCTCCTCTGACGACACCACTGACTAGGCTGTGCCCCCTCCTCAGATATTTGAGTCCTAGCTCTGAGGCCCCTCTTCTGAGCTGCTAGGTTCTGATAACTCCAAGCTCCTCCCACTAGACCCATGCATCTCAAACATGGTCCTGGGACCATGTTTATCAGCAACTCCTGGGAAATGCTGTTTAGAAATGCAAATTCTCAAGCCCCACTCCAGACCCAGTGAAGCAGAAACTCTGGAGTGGGGCCCAGCCTTCTGTGTTCCGACAAGCCCTTCAGGGGGTTCTGATGAAGCTTAGGTTTGAGAACCACTGCCACAGACCCCAGGCTTAGGGTGGCGTGCTGTTTCTTGTAGTTACAATTTCTGTATGACTTCAATTTTCCTTTTTGGTTCTCGCAGTCCTCCAAAATGTGTTTAACCATTTCCCTATGTTAAATTTCTTCTGTGGAAATACCTAGTGTTTCATCTGTCTGACTGATACAAGGAACAATTTAGCTGGTCACCTACATGATGAAAGCTGAATTTAGTCAAAATTACCAATGAAAAACCCCTGAAATTTCCCACAGAGGACAGCATACAGATATCCCATTCCTCAGTAAGCCCACCAGGTTCAGCACTGGAATTGATGGCTGATTCCTCTGCAGAGATAAGTAGTCAGCCTGACTGTAGTTTGAAAAAATAGGTATTATTTAAAACCTCTAGTCATATTCAGCATGTCGAGATGCTTGTGTTATGAGGGCACCTGGAAGCTGAAAACTATATTGGTTTAGAAGAAGTCCTGTGCAAACTTGGACACGTTTCTTCCTCTATGTTTTATTTTTCTTACCTATAAAATGGACAGATTGGACCCGAGCATTGGTTTTTTTTTTTGTTTTTTTTTTTGTGATACGCGGGCCTCTCACTGCTGTGGCCTCTCCTGCTGCAGAGCACAGGCTCCAGACGCGCAGGCTCAGCGGCCATGGCTCACAGGCCCAGCCACTCCGCGGCACGTGTGATCCTCCCGGACCGGGGCACGAACCCGTGTCCCCTGCATCAGCAGGCGGACTCCCAACCACCTCACCACTAGGGAAGCCCCAGAGCACTGGTTTTTAAAATCTTTTTAAAATTGTGTCAAGTATATATGCAACATAAAATTTACCATTTCATCATTTTTTAATGTACAGCTCAGTAATGTTCATTACATTCACATTGTTGTGCAACCAGTCTCCAGAACTCTTTTCATTCTGTAAAACTGAAACTCTATACCCATTAAACCGTAACTCCTCATTCCTACTCCTCCCCAGCCCCTGGCAAACAACGTTTTACCTTTATATATTTATGAATCTTGACTACTCTAGGTACCTTATATAAATGGAATCATACAGTATTGGTTCTTTTGTAACTGGTTTATTTCACTCAGCATAATGTATTCAAGGTTCATCCCCATGTTGTAGTATGTCAGAATTTCCCCCCTTTTTAAGGTTGAATAATATTCCATTGTATGTATATGCCACATTTAGTTTATCCATTCATCTGCCCATGGACACTGGGCTGTTTCCACCTTCTGGCTACGGTGAATAATGCTCTATGAACACAGGTGTATAGAGCACTGATTTTTAAACTGTAACTACTCTGTAATAGTAATTAATAATAACAACAACAGCAGCAGCAGCAGTAGCCAATATTTATAGGGTGCAAAGTGTGAGCTGGAATTGTCTTAAATGCTTTACACACATTAACTCATTTAATACTCAAACAACTTCATGAGTTGGGTACTTTTATCATCCTTGTTTTCCAGGAGAGGAAACTGAAGCCCAGAGAGTTGAGTTATCCTGTCTGAGGTTATAGAGTTGGTATGTGATAGACAGTCTGCCTCAGTGTGGAGCTTTCAGTCATGCTGCAGCCTGCCTTAGGCTTGGGGGCACCTCTGAGTCTCTGTAGGAATCATTATAGGGATGGGCCCAATTCCCCCCCCTCCCCAGTTAGAGCCCCTCCACTTTCATCTATTTTCATTTGAACACCAATGTCTATAGCTATAAACAAGTTTGAAAAAAAAATCACTGACTCTAATGGTAGAATTCCTCCTATTCCAATATTCTATGAGTCTAGCCTTTTTATTAGTTTCAAAAAAGATCGCCAGCATGCCATGGAAGAACGTCCAGTAACCTGGCAACCGTGTTTGTTGGTAGGAAATACCTGAGTGCTGGGTTCACTGCACTCCAAGGTTTCTGACTCAAACGTCTGTTTCTGAAGCGTCTTGTGAAAATCTTTTCGGGATCCAGTCTTTTTAAAGCCGCAAATCTCCGAACTTCCTTGGTTTCTTTCATTGTTGTTATTAAATAAGAGAGAGTGTGGAAGGAGGGAGAGGGAGAGAGAGAGAGAGAGAGGCAAAATCATTAGATTAAAATAAAAGTAATGGCTTAAGTGCAGACATGGTGCTGAAAGATCTTGCAAAGAGAGGACCAGTTGTAATTCTTCACATCTAATTATGCACCAGGCCTAACACAAGGCTCTGTTGTAATGAGATACAAACTTGCTTCCTGGCTGGCTCATTATTAAAGGCAGGAGTGGCCTGGGAAAATGCCACTTCAGAGGTGCGGCCATTTCAGCTGTGGGGCATTTGGCTCCAAGCTGAAGCTAAACTATGACCCTAGTGTAAGAGGCTGGAATAAATCTAACAAAGTGCAGACGCAGTGAATAAAGGTCGTTTGAAGATAAAAATAGAGGAAAACATTTAATCTCCAAATCAATGTTCTTAGTAATGACTAAAAAAGGCAGAACATGGTTAAGAAAAAATAGAAATAAATGATTTATGTACCGAAAGTCTTTGCTGCCATTCTCAATCACCACTGCATACACACCATTAAACTTGTGTTTAAAAAATTTTGCAAATATTATATATCACTTATATGTAGAATCTAAAAAATAATACAAATGAATCTAAACAAAACAGAAACAGACTCACAGACATAGAAAACAAACTTACGGCTACCAAAGCGGAAAGGGGGGGGGCATAAATTAGGAGTATGGGATTAACAGATACAAACTACTACACATAAAATAGATAAGCTTATTTTTGTGTATGGTGTTAGGGAGTGTTCTAATTTCATTCTTTTACATGTAGCTGTCCAGTTTTCCCGGCACCACTAATGAAGAGACTTTTTTCTCCATTGTATATCCTTGCCTCCTTTGTCATAGATTAGTTGACCATAGGTGCGTGGGTTTATCTCCGGGCTTTCTATCCTGTTCCATTAATCTATATTTCTGTTTTTGTGCCACTACTATATTGTCTTGATTACTGTAGCTTTGTAGTATAGTCTGAAGTCAGGGAGTCTGACTCCTCCAGCTCCATTTTTTTCCCTCAAGACTGCTTTAGCTATTCGGGATCTTTTGTGTCTCCATACAGATTTTAAGATTTTTTGTTCTAGTTCTGTAAAAATTGCACTGGTAATTTGATAGGAATTGCATTGAATCTGTAGATTGCTTTGGGTAGTATAGTCATTGGGATTGACATATACACACTAATGTGTATAAAATAGATAACTAATAAGAACCTGCTGTATAAAAAATAAATAAAATAAAATTCAAAAATTCAAAAAAAATAAAATAAAATAGATAAGCAACAAGGATTTACTGTATAGCACAGGGAACTATACTTAATATCTTATAATAACCTATAATGGAAAATATTCTGAAAACATATATATATATATACACACATATACATATATAACTGAATCACTTTGCTATGCACTTGTAGCTAACACACAATTGTAAATCAACTATACTTCAATTTTTTAAAATGTGTTGCTATGGAAAGGGTTTAATATGATGTCTAGCACTGTCACTGGAGAAAGAAGTTAGACCATCACAAAAAAGGCAACAGATATACACTGTCAAATAATAACTATAGAAACCAACATGTGTGTTCCCCATTTTTATGACTCAAAGGTCTCCTGGAAAACATGCTGCAAACTCAACTACACAAATATGCACCTGTTTTGTTTGATTTTCCACACTATTAGGAAACCACTGAACAAGCTGGTAAAGGGACGTGAAATGAGGTTAGGATTTATTAGGCAGATCAGATGGAAGACAGGTAAAGCAGGAAATGTAGGAGAGCTACTAGCAATGATCCAAATACAGTTTACAACTCTGGGGGGGCGAAGTGTTGGGTTATGCACAGTGGCACAGAGCAAGTATTCAATACTAAGTAAAAGAAGCCAGGAAAAAAATAAAAAGATAACTGCATGATTCCATTTATATGACATTCTGGAAAAGGAAAAGCTATAGAGACAGAAAAGAGATCAGTGGCTTGCCAGGGTCTGGGCGTAGAGAAAGGGGTTGACCACAAAGAGGCCTGGGGGAATTTGGGGGGTGGGTGGGGCATGGAACTGTTCTGTATCTTGATTGTAATAGTGGTTACACAACTGTATGCATTTGTCAAAACTCACAGAACTTTAGTCTAAAAAGAATGAATTATAATTACCTCCAAATCAACGGACAGTTTCGGATTATGCCTGGCATTAATTAGGATAGTATGTACATTTAATAGTCATTCAACATAAGGGCTGATACTTCACTGCGGTTTATTATAGGATGGTGGTCTCACTGAAGCAGGAGTGAATGGATTTAAGTCCTGGCTCCACAGCTTGCAAGCTGTGTGACTTAAGGCAAATTAGTCTACTTCTTTATGCCTCAATTTCCTTATGAAGATAATAAGAATTAGAATAATACCTAGGTCATCAGTTCTATTGCATGCAATAAATAAATTCTCATATGTAAAATACTTAGAAGATTTCTTGGCTTATGGCCATAATTCAGTGAATATCTGCCACTACTTAATGATGTTTATTAAATAGTATTAGAGAATATGGCTCAATTATATGCCAATTGTCCCTGTCAGTGGACAAATAATCCAAATTAGACCAATGAATAAGATATTATAAGCAAAGGGAAAAAAAAAAAGATACAACTCAGTATTGTTGAAGATTTCTTTTAATGTAATGGTCCAGGATAGATTTCACATCATAGGCACTAAAATGTATGTATTCATGGAATAAAGATAAGATTTGAAAAATCATAAGAATTATACTTTAGGGCTATTCTCGTTCCAGTTCAACCTATGCAAAATATTCCTTTCAAGTGAAGTAAGATTTTCTGAGGACTTCAGAAAAAGCACTTATCTTAGTATGTCAGAGGAATGAACCCCAAACTCTATCACATATATTTTAATGCATCATAGTGGAAAAAACTACTTTCCTCTGGAGGACCATGCTTAATGAAGCCGCTTTGCTTTCTATGGATGCCTTTTTTTATATATATACAGCAGGTTCTTATTAGTTATCTATTTTATACATATTAGTGTATATATGTCAATCCCAATCTCCCAATTCATCCCACCACCACCACCATCCCCCCCACCTCTGCTTTCCCCCCTTGGTCTATGGACATGTCTTTGTCATCCATAACCATACAGTCAAACACTGATTTAGTTAGCTCTTTTATTCCTCAATTATCTCCTTGCTGATATTACATTTCTCTATAATACCTAGGAATAGTCTTTTATGTCCTTGCTATCTGTGATAATGGCTTTGAGTCCCATTTAGGGGCCAGAGGAGTAGAGTAATGGCCACCTGTGTTCCCTCCCACCCTCATAAGTCTATAGGACATTTGCCACTCAGATTCTATAACTGAGACTTTTAAATCAGACAAATAGTGCTGCTCATGCAGGATAGAGGAAAGTTTTAGATTTTAACTTAGTAAGGAAAGATTCAAACTACACAGAAGCACAAAGTACTGTTCTCTTTTTGGGAGAAATGTATTTTCCTACTTGAACTGTTTGCCTCTGTTACTTAGACTGGAAGATGCCTTGAATGAATTTCATTTTATCTTTTTCATGCCTATAGCACAAAGTTTTGTTTCCTTGCTCTAAAAATCATAGTGCTTTTCTCTTCATGACTTTTGCAAATGACCATTAATCTAATGAATAGAACGGTGCCATGGTTGCTTGTTTATCTCATCTTATTTCCATATATTTTGACAATTTTGTATGCATTGCTGTTTACTGGCATCCTCTGGGTGATGGTAAATACTATAAGCATTATTTTCTCTGTAATTTTCTTTAATGAACTAAAGAGTGAATAACTTAATGTGTTTGGTTTCTTGGTGGACAGTAAAACTCTGAAGTAATTAAACTTGTTTACATGCTATTTATTCTTGGTGTATTACCCATAGTGACAGTGAAACATTTCATGAGTGTTATGAGCAGCATCATAAAAGCCCTTAGACTTTGTCTTTCATCCTGGGTGATTAAGGTAATTCTGAAGGAAGGTCATGCTCAAGGAGAGCTGGGATATCAAGGAATGGGGTATCATCTGTTTTATTACTCCATATTTTACTCCCAGTGAACTGGTAAACAATTAAAATTCAAACACATCAGTGAATATAATTCAGTTACTCCCAAAACACCATAAAAATGTCTCCCTGATCAATAATTGCTTATTATGACATGCATTTGTTGCTCTGGCTGTCAAGGTGCTTAGCTATTTGCTTTCTAAAAGTATGGAAAGCAAGCCAGGCTCATCAGCCTATGCAGTGACAAAGAGCAATCCAGCTGTGGAAATCACTGAGCCACTCTTGACTTCTTACACGCAGACTCCCCATCCCCATAAATCCACTCCCACGAAAGCCCAATTTAAAGGCCAGAACTTGCACCAAGCCTTCCCTAACCTGGCCAGAAGTAACTGCTCCCTTCTCTGAATTTTCAAAGCATGCTGTTTGTATTTCTCTTAGAAGCTTTTATAATATTCTATGTTACAGTCTAATTACTTGTCTACATTTTTATCTCCCCTGCTAAATATGTGCTCTCTCTCACTAGACTATGACTTTGCTGAGGACAGGGAGTCCTTTAGAGCTAGGATTCCTGTGTATTCCTCTTTGCATCTTCTTTGGTGCCTTATTCTCAGGAGATATTTTCTAAACATTTGTTGAATGGGAGAATGAATGAAACTCTAACAAGCAAATATCTATATCGTTTTCCTCTCACACAAGTGTTTTCAAATCTGTCAGATCCAACACTGTCTTTCTCTGTAACAAATGTTTTATAAGGCCACCTTTATAACCCATCAACTTTCTCATTTTTAGAAGTCAATAAAATGTCCCAGCTGTTATATAAATGAGAAATAAAAGAAACATAATACCTAAAATAGCATGTATGTAAATATGCAAATGCTTGGACACAACTACACCAGAGAACATAATGAAATAGCTGTTTGCACCTGTAGGAAGAATCGTTGTATATATAACACCTACAAAAGCAGACTGCAACAGATGTGTTGTATGGGTGACTCAAACACCACAAAGCAGCACTGCTGTCAGTAATGTGATTTTCCAAAATGGGGGAAAACTCTTGTAGAGCTCTAATCAGCACAAAGTTTAATTTACCCTATATTTACATGATAGTTGTTTTCCTGAAAAATTCAGTGCAAAAATATTTGTAAGATGGCACAGAGGCTTGGCTTGGATATTTACAGACTGGTTTTTCACCACCCTGAATGTTCAGCAGGACATTTGATAGTTGTGTTGGATGTTGAACTTGGGATGATCCTTCATTGTATGTGATGCCCCATGCACTGCAGGGTGTGAAATGCAGTAGCCCATGCCAGTCATTGAGACAATTAAAAACAGAAACATTAGGGCTTCCCTGGTAGCGCAGTGGTTGAGAGTCCGCCTGCCAATGCAGAGGACACGGGTTCGTGCCCTGGTCCGGGAAGATCTCACATGCCGTGGAGCGGCTGGGCCCGTGAACCATGGCCCCGGAGCCTCTGCTCCGCAATGGGAGAGGCCACAACAGTGAGAGGCCCGTGTACCGCAAAAAAAAAAAAAAAAAAAATTACCATCTAATCCTCTAACCCCTTTCAGCTTTCACCAAATGTCCCCCAAATGCCTTTTAGAGCAAAAGGATCTAGTCCGCAGTCATGCATTGCATTTATATGTCACATTTCTTTACTCTTATTCACTCTGGAACAGTTCCTCAGTGTTTCCTTGCCTTTCATGACCTTAAGATTATAGGCCAATTATTATTTAGAAAGTCCCTCTAATTGGGTTTGATTGTTGTAAATGCCCCATTCCTCATCAAGCCTTCAGTTTGATTTGTATCAATATGGATTCACAGTTTCCTATTTTATTCAACATATCTTAATCCATTTCTATTATTTATTTTGGTGTTCTAATTATCCTCAATTCGACCAGTGTGAATCCCTTCAGCTGGCTCTTACATCTTTTTACATGTCCCCAGCAGTCACTGATCACATCCTGCTTTCTGCCACAAGATATTCAGGTTGATCTTATACTTCCCTTTCCTCAACCCTGGAATCAGTCATTTCTCCAAGAAGCTCTGATTCTTTTTAGTGGAAAATAGTTCTTAGAAGCCAAGATGTAGGTGTTGGGTGTGCTCATTGCTATTAAGGTGTTGCTCCTCCTGTGTCTTCTCAGTGAACAGAGTTAGGTAGGGAGCATGTGTCTATGTGTGTGTGTGTGTATGTGTGTGTGTGTTTCGAAAGCCAAGAGTTCATGTTGATCCTTGCAATCTCAATCTGACATCACAGTATCCATTCTAGTTTTCTTCCTTTCCATATTTTTAACTTCCTTCTCAGACAGTGAAAAATCTAACACCTACTGTCCTTAATATACTTACTTACTTGATTAATCCCCTTAATGTAACCCTTGCTAACAGCATCCCTCCATGCCCACACATGTTGCCCTCCTTATATTCTGACTCTGACACCCTGCACCAGGCTTGCCCCTTTGGCATGATGTCTTCTTCAGTCTGCACTGACACTTAGTGGTAGGACATCCTTGTCCCTTGCCTGGGCTCTGACACCTCGTGGTAGGCTTCTCCCCCATGTAACACCCGCTCATTCTACTCAGAATGTCTGCTCTGTTATCACATGCCAGGCTGCCCCAGGCTCAGATACCCTCAGATACCCTCCTCACACCATGTAGGTTCTGATTCTTCATGCCAGGCAGCCCTTCTAAATGTGTGTCCTCCTCACTGTGTTTGGCCTTCAACTCCTTATTCTGGTCCTCTTCAGCTACTCCCCACCCTGAGTCATGGATGGCTAACTTGTTCTGATGGTTTTCACACCAAATTGTACAAGAAGGGAGAGGAAAGAGAAAAGGGTATAGGAAGGGGAAGAGGAAAAAGAAGAAAAGGAGCATGTATTATTTTCCAGTCTTCACAATAAGCCTTCAAAATGAGCAACATTTCCCCCCATTTCACACTTGAGGAAACTCTGGTTCAGAGAGATTAAGTCACTTCCCCAGGGTCTCATAGCCATTACATAAGGAGCCAGCATCTGGACCCAAGTCTAGACTCTATCTACTCCATGACACTGCCTCTAAAGAGAACACTCTCAAAATATGTTTGGTCTTTGGACTGTCCCCAAATGGGTAACAGTAGTGTTTGAAGAAAAGGAACACAGTTCTCTGGAGAAGCAATAGGTTGTGTTTATTTCATGAGAAATAGTCTTTCTACCATTTGGCTACTTGCCCATCTCTCTCTTGTCTGCAAATAGGCTCAACAGGAACATGGCTTTATTTGGCTCAGATGCCTGGGTCGGGTAGTGAGGCTGGGACTCTGGTAGCTGATGGCACTCAGCCAGCAGTCTCACTACCTACCCCATGGTGGTTTCTGACTTCTGTGGCTGGCACTTCTGAAATGAGTCATCTTTACATGCTTGCCAACCCTTGGCCTCTCCTCACCAGCCAGCTTTACCCTTGCTGTCACAAGGTAGCTTTGCAACTTTCTGAGATTTCAAAATGGGGAAGTAGATGCTAAATCTAGAATGAGGAAGGGGAGCACAGTTTGCTCTGGTTTCAAATCCACAGCCATGGAATACATTTAGTCTTAATGCTTTCCATCCTCCAAATCCTGAGGGTGACACAGATATAGGGTTAGAGTATACATGTTGTGAAATGAACTTTTAACAGTATTCTGTAACTCATTTTTTTTTAAATGCCCATTTGTTAGTGTCTTTGTGCGGTCCAGGTAAATGATTCAGAAAACATTCTAACAAAATGGAGGACAAAAAAGAAAGCATCAGCTTGCATAAAATAGCAAAAGAACAATAACCAAATAAGTTTAATTTCTCCCAAATCTAAGTTTCTTTTGAGGAGAAAATCTGATATAAAATTTTTCAGATATGGTGTATGAACTCTTTATCTTAAAATCTTAAAGCTGGGGGAAATGTCCTAGAATTCACCTCATGTCTATGCCATACCCAATGGAGAAAGAGGCGTAGAGAGAAGTGACTTGAGGAAAATGGAAGCAGGCACATGGCTGTAATTGGTGGCGGGGGTGGGGATTCACTTGTAAGTAAACACTCTTGGAAATAAGTGCATTTTATGACACAAGGAAGAAAGCTAAAGACCAGATATAGTTCTGGTCTCCAAGGCTACCACACATAAGGTCTCAAGCTAGGTTGCTTCCAGATTTTTATTCCTGTGGCCCACACAGGCTTCCTTATGAAGAAGTATGTGACACTGAACCTGTGACATCAATATCCTCTGGAGTGTACACATCCTAAGAAAGGCAAAGGGCAAGTGTGAATTTTGAGTTTTAATTCACTATTTTCTTTCCACCTTAGAACAAGTTAACGTTAGTTAATTCCTTTGGGAACTTTTCCCCTTAAAATTGGATTTCTCGGGAAAAACACTCACTAATTCAGTGTGTTGTCATTTAGGGTAGTAATCTTAGGAAGCAATTTAATGTTTGCCTATATTTTCCATTACTTTGAGTTGGGTGGTTTTTTTGCCAGGACATTAGATCACATGAAGCTTTTTATTTGAATCCTTAGGGAAAGCCCCCTAAGGATTTTATACACTAGAAAAGCTTACCCATTTGGCATACACATACATGTTGCTTAATGAATATTGGTGAGAATAACTTTGAAGAAGCTAGCAAGTTTATGAATGCCCATGTGAGGCTCTCTCTCAAAGATCTCTGTTAGAAAGTAGAAAATAAATATTATAAGATAAAATGAAGTTTGGTCACATGTGGATCTACTTTTTTTTCTTACCACTATGATTTGCACACTTAGAGCAACTGGAACCAAAATCATTTTCGTAAATATTTTAAATAGTTATTTCTTCTGAGGAATTGTTCGAAAAGGTCCCCCCAAACCCTCCTACACTGTTGGTGGAGATATAAATTGGTGCAGCCACTATGAAAAACAGTATGAAGGTTCCTTAAAAAACTAAAAATAGAACTACCATACAATCCATCAATCCCATTCCTGGGCATATATCTGGACAAAACCATAATTTGAAAATATACATGCACCCCTATGTTCATTACAGCACTATTTACAATAGACAAGACATGGAAGTAACCTAAACTTCCATCTACAGATGAATGGATAAAGAAGATGTGGTATATATATATGTATATATATACATACACACACACACACACACACACACACACACATACACACACACACACACAATGGAGTATTATTCAGTCATAAAAAAGAATGAAGGGAATTCCCTGGTGGTGGAGTGGTTAAGAATCCGCCTGCCAATGCAGGGGATATTGGTTTGATCCCTTGCCTGGGAAGATCCCACATGCCATGGAGCAACTAAGCCCGTGTACCACAACTACTGAGCCTGCACTCTAGAGCCCACGAGCTGCAACTACTGAGCCTGCACGCCACAACTACTGAAGCCCATGTGCTTAGAGCCCGTGCTCCACAACAAGAGAAGCCACCACAATGAGAAGCCTGCGCACTGCAACCAAGAGTAGCCCCTGCTCAACGCAACTAGAGAAAGCCCACGCGCAGCAACGAAGACCCAATGCAGCCAAAAAAACAACAAAAAAAGAATGGAATAATGCCATTTGCAGCAACATGGATGGACCCAGAGGATTATCATACTAAGTGAAGTCAGACAGAGAAAGACAAATATCATATGACATCACCTACATGTGGAATCTAAAATGTGATACAAATGAACTTATTTACAGAAGAAACAGACTCACAGACATAGAAAACAAACTTATTGTTACCAAAGGGGAAGAGGTGGGTAGGGATAAATTAGAAGTTTGGGATTAGCAGATACAAACTACTATATACAAAATAGATAAACAAAGAGGTCCTACTGTATAGCACAGCTAACTATACTCAATATCCTATAATAAACCATAATGGAAAAGAATATGAAAAAGAATACATATACATATTTTTTTCACAATAAAGGCTGTTTACTATCATTATTATTCCCTGGGGACACCCTCCCTGATGCCCCCGACCAAGTTAAACCATCTCATTAAAGACGTCTACAGCACTGCGGGGTGCTCGCCTTTCCAACTCTTATCTAGTGCTTTCTGTCCTCCTAGATCCTGAGCTCTGTAAAGGGCGCTGCCTCTGTCTTGTTCACAGGTGCATCCCTAGCGCCTAGGGCAGGCCAGGCCTCCAGTTGATGCAAAACACATATTTGTTCCTCACTCCTTCCCTCAACAGGGCTGCCTTTGGCCACGTACACAGAAGGGCGCAGCCCTGACTTTAGCCACCTCAATGAGTCTGGCGTCCCTCCGCACAGAACAAAAACCAACTTCACAGACCTTAGGTTGTGAGAAAAGCTGCCAACATAACCTACTTACAGATGTACTGAGATTTGAGCTGTGAGCTGAGTCCCTCTGGACTTCTAACCCTCAAAAGTCATTCCATTTGTTTCCAAACAGAGTCACTTTGCGGTACACCAGAAACTAAACAACATTGTAAATCAAGTACACTTCAGTTAAAAAAAAAAGTCCCCCCAAATACTTTTTTATTAATTGGTATTTGTGAACATTATGTTTTAAATTTTGCTTATTTTGCTAGCATTTAGGAATCCCAAAACAGAAATTATTCTGAATATTTCTCTTGATATCTTTTCTAAATGTTTAGTTTTATTTCCTTATTCAGAGTATACCTTATTCATCCATGTTACTGCATGTATCAATAATTTGTTCCAATTTACTGCTGAGTAGTATTCCATTGCATGAATGTACCAGAGTTTGTTTATCCATTACCTCCATTGACTATGATTTGGGTCATTTCTAGTTTTTGGAAATTACAAATAAAACTACTATAAATATTTGCATACATATTTTTAAATGAACACAGGTTTTCATTTTGCTTGGGTAACTACCTAGGAGTGGGACTTCAGGGTGTATGATAAATGTATATTTAACTGGAATTTTAGGATAGGTAAGGGAAGAAAACCCAGTGAAAGAAAACAATATTATGAAAGTGGGTGTAATAGCTCCTGGTTTAAAATGATAACTAGAATAAGATTGGAGGCATTTAAATTTTATTTTAATCAATAATATCCAGCCTTGGCAAGGATATGAGGAGAAAGGGCAGTTTCATGTCCAGCTGGTAATGGAGTAAATTAACACAACTTTTCTGGAGAAGAATTTGGCAGTACTTATTAGACTATATCATATGCACTGGTTCCATTTCTACCTTCAGAAATATTCACACATGTGTAGAGGCAAATGTGCATAGATGTTCATTGTGGTATCATTTATATTTTGGAAAATGGAGACAACTGCAGTGTACATCCACAGTAAGAAAGTCAATAATTTATGGTATTTTCCTTCACCCCTTGAATGCCAGGCAGCATTTTAAAAGAAAGGGATAGGTTTTTGATATGGAAAGATTTCAAAGACATTATTGAAAAAAAGTATATTATGTATGTATGTAAAATATTTGTTTACATGTGTATTTTTGCATACATAAATATTTGTGTAAATATGAATATGAATATTCATGTATGTTTGTGAGGGCATGAAAAGAAGATCTGGGAGGCTACACAATGACCTCCATGCAGTTAAGAGTGGGTTGAAAAAAAACAAAAAACCCTCAAAAAGATAGATAACAGAGAACAGAGTAGTGGGTACCAGAGGGTAAGGGGCAGAAGGAGGATGAAGTGGGTAAAGGTGGTCAACTATACGGTGATGGATGGAAACTAAAGTTTTGGTGGTGAGCGTGCTGTAGGGTACACAGAAGTAAAAATATAATGTTGTAGATGGGAAACATAATGTTATAAACCAATGTTACCTAAATAAAAAAATAAATCTGAAAAAAAGTTAGGAAAAAAAGAGAGTGACTTGAAGAGAAGGACAGGGAGCAAGCGAGCAGTGAGGGAAGAGACTAGCTTTTTACTTAAGACACTCCTTATTACTTGATTTCTTTCAAAACAAGCTTACATTATTTAGCACATAAAATAACAAATTCAAAGGAGAGCTCATTAATTGCTAATTAACAACTGGTCAGCAACTACTATTGTGACTTTCTCCAACTTCCCTGCCTATGAAGACACAGAAAAAATGGTAACTCACCAAAACAGATAACTTAATGCTGAAGTCTACACAGAATCTCTGTGGATCAGATGCAGCGGGAAAGAGAAGGATGTACCATACTTTGCCTCCCCAAAGGGCAATGCAGAGGAAGGCGCTTTGTACTTTCCTTCCTGCCAGTCCCCCAATAGTCAATGTCTATAATAGTCAGAAATCTAAATTCTCCTTCTTCATTGTAATGGCTTATCTATGAAGCCATTCACAGGTTCCACCTGGTTTTACTGAAATGAACTACCACCAGAACCACTACCTTCCTTGCCTTTCTCTTTCTACCATCATTCTGCAACCATATAGAAATAACTCATAGAAAACAACTAGCTGAATATGTATGTAGGGTTGGGAGATGAAGGGCACCTGGAATAATGTATTGGATTCTCCCCACAAATAAAATATTATGGATGCACGTGAGGGCAGAATGATCCTGGGAGGACTGTGCAATAGGAATTACAGCCTTTATGTTAGAGTATCAGATTTAGAGTACCAAAAGGTCAAACAGTGGGGTTGGAAAAGGGGCTTCCTCAGTTGAACACTAGTCAAAGCTTGCCAGAAACTGACAACGAGTTTCAAAGTTGCACACGTCTACCTGTCCATCAGCTAATTTCTGGGAAACAAGCTGGTCCATTACCCAAGTGCACAGATAACGGGGCCAATGACAATCCCCATCCTCAGTATGTTGCCAAACATAAAGTTAAAACAGACATTGCTTTGTTTTGTGAAAATAAAAAGATACAAAACTTGCATAGAATAAATATATGAAAAACCACTGTTCCTACAGAAGAGATAAAAACAAATGGAGACACATGAGGGAACAGAAGCAATAATCAAAGTGGCTAATGGTCTAGTTTAACATTTTAATCCTAAATTCCTAGTAAATAATATTAGGTTTATGGATTAAATTTTAAGCATGACAGCAAAAATATAAATCATAAGGAAAACTGTCAATATAGATTTTACTAATAAATAATTTTGAATGTTAAAAAAGTATAAACAAATTTAAAAGACAAAGAGTATCCTGGGTAAGGAATTTGTATTATATGACATACAAAGGGTTAATATCCTTACCAAATAAAAGCAGCCCTAAAGATAAACAAGACCAGACAAATACATTAATAGAGATGCACAAATTTAATGAATAAGCAGAGCACCAAGGAAAACTTACAAATGGACGACAAATTTATGGAAAAAAAGATACCGAACTGAAACAAAGAAAATGCAAATAAAAGACAGCCATTTTACAAATAAAATTGGAAATTTATTAAAAGATATCATCCAATATTCTTGAGGATTCATGCATATCTTGCTAATAATCTTTCTGATATATTATTCTCAAATCCTTAAATTTGTGCATACACTTAAACACACAGAAACTCCTCTTGTAGGAATTTATTCCAAAGGGAAAAAACCATAACTATACACAAGAATGTTGCTATACTGGGTATAACACTGAAAAACAGGGGATCATCTAAACATTAAAATTGTTTAAATAAATTTTTGTATAAATACATTATACAACCATTAAAAATTGTCTTGAGGAAGAGTATTTAATAGCAAAGAGATAGTTACCACTTAGTGTGAAGACTGAAAAAGCATGCTGCAAAATAGTATCATAATCTGACTTAATTTTTATACAAATATATACAAAGAAATATGATTCAAAGGTAACACATCAAATGTTAATGGTGGTTATCTGTCTATAGCGAAATTGAGTGATTTTTGTTTTCTCTTTTTGTTTCACTATGATCTCCAAAATTTTTACAATGAGTATTCTAAAAAGAGTTCTTTAAGTTTGTTCAAGATAGAGAAAAAAATTCCAATGGGAATTGCCATGAAGAATGAAAAAGTGCAGTGTCCCAAATAGAAAATAAAAACCAAATGTAGTAAAATGGACCTTTCTATTTATTGTCCCTTCTCAGATTTCTTTCAAACCTTCATATCCAGAAATTACCTCTAATTATAACATTTAAAAGCATGAGAACAACTTGTTCTGAAGCCTTTTATTTATTACCAGCAAAGTATAATCTTATTTGACTGCCCGGCAAACTTGGTTTTCTATTCAAGTTAGAATAGATGATGGATTAGCATCTAACTTTCTCTTAATTACTTTATAGAAGTGAAGCTTTCTCTTTCTCAGCTACTGAAAATAGTATATGCATACTGACATTACTCCAAAACACATCAGCACAAATTCAATGGCACCCTTCCAGGAGCTGGATAAAACCCAACCTCCAAAGTCTTTCATCATTTATCCCACAGAACGGTAATTCTTATTCGAGTATAGGAGAGGTGAGGACATCAGAATTTCAAACTACTTGTGTGTTGTCACAGGTTCTCTGATGTTTCTCTAGTGGGGTGTGCCCCTGATTGCAGACTCTCCCCAGACAGCTCCCCAACATGTACACACATACAGGTTGCAAATTCCAGTGTGGGTAGATGCTTCTCATTAGAGGGTACTCTCCAGGTCATTGGCATGGAGACAAAAAACTCAGGACAATGTCATAGAACATTTAATTAACCCAGGAGAGAAGGGCCTTTTTGACTAGAAGGCAAGCAAGTAATTTATTTCTTGGTCATAAATTTAAATGTGCCCTTTGAATCTGAGGTCAAATTTCCATTCATTAATCCCTACCCCCACCCCCCAGGAATTCATCAGAATAGAAATAAAAGGGCCCTATTCTTTGTGTTTAAAATGTAACTTTCTCCTTCAGTAGGTGAATGGATGAACAAACTATAGTAAATCCACGCAGTGGAATATTATTCAGTGAAGAAAGAAATGAGCTATCAAGCCACAAAAAGACATGCAGAAAGAAGGCAAAACTATGGAGACAGTAAAAAGATAAGTGGTTGCCAGGGAGGGAGGACCAGATGGCACAGAGGGGATTTTTAGGGCAGTGAAACTCTTCGGTATGACACTCCAGTGGTAGATCAACGTCATTTTACATTTGTCAAAACCACAGAATGTAAACACAAAACATAAGCCCTACTGGAAACTATGGACTTTAGTTAATAATAATGGATCAACACTGGCTCATCAATTGTACCAAATATTCCACACTTACGTCAGACTCATCCAAGGAAGGATAAATTAGTCAGAGAAAGCTGCACGAAGAAAAAAGAAATTTGATATGATCTTTTATCCACAGGTAGGATTGGGTAGACAGATGAAAGAAGGGAGAGCATGCCCAGAGGGGAGACAGCAAGAGCAAAGGTGTGGAGGGAGAACTGAGTCAGTCATGTGGTGCAACAGTGAGGAAGAGACGCAGGCTCAGAGAAAGGAAGGGGCTCCAGGAGTTAAGGGAAACACGTTTTAATAGATAGAGTTGGGCCAGATTATTAAAGCCCTTGAAAGGCAAGCAGGTGGTGTTTATATTTGGTATAGTAGGAAAGAGAGAGCCTTAGAAGGTGTTTGAGCAGGAGAGTGATACAAGATACAGTCAATGCTCATTACTCATGGATTTTGCATTTGCAAATTTGCCTACTTGCTAAAATTTATTTGGAATCCCCAAAATCAGTATTCATGGTCATTCAAGGACATAAAAACCTCACACACAAAAAAAAACCCAATACATTAATAATAGGGGGAGATGTGTGTGGGAGGTAGTATATGAGAACCCTCAGTACTTCTTTCTAATCAATTTTCTTGTAAGCCTAAACTGTTCCAAAAAAAGTTTATTCATTTTTTTAAAAAGTTATAAAGAGGTAACGATATAAAGTAAGTATATATGTAAAGAGGGAAAAAAATGAACTTACTTCCGATTCACAATTAGCCACTCCCGAATATAGGTCTGAACGCAGTCCCGGACGTGAGGGTCCAGTTCAACCCTAATGAGGTGGAAAACAACATTAAAATGTTATTACCAGGCAAACACAACAAAGCAATCGTTTATCATAACCAAGGAGAGCAGCAGGATTTCAAATCCATATCAACTGAGAATGTGGAGGGCATTGTTATCCAGTCCTTTCAAGTGTCTGAAGTATTCCTGAGGCAGTAACATTTTTACTTCGATGAGACAAACGTTGGCATTTTATGCTTTGTGGGTTTTCTTTATTACATAGAATCGTATTAGACTATTACCTATCCCTGAAGGCATTCCAACACAAGACAGGTAGAACTAGCTGTAGTCATATACAAAACAAGAAGAATAAGTATAAATACTAGTCTCTTCTGGGGTAATCTAGGCATATTTTTTGCTTACGTGTAACCTTGTTAGGACATGCATGTTTTCCTTTTTGAAAGCCGTGAAGAAGAGGAGTTGTACTTGAGGAGCTGACAGGCCCTGGCTTTGGTTGGTGATTATTAATTTGGGCAGCTCTTGTCTACTGAGTAGAGTGTGTCATGAGAGAAACTCTTAGAGTGCTTCGGAGTCTGGAAATTTAGAAATCACTACCTCCCCACAATAGCAAAGGTTATTTTTGTTTGTTTGTTTGTTTTGGGTTTTTTTTTTTTTGCTGTTCTCCCACATGTGTTGGTACTACAGATAAATAGGTCTAAGTGCTCTAAGTTTTCATTTTCTGGTTTGTAGAAAGTGGGTAAGAACAGTACCCACCTTGTGGACTGGCTGTTAGTTTTAGATGGAATACTGTAGAAGTCAGACATGTGGTCCCTGGGCCCTGACTACTCAAATCCCAGCCCCATTCCTTACGTGACCTTGGGCCAGTCACTCAACCCTTCTGTGCCTCAGTTTCCTCACCGTAAGTGGTGATAGTAATCGTGCAGTGCTCCTTTGGAGAGCTGTGATGAAGATGAAGTCAGTGTGTGAAGTGCTTAGAAAAGCGTCTGGCATATAATAAGACCTACCTGTGATAGTTCACACTTGTGTGCCATTCATTCTGCACTAGGCACTGATGTAATCCCTCTACATGTATGAATTCAGTTAATGTCAATCAGCTCCATAGAACAGACGCTATTACTATTTTCATTTTGCAGAGGGATGAGATGAAAAGATCTTTCTCAAAGTCACTCAGCAAGTGGAAGAGCAGGGAACCGACCCCAGGCCACTCACCTGGGAGCGCAGGTTTACACCCACTACACTATCACAGCTCAACATCAAGTTCTCGGATAGGCACTGGGGTTAACAGGAGTCAGCTGTCGTTTACTCTGATGATGATGGTACTTTCCTGGGCTTTAATTACACACAAGACTTTTGGGCAACGATTGAAATGGAGGGTATTTGAAAGCCATCAGACAGATAACGTATTTGTTATCAATTCTGGTGACAAGGCAATATTATGCTCAAAAACTGATGTTAAGGGCTTCCCTGGTGGCGCAGTGGTTGAGAGTCCACCTGCCGATGCAGGGGACACGGGTTCGTGCCGCAGTCCGGGAAGATCCCACATGCCACGGAGCGGCTGGGCCCGTGAGCCATGGCCACTGAGCCTGCGCGTCCAGAGCCTGTGCTCCGCAACGGAGAGGCCACAGCAGTGAGAGGCCCGCGTACCTCAAAAAAACCAAAAACCAAAAACCAAAAAACAAAAAACTGATGTTAAGAAAAAAATTACCTCTTCTACCAAATTTCAAAAAAAAATCAAAATCCTCCTACCTGTAAACTTATTGTAAACAGGATTTTCCAAGATTCTGATCTCATTTGAAGTCAATTAACCATATATTTTACGCAAAGAAATTACATGATTCTCTACCAAAGGTAACAATAATAGATGTTACCTATATGAAAGTCACATCTGAATAAATGGACTGACAACAGGGAAAATTGTTTCCCAAGAATCACCATGATTTTGTTTTCTGGGAAGTGAGTATCTTCAAAATGTTAGAGCAGAGCATATGGTCAGCTCTTCTATATGAATGAGAACTGTGTAAACAAAGAGCAAAGGGTCAAATAATACCCTATCACTGTCATCTAACCTTCTTAAACTTTGATGAAATAAAATCCAAAATAGAACTGGAATATCCCCGAGTAGTGAGGGCAGGGGCCGTGTTTCGTGATCTCATTTCCAGGACTTTTTGGGGAAGAGGAGAAGGTTGAAAATCTCAGGCGGATGTGAATCTTAATTTGGTTTTGAAGATGAATGCAAATAAAAGTTCATCCTAAATCTCCAAAGAGACATTGCTTGTTACACTATGGAAATAACAGGAGTTTCATCTAAATATAATTCCATCATTTGATACTGAGGGCTAATGCTGACACCTGTAAACACATCGATGAACCCACTGTAGAAACTCAACCCTAAGCAGCTATTCACATATTCACACTACAGAGATTTCCCCATTGTTTTTCCGCTTGACAAGACTTGCTTCAAAAGAAAGAACTTTGCCTTATTCATCTTTTTATCCCACTGCTCAGCACACAGTAGATGATCAAGAAATGTGGATCGGACTTACTTTTGTGACTTGATCCAGTCTCATATATGGAAACAATTAAAATGCTCCTGAATGGAGGCATTTCAATGATTATTATTTTTACAAATGGAAAAACTGAGGCCTCCTGAGGTCACATGACTCGCCCACAGTCACTGAGCTGACCCGGGCAGTCTGGGTCCAGAGCCTTCACTCTTCACCTCTTCTTAAGCAGTCGATTTTGTTCCACTGCAGCCCTTTAACTGGCTTAGTCCCCACATGGCTTTTCAAAGCCTCTGGTCAAACCAGTTCAAAATCTATCTACATGTAGGTGACAGTACCACCGTAGTCATGCTGCACATCTTGATAGATCTGAGTCATGTTACTTGTAAGAGAAGTCCAGAATTAGGGCATCTCTCCCTAACCAGGAACAGCCATGATCATCATAATCCCATCCACATTTTAAGAAAGCAATTTACCCTTCCTCCGGCAAAGAGGGCTGCAAAGTTCGACATTCCTTCGGCGTGAACACCACGTCCAAGTCGTCTTCGGAGAAGTCTCCCAGCTCTTGGGCAAGCTCCACATCCAGGCTGTTCAGGTGTGTCATCAGAAGTCCTTCAAAGTCCACTGGCTCCACCGGGTCATAAAACTGAGGCTGGGGGCAGGGAAAGGAAAAAGAGGTTCCCACACGGTTTAGGGTAAAAGCACTAAGGCGACAGGAGATGTGTGCCCTGTCCTCCCTCTCCCCCCAGTAAGTGCTTTGCTCTTCATGCACAACTAAGTGGGGCTGTCTTTAGAGAAGCTGTCAAACACAGAAGTGGTCATATGCAGAGGAAAAGAAACACAGCATGGAAAGTCAACTCAGACCACAGTGAGTAATTAAAATCACACCCCAAGGTAGAATTTTTCTCTGCTTAATTGCATCTTGATGAGGATTCCTGAGAAGATCCAAGATGAGATCACAAGGCTTTGCTGCATTTTTATAATTTCTTATGCAAAAGCTCTCTGAGGCCGCGTTTACCCAAATACAGTGAAGCGGCGAATCGGAGGCAATTTTCTAGAAAATCAGGCAAACTCGACAGTCCTTCTGTCTGAGTATTTAGGTACAGTGCTTTCTTTGGCCTGAGTTATCCTATACATTGATTCTTGAAGGCACTTCATTTGTAATCACAGCCCACAGTGAACCAGGCTGGGTGGCTGGGACACTCCAAGGCAGTGATTTCCAGACGCTGCTGCACTGCCTGGTGCCGGCTGGGAAGAATTTTCACTGACTGCAGTTAAATGAGCAAACTAAGGGCAACTGGCTGAGTTTTCATAAGGCTAAATGTACTTGCTTGAAAAGGATTGCCTTTTTTTTTTCTCTTCAATTATTACCTTCCATAGTGGGGGTATAAAAGAAATGATAGAAGTAGGTGGTAATTTAAAAAATAATTTTCCTCTGGTGCAAGTTGGCAATTCAACAAATATATTTTTCTAGCTTGTGAAGTCCACATAGACTTAGGAAACCACTGCCTTAAGGGAGTAAAAGAATCACTTAGATCAAGTTGACATGTGTAGTAGTGGTAGTAGTAGTAGTAATAATAACAATAACAACAACAATAATAATAATAATAACAGCAGCTCTGTGGTGTTCATTTATGGCAGACTATTTGGAGCCATCAGTCCAACAAACACCCCAGACTCTTGGCTTGTACTGCCTCGCTCTGAAACAAGGACAGATCCAAAGGAAATGCTGACAAAACCGGTTTTTCATCACCCTGAAACCATACACCAGGCTAGATGTAAGGCTCCAGGTTAGAAAAGAGGAAAAAAGTGCCATGGAAGAGACAAGAAGATTAGAGAAGGTAAGTGTGGCTCGCCCTGTCTCCTCCCACCTTTGTGTCCCTGGCAGTGGTAGAGACCTGAGTGACACATGAAAGAGTGAGGACGAAGCTGAGAAGTGAGCAAACATGCCCTCTTTGTCTGAGATTCTTGAAGTGGCTGGCTTACATAATGCCCTATGCCAGCAGGACCAAAAGGGGCAGAAGAGAAGGCAGCAGGACATCCTTCAGTAGGAGAGAGCACAGGCACTCCCCTGGTTCCCCAAGGCTCCCACAAAGTGTGACCGAGGACAAGGAAGTTTCTTTCCCTGGGTTCTGACTGGGGACCTGGAAGTCAGCTAAGGAGAGGACCACAGTCCTTAGAGGGGCCTCTCAAAATGAAGCAGCTGGGACCATCAGGGGCTCAGAGAACCGCAGATCAGGCTATGCAGAAGCCAGGTGGGGACAGTTTGCAAAAAAGACATTGTTGACCTCTACCAGAGGGAACAACAGGCATTATCCATGCACAGAACAAAAAAAAAATCTACTGCAGACTTAACATAAGACCAACCCCGAAGGAGAAAGTGGACTTTCCAGTCCTTATCACAACACGGCACAGAGGTCAGGGGCAGGGACTGAAATGGCTTCAACTCGAAATGAAGAGATGGCACTGTTTGCATACTCAACCTTGTTACTGGAAAGTTTATACCCTTGAACTAAAAACTGTTAAGCACTCTATGTGCCAAGAAGTTGTGCTAGGTCATTCTAGACATTATCCCATTTAATCCTCACCAGAACTCTGTAAAGTACACTCTTTTATTACCCTCATTTTACAGATGAGGACTTTGAAGCCTAGAGATTTAATAATTTGCCCATGTTTACATAGCTGGGAAGCAGCCCATCTGGAATTCAAACCTAGGCAGGCTCCTAATTTTGTTTTCTCTTGCAGGCTTTCCAGGGAATCTGGATTTCCAAAAATAATTAAACACAAGGCAGCGGTAAGCGTGTTTAGAAGAGAGTAAAATAAATCCATCTGCCACCACGCACAAGTTCCACTCTGAACTTCTCATGAGATTGGCTTCTCAAAGTAGTAATAGTGAAGTAATTAACTGATTAAAGTGATCCTAAACGTAAATTTATCATGAAGAATATCAATTATTCAAGCAGAGGCATCGAAAAGATATACTGAAAAATTATATTGAAGCACATTTGAAACAATGTGACACCAGCACTAATAACGATTGGGTTGGCCAAAAAGTTCCTTTGGGTTTTTCTGTAACATCTTAATGGAAAAAAACCCAAAGGAACTTTTTGGCCAACCAATAGTAGATAGAAGCTTCCACAGAGAAATGGCATTTGTGTGAAATCATCAGAGAGAAAAAAATTTAGGTCCAGACAAAGTATTATACTTATCATGTCCCTAAAATTCAAAGCCACAAGGGATAAGAAAAACCTGGCTGATACTGCCACCTGTTACCTACAGGACAGGCTGCTGAAGAGCCGGGGTGGGGGCAAAGGATAGCTGACTGCATTTTTGAACTTCATCAGCAAGTTCAATTACTTGCTGAATATCCACTAAATGCAAGTCACTGAGTTGGCCCTTAGGGATAAAGATGAATACAGGAAGCTGCTCTCATGCCTCTTTCCCCAGACCTTGAGCCAACTGTGAGACGGGGAAGCTTGCCACCTTCTCACATACAAAATAATGCTATCTTTGGAGGGGGGAGCTATGACAAAGAATACAGTGTCATCACTGAGCACTAACTGTGCAGCAATGTGCCAAAAGCAATAAACACAGCTGATCATAAAGTCATAAACTCTTACAGTCTGAATCTACTTCAGGACTGAATAGACGATAAGAATAAGCCATAATGATAGAATTCTTGAGTATCATTCTAGCACTACACATAAGCTGGCATTTAATAACGAGTCACCACTACGCTTTCTATGCTGAAACTAACAAGGGAGGAAACTGTTCATTCCAAAAGAGATGTAAACTAGTCCTGCTGTTGGCAAGTGGGTGGAGAGGCCAACTACTGTTATCTAGGCCTCCAAGCAAGTTGTTCCTCTTGCATATTCAAATAACCAGGAACCAAAAGAGATTTCTGTTCTCTAAACTATCTGAAGTCAATCTCAAGAGTAGGTTTTATTATTAAGCAATTAACACACATTTAGGGGTAAACAAATATTGAAGAGATTTACAGTGGTTGTGCATTTCATTGGGGGCTGAAGTTTGGGAATGGGGCCAGAGGGGGATGTTCTGAGGTCAGAACATCCCTTGGGCTCTTGGGAACATAAAAGCCAAATGTGAAAATTTACTATTTCTGTTTTCTCTGCTACTGAATTATATGTGGTCTCCTAGTTAGTGGAGACTCAAGACTAGTTTAAATGGTATGATCCAAAGTAATTTCAAGGTCATCTTATACAAGGAATTATCACATCATGTCTATCATTTGTTAAAATAATATAAGAAAAAACCCTAAATAATCAAAATAAAAACAAACAAAAAAAACCCATTTTTAAAAACAAAACAACTTAAGACTGTACATTATCCTAAATCAGGCTTTGATTGTGATGGCTCTATAATGTGTCAACTTGGCTCAGCAGAGCTACATTCCTCCAAAATCCCTTCCTAGTATTCTTCCAGTCGTGGTTGGCTACCGGGGTTTTCTCTTGCCAGAACTGGAGGACAGAAGGGAGACTGCAGCTATTCTGTAGCATACACACACCTACTGATACAATCAAACACTAATTTAGGTGTGATGTGATATTACCAATGTAATTAAAGTCTCTAACCAGTTGACTTTAAGATAATCAAAAGGGAGATTAGCCTGGGTGGCCTGACTTAATCAGTTGGATGTCTTTTCAAAGAGAGTGGAGGCTCTCTGGAAGTTCAGGGCTCCAGGCTTCAGCTCATGCCCGTGGAGTTCCAGCTTGCTGTGATCTTGCCTTCCTGAATGCCCCGTGGACTTCAGGCTTGCTTAGCCACCACCAGTGGGTAAACCAATTCCCTGTAATCAATTCCTTAATAAACATGAAGATGCATCTCCTACCAGTTCCACTGTTCTGGTTGAATCTAGAATAATACACCAACTTTCACTCATTCAACAAGTACTCGCTGGGGTCCTAAGCAGTCCATCACTAGGCCAAGGAGACATAGTCAATGACCTCAATCAATTTTCAACACTCCTCTAGTGAAGATTCGTGCAGTCTTTCTTTCTAGCTATTTTCTTCAGATGTCTGATCAACAGAAGACTAGAAATACACAAAAAGTATAAATACTCTAAAAGCTTAAATTATTCAGAGACAAATATTCATTTTTAATAAAGAGGGTTGAAGATTTTCCTTGTCCCCTAATGCACATCAAGGGCTAGTTCTCCTGACACGGGGTAGGATTCAATTTGTTTTGAAGCTGAAAATTTCTACAGCATCAGAACCATGTCTGTTTAAAATTAATCTATGTAGCCTTAGCACAGCATAGTATGCTGTCATCACACTGATAGATGATTAAAATAACAAATCTGGACAATATTTCACAAATAAGGATACTGAAAAACAGAGAAGTTAAATAACTTGGTCCAAATCACACAGGTAATCACAAAAGACCTGGGTTCTTTGTTACAACACTGGGGAAGCTTCATGCCGCTTTGGGTGGGGCTAGGGGAAGAGGCATGATGCTTCCAAATGCCCTGGCCTTGTACCCTCATGCATGTTTATCCCTGTGGTGGATGGTCCTCAAATCAACTTGGCTGTTCATGAGAGACGGGTCTTGGTCAAAGTCACCCAACACTTCCATGTTGCCAAAAATTCAGTGGCTGTTGCTCATTCCTGGTTTATCTATAGCACTGGACAGTTAATCACTCTTTCCTTCTTGAAACACTTTCTTCACATGGAGAGGGACCAACTGTCCTAGTGTGTCCCAATCTCTGAAAGTCCATGTACCAGGAAACCCCTCAGTCCAGCAAACTGGAACAGACACTTGGTCACTCTACCTTTGGGACATGACTTTTCCTAGGTTCTCCTTCTCCTTTGCAGAGCCCTAGGGTTCAGTCCTAAAAGAGCTTCCCTCCCCAGTCTGAATTTACTCCCATACGATCTCATCTATGCCCATGACTTTAAATACCCTCTTTTTCTTTCTTTTTAAAATTATTGCTATATATCTGTAGCCTCTACCTTTGCCCTGATATTCAGGTTGATTTTTCCAATTACATCTCAGCATTGCACCTTGGTGATCTAACAGGCCTCTCAAACATGACAAATTCAAAATTACTTAACTTTCCTGCCGATCTGCTCTTCCCATATTTTCCAGGTCTGTGCATCTCAGCAAGTGGCGATTCCACTCCACCAGCTGCCAGGGCAAAATCTTTGGAGTCAATGTTGATTTCTCTCTTTTTCTTACATCCTGCATATTATCTATCAGAAAATCCTATCCATTTAACTTCTGAAATAGATCCAGAATCCAACCACTTCTCACCTTTTCTACTGCCACCACCCTATTCCAAAGCACCACCATTGTTTTGTTGAGTTACTGTGACAATTTCCTAACTGCCCTCCCCACCCCGGTCTATTCTTCACTTAGCAGCCAGAGTGATCTTTATAAAAAGAACCCTATAAGCTACCTTTATAATAAAAATTCAGATGGTGCTGAGCCTGTGCTTCCAGTGACTTCCCATCTTAATCCAAGTAAGAGCCAAAGTTCTTCCATGGCCTCTGAGGCCTATGACCCAGCCTTGATTCCTCTTCGATCTCATCTCCTGTTGCCCACTCTGCTCAGCTCACTGTCTGCATCCTTACTGTTTCTGGAGCATGCCATATGCTCTTGTTCTGGGGACTTTTCTCTTGCTGTTCCTTCTAAATCAAATATTCTTCCTTCAAATACCTGTTAAGTTCATTCAGAATTCTTCCCAAGTGTCTCCTTTCCAGCCCTCCAAGCCTGCACAGACCACTCAGTCTAAAATAGTGCTCTCTTCTGTGTCACTCTCTATTCCCTATCCACGTTTCATTCTTCAAAGCACTTACTACCCCTTGAGATAGTCTACATTCACTTATTTGTCTACGTCTCATTCTAGAATGTAAGCTCATGAAGATAGACACTTTGTTACATTCACTACTGTATCCCCAGCTCCTAGAGCAATTCCTGGCACAGAGTGAGACCCAATACATGTTTCCTGAATAAATGAATATGTAAAGCAATCCTCCTGGCTCTCTACTATCTTTAAGTAAACAGAGCAGAAGGCAGTAAAGTTCTTCTGGCTTCAATATTTCAAAGTACTTCATGGCTTAGATGAAGGAATACTTCCCTGTTTCAACCAATGGCAATCTTCCACTGATGCCACTGCATGGAAGACACTGACATGCCATAATGGACATCAATCTAATCTTACCAAGACTGATTTGATTCCTCCGCTTTACAGTGACAGTAATGAAATTCATGCTCTGCGTGCAGGGTGGCACTCTTTCATTTTGCCTTCCACTGTGAATTTGCATGAAAATTGTAATGAAGTCTTCATTTTCCATCATGTCCCCTCCAGTGAAATCAATGAAACCTAAGGATAGTCCAACTTCTTTGAAAGATGAAGCACAAAAGAAAAATAAAAAAGACCACGTTTATCAAGTGATCCACCATTTAGATCATCCTTAGTGGTTAAAAAAAAAAAGGTTGCTTTTATTGCAGAGAAGCTTAAACATGAAACAAAAAAGAATGCTTTCTAAGGTATGAGACCTTCTTTTTTCTTTCCCCTGTAGCTGTTATATACAAACATGTCGTGTAACCATAGTGTTTTGATTTATATCCAGGATGTGGCTTTCTACATCCTTCTCTTCAGCCAGAGCTGTTATGATCCAGCTGATTCATTCCATTTTACTTCAAAGTTTTTCTATTCTCACTTTTAAAAATAACACTTTTCCTCTATAAAAATGTAAGTTAAGTTATTAACCATGCACACAGTATCTCAAATCCTTTCTAACTTAGGGCAAAGAAGACCTACCTTTCTTCTCTTGTACGCTTTACTCTCCTTTCTACTTTGAATAATCAGAAAAATAGTTTTACTATTTTACAGTTTCATCTTAATGAAGACAACTAATATATAGTTGTTTGCCTTTATAGATGATTGGCATCAGAGGGGGTCTGGCCAACCTATTCACATAGCTGTGGCGATGGAGAATTCCAAGGCCAATGGGTGATGCACAGGTGATTCTATTCACAAGCCCCTCTTTGGCACTGGCCACAAAGCACTCTGATGGGTGTATTAGGAGTGTCAAAAAGACCCAGGGCAAGTCTGTAATCATTGCATTTTGTTTTATAAAACCAACTCTAAATGGTGAATCCTCTTCATTTTCAAAAATGCAAAATTTTAAAATATTTTATCTACTTTGAAAATGCATGTTTACACAATCACCACAGCTAACATTTACAATTAGGGTTAAAAAAACAAAAACCCAGTAACACCACACATACACACATGCACACACACATACCCACAAAATCAAACGCAACCTTCCTCTCATTTGATTTATCAGATTTATGACAGAATCCGCTATATTTATATAAAACTATATTCACAGGATTAGCAAGTAGTCCTCGCTTACTACATTTTCTGAAATTCAGAGCAACCAGGACAAAAAAAGAAACTTTACCTTTCTTATGTTCCTCCTCCTGTTTGGACTACTTCTATCTATCAACATATAGGTTCTTTAAATGATCCTCAACCTGGACCACATGTTAAAGTCCCATGGAACTTTAAAATACTGACACCGGGACCCCAACCCTAGGGATTTTGATGTAATTGTTCTATGATAGACCACAGGGATGTTTCTAATGGTCTCAGGTGATTCTAATGAGAGCCAGATCTGAGAACCTTCCTCTAAATCTTCTCAGCCTCCCCCTTTAAGCCTTTACCTCCTATTTTATCTTGGATCTTTCTCTCCTCTGAACACCTACCACACCCAAAGCCAGCATGGATTCTCTGTATTATCTGCCTTCCCAAATGTATCATAAGGCCCTTAAGAGGCAAAACCATCTCCTACTCATCTTCTTGAAATCTCCTACAGTGTCTCCATAGTGCCCAATAAACAGACAGCAACATTAGCCTCTATGCACACAGCATCTACTTTATCCTTCTTTATTAACCCTAATAGGGGTAGCATTGCTATGCCCATAGTGCACATGAAGAAACTGAAGCCTTGGGCTTCCCTGGTGGTGCAGTGGTTGAGAGTCTGCCTGCCGATGCAGGGGACACGGGTTCGTGCCCTGGTCCAGGAGGATCCCACATACCGCAGAGCGGCTAGGCCCGTGAGCCATGGCCACTGAGCCTGCGCGTCCGGAGCCTGTGCTCCGCAACGGGAGAGGCCACAACAGTGAGAGGCCCGCGTACCGCAAAGAAAAAAAAAAAGAAACTGAAGTCTTCATCAAGGTTACTTAACTTGCCCCAAATTATGTAACTAATTAAGTGACAGTTATGCTCCACCCCAGATCCATCTGACTGCAAGTTCCAGCCTCTTGCAAAACAACAACAAGGTATAATTGATTGGGTTTTAAATAACTTGGTGCCAATTTCCAAAAAGCACATGAAAAGATGCTCAACACTGCTAATTATTAGAAAAATTCAAATCAAAACTACAATGAGGGGCCTCCCTGGTGGCGCAAGTGGTTGAGAGTCCGCCTGCCGATGCAGGGGATACGGGTTCGTGCCCCGGTCTGGGAGGATCCCATATGCCGCGGAGCGGCTGGGCCCGTGAGCCATGGCCGCTGAGCCTGCGCGTCCGGAGCCTGCGCGTCCGGAGCCTGTGCTCCGCAACGGGGGAGGCCACAGCAGTGAGAGGCCCGCATACTGAAAAAAGAAAAAAAAAAAAAAAAAAAAAACTACAATGAGGTTTCACCTCACATTGGTCAGAAAGACCATCATCAAAACGTCTACAAACAGTAAATGCTGGAGAGGGTGTGGAGAAAAGGGAACCCTCCTACACTGTTGTTGGGAAAGTAAATTGGTGCAGCCACTATGGAGAACAGTATGGAGGTTCCTTAAGAAACTAAAAATAGAGCTACCATACAACCCAGCAATCCCACCACTGGGCATATATCCGGAGAAAACCATACTTCAAAAAGATACAAGCACCCCAATGTTCACTGCATCACAATTTACAATAACCAAGACATGGAAGCAACTTAAATGTCCATCAACAGATGAATGGATAAAGAAGATGTGGTACATATATACAATGGAATACTATTCAGCCATAAAATGAATGAAATAATGCCATTTGCAGCGACATGGATGGACCCAGAGATTATCATACTAAGTGAAGTAAGTCAGAGAAAGGCAAATATCCTATGATATCACTTATATGTGGAATCTTAAAAAATGATACAAATGAACTTATTTACAAATCAGAAACAGACTCACAGACTTCGGAAACAAACTTATGGTTACTAAAGGGGAAAGGGGGTGGGGGGGACAAATGAGGAGTTTGGGATTAACAGATACACACTACTATATATAAAATAGAAAGTCAACAAGGACCTACTGTATACCACAGGAAACTCTGCTCAATATGCTTTAATAACCTATATGGGAAAAGAATCTGAAAAAGAATGAATATATGTATATATGTAACGGAATCTCTTTGCTGTACACCTGAAACTAGCACAGCATTGTAAATCAACTCTACTCACATATAAAATAAAAATTAAATTAAAATAAATAAATAACGTGGTGACAATTAAGTACTTTTAAAAATTAAATATTTATATCAGCATGTAGGGTTGTTGAAATGGTGGTTCTATAAACAAAGGTAAGGGAAATAAAGGTCAAAACGCACTTAATCAAAATTTCCAATTGTCTAAAATCGTACAATGAACAGTCTATGGCTTCTCATTTAAGAAAGTTTTTTTAAAGGTGCTTCAGGGTGAGAGTCTTTAGGTGATAAACTACTCCTCTGCCTTGCCAGAAATGAATCTTCCTGAAATGTCCCATTATCTTTCTATGAAACAAAATAATGTTTTTAAGGGAAAGGGAAATCACCATGTAAGTGGATGATTTTTTGTTGGAGGAACCTTCATTCGGGAAGATGACTCAAGGGAAAGAACAGCTACTTCATTCTGACATTACAACAAGACCAGCAGGTAAACATTAGGGTGCTGGGATTTCCTGAGCAGTCCTTGCATTTAAAAAACAAAAGAGGAATCAAATGCAGACTTTTGCTCCCTCATATGCCACCTGCTCTTCAGGCAGTTAACAAGAAGAAGCAGGGGGCTTCCCTGGTGGTGCAGTGGTTGAGAGTCTGCCTACCGATGCAGCGGACACGGGTTCGTGCCCCGGTCCGCGAAGATCCCACATGCCGCGGAGCGGCTGGGCCCGTGAGCCATGGCTGCTGAGCTTGCGCGTCCGGAGCCTGTGCCCCGCAACGGGAGAGGCCACAACAGTGAGAGGCCCGCAAAAAAAAAAAAAAAAAAAGAAGCAGGGTCAGCACACTGTGCTGAAGCTGGGGTAGAGGTCTGGGGGAAAACATTCAGGAGACTAAACTGGAATTAACCAGGAGAAATACATTTTAAAGGCTATTTATTTGCAAATAGAACCGGGTAGAAATTATGACAGGACCACATGATTCATGTATAGTTAAACATTTTTGCTATTTCTTTGACATATTCTATTAGAAGTTAAGCCACATGTTAACTCTACCACCTAGCTAATGAAGTAATTCATCCAAATTCACTTTTGTCAAAACCTGATGACGCAGCATAACTACCAAAAGAACGCCTGCAAAAATAAGAAACAATTTTAAAAATTTGTGACTTTAAATAGAAAAGATTTCTCCTGAACAAATTTCAGGCTGCAGCTGGTATGTAGCTAAGGGGTTAAAGCCTGTGAGTTAAACTTCTTTAAAGCCTCTTAATAGTGAGGGCCACACTATTTCTCCAGACAACTACTGCAGAAAGCTGCAGTCTAAATTTACAAAGAAGCAAAGCACCAAACCCCACCTCCCCCACCTTGTTTAAGATTTTAAAATGTATCTAGTCACTTTTTTTTTTTTTTTTTTTTTGCAGTATGCGGGCCTCTCACTGTTGTGGCCTCTCCCGTTGCGGAGCACAGGCTCCGGACGCGCAGGCTCAGCGGCCATGGCTCACGGGCCCAGCCGCTCCGCGGCACGTGGGATCCTCCCGGACCGGGGCATGAACCCGCATCCCCTGCACCGGCAGGCGGACTCTCAACCACTGCGCCACCAGGGAAGCCCTCCAGTCACTTTTTAACTGCATTTTGCATATTTTGGAAGACAATTTGAGTCAGAAATTTAAAAACAAATTTTTTATGGTTTTCAATGAAATCTATACCAGCACCACATGAAACCAAAAAGCATATCTAATTTATCTTGGATTAAAGCATATCTAATACATCTGAAAGCACGGACATTATGTCCTTGGTGTGCTTTTATTATAATCTGTGACTCTGAAACAGACAGGAAAAGTACAAATAAAAAGGGCAGTTGAACAAGCCACCGAAGTCATAAGTAGATTTTTTAAAGAACTGTCATCGAAAGTTACCTCTTGCAGTAAAAGGTGCTATACATTTTTTAGTACTACTATTTCATCAGTGACACAACACACAAATTATCCTACTGAAAGAACCACAAATCACTCCAGTAAACATACCTTTAAAAGATACACAGTTACACGGCGTGGAAACTGTTACAGGAGACAAAATGGCGGCTACAGGAAACCGAGTGGAAGGTTACAAAATTTCTAAGAGCAGAAGTGGTTTTGAAGTAATAAGTGAGAAAGAAAAAATAACTAACCTCCTTAAGATAACCACGAGAATGAGCAAGAAAGTGGGGCTGTGCTGTGAGGGGAAGTGAGTACAGTGGAGGCTGCAGCTCTTTCACAAAGGAAGTGAAGACTCACTTCTGTTTTTATAAACTATCTCATTTAAGTCAGATTTAACCCACCGGGCACACGCCTAGCATTTAGTCCTCAAATAACATAACATATGTATACACACTCAACAACTGGCGTTAATATAAAAATGTAGGCAATTTTCAACTTAAAAGGGGGAGTGTGTTTTAAAAATGAAGGTTTGTACTGTCTGATTCCATGGACGTGAAGTTCCAGAGAAGGCAAAATTATGATGACAGAAGTGTATCGGTGATTGCCTAGGGCTGCTGGCTGAGGGTTGGGAGAGGAGACCCACTGCAAAGGGGCATGACGGGGCTTTTTTGGGGTAAAGAAAGAGTTCTATATCTTGACTGAGTACAGGTTAACTATAACTTGGCCAAATTCCTCAAACACCTACAAACACCTACAAATGAGTGAAATTTTATTGTATGTAAATTACACTTCCAAAAAAATTATTTAAAAAGCTTAAGGTTCATAACTTGACTTTTCAGATTTGGGAATACATTTTTTTCCAATAAAAGCATGTCACAAATGGTTTTAAGCTTCCAGGCTAATCCTTCACCTCCCCAAAATATGAATCATAATTTGGGTGAAATCAAATAGCCTGGAAGTCCACTGAATCCAGAGACTTCAGAATCAGAGTCCCTGGAGATCCATTTTGTATTCCCAGCCCTAGTGGACGGAGGGAGAGAGGGGGATTGATGTCAAAAAGCAGTGCAGAGCCAGGAACTGGTGGTTGGTGATGTAAGGTATCGGTGGGAAAATCTAAGACTCAGGAAGCAAAAGTATACGCTGGGCACTTCTGCCCTTGACCATTCTCTAAGCAAACCTGTAACTCATACTTACTAGTTGAAGAGAGGGGAAGCCAGAGGTACTTATGCTTTGTCGATGGTACTGGCCAAGGTTTGGTGGGAGGGTAAACTGTTTCCTTATTTCCGCAGAAGAATACCTTGGGTTAAAACAGAAAAATCTAAATGAAGTGGTTATTTTAAAACATCATCACAATTATAGATACAATCTTTGATAGCATGTTATAAAACTTATTCCTTAGCCGGGTGACTGGCAGAACTGACTAAAATGTCCTCAGTGGCCTGTGGGTAGATACTAGAGCTTTTGGGTGATAATATACACTCTTGAGAAGTTCACAGAAGCCAGGACTCCTGCAGTTATGGCTCTTGCCCAATACTGGAAGGATGACAGCATGAGGAGGAAGAAGAGTTTGCAGCCCAAGGAAAAAATCCAGGACACTTGGCTCTTTCTTCCCAGGCCATTCAAAGGCATTTTCTCCACATGAGGACATCTGGCCTCTGATGAGAGTCCTTTAAACCCCCAAGCCGTCATCTTGAACCAGTCACTCTCCTTTCAAGCAGTTGAGCCCTATGGTCGCTGCCTGCTTTCACAGAAAATGCCAGTGACCTGTTATATGAACACTTCCACCTCCCCACAGGCACCTGAGATGCTACCTGGAGTTCCAAGGACTGTATTTGTTCCAAACCACTCCTAGTGAGTGATCCTTTGAGTCAGCCACAGTGACACTGCTGAGCCCTCAGACAACATCCCTGTAGCCGGGAACCGAGCAGAGGAGAGTCGCTCTTCACTGTCCACGCACACCTGCTGGCAGGAGTTACCGACAAGTGATATCCCGGATTATGAGCAGGTTGACTTTTGTGCGCTCACTTGTTGGTCATTGGTTTGTAACCCAGAACACATTTTCTCATTAAGTCAGTCTTTGGTGTCTGGATTCTTAGCCTAGTTCACAAAAGTGTACTTAAACCACAATGAGGCCACTATAGAAAATAACTAGAAACTGGCATTATTGAGTATAAAATGAGACCCTATTTGAAACATGCTGCATGTCCAACAGAGATATACACATTTTTAAAATTATAACTTAAAATATTTAAATATTATAAATAAATCTTATTATATTTTCTCCATTATAAAGTATGCTAGGGAATAATTATTAATTTTTCTGCGTGAGGTTTCTGCCATGACCTGCTTGGCTCCCAATCTTAGTAAATGTGGTGCATCTAGAGAGGCAGGAAACCTGTCCTGGCCCCACCCGTGGCATCCATTCTCCCAACCCAGGAGCACCTCAATCTCCTTTCAGGATTGGCACACTCAGGTTGTACAGGTATAACCACAAATCAAAGGGACGGGCACATAACCCAACGTAAGACACTTCTCTCTCCTTTCCAGGATCCTGAATGATGAATGGATATTAGAAAGGAAGAAAATGGCTGGAGCACAGTCTTGTCAGCAGTGGCCCCTTACACTATGAGGCAATGAGATGTGAACCCCCAGAGAAGTTATAGCAGCCCGTAGTAATTGTACTCCTCCATTTCCCGAAGTATTTTCTTTCTCTGTTTTTTTAAAGTATGAGAAAATACTAGGATAAGGAGTAAGTAGTCTATTATCCATCAAGGAAATGCAAATCAAAATCACAATGAGATACCACTTCACAACCACTAGGGTGGATAAACCAAAAAAAGATGGGCAGTAATGAGTCCTGGTGAGGACATGAAGAAATTGAAGCAGTCATACATTGTTGGTGGGAATGTAAAATTGTGTACCTGCTTTGGAAAACAGTCTGGCAGTTCCTCAGAAAGGTAAACATAGAGCTCCCATATAGCCCAGCAAACCCACTCCTAGGTTTAAATCCAAGAAAAAGGAAAACATACTTCCACACAAAGCTTATACATAAATGCTCATAGCAGCATTATTTACGGTAGCCAAAATGTGGAAACAACCTAAATGTCCATCAACTGATGAATGGATAAACGAAATGTGGTATACCATACATGGACTATTATTCAGCAATAAAAAAGTGAAAGAAGTACTGATACATACCACAACATGGATGAACCTTGAAAACATTACATTCAGTCGAAGAAGCTAAACCAAGAGATCACATATTGTATAATTCCTTATATGAAATGTCCAGAATAAGCAAATCTATAGAGTAATGGGACTGAGGTTTCTTTTAGGGGTAATGAAAATGTTCTAAAATTAATTGTGGTGATGGATGCACAACTCTGTGAATATACTAAAAAACACTGAATTGTGTATATGTGTGAATTGTGTGGTATCTGAATTATTTCTAAATAAAGCTGATAGAGATATAAATGTGTGCTGTGTATGTGTGTGTGTGTGTGTGTGTGTGTGTGTGTGTGTAAGTATTCTACAGAGACAAGAGGGAAGGCAACAATTTAGCATGACCAAGAATGGAGGAAAACTTTCAGATTTTGATCCCCAGCGCTCAATAGGCTCATTTTCATTACAAGTTTGGCAGTCACCATTTCTAAAAAAAATCAACAGCCTAGACAACTATCCAAAACAAAAGGCCCATCTTGCATAAACCACATTGTATCTTGTTTCTGGCATCACAGAAACCCAAGCCAGCAGAGCAATCACTTATCTGCTTATTTCAGAAGGTGACCATAGTCATGCAGGGCAGAGACATCCAAGCAAAGGTCCTTTTCTGTGACTGGGCTGACTTTTCACAGATAAGACTGACGGCTCCTGTGATTTCTGCTTCCAGGTCTATCCCCCAGGGCCTCTCAAATAATGAGTTTTAGTTTTCTGGCCATTCTCAAGCCTTTCCTGTCATAGACCAGAGGGGTCTACCTGAATTGGGAATATCTGAAAACGTTCATGAAAGTGAACATGCCAACATGAAGTGGCATCGTGAGAGAATCAGAGAACAGCAGGAGGTACAGGTTCTTGCTTTCATTTTGAAGTACAGTTGGCTGTCTAACAAAGCTGCAATACGTTTTTTCATCATGCCATCAGAATGTTCCTGCTCCCCAGCCCTGCATAAACAGCTGGAGTTCCTGTTTCAACCCTTCACATAAGTTTCCTGATTCAGAGATATATAACTCATCTTTTTTCCCTGACATGTCAAGCCTGCCCCAAGCCTATTTCCTATCCCTACAGAATCAATCCTACAAAAGGCAATTAAACCTGTCCCTTCAAAACCGTCAAATAAGGAGATGAATTGTTTGTCCTTAAAATGAAAACACTGAATCATCACACGTGGAATGAATTGCTCTGTATTCGCTTAAAGAACTTCGAAATAAAATAGCTCTGGAGAGGCCCTATGCACATTTAAACTAGCAAAAATAGGCTGGAATGATAAAATTACATGTTGGTCAAGCTGTGGGAAAACCCCTGTGGGGTTGTATATTGGTGTCGTGTCTTTGGAAAATAATACTGTAACATGTGACAAGAACTCTAAAACTGTCGTTACTCTTTCATGGGAATATACCCCATGGAAATTTATACAGACAAAAATATAATTTGAACAAAAATGAACATAAGAACTCTGTATATGATAGCAAATAATTGAAAATAACCAATGCATCCAACATTAGGGAGAACACTAAGTGCATAACAGCAAAAAATACATGAAATATGATTTTACCATTTAAATATTTGTATGGAAATGTACATAAAGAAAGAAGTTACAAGTAAAAAGTAATATGAGGAACTGAATACAAATATTCAACAATATATGTATAAATAAATATACCAGAAGATTCAAAAATGCTTCTGGTAGTTATATAGAGGGAGTTTAATAACTACCCCAATTCAGCTCTTTCTCCTATAAAGCTGCTTTAAAAAGTCATCATTTAAAAAAATAGTGTGTACCTATAAAGTGCCATGCAGGCATAGATGCACTACTGGGGATTTTTAAAAATTATGTAAATATCAGCTATTAAATTTACTGATATGGAACACAAATAAGAGAACCCAACCAGGGAAGGAGCTCCTATAGGTGTGGTGTCCATGTAGGTATTACATGGGGGTTTTATTTCCTCTGCATTTGAGTCTCAGATCAAATTCAACATGTCTAAGATAATTTTTATGATGCTAGATTTATATCATATTTCCCTGACGAGCTAAGATAGCCTTCTTCTAATAACTTGAAATGCTTTATAAATATTATCTTCTTTATTTCTGCAAATGTCGATACCCCTACTCTGGGGTCAGAATGGTAGAATGGGGTGGGTAGCAAAGCTCTATGTTTTTATTCAGATGGACAGATTGTTGTGATATATACAGTTGGAACTAAGTATCAGTGGAATTAATGATTGGGCAGAGCTTGCTAAGTGTGGCCTATGGACCATTTGCATCAAATCATCAGCTGCTCAGTAAAAAGGCAGATTCTTAGACCCTGCCCCACTCTTGTGGTGTGGCCTGGAAAAAATGCATTTTTAACCAGCACCTCCACGTGATTTTTATGTCCAACAAAGCATAAGATTTACTGATGGGGCAAGTCTATGAGAGAGTGGTTGGTTGATTCATTCATTCATAAAAACACTGAGGGCACACACAGTGCCAGACTCTCTGCCAAGTGCTAGGGACTGAAGTCCAAGAAGACACTGCTGCTGCTCCTGGAAGTTCAGTCCAGTAGGTGGGAGGGTGGAGGGCAGATGGATAATTGAATAATTATAATACAATATGATAAGCATGTATTATACACAGGAATGTGCACAGTGCCTTGTGAGCAAAGAGGACGGAGTTACTAACTCAGTCTCAGAATGCTTAGGAGGCTTCCAGGAAAAGGGGACTTTGGAACCATGTTTTGGAAAAAAAAAAAAAAAAAATCAGTAGGAACAGGCCTGATTGGAAAAAAAAATGCATTTCAAGCATTTTTTTAACCATTTCATGACATCTAGACATTAGGTTTCTATACTCCTACTTCAAGTATTTTAACCCTGCACTTTAACAGGGCAGTATCTGGGCTGCCCTGTTTCTTTACAACAGACATAGCTAGAAGAGCAAAGAAAAAGAGTGTGAACTCAGTGACTTAGTCCTGAGCTTTGCCATTCGTCAGCTGTTTTGAATTCAAGTACATCAGTTAACCAAGCTGGGTTTTAGTTTCATTACATGTAAAATGAAGGGGCTGGGCTATATGATCTCCTGGGCACCTTTCCAGCTCTAACTGGCAAAGATGCTTAAGCCTCTCCAAGTGGAACAATCGGCACCGTCATCTACACCAGCAGTTCTGCTAGGAAACCGAACAGCCCCAGAAGGCTTCTCTCTGGCTTTCATCCCTAAAAGAATATTCTTTCACACTGTATGCTGGTATGGCCAGCAGCCAAAATGGTTGGGAGGATTTTAAAACTGATTCAAGAAAAAAACCTGGTCTATAAGTGTTTAAAGAGGTTTAGGGTCTTCCTGAATCTGACATGTTTTAAATAATAGTGAAAGGAGTGGAATAAAGAAAAGTAAACATATAATTTATTCTTAGTTTACATATAGTTACTCTTAGTAACTAAAAACTGACTATAAAACACTCAACAACTACAGTGTAAAGTATACAGCTGGTAACAAATAATAATTAGAGACATTTGAGGGTGGCATATATATGGATGTAGCCACAAGCACACTTTATAATTAAACCTTGCCAAAGAGGCACTGTTCAGAACTAGAAATGATTTACACCAAGTAAATGGTGAAAGAACGTTACCCCCCAAACTTCCTGAATTATAAGTTTAGGGCAGTGCTATATAAAAACAATAATAAAGCTTTTAAAATTTGCTGTATGTATGTAGAAAAACTAGCTCTGAATGATGTAAATAACACAGGGTTGGATCACACTTTGGGGCATGGATAACGTCTGAAAACACAGAGCTGGCTCAAGAGTGAGTAGTTCCTGGAGCTGACCATATAAAAATGATCTAAGGCTTTTTCTGAGATGCATCCTCAGATACTTTTAGTGAAGTACATCTTTAAATTTAAAAGGCTACAAAATGAATTTCTGTGGCAAAATCTATATGCATATAATATATAATGTTATATAATATATAATATACAGCTATAGATATATATATTATATATGTATTAATATTATACATTATTTATATATCTATAAATAATATTATCTATTATTTATATATCTATATCTATCTATCTCCATCCTTGCATATACATACATGTATACGTTTTAGGCAATGAATTCCTCAGAAGTTCATCATGCTGAGGTTTCAAAATAAATATTTCAAGTTTTAGAGTTTCTCATATTTTCCATCTCTTCTCATAAACAGACATGCCATAAATGTACAACTTCTGTAAAGATGATTCAACAGGTGGAAACATGACTACAAACAGAAGTTTGCCCCTATTAACAAGCTGTGGAACTTGTTTCTCCTTCACAGGGGAGTCCCAGATCCCTTTCACTTGGAAAATTCCTAAGCATACAGAAGAATATTTATTAGATGACTGCAGTGTTTGAGGATTCCTGCAGCAAGCCTAGAGAAGAAGGATTACTCAGTGTCTTCAGTGATTCTCTAAGGGATCTCCTCCCCCCAGCCCCCAGATATCACCTTGTAAGATAGTTTTTCTCCTGCCATTATCACCACCTACTAGTGAGACAGCATAATCACCTAAGCATTTACATCTGTAAATACTCAGTGCTTTTTATTTGTAACTGGTTGTTAAAAAGGGGTTCTCCAGGGCTTCCCTGGTGGTGCAGTGGTTGAGAGTCCGCCTGCCGATGCAGGGGACACGGGTTTGTGCCCCGGTCCGGGAAGATCCCACATGCCACGGAGCGGCTGGGCCCGTGAGCCATGGCCGCTGAGCCTGCACGTCCGGAGCCTGTGCTCCGCCAAGGGAGAGGCCACAACAGTGAGAGGCCCGCATACCACACACACACACACAAAAAAGAGGTTCTCCAGAAAAATGTGTTGAGACATAAAGAAACAGATCTAACATATATAAACTGAAGTCCCAAAAGAAGAAGAGAGACATAACAAGAGCAGAAGTAACATTTAAAGAAAACTTGCTGACAAAAATAACCAAGACATACGTTTGTAAAGCTCTACAAACCCCAATCAGAATCAATACAGAATAAAGCAGAAACTAACACACCATTGTAAAGCAATTATACTCCAATAAAGATGTTAAAAAAAAAGAATCAATACAGAGAAAATCAAACCTAGATCCATCATAGTAAAACTGCTGAAAATCAAAGAGAAATTTTAATTTATTTATTTATTTATTTATTTTTGGCTGTGTTGGGTCTTCTATGCTGTGTGCGGGCTTTCTCCACTTGCAGCAAGTGAAGGCTACTCTTCATTGTGGTGCGTGGGTTTCTCATTGCGGTGGCTTCTCTTGTTGCAGAGCACAGGCTCTAGGTGCACAGGCTTCAGTAGTTGCAGCACGCGGGTTCAGTAGTTGTGGCACATGGGCCCTAGAGTGCATGGGCTTCAGTAGTTGTGGCGCATGGGCTCACTAGTTGTGGCCCACGGGCTCAGTAGTTTGGCTCGCAGGTTCTAGAGTACAGGCTCAGTAGTTGTGCTGCATGGGTTTAGTTGCTCTGCGGCATGTGGGATCTTCCCAGACCAGGGCTTGAACCCGTGTCTCCTGCATTGGCAGTTGGATTCTTTAATGACTGTGCCACCAGGGAAGTTCCCCAAAGAGAAATTTTAATGCTCTTAAAAAACATTTGGGGAAAACACACACTACCTTGGAAGTGGAACAGTAAGAGTAATAACTGAATTCTCAACTGAAAAAGTAAAGTCCAAAACCAATGCAACGTCAATCTTTAAAGTGTTGAAAGAAAACAACTACCAACATAGAATTTTCTACCCAGTGAAAATATCCTTCATAAATAAAGGATAAAGATTTCATCAGATAAACAAAAGCTGAGAGAATTTATTACCAACAGAGCCATACTAAAAGAAATAGTAAAGAGAGTTCTTCAGGCAGAAGGAAAGTGATCCCAGTTGGAAGCACAGAAGTGCTGAAAGCAATGAAGTGCATCAAAAGGGTAAATATGTGAGTAAATCTAAATGATAATGACTGTAAAAAATAATGATAATAACGTGGAATTTAAAATATACATAGAATTAAAATATACATCAACGGTTATATAAAAGGTGGGAGGGGTAAATGGAGTTCATATATTCTAAAGTTCCTGCATTGTCTATGAAATGATAAAAAACACTAATATTAGAATTTTAGTAAGTCGAGTATGGATTGTAACCTCTATGGAAACAAGAGACAGATTGAAAAATAGAAAAAAAAAAAAAGTAGAAGCATACATTTAAACTCAAATGAAGACTTGAACACAGGACCTGAAACCATAAAAGTCCTGAAGAAAACATAGGTAATAAACTCCTGGACATAGGCCTTGGCAATGATTTTTTTAATCTGACTCCAAAAGCCTAAGCAACAAAAGCAAAAATAAACAAGTGGGACTACATCAAATCAAAAAGCCTTTGAACAGTAAAGTAAACTATCAACAAAATGAAAAGGCAACCTGATGAATGGGAGAAAATATTTGCAAATCATATATCTGATAAGGGGCTAATATCCAAAAATATATAAAGAACTCATACAACTCAACAGCAAAAAAAAAAAATCTGATTTTAAAATGGGCAGAAGATCTGAATAGACATTTTCCCAAAAAAAGAAAGGTACATGAAAAGATGCTCAACATCCTTAGTCATCAGGGAAATGCATATCAAAACCACAATGAGATAGCACCTCACATCTGTTAGAATGGCTGTTATCAAAAAGACAACAAATAACAAGTGTTGTCAAGAATGTGGAGAAAAGAGAACCCTTGTGCACTGTTGGTAAGAATGAAAATTCGTGCAGCCACTATGGAAAGCAGTATGGAGTTTCCTCAAAAAATTATGAATAGAGCTTCCATATGACCCAGCAATTCCACTTCTGGATATTTATCCAAAGAAAATGAAAACACTACTTCAAAAGGATATATGCAACCCCATTTTCACCACAGCACTATTTACAATAGCCAAGATATGGAAACAACCTAAGTGCCTATCAACGACTGAATGGATAAAGCAATTATACAGATACCCAGAACTGCACCCTGAAAGCATATCAGATATTCTTTATTCAGGTGAGAAAACTGAAATTCAGAATTATTTAACAACTATCCTAAGTCACACAGCCTTGTGGCTGACAGGGTCTTGCTGCTCTGGCCTGGTGTCAGGCTTGAGCCTCCGAGGTGGGAGAGCCGAGTTCAGGACATTGGACCATCAGAGACCTCCCGGCCCCACATAATATCAATCAGTATGAGCTCTCCCAGAGATCTCTGTCTCAACGCTAAGACCCAGCTCCACCCAACGGCCTGCAAGCTCCAGTGCTGGACACCCCATGCCAAACAAAGAGGAAGACAGGAACACAGCCACACCCATTAGCACAGAGGCTGCCTAAAATCATACTAAGTTCACAGACACCCCAAAACACACCAGGAGATGTGGTCCTGCCCACCAGAAAGTCAAGATCCAGCCCCAACCACCAGAACACAGGCACCGTTCCCTTCCACCAGAAAGGCTACCCAAGACACTGAACAAACCTCACCCACTCAGGGCAGACACCAAAAACAATGGGAACTACGAACCTAGAGCCTGCAAAAAGAAGACCCCAAACATAGTAAGTTAAACAAAATGAGAAAACAGAGAAATATGCAGCAGATGAAGGAGCAAGGTAAAAACCCACCAGACCAAACAAATGAAGAGAAAATAGGCAGTCTACCTGAAAAAGAATTCAGAGTAATGATAGTAAAGATGATCCCAAATCTTGGAAATAGAATGGAGAAAATACAAGAAATGTTTAACAAGGATCTAGAAGAACTAAAGAGCAAACAACAATGATGAACAACACAATATATGAAATTAAAAATTCTCTAGAAGGAATCAATAGCAGAATAACTGAGGCATGAGAAAGGATAAATGACCTGGAAAATAAAATAGTGGAAATAACTACCACAGAGGAGAATAAAGAAAAAAGAATGAAAAGAATTGAGGACGGTCTAAGAGACTTCTGGGACAACATTAAACGTACCAACATTTGAATTATAGGGGTCCCAGAAGACGAGAAAAAGAAAGGGTCTGAGAAAATATTTGAAAAGATTATAGTTGAAAACTTCCCTAATATGGGAAAGGAAACAGTTAATCAAGTCCAGGAGGTGCAGAGAGTCCCATACAGGATAAATCCAAGAAGAAACATGCCAAGATACATATTAATCAAACTATCAAAAATTAAATACAAAGAAAAAATATTAAAAGCAGCAAGGGAAAAGCAACAAATAACATACAAGGGAATCCCCATAAGGTTAACAGTTGATCTCTCAGCAGAAACCCTGCAAGCCAGAAGAGAGTGGCAGGACATATTTAAAGTGATGAAAGGGAAAAACCTACAACCAAGATTGCTCTACCCAGCAAGAATCTCATTCAGATTCAATGGAGATATTAAAACCTTTACAGGCAAGAGAATTCAGCACCACCAAACCAGCTTTACAGCAAATGCTAAAGGAATTCTTCTAAGCAGGAAACATAAGAGAAGGAAAAGACCTACAAAAACAAGCCCAAAACAATTAAGAAAATGGTAATAGGAACATACATATCGATAATTACCTTAAATATAAATGGATTAAATGCTCCAACCAAAAGACATAGACTGCCTGAATTGATACAAAAACAAGACCCATATATATGCTGTCTACAAGAGACCCACTTCAGACCTAAGGACACATACACACTGAAAGTAAGAAGATGGAAAAAGATATTCCATGCAAATGAAATCAAAATAAAGCTAGAGTAGCAATTCTCATATCAGGCAAAAGAGACTTTACAATAAAGACTATTACAAGAGACAAAGAAGGACACTACATAATGATCAAGGGATAAATCCAAGAAGAAGATATAACAATTGTAAATATAGATGCACCCAACATAGGAGCACCTCAATACATAAGGCAAATACTAACAGTCATAAAAGGGGAAATTGACAGTAACACAATCATAGTAGGGGACTTTAACACCCCACTTTCACCAATGGACAGACCATTCAGAATGAAACCAAATAAGGAAACAAAGCTTTAAATGATACAATAAAGTCCATTAAGATGGACTTAATTGATATTTATAGGACATTCCATCCAAAAACAACAGAATACACTTTCTTCTCAAGTGCTCATGGAACACTCTCCAGGATAGATAATATCTTGGGTTACAAATCAGGCCTTGGTAAATTTAAGAAAATAGAACTCATGTCAAGTATCTTTTCCAACCACAACGCTATGAGACTAGATATCAATTACAGGAAAAAAACTGTAAAAAATACAAATACATGGAGGCTAAACAATATGCTACTAAATAACCAAGAGATAACTGAAGAAATCAAAGAGGAAATCAAAAAATACCTAAAAACAAATGACAGTGAAAACACGACGGCCCCAAACCTATCAGATGCAGCAAAAGCAGTTCTAAGAGGGAAGTTTATAGCAATACAATCCTACCTCAAGAAACAAGAAAAATCTCAAATAAACAACTTAACCCTACACCTAAAGCAATTAGAGAAAGAAGAACAAAAAAACCCCCAAAGTTACCAGAAGGAAAGAAATCATAAAGATCTGATCAGAAATAAATGAAAAAGAAATGAAGGAAATGATAGCAAACAACAATAAAACTAAAAGCTGTTTCTTTGAAAAGATAAACAAAGTTGATAAACCATTAGCCAGACTCATCAAGAAAAAAAGGGAGAAGACTCAAATCAACAAAATTAGAAACGAAAAAGAAGTAACAACTGACACTGCAGAAATACAAAGGACCATGAGAGATTACTACAAGCAACCATATGCCAATAAAATGGACAACCTAGAAGAAATGGACAAACTCTTAGAAAAGCACAACCTTCTGAGACTAAACCAGGAAAAAACAGAAAATATGAGCAGACCAATCACAAGCACTGAAATTGAAACTGTGATTAAAAATCTTCCAACAAACAAAAGCCCAGGACCAGTTGGCTTCACAGGCAAATTCTATCAAACATTTAGAGAAGAGCTAACACCTATCCTTCTCAAACTCTTCCAAAATATAGCAGAGGGAGGAACACTCCCAAACTCATTCTACGAGGCCACCATCACCCTGATACCAAAACCAGACAAAGATGTCACAAAAACAGAAAACTACAAGCCAATATGATGAACATAGATGCAAAAATCCTCAACAAAATACTAGTGAACAGAATCCAACAGCACATTAAAAGGATCATACACCATGATCAAGTGGGGTTTATTCCAGGAATGTAAGGATTCTTCAATATATGCAAATCAATCAATGTGATACACCATATTAAGGAATTGAAGGATAAAGACCATATGATAATCTCAATAGATGGAGAAAAATCTTTTGACAAAATTCAACACACATTTACGATAAAAACTCTCCAGAAAGTGGGCACAGAGGGAACCTACCTCAACATAATAAAGGCCATATATGACAAACCCACAGCAAACATCGTTCTCAATGGTGAAAAACTGAAACCATTTCCTCTAAGATCAGGAACAAGACAAGGGTGCCCACTCTCACCACTATTATTCAACATAGTTTTGGATGTTTTAGCCACAGCAATCAGAGAAGAAAAAGAAATAAAAGGAATCCAAATTGGAAAAGAAGAAGTAAAAATGTCACTGTTTGCAGATGACATGATACTATACATAGAGAATCCTAAAGATGCTACCAGAAAAGTACTAGACCTAATCAACGAATCTGGTAAAGTAGCAGGATACTAAATTAATGTACATAAATCTCTTGCATTCCTATATACTAATGAGTAAAAATCTGAAAGGGAAATTAAGGAAACACTCCCATTTACCACTGCAACAAAAAGAATAAAATACCTAGGAATAAACCTACCTGAGGAGACAAAAGACCTGCATGCGGAAAACTATAAGACACTGATGAAAGAAATAAAAGATGATACAAACAGATGGAGAGATACACCATGTTCTTGGATTGGAAGAATCAACATTGTGAAAATGACTATACTACCTAGAGCAATCTACAGATTCAGTGCAATCCCTGTGAAACAACCAGTGGCATTTTTCACAGAACTAGAACAAAAAATTTCACAATTTGTATGGAAACACAAAAGACCCCGAATAGCCAAAGCAATCGTGGGAAAGAAAAATGGAGCCAGAGGAATCAGGCTCCCTGACTTCAGAATATACTACAAAGCTACAGTAATCAAGGCAGTATGGTACTGGCACAAAAACAGAAATATCAATCAAGAGACAGGATAGAAAGCCCAGAGATAAACCCACGCATATGGTCACCTTATCTTTGATAAAAGAGGCAAGAATATACAATGGAGAAAAGACAGCCTCTTCAATAAGTGGTGGTGGGAAAACTGGACAGCTACATGTAAAAGAATGAAATTAGAACACTCCCTAACACCATACACAAAAATTAACTCAAAATGGATTAAAGACCTAAATGTAAGGCCAGACACTATAAAACTCTTAGAGGAAAACACAGGCAGAACACTCTATGACATAAATCACAGCAAGATCCTTTTTGACCCACCTCCTAGAGAAATGGAAATAAAAACAAAAATAAACAAATGGGACCTAATGAAACTTAAAAGCTTTTGCACATCAAAGGAAACCATAAACAAGATGAAAAGACAAACCTCAGGATGGGAGAAAATATTTGCAAACGAAGCAACTGACAAAGGATTAATCTCCAAAATATGCAAGCAGCTCATGCAGCTCAATAGCAAAAAAACAAACAACCCAATCAAAAATGGGCAGAAGACCTAAATAAACATTTCTCCAAAGAAGATATACAGATTGCCAACAAACACATGAAAGGATGCTTAACATCACTAGTCATTAGAGAAATGCAAATCAAAACTACAATAAGCTATCACCTCACACCGGTCAGAATGGCCATCATCAAAAAATCTACAACCAATAAATGCTGGAGAGGGTGTGGAGAAAAGGGAACCCTTTTCCACTGTTTGTGGGAATGTAAGCTGATACAGCCACTATGGAGAACAGTATGGAAGTTCCTTAAATAACTGAAAATAGAACTACCATATGACCCAGCAATCCCACTACTGGGCATATACCCTGAGAAAACCATAATTCAAAAAGATACATATACCACAATGTTCAATGAAGCACTATTAACAATAGTCAGGAAATGGAAGCAACCTAAGTGTCCATCGACAGATGAATGGATAAAGAAGATGTGGCACATATATACAATGGAATATTACTCAGTCATAAAAAGAAACGAAATTGAGTTATTTGTAGTGAGGTGGATGGACCTAGAGTCTGTCATACAGAGTGAAGTAAGTCCGAAAGAGAAAAACAAATACCGTATGCTAACACATATATATGGGATATAAGAAAAAAAATGTCATGAAGAACCTAGGGGTAAGACGGGAATAAAGACACAGACCTGCTAGAGCATGGACTTGAAGATATGGGGAGGGGGAAGGGTAAGCTGTGACAAAGTGAGAGAGGGGCATGGACATATATACACTACCAAACGTAAAATAGATAGCTAGTGGGAAGCAGCCACATAGCACAGGGAGATCAGCTCGGTGCTTTGTGACCACCTAAAGGGGTGGGATAGGGAGGGAGGGAGGGAGGGAGATGCAAGGGGAAGAGATATGGGAACATATGTATATGTATAACTGATTCACTTTGTTATAAAGCAGAAAGTAACACACCATTGTAAAGCAATTATACTCCAATAAAGATGTAAAAGAAAAAAAAATAGCCAAGAGAAAGCTGTGTAACTATAGTAATACCAGACAAAAAGGACTTTAAGGCAGACACATGACTATAAAGGTGACATTTCCTAAATGTTCAAGGATCAATTCACCAGAAAGATATAGCAATTATAAATATGTATGTACCAAGTAATAAAGGCTCAAAATGTATAAAACAAGAACTGTAGGGCTTCCCTGGTGGCGCAGTGGTTGAGAGTCCGCCTGCCGATGCAGGGGACACGGGTTAGTGCCCCGGTCCAGGAAGATCCCACATGCCGTGGAGCGGCTGGGCCCGTGAGCCATGGCCGCTGAGCCTGCGCGTCCGGAGCCTGTGCTCCACAACAGGAGAGGCCACAACAGTGAGAGGCCCACGTACCGCAAAAAAAAAAAAAAAAAAAAAGAACTGTAGAAGAGGAGAAATATCAAATCCACAATTATAGTGAAAGATTTTAACATACCTCATTCAGTAAGCAATAGAACATGTAGATTTTTAAAAATTAGAGATATATAGGATTTGAACATGATAAACTTGATCTAATTGACTTATACAGAAAACACAACATCTTATGACAAAGTACACATTTTTTATTGTGCACAGTGAACCATTTACCAAAATTGACCACATACTGGGCCATAAAGCAAATCTCAACAAATTTCAAAGGTCAGAAATCATATAGAGCAGGTAGTCTGACACCAGAGTGGAATTAAACTAGAAATCAATGAAAACAAACTAGCTTTCTAAATATTTGCTTATTTTTGCCAATGGCATAATATTAAGCATCATCTCCTTTATGTTTCTGCACACAGGCTGAATAAATGGATTTTTCAAAACTGATTAAAAACTTTAAAAAAAGAGAGAGAAATTATGTATAATACCTAGACATAGCAATAGTTATAAACTATTCTATATTTATTTTGAGTCTGTAATATTTTTGTATTTTTAAATATAAAAAGTATTAAAAAAGAACACTGTAAAATGTCTCCCTCATAATTTTGTCTGGCAGTTATGCAGGTGCCCTCCCCATAGACAATCCACATAACAGTTTCTGTGTACCTTTTGTGCATATAGAGTATACACACAAATACATGTATATTTTCTTTCCTCCATTTTCTTTACACAAATGAGAACACAATATTTGAGATTCATCTATGTTGTAGTGTGGACCAATAGTTCATTCTTTTTTTTATGGAGTATTACATTGTGTATGGATATACCAAAATCTGTTTATCCCGTCCACAATCTGTTTATCCATCATCTGTTTATCATCCACTGGTGATCTGCATTTGCCTTTTTTCACTTAATAGGTAAGGACATAAGAATGCCTCATTCTTTCTACAGTTGCATATGTATTCTATTATATAGATTGGCAATAACTTCTCAACTAGTCTCTTTTACATATTTTTGTTTTTTCCAATTTTTTAAATTGAGGTATAATTGACATATAAAATTATATTAGTTCTGGGTATGCAACATAATGATTCAGTATTTATATATACTGCAAAATGATCACCACAATAAGTCTAGTTAACATCTGTCACCATACGCAGTTACAAAAAAGTTTTTTCTTGTGATGAGAACTTTTAAGATCTCGTCTCTTAGCAACTTTCAAATATGCAATACAGCATTAGTAACTATAGTCACCATACTGTACATTATATCCCCATGACTTATTTATTTTATAACTGGAAGTTTGTACTTTTGGACCCCCTTCACCAGTTTTGCTCACTCCCCACCCACTGCCTCTGACAATCACCTATCTGTTCTCTGTATCTATGGTTTGTTTTGTTTTGTTTAGATTGTGCATATAGGTGAGATCATATGGTATTTGTCTTTCTCTGACTTATTTCACTTAATATAATGCCCTCGAGACCTATCTATGTAGTCGCAAATGGCAACTTTTAAAAATTTTCTGAGGGACTTCCATACTGTGTTCCAAATTGGCCACACCAATTTACATTCCTGTGTTGTTCCTATACTTTTGCCAACACAAATGACGTTCAGTAAATTGCACGTATTAATTCATACATTTATAAATATATCTGTGGAATATAGTCCTAGAAGTGGAGTTGCTGCGTCAAACGGTTTGCGTGTTTGTCCTTCATAGTATTTTACCAATTAATACTCTAGCCAGCAATATAAGAGAACGTACAGAATGGTTCCATCAAATTTAAGGAATTAATGAATGAATTGGCTATTCTGCCTATTGTTATCTGCAACTATCCTGTAGAGTCAAGATCTGTTTATGTGATAAACAAAACCAACGTCTTCAATGAGGAGCTTTTTTGCCTTTTGTGGACCGGAAGGTGTCATCTAACAAAGTTAATCCCTTCGTTTACAGGGCAACTGTAAAACTCAGGACTATATGGTTGGTTACCTTCCATCAGGCTGAAGATTTGGTCTAGATATACTGAGTTTGTGGTCCCAAGGAAAAGGACTCCAAGTGGAGGTCAAGTTGGCAGCTGGATAATCAGGTTGGAGCAGAAATGATAGGTCAGGTTGCAGATGTAAATTTAGCCAGGTTGGAGCTAGGGGTTGTTTTTCCAGTAGGAGTGAGAGATCTATACCTCTCCACCTATGGTTTCTCACCCATCTCCCTAGCAACCCATCACCTAGATGGCTGTATGTGGTACCTGCAAGGGTGTGGTCAGAATCTGTGGTCCTGGAGCGCAGCCACACAACCTAGCTAAAGAGCAACTGAACCAACCTCTCAGTTCAAGCACAGTCATCCTTATGTTTTAGCTTTGAGTCCTCTTTGATGACTCTACTCTTTGAGAAAACCCAGGTAATAAGGGCTCTCAACAAGCTGTTCATAAAAGATCCTCAAAGCAGTGGCTGAATCACAGAAGATTTTATGGAATAAAATTTTGCCAAACTCATGAAATAAAAATAGATATGGTTCTAAATGTTGAGAAAAACTTCCCAGTTATTAGGACTGTGGAAAGTTGACACAGCCTTTTAGTGGGAACAGCAAACCATGCCACTATTTATCAACTGTTTGCATGATGCCTGGCCCTGTGCTGAGCACTGATGCATACCATCCCATTGAATCCACACAGCAACACTTTAAGCTGAATTTATCTTCTCAAATTTAACAAACGCAAAACTCAGGGCTAGAAATGTCTGGAGTCAGGATTTGAAACCAAGGCTATCTGACTGCAAAGACTGTGTTCTTAGTCACTATGATTATGTAAGCTCAAAAAGTGTATTTAAATTTAAGTGCACTGTTAAAAAATATACAGAAGAAAAACCACTAGAAGGAAATACTATTTACAGTTGTGTTAGAGAGGCAGGATAATAAAGGTTTTTCCCCTCTATTCTCTTTTCTTTTTCCAATGTGTCTGTACTGTGGTTGCCATAATCTTATAACAAACCATGTACACACACACTTTTTTTTTTTTTTTTTTTTGCGGTAAGCAGGCCTCTCACCGTTGTGGCCTCCCTCGTTGCGGAGCACAGGCTCTGGACACGCAGGCTCAGCGGCCATGGCTCACGGGCCCAGCCGCTCTGCAGCATGTGGGATCTTCCCGGACCGGGGCACGAACCCGCGTCCCCTGCATCGGCAGGCGGACTCTCAACCACTGCGCCACCAGGGAAGCCCGACACACACACACATTTTTAACCTCCCATGTGTCAACTTACTGAGTAATGTAAATTCTTCTGCTGAGACACACAAGAATGAACCTGAATATCTTAAGAGTGTCTTGAGGGCCCCTTTCACCATTACTATTTTGTTTCTAAGTCTCCTGCAATTTATAAATAAAACTGTGTTCTCAGTACACTTTGTTTAAGCCCTTGTATCCACTTCCTGATCTATCTGGATTCAATTAAACTCAACAAACCTTTTTGGGTGCCACTGGTTTAAAAAAGCACCTCATTTCTCCACTCTGATCTGTGATTTATCTAAGTTATTTGTGCCAGTTCCTTCAGAAAGATCCTGAGAACCCCCTGGCCTCTGCTACCCAAGGTAATTGCAGCTGTGAGGTTCAAATGCCTTTTACCATAAGATAAAATGGTGCGATTTTAACCCCCTCCATTTTTGTGTTTCCTATATTAAGTGGAATTTAGTTTAATTTATTGAGGTGACTGAGAGAGAAAGTTTTGGTTTGCCCTTGAACACAGCCTCAACCTGTGCTGGACAAACGGACTGTAAGATTGGTTGTATCTTCTTGTGTGCCCTATATTAGGATGGTTCTCAAAGTGTGGTCCCCAGACCAACAACATTCCCCTAGGAATTTGTTAGAAATGCAAATTCTTGGACTTCATTCCAGACCTACTGAATCCTAAGCTCCGGGGTGGGGCCCAGCAATCTGTGTTTTGTTTTGTTTTGAGATACGCGGGCCTCTCACTGCTGTGGCCTCTCCCGTTGCGGAGCACAGGCTCCGGACGTGCAGGCCCAGCGGCCACGGCTCACGAGCCCAGCCGCTCCGCAGCATGTGGGAACCTCCCAGACCGGGGCACGAACTCGTGTCCCCTGCATCGGCAGGTGGACTCTCAACCACTGCGCCACCAGGGAAGCTCCCGCAATCTGTGTTTTAACAAGCCCTCCAGGTGATTCTGATGCACTCTCAGGTCTGAGAACCGCAGGTCTCTTGTAGCAGACAAATCCCAGCTCTACCTGCCAGCTTTCCCTTGCCTTGTACTCATCCTCCTTCAGACTTTGGACTTTGCCATCTGATCACCCTTCCTCAGTCTAACTAACTCTGCCTAGCTAGTTAATTTGAAGATCAAGATTCTAACAGACATTCATTTAATGATGCTTAAATTCCTACATAGCCAGATTTAACTAAAACATGCCACTTTATACAAATTGTTAATGCACCCCAAAATAATCACCTTCCCCAGTCCCAAACCATCTCCTCAAAATTTATTTTAGATTGGAGGATGGGAACAGTGCTTCTTAAACAAAACAAACTGCACCATTTCTAAGTTATTAAGCTATTCATAATGAACTATTGTTTACTTTAGGAAAAAGCTCTGAATCGAGGGGCAGTGGAGACTAGAAGGGGGAATGTTTTGTAGAAAGAGCAAGGTGAGGAAAGATGCAGAATGAAGAGAATCTCTTAGTTGAGAAGAGTAGAAAGGAAAGATGAGATGTAAGCCCAGAAGTCCGACACTGATTTATTCTTTCAACAAATATTTATTGAGCACCTACCTGTTCAAGGTTCTACAGTGAGGGAAGCAGACAAAAGTCCCTGTCCTTAAGAAGCTGATATTTGAATGTGCAGTGATACCTGAGCTTCTGCACCATTAGTGGGTACCAAGCATTGCCCTGTTCAGTGATTTTTCAGCTCATGGGTTTCATGACAGTAGGTGTCTGAGGCAAGGGAATCTTTGGGTGCCTTCATGGGAGGGGAGGAGATGGCCAAAATGAGGGGAAATTGTTCAAAAAGGGAAGGCAACCAGTCTCATCTCAACTAAGCAAATTTAGCCACTCAGAAAGCAAAGGAGGCTTCTAAATTTTATTTCTCTATAAGTTCCTAGTATCGTGTATTTTCTATAAAGCCAAATCCATCCTCATAACACGTCTCTCATGGGATAAGTAATACCCTCATTTCACAGAAAAGGACACTGAAATAGAGAATTGGGTGACTGGGTCAAGTTCTGATGCAGAGCCTGTTCTGACCTAAAAAGTCAAGTCTTCCTCTCCTAGGTTTTTTTTTTTCTTGCTGAATGGGCATATTTACACTCACTTAGCTTTAGCAGTCATTCTATTCCGGAAGCAAGGCCCAGTCTTCTGCCATCATTTTCCAGGAAACCACCATGCCCTTTATTAATTTGCAAATATTCTTTCCTGCTGGCCTCGGGTAGAAAGAGCCTCGTTCTTGTGTTCCATCCACTATTTGCCATAAAAATCCTGAGGCTGTATCCTTAATAAAATTTCTATGTAGTTAGAAAAATAAGTTTTTATTCGTCTCTTACTAAAGTGTTGGTCATGTTAGTGTGATATATGCAGAAGTAAAAGTCCCTTAAATTACTTCCTAATTGGGGATATATGTATATGTATAGCTGATTCACTTTGTTATAAAGCAGAAACTAACACACCATTGTAAAGCAATTATACTCCAATAAAGATGTTTTTAAAAAAAAGTTATTACAAAAATAAATAAATAAATAAATATTCGTATTCACCCTCAAAAAAAAATTACTTCCTAATAATTGCGAGCATATTCTGTGCACTAAACAGTTATTTAAGATGACAGTTATTAGAGTATTTGCTTTGTCAAATCGCAAAGCCTGAGTTATGGACCAAGAAGTATTTTAAGTCAAGAATACTGGCTAAAGGGCTTCTCTGGTGGCGCACTGGTTGAGAGTCCGCCTGCCGATGCAGGGGACACGGGTTCGTGCCCCGGTCCGGGAGGATCCCACGTGCCGCGGAGCCGCTGGGCCCGTGAGCCATGGCCGCTGAGCCTGCACGTCCGGAGCCTGTGCTCCGCAACGGGAGAGGCCACATGAGTGAGAGGCCCACGTACCGCAAAAAGGATACTGGCTAAAAACACTAGCTCATCTAATTTGGGGGGGAAGAGATTTCTTTTATTTTTTTTGGCTGCACTACGCGGTATGCAGGATCTTAGTTCCCCAACCAGGAATCATGGAGTCCTAACCACTGGACAGCCAGGGAATTCCCAGGAAGAGGTTTCTTATGTGGTATTTCCCCCATGTGCAATATTAGAACAATGATACTATAATTCCTGTATAAAAGTATAGCAAAATTTATACTACTGGGTATATTCTTAATATTGAGAAATAAGAAGAGACTAGAGGACATGCATGGTAAAGTTACATGAACTTTTTTTTTTTTTTTTTTTTTTTTTTTTTTTTTATTAGTTTCTGCTTTATAACAAAGTGAATCAGTCATACATATACATCTGTTCCCACATCCCCTCCCTCATGCATCTCCCTCCCTCCCACCCTCCCTATCCCTCCCCTCCAGGCAGTCACAAAGCACCGAGCTGATCTCCCTGTGCTCTGCGGCTGCTTCCCACTGTCTATCTAGCCTACGTTTGGTAGTGTATATATGTCCATGCCTCTCTTTCGCTTTGTCACAGCTTACCCTTCCCCCTCCCCATATCCTCAAGTCCATTCTCAAGTAGGTCTGTGTCTTTATTCCCGTTTTACCCCTAGGTTCTTCATGACATTTTTTTTTTCTTATATTCCATATATATGTGTTAGCATACGGTATTTGTCTTTCTCTTTCTGACTTACTTCACTCTGTATGACAGACTCTAGGTCTATCCACCTCATTACAAATAGCTCAGTTTCGTTTCTTTTTATGGCTGAGTAATATTCCATTGTATATATGTGCCACATCTTCTTTATCCATTCATCCGATGAAGGACACTTAGGTTGTTTCCAGCTCCGGGCTATTGTGAATAGAGCTGCAATGAACATTTTGGTACATGTCTCTTTTTGAATTATGGTTTTCTCAGGGTATATGCCTAGTAGTGGGATTGCTGGATCATATGGTAGTTCTATTTTTAGTTTTTTAAGGAACCTCCATACTGTTCTCCATAGTGGCTGTACCAATTCACATTCCCACCAGCAGTGCAAGAGTGTTCCCTTTTCTCCACACCCTCTCCAGCATTTATTGTTTCTAGATTTCTTGATGATGGCCATTCTGACTGGTGTGAGATGATATCTCATTGTAGTTTTGATTTGCATTTCTCTAATGATTAATGATGTTGAGCATTCTTTCATGTGTTTGTTGGCAGTCTGTATATCTTCTTTGGAGAAATGCCTATTTAAGTCTTCTGCCCATTTTTGGATTGGGTTGTTTGTTTTTTTGCTATTGAGCTGCATGAGCTGTTTATAAATTTTGGAGATTAATCCTTTGTCAGTTGCTTCATTTGCAAATATTTTCTCCCATTCTGAGGGTTGTCTTTTGGTCTTGTTTATGGTTTCCTTTGCTGTGCAAAAGCTTTTCAGTTTCATTAGGTCCCATTTGTTTATCTTTGTTTTTATTTCCATTTCTCTAGGAGGTGGGTCCAAAAGGATCTTGCTGTGATTTATGTCATAGAGTGTTCTACCTATGTTTTCCTCTAAGAGTTTGATAGTTTCTGGCCTTACATTTAAGTCTTTAATCCATTTTGAGCTTATTTTTGTGTATGGTGTTAGGGAATGATCGAATCTCATACTTTTACATGTCCCTGTCCAGTTTTCCCAGCACCACTTATTGAAGAGGCTGTCCTTTCTCCACTGTACATTCCTGCCTCCTTTATCAAAGATAAGTTGGCCATATGTGCGTGGGTTTATCTCTGGGCTTTCTATCCTGATCCACTGATCTATCTTTCTGTTTTTATGCCAGTACCACACTGTCTTAATTACTGTAGCTTTGTAGTATAGTCTGAAGTCAGGGAGCCTGATTCCTCCAGCTCCTTTTTTTGTTCTCAAGATTGCTTTGGCTATTCGGGGTCTTTTGTTTTTCCAAACAAATTTTGAAATTTTTTGTTCTAGTTCTGTGAAAAATGCCAGTGGTAGTTTGATAGGGATTGCATTGAATCTGTAGATTGCTTTGGGTAGTAGAGTCATTTTCATAATATTGATTCTTCCAATCCAGGAGCATGGTATATCTCTCCATCTGTTTGTATCATCTTTAATTTCTTTCATCAGTGTCTTATAATTTTCTGCATACAGGTCTTTTGTCTCCTTAGGTAGGTTTATTCCTAGATATTTTATTCTTTTTGTTGCAATGGTAAATGGGAGTGTTTTCTTGATTTCATTTTCAGATTTTTCATCATTAGTGTACAGGAATGCCAGAGATTTCTGTACATTAATTTTGTAACCTGCTACTTTACCAAATTCATTGATTAGCTCTAGTAGTTTTCTGGTAGCATCTTTAGGATTCTCTATGTATAGTATCATGTCATCTGCAAACAATGACAGCTTTACTTCTTCTTTTCCGATTTGGATTCCTTTTATTTCCTTTTCTTCTCTGATTGCTGTGGCTAAAACTTCCAAAACTAGGTTGAATAAGAGTGGTGAGAGTGGGCAACCTTGTCTTGTTCCTGAACTTAGTGGAAATGGTTTCAGTTTTTCACCATTGAGGACGATGCTGGCTGTGGGTTTGTCATATATGGCCTTTATTATGTTGAGGAAAGTTCCCTCTATGCCTACTTTCTGCAGGGTTTTTATCATAAATGGGTGTTGAATTTTGTCGAAAGCTTTCTCTGCATCTATTGAGATGATCATATGGTTTTTCTCCTTCAACTTGTTAATATGGTGTATCACATTGATTGATTTGCGTATATTGAAGAATCCTTGCATTCCTGGGATAAACCCCACTTGATCATGGTGTATGATCCTTTTAATGTGCTGTTGGATTCTGTTTGCTAGTATTTTGTTGAGGATTTTTGCATCTATGTTCATCAGTGATATTGGCCTGTAGTTTTCTTTCTTTGTGACATCCTTGCCTGGTTTTGGTATCAAGGTGATGGTGGCCTCGTAGAATGAGTTTGGGAGTGTTCCTTCCTCTGAAATTGTTTGGAAGAGTTTGAGAAGGATGGGTGTTAGCTCTTCTCTAAATGTTTGATAGAATTCGCCTGTGAAGCCATCTGGTCCTGGGCTTTTGTTTGATGGAAGATTTTTAATCACAGTTTCAATTTCAGTGCTTGTGATTGGTCTATTCATATTTTCTATTTCTTCCTGAGTCAGTCTTGGCAGGTTGTGCATTTCTAAGAATTTGTCCATTTCTTCCAGGTTGTCCATTTTATTGGCATAGAGTTGCTTATAGTAATCTCTCATGATCTTTTGTATTTCTGCAGTGTCAGTTGTTACTTCTCCTTTTTCATTTCTAATTCTATTGATTTGAGTCTTCTCCCTTCTTTTCTTGATGAGTCTGGCTAATGGTTTGTCAATTTTGTTTATCTTCTCAAAGAACCAGCTTTTAGTTTGGTTGATCTTTGCTATCGTTTCCTTCATTTCTTTTTCATTTATTTCTGATCTGATCTTTATGATTTCTTTCCTTCTGCTAGCTTTGGGGTTTTTTTGTTCTTCTTTCTCTAATTGCTTTAGGTGCAGGGTCAGGTTGTTTACTCGAAATGTTTCCTGTTTCTTAAGGTGGGATTGTATTGCTATAAACTTCCCCCTTAGAACTGCTTTTGCTGCATCCCATAGGTTTTGGGTTGTCGTGTCTCCATTGTCATTTGTTTCTAGGTATTTTTTAATTTCCTCTCTGATTTCTTCAGTGATCACTTCGTTATTGAGTAGTGTATTGTTTAGCCTCCATGTGTTTGTATTTTTTACAGATCTTTTCCTGTAATTGATGTCTAGTCTCATAGCATTGTGGTCGGAAAAGATACTTGATACAATTTCAATTTTCTTAAATTTACCAAGGCTTGATTTGTGACCCAAGATATGATCTATCCTGGAGAATGTTCCATGAGCACTTGAGAAAAATGTGTATTCTGTTGTTTTTGGATGAAATGTCCTATAAATATCAACTAAGTCCATCTTGTTTAATGTATCATTTAAAGCTTGTGTTTCCTTATTTATTTTCATTTTGGACGATCTGTCCATTGGTGAAAGTGGGGTGTTAAAGTCCCCTACTATGATTGTGTTACTGTCGATTTCCCCTTTTATGGCTGTTAGTATTTGCCTTATGTATTGAGGTGCTCCTATGTTGGGTGCATAAATATTTACAATTGTTATATCTTCTTCTTGGATCGATCCCTTGATCATTATGTAGTGTCCTTCTTTGTCTCTTCTAATAGTCTTTATTTTAAAGTCTATTTTGTCTGATATAAGAATTGCTACTCCAGCTTTCTTTTGATTTCCATTTGCATGGAATATCTTTTTCCATCCCCTTACTTTCAATCTGTATGTGTCTTTAGGTCTGAAGTGGGTCTCTTGTAGACAGCATATATATGGGTCTTGTTTTTGTATCCATTCAGCCACTCTGTGTCTTTTGGTGGGAGCATTTAGTCCATTTACATTTAAGGTAATTATTGATATGTATGTTCCTATTCCCATTTCCTTAATTGCTTTGGGTTCGTTATTGTAGGTATATTCCTTCTGTTGTGTTTCTTGCCTAGAGAAGTTCCTTTAGCATTTGTTGTAAAGCTGGTTTGGTGGTGCTGAACTCTCTCAGCTTTTGCTTGTCTGTAAAGGTTTTAATTTCTCCATCAAATCTGAATGAGATCCTTGCTGGGTAGAGTAATCTTGGCTGCAGGTTTCTCTCCTTCATCACTTTAATTATGTCCTGCCACTCCCTTCTGGCTTGTAGAGTTTCTGCTGAGAGATCAGCTGTTAACCTGATGGGGATTCCCTTGTGTGTTATTTGTTGTTTTTCCCTTGCTGCTTTTAATATGATTTCTTTGTGTTTAATTTTTGACAGTTTGATTAATATGTGTCTTGGTGTATTTCTCCTTGGATTTATTCTGTATGGGACTCTCTGTGCCTCCTGGACTTGATTAACTATTTCCTTTCCCATATTGGGGAAGTTTTCAACTATAATCTCTTCAAATATTTTCTCAGTCCCTTTCTTTTTCTCTTCTTCTTCTGGAACCCCTATAATTCGAATGTTGGTGCGTTTAATGTTGTCCCAGAGGTCTCTGAGACTGTCCTCTGTTCTTTTCAATCTTTTTTCTTTATTTTGCTCTGCATCAGTTATTTCCACTATTTTATCTTCCACCTCACTTATCCGTTCTTCTGCCTCAGTTATTCTGCTATTGATCCCATCTAGAGTATTTTTTATTTCATGTATTGTGTTTTTAATCGATGCTTGATTCATCTTTAGTTCTTCTAGGTCCTTGTTAACTGTTTCTTGCATTTTGTCTATTCTATTTCCAAGATTTTGGATCATCTTTACCATCATTATTCTGAATTCTTTTTCAGGTAGACTGCCTATTACCTCTTCATTTGTTAGGTCTGGTAGGTTTTTATCTTGCTCCTTCACCTGCTGTGTGTTTTTCTGTCTTCTCATTTTGCTAATGTTACTGTGTTTGGGGTCTCCTTTTTGCAGGCTGCAGATTCGTAGTTCCCGTTGTTTTTCGTGTCTGACCCCAGTGGCTAAGGTTGTTTCAGTAGGTTGTATAGACTTCCTGGTGGGGGGGACTAATGCCTGTGTTCTGGTGGTTGAGGCTCGATCTTGTCTTTCTGGTGGACAGGTCCACGTCTGGTGGACACCTTAATTTTTGGTGAGACCCATAGCGGACTTCTGACTGTAAAACATTCTGCTCTCACATTGGATGCTCTTCACCTTTGCTTTCATTCAGAGTAGTTGCCACAGGATTCTGTGACATCCCAGGAGTTGCTCGGAGCCACTGTGGTGCTGGGAGACCTTGGAATTGGGACTCGCGCCTTCGCCCGTCCAGCCGCTAGCAGGGCCGGGCCGCAGCTTGCTCCAGCCGACCGCAGCTGGAGGGAGAACCGGGAGGTGGTGCCGGGCTCCGTCCCTACTGCTTCCCCATGCGGACCGGTGCACACACGTCCTCTCGCTGCCTCTGCTCTTGGAGGGGCAGCCCCTTCGGGCACTGAGCCCCCGTCTCAGTTGAGCACCACCCTGGGGGGGGGGGGCTTGCCCCGGGCGCAGTCTCAAGTTGCCGCTGCCAAGCGCTGCTGCCGCCGCTTACATGTCCTAGTGATAGGCGTGAGTATCAGGAGTAGAAACTGGAAGGTTGTCTCTTTCATAAGTCTTGGTCCTTTTGGGAGGTCTGAGGTCTTCTGCCAGCGTTCAGCAGGTGTTCTGTACGAGTTGTTCCACATGTAGATGTAGTTCTGATGTTTTTGTTGGGAGGAGGGTGATCTCCGCGTCTTACTCCTCCGCCATCTTGAAGCCAAACCATGAACTTTTTTTAAAGAGACAAATGGCAAAAGTAAGGATTGTATATAAAGAAATTTCTTTCTTCCTCCGTTAATTGATGATTCTTTCTTATTACTTGTCTTAAAATCAAAGCAGTCCAAAGAGTCTCAAAATAATAAGGATGACCTAAAGACATTCTGTCTAGATGCCTAGAAAATTATGCAAAATATTTATAATTGGGCACATATGTGACAATCTTTCCTTTTATGTATTGAGACTTTTTTTCTTTTTCTTTTTTTAGAAAACTTTAATAAAAAAATCTTCTGATATTCAAGTTAATAACATAAAAACAAGGCTAACTTGACCAAACTGAACACCTCCTTTGCTGCCTCTGTCCTGGAATCCTTTTTCTTCCAGCTGTGAGCCTCAAACTTAAGTGTACATAAGAATCAGCTAGGAAACTGGTAAACAGTGCAGGTGTCTGGGCCCCACCTCCAGAGATTCTGATTCGTGAGTCTGAGCAACGCCAGAATCTGCACTTTCAACAGTGGCAGGGGTTCAGATGCTGTCCCTCTAGGCACACTTTGAGAACAGGAAGGACTGCCTCATGACCTCAAAGCCAATGGAAAACCTGACAGAGAAACTTAGCTTGCTATTAGACCAACCACTAAATCTCAGGTAATAATACATACTTGGTGCTCACTCAGACAGAACTAGGAGAATGTGTGTCTCTGTGGTCCAATCTGTAATTTCCCACTTCCTCCAGCAGGGGAATGATTTATCCACAAGGCAGTAAGGTCAAGGTTCCCAGGATAACCTACGTAAATATTTTCCTCCTCACTCTATGTAAACAAGTTCAGGGCTTTAGATTACAAAAGTTAAGAAAGAGAAAGAAGGAACGATTGAAAAGGAGGATTTTTTACAGGAAAAACAGTAACAGAAAGGTTATATGGCTCACATAAGTGGGATGGACTGCAGTGTAAATGCTGCATACTTACAGGGTCTGCTTCAGATGGCATGTACTCAGCTAAGCCAGAATATTCACCAGTAACCAAATAGTAAGAGTTGGGAATTATTCACTTTCTGGCCTCATATTTTCTGCAGAGTCCATGAGCATTTAAAAGGGTGATGTTGCTCAGAAATCTCAATCCATACCAAGTGATGGCATGGAATTGCATGTCTCAGTGAGATTCCTGATGACCAAATTCTTCTTCAGTCACCCCTATGTCTGCCAAGGGTTTGCAAATTCTACTCTGGGTCTAGCTATTACATTAAGACATATCTTACTGTTGATGCCATGGTTCCTATTAAACTGCTCTCCTATGCAGTTCCCCGTGATCAAACACACAAGGAAAAGCATTTTCCTGAAAATAGCTTTACTTTTGAACTTTGACAAAGGAATAACTCTTAGCTTTAACTTCCTACAGTTCTAGAACACTTTGTGCTTTAAAAGCCTCTTGTGGGCTTCCCTGGTGGCGCAGTGGTTAAGCATCTGCCTGCCAATGCAGGGGACACGGGTTCGAGCCCTGGTCCGGGAAGATCCCACATGCCGTGGAGCAACTAAGCCCGTGCGCCACAACTACTGAGCCTGTGCTCTAGAGCCCGTGAGCCACAACTACTGAGCCTGCATGCCACAACTACTGAAGCCCGCGCACCTAGAGCCTGTGCTCTGCAACAAGAGAAGCCACCGCAATGAGAAGCCTGTACACCACAAAGAAGAGTTACCCCCGCTCGCCGCAACTAGAGAAAGCCCGCGCACAGCAACGAAGACCCAACGCAGCCAAAAAAAAAAGTCTCTTGCATTTGAACACATCTCAAAATCTAGGCGACACCCACCCTCTATGCTCAAAGCATGAGTATGTAGTTATAATTTCTGAAAGTGTTCAAATGCCTTTGTACTAGGTGACTGCACAAAACATGGAAGAGGGGAAGTTACTACATGGTAATTAACATGAATGAGATTTCGGAAACAAAAAATCTAAAACAAGTTTCTGACATGAAGCCACTGCACCTAGCGGAGAGGCCACATGATGGGTGCAGAGCCAAATTCACACAGCCCATCCTGTAGCAACCCTTTTGGTCAAGGGCAAGGTGTTCCCACAAGAAGGCTACTGAACATGTCTCCAGCTCTGCTAGTATCTTATTTTGGCACAACTTTTAGAGCCTTACTAAGGCTCACCTTCCCTGTCCAAAACCTCACTGCCTATAGGCAAGACCAGTCAACAACACTCAGGGAGTTAAGGGACAAGTCAGCAAGCAGCGAGGTTAATCCACTGGCTAAAGCTAACAAGCCTTGCAAGCAGCAAAGCTGGGATGAGAACTCAGTTCCCTTAGTGCTCAAGAAAGTCAGCTGTGGTCTTTTTCTTCTTAAGAAAGTTGCTTTAAGGAGGCACAATGGGCATACATCAGTGTGTTATGATTTAAAGGGGGCAAAAATACCTGACCAACCGTAACTTGCTGTACTTGTAATTTTCACCACTTCTAAAGCATTATAGGAAGTGTTTCATTGGGTTGAATTGATTAGTCACTTGAGAGAATAATAGATAAATGAAACCTACTATTATGTCAGGTCCCTATATTGGCTTAATCTATTTCCTCTACTCTCATACAGGGACACTGAGGAAATGGAGCCCAGACCATCCCATGAGGGCCTAGGGCAGGGGTCCCCAACCCCAGGGCCGTTAGGAACCGGGGCGCACAGCAGGAGTCGGGCAGCAGGCAAGCCAGCGAAGCTTCATCTGCAGCTCCCCAGCGCTCCCCTTCACTCACATGACCACCTGAACTATCGCTCGCATTCCCGCCTGAACCATCTTCCCCCACTACCTCCCATCTGCGGAAAAACTGTCTTCTAGAGAAACCAGTCCCTGGTGCCAGAAAGGTTGGGGACCGCTGGCCTAGGGGACTGAGGAAGATAACGAGTCCCAAAAAGCAATGGTGGGACTGGGGGGTCCAGTCCTCTTCCAGGAGGGATGGAGAGTAAAGAAGGTAAAAATCAGGTTTTCAAGGCTAGTCTCAGACTAATGCATTTTAAATCAAACCCTCGTCCCACGGGCAGAACAAAGCACACGGGGACACTCTAAGACCTTGGGGGCACTCTAGGATCAACTTTGTCCATTTTCCAGTTTCCCTTAGATTAGGAAATAACAAGGTAGTTTAAATGCATGTTGGCTAGGAATAAAAGTCAACGATAAGCCTTGCCCTAATTTTTGCAAGGAAGTCTACATAGGATTTTTTTAATAAAAAAATCGAATAAGAAATTTACCTTCAATATCCTCATGCTAACTTACATAGTAATCATTTTCTAACAAGTGATAACCTTGGACCAAATCCTGCTGCATCACCTATTAATTGTGTGATCTGGGGCAAATTAGTTGACCTTCTAAACATGGTGGTGTAGGCAGAGGTATAGAGACAAAGAGGAGGCCAAAAGCAGAAATTGTAAAGCAGTAGAAGCCACAGTTGAGCAGAAGCCATGAAATGAAAAGATGTCAATGGTTCTAGTAGAGGAGGAAGGAGAAGGGATAAAGAAAAGAAGGAAAGAGGGACACCCTGAGTCCCAAATCTGTCAGACTATAAGAAATGCCATTTGCAGGTTGTAGGAATTCAGCCCCTATTTGGCTCCATAGCTGGGTGCCTTGTGCAGTGGCAACCTGAACAGCCTTACATGGAGGCCCTGGGCCCGTAACTAGTAGTAGGGATTGCCACTAACCTTGGCAAACCTGAGATCACAGACCCATCTGGAGAAGTGAGGGACTACTTTGCTCCAGGCCATCATTGGAGTAACATGCCTAGTGTTACTGGAAATCTGAATTTTCATATGAAATCTACAGTTTGTAAGTATTGGCAAGAGAAGGAAAAAAAAAAACATTTCCCTTGGATCTGCCAACCTAATGTGCTAAGTAGTTTCCTGTTCTCCTTACTTTGTGTCGTATCCTTAAAATAATTCACTATCAACAGGTAAGTTGGTCATTCACCATTACCAGAGGTAATTAGTATCCATAATCCTTGTAACCTAGAAAAGCCTACAATCGCTACAATTATAAGGCTAGCTCACACTTATTGAGTGCTTACTGTTTGACAGGAACTGCTTTAATTAGCCCACTTAATCCTCACAACAACCCTATGAGATAGGTATTATCTTCACCTTACAAATTAGAAAACTGAGGCCAACAAAGGTTATGAAACTTGCATAATGTAATTGTTCTAAGAGTTAAATTTCTGGCATTTTCCTGTTCCAGCAGCTTAGCAATGGAAAGCCCAGCATGTGAAAGCTTTCTGAAGAAGGGATATTAAACCTTACATCTGACTACTGAAGAGAACAGGTTTTAGCTTGTCATTGAGACTTTGAACCCAGCTCCAACATCATTAACCCTTCCACAGTAAGTAGTCTTGGAATACGCTCCAAATGTAATTCAAATACATTTAGCAATGGTAAAAGATTTAAGATCAACTAATGAAGGTTGATTTTTCATCAACTATGATTCTCTTTTTTTGTGTAGAGTTTTGTCTCTTCATGTTTCACCAAGGAACAAATCTCAAGCACATGAAAAGTGAAGCCCTTTGAAATCCAAAATCTGTTAATGCACTAAATATTTGGGGGGGATGTGGAATGGAGAAGGCAGAAAAGGTACCTGGAACAGATGTTATTCAAGATCTTTCCTCATCAATGATTCATATACGATCTTAACCAGCACTCTCCATCTCCCGACTCCTCACTACTTCCTAGAGACTTGCTCAACTCAGTTCTATCAGAAAAGAAAACCTTCCCTTCATCCTCAAGTTCCCTATCTCTCCCCTTCCCCTGACCACCCAGCCTCCCCTTCCGCCACCCCCTCCCATCCTTAATCCAGTGCTCTCAGGCTTCCGTGCAGAAGCTGCCCTTGATACACTGGGCAGCCAGTGACCTCTTTCCAGTCCTGTTCTAACTTGACCCTTCTGTTGCATCACACACTGTTGACCTTCTCCATCCTTCATGAAACCCCTCCCTGGAATTATACACATACTACCAACTCTCCGAGCCAAATGTCCTTAGTTTTTTAAACTGGTTTTCCTCCCCCTTTCTGTCCTTTAGATGTTGTTAATTCCCAACTGGTAGTACTTGAATAAATTTGGGATTGAGAGGAAAAGGATCAGCAGCTGATCCAGGTAAGTAAATCTTATTCCTCAAATATGGGGATGCTTCCCTGGTGGCACAGTGGTTGAGAGTCCGCCTGCCGATGCTGGGGACGCAGGTTCGTGCCCCGGTCCGGGAGGATCCCACGTGCTGGGAAGCAGCTAGGCCCGTGAGCCATAGCCGCTGAGTCTGCGCGTCCAGAGCCTGTGCTCCACAACGGGAGAGGCCACAGCAGTGAGAGGCCCGCGTACCGCAAAAAAAAAAAATATAGGGAAGCATTAAATTGAAGAAAAACAGGGGAGAATCCCAGCAATGAAAACCCCAATGTTATGTGGTATTAGAGAGTCCTGTTGTGATGAGTCTATTGTGAATATTTTCTGCAGAATAGATAGATTATACTAAATGGTCTTTTCTCAAAGGAAATCAGTTAATTGTTTCATTCCTTCAAGAGCCAATGTCAAAGTTGTTGAGCTCAAAATTGCCCCCACTTTGATCATTTGGCCCACATGGAAAATTTTTCCCTAAAGAATGCAGAAAGGAATTTCTTTAAAGCAATCAATTTATCCTCTTTTGCCCAACTGAAAGCAGTAGCGCATGAGCCTTGACTGTTTCCTGTCAGTTTAATAATAAACAACCCAGCCCTCTCTTGCCCTCTCATCTTGAACCGCACATTGCTCCTAAAGATATGGTAAATGCTTGTGTCAGGACATAATGACAACTTAAAAGATCCTTAGTGTGTGGAATACAGTCAGGAAGATCAGATGATCACAAGCTGTGGCTTCTCCTTACAAAGCCCATGTTCTAAAATAAGAGAGAGGGCCTTTGGGCCAATGGCAACTTTATCAAGCTTTCAGGGTGTTATGAATTGTTTTGATGCTATAATTAAAAGTAATAGAATATACTTAGAAAGGCCAAAAATGGCATGGCAGATGTGATACACTCTAACCAGCCAGGAACAGAGAAGAAAGGTTTGATGTTATATATTGGTTTTGAAGGGACGTTTATTGAGGCTGTCAGATTGGTGCTGACAGTATATAAAACATCACTGACTGCTCTTTTTTCATTTACCTGTGTGGAAAAATAGACGGCAGTCAGAGGCAGGCTAAGACTTGGATGGTGACTTATTTTTGTACTGCTTTAAAGAGGCTACTGTCGGAGAGTAAAACTCAGCGTGACAAATTTGGGATGTGAATACTCTGGTGTAGGCAGTTCTATCCCCAAAAGTCATGCCATAGGGCTATTTCTGGACATGAAAGCTTGCCATTTCCTGGCACTGGCCCAAGATCCTGGGCAACTTCCCAGCAGTCCTTTGCTTCCACCTTCACCCCATCCTGTGAGGTCCCAGGTAAGGGAAGTGTATACAGCAGTGACAACAGTTACAAACACAACCAGGTACAAAGAGAGAAACGAGAAGATGGGGCCTTGGGTCCAACCTGTAAAGGCATGACCTCCCTGCTACCTGCCCAGAGTGGAGTATAAACTGCATTCAGTTCTGCCCTCACCTCATTCTGTCCTTTAGAATGAAGTAACAGTATCAGGCCACAAATGCCCATCCATAGATTATGATGTTTCTGGAAAGTCCCATTTTCCAGAGTTAGTTCTGCTTCCCCAGGCAGTGACCCTGCATTTGGTAATAACTTTATCTCAGTAAAAATGCAACTAGCTCTATGAGCAATAACCCACTGCATGCTTACCAGCCACAAACCGATTCACATTGAAGGATGGATCAGGTAAGGGGAGGTTTTGAAAGTAGCTGGGGGAGAAGAAGACAGACAGGTACAGATAGAGAGAGCCCTTGCAGACCATGTCTGGATCAGAATCTCAGAACCTGCAAGAAGTGGGTGGAGCCAGGGAGGGATGGAATAAGAAGGTGGAGAATCTAAACCAACATCACTTATGTCTCAATTTTCCTCAGGCCCTGATAACTGAATCAGAGAAAAGGGGAAAAAAAAGAGCACCCGATGTAAGTGAATGGTATTTCTTTGAAAGGAAGAAATATAAAATTGACCAAGTAAATCTGGTAATGAGTCAGGCCATAAGATGACAGACAGGGCAATGTTAGTGTTTTGTATAAAAGACACAGGTCAAGGAAAGCATGGAGAAAAATAGCCAACCAAGAGAACCAAGGGCTCCCTTCTGGGGCTCTAGGAACACAAGCCCAGGGGGGAGAGTGAGTGTGGCAGCATGTAACACCTCAGTGTCAGTGTCCCCCAGAAAAGCCACCTCACGTGAGGCCCCAGCCCACCAGATTACTATACCAAACACAAGACCCTTTTTCTTGAAGGTATTGAAGAACTTCAACACAAAGTTTGCACAGATTGCTTGTTCAACTCTGTTTCTTTTTTTTTTTTAATATATAGAGGAACAGAAAAGAACTTTTTAATATACTTTACATGGAGGCGACAGAATGGAATTAGAAATATTTTAGTCTATTTATAAACAATAATACTATCAACAGAAGTTAAGCTTGGAAATATTTATTTCCCCAGAGACTGCCACACTTTTGAAACAAAGATTTCTCTGCCATAAAACAAATTTGAATATTTTAAAAATGACAAATAGGCACCATAAAAGATCTCCTGTCAAAAATACCCATCTTGGGCTTCCCTGGTGGTGCAGTGGTTAAGAATCCGCCTGCCAGTGCAGGGGACACGGGTTCGAGCCCTGGTCCGGGAAGATCCCACATGCCGTGGATCAACTAAGCCCATGCGCCATAACTACTGAGCCTGCGCTCTAGAGCCCACAAGGCACAACTACTGAGCCCGTGTGCCACAACTACTGAAGCCCACGTGCCTAGAGCCCAAGCTCCGTAACAAGAGAAGTCACTGCAATGAGAAGCCCGCACACTGCAATGAAGAGTGGCCCCCGCTCGCTGCAACTAGAGAAACCCTGCACGTAGCAACGAAGAACCAAAGCAGCCAAAAATAAATAAATAAAATAAATTTTAAAAAAATATCCTTCTTGATTAAAGATTAGAAAATTCATGTAAATTCTACAGGCTCATTAACTTGCCATATTTGATTAATTTTCAAATTGTGGAAGCAGTGAAAAGACATAAAATAGCAATTCATAATGTTTCTCCAGCTGACAAAGAGACATTAAAAAACAAACAGCATAGCCAGGACATGGAAGCAACCCAAGTGGCCATCGACAGATGAATGGATAAAGAAGATGTGGCACATATATACAATGGAATATTACTCAGCCATAAAAATAAACTAAATTGAGTTATTTGTAGTGAGGTGGATGGACCTAGAGTCTGTAATACAGAGTGAAGTAAGTCAGAAAGAGAAAAACAAATACTGTATGCTAACACATACATATGGAATCTAAAAAAAAAAAATGGTCATGAAGAACGGGAATAAAGACGCAGACCTGCTAAAGACTGGACTTGAGGACATGGGGAGGGGGAAGGGTAAGCTGGGACAAAGTGAGAGAGTGGCATGGACATATATACACTACCAAATGTAATACCGATAGCTAGTGGGAAGCAGCCGCATAGCACAGGGAGATCAGCTTTGTGACCACCTAAAGGGGTGGGAAGGGAGGGTGAGAGGGAGGGAGATGCAAGAGGGAAGAAATATGGGGATATATGTATATATATATAGCTGATTTACTTTGTTATAAAGCAGAAACTAACATACTATTGTAAAGCAATTATACTCTGATAAAGATGTTAAGAAGAAGGAAGGAAAGAAAGAAAGAAAATAAAAAACAAACAGCAAATTCAAATTAAGAGTCTAATAAATAAGGAAATGTACTTCTTTCTATACATCAGGTGTGAGTGACAATTAATTTATGCAGTATTATATTCTATTTTGGTTGTAAGTTTAAAAATATTTTTACTAAGCATCAAAAGGAAAATATTCAGGTCATATAAAACCTTTTAAATACTCAACATTCACATGTGATCTTCAATGCCAATTAGGAGACACTAAATTGAATACTCAAAGAGAAAAAATACTGGTAAATTTCATTTTTTTCTGTGGCACCTCCATCTAGTTTATCTAACTTACTTGGACTTGTTGAAGGTCTTATTTTAAAACTGGTAAATTACCTGTGAATTACATGCCCACAATCTTGGGATTCAACAGCAAGACCACTTGGAAAAGTGGAGTCATTTTATAGGTATATTCTAAAGGTTTCAAATATATATTTGTCCTTCCTTTCACCATAAGAAAGAATCCCTTAAGTATTCCTACAGTCCATTTCCTCTGCCTCTCCTGCCTCTGTCAGATAAAAAGTAGGTCAAAAAACCACATTTTTTTGTGTGCACTTTTTAATTGTTTTGTTTGCTTGCCTAAATTGTCTGAAAAATCATCTCAAAGTCCCATATCCCTTGGTCTAGTGAGTTTGAAGTTTTAACATCCACATCTTGGTGCTAGCCAACAAATGTTGGCTTCTCCGCCAATGACCTGGAATTGTGTAAGTATCAGAGATATCTGGGAAAATGCCTGATACTTTGCACGGAGTAGATGCTTCAAGATATCAGTTTCTTTCTTTAGTCACAGCAGTACAGCAAATGGAGCCAACCTATGGTAGGGAGTAGGGTAGGGTCAGCCTCACTGGGGTCCTATGGAGAGAACCCTTCAGTTTCTTCACTGTTTTTCAAGATGCCTAATGATTTCATCATTAGAGATGTATTATAAATACTTTGAGAGCTGCCTTTTTTGAAAAAGCAAGTACCCTGGAAGGCTAAATTACCTTAGCCTTAGCTAAATTTAGCCTTAGCTAAATTACCCATGCTGTTAGCTGAAGATGGCCTACTACGCTGTACACAGCAGGCTGAGTGAGGCCTTAGGGGCCTAGGACCTGAAGTCAGCAATCAGCAAAGCAGCCTTAGAAGGTGGGTGACCTAGAATGATAATCTGATGTGGGCAAAACAAATGGCCAGCAGTCAGAAAACCCAGGTGTCTTATGACTTGGACCCAGAGGTCTGCCCTGCCCCTGGACAGCCCTTCCATCCGCTCCCTTGGAGGGATGCACCTGCCCCCAAGAACTCGGTGAGGCAGCAGCCAGCCATCTTCAGAATTCACTGGCCCACCTGTCATAGGTGACCATAGACGGACTAGGAAGAAAACACGAGTAGGGCCTTCAGGGGCTATGGTGGGGAAGCACCTCCAATAATATTGAACTTCAAACCTCCACAGCTGGGAGCTAACATTAGACTTGAGAGGAGGGATGGAATTCTGTGCAGGAACCCTGAAGACCTGGGGAAGGCTGGCCACATAAATTAGTTTATTAATTCTTTAATAAATACTTATTAATGCTAGGAGTTATGCTAAGCTCTAAACATTGGAAAGTTAGCAAAACCTACTCTTCTGAAGCCTCCTAAATCATACAAATTTAGGATTACAAATTGTGATACATGCTGGAAAGGAGAAGAGAGTGTTCTGTGCATACGAAAGGGGGAGATTGTGATGTACCGTGTATTTCTTTCTGTGGATGGTGGTGAAAAAACTTTGAAAGCTAATATTAAAGACCAAGTTAAGATTTTGGAGTAGTAGGTACCACAGATCACCTTTGAGGATGGATGATGGAGCTGTGGAGAGAAAGGGGGACTGTGGACCAAGCAGTCCCTTTCACTGACATACTCTTCCAGAGGGTAGGATGGAAAATACTTTTGCTGTCAGAGTCGTCTAGATTTGGGCAATTAGCTAAATGAAATAACTCCATCCCCTTCCCCCCCCCACCTCCAAACACCCCATTTCATCAGGAGCCACTTGAGGCCTCGGGGCAAGGGTAGGGAAGAAAGAAAAACAGCTCTGCAGTTGGGAACACAGCTGTTGTTCAAACTAGGGCACCCTGAGAATCTTGACATTAAACAAAGCACACATCAACTAGTAAATATTGAACTGTCAGGGGATCAATCAGATCTTTCTTCTTTGTATCTGAAACTTGAATTTCACTGGTAGTAGAGACTAGAACCCAAGTCTGATCCCCAGGGTGGCATCTCTTTCTCCACACTATGACATCTTCCCAGAGAAGGAACACAGCAGTCGACTCTCCATCTGTGGGTGTGGTGCAGTTCATAACGTCAGCAGCACTCGGGGATGGGAATGGGCACTGGTTTGAAGGGGCCAGATGTGAATGGAACTGTGTCTGTTACACCAAAACATAAAGAGGTCTCCCCACACCCCAAACTTTCTCTCCTCCATCTAAAACTCAAGTTTCATCCATTATACCACTGAGCTAATTAAGCCCCTGAGGCTGGGCAGTGCTTTTAGCAGATTGTTTCTAGTTTTGATAACATGCAGAAGGAAAAAAAAAGACTCTTCAGTTTGAAAATGCACCTTTGTTCATAGCTAATTTCAGAGAAAAAAATCAAGTCTGTTTTGGTCCACTCTAATGGAAAGATTAAAAAAAGTCCGTAAAATCATATTCAAGTTGTGATGAACAGACACCAGCACAGGATTTTCAGATGCTGTAAGGCTACCTCTAGTTGTGTTCGGAGTGGACACAGTCCGTCTCTCTTGGAAGTTAATCCTCTGACTCATCTGAGGCGAAACGAAACATATTATGGCATACGGAAAAAACAATCTTGACAAATTGCATGGCAAGGTCACCATGAAAACTTATTTCAGCGAGAAAGTTGGCTTGCTGGCAGCAATGCTTGGCAGTAACAAGAAGAAAGCGGTGAAGAACATGGGTTTGGTCTCAGCTAGACCTGTGTTTCCACCACAGCTTTACTATTTATATCCTTGGGAAAACTGTATAACCTCACAGCCTCAGTTTCCAAATCTACATCCTTGGGATAATAAGAACACCCTGAACCTTTTAGGCTGTTATGAGAATTATACAAGGTAACACATGTGAAGGACATGGTAAAAGTGCTCAAAAGTGCAAGAATTCATTTTTAAAAATAATAGTCATTGATCATATTGTGTCTCTCTCTTTCCTTCTGATGGGACAAGAAATATACCACTGATTTCTCAGTTTCTCATTGACAGTCTTCCTCTGTCAGTGAAGACAAATTATACAGTTGCTCTGTCTACTTCTCAGTAAAATAGAATTTTGAAAAAGTCATAGTTAAGTTGCTGTCATTTGTTATTGGCTTGGGTCCCAAATTTCTTCTCAAGGACAGTCTGGGACCTGGCATTCATCCTTTTGAGTGGATCTAGTGGGGGAAGCATTTATAAACAAACAAAGTCATGTTAGCTCTGAAAGGGATTTTAGAAATCATCTATTATAACTCCATCTTGAAGAAACTGAGACCCAGAAAGTTGAAATGTATGAATTCTTCTAAGGCCGTGCGGGGTGTGTGTAGCAGCCCAGGACAGCTCTGTTCAGGCAAAAGAAAACCTGATTCATCAGGACTACTTGATATGAAGGCTCAGCCTGCCTTTCTCTTCAGAGGAGCAGCTGCTATTTAAGTTTGCTCAGAAAACAAAACAAAACAATGTTTTTTAATGTTAAAAAAATTTTTTTAAACTGCAGAGGAGCAGTTGCTATTTAACTTTGCTCAGAAAACAAAACAATTCCTTTAATATGGAATAAATAATTTGCTTATTTCTTAATCGCAAATGAGAATTCAACTATTTATACCAAATCACTTTCCTCTTCCAAAGGAGAAGAGGAAAGAGAAATTAACATTTATCAAACACCTATATGGTAATTTCTGCATAGTCTCATTTACTTCTCATAACAACCCTATAGGATAGCACATTATCTTTCTTTGTAACAGATAAAGAAGTTGAGGCCCAGAGAAGTTAAGTAACTTGCTCACAGCTAGTTAGGAAGTGGTAAAATGGGCATTTGGAGCCTGGTGTGACTCAAATATTAAGGTTCGTTTCAAAATGACTTAGTGTCTTCATAAACCCTCACCTTGTGTTATTCTCCTTAACAGCAATTAACACCACCTGATGTTATATTATGTATTGATCTGAGCATTTGTTATCTGTTTCCACCATTAGAATCTAAGTTCTATGAGGGTAGGGTCTTTCAACAGCCCCAAAGTCTAAAATAGAACCTGGCACATAGTAAGTGCTCAAGAAATATTTGTCACATGAATGGATGGATGAATGAATGAATTAGTTATTAATGACTTAATAAGGGGACACAATAGAAAATTAAATAGATAAATGTAAATAGTACATAACTCTGGCAATAAGAAAGAATTTGTACATAATAAATTAATAGTTTTTCTAGGTGAACTTACACTTCTATATAACTTTACTCTCTTTGAGAAAATATACATTTAACTGCCTTAAAAGGGATAGTTTATAGACTCCTGGTTATAGCTGGAAATGTTGGTAATTATTATGAGGAGAGCCTCAAATAGGACTAAGATTATCCAGAAAAGCATTTATTTTTAAAAACTGAGGCCACAAGAAAACCTAATGAATTAATAGTATTTGTCCAAATCAGATTTACCTGCAGGTTCACTGACTCAACCATAATAACGGCTTCAGGGCTTCCCTGGTGGCACAGTGGTTGAGAATCCGCCTGCCGATGCAGGGGACACGGGTTCATGCCCCGGTCCGGGAGGATCCCACATGCCGCGGAGTGGCTGGGCCCGTGAGCCATGGCCGCTGGGCCTGCGCATCCGGAGCCTGTGCTCCGCAGGGGAAGAGGCCACAACAGTGAGAGAGGCCCGCGTACCGCAAAAAAAAAAAAAAAAAAAAAAAAATAACGGCTTCAGTTCAATCTTTCGAGGTTGATTTTTTTTAAATGTCATCTATAAAAGACTGACCTTACCAGTTATACTTACTTGAAAACAAACCAGCTTTCAATAACTTTCCCCACGAATCAAGGCAAAGTTCAGGGATGCTATGTTTTTCAAATATTTTTAAACTTCATTTTAAAGACAGATGTCACACAAAACCTTCCAGAAGGACAACAATATAAAGGAAATATTTCTCTCTCTCTCTCAAAAGAGAATTAGTTAAATTATGAACTAGCCTCACAATGGAATGTTATGCATTCATTTAGAAGTGTAATGCAAAAATATTTAGTGACATGAAAAGTTGTTCATTATATATTTTTAAATAAAAAAGCAGTATATAAGCATGCTTCCAATTCCGTAAAAAAGATGCATGTATTTGTGTGTATCTGAAAAGTATATATATCAAGCTATTAAAAGTGATTAACTTTAGATTAAAAAACTAGAAATAATTTTCATTTAAGAATTGTTTGCGGGACTTCCCTGGTGGCGCAGTGGTTAAGAATCCGCCTGCCAATGCAGGGGACATGGGTTCGAGCCCTGGTCCGGGAAGATCCCACATGCCATGGAGCAACTAAGCCTGTGTGCCACAACTACTGAGCCTGTGCTGTAGAGCCCGCGAGCCGCAACTACTGAGCCCGTGCGCCTAGAGCCCGTGCTCCGCAACAGGAGAAGCCACTGCAATGAGAAGTCCACGCACCGCAGCGAAGAGTAGCCCCCTGCTCGCTGCAACTAGAGAAAGCCCGCGCGTAGCAACGAAGACCCAATGCAGCCAAAAAACAAAAAAACAAACAAACAAAAGAATTGTTTGCTATGTGCACTTCTGCTTTTTCCATAATTCACAAATATAGCTTTTGTAATAAAAAGCCATTTTTCATTTTAGGAAAGGATAGGAAACATGCCTGTAGGTCTCCAGTCTCTAACTACAGTTGCTACTCTTCAGGATGAATCACTTCTCCTCAATGGTTCTGTTTTTTCAACATTTTATTTCTTTCCCATCTCTCATATAAACATTCCTGGTGATCACATGACATGCTTTACCTAAGTGACTCTACCAAATTCCCTCTATAGTCTTATACAACTTCCAAGATTTTCTATAAAAAGTTACTTTTGGGGGAAAAAGTACATGTAAATGAGTTGAGCCCTTATTTTATGTTGTTGTGGCTGTTTTTAACATTTCTCCATCTCTCGTTTCCAGTGTATTTTACTTCGTCCACATGTGTTTTATTTTTCTTTTCTGAGACCCTGTGTGACCAAGTGTGAGACCCTGTGCCAGGTGTATGACATATGTCACCTCATCGACTGATCACAGAAACACGGCACCTATTCCCATTTTACAGATGTTTTATTAAAATGCGTGCAGTGCTCTCTGATTTATGTGGCATTTTCACAGATACTATTTCATTTGACCCTGTTGATGTTGGCATTATTAATATTTCTGTCTTACAGATGAGAAAACAAAGACTTGGGGAAGTTAAAGAACTTCTGAAAAATGCTCCTGTTGGGAATCAGTGGGGTTGGGACAGGAATCTGACTTGTTTGCCTCCTCCTATCCTGACTCAAAGGTTTAACCTGTTTTCTCTCTGTGGGTTGTTGTTATTATTATTACTACAACTGTTAACATGAATAAGGAAGACTGATTTCACAGATTATTAAAACGATTAAAAGGCAAATAAACAAGAGAATTCAACCGACCCAAAGGGAACCAGTCATGAAAAGTAGTGACTCAGCTTCTCATCAAAGTTCTCCTGTCACAGAGAGGAGATTGGACTATGACATTGTTACTCCTCCGTGGGAATGCAAAGTTTTAGAATGCTTCTTTCTCTAACATCTGGAACATCTTATTTCCTGTCAAATGAAATATTAATTCTAAGTTAATCACTCAAAAGCTTTAAAAATATCTTCATCTTGTGGTTTTTCCTAAAGTGTGTTAAAACTGATTGTTCTCAGGAAAAAAAAAATGGCTGAGCAACTTGGCTCCTTGTCAATCTGCAGAGTTTCCAATAAGTGTTCAGCTGTACATAGCACTTCTGGTGTCCTTGACTGCAATTAGATTTAAAATAATTTTTTTAAACTATCAGTCACCTGCCTTAAAAGGATAATTATGCCTTGTATTCTTATTATCTCCTCCTAGAATCTCAGGTGCTTTCAGCATTTGCTTTTCATGTTTGCTTCCATTACAGCCTCTACTCTCTTACTGTTGTGACTGAGACCACGTGGCTTTTATCTATCCACCAAACACACAGCAAACCAAGCCTACACATACATTTATTGATATTTTGTTAATGGCTCCTCCTTTGTGATTGGGACCCTGTAGCAGAGATGACTAGTTGACCCCCAAAGATTCATGCTCCCCTTTTGCAGTGAAGATTTGTTGCTGGAAAGTAGCTGCTGGACAAGAGCTATCTTCCCCAGCCTTCCTTGCACATCAATGGACTTGTAAGTAGTCCTTATCAATGGGATGTGAGTGGAAGTGATGTGTACCACTTTTGAGTTGAGGTATTTAAGAACTGGAGGCACAATCTTTCACTCTCTTTTCCTCCTGGCCAGCAGCTGAATGTTATCAGAAAAACCTGAAAGTTTTTCTGATGGCAGAGCCATAAGGTGGAAGCAGCCTGGGTCCCTGAGTCACCGCTTGGAGGAGAGCCACCTGACCTGCATCAGACTGTGACATGAATATGAAATAAGATTTTGTTGGGTTAATCCACTGAGATCTTGGGATTATTTGTTACAACAGCTAATTTAATACTAGACCTATAAGCCTGGATATCCCTCCTCATTAGGCCAGGGTCCTGGAATTAGATGAGCTTGAATCTGCTACAAGTATTAACAGGATGGAAGCACCATGTTGCCACAATGGAAGTTCTGTCACTAATTTGTCCCCAGAGCAACTGTTGGGAACAATGGCAAAGACCATTAAGTTGCCCATCAATAGACATTATCCCCTTCCTTTTAACTCAGCCCTAGTTTTGTTGGAGGTGGCAATGTGCTGGGCTAATAAAAACTACATTTGCCAACCTCTTTAATAGGTAGAGTAACAGATCTGATCAATGAGGTATATAGCAAATGTCACTGTGGGAGTTTCTGGGAAAGTTCCTGAAAAGAGAGCAAAGTTAGCTGACATGCCTCTTTGGCCTTTCCTCTTCTTTCTGTCTTCAATATTCTTTCAATGCATAGAATTTCAAGAGCCATCCTCTGACCATGAGGATGAGAGCCACACACTAAAGATGGTGACAAAGACACAAGGAACCTGGGTCTCCAGTGGTATTTTGGACTATCACACCGAGCCTAGACTGCCAACCACTGGAATTCTTCCTACTCAAGAAAAACAAGTAAACCCCTGATTTATTTAAGACACTGTTTAGTGGGATTGTCTGTTCCTTGCAGCAGCTAAAAGCAATCGTAACTCATAAAAGGGTGAACCTTCTAAGACAGACCACAGCACATACCTTCCTAACAGGTTGATCTCTCTGCTTCTCTGCACCATTCTTTTCTTCTACTGTCATTAATTCTTCCCAGCCCAGAACATACACTGGACCAGAGCAGTCACTGAATTTCTAAGCCCATTTGGTAACTCTTGAGGATAAAGAGCTCACTGGCCCTTTTCCTAGTCATTTAATTTAGTCTCAAATCCTACTCCTCTGAATGACACATAGCAATTTTCAAGCACCTTCTTTCTCTGATATCCTCAAACTGCTGCTTCATCTCTGGACTAGAGAGCTCTGCAATCTGGGCTCCATCAACGTCATTATGGGATTTAAGAGAAACCCAAGAAGTTATTGTTTATTCACTTGCCTCCAGACAGGACTGTGATTAGCTCTTCCGGATATATAGCTGTCTTCCATGGGCCAAAAAAGTCTCTCACAAAGCATGACTCATTGGTAACTTTGAAGGAATTGATTTAATCTGTTCTCAGTTTCTCTGCCAGTGAAATGGGTATTGTGATCTGAACAGAGAATGACAAGACCTTTGGCTTAAATATGTGCAATTTGAAATGGGATATGATCACTTTTTTTGCTGGGGGCTGTAATAGATTAAAATGGACAAATATTTTGCAGCTCCTCCCATCAAGAGACTTAGTCTACTTCCCTATCCCTTGAAGCTGGGTTGCCTTGTGACTTGCTTTGACCAAGGAATGTGGTGTAAGTAATGTTGTAGGAGCTCTAGACTAAGCCTCAAGTAGCCTTGCAGCTTCCACCTTCATCCTCTTAGAATGTCCTCTCTACCATGTAAGGAATGTGGAGCGGACTTCTGAAGGAAAAGAGACCATGTGCAGAGAGACAGCCAGCCCCCCAGGGCCCTGGACTTGTGAGTAAGGCCATCTTAGATGCTCCAGCTTCAGTCCAGACACCAGGGAATTGCAGCCACATGATGCCCACAGCAGGACCAGCAGAACCAAACTGCTGAGCCCAACCCAAACTGCCAACCCACAGAATCATGAGAAACACTAAACTGCTGTTGTTTTAAGTGAATAAACTTTGAGGTACTCTATTAGTTTCCTAGGGATGCCATAACAAATTGTCATGAGGCTGGTGGCCTAAAACAACAGAAATTTATCCTCATGCTATTCTGGAAGCCAGAGGTCCAAAATCAAGGTGTCAGCAGGACCTGCTCCCTCTAAAGGCTCTAGGGAAGAATCTTTCCTTGCCTCTTCTAGCTTCTGGTGGTTGCTGGCAGACCTTGGTGTTCTTTGGCTTGTGGTGACATAACTGCATTCTCTGCCTGTCTTCACGTGGCCTCCTCTCTGTGTGGCTCTGTGTCTCTTCTCATAAGGACACCAGTGATTGGATTTAGGGTCCACCCTAATCCAGTGTGACCTCATCTTAACTTGAGTACATTTACAAAAACCTTATTTCCAAAATAAGATGACGTCCACAAAGACTTAGGAATCTTTTAGGGGGAACACAACTCAATGCAAAACATGTGGTTTGTTTAACATATAGCTAATATTGGTACTCTTTCCTATCATTTTTGTACTTCAAACATATGAAGATAAATGTAAAGAAAACAAAACAGAAAGGATAACCATGTTCTTATAGATAATATATGACAGTGCCACTGAGTTTCAAAATCTCCCAGGAAGAAAATATCTAAGTTGACTATCTTAATTACTGTTAGTGCCAAGCAAAATTTATGATATATTAGACAGTATCAGGTATTTTAAATATCTTTAGTCACATGTAAGACTTATTTTATAGGGGGAAAAAAAAAACTACAACTGCGTGCTTTCTCTCTAAGATGAAAGAATCCTGTTAGCATTGCGTGTGATATTTGTGTGAAAGTGAAAGGCTTGTTGAGCATCTGATTACCGCTGCCCCACTTCTCCTCTGCCTGATCCACACTTTTGAAAGGAGTGGTCTCTACCAGCTTCCTCCATTTCCTCTGCATTGACTCCCTTCATAACCTGTGAAATCTGACTTCCTTCCCCACAGCTCCACTAAAACTGCTGTCTCAGAGGTTCACACTGATCACCATCAAGTCAAATCTGATGCCTCTTTCCTTGTCCTCATAATTTTGCATCTGACCTGTTTAACTGCCCTGTTACCTCCCTTTTCTGATACCACCTCAGTCTGCCACATCTTAGTCCAATTCTTCCTCCTCTCTGTATAGCTCTTCTCTTGCACCAACTAGCAGTGACCCTCTAGGCCCATTCCTTTTCTCTTCCCAGTCTACGTCTCTACTTAGAAAATGTGTCCATTCTTCATTCCCAGCCCCATCTTATCGATGACTTCCTAATCAATATTTTCCATCCTGACCTATCATTCAAGCCTCAAGCTTGTATCTCAAACTGCCCACTAGAAATGTTGTATATTTTATGCACATCTGTACTAGTCAGGGTAGGCTTGGTTTTGCTGTGATAACAAATAATCCAAAAATCTTAATGGCTTATAAAAACAAAGACTTCCAGAGAGCAACTGTGGCTCTGCTCTGTCTCTACTCTAGGACACAGGTTGACAGATCAGCCTCTGTCTGGAACATTGCTGGTTGTATAGAATAGGAAGCAACGATATGACAAAGGGCAGGCCAGCTCTGAAAGCGCACCTCAAGGTGACCACATCACTTTCAACAAGGTGAAAAGTAAAGTCCTCTGACAGGGAGGGAGAGCAAATATATGGAAATGTGAAATCTACTATATTCTCTTAAACAAAATTCTACAAGAGAAGTACAAAATCATCCTCCTTAAACCAACTCAAGGTCCTAATTTTCATAATTTCTCATTGGCATCCTCTTTATCCAATTTCCCCAGGATGGAAATCTTAGTGTTACCTCTTTTATAAACTTTAGTTTTCCCAATTACAAAAACACTCTTTGAAAAAAACTTGTCAAATATACATCCACACACGTCGCATACAAGGAGACAAAAATCACCAATAATCCTAACACCCAGGTATTATCCAACACTTATCACATGTTAGCACATGTCCTTCTGCTCACCTCCCTATCACATGTATCAATCTATTTAATCTCTGTAGGGAGACACATATTTACATTTCTATAAAAAAAGATACCATACTATACATATAGCTTTGTGGCTGTTAAAAAACTTACCAAGATAACTCTAATATTTTCTTTCTCCCCATTATTTTAAAATATCCTCTAGATGGTAATGATGTGCAAATTTAAATATCCAGCTTTGACCTCTCCCCTGAGCCCCAGATTCCCAAATAAAATTACGTAGTAGGTAATTCCAGTTGAATTTCTAATATGCATCTTAGTATGTCCCCAACTAAATTCCTGATTCAGCCTGAAAGCCTATTCTTCATCCAGTCTTTTTTATCTGTTAAAAGCATCAACATCCACACATAACGCTAACCTGAGAGACATTTTGATTCCTCTTTTTCTCTCATTGTCCTCCATGCCACATCTAATCCATCAACCCAGTTTCCAAAATATGTCTCAGAGCTGACCACTTCTCTCCCTCTACTCTCGGCTCTCCAGTCCTGCCACCATCACCTGTCCCCTGGACCCTGTACTACCTCTCACCTAGCCTTGCTTCTTCTCTTTTCTTCTCCATGGGGGAGCCAGAGTGATCTTCTAAACACAGAGGTCAATCACATCGTGCTTCTGCCCCCAAAATCTTCCCATTGAACTTGGAATAACATTTGAACATTTTCCTCGGCTTCTAAGGACTTTTTATGATTTCGTTTCTGCCTACTTTTCTCTTCATCTCTACCACTCCCCGCCGCCCCACACACACACTCACTCTATCCAGACACACTGGCTCTCTTTTCTTCCAACACATCAGCCTTACTTTTGCCCTGGGTATGGCACTTGCTAACTAACTCCCCTGCCTGGTCCTGGCCGGAGCTCATCTCCTTAGGGATGCCTTCCTTGACCTGGATTCCATCTTAAGGTATCCACACACCTGACATGGCCCTTTTTACATTCTCTAAATACATATCACCATATTTTACCTGATATTTCCTTTTCATTTCCTGGTTTATTTCTTTATTGTCTTCCCATTGGAAAAATGACTTCTTTCAGGACAAGAACCTTGTCTGCTTATTCACTGCTCTGTCCTCAGCTCTTAGAACACACACTGCCAGGCACATAGTTGACTACAATCAATATTCATGAAATGAGCCAATGAATAAATATTTAGTTGTTTCTCAAGTCCAGCTGATTCCCCTTGAAGTATCTGTTGGCGCAGACCCTTTTCTTTCCATGCTCATTACGCCAGCCTAATCCCAGACATCACCTCACATCGGAATGACTGCAACTGCCTCCTTACCCATCTCGTGGAGCCCCCTCCAACCCACTCTTCGCACTATACCAGCTTCATCTGTCAATCACCTCCCTGTCCTTCAGGCCTGGCTGAAGCCTCACCCCCTCACCCTCTAGGGCTGCTACTCCTTCCTTCCCCTCTGAGTTATGTCAACATTTCATTCCTGCCCTTAACCCTCACCTGGCCATGCAACCAAACACCATCTCTTGTGTTCACTTATGTGAATCTGCTCACTCCAGCTGAATTCAGGGGGCATAAACTTGTTGTTTTGGGAGTTTGGGGTTTTTTTTTTTTCTCATAATGCCTAGAGAAAATCATAGGCAATCAAAAAATTCATGTGAGTTGAATGAAATTATTGGGTAGAGAACAAGATACAATAAGCAAATTGGAGACATATACATACTACTATATATAAAATAGATAACTAATAATAACCTATTGCAGAACATAAGGAACTCTACTCAATACTCTCTAATGGCCTATATGGGAAAAGAATCCAAAAAAGGGTGGATATATGTATATGTATAACTGATTCACTTTGCTGTACAGCAGAAACTAACACAACATTGTAAATCAACTATATTCCAATAAAGATTAATTTTTAAAAATAGGCAAATTGGATACCCCTTCTAAAGGGATACTGTGAGAACAGGTAGTTATTTAGAATGAAAGAGTAAAATACCAGTAGGTAAAGCAAACCAGAGGCAATCCTGTTCCCATAGAGAACAGATGGCCAGCATTGCCTTGAAACAACATTTATGGTAAATAGCAGGATAAAGTGCATTTTTAGTGGACTTTGAACCCAAGTTTTTCTACTAGCAAAAGGAAAAGGGGATGGTCATTCTGGTGTAAATTACTGCATGAGGACTAGCACCCCTTAGGCAACTCTAGTTTGCCTCCCTAACTACCCAGGGCCTCAGGTGGGTAACTTCTTGATGAGACCCCAAGTTCTCCTGAGTGTTCAGAGTACACAGCAGAGAACTGACTACCGAGAACTCAAACAGATCCAACAAAGAAGATGTCTGCTGTGTGCTGAGTATTGCCCTGGGTAGCAATAAGGCAAAGCAGAGATTTGGGGAGAAACATTTCTATCCATGGCCATTCTTCCCAGTTTGTCTAATTTGAGGTATGGTATAATAGAGGAACTACATCTCCCCGTTCAACAGGGGAGAATCAGCCCAACCATTCAGTTTTACCAAGCCCCAAATATCCCCATAAGGATTTTACATTTGGTAGTGTATATATTGTACAACTACTTTAATCCCTAAAGAATGACTTCAGAGGTCATACAGGGATCTGGGAGAGAAGCTGAATAGGAAGAGGTAAGAGACATTGAAGAGAAGGGGTCAAGATTCTAAAAAAGTTTTAAAAGAATGATAAAACCAGGCGGGGGTGTGAATGTGAGGAAATGAGAACTTGCGGGGCCACTGGCAGGAGTGTAAATAGGTAGAACTTTTCTGGGAAACAACTCGGCCATGTGTAGCAAAAGCTTGAAAAATGTTTCTTTCCTTTAAGCAAGCAATTCCACTTCTAGAAATTTTAAGGGAGTATTTGCACTAACACATAAAGATATATGCATAAAACTGTTCATCAAGCTCTGTACATTATTATAAAAAATTAGAAACTATCTTAAGGCCCAAGCATAGTGAATTAATTCAATAAATCACTGTATATCTAATCAACACAACTTTATACAGCCTATGTAAATTATAATGTAGCTCTACATGGATGAACATGGAGAGTTCATATTTTTAAATTTAAAAAATAGAGCATAAAACATGTGCAATGTGATCTCATTTTTCTAAAAATGGAAAGATGTACATCCAAATATTAAGAGCTATAACTTATGGGTAATAGAAATTTTTGCTTGCTGTACTTTCCTACTTTTAATGATGAACATGGATGAAAGAATAGAATGTGGATGAAACACTGGTTCTGCCATTGCCATTTCTGCTTTTCTAATCCTGCATCTGATCTAAACACAGTGGGACATAATATAATGGTCTTATACCCTAGGCCAACCTTGCCAGTTTGTTTGATTTCACCGCACCCTGCATACAGATACCTTCCTATATACTTTCAGAGGTATCATTCTGTTTTTATTCTGCGTACCCCCAAGTTGTCAATATAGCAAACTATACTACTAAAGTGCAAACTCTAGAAGCACAGGGACCACACTTAACCACAACTGCATAAACTCTATTGTAATTTCCTAGAGCCTAGAGAACCTTTATAGCTGCTGATTGGTAATAAATTAGACTGAACATTCGTGGGAAAAGGAATAGCACATTCCTGTTGCTTTAGCCACTGATTATTGACCAAAACATGAATAAGCACCTGGTGTTTACCACTGAAAAGAACTAAGCATTCTTTTTTCTTAGCTTCCTCCAGCAAGAAGTCTGAGTAGTCACATCCCTGTCTGTTACAGAGGATGGAAGGTTGAGGTGTTTTTAACATCATCTCATTCCATCACTAGCTCTGTGTGGGGAGTGGAGATGTGAGACCTGGTCCCCTGAGCTCTTCCTCTCTCCCTAGGTAACCACATGACATAATTATATTTTCTTTGCCATGTAGAAGTAAACACTGACTTTACATATACATGTGAAATTGTCAGAGCTCAAAGAACTCCAATTGAAAAGCTCACCCTGGCAGAAGGGTCTTTCAATTGTACTAGATGCCTGAAGTTCAAGTGGAGCTTTTCCAAGAATCCAAAAATAAAATGATTCTGAATGTGAAAGACCAAAATCCTGAGTTCAGTTGCCTGAAGCCTCTTCTCGTGGTTTTTGGTCTAGAACACGTCCGACGAATGAAGCAATTTCTGAAAGCAACCACACCCTGCTCTGCCATCACTACTAAAGAATAGCACTGTTTCACTGCAGACGTGCATTTAGACATATGAATACATATATTTTATGCTTGCATCATTTTTGCAGACAAAATTAGCAAACACTTCTCAGGCACAGCTCAGTGCCTTCTTCTTGTTCTGGTCTTTATGCTGAAAATTATTGGGATTGTTCTTTTTTTATTGAAGTATACTTGATTTACAATGTCATGTTATGATCTCATTACATTGTCAATGTCAATGTCACTTTGTACAGCAAAGTGATTCCGTTTTATATATATGTGTGTGTGTATATATATATATGTGTGTATATATATATATATATATACTTTTTCAGATTCTTTTCCCTTGTAGGTTATTACAAAAAATGGAGTATAGTTCCCTGTGCTATACAGTAGGTCTTTGTCAGTTATCTACTTTGTATATAGTAGTGTGTATATGTTAATCCCAACCCCCTAAATTATTCCTCCCCACCTTTCCCCTTTGGTAACCATAAGTTTATTTTCTATGTCTGTGGGTCTATCTCTGTTTTGTACACAAGTTCATTTGTATCTTTTTTTCTAAGATTATTGGGATTGTTCTTAAATGCAATCTGTCTTCTTGGACCCTTGTTTTTATCTTACACAAGATCACTCTCTAATGATAATTATTATGCATCACATTTTGTTCCTTTTCTACAATGAGGAAATGAAGTTATGTAAAGTTCTCAACATAATACTAGGCACATAGTAAGTAGTCAATAAATATTACTTACTTTATGATTATTTTAAAATAAAACTGGACTTCCCTGGTGATCCAGTGGTTAAGACTCCATGCTTCCACTGCAGGGGATGCAGGTTCCATCCCTGGTTAGGGAACTAAGATCCCACATGCTACTCAGTGCAGCATAAAAATTTAAAAACTAAATAAATATAACAAAGCTGAGACAGTAGCATGGTGTATAGTGGTTTAGGGAGAGGATTCTGGAGCAAGGCTGCCTGCATTTGAATTCCAGCTCTGGCCTTAGCTGTTTGTGACTTTGGACAATTTTCGTAAGTCATTGGTGCCCAGTTTTCCCATCTGTAAAATGGAGATAGTAATTGTTCCTACATCACAGGGGTGAATGAGTTACGATATGCATAGACCCATACCTGCCATACAGTAAGAATTATACAAGCATAAGTCATTATTATTTACTCCTTTCCATCCTTAAGGTCCAGAGGATCATGAATATTTTTTCTACAATGTGCATTTTTCCTCTCTTTACCCAAGGTCCTTACATTACTTTAATATTTGATCTAGATCTATATCCTGTGTTTTTTTTTGTTTTGTTTTGTTTTGCGGTACGCAGGCCTCTCACTGTTGTGGCCTCTCCCATTGCGGAGCACAGGCTCCGGACGCACAGGCTCAGCGGCCATGGCTCACGGGCCTAGCCGCTCTGTGGCATGTGGGATCTTCCCAGACCGGGGCACGAACTCGTGTCCCCTGCATCGGCAGGCGGACTCTCAACCACTGCACCACCAGGGAAGCCCCCCACAAACATTTTTTAATGATAGTTTGTATCATTCAGGGTAGAAAGGTGAAAAAATATGAACCCATGCTGAATGTACTGATGGCCCTATTTCAACGTTGCCTTACTTTTGTAAGTTGATCTATTTTAAAAAACGAATAGTACATAGGTATGCAAGGGAAAATATTTTCTTTTCCAACTTCAAAATTGCAAAACATCACACTTAGTTTGTTTACATGTTAAACACTGATCAGAACAATTTGCAATGCTGCTACTGAAATGTTTGTTTTTTTAATTAATTACTTACTTGCTTTTAAAGGAAATTCTTAAGAAATGTGGATCAAAATAGCACATGCCCAATTAAGAGCACAGTCTTTGGAGCAGTTTGTAACCCCAGCTCTGCCTCTGATGTTTGCATGGCCTTGAACAAATTACATGGCCTGTGCAACTACATCTCCAAGCTTCATTTTCTTCTTCTGTATGAGACGTCAGGTGAGCCTCATAGGGTTTTTCTAAGAATCTAACAATATAGGGCCTCCCTGGTGGCGCAGTGGTTGAGAGTCCGCCTGCCGATGCAGGGGACATGGGTTCGTGCCCCGGTCTGGGAAGATCCCACATGCCGCAGAGCGGCTGGGCCCGTGAGCCATGGCCGTTGAGCCTGTGCGTCCGGAGCCTGTGCTCCGCAACGGGAGAGGCCACAACAGTGAGAGGCCCACATACCGCAAAAAAAAAAAAAAAAAAAAAAGAATCTAACAATATAATCCATTAAGCACATAACGCAGTGTCTGGGACATAGTAAATGATCAATAAATGGTGCATTTTAATATTATGTTAATACTAGGTATGCCCTTATTAATCCATTCCTTTGAACAATAATTTCTGCCAAGCTCCTCTGCATAACTCTCTACCAAGTACACAAAATGCTTCCAAAGGGAAAATAGAACCCCCTAAATAGGAATATCCAATCCTTATTTTTGCCTGAGGATTAGGGAAGCTTTTAAATTTTATTTAACTTGAGTGGGGCCTTTCTTGGTCAGACTGCATCATGCATTCTGTTCCACTGGGTTTGTCTGGTATACTCAGCACAGAGATGGAAGACATATGAGCAAGAACATCAACCTCAAGGGCACTCCAACCTGCTACTGGCATCATTGTTCCCAGCCCAAACTGGTCTCTGCACAGGAAGTTCTCCAGCTTCAGCTTTCCTTCCTACATTTCTTTCTTAGAATCTTCAAGTTGGTGGCAATGGAGATGATGACGACAATGATGAAGCTGATAGTAATGTGGATGAAGCCAGCTAGCATTTATTTAACATTTATTCTGAGCCAGGCACTATAAGCACTTTGTATATATTATTTCACTTAATCCTCTCAACAGTCATACAAGGTAGGTATTGATATGATGAATATCCCCATTCAACATATAAAAACTCAAAGTTTAGAGAGGTTAAATAGCATGCCCAGTGTCACACAGTTAGTCTGGTGCAGAGAGCCAATTGGTAAGCAGATGGGATTCCAGCCAGGGCTTTTATTCTTTTTTTTTTTTTTTAGAATCTTTGTTTTTATTTCAGTTTTGATTATCTTGTTTCGTTGGATTAATAGACTAGTATTTGTCATGGTTACACAGGTATTATTAGTTTTTTAAATTAATTTTTACTGGAGTATAGTTGCTTTACAATGTTGTGTTAGTTTCTACTGTACAGCAAAATGAATCAGCCATACATATACATATATGCCCTCCCTTTTGGACTTCCTTCCCATCCAGGTCACCACAGAGCATTGAGTAGAGTTCCCTGTGCTATACAGTATGTTCTCATTAGTTATCTATTTTATACATAGTATCAACAGTGTATATGTGTCAATCCCAATCTCCCAATTCCTCCCACCCTCCCACTTACCCCTCAGTATCCATACATTTGTTCTCCCTGTGTCTCTATTTCTGCTTTGCAAATAGGATCATCTATACCATTTTAAGTAAGCCAGAAAGGGCCTTTATTCTGAACCCCCAGGCTACACCAACCCCACTGCTGCTTTCAAGACTGCCTTATAGGGATTAGTGCAGGTCCTACTGCTCTCCTCAGACTAATTCCACCGAACCCCAAGTCTCTAACGTATTTCTGTCAGAGTCATACCACCTGACCTGAAGTTCACAGAGACAGAAGAGCAGCAGCTAGGACAAGTGGTACATCCATCAGAAACTTCAGTTTGATTTCCCTCAGCCCCCAAACGAACTGCCCCTCCTGCATGGCAACAGGCACGAAACCCGATGCAGAAAAAAATCCCCATAGGGAAATCCCTGATATACTTTATGCCTTTTGACTACTACCTTTCAGCCTCCAACATTAATACACAGTACACAATAACAATTAAACTCATTTTAAAGATGAAGAAATAGTAAAGTAAGAGAAATGGTTTGCTCACAGCTACACAACAGGTGGAAATAAAATGGCCAGTAAAGCTCAATATGCCCTCTGCAAGACCTTACCACCTTATTATTCCAGGCTTCTAATTCCCCGTGGCTGAAACCTCTTCACAGTCTAGCAGCACAAAAATGGACTGTGGAACTAGCCTTTCACAGGCTCAGCTAAAAGAAGACTAACTAATCCTAGAGCAATGAGGGCAGTAAAATAATAAGTTGACCCTTCAGGATGAATTTCATATTATCTTTTAACCAGACAGCCTAGATTTCTCAGGGCACGACAAAAATGTCTCCAAACACTTGTCAGCAGTTTTCAGTGGAGGAAAAACTGCAGTTAAAGCACCTTTAGTGGGAGCTTTGAGCAGTAGATGTGCTTGCATTTAGTTTGTGCAATTTTCATTATGAATTGGATGGTGGGTTGGATCTATGTCTTTAGTTCTTTGCTGGAGTGCTAGAAATCTAAAAATGTCAGCCACAGGCCATTCCTTTTTTATTTAAACGGAGAACTTAAAAAAATCACTTTTTCGGGCTTCCCTGGTGGCGCAGTGGTTGAGAGTCCGCCTGCCGATGCAGGGGACACGGGTTCGTGCCCCGGTCCGGGAAGATCCCACTTGCCGCGGAGCGGCTGGGCCCGTGAGCCATGGCCGCTGAGCCTGCGCGTCCGGAGCCTGTGCTCCGCAACGGGAGAGGCCACAACAGTGAGAGGCCCGCGTACCACAAAAAAAATAAGTAAGTAAAAAATAAAAATCACTTTTTCCACTTCATGCCTCCTTTGGACCAGAGAATAAAAATAGCGATGTCAGTAGGAGCCAATTTTTTTTCTGGAAAAATAAAACGAGAGGGGAAAGCGTCCTCCTTAGAACAACCAAAGTCTTGAAGCAGCTGCCTCAAAGCAAAACTCTCCTCATTTCAACCACTTCTCTCACCCCTTCTCGGAGCAGCCTCAAAGCATGGCGCAGTTTATGAGAAACTCCGTGGCGTGCCCAGCACTGCTAACCGGGCGTCCTTCCCACTACCAGGGCCCGGCCACCTGTCAACCCCGAGGGCGGCGCGGGCGAGGCGGGGCTGGGGACGTGGCTCCGGGAAGAGGCACTGGTGACAGGACCATCAGGAGGACTGGGATTCTCGGGGAGGAGCTGGCTGAGCCCAGCCCTCGGGCCATCCCGCGCTCAACGGCCCCATCGCAGCCGCCTCAGGGCCCCGGGCCCCCTGCCGTGTCTCGGGTGCCACCACCACCCCCGCGGACTCCCTGGGACTCTGCGGGCGGCAACCTCCACCCCCACCCCTCGGAGCGGCCCAGGCGCCGCACTCCACCAGCTGAGGCGGTGCGGCCGCGAGTCCGCCGCGGGGCGCCTCTTACCTGTTGATCTTGAGCGCGAACGCGCGGCGCTCTGCGCTCGGCAGCGTGGCCATGGCGCGCCGGCGGCTCTTCGGCCTCTAGGGTCTCGGGAGGCGCCCAGCGGGGGCCCGGCGCGCCTCAGGGCTGCAGCAGCACGTGCCGAGCGGGACTCGAGCCTCATCTGTCAGTCGCAGCTGGAAACTTCCGCATTTCCACCTTAAGCGCTGAAATCACCCCGGGGGAGGGCCCAACCTCAGAGCTGCGGCGGCCAGCCCTGCCACCCGGCGCCCGGCCCGGCGCGCAGGGAGCTGCGCGCGAGGAGGGTGTGGACCCACCGCGGAATTGCCCTCCGGATGCTCGGACCGCCGGCGCGCTTCTTCCCGGGGCCCTGACCTCAGGCAGAAAGGAGCTCGGGCGGATGACCCGGCGACCACTGAGCGAGGCCGGAAACTCCATCTGCCCGAAGCTGCGAGGCGGCCAAGGGCCTGTGGGCAAGAGCTGGGAACGCGCGCCTTCCGCCCGCCCCTCACAGCTGGCGAGGTCGGGAAAGCAACCCTGGAATTCTTTGCGCTAGGCCTTGTTAAGTGTTCGCACCATGCCCTGGAGCAGGCAGCTTAAATTTAACAAGAAGAAGAAGAAAAAAAAACGTTGGTGGAAATTTCAGGAGACATACCAACTTTCGCAAACGGTATGTCCGTCATCCTTATTGGGGTGACTTTAAATAAATACAACGAGTCCATGCAAGGAATAAACAATTTTTTAAAACCTGGAGATAAATGCTTTTCTCTGGAGAAACAGTGCACAGCACTTTCCTGTGATTCAAGCATATGCTGCAACCCTGTTTATTTCAGCTTCAGACCGAGAAGTGTAGGAAGAAGTCCAGCCCCAAACTCAAGAAAAAAATCAGAAAAGTCCCAGTGCTCACCGGAGTGGAAAAGGCTGTGTTTACCGACTTGCTCTAAGTTTTACTCTGCTAGAGCACTCCGTATGTAATGCCTCTGTTTGTCAACTGACCCTTAAAAAAAAAATACGAAATCGAGATACGTTTGGTTCAAAGCTGCACTACTGTCCAGTAGGTAGCCACTACCCACATGTGGCTATGGAACACTTGAAATTATAGTTAGTCTGAATTGAGATGTGCTGTGTAAAATACGCACCGAACTTTGAACACAGTACAGAAAAAATGATGCAAAATAGCCTGTCAATGATTTTTTATGTTGATCATGTTAAAACGATACTTTGCATATGTTAGGTAAATATTATTAAAATGAATTTCACCTGTTTGTTTTTCCTCTTCAGAATGTGGCTCTCATTAAAGAAGTTTAAAATTACACATGTAGCTCACATTATATTCCTGTTAGATAGTGCTGGTTCAATAGAACCTCGTTTGCAACCTAATATTAAAGTGCCTGAGAACTGAATTCTGTCTCTTGCCCACTGACTTTCTTTCTCTGGTTTCAGCTAGCTCAGGTAGTTTAGTAATTCTTCAGAGCTGGTTAGGTAACTCTCCTCCCCCTCCCCACTTGAAATATCAATGGCTTTAAGCATAGTATAAGACACAGGTCATAAGTGTAACATTACATAGACTATGAAACGAGACCCCAAAAAAAGAAACCTTTTTGAAATTTGGAGTTTCTGACTTTCAAAATTCTCCCAGGTATGTTTACCACACTGGAATTTATAAGCAAAGATTTACATACAAAAATAGTAAGAGAACAATTCAATAATAACAATTCAATACTTCTTCAAACTGGGAACAAATAGATGATTTGTAGAAAATTGTTTTACACTAGAATCTTCAGTCTACCATGTACTAAGTCAGCCTTTCAGATGAGCTTCTCTTAGTTTCTGAATGATGGTGACATACACTTTCATACAGAGCAAAATATATTGTTGTCCACACAAACATAAATAAAATGTAATGAGAGTATCTCAAATTTTCAGAGTCTGCAATTAAGGAAAACTTTTGTGTGGTGGGGGAGAAGGGGAGGAATCTTAAAATGTCCCATCTTATGTCAGCTCATGCTGCATTCAACTCATTCACCTTAGCATTTGGTACCTAACTATGAAAGTAAGGCCAGCATCATTATCCTCCATCCCATCAATTCCTTAGTTAGAAGTGATGATTAGAAATGACTCCAGATTTCCTTAACAGCCTTTTGGTAATTCACCATGAGTGTGTTACCCACTAAATTAGGCAAATGCCTATTTTTAAATATTCTATCTGCTCTTGGGTACAGTCACAGATCTCTGGCAAACTTCAAAAATAGCTAAGTGCCTTGCTTCATTTCTCACTCCCTCCTATTTCCCTCTAGGGCTTCTTTCCTAATTGCCACTCTGTCCAAAGCCCACTCTGGAAGGCTTCCTTCTTTCCACACCATGTGACATCTCTAGGCCTTCCTCTTTCTCTGCATCTTTGTGTCATTTGATTTTGTTTGTCACCTTTATAAAATTCCTCCCTTCTATGACAGACCTTATATCAATTATCCCAAATTCTCCTGTCGTTTTCTCCATACCTTCTTCTTCTTACCTCCTCAGAAAGCCAATCTCTTTCTTTACATTGCATCTTACTTATTTTTTACAACAGACAATTAAATAACACTTACCTTGCACCAGGGCCTGTATCAAGCCCTTTTCAAATATTAATTAATTAATAACAACCCTTAAGTAATAATATTATCCTCACTTTGCAGCTGGGGAAACCAAGGCTCAGAGAGGTTAAGTGACTGGCCCGAGATCACAGACTAGTACGGGGCATTTCCAATCCCCCAGATATTTCCACTTAAATATCTTCAAACTCCACAAACATAAAACTGAAACTCTCCATCTCCTCTACCCCATTGTATAAGCTTGCTATCCCTCCATAATCACTCATTTCTGTTGGCACTATTTCCCATTTGCCAGTTAAAAGCTTTGGAATCATTTAATGGAGGGGAAAGCAGGAAATCTGCGTTCTGGCTTCAGGTTTTCACTATGTGATTCTGAGCGAGTCACACCGTTTGGACCACAGAATTCTCAGTCATAGAATGACCCCATCTGCCCTTCTCTTTATAATGTGTCAGCTCTGACTTCTTCCTCTTCTTTACACTTCAGATCTAATCAGCTAACAAGGCCTGTCATTTATTCTATATAAACATCACTCCTTTATAAATATCACTGTTCTCACTGATTCCATTCTGACCCAGCCCTTATAAATTAATGTCTGGATGACAAAAATAAGATTTTAGATGGCTCCCTGCCTATAGCTTCTCCTTATTCCAATCCAATCTGACTCTACCACTGTATTAATTTTACTAAAATACCATTTCATCATGTTACTTCCCTGCTCAATTAACTTTGGTGGCTTCCTGTAGCCTCTAGGACCAAGTGTGACCTTCTCCAACTGGCTTATAGTGACTTCTCCATGTCATGTAACTAACTCTATCCCTTATCTCTTTGTTGAAGCAAGGAAGATCTTCAGCTAGAGAAATCGGTGTTCTTCCTGCCTGGGGCCTCTTTTGCTATGTCATTCTTCCTGCCATCCTCACCAGACATCACATCCAGTCTCTCCCCATCCTGTAAAGTTTGAGTCAAGTTGTCAATTTCCACCTCTACCTAAAGGAGTGTCTCATTCAGTCTGACAGCACCCTTTGTTTAGTTAAATAGGTCATCACCAGTAAACACAGCCTAGTGGAATGCAAGGTCCATAGGACTATAGAGAAAAGGGTGACATTTGTGCATTTCCTTCCTTATTTTGCAAGCCATTCAAGACCTCCATCAGCTTTCACTCAAATGTCACCTGCCATGACCATCTACTTAACATTGCAATGCCCCTTTCCCTAATCCTGACCCTCCCTAGCTCCTTTTCCAACTTTCAAAGCATAGTTTTTCTCCAAAGCACTTGTCACTATCTGACATACTACATATTTTATTTATTCGCAAGTTTATTGTCGCTCATGCTTCTAGAATATAAGTTCCATGAGTGCAGAGATTTTTGTTTTATTCCTTTCTCTATCTCTATTACCTAGAGTAATGCCTGGTACAAAGTAAGTGTTCAATAAGTTCTTGTTGAATAAATGAATGAAAAGCTGATTTGGTATTGAATACAAAGCAGACACTCAATAAATATTTGTTAAATTGAACTTGACTGGGAGTGGCCAAGTTGATGTGTCTTTCAGAAGGAAGTTAGAGCCTTTTTTACTCTCTTGAGTTTTTCAGTTGTGCCTTTTTATGAATATCTTCCAGCTCTGTTTTGTATTTATGTCTTGGGTTGAGAAATCAAACTAGCACATAGGTTATTACTAGCAAGTAGATCTCTTTATTATCATCTTGTAATTGAGGACAGATATAGAAAGATTTGTGTGCTAGTATTTAAATCCAGCCATAGCTCAGATATTAGAATTTGGAGTTTCTAATTTTCTCCACTTCATTTCTCATATTGTCACAAGAGATCTGTAAATATGAAAAGAATAAAACTAAGAAACTTTCCCTTAATATGTATATATTAGTCCCCCTTATTCATGGTTTCACTTTCCACGGTTTCAGTTACCCTCAGTCAACCACAGTCTGAAAATATGAAATGAAAAATTCAAGAAATAAACATAAGTTTTAAAATGCACACTGTTCTGAGTAGCGTGGTGAAATCTCCCGCTGTCCTGCTCCATCCCACCACAGACATGAATCAGCCCTTTGTCCAGTGTATCTGCCCAGTAGTCAGTTATATATATGCATATATATAACCGTCTTGGTTATATATGCAGTATCACAGTGCTTGTGTTCAAGCAATGTTTTTTACTTAATAATGGCCACAAAGTGCAACAGTAGTGACCTGGAATCCGGATATGCCAAAGAGAAGCTTCTTTTAAGGAAAAGGTGAAAGCGCCTAAATTAATAAGGAAAGAAAAAATATTGTATGTTGAGTTTGCTAAGATCTATGGTAAGAATGAATCTTCTCTCCATGAAATTGTGAAGAAGGACAAAGAAATTCATACTAGTTTTGCTATCACAATTCAGACTGCAAAAGTTATGACCACGGTATGTGATATGTGCTTATTAATTTGGAAAAGGCATTGAATTTGTGCAATAAGATATTTAGAGAGAGAGAGACTGCATTCACATAACTTATTACAGTATATTGTTATAATTGTTCTATTTTATTGTTAGTCATTGTTAATCTCTTACTGTGCCTAATTTATAAATTAAACTGTACCATAGGTATGTATGTTTAGGAAAAATAGTATGTATATGGTTCAATACTATCCACAGTTTCAGGCATCCGCTGAGGGTCTTGGAACATATCCCCTTTGGATAATGGGGTACTACTGTATACACACATATTATATACATGTATCTTATGTGGTTACTTTACTATGTATATTAGTATTTTAAATGTAAGAGTTAGGCCATACTCTAATGTACAATGCTATTTCATATTCAATAGGAATATTCATACTATAGTATTTTATACCTAGAAGGACCTTGGATTAATTCATGAATGAATAAATTCTCTCATTATCATTTATGTGCCTTCCATTAATTCCCCAAACATTTACCAAGTAGTTCCCATATGTCAGGTTCTGAACTAAATGATACTAGGGGCAAAATCATTAACAATACTTGTTCCCTGACTTCCCAGAACTCATGATCTAGGAACAAGATACACGTTACCAAGGAAAGAAGAGACTTATTCCATGGGACAGTGCAGGAATGTTTTCCTGCACAGAACTCCGTGAGAGTGAGGAAGCACAGACAGGAAATGATTTATTCTTGTGGAGAGGGTGTTGGCAGAGAAATTGACGCTGAGGAAGAATGACTTTACTGACCCAGTGACATGGAAACTGGTCTTAAATGACAAGTAAGCATTCACCAGGCAGAGAAGAGCGCATTCAGGATATTCCAGGCAGAAGGAGCACTACATGCAAAGGCAGGGAGCCAGGAGACACCAGTGCCCATCCCAGGAGTCAAAAGTATGATGGAGTCCACGGGTGCAGAGACAAGTGGCGAGAAATGAAACTTGGAAGGTGGGCAGGACCTGAATGTGAGGGTCCTGTTAAAGAATTCAGACTTTATCCCAAAGGCTATGAAAACCACCAAAAAGGGACTGCTCTTTCTATAAAGGTCATTGCCACCTGGCAATCCATGATAAGGACTGTCCCATAGAGTATAGACACAGGGTGGTAAGGATTATGTCTCCCAGATCTGGCATTGCCATCCCCATCTTTCTCAACCTGAGCACACACACTGGACACTAATGAAGAAATAAATTGCTCTTTACAGCAGGATTTAGGCAATTTTCCCAAAGTCATATCGCATGGAGAGAGGGAGGATTTATGGGGGACAGAAAGTCAGGTGCTGGTCCTCTGGTCTGGTTACCTCTGCCCCTCATTGGAGTGTCCCACAGGAATATGGTTACTGCCTCTTTATTTACCCACTTTCCCATCAATCTACCATCTTCTCCCTAAAGAATCAGTTACCCATCCCTTGGTTTGTTGTTATGTCTGGGCAATTTCCCAGGCATCCACTAAATGTTGCACTTTCTCCTTCTGCTAGTTTCCACTGTCCCTGCAGGGGGAAAAGTTGGGTTCTGATCCCCGCCTGGGGGGGATTTAGTGGTGGGCTTCTATTCTAGGCTGCAGCTGACATTTTTCATGTGTAAAATGTGGTTAATAGTGGTACCAATTCCAGGACTGTTCCAAAGATTAAATAATATAAAACTCTCATAGTAAGTGACATATAATTATTCCTATTATTATCACTATTTGAAATGTCTACAGAAGCAAATTACTAAAAGTCTAAATAAAAGTAGTTTAATCTTTAAGTTTATTACCCTCGTAATAAACTAGGTCAGTAACTCAACAACACCATCAAGCGTCCAGGTTCTTTCCATCCCTCCACTCTGCCATACTCAGTCCATTGGTCATGTTGGTTATCCCTCTTACGACCTCATGGCTACAAGCTGGACTTGTAGCCATGAGGTCAGGACTCTGATCAGCCACAGCACACACCAGCACCCCAATAAGAGAGAAAGAAAGAGGCTAAGGCTTTCTCCATGAGAAACTCTGCCTTTCCCAGAAGTCCTCCAGGAAACCTGCCATGAGAACTCACTAGCCAGAGATGGGTCAGATGCTACTCCTCGGCTGCATGGGAAGCGGGGAAAGAGCATCTAGAAACAGAAGTGGGTGATTATGTTTGGCTTAGAATTACTCTGATTCATTCTCTTGCGCTGCAAAAACAGAAAAGGGACAAAGGGGAGAGTAGCTGTTGGATAGGCAGTGAACAGAGGCTGCCAGACTCATTTCATTGAGATTAAATAAGACGAAGCACATAAATGACAGAACATACTGCTGGTTATCGAGTATGCACTCTCAGAACATGTGGGCTGTGATTTTATTATTATTTGACATTTGTATTGCTCTGGAGCCATATAAATTGGGTTTTTCCCCCAGTTTCATTGCAAGATAATTGACATACAGAACTGTATACATTCAAGGTGTACAACATAATGATTTGACTTACACACATCACAAAATGATTACCAGAACAGGTTTAGGGGATGGAGGACATCCATCATCTCATGTAGATACAACATTAAAATTGTTTTTTAAATTGTTTTTTACATATTTACTATTATTTCCTCATAATAGATTCCCAGAAGTGGAAATTGTTAGGTCAAAGTTATAATCTCATGCCAAACATGCCTGCATGTTATCATGAGGAAATAGTAGACAAACTTAAATTGAGGGACATTCTGCTGAACAACTGCCAATCTTTTAAAAAATGTCAGTGCCATGAAAGACAAAGAAAGGCTGAGGAACTGGTACAGCTTAAAAGCAACTAAACAGCCAGAGCAACTAAAGGCAATGAGGGATGCTGGAGTGGATCGTGGATCAAGAAAAGAACACCAGGGCTTCCCTGGTGGCACAGTGGTTGAGAGTCCGTCTGCTGATGCAGGGGACACGGGTTCGTGCCCCGGTCCGGGAGAATCCCACATGCCGTGGAGCGGCTGGGCCCGTGAGCCATGGCCGCTGGGCCTGCACGTCCAGAGCCTGTGCTCCGCAACGGGAGAGACCACAACAGTGAGAGGCCCGCGTACCGCAAAAAGAACACCATAAACAAAATTACTGAGGCAATTGGCAAGATGTGCCAATTGACTCTGTATTTGACTCTGTATCAAAATTACATTTTCTAAATTTGATACTTACATCGTGGTTGCATAAGAAAATAAAGACAATAGCTTTATTCTTAGGAGATGTACACTGAAGTATTTATGCTAAAGGGCAGAATCGTATGATGTCTGCAACTTACTCTCAGATGGTCATCAATGATCACAACAATGATAATGATAATAATGTTTATAATACTAAAATAAAATTGTAAATAATAATAAATTAACTAAATCCATCTAGATGAAGAGTATGTAGAAGTTTCTGCTCTGTAAATTTGAAAAATTTTCAAAATAAAAAGTTAAAGATAAAAAAATAAAAATTACAAACATAATTTTGGCTTTTGTAAGTTTGTGGCAACTTATAAGCAATGTATAAGAGGCTCTTTCATTATACGCTCACTAACACTGGCATTCATTTTTAATTTTTGCAAGTTTACTCAACTAAAAATAAATTTTAAATTATGTGTTTATTAGTTAAATGAGTTGAATATTTTTCCATGTTATTTCATTATAGAGTTGTATTTTTCTTGTGTGTCTATTTGTATCTTGTCCCACTTGCCTATTAAAGCCTTAGAGTTTTTCTTGTTGATTTGTGTCGACCCTTTGGAGTAATATGTTACCATTGTAGGTTATCTCTCTTTAAGGAACTATGATCTCCCTAAATACCTTGAGCTATTTGGAGAACAATGGAAAGCAGACAAGTTTACAGAATTTTAGAAATTTTGTTGGCCCTGGATGACTGTCAACACGAGACCAAATTTAATATGCATTTTTGAAATGCTTTTTTCCCATTTCAGTGTTCTTCAATATCCTCCCAGTCACTTCACTCCACCCTATAGCCCCACATATTACCGTAAGGATTCAGGTAGCACGACAAGCACCAGGACACTTTCAAAAGATGGAAAAGCAGGTTGCATGGTGGTTCTTTGTCCAAATTTGCCTGACTCAGTGTCCCCTGGTCCTCGCACACCATTGACTGGGCAGGACCACAGACTGGATGTCATACTATGGCACAATTCAACCATGTGATCTTTGCAATTCTTATAACAGTGTAGCAGCACGGTGCTGGTGTAGAGTAATATGTAGAATATGGATGTTAAATTCAGGTGCTATGTCTGCCATGCCCGCAAACCTATGTCCCAACCACTAACAATTTATGTCTTTTAAGACAAAAGTTCTCAAACTTTGAGATTAGAATTACCTGGAGAGCTAAGAACAAACACAGAGGCCCAGACTCATTGAAATAGGATGAAGCATAGACCTCCATAAGTCTGCCAAGGTCTCCAGATGATTCTGTTATATACCAAAGCTGCTTGAGACTTCCCAAATAAAATGAAAATATCCTCAAAGGGTATAAGATTAAAAACTATTATCAGATGAAGTTTTAGCTTGGATTATTTTAACATAGTTGAGAGGGATAGCTTGAAGAAACGTCAGTTAGTGTAGGCAACCTGTATGAGCAGGCATACTGTGAATTTAGAATCCTGACATGGTTCTCTGTCCAGGACCAGATCATCATTCAGCAATAAACTTTTTAAAAATTCAGTACACTTTTAAAAATTGTGAATCATTATGTTGTACACCTGAAACTTATATAATAGTGTACATCAACTATACCTCATTAAAAAATTAAAAAACAGATTAAAAAATAAAAACTGAGTATATTAGTGTAAATGTCCATGTAACCCATCCAGTGAATATATGACTGATAAATGGAAACAAAACACATCTTTATTATGGTTTCCCACTGCTTCTTCAAAAGTGCATTCAGCAGGGATAATCCTTGCCAATCCCATATGGGAATGTGGGCAGGTCCCATGACTTTTCTCTTACTCTTAGGTCAAAGTTCTTGGTTGCAAACATAGTTTCAAGTCTGAGACCAGAATGTCCAGCCCAAAATACTGATCAAAACTCCACCTTATGTATAATGGCAAATATTCCCCCAGCTGGGGAATGCTTGAGCCTGGCAGCCTGCAGAGGCAAAGGAGGGGAAGAATGCATGGTTGGCTTCTTCCCTCCACTTTGTATTATTTTTCCTTTCTTTTCTTCTCCCACCACAGCTGGCTAGCTAGTTTCTGACCTCTTGGGGTTGGAGGAATGGTGAGTATAAGAAAGCTCTTATTCAAAGCTGACTCTTTCCTTGGATCTTTTTAGGTCCTTTGGAAGATTGTTTTCCTAGAGACTTCTCTCCTATAAGTCATTTTACTTGGTTTGTTCATTTCTATGCCTCCTGTTTACTTGTGACTCCTTTGCAGCTCCCTTCCAATTTCCTGTTGCTAGGGTCCTCCACTCTCTAAGTGACCCTACTTGATGGGACCCCAAATGACCCTTGGTTGGATCTTTTCCATGTGGCCCACATCTGATTCACTGAAACTGCTCAACTCCTTGGCTTGACAATCCTGGCTGATCCCAACACAACCTCTACCTTTGTGTCCCAGGCCACTTTAACATCCTTGGTCAGGCATCAGGCAGCATACTTGTGTCTCCTAGCTGCAATAAAATTGTAATTTCAAGCTCTAAAATGTGTCTTGGAAGCCTTGGAAGGAAGTGGTAGCCCTCCCTCATTTATGTCTCCTGTCCCCACAGGAAGAAATGGGAACTCTCCTTGGCAAAATCTTCTCAAAAACAAAACAAAACAAACAGACAAACAAAAACACTTTAGAAATCCTGTGGGATCCAAGAATCATGGAAATGGTTCTCAGAATTTCCTTGGTAAATTCTGCATATGGTGATCTGGTTGTGGAATATCTCATTTGTTGTATTTGTTTATCCCAGTGGAACTTACATTTCAGCATATTGTTACTATAGTCTTAGATATCCTGCCATTAAGCCGCATTTAGGAAGGCCATAGTTCAGGGCATTCTCTTACCTAGATTAGGAGCTCTTGGAGACTGCAGTAGATTATTGGAAAATGTTACAGATGATGCTTTATTTTGCTAGTAATTTTTTCACTGTATAATAGACATAGAGATAAGTACACGGCAATAAATGTACAAAGTAAACACATCCATGTAATAATCACCCAGCTCAAGAAAGAGAATTTTACTAGCTTCCAGAAGCCCCCATCTTACCCTTTCCTAGTTGAGTTCTCACAAGGGCAACTAATATCCTATTAACACCATATATCAGTTTTATCTGCTTTTGAAGTTTGTGTAAATGGAAGCTTTTCTGCCTGGTCAACATTTTGTTTGTGGATTCATCCATACTTTTGTCTTCAGTTGGAGACCATTCACTCTCATTACTGTGTGGCCATGCTATGAGTATACCTGGACAGTTAATATTTGGTCAATGACTCTTTTCCCTCAAGGGTAGCTTAGAGGTTGACTGTGGCTTCCTAGACCTTCCCCGATTCTAAATAGAATCCACAGGTGGATTCTCAAATCACTGTAAAGATTTGTATGGGGTGTCATGACAAAGCAGTTGAATTCTTTACAATTTTTTTTTTTTTTTTTTTTTTTTGCTGTACACAGGCCTCTCACTATTGTGGCCTCTCCTGTTGCGGAGCACAGGCTCCAGACGCGCAGGCTCGGTGGCCATGGCTCACGGGCCTAGCTGCTCCGCGGAATATGGGATCTTCCCGGACCAGGGCATGAACCCGTATCCTCTGCATTGGCAGGCGGACTCTCAACCACTGTGCCACCAGGGAAGCCCCTTTACAATTTTTAAAAGCCTGTGTAAAAGGTTATATTCTTTCAGGGAAAGAGTTTATTACTTCTCCCCATTCTTTGTATTTTATCCCATCAATCTGCTCTTTTAATTTGGCTGATTTTGAATCATAGAATGTCTAAGCTAGAAAATCACATCTTCTGAGAAACATTTTGCATAAATTCTGATAACAGTCATATGAATTTCTATTTCCTCAGGAATTACAATAAGAGGTTTATCACATAGGCCTCAAGAAAAATAGCAGCAGATCCATTCACAGTAACAACTGGAGACCATAAATACTTTTCTGATTATTTCTTGCATTTTACTTTACATTATATAATGGAATTTTTTCCCCAATTAAAACAGAAGGCTTCAAAGCATGACAGATTTCTATCTGAGAATAAGATGATATTTAATTTGTATATAGATTAAAATTCATATTTTAAAATTCTACAATGAAATTCAATAAGTATTTTGCAAACTTGTCAGCATTTACTTCATGGATTAACATCCACACTACAGTTTTAAATGTGGGAGTTAAAATATTATCTGTATTCTGAATAGTAAATGTAAAGTGTTAAAGATGTGTGTTTTATGAAATCCTGTTTGACATATGTTAAAATGTCATTAGAACATTATTTTAAATGAAAAAGTTTTTTTCATTCAGACTGAGGTGTATGTATAACTTCATTCGTTTATTCATTCATTCAACAAGATATTTAATGAGCACCTGCTATGTGCCAGGCATTGCACTAGGCTATAGACATGTCACATGAATAAGATGACTATTGCCGCTGTCCTCAGGAGCCTATAGTTTAGTGTAGTTGAGATATAGATAAGTAAATAAATAATTTCTAGACAGGATACTCACTGCTTTAATCAGTCAAACAGGATTCTGTGTGTGTTACAGAAGCACACGAAAGACACCAAATTGATCCCTGGAAAGTCATGAAATCTTTTCCAAGGGAGTGATGTGTAAGGTGGGTAAGAAGGTAGCCAGATACAGGTTAGAAGAGTGGTCTAGACATTTGGAAAGACGGAAGCAGCTGGATGCCATTCACTGACATAGGGCATATAGTATGGGAATTGGATTGGAAAAGGAGAAGGGAACATAACTAAATGACCTGGGGACATGAAAATGAACCCTCAAGAAGCCCAGAAAGAAATCATCATTACGACAGCATAGTGGGGCTTCCCTGGTGGCGCGGTGGTTGGGAGTCCGCCTGCCGGTGCAGGGGACACGGGTACGTGCCCCAGTCTGGGAGGATCCCACATGACGCGGAGCCGCTGGGCCCGTGAGCCATGGCCGCTGGGCCTGCGCGTCCGGAGCCTGTGCTCCGCGGCGTGAGAAGCCACGGGGGTGAGAGGCCCGCGTACCTCAAAAAAAAAAAGTTGAGTAAGAAAGAAAAATATATTCATAGGACACCCTGAGGCTCAACTGTGAATATCATGTACACAGTCTTAACTGTTAAAATAAATATTAATTTAGCCAACATAAATATATTGAAAGTGTGGGGAGATAGAAATAGTGTTTGTACTAGGTGTACGTGTAGGTGAAGGATGAAAAAACAGTTAAATTTTCCTATATCTGTGGTTATATGAAGAAAAATCATCAATCTGTACACTTAAGATTAGTGAGATTTATTGTCTGTTTTGGCTCAATTAAAAAAAAAATCCAACAATTATTGTTCAGGTTTCAACCTAGGATTGCAAACTCAAATGCCGAACGGGGTTGGGCAAGGAGCTTAACGGAGGGAAGCAGTCTTGGTAAGTTTGAATAAGGAACTGGTGGGATGTGACAAACTGAAGAGCATGTACTCTGAGCACGTGCTCTGTTCCTCAAGTGGACTGCTACTGCTTAGCTCTAGCTATGGAAACACGAGTCTTATATCACAAGATTTAGGGATTTCTCGAGAAAAGCCAGATATGTACATTTTTACAAATGGAAATGTCCTGATTTTTTAAACATTGCTTAATACAAAAAATAATAATAATAACTGTGAGCTACAATTGGTCTATATAGTTCAAGCTGGCAGTTCTAAAATGATGAAGCTTTTTCATACTCACTTGGAGGGTGTGGGAAAGACATACTAGCCCTGAAATTATATTGCATCGAGTTAGTTAAACTGGCTCTGATGAAAACACTTTTAAACAGCAAACCAAGGAGTGAAGACCTATAAGACTAAGAAACCAAAGCCAAACAAAACAAAACGAAGAAACAAAACCTCTGGACCTTAATATTTTTCCAAGTCACGCTGATGTGATAAAATCAGAATTACTGAACACTTGTAAGATATCAAATGTTGTGCCTTTGACTTAGCATATTCAGAAAGGGAATTTAATTGAGAAGACTTATGAATTAATTGAAGATCTAAAGCATCTGGATCGTTCAGCTCCTACTAATATATAGAATTTCCAAAGGCCATGTTTAGTTTGACGTCAATGAATGATTCATCATTTCTCTTGACTTTCAGGCTGATCAGTGTCCCGTGTCAAATACCAAACAATGTGTTAGACTGAAGTTTTCTCATTCGTAAACTATCTATGCCTGCTCCTATGCAGATGAACAAGGGTAAAAAGTCAAGCAAATGAATAATGAGAAAAAGATTAGTGTATTGTATAAACAAAGACTCAAAGTAGATCAATGGTTACCTGGGGCCCAAGGTGGAGAGAAGACTGATTGTAAACAGACACAAAGGAACTTTGGGGGATGATGGAAGTGTTCTAAAACTAGATTGTGGTGATTGTTGTACAACTGGATAAATGTATTAAAACTCTTGAATTGTACACTTAAAATGGGTGAATTTTGTGCTAGGTAAATTATACCCTAAAAAGGCTGTAATTAAAAAAAAAGAAGAATGGATGATAAAATTAGTGGGCTAAATTAGTACAAGTATGATGAAAAACAAGATATTTACATAGTCTCAAAGTATCTCCCACTAGATACTTATTAACTGCAATGGGGAAAACAGTAACTTTATGGTGGAGAAACCTGGCAGACAGTACTTTTAAATGATCAGAGTTAACATCACCAGTAAAGGGACGGATGGATATCATATGCCTTCTGAAGTGATACACAGAGAAGGATATACCATCGGTCTGTGTTACTCCCGCTCAAAATGCATAACCTGAATTTAATCCTGAGGAAGCATATGACAACCCCAAGTTGAGGGACATTCTACAAAATAACTGACAAACACTCTTCAAAACTGTCAAGTTCAGGAATGACAGACAGAGAAATACTCCTGATTAAAGTAGGGCATGTGACAGCTAAGTGCAATGTGAGATCCTATGCTGGATCCTGGTGCAGAAAACATGTTAGCGAGCAAACAGAAGACAGCAAGCAACATTTGAATAAGGTCTGTAGATTAGTTAACAGCATTGTGTCAATGTTAATTTCCTGCTTTTGATAACTGTGGTGTGATTGTGTGAGATATTAAAATTAGGGGAAACAGGATGAAGGGTATATGTGGGAATCTCTGTACTATTTTTGTAACTTTTGTAAGTTATTTTGAAGTAGTTTCAAAATGAAAAGTTAAAGGTTAAAAGGATGTTTTACTTTCAGCTGGGAAAATGGCAATGGATTGATAAGAAATTAATGGTGAAGTAGTGACCAGAATTTTACCCATTGCTCATAAAGCGGTAAGCAGGAAAACAAGGTGAGGTAGAGACATTTTTAAATGAAGTACTAAAACTAAATATTATTATATTAACCATTCTCTTTCCTGCTCTTCCCTTCCCAGTGGAACGGCACCATTCTGTACTTTTCTTTTTCTTCTTAAGAATATATCTTTTTAGTGACTCTTGTATTAGTGAAATAAAACATTTTAAACTAAAAACTTGATTCTGCTTTGCTTAATATTAAAAGAGAAATTATGGTCAAAATGATATTTGATGCAAAACTTGGAAAGGCAGAATCTTATTGACCCATGAGTTTTTAGAATTCAAAGTACTCATCTGGTTATTATTCTGTTCAGTTGAGATAACAAAGTGAATGTTTTACATTCTGGTGACCACAGAAGCACAATGAACAAGGAGCCAAGGAGCACTGGCCAGGTAGGGCAAAGGTCTATGTGTGTGCTATTGCTATTGTGATATATTTTTCATATGTGTGCTTATGAGTATGGTCTTTATTTTTTAATTTTAAATTAATTTTAATTTTTTATTGAAGTATCATTGATTTACAATGTTGTGTTACTTTCAGGTGTACAGTAAAGTGATTCGGTCATATATATATTCTTTTTCAGACTCTTTTCCCTTATAGGTTATTACAAAATATTGAGTATAGCTCTCTGTGCTACACAATAAGTCCTTGTTGGTTATCTGTTTTATATATAGTAGTGTGTATATGTTAATCCCTCTTATATTAATTTTTCTCTTCAATGTTTACTGAAAAAGAGCAAGTAGCTCTCCAGGTGAGTCAGTTGTTAACTTCAAAGTTTTTATTTAATCTCCTAGGAATGTCACCTTCAACTTTAAAGCATGTAATGACCATAAAGCTTATAAACATGTTTGTTAAAGGAAATCATAATTGGTTATTTAACCTATAGAATACAAGTGTTATGGGAGACTAAATTTGTTCAATTAAGCTGTACATGAATTTACCATACCTGTGATCAGAAAGAAATCCATCGTGTATAGTATAGATTCTCTTGTTATTCAGAAAGCTTCGTTCAGACTCTTCTTTCTGTCTTTTCCTTGGGGGCTGTCCAAAACAAAGATGCTTCTAGCAGTTTCATATGTAAATATAACTCAAAGCTTTACCACAGTATTCCAATGTATGGATGTACCAAATTTATTTAGCTATTCCCCTACAGGTGGATAGTTAGGATTTTTCCAACATTTTACCTATAACACACCTACTATAAATGTCATAAATGTCTGCATACGTATATATGTAGGACAAATTTCTAGCCATAGAATTCCTAAGTCAAAAGGCATATAAAATTAAGATTTTGATAGTTATTTAAAATTTTGTCTTCCATAAAAAGGTTGTTGATATATATCTTATTTATTTAAAAATGTTTAGTATTCGTGTTAAAAATTATAGATGCCTTTTGTCTTTTGTAACCAGTAATATGATACAAAGATGTATTAAAAAATAAAATGTAACCATTTCTCCTCTTCCCCCATTGCCCCTGTCTATTATTACAGTGATGTGTATCCTTTCAAACATACTGCATGCATGTCATCACACACACACACGTACATAAGTACAATCTCATGTATACATGCACTGTCTGAATTTTTTCTAATTAGAATACATTCAGGTGTTACTTATATTATTTTAAAGACAAACAAGTAAAACCTTCTACTGGTTAGAGTTCGTTTCAGTGGCATGAACAGAAATTTAAACAGCACGAAAGTTCATTTTCCTCTCCTGCAGCTCCATGCCAGGGTGTGGGCTGCTTCCAGGTCTCTGCTCCCACATCTCTGGGGTGTGGCTCCCATACTTAGTAACCAAGAATCGCTCCAGCCATCATTTCTGTATCCCAGGCAGCCAGAGAAAGAAGAAATGAAGGACACTAGGTTCTACAAAACTGCCACACACCACTTCTCATCCAGTCCATGAGCCAGAACTTCATCACATGACCATTCCTAATTGCAAGGTAGACTAGGAAGGGTAATCTTTATCCTAAGAGGCCATGTACCTAGCTTAAAATTCAGGGGGTCTGCTATTATTAAAGAAGAGGGGGATGAGTCATACAGTACCTAATTCAGGAAATTTCAAATTATTATGCACATAAGTTTGGAAGGACCACTAAAATAAAGGTAGCTTGCAGAAGGAGTAAGGGTGCTGAAGGATGCTGATGTGAAGGAAGTTCCCATAGAAAGATTATGTGATTGAGACAGAGATCCGGAAGTGGCTGCGTGGCTTGAAAATATTTGCTGCTATGTATTTGGAGCAGCCTACACTGAGACTCAAGGGCAGAACAAAAACATTAAAATAATAAGAGGAAAGTAAGTAAGTCAATCTGAAGAAAGTTCATGAATCTTCCTCCATAAATGAAGTCGTAATGCCTAATTGAGAGACAGAGCTATGGGACTCCAAAGACACTGGTCTTGAAACCAGGAAGCCCTGGCTTTGCTGATAGCACAGTATTTCGGTTAAGTGCAATTAAACACTCTGTGAGGAAATTTGGAGGAATAGTAAGAGGAAAGAAGAATGGAGATCTTTCACTTTTGTTTCTGTGTCTTTTATTTACATTTAAGCAATCATGAGCAGGTGCCTGTGGATTTTGGCATACACTTCTTTAAAACCATAGAAGTTAGCAAGTGAAACTTAAATAAAGCCACAAATGTCACTTCTAAATTTCTATCGACAGTAGAAGAGGCTATTATTTAGACTGTCTCCTAAACCATTACAATATAAATCATTGCACAACATTTTTCTAGTTTTGCTCAACACCCACTCTTTGCCTGATAGTATATTTTAGAGAGAATAGTGCACCACTCAAGTTGGCCAGCATGCAGGCTTTGAATAGTGCTTTTCTCTTTTTAAAAGATTTTGTGGGAAGCTGATTTAAAAGTGACTGGACTATAAATAAGCCTTACAAGTAGCATAGTTTAACAGCCTAAGATAATGAATTCAAATAATATTACTGACAGCCTTAAATGAAAGTCACACTCCCTAAAAACACAGAAATGTACTTATTTCACCTACCACTCACCTTCAATATTTGGGGGAAGGAATATTATTTCATGTGCATAAAATGGTTTTATATCCTAACAGAGGACTATGTGATACTTGAATATTGTTATTCTGTCTTATCTAAGGCAGTTACAAGAATAAAAACCACTGGCCTCTGGACTTTCAGAGATATTCCCACTAAGTTCATGTGCATCTAATGAAAAATAGCAAATAAATCAATAAATATTAGCATTTAAGAAATATTTATTTATTTGCCAACTGCAGCTAGATAAGAGGAACTGGGTTAATTTTGAAACCCTCAGTTTCCTTTTCTCTAAGGCAATAGTTATTGCTGGTCACTGATGTGTTGTTCTTTCTTTTGCAGGAAGTTGCAAAATTGAGAGAAAAAAACAATACCAAGTTGGCATTATTTTTAGCTTTCCCCTGATTTGGATGTAGCTACAGTCCTTACTTTTTCTCATGGCAACAATCATAATTATTCAAAGGAGAGAAATGAGGCAAAAGGGAGGAGCAGGGAATTATGCCAAAGGACATATGGCAGAGTTATTGCCACAAAGCTGAGCTGCTGAAATCCAGCTCTGCGCCAACAGAGGGCTCTTACCACAATGCAAAGAGTCAGGTGCTCTTTAAATTGGGTATCAGTGTCCTTGGAGAAATAGTTTAGACTTCTCAGTTTCAGACCTACCTTTCTCTGAATATTAGTATGGTAGTATACTATGGTACCTAACCCTTTGAGGACGGGGAGTGGTTGCAATGGTGAATGATTTACAAACTGAGTTGAAAATAGCAAGGGTGATCTGTTTTTGCAAAATTCAGCTTAACAAGGCAGTGCATATTAGATCAGTAGTTGGCAAACTATGGCTTGCTGCTTCTTTCTGTATAGCCTGCAAGCTCAGAATGCTTTTTATATTTTTTGTAGGTTGAAAAAAATTAAAAGAATAATATTTCATGACATGAAAATTATATGAGGCTCACATTTCAAAACGTGTGGACATTTGTTTTCTCTGTTATGAGTACCTATGTAACATCCTTGAATTTTCCTGTTGACTAAAGTACTTACTGCCTGGCCCTTTACAGAAAAAGTTTGCAGATCTCTGGTTTAGAAGAGCATGGGACTTAGTGTCAGGAAGATCTGCATTGAGCTGCAGGGCTGAATTTACTGAATGTACAACTTTGAGCAAGATATGTAACTTTTCTAAGCCTCAGTTTCCTTGCTTATAAATGGGTATACAAATAATATTTATCTTGCAGAGTTAAATGAGATAATGCATTTAATATGTTTAACATAATGCCTATCACTTAGTAAGGGATCCACACATTATTATTATTGTTATCATTTTACCATAAAGCAACTGTGATTAAATAAAACACAAAAATGAGGAAATTTTAAAGTTACATTGGAATAGATTGTAATAGATTGCAGAATAGAATAGAAGAGATTGTGATAGATTCTACAATATTATACTTAGGACATTTAAAAACTTACTTTAAAAGGCATTTTGGATTAAATAAAAACAACAACAACAACGTCTCACTCAGAATAGAATGGATAAAATTGGTGTCCTGTGTTAAGATAGAAGTAACAACAGTCATACTCAGACATGCAAGAAGAGCTGAGATTGAAAGCCGTATAACTAAATAAATCAAATCCCTCACCTCTTCAGACACGTGCTTCCTAAATTCTGTCCAGTTACTAGAGTCAGAAAAGAAAATGGTAGAACTCCATAGAATTCATGGATAGACATCTTGCTGAAGAATATTATAGAAAAAGACTAAAGGAAAAATTTTAAGCTCTAATCTTTATACTCATACCTAGGTATGTCTCAATTGGGAAATAACCACAAATGATAACTCTACCCAGAAGGCCAGGACTTGAAACTGCTGGAGGCAAGACCTGAAGGCAGTGCTTCTGTGCAAATGCACACTGTCACCACCACATTTTGATGCACAGAGGAGACTCTTTTATTTTATTTTTTAAAAATTTTTATTTATTTTATTTATTTATCTTAGTTCCCTGATCAGGGATTGAACCTGGGACCCCTGCAGTGGAAGCTTGGAGTCTTAACCACTGGACCACCAGGGAACTCCTGGGAACCTTTTTTAAATAGCAGCTCTTTTGGGATAAAATTCACACACTGTACAATACACCTATTTAAAGTGTACAATTGAGTGGTTTTTAGTGTGTTCAGAGAGTTGTGCTACCATGACCAAGTCAATTTTAGAACATTTTCGTCACCCCCCAAATGTACCCATTTACAGTCACTGCCTTCAGTCCCCTAGTCCCTGGTGATAAATAATCTACTTTGTTTCTATAGATCTGCCTATTCTGGACATTTCATGTAAATGGAATCATACAGTATGTGGTGTTCTGTGAACGCCTTCTTTCACTCAGCATAATGCTTTTGAGGTTCATTCATCTTGTAGCAGGTATCAGTACTCTATTTCTGTTTATTGTGAGATACTTTTCCATTATACCATATTTTGTTTATCCATTCATCAGCTGATGGACATTTGGGGTGCCTTTAAGTTTTGACTACTGTATAAAACTCTTTTTGCTTCTGACTGAGGCTACACACAGTTACAGCAGTACTTGTCCATCCTCTTGACTGAGCCACTAAAGGGCACACGTTGTTCTTGGTGAGAGATAAGAGATGTTAGTATAATGTTCAGCCAGAGTCATGTAAGGGAATCTGCAAGAACTTGCCTGAGAAGTATGTAAGAGAAGGAAGTCACAGCTGTAACAGCTTCTGTTCAGGCAGTAATGCTGAAGTGTCACTCAATGCTGTTCATAAGAGCAAAACCTGAAAATGATTGACAGGAAATGGATAAATAAGTTGCTGCAGAGTCATATAACGATATAATACAACAGTGGAGCTGGAAAATTAGCTAACCCTAGGAGATTATATATTGTACGATACTCTTTTTATGAAATTCAAAGACAAGCAAAATTAAACATCATATTGTCTAAGTACATATATAAGTGATAGAACTAAAAAGAAAAGAGGAAGTAAGTCACCTATGATCAACCACTATGAGAGTACTTACTATCTCAGAGGAGAGGCAGAGGGTTGGAATAGGAGACAGCTACATGAATAGGTGTAACTTATTGGTAATGTTCTTGGGTTAGAGGTGAGGTCAAAGGAGTTCATTGTAAATATACATAAATATATATGTAAATATAAAGGAGAGCTACTGTAGACTAAAAAAAAATGCACAAACTAAAAGTTGAGAATTATGTTTTATTCATGAGGAATTAAGCACGGGAACAGCCTCTCAGATAGCTCTAAGGGACTGTCCGGAAGATGTAAGGGAGGAGCCAGGATCTAGGAGTTTTTGCAAAACAAACAAAAAAACAAACAAACAGAAAAAACAAAAAACCCAAACCAGGTAGTTAGAACATCAAAAGATTACTGTTAATTAAAGAAAACCAGACATCTCAAGTTAATGAATTTAGTGCTTTTCTATGTATGGGAAGATGAAAGAGTCTGGGCTTAGTGAAATCATTCCTTTAATATGCACATTAACTATCTAGGGCCCGTATCCTGTTTTTCTCCATCCTGAGTCCCCTCAAGGTGCACTGTTGGTTTGGCTGCAGAGGCTAATGGCTTGATGGCTGCAACAGCCTTTGTTTACTGATATGGCAGGTGACATTCTTTGTCCAGACTATCCATGGATTATTGATGAGAGTGTCATGCACTAAAGAATATAATAGGGCTTCCCTGGTGGCGCAGTGGTTGAGAGTCCGCCTGCCGATGCAGGGGACATGGGTTCGTGCCCCGGTCCGGGAAGATCCCACATGCCGCGGAGCAGCTGGGCCCGTGAGCCATGGCCGCCGAGCCTGCGCGTCCGGAGCCTGTGCTCCGCAACGGGAGAGGCCACAACAGTGAGAGGCCCGCATACCGCAAAAAAAAAAAAAAAAAAAAAAAAAAAAAAGAATATAATAAGTGAACTCAGGGTAACTGAGTCCAAATAAAAAATGAGAAGATAAAATAAATAAAAATAATGCATGTACGTAGTAAAAATTTGGATATACATGTAAAATCTGCAATTATAAAAAAGAAAAAAGTTTCACGAGTTCAGGCAGAAAAATTACAATTACCTTTGCAGTGTTAACAGCTTCCCATTCTTTCTCCTAAGAATTAAAAAAATTTTTTAATGATACTAAGAAATGTGAAGTTGATAAAGCCTATTCCTCATGAGAGCTGTTTAGGACAGGCTTCGCACTCCAGGTTCCAACCACCTGGGACTCAACTCTACCATCAGCCAGCCATTAGCTTTTAAGGTTAAAGGCGCACACAGAGACGGCGTCAGGTCTGCGCCCAACAACTCAGCCTCGCTCGGGTCCGGTTCAGAGGACACGCCCCAGGGACCTGCCCAGTTCCCCTGGGGGCGTGTCTAATAGGGGAGGCGGTCCTCAGCCGCAGACCAGGTAATAACCGTGGGCGGCATCAGGAGGCGCCACGCGTCGCGGCGTGATGACGTAAAGCACGCGCCGCGCGCTTACCATACGCAGCTGCGGGCCGGTGTTTTGATCCCAGGTGTTTCTCTTAGGTAGAGGTGTGCTGTGCTGTTTGCCAGGATGTTTCATGCTATGGGCTCCGCGGATGAGGAAGAGGAGCAGGCTGAGGAGGATTGTCCTGAATTGGTCCCCATTAAGACGAAGCAAAGAGAGGAGAAGGAGGAAACGTCTGGCCCCGGCGCTAAGATCCCAGTCACAATTATCACCGGGTATTTAGGTAACTAACAGTCCCGGTCAGAAAATGCAGTGAACGCTGTTGTCCTGTGAGTTTGAGGCTGACGGTGCCTGTTCTCCTTAGGCATCGGGGCCTTCTGGCCGACAGCAAATGTCTCTGAAGTAGGGGCTGGGTCACTTGCTCCCCGACTGGGTTGCTTTTCATCTCAGAGGTTATGCTCAGACCCCTCTAAGTTTGGGTCACATTTATCAAGTGAGATTGAAAATTAGCCTCGCATTTTTGAAACTAGTTCTGGCTTTGCAGTGTGAAGCACGGACCCGCCCCTCATTATGCATGTGACCTCTAACAAGTTACCTTGTATTTCTAAAGTTCACCTGCCTCACTTGAAAACGGAAATAGTTCCAGTCACCTGTCTGACTTTGCTTTTCTCTTCTGCTTAGTGGGGCAAGAAATACCTACCGTATAACTCTGTTCCAATTAAAGTGGGACCTTTCTGAAAATGCCCGACACCGGAGGACCATTCCTCAGTATATTCCTCTTCCTGACGAGCCAGTCTCTTCCAGCCTTTCGTGTAGAGTACTCCTATCTCAAACATTTTTTTTTGAGGTCTATTTGTCAAGTACTGTAGGAGAAAGAGTAAGAATAGAATTACTGTGCCCTCAAAGGCTATATTTCTCAAACTGAGGACTTTCAGGAGTTCATGGGATCACTTGAATTCATAGCTTTATAAACATAATACAATTTCCTGAAGGACAGTTTATGTGCTTACACTAGAGGTACTTTACTGGAAAAGTTTGAGAAGTATTATTTTAAAACTTTACAGTTAACTAGAAGGGCTAGAATAAATACCATATTAAAAGTGTGGGAAAAGTTAAGAAGTGTAGATAAAGTGAAACGATCTGGGGAAAATAGTACCACTTCTAGATGCTGCTGGAGACAAGTACAAACTTCGTGCACCTGAGGGCCTTTTACATAAAAATAGGAATTAAATCACTGGCATTTCTCTTTTGTTGCTTTGTAGACTAAGTTTATTTTCATTTTTACTCAGGATTAATTTTATAAAGGAGTTTATTTATTAATAAAGGAATTTCCCACTGTTATTCAGAGGCTGCTCTACTGCGAAGTTGAGCAAATTTCTTGTCTGAAACAGTATAGTTTAGACTTGCCCTCCCGTCTTTCCCCATTTTGCTCACTGGTAGATCAGAAGAGCATTGGAGATAATGGTCTGAAGCTTAGGAGTGAGGACTAATGCCAGCAACTTTGTGCTGAATCTAGGGGATAGTTTCCTTACTTATTCTTGACCATTTTCTCTTTCTTGAACTCTTGTTCCCTTGGTTTCCATCGCATTTTTCATCAGATTTTCCACGTACTTCTCTGGCTTCTCCTTTAAAATTTATTTTTTTCGCTCTCTGTCCATCCTTTTAACTTCATACCCAGCTGGTTTCTATTTTGATGTCCCACAGACATGTCAAACTCTGCATGTCTAAAACTTCATGTTACCATCCCATCTTGAATGATGGTTGCTTCTGTGAGCCCAACCATCTGGAATATTCTAAAAGCTTCCTAACTGGTCTTGAGTCATGCTGCCCTTTAATATATTCTCTGTATTTGAGTCTTAATGATCTTTATGAATGTCAGTCTGATTTTGTCACACCCTTCAGTGGTTTCTATTTGGGTTAAAGTTCAAATTCCTTAACATGAATTACCAGAGCTTTACAATCTGGCTCTTGACAACCTCTTTAGCCTGTGAAACTGTGGCCCAGCCACACTGAACGACTTTTACTTCTACAATGTGCCAAGTGTTTTGGCCCCAGGAATACTTTCTTCTGTTAGTCCTCTGGCTAGATGTCCCTCTTAGGTGCTCCCTGACATCTTGTATATCTATTGAATGTGTCATCCCATGACATAATTGCTTCTTTATTGCTCTGAATTCCCCTCCTTCTCCCACTTCCTTTAATGTTTCTAAGCTTCCTGAAGGTAAAGAGAATTTGTCTGTGTCTTGTGCACTTTTCACCAAGGCTCCGTATAAAATCTGGTCCATAGGAGACTTTTGAGTGACTGAACTGTGTATTAACGTCTTTTGCTTCATAATATGGTTAATTATGAAGCCCTAGTAATTCTGTTAGGTCTCCTACATCCACCCCTTCCTTTCCATTTTCACTGCCACTGCTTAGTGCAGCACTCATGCTCAGGGCACCCGTCTCACACTTGGACTGGTTTTAAGAATTTTCTCATTGCCCTGTGTCCTTAAGTTCTGTCCCTTCCATTCTAAATGTCCACCTTTAGTGACATTGAGCTTCCTAAAGCCTGCTAAATACAAGCCTTCCATCCCTTTGATAGCTTTATACGAATGTGACCCCCAAAAGTTGAAGATATTAATACCCTATTACTCAGTAAATCCCTCCTAGTTATACCCTAGAAATCTTGTAAATGTACTTCAGAAGATGTGTACAAGCTTACCTGTAAAAGTTCTTGGCAGCACTATTTGTAATAGCAAAACACTAGAAACAACCCAAATGCGCACCAGCAGAAAAATAGGTAAATAAATGACATATTTATCCAGTTGAACTGCACTAGTATGTGCATGCAGTTAGGGTTTTTTGTTTGTTTGTTTGTTTGTTTGTTTTCCCCTCCATGGACTTTGGTATGTATGGTTCACAAGACAAAAGTTTTTCTTCTGCTTGAGCTGAATGTATTAGGTGTAATATGCCACCTACTGGATAGAGTTAGCATAGCTTTATGAACTTTTCTTTCCTAATACTGATTATTGTGTCTTTTGTTAACATTTCCTAGGTCCATTCTCCATTGTGTGTGTGTGTGTGTGTGTGTGTGTGTAATCAATTTTATAGATTGCTTTAAGCATACTAAAAGTAGCCATATAGATATTCTGAATTTGTGTCTGGTTAATGATGAATGTTAAAATAAAAGAAAGGTCTTTATGTGTAAATTCTGGGGAAGTAAACCATATATTCTTGACTAAGAAGCATTGTCATCGGGCGAAGGGATTTAAATATTTTATGTTTTATAAACTACACAAGTACTTTATTCCTTAGGAGCCATTACTTCAATAATTCCTTATTTAATAGAAAAGTTAGATGCCCTTACATTACTTGTGTAAGTTATATAGAAGGCATATTTTTTTGTCATATGAGGTCAAAGAAATCTATGTGACCCACCTTGTTGGAGTATTTATAAATATTTATAAAATTTTATGTCAGCATAAAGCATTTTTAATAGTTTACAAAGAATACTTTAACCTTTTCCTCTAGAATCTTCTCTTACCATTGTTAAATAATATTTGAATAGCATGCAAATTTTAAAGAGTGTTGGGACTCTTTATATCTTTTTTTTTAAGACTTTAATTTATTAATTTATTTTGGCTGCATCGGGTCTTAGTTGTGGCATGTGGGATCTTTGTTGAGGCACGTGGGATCTTTGCGGTTCATGGGCTCTTCATTGCGGCGCTTGGGCTTCTTTCTAGTTGTGGCGTGCAGGTTTTCTCTCTCTGGTTGTGGCGCGTGGCCTCCAGGGCACATGGGCTCTGTAGTTTGCAGCACGCAGGCTCTCTAGTTGAGGCCCGCAAGCTCAATAGTTGTGGCACTCGGGCTTAGATGCCCTGCGGCATGTGGGTCAGTTCCCTGACCAGGGATCAAACCTGCGTCCCCTGCATTGTAAGGCGGATTCTTTACCACTGGGCCACCAGGGAAGTCCCTTTATATCTTTTTTTGTGTCTCTAAAATTAGTCTTTGAATTTTGTTATTTAAAACAAACATATTTTATAGGTGCTGGGAAGACAACACTTCTGAACTATATTTTGACAGAGCAACATAGTAAAAGAATAGCAGTGATTTTAAATGAATTCGGGGAAGGTAAGTAAAGTTCAGTGAATGCCATGCTGCAAGAATTTATTGGACAGTTAATTCAACTGGTGAATTGATATTCCATATTTTAAAATGAAAATGCAAGACATTATAATGTGAACACATTGCTGTAGATAGTTTTGGAAAAATTAGATTCATTTATGTCAAGCTTTATTTTGTATGGATTCGAGATACTGAAATCAGATAATTTCTATAAAATTTTATTTTGTTTAACTTTAGAATTCATACCAACAGAATTAAATTAGATTTTTGCATAAAATAAATATCTCCAGAAGTAAAAATCTAAGGATATGAAAGAAAATCTTTCAGGAAGATATTTGTACCAACTAGAAAGGTCCTTTTGTACTGACTGTATTGTATAATTGCAACTTTTGAAAAATATTTGAAAATGCTTCAGGCTTATAAGTTTATCTTGTTGAACGTTTATTATTCTGCAAAACAGTTAAAACAGAAGATTTAAAAAATAAGTTAAACATGTGGTCTCCATCCTCAAGCAACTTCCTTTATCTGTGAAAATATGTACATTTAACATTCCAGTTTTTTTGTCTTTAATATTGAACTGTGTTTTAAAAAAATGTATACAGCAATGTTAGACACAATTCTCTGATTTCTTTTATAAGCTTTTCTTCTCAAGTGTGAATTTTAATAAAACTCATGTTTAGCCAAAAAATATAGCTTCAGTTGGGGTATTTCTTAAATTATACTTTTTTTTCAGTTACAAATTGGTAAAGGAGCTAGGTTTATTAACAGGATGGGAGGCCTGTTAGTTGAACTTGATTTCTGGTTTTAGTAAACTGAAGATAGTTTCAGTAAACTAAAGAGTCCTGTTAGACAAAAATAAAAATCCTAAGATTTTTTAATCATAGTTTTTAATTCTAACTTCTTATTAACTGATCTTCTGTTGGACACTGATTGCATTTATTATTATTTCTTACTATCTTTCTGGACCTTTTTTAAAACTTTGTCCTTTACAGCATTTGTAATACTTTCCTTTTCATTTTATTAATATTCTCTACACCCTGAATTCTGTAGCAGCCCCTTTCAAAACTCTTTATCATTGCCTAACTGAAGTATAAACAAAAAATATATGTAAGTGAAAAATTATTCAGGTTTTTTTTTGTTGTTGTTGTTGGTCATTTGCTTTACTGGATATTTAGAACTCTTTCCTGGCTGGGGTATGTTTCTTTACTGGAGGAAAAGTAAGACTTTTAAATCATTCTTATTTGATAACAAGCATCTCAGGCTCTCAAATATACTTTATCCTTTCTCAGGTAAGCATTGCTAGGAAACATATGTGTATTTGATTAAAATTTAATTTTTAAGTGAGCACATTGGTACCCTGGCCAAGCAAAACTTCCTCAAAATGAACTAAGGGTATAACTCATATGGGGAATACTGAACGCTCTGTCTAGTAGACACAGAAACAATTTAGAGGAAGAATGAAAAGAAAACATAGGTAAGAGATTGAAGGGCATATAAAAACCAATATATAAACATACTGGTCTATCTAGAGAGTTGGCCATGGACAAGAAAGAACACCTTTATTAGGAAATGGGAGCAGGCTAGTAAGAGGCCTAAAGAGGAAGTAGATTTTACATTTGCCTCTTTAGGGTTTAAATTCTCTTAAAGAAAGAAAAGCTAAAATAATCTAGAGTAGTATAGTTTAAAATATTGAGGCAGCCTGAATAGAATGAAAGAATAAAAGTTAAGAAATGTATTGTCTGCTTTGAAATCTTCCCCATTATTGAGTATACTCATCTTTGCTTTTGGTTGACTAGTGGACATAACCTAAAGAGTGCTTCTTGTTAATCATTCTAGGAAGTGCATTGGAGAAATCCTTAGCTGTCAGCCAAGGTGGAGAACTCTATGAAGAATGGCTGGAACTCAGAAACGGTTGCCTCTGCTGTTCCGTAAAGTGAGGAATGTTTTTACTGTGTGCTTGTTGGCTTCTGGAAATGTTTATTGGTTATATCTCTAGCTTTGATTTCCTTATGTAAATTAACTGAATCTACATAATCTTCTTCACTGTATTTTCAAGTAAACGACTTATTAGGATGCATTTTCTTAAAGCATTTCTTGATGCCTTGTTTTTCTATCTGCTCTAATGCTGTGGTCCTTTTATTGAGTTTTTTGTTGTTGTTTTTGATGTCAGGGTTTAATTAATAATCCCTGTGGTGCATGAAAGTCTCATTTAATGTGTAAAAAATGATTATTCCGAATTTAATAAGTCATTGGTCTTATTTCCAAGAATTCAACCTCTAAAAACAAAAATAAATGACCATGAAAAAAGAGAAAAACCTCACATCCTGTTCCACCAGTTATAGTTGTTTCCAAGGACAGTGTTTTATTCACCAATATAACAGCTCTTAGAAAAGGAGTGACACATAGTAGTCACTCAAATGTTTGTTGAGCAGATTAGGAAAATTAATACCCATATGGTTGATTTTGTATATTCTAGTGAATTAAATTTCTTCTACATCATTTACTATCTTAGGTGTTTGAGTCAAGTGTATTAGCAAGGCTAAAACAACAGATTTTCTTAGACAATTAAAATTAAGTATTTTCTTGCACTTTTGATATTATTAAGAAAAAAGGAAATTAAAGCCTGCTACCCTAATTCAGAACAGAATTGAAAGGTTTTTAATTGTAGTGTCCCTTTAGCTGTTATATTAAGCTACTATAATTCCTAAATTTTGTCATTTTCTGTATTGAGTATTTTCTTTCATAAAGCTATAGAAATAACAGGTTCTGACTTACTTTAGTCAGGTATATTAAAATTCCCTCTGCTTTTAATTTTAATAAAATTAAAGTATTAACTCATCAAGTATCTGATTTCTTATTACCTGTCAGCATATACGCATCCATTTCCCTCCCCTCCCCCAAACTGGTAAATACTGGATGGACATGTTAGAAGCTTGGGACTGAGGTAAATTTCCACATGCCTAAAGATATCTTTATCCCTGGTTGCTAAATATATTTTTAAATGTTTGTGATGATCACTTTAAAATATTCAGGCAATCAATGTATATCATGTTTTGGCATTCTCCAGGGACAGTGGCCTTAGAGCTATTGAGAATTTGATGCAGAAGAAAGGGAAATTTGATTACATACTGTTAGAGACCACTGGATTAGCAGATCCTGGTAAGAAATATCATTATTAATAACCAGAATATAGTTCTTAAACATTTAAAAATAAATGGACTAGAGAAATATCTAAAATGAGTATTAAAGCTTTACTTTAGATTAAAAATTTTTTATTTTGCTTTAAAGGAGAAAAAATACTGAGTTGTCATGTTTCTTTGGCAGATGAATGATGATCAAAGTGTTTGGTAATTTTAACATGCTAATAAAATTTGAAGTTCTATCGATTAATTTAGGGTTATTGGCATGAATAAAAGTTGTTAAAAATATTAGAAAAATCTAATAAAATGTAGGGAAAAAGGAGACATTCTACTTCTAGTATATATTTGGTTGGTTCTGCTCTACAGAGATCTTAATTCTGATTGCTTTTTAATCCAGTTTTCGTAGAGGGTCATTTAGAGATATCTAAGGACTTTTGGAGTTAAATCCCAGAAATACTTATTCCCTTTAAATTAATTGTTAGCATTTTGTTTTTCTACTATTAAACTTGAAATAATTTTATTTGTAAATATTGTCATAAGGCAGAGAGTTAAATCAAGCCTTTTTTCCTGGTGTGCAATTAATAATGATTATCTATGAAATTTTTACCTCTGAATAGAATTACATCCAAACTTCCCTGTTGAAAGCTACACAAAGTCTACCTGTTTCTAACAATGGGTTTCTGTTCCTTAACATCTTTATTCCAAGTATGCAGAACATTTAGTTTTGTAAGGCTGACCCATACCATTATTTCTTTTTTGATCTGGGTCTATGGCATTGCACCATAAAACCGTATTAAAGAACTGTTCGGGAATAATTTATTGAAGGGGTCATAATTGTTTAAAAGAAATATTGGAGTGTACTGAAGGTTCAAATGTAATCGTTACTTTATTTTGAAGTATTATGTAATAACATTGTCCCTATGTTTTCAAATTAGGATTGAGTTAGGCTCTTTTGGTCCTTAGAGTAGGCATGGATTTTTCATACATTTCCAAGGGGTCTGACTGATGATAGGACTTGGACCATTACATTGATGTTAAATATTAATTTAAATCTGGTAAGATGGGAAAGTGTATTGTGTGCCTCTTTTTGAAATAGAAAATATCAGTTTCTTTCATTGTAGCCACTGCATAGAGAAAAATTCTTGTAATTTTGAGAGTAGGTGAATTTACTAAAACACAATTTAGCTTTTCAGAGGAAGTAAAAATTAAATAAAAATCTCAGAGAGAGCTTTTGTACAAATTGTAGGTATAAACAGTTTGATGTTTCTTCTTTCTTTAGAATAATGATTTTTATTGTTTGGGTAGAAATGAAACATTGATCATTAAAAAAAATTTAAACAGTAACTAAGAAAATACAAAGAAGAAAGTTAAAAGAATGTTGTCCTATATCTCACTACTGTAAAATACAAGCAGGTAAATTTTATTCCAAGGATTTCTCTGTGCCAGGGCTACTTGCTGTGGTATGTTGAATGACAGCATCAGCCTCAGTTGGTAGCTTGGGAAAAATACAGATTCTTGGGCCTCATCTGAGCTCTATGGAATCAGAATCTCTAAGGGTGGGACCCAGCAATCTGTTTTAATAAGCCCCGCAGGTGATTCTTACACATGCATAAGTTTGGGAAACCCCGCTCCATGTGTAAATATGCAGAAGTAATTTTATAAAATAGGATCACATTCTTTGTGCTATTCTAAATAATTATTAATATAGTTCTACTTGACCCTAAAAGAAGAGGACTTGAAAGAAGTGAAAGAATTGCTGAATGTCAGATAAATGCTTCACTGTAAGAGATATGAGTTAAGAAAAAAAAAGAAAAAATTATAAAGAACATAAATGGGACAAGTTTTTTTTTTTTTTTTTTTTTTTTTTTTTTTTTTTTTTTTTTTTTTTGCTGTACGCGGGCCTCTCACTGCTGTGGCCTCTCCCGTTGCGGAGCACAGGCTCCGGACACACAGGCCCCGCGGCCATGGCTCGCGGGCCCAGCCGCTCCGCGGCATGTGGGATCCTCCGGGATCGGGGCACGAACCCGTGTCCCCTGCATCGGCAGGCGGACTCTCAACCACTGCGCCACCAGGGAGGCCCGACAAGTTATTTTTTAAATTACATGTTTAAATTTTCAGGGTAGTACCTATTGACTCTCTGGCATAAAGGATGAGAGAATTAAAACACTTCCGCCTTCTCCCATTTGGTTTCAGTTCATTGTATTCTTTGCTATGTTGTCAAGGTTTCTAACATTTATATTCTGTCATACTTTGTTTAGTCCTGTGTTTAAACTGTTTTACCAGCACTATGGCTCCTCCATTCCTGAGTTGATCAATCTCTTGATTGACTGAATTTCATGGTCAGGTAATCTTTTCAAGCTTTCAGTGCTGTATTCCTTTAGATCTTGCATACTTCATTGCTTGAGAATGCTTGTCTTTTTTTTAATATATATACTTGAAGGATTACTTGGCTAGGTATAAAATTTTCGTATCACAATTTCTTTCCTTCAGAACTTTGAAAATGTTGCGTCATGATCTCTTAGTATTTTTGATTGGCTGGATTTCCTCGTGCAGTATTTTTCTCTTTTCATCGGGAAGGATTTGTGAGTGCTGTATTCTTTGAGTTTCAATGCTGTTGTTTCCTTTAGTGTTTGAGAATGTCTGCCTGTGGTTTTCATTCTTGAAAAACAACTTGGCAGGAGGTAATATCCTCAGAGAACACTTTCGTTAGAACTTTGTGGTCATTATTTTATTATATTGGAGCAATAAATTTTACTGTAGAAAAATCTGATTTTTTTCCTGCCTCCTTGAAAGTGACTTGCTTTTTCATCTAAAATGCCTGAAAAAATTTTTCTTTATTTTTAAAGTTCAGTAATATAACCAAGATACATCTAGGTGTCATTCATAATCATGTTTTCCTGGATTACAATATACTCTTTAGTCTGTAGGGTTAGTGCTTCATTTAGGGATATTTTCCTTATTTATTACCATGAAGAATTTTTCTGTCAAATTATTGGGTTCTCTTCTTTATGATACAAATTTTTCATATATTGAATTTTCTTTTATTCTCCATATTTATTATCTTCTAATTGTTTTGATATATCTTTTGCCTCTGCATTTACTGTAATCATCTCAAATCTTCCTTTTTGCCCGTAATTGTTTCCACAAATGTCTGTTGATGTTTTAAATGAATTAATTGATTAAGTAATGGTACATTGGCCCTAAGTTTTATTTCTTCCGCATTATAAACTACCTTTTCATATTATTCTGTTTTATTTTGCTTTGGAGCCTTTTTTTTTTAAGCTCTTTCCTTTTTTAAAAAAACTAGTTTTACTTGTTTCTTTTTGATCTTTTAAAAAATTATTTATTTATTTATTAGCAACGTCGTGCGGGATCTTAGTTCCCCGACCAGGGATTGAACCTGGGCCACGGCAGTGAAAGCGCCAAGTCCTAACCACTGGACTGCCAGGGAATTCCCTAGAGCTTGTTTTTAATTAAGGTTATATTGTTTTTATCTTTCTTATTATAAAGAAGCCCTTAGGAATTTTCTTTGGTTTCTTCAATTATGTTTCCTTCCAGAACAGGTTCTTTGCCATCTGTATTCCCCATTCATTTGTTCATTTTATTCTATCCCTCCTTTTATCTGCTTTTTGCTTATTTTAATCTGTAGTAACATGTGCATAGTTTTTTCACTGTGTTTATGCTTGATGTAGGAGGCTCAGAGAACTGTCTACTTAGATGAGGTGTTCATGAATTTTTTAAATACCCTACCCATGTTACCTAAACTTGTTTTTCTCTTGAGCCTTAGTTTGAAAGCTGGGTATTGCTGGGAGCGGGGATGAGGAAGCAGAGAGAAAAGAAGTGATTGAGAGAGCCAGATGGGCAATATGATTTTTAGGCTCTGCTCTCCTACAATATCAAGTGTTCCCCTCCTGTATTAGCTCAAACTACTCATGAGTAGATTTCCTGTACCTTTTTCAGGGACATGCTTGAGCTTCAGACTTCTCTCTTCATTTTGCTCTGAGCCCTAGAAAGTGACCCCTTCCCCTGAAAGTGTGGAGACGGTTAGAAAATTTTACCCTTGAAGTTTCTTTGTTGGCTTTTTCCTGTATTGCTTATTTCTCCCTCAGTTCTGCTTCTCACCATTTTGAAAGCTATTTCTGATAAATATTAGGATTTTGTAAACTACTTATCTATAACCTCTTGTTGAGTATTGGGGTAGAATTAACAACTATCATACATCACATAGAACTTTGTGTTTTTTATTTTTACTATCATCCAAAAATTATGGCAGGAAGTTGTATATTTGGTTGCTGCTGATAAAATTTGGCTTTCAAAATTTTATTTTGTTTATTTTTATTGTTTGTTTTGTTAGGTTTTGAAGAAGGGAGATTCTATAATTTAGCTCAGGGTTTTTTAACCTTGGTACAAATGACATTTTGGGTTGAATAATTCTTTATTTTAGGAGGCCATCTTGTGTATTGTAGGATGTTTAAGAGAATCCCTGGCTTCTACCTACTACATGCCAGTAGCATTCGTGTAGTTGAGATGACCAAAAATTTCTCCAGGCATTGCCAAATATTCCCTGGGGAGAAAAATTACCCTGGGTTTAGAATCACTAATTAACTTCATTCTCTCGTCTTTACTCCCCCTGTTAAACACCTGCATCCAAATTTTAAGTAGTTCTTTCTTTTGTAGTCTGGTAAGTACTAAGCCAAAGATACACATCAGATTTAGAATAAAAGCTCTAATACACTCTTACAGTTCAGCTTAATACTAGGCACATGTTAACTATCGGACTTATAAGCTCTCCGAATAGAAATCAATGAATTAAAAAAAAGATTTATGTACAGTGCTGGGCATTTTACCGAGTGAAAAAAATTAATACTTTAAAAAAATAACTTATTGTTTGGAGTAATGATACTCACAATAGATTTACTTTTCTCCTTCATTAATTAAAATCATGTTGTTAGCCAAGTAAGTGAAGAAAATTCTTATTGACAATTCAGTTGTTTCCTGTTTAGAAGGCTGACACTCTCCAGTTCTAAGCTAAATAATTGTCATGGTAAAGTAATTTCCTTGGAAAGGACAGGCATTGATTCAGCCCCTGTTACTCACAAATCCTATTTCAGTCAAATTGGAAAACTATTAAGTTTTTGGGAAAAAATCAATACATATCAGGAAACCATTAGATCTTGTGGCCCTTGCTATATCCTGCATGAGTAATCACTGTAAACTGCTGACAGGTATTTCATTGTTGACACAGAGTGATGCTTGGGAGACCACATCTTGTCAGGGTAGGTGGACAGCTTTAGACATTGGAATGAGTTCAGTTTTCCTTGTTTTTCCCCAGGACTCATCCTTTTAGACAGCTCTGTCACTAACTGGACCTGTGATGCTTTGAAAAATCAAATTCTTTCTTTACTGTCAGTTTTCTTTTTTCTTGTGTTGTGGCATACTAATCAGGGTGTGTGGTTTGGTATTGAACCAGTTTCTGTCAAAAACAGGTTTTAATTTCTTATTTAGAAATTATTTTTCCTCAATTAAAAAAAATTTCCAAATTTTATATCAGTACTAATAAATAGTGTAAGGATTTATTAGTAAGGACATAGAGTGTATAATTTTACTTTTATTCTTCTGTAAAACTTACAAGTAAATTTTAAAAAATTAAAAAATTTTTCGGACAGGTGATTTTGGATTTATCTATGTTTTGCTTTGCTTTCCTTTAGGGAGTTAATTATTTGTGAACTGTATGATTATTATATTCAGGAGGGGTAAAATAAAAACAAGACCTGTGTGCACACAGCCATTCTGCCCAAATTATTTGATATTATTTATTGGTAAATTATTATGGCATTGGTGAAAGCTTGATATTGGGTTTGTATGTAATAAGAGTTGTTTTTTTTTTGTTTATTGAAGTAGAGAGAGGGGAAGAAATGGGTATAAAATAGTAAATGGTTCTATCACTGTAATTTCCTTAAGAAGATTGAAAACCCATATTTAATTCATATATGTGTTTGCCTGATAATTCCATTGGGGCAAATTAAAACATTATGGATAGAATTTTGTTTCCTAGTTTGAAGAAATATTTTTATTTGATGAATATTATCATATATTTTCAGGTGCTGTAGCTTCTATGTTTTGGGTTGATGCTGAATTAGGGGCTGATATTTATCTTGATGGTAAGTTTAGAAATGAATTTTTAAAAAATTTTCAAGTAAAATGTTAATGTTAAGGTTAAGATCATTTTTGTTTATTCATATTATACTTTTAATTCCTTGTATTGGTACTCTTTTTAAGCTTGTTTAGTCTGATGATGAAATAAGTCTTTGTTCATACTGATTCTAAAGCCCCAGACAGTAGTAGAACTAGATTTCAATCATAATCTCAACTACCAGTTTAGTGCTTCCATTAAGGTTTTCCTTTTAAAATACTATGTAGATTTTCTATATTCCCTGTTGTTTAATTTACGTGCTTAGTATATATTAGAGCTTTTTATTTTAAATAACATATATAGTATGAGGATCAAATTTCTGCTTTCATTTTCCCTTAAAAATAAGAATGAAACAAAGCCCCCTACCCCTTGCTCTCTTTACCGTAACACTTCTGGGCAATCTTATTTGTAGACTTCATTTAAGACACATTAGAAACCTTCTGGATTAGGCAAATATGTTCCCTGCAACACCCCACACCTGATTCTTCACCTTTCTGTAGACCATATTTTTCATAGACTAAGGGGTGAACTTTAAGAATTTTTGAAGCTGGGCCTCATCATTTGGCCCTAATATATATAGAATGTAGCTGGTTAAATTCCTTAGGCGTCATCAAACTCATTCAGCTGTTGTCCTTTGAAAAAATTATTTAGCATATAAATTCAGAGACTGCCAAACTAATTGATCATTTGGAAACTCAGGTACACCTTAGATAAAACAGTTGTGTGAGTTAAATTGGTGAGAGATATTCTAAGATGCCTCAGATTTGTTAAGCAATAATTTAAATAAGAAAAGTCTCGATTTTGATTATGTGAAAATAAAGATAAGCTGTCTTGTGTAATTTATCACATTCCACTTTATATTATGAAATTTGTCTCATGTTTTGGATTGTAAACTTTTTAAAGGCCAGAGAAATCTTATTTTCCTTTTTATTTGTTTGTTTAATTTTAAATATTTGTTTTTATTATGTCCCATCTAGTGCCTTAAAATAGTGCTAGGTTCATGTTTGAAATGCATCTGCTTACTAATGGAATTGAATTAAATTGCTGTGCTGGCAAGAGAAAAAACAGTATTTTATTGAGTGACATTTGTGAACTGAAATAGACTAGTTTTAATTCTTAAATATAAAGATGATTGAAAGATTTATTCCTTTGTAGGTATCATAACTGTTGTGGATTCAAAATATGGATTAAATGTAAGTTGAAAGATTGCTATGAGTTACTAATTATTTAAGAGCTGGTTATATGGGGATTGATTATATTAGTTTTTCTATGTTTGTGTCTGTTTGAAATATCCTTAACAAAAATATTTCTCTACTGTAAATATAAAAGATAGTACTTTTTAAAGTGGCAGTAATATTATCAGAAACTGTGTGTGTTAAGCCCATGAGTTACATTTTTAATTCAATATATCATATTTTGGAAGTTTAAAAAGCATGAAGAATAATAAAGCAAATACAGTAAAAAAAAAAATAGATTTTTTAAAAGTATCCTGAACAATAGATGAAATTTGTATGTGTCTTTTAATTATTATTTGGTGTTTCTAAGTTAAATGTTTATTTTCTGCTTCTCTGGCTTGATGTGATAAAAGTTTGAAGTGTAATATTTTGTAATAAGGATAATACAGGATAAAGTTTGGGTATGTGTAACCCCTCACTAGGATTCAGCCCCAATGTTGATAAGTTTTTCTGTTTGATAGAGGAAATTGAGCTTGATAAAGCATATGAGAGCTTATTTTTCTTGTTAAACTGCTGTCAGACACAAGCTGCAGATGACTGAGTTTTTAAAAAATATATTGCTTTCCCATATTTTGAAGTAATCAGGATTTATGCCTAGGTTTAGGGAGGAGAAACTCTCCTTTAAAAGGCATCTTGCTGTGAATGTTTTGCGACTAGCAAGGTCCTGAAATGCATTTAAATGAATTTCAGTTCACAAAATGCACTTAGTAAGATTTTAAAATGCATGTTGGCACATAAAGTAAAGTGGTGTTTCTCAACTTTCCAAGTGAAAAATTACTAGAGGCAGAAGAGAGTGAAATTATCCTATCTCCTGACCCAGTCTGGCAATATGAATAGTGCCCAAAGTAATCATTTCTTAGAAGTTTAAATTTAATGTTTAAAAATTCATGTCCATTTTGTATTCTACCCGACAATATATCTGAATTTCTTAATTTGAACAAGTTTCTTTTTCTTCCAAACCTTTAATTAGTATGGCAAGCTTGTCAAATGGTTACCAATACCTCTTCATTGGCCCTTCAGTTTCCTCAGGGATTGAGCACCCTAATTTGAGAAGTTTGGGAGATGATTCCTTTTTAGATTTTTAAGTCAAAATTTATTAATAGTCTTAAGAACCAAAGAAAGACCCCAGATATTACAGTTTTTACTCAGAAATATTCCAACTATTCTGAAATCATGATATTTCTAGCAAAATGTTTACAGAGGAAGCAAAAAAAAAAAGTCACATTCTTCACTCTGAATGTTTATTAAAGGGCATGTTTGAATCCATCTCCTATATAGATTTATTGCCAGATTTGGGATATCTTCAGGATGGATAGTAGGATTTTTTTTTGATAGACTTACAGTACCAGACCTAAAATCAAACTCTTTATGTATTTATGATTATGGGAATAATTTTATATGTATATTTGGATGTGGAAAGGAGTTAAATAGAATCTACCATGAGTGTGATAGAGGCCAAGAAAACCCACAAAGCAATATTCTGAATAATGCAGACACAGCAAACGTTTAACCCCCTCCCACCTTGATAAAACATCTTAAATTATTAAATCAATATACCTACACAAAACTGACATACTGTCAGGATAATGGAAACTTCAGATTTTCTAAGTCAGGTGCCAAATAAATAACTTTTCCTTTATATAAAGGATTTGCCAACTTGTCTAATTCCTCTGGTTGCAAAGCTTGACCTCAGTAGCTGCTTGTGATTCAGAGAATTCTGAGGCAGTACAAGTAATGACACTTGGATAATGGGCAGCAATTTAAGGGTGTCATGCTTCACAGAGCCAGCCCATCAGAAGTAAAGCTGAGAAATGGTACCTTGTGGCCAGCCAGCCAAATTGAAACTGAAGTGGTAATTGATATCATGGGCTATCACTCTGATGGGATTGTCACCCATTGATCTGAAATATTCATTTTTTAATCATGGGCAAAGAATTGGACAACTTCAAATGACAGCTCTCTATTCTCAGGACTTGACACCCAGGCTACTGATATTGTCCTTTTCAGTTCTACAAAAGTGACAGCATTTAATGCAATAGAATCAATGAATGAAGTTACACAGAAAAGGTCAAGTCAGAGGTTTCTTTTTGATTCTTCTGTTATATTGCACAAGCTGTTGAAACAATTCAGTCAGAAAACAGTTTGGCTTGGAAAAGACCAGAAAAATAAATAGACTGACATTATGCAATAATCTTTTCTTAAAAGCTAAAATAGTGTTAGATCTATAACCAATCCGTTGGAAAGAAATAGCTGCTGCTTTTTTTTTTTAAATGTCACTGACATCTTTGACACTAGATTTCTTTCCACTTTGGTCAACAACAGTGTTTTTTTCTTTCTTTCTTTCTTTCTTTCTTTCTTTCTTTTTTTCGGTCCAGCTTGTTTCTGTTTCTGCAGAAAAGCCCTTAATGAAGTTATGTCATACGATAGTGTTATTTCAAAGGATTCCTTTCTTTCTTACGCTGTGCTAAGTTAGAGGGTGGAACCTTAACCTTTTTGATATGTTGGATTATTTAGTACCAAAATTTTTCTGGTCTTTTTCTTGATATATAAGCAAAAGCCACAGTCTCTAAGCAGAGATGAGGAATCCGTTGGGGATACACACGTGCGCGCGCACACACACACACACACACACACACACACAATATATTTTGAAAAAAATTTTGCAAAAATTTTTCCTTCATTGCCTGTACAGGTAAAATAGAATGTCACAATTTCTATTTTTTCACTTTGTAAATGGGAGTCATCTGACTTAATGACTAATGGTGTATAATGTACTACTGGAGAATGTCCTTTTGAATACCAGACATCGGTTTTTGTCTTTTTGCAAAGTTTGACTTGGGAAGGTAAGAAGTTGCATAAGGGAAATGGGCTGATATCCAGAGAAAATAAATGTTAGTGTGCATTTATTATTTGTTTATGTTTGTATAGCCTTCATATGTGCATAGAACAGGGACATTTATCTCTTCTGCTTTTTAATATGTTTATTACATATCATATTCTTAATAGAGGTGTACCTATGGGCAGGTTTTTATTTTGGGGAATTTTAACGTGTTTTTATTTTTGATACTTCTTGACTTCCTAGAGGTCATGTAATGTTAGTCCATCCCCATTAGCTTTGAGTGAAAATTTCTAATCTTCTGGAGATTAGATTAGGTGCGTTAAAAACATGAGTTACTTTGTGAAAATATTAATACTATTTTATTAGTTACATTTAGGTATGGATATTCAAAAACAAATCTCTAATTTTCTTACCATATCTTTTTTATACACCTCCAGCTCACAACCAAAAAGTCCCAAATTCATATACAAATAAATCTCCCAAAAGGTCAAAAATACAATATTTTGCAAATATTTTAAAAATTTAAAAGAACTTCAATATTATAGGATCATTCAGAGACAGATACCTTGCTAAAAATACATCTTTACTAAACAGATTTACTGCTGAAAAGAAAGGGAGTTGTTGTTGCATGTTATGTAGAATTTTTCAGATAACAACATCCATGTATCTATGTCAACAAATAGGAGGTGTTAACTAGAATTCATTCAATAAGTATTTGTTGAACCTGGGTGCCGGGTACTATTCCTGGGATGGTAATAGCCCTTATTCTCTAGAGGACGTAATGAAAGGATTTGTTATAGCCTCAGGCCAACAATAATTAGCAAAAAGAGTAAATTGGTCTTTTGACAAGAAACAATTTTTCATACAGTATTCTTCAAGTTCTGTGACTTCCATAATTTCAGAGTGGGTCTGCAGTTAAATTTATAAGGTTGTACCTAAAGTGGAGATTAGTACATCATTACTTTAGTTTTAGTTTAGGCTAGCTTCCCCAAAAATAGAATTTGGCAAACTTTTAGAAGAAAAAAAGTTTTTCTCTATAGATTTTACCAAGACTATTAAATAAAATGATTACCAACTTGCTCTTAGGTCCCAAACTATCCAAATACCTTAATGATCTACCTCTTCATGAATTGTAAAACTAATCTGATGAAATAATTTTGAATGTAATTTTTAGGTAATCTTTATGCATATACTTTTATGTCGTTATTAACATTTGTGTAATGCTCTTTGCAAGACTGATTTTATATGACATAAGAAGCTTTCATAAAGGTTTAAAAATTATATTCATTTTCCTTCTATTGAGCCCACTTTCATTTTTGAAAAATCACCCTATGGTAAGGTATCCCGTGATGGTGACAGTGTTAGAGTTAGCTTCTTTTTTATAAATTGAGAATAGCCATTTCCCATAATCATTATGAAGGCTAAATGAGATAATGTTTGTAAAAGGATTTAATAATTTGTGGAGTTCAATTCAAATACAAAAAGTATTATATAATTGAATTGCCTCTGACATCAGTAGGCAGCTTTTTATTGTGACAGGAAACATCTATTGAGGATTAAGGTAATGAAGGTGGAACATTTTTCAGAGAAGAACCTTATGACATTGGTGACTTTAGGGATATAAATAGGATTTTGGAAAAATAATAACTACTTCCAGAGAGACCAAAATGACCTCGTGGGCTTCTAAGTCAACGTCAAAGTATTTTTTGGCACTAGCTTGACTCTGGCAGGGTGCAAACTAAACAGTTGCCCAGAGAGGCCAAATCATTCAAGTGTGGGTTTCAAAATGATAACCTGCTTTATGCTGGGTATAGGGCTGTGTCCCACCCACAGCTAATTTGTTTCTAGGGAATTGGAAGGACCCAGTGTGAGTTCATAGTGTGTATGGTTCTGTGGTGGGGGCTGGGGGGTGGGGTAGGATGGAGGAAAGTCTAGTAGACTTTTTAAAAGTACAATTCCAGTGGTTATCTCTCTTTTTAAAAAATAAGTAATAATGGATATTTAGAACAAAGACAGTTTGTAAAAAAGGAAGTTGCCTAAAATCTGAACTATAATGTGCTGTGTTTTTATGACATTATTTAAATCTGGAGGGTTTTCCATTTACGAAAAAGAAGACGTCAGGGGACAAAGTTTAAGCCCTCACACCTCACAGGTTCACTGTAGGGAAAAAATTACAAGTGAGGAAGAAAATGCGTTCAGATAAAAAAGTTAGTCCTGAATTTGGGTATTCAGTAATAGAACTTGTTGAAGTTTTTATTAGAGGCAAGAAAGGAGTCCCTAAAGTAAAATCCTTTGTGTTGACATTAGGTTATGTGTTACACCACAGTAACTTTTGTTCAAACTTTGTTTTTATTTAGCATTTAGCAGAAGAAAAACCTGATGGCCTTATCAATGAAGCTTCTAGGTATTCATTTATTTAAAGTATATATTGATTACTGGCTAAATGGAAAAAGAAAATTATTGATATGAAAAACAAAACAAACTGAGAAACATAAAAACATAGTCAAGGAAGATCTTTTCTCTATTTAAAACTATATTATAGCATAAAGTGAGTGCTGAGCACAGGAGTTTTTTGTAAGGAACTTGGAAGATGTTCACATTTAAAAATATTTTCTTGTTCTCATACAATTTCTTTGGGATTGAAAATGATTATTAAAAAAGATTTGATTCACTTCCTGCCTTCTTTAACAGTAATTCAGTTGATTCAACTGTTCACTGTTACTCAGAGCAACAGAGGAATAAATATGGAAATAGTTGCAATTTGGCATTTAGAACATTTTTTGTTTAAATACCTGTATGTTCCTAATTGGGTTCTCTTTAGACTTATGAATATTTAAATTGGTTTGCCTACCCTAAGCACATTCTTGCTAATGGGAAAAGAGTTTTGGGATAGACAACATCACTAAGTATGCTCTTGGGTTTAAAAGGGAGGCCTCCCTCCACCCCAAGATTTGCTACAGATGATCTTGACATAAATAATAGACTGCAAGGAGGTGATTGATTCCCTATCATTTTAGAATATGGTACTCTGTTGTTTTGTAATCCTGCCTGAACACTTCATTTGGTATATAGCTATGATTCACATTAGACTGAACTTAAATATTTTTGTAACTTTTTCCTTATTAAAATACGTTTGTTATAGAGAATATAAGCCAAATAGAAAATAGCAAAATGTTATAAAAGTCAAAAAAAAAAGTTAAATATAGGAGCCCTCCAAGTTGAAGATTGCAACTGTCTATATTTTGAGATGTGCACATTCAATCTTTATTCTTATGAAATTTACTTAAATTAAAATGGGATTGTGATGTACATACTGTTGAAACCCGCTTTTCAGTGAACTGAAGTTGATTTATTTTTGAGAATTTGGTTTTCTTTGAAATAATTAGCTATACCTTCAGGTAGCATAAAACCAGTATTGGGAACAAATAGTCTAGTGATTAAACTTTCCTGAAGAATTGAGGAAATTTTAAAGAATCCTCAGCTTTACTACTCCTGTTAATAGAAAATAGAGTTTCTAATTATAATAAGCTATTTTGTCATCCAGCATCCTGTCAGCTGGATTCTTTAACTTGAATTTCTGTAGTAGTTTATCTGTTTTACAGAGAAAATAAATATTCATAGTGATGAAGATAATTGTTCAAGATCCAAGTATAGTTTTTTTAAAAAAACTGTTCAATGTAGTATTAATGTTAAGTGAACTTGTTCTTTGTATTTCTTTGAAAATTATGGTAATTATTATGTGGAATATTTTAGTAAGTAGAGTGTCTTTGTTCCCACCACATTGGATATCGGAATTTTATGCATTTCTTTACAAAGAAAATCATGAGTTGAAAATCATCCTAATTGTAAACTATCCTTGATTGTAAACTTTTTGAGGCTTATCTTTGTAGTTTCAGAGTAGCAAGTAAGAGCACTTAGTAAATATTTTTGAATGAATAATTTGAAATCTGAGTTTATATAGTGATGAATACAATCCATCCTTACTATTTGAAGGATGATAAATAGGTTAGGAGTAAATTAAATCATTACATAGAGAACTATATCCTTCTTAACTGCTAATTGATCTTGAGGTGTTTCTTATTTATTTCTGATTTCTTAACATTTGTCTTGACATCTGTTATTTGTTTGCTACTTTAGGCAAGTTGCTTTGGCGGATATCATCATCCTCAATAAAACAGACTTGGTTTCAGAAGAGGATTTAAGCAAATTAAGAAGAACTATTAGGTACAAAATTAGAAATGTTTGTTAAGTACCTACAAATTCAAAATGTGCTGTACGGAATATTTTTACCATGACTATTGCCCTGTAGAAATTTAAGGTTCAAGGTTGACTTGCTTCAAGTATCATTAAGGAATCACATATTTTGTTGTTGCCTAATTGGCTGTTATGTAAAGAGTGATATATAAAATTGTTCCCCATTGCTTACAGAATATACAGTTGAACCTTGAACAACACAGGGTTTGAACTGCCCAGGTCCACTTATACGTGGATTTTTTTCCAATAAGCATAGTATCTGTGTTTTCATTTTACAGATCTTTAAGTTAACTAAGTATGGGGAAATGTTTGTGTTCAATTAGAGATCATAATATGTGGAATTAAAAGAACTAGGGTTTGAGTCCTGATTCTGTTCAAACCCTTTCAGCTTCTTGCCCTTGGGTGAGTCATTTACCAGTTCCTGTGTTTTTGAGGCAGAGATAACAGTTTGAGGATTTTAGATGGTGAGGGGGCTTGGTACCTCTAACCCCTAAGTTGTTCCATGGTCAACTACAGTTCAAAGTTCATGGACTGATATTCAGGGTCTTCTGACTCCCTCGTCATTTTCCTGTCTTCTCTTTGACTCTTTTCCTACATGAAGTGCCCTAACTTTACCCAGGACGGTTTACTTATTTTCTCATGGAGGTATCTTACCAAATCCTTTCTTTACTCTTAATGTATTCTCAACTCTCACTCTGTCAGTCCTTGAATTCGTTCTTTTTCTCTGTTTTTCTTTTATTTTTTTAAGCGATTTTAGCCATTCTCTGGAACTCATCCCTTCCTCCCACCTCTTTCTCCCTCCCTCCTGCGAAGTCTTCCCTGTCTCAGGTGGTTTCACTTTTCCCTGAACCCTCATTGACTTTGGTCTTCCTTAACTGTCATCTAACCATGCCTGTTTTCCAGCTAGCTTTAATGTCTTCAGTGTCCGTGGCCAAGGCTGATCAACATAGGACAATATGAATGGTACTCAGATATGTGTTAAAAGATCCAACAGTCATTTGGACTTTTCAAATGAGGTTAGAGTTTAGGGACTTCTAATTATTTTGTAAGACCTAAACTAATAAAAGCCATCTACAGAGAAACGTTTGATAGCTTTTATTATTGGTCATCTTCAGTGCGTACAATCTGCTGACATCAGATTTTGAGTTTGTCAGTGCCAGTTCATATAATATATGTTATGAATTGAATCAGTAAAGGTAAGGCTCATTAGGATTTTGGCTGCAGTGGTTAATGATTGCAGAAGAAAGAATTCATATTTTTCTTCTTATTTGGCTTATTTTAGTAGTAATATCCTCTTAGACTTTACTATAAAAAGCTGTAAGAATGTCTTCATGTGGAGGGTAGGTAGTGCTGTGTAGTATTGAATAATGTTTAAAATCATGGCTTTGGAATCTGCGTTTGGTTTGAGGCGTTGTGGGTAAGCTTCACACAGTGCCTGATACATAGTAAGTGCTCTGTTAGCTATTATTATCATTATTAGATTGTAGATTTTTTTTCTTAGTTTACATAGTAATTTCCAGTTACAGTGAATAAAAAAATGAAAGAAATAGAAAGATGGTTGATATTTTTGAAAAGTCTAGAAAGATGAAAGTGGTGAATGGAGATTATTTCTTTTACCCCTTTTGACACTGCTCTCCTTAATTTTGTTTCTCTTTTCAAAATCCTATGCATCATTGTGATTGTAGAACGGGGAACATAATCTATGTCGAACGGGGAACGTAATCTATGTCACAAACATTTTTGGCATAAAAAGAGAAATTGTTACTGCTGGGCATTTCTATCCCCATACTGACTATGTAAGCTGGATCTCTAACACGAGCAGTATTGACATTAGCCAGCTTGTTGCCAGCCTGTACTGTATAGCAATACCAGAAAAGAATTTGACAAAGCACTTTGATAAATTACAGACCCTTTGGGCTTTTTACCCTCCATTGTACCTCAGACTTGCGACTTACTCAGAATTAGATTTGAAGAGTTGGAAGAAGATAAACATGTTTGAGAGGAAATAGCCTTCAGGTTATAGAGTATATTCAAAAGAGAAGATTAATAAGAGTTTTGTGAATTAGTAGAGAGACTTGCCTCAGAATCATTGGGAAGCCTTACCCATGAGAACAAGCTTGAACAAATATCACATATCTTCAGCAAGTAACCCTAAAGGCAATGGAACTGATGATATAAATAGATGAGGTGTACAGTTTACTGCAAAGGATTTAGTAAGTATTTTTGGTGCCATACAAAGGGAGCCATATTTCATTATCTTTGTATCAGAAAGGGGAGGCCTGGCAGAGTACGTAGAGATCCTAGCTAGAGAACTGAAGAGGTTATTCTATTAAAAAACTGGATGTGTGGCTGAATACTGAGGACAGGCTGGGGTCAAAGCCACTCGTAACCAGGTTTTTATATCTAGTGTGTGTATAGCCATTTCCATAATGTGTGTTGAGGAAAATTAGGTGTCAGTTAAAAGTTTATCTACTCATTTTAAGAATGTTGGGCTTCCCTGGTGGCGCAGTGGTTGAGAGTCCGCCTGCCGATGCAGGGGACACGGGTTCGTGCCCTGATCCCGGAGGATCCCACATGCCGCGGAGCGGCTGGGCCCGCGAGCCATGGCCGCGGAGCCTGTGTGTCCGGAGCCTGTGCTCCGCAACGGGAGATGCCACAGCAGTGAGAGGCCCGCGTACAGGAAAAAAAAAAAAAAAAAAAAAAAAAAAAGAATGTTAGAATTACTGGCTATTTATGAATCATTTTTTCTAAAGTGAGGGGTCTTTATATAAATCACAAAGTAGCCCCTAATCTGTCAGTTGTGCAGTAGATTTTTGCATATCATGTTTTAATGCATAAGTGGAATGTACCTGATTTATGATTAGAAGGAAAAACTAAACTATAAAAAATGTAAGTTTGTTTTTTATTGTTTATTGTTCTCTAGCTCTAGGATATATTTGTATATGCTTACTTCATGTTTTAGAAATAATGTGATGGAATGGTTTTTTAAAAAGTTAACATTTACTTTTTTACTTTCCTCATTTTTATATTTATTTCAGATCAACAAATGGACTGGGAAAAATTTTAGAAACACAAAGATCAAGGTACTTTTAAAAGCTGTTACTAATATTAACAATAAATAATTTTAGTTAATAAATATTAAGTAATTGATAACTATGTTTGATTCTAATATAAGGAAGATACATGTGCATTAAAAAAAAATTAGGCCCAAAAGGTTGTTTTGAATGCTTTTTATAAATTAGTTTGGCATATTTAGTTAATATATTGTAACTGAGGTCTTGTAACTAAGACCTCAGAGCCATGATTACACTGTGTAACTGTGCTTTTGCTTTAATGAGGAAGAAAACATAGGATTTTGAACCACTCAAGGAAGTAATTAATATAGAAATCTGAAAAAATATACTATTAGGAATCTTATCTTAATTTGAGATATTTAGATGGCTTTTTAATATTTTAAAAACTTTCTGAGTGTTTAATAGTTGCAAAAATAATGTCATGTAAAAATACGTGGAACCATTACATTTAAGTTCCTGATGCATTCTTTTTAAATATTTTGATTTTGATTTCCTATAGGTTCTTCTCTCTTTTTAATTTTGTTCATACAGATGTGCTTTATAAAATAGATGTGTTCTTAAAACATCTATAAAATGAATTTCTGTAGATTGAACTCTATTTTGCATTGAGTGCTATCATGATTTCAGAAAATTTCTGTACAGAGGTATTTTTGTTAAGCTTATCTTTTAGCAAGAATGGCTTAGCAGCTGATAGACCCAGCAACATGCAGCTAGAAGCTCTGAGGCTCACAGCTGGCAGTCTAGTGCCACCCAGTTCTCAATTCAGAGATTCTGTCCTCGGAAGTACAGCAAAGGCCTTAGTTGAGTGGCTTGTCTGCCATGGTAGAGATTAGAGGTGCTGACAGACTACCATAATGTTAGGCAGTAACAGCAGCAGCTGCTTATATGCATGTGAACAGCTGGGGAATTAATTTGCCATGCATTCTCAGAAGCCACTCTGCTGGTAGAGGTAGCAGAAGAATGCCTTAGTGTTAAGTCCTCTATAAGCATATACCACATGTGCTCCCTTCATTTCAAATTCCAGTGTAGAAGGTCTGTGATAACCTAACTCATACCATGAGCCATTCCTCAGTATCTGTCTTCTTCCTGTTGCATTACCATTTTCTTTCTTCTTAAATTTTCTGCTTTTTACAAAATGACACACAGACAACCACATAATGCTTAATTAAGTTTTAAAAAATCATACCCATAAATAGCTGTGGTTTTGTTGTAATAGCATTTATTCAGTTTGTATTTACAATATTGTAAATCAGTTTTTTTGCCAGTACATCTGAGAATCTAGGAGCTTTCTGAAATAAAGAAAAAATTTTAATTTTCTTTCTTAAAAAAATTTTAATCTCTTAAGCATCTTGTGGTTGGCAAATGCTTACAATAGTAAAATGACAGTCATAAAACTGCTATAAACGTATAGAAAAGGCTTACCTTTAGTATTTAAGTTAAGGAATAAGAATGGCATAGTATGGTCTCATTGGTGAGACTTAAGTTGATTTTGAGGCAAATGGAAGTTCTGATGGACTTCAGGAGTGGAAGATTAGAAGAAGGGCCATTCTTATCTTTTCCAGACTTTTTTTTTTTTAAATCTTGGAGATTAAGTGGACTGGATAGAGGAAAACCAAAGTCCAGTTGATCAATAATAAGTTAATCAGTTCAACAGTTTACTGATCATTCTACTAGTTGCTAGGCATTTCATGGAATGTTGAGGATTTAAGCAATGTATAAGGTAAAAACTCTGCCTTTAAAATTAGTCATTTGGGAGAGACAAGAAAACAAGCAAAAATCAATATATTAAATATTATCAATATAACAGTAACATTAAATGCACAGGATCCTATAAGATCAGGAAGATAGAGGAGCAACTATTCAACTCTTCTTGATGAAGAGTCAGAATATTTTGACTGAGAAGGTTATCATTGACTTGAATCTTGAAGAATGAATAGGAGTTTTCCAGATGGACAAGAGTAGCAGTGGCTTTCTTGACATAAGGAAGATTTTGTATTCCAGAACCTGTGAATATTTTAGAATGGCTAGAACACATTGTATTATGTTGCAGAGAGAAAAAGAGGTATGACTGGGCAGATGGAGAAATTACCACAAAGGGTCTTGAACACCATGACACGTGGTTTGGATTTTCTCCTGTAGGCAGCAAGGAATTAATGAAGGATTTTAAAAGCAGTATGAGGGCTTCCCTGGTGTTGCAGTGGTTGAGAGTCCACCTGCCGATGTAGTGGACACGGGTTCGTGCCCCGGTCCGAGAAGATCCCACATGCCGCGGAGTGGCTGGGCCCGTGAGCCATGGCCGCTGAGCCTGCGCGTCCGGAGCCTGTGGTCCCCAACGGGAGAGGCCACAACAGTGAGGCCCGAGTACCGGGAAAAAAAAAAGCAGTGTGACTCTTGGGAGATGGATTGAATGTGGTGCTATTCTCCAAGTTAGGAAATACAGGAAGGAGGGGCAACTTTGGGGTAGGGTAGTGATAGCAGTGGGTTTGGTAAAGGGGATTAGTTCCATTTTGTAAACATTGAGTTTGAGATAACACTAGGGAGGGCATTTGGAAATTTAGCTCTAGAGTTCAAGACTTACTATTGGATGGTATCAACAACTCGTAGGTCTGGGGTGGTCTGGTGGCCCCTGTTTCTGAGACTCACTGAACTTTGAAAAGACAGCTATATCTCTGGAGTAGTAGCTGAACTCCCCTCCCCTGAGACAGCCAGAGCCCTCTTCCTTTTTCATTCTCCTGTCCTTGGTCTTAAGCGACTTAAAGCAGTCTTTAGACATACGGATAATTGAAAGCTCCTCATAGAGAAAAGATCAGGTACTCCTGGCATGGATAGTTCAAGAAATTAGGAGAAAAGATGAGCTTTGGAACTTTTTTCCTTCCCCTCTGTTTGCTTCATTCTCCCATTCAGTTTTTACATGATGGTAATAGTCTATTTTTTCTGTGTTAATGTTTTGGAAAAGATCCGATGTTTTTATCTCTGAAGGGGGAAGTTAAATAAAATTTGATGCCATGGAAATTAGTTTTCTAGTTATATGCCTTGGATGAGTGAAGGAATTTATTTTTGATGGTAGTACTAAAGTCCATGGCAACTTTCATCTGGAACCTTAGACTTTTTCCTCTTTTATTCTCCATTGAGAATCTGGTGAGATACAGTGAGAGACTTTGATATTTTATTATTCTCTGTAGAATTTAACCTGTATAGATCTTTTGTTGATCCTATCTGTTTTGAAAATACCAAAAGAATCTGAGTACAAAGCAGAATTATTTCTAAATCTATGATATGTATTCTCAAGGACACTGTTGCAGTGAAAACTGTAGTGTATTTAGAAACTTGTGTTTCAAACTCACTTTTGGTATTCACACAGTTGACCTGAATTTTGATATTGACACAATTAGCATGTGTAAACTTTTTAAACTTTAAGCTGTTTCCTAAGTTAAAGGTGATAAACTTGGTGGAAAACTTCATCCACTTGTCACCTGTCAGTATAAATATTTGCTCAACTCTGTTGGTGTGAAAGGAAATAGGTTTAATGTTAAGGCTTTGGTCTCTTATGTAAATTGATATTCAAAAATTTCTTCATGGAACATTTACTTCTTTGCTTGATTATTTTCCTAATTCTGTTTATCTAGAATGTCCAGAATTTGAAATGTTACAGTCTGTTAACATAGAACTCTGGAGTATTCTTCTTTTAGTAAGATGGGAATTTGTCTGCCTTGTGCCAGAAGTGTTCACAATCTAACAGTATTGTTGCCACAAGTATGAATATATGGCAGACTGCTGAGAATGAACAAAGCAGACACAGCTGGTCAGCCCTAAGTTAAAGGGGGTGGCTTTTACATGTTTTTGTATTTGAAAAAGTTTTGAATTTGCAAAGTTTTGTTTTCCTTGTGAGAAAATTTAATAAATGTTGGCAAATCCCTGGAGTCTGATTTTGAGACTTAATTATAGTTGTCATTTTCTTCAAACATTCCTTCATTATAGCTTTGATTATGGAGAAATCACTGTCCTTTACTGTTTCATAGGCTGACGTAAAATTTGGAACTCAATCACTAGTCTTTATAAATTTACTTTTATGTATTTAAACCGAACCTAATGCTAATTGTGATATAATCTCTTCTGATTTTAATCTCTGCTTTCCTAATAAATTAGGCTTAATTACCACCAAATAATTATAATAGAAATAATGTTTATTCAGACAGAGCACTAACTGGGAAGTTTCAGTCTATATGCAACCCCATCTGAAGGAAATAAAATCAAACCACATTCTTTAGATGTAGATAAGGGTCCTAGAGTGAATATTTATACATTGTTTGACTCCTCATATTCTTATGATAATACCTGTTGTATCATGAAAGCAGGGAGGTGGAGTAAAAGAAATACAGAAATTCCAAAGACAATGTACCTATATTACTGTGTTATTTCCATTTGTTCAATTTCCCTCATTTCATCTTTTGAGTAATAAACTGCTACTTTTGAAAAATTTCAGTTCTTTAACTGATTTTTTTTGTTATAAAAATATAGTTTGAAAAGCTCAAATTTTCAGGATTGAAAAGATAATTGAAGGTAAAAACAAAACAAAAAAACCACTACAATTTATTGAACCAATAACCAAGTAATTTTCTGCCTTGGTCTTAAACCATTTATTCAATTTTAAAAATTTTTGTATAAATTCCATTAAAATTTTTTTACAACAGCTTTTTGTTCCTTGCCTATCATTTTATTTTTCCCCAAATAGTATATACTGATTAACATTTATGTCTGCATTTCTAGCAGAATAGAGATTTTTTTTCTTGATTAATTGAATATATTTTACAGAAATTAACACTTCAAAATGGTTTTCTTCCTTTTAGAGTTGATCTCTCAAGTATATTCGATCTTCATGCCTTTGACAGTCTCTCTGGAATAAGGTATGTTTCCTGTATTTTGGTCACTTTTATTATAATGTACTTTTTATTCCATAGTTATAGGAGTTACAGGAATGATTTACACAGATGCACATATGATTTATGCTTCCTGTCATTTCTTTGGCATACACGACCATTCCTAATGATTACATTCTTGAAAGTTTTGCTAAATGTATGTTCGGAAATCACGTGTATTCTCCTACAGAAATTATAGTGTAAATGGTAGTTAACTTTAAAAACTTATTGTTAATATTTCTTTACCAACCACTATGTGTAATTCTTTCCATGAGAAAAAGCATGAAATACATAGAAAATTTTAGTTTGGCGTGTTCCCACAGATACTCCCTTTCCCGTAGTGATGGATCAGTTTCCTGCCTCTTTCCCCAGAGAGAATCCTTTTGATAGGGAAAGAAGAACAAATTGTTTTTCCCTGGACATCAATATCTTTTTTTTTTAAATCATCCTTACCCATTTTTAAGTGTACAGTTCAGTAGTGTTAAGTATATTCACACTGTTTGCAGTGGATCTACAGAACTTTCTCATCTTGCAAAACTGAAACTCTATAACAATCAGATGACAACTCCTGGTGTTCCCCTCCCTGCAGCCCCTGATAACCACCATTCTGTTATCTGTTTCTAAGAATTTGATTACTTTAGATACCTCAAATAAATGAAATCATACAATATTTGTCTTTTTGCGACTGGCTTATTTCACATAGTTCTCAAGTTTCATCCATTTTGTAGCGTGTGACAACATGGTCTTTTTAAAGGCTAAATAATATTCCATTTTATGTATATACCATTTTTTCTTTATCCATTTATTTATTGATGGACATTTAGGTTGCTTCTTCCTCTTGGCTGTTGTGCATAATTCTGCTATGAACATGAGTTGGGTGTGCAAATCTCTCTTCAAGATCCTGCTTTAAATTCTTTTGGATATATGCCCAGAAGTGAGATTGCTGGATCATATGGTAATTCTGTTTTTAATATTTTGAGGAATCACCATATTGTTTTCCATAGCAGCTGCACCATTTTACATTCCCACAAACAGTGCACAAGTGTTCCAGTGTTTCTACATCCTTGCCATTTTCTGTTGTTTTTGGTAGTAGCTGTCCCAATGGATGTGAGGTGATAGCTCCCTGTGGTTTTGATTTGCATTTCTCTAACAATTAGATATTGTGCATCTTTTCATTTACTTGTTGGCCATTTGTTTATTATCTTTGGAGAAATGTCTGTTCAAGTACTTTCCCCATATTTTAGTTGGATTATTTGTTTTTTGTTGTTGTGGCAGAATTGTAGGTGTTCTTAAATAATCTAGGTATTAACCCCTCATCAGATACATGATTTGCAAATATTTTCTCCCATTTCCTCTGAAGTAAGATGAGTCATAACACCCTTATGTGAAAGGTAACCTGTCTACACCCAGAGGAAAAGAGCATCCTATCTCTGAAGACAAAGGGGGACACGAGGAATCTGAAAGCATAGGCCTCTCTGAGTTTCCCCTGGTTTACTACGCTTAGCTCGTCCTCTGTCCTATCATATCTTTCTGTGGCTTTTCACTCTTCATCAAACCTAGCACAAAAACACTCAGGTATAACCATTTTTTCAGGTCTTCATTTCCCTATGAAGGTTCCTTTGTCAAATAAAACCTTTATTAAATAAATGTATATGCCTTTCTCTTGTTAATCTTCGTCAGTCTAATTTTCAGACCCAGCCAGGGACTTAAGAGGTAGAGGAAAACTTTTTCCTTCCCTGTGGAAGTTGTAGGCAGTCATTGTCCAACATTAAATATTGAACACAGGGAAAGAACATAGAATTTTTCATACATTTTCTAAGGTCATTTCATTCCGCACTTACTGCGTTAGTGACATTTAAAGAAGCAGCTGTTTAAGGTGAAGCCTTGTTCTGGATAACGCCTCTGCATAACTTTTCTTTTGTGCTTAGATGCTCAACAAGAGAATCCTTTCCTGAGCAACCAGCTGGGAAGGATTTTATTTGACACTTTCCCTATTAAGACCCCCCAAGGAGACTCATTCCCTCCAACAGTTCCTACAAGCCTTTTCTCTTTCCTAAACTTGCTGTTACTAATTTACCCCTCACTGTTCTTCAAGGCAAAACATCTGCAAGGTCTTAAGTCCTTTTCCTCCTCCCGACCTACCCCCATCAGTCTCTAAAGGTATGCTGCAGTTGTTATGGTTATAATTTATGGCATATTGATCTTTTGCTCTTTCCATATCAGAACAATGCATTTTTAGGATTCTGACCTTTTGTTTTCTCTCAACTACTGGTAACTGACTGTATAGAAGGCTTACATTTATGGATACTGTTTTTTTTTTTTTTTAAGTAGAGATATTCAAGGGAAAACATTGATAAAGGAAAAATTTACCCTTCTAATTTTCTTTAGGTTCCAGCATTATTTTCATCTGAGGAAGCTTGTGGAGAGTTGATGAAATTTTGAGCCATTGTAAAATGCTTATGTATATTTTCCTAGGCCTGTATTAGATCTTTTGGAAATAAAAAAGAAATTTATTTAACATATTTAACCACACCAAATAGTGTTGCTAAAGGTTAGTTTTTATCTCTATTATGTGTATATGTATGTATGTAAATGTATATACATTTTTAAGAAAAGTTTTTAAACAGTTTGCCAGTATTTGTCTATTAGAATATGTAAACAGCATGTAAAATTAGAGCTGTGTAATAGATTCAGTTGTGGAAAGTCTCTCCCTTGTTTAGCTTTGTATCTCTCAGTAATATATAAGGTTAAATCAGAAGTGTATTGAGCTCTGAATTTATAATCACTTATTCTTAGTTTGCAGAGAAAACTTCAAAATGTGCCAACAACACAACCTCACCTTGATCAGGTAAAAAAATCTTAAAAAAATGTTTTTAAAGTATCTCTTTAACTAAATTGTTCTGTTTAGGATTGTTTTATTAGAATTCTTTTTTATAAAGCATTTTTGAACTATTTTGATAGTTTTCAGAATTTAAATGCTTTTGAGGTCATCTAATCTAGTTTCTTAATACGTAATAGGAGTTCATCAAACCAGAGTTATTTAAAATCTTAGAAAATCATGCTTTTTAGCTTCTTCATTCCACAGGTCAGTCAACATATTTTGATTAGTTCTTCTGAAGGGAATTACTATATAAAAGCAGCCTGGGGGTTCTTTATGCAGCCTATTTTTAACTATATTTAACTAACTGATTAAGGAAAAGTCTAGTACGGGCATCCATGGCTAATTTAAATAAATATTGACTTTGATTTCACCTTCAGATAGCACTGTAAATTTGAACTCCTTAAGGTGTTTTTCATGCTCTAAAACTATAATTCCTGAGGTAAATATTGAAAATGCTAGGAACAAAGAAAGTATATTTTTACTGTAACCATCTTTCTTTTAAGCAAGTTATGGATGGTGGAGCTTAAGTGTAACTTCTTTTTTTTTTTAACATTTTTATTGGAGTATTATCGCTTTACAATGGTGTGTTAGTTTCTGCTTTATATCAAAGTGAATCAGTTATACATATACATATGTAACCATATCTCTTCCCTCTTGAGTCTCCCTCCCTCCCACCCTCCCTATCCCACCCCTCTAGGTGGTCACAAACCACCTAGCTGATCTCCCTGTGCCATGCGGCTGCTTCCCACTAGCTATCTATTTTATGTTTGGTAGTGTATATATGTCCATGCCACTCTCTCACTTTGTCACAGCTTACCCTTCCCCCTCCCCATATCCTCAAGTCCATGCTTTAGTAGGTCTGTGTCTTTATTCCCGTCTTACCCCTAGGTTCTTCACGACCCAGCAATCCCACTACTGGGCGTATACCCTGAGAAAACCATAATTCAAAAAGAGTCATGTACCAAAATGTTCACTGCAGCTCTATTTACAATAGCCAGGACATGGAAGCAACCTAAGTGTCCATCAACAGACGAATGGATAAAGAAGATGTGGCACATATATACAATGGAATATTACTCAGCCATAAAAAGAAACGAAATTGAGTTATTTGTAGTGAGGTGGATGGCCCTAGAGTCTGTCATACAGAGTGAAGTAAGTCAGAAAGAGGAAAACAGGGCTTCCCTGGTGGCGCAGTGGTTGAGAGTTGGCCTGCCGATGCAGGGGACACGGGTTCGTGCCCCGGTCTGGGAAGATCCCACATGCCGCGGAGCAGCTAGGCCCGTGAGCCATGGCCGCTGAGCCTGTGCGTCCAGAGCCTGTGCTCCACAATGGGAGAGGCCACAACAGTGAGAGGCCCGCGTACCACAAAAAAAAAAAAAAAAGGGTAACTTCTTAAAACACAGTGAAAAAGGGGCATATGAGTGAGCAGTGTGCCTGGCATTCTCTCCTTTATCTTGAGACTGTTACTTATTTTTTGAGTCATTAATTGTAATAGGGCCAAGAAAATAGCATACTTGTTCATTTGTCTTCATTTTGGCTCATATTTATGGAAACTATACTACCATGTTTGTGACATTTTTCTCTGAGAAACTTCTAATAGAGTATTCATCTTCATTTATCTATTTTATTGAAGTGTAATTGACCTACAGTGTTATTACAGAATAAGATATTACTAGTTTCAGGTGTACAATGTAATGATTCGGTATTTTTATACATTACGAAATGATCACCATGGTAAGTCTAGTTACCATCTGTCACCATACAAAGTTACTTCAGTATTATTGACTATATTCCCTCTGCTGTACATTACATCCCCGTGACTTATTTATTTTACAATTTGGAACGTTGTGTCTCTTAGTCTCCTTCACCTGTTTTGCCTATCCCCCTGCCCCTTCCCTTTGGCAACTACCAGTTTGTTCTCTGTTGTCTATGAGTCTGTTTCTGTTTTGCTATGTATGCTTGTTTGTTTTGCTTTTTAGTTTCTACATATAAGTGAAATCATAAGATATTTGTCTTTCTCTGTGTGATTTATTTTACTTAGCATAATACTTCTAGGCCCATCCATACTGTCACAGATTGCAAGATTTCAGTCTTTTTATGGCTGAGTAATAGTCCATTGTGTGTATACACACACACACACACACACACACACACACACATACACACAACACATATACCACATCTTCTTTATGCATTCATCAGTCGGTGAACACTTAGGTTGTTTCCATATCTTGGCTATTGTAAATACTTAATGCTTCAATGAACATTGGGGGGGGCATAAATATTTTCAAATTAGTGTTTTCATTTTCTTTGGATAAATACCCAGAAGTGGAATTGTTGGATTGTATGGTAGTCCTATTTTTAATTTTTTGAAGAAGCTTCATTATTGTTTTCCATAGTGTCTGTACCAATTTTCATTCCTACCAACAGTGCATGAGAGTTCCCTTTTCTCTACATCTCCACCAACACTTATTATTTGTTGTCTTTTTGAGAATAGCCATTTTGACAGGTGTGAGGTCATATCTCATTGTGGTTGATTTGCTTTTCCCTGATGCTTAGTGATATTGAGCATCTTTTCATGTGTCTGTTGGCCATCTGTATGTCTTGGAAAAATGTCTGTTCATATCTGGTGCCCATTTTTTAATCATATTGTTTGGGTTTTTTGTGGTACTGAATTGTGTGATTTCTTTGTATATTTTGGATATTAATCATGTATTAGACAAATCAGTTGCAAATATCTTCTCCCATTCAGTAGGTTGCCTTTTCATTTTACTGATGGTTTTGTTTGCTGTGCAAAAACTTTTTGGTTTGATGTAGTCACAGTAGTTTATTTTTGCTTTAGTTGCTCTTATCTGAGGAAACAGATCCAAGAAAATATTGCTAAGACCGACCTATGTCAAAGAGTGTAGTGCTTCTGTTTTCTTCTAGGAGTTTTTTGGTTTCAGTTCTTACATTTAAATCTTTAATCCATTTCAAGTTTATTTTTTATACGGTTTAAGAAAGTGGTCTAGTTTCATTCTTTTCCATGTAGCTGTCCTGTTTTTCTAGTACCATTTACTGAAGAGACTGTCTTCCTCATTGTATATTCTTGCCTCCTTTGTCATAGATTAATTGACCATATTAGTATGGGTTTATTTCTGGGCTCTGTATCCTGTTTCAATGATCTGTGTGTCTGTATGTCTGTATGTGCCAGTACCATACTGTTTAGATTACTGTAGCTTTATAATATAGTTTGAAATCAAGGAGTGTGATACCTCCATCTTTGTTCTTTCTCAAGATTACTTTGGCTTTTTGGGTCTTTTCTGGTTCTATACAAATTTTAGGATCATTTGTTCTAGTTTTGTAAAAAAATGCCAAGGGTATTTTGATAGGGATTGCACTGAATCTGTAGATTGCTTTGGGTGGTATGGACATTTTAACAATATTAATTCTTCTAATCCGTGAGCACAGTATATCTTACTTATCTTTCAAATGAGTGAATGAGAGAAGTTACAAGTCCCTAGAGGTAGAATTTTTAGAAAAATTCTTTATGATACTCAGTATTAGTCATAAAGAAGAAGTTGAAGCACATCACATTCTTCTCGGTGAAGGACATCATACTAGGAGTCATAAGGAGTAGAAGATGAAGAATATGTAGTATTTACTTTCAAGAACCTTTATCATGGTCATTATCTATACCCACAGTATCTTGAAAGTACCCCTGTCGTGGCATTTATAATGTCTTGTAGTTTGGGTTGAAGTGCTTTTCCCAACGGTAGTCTATAAATTCCTAAATATACATTCCTCATTGCTTAGCACAGGATGTGGTATATGGTGGGTGCTCAGTGAAGAATGAAAAGCTGTGATTCTCAGATGGGGATGTAGGTCAGAATCACTTGTAGGCTTTTAAAAAATATTGGACATTCAGTGGTCCGCATCTCTTACATCTCCAGGAGCAGACCTTGGGTATGTGCAAATTAATGTGTATGTATATTTTTAACATTTTATTATGGAAAATTTCAGAGATATACAAAAGTAGAGAGAATATTAAAATGAATCAATCCCCTGTGCAGATGACCCAGTTGCAATGGCTTTTACCATTTTGCCGATTTTATTTTATCCATCTTCCTAACATTTCTTTTGCTGGAGTGTTTTAAAAAAATTTTTAATGGAAAATTTCAAGCATAAATAAAAGTGGAATAGTATAATGGACCTGCAAATACCCATCACCTTTGCTGGTATGTATTAAAGCAAATCCCAGACATTACATTATTTCACCAGTAAATAGGGCATATCTATTTTTTTAAAAAAAAGCTCTGCAGGAGATTCTGATGCACTTTCCTGCTTTAGATATATAAACATAGGGCAGAGTATAATATAATATTGCAGACCAAGGACTATGGGTTTCAGAAGCATGAACAGTCTCATTTGGTTTAGTGGATCTGAAGCTTCATGAAAGATAGTTTTTTCTTTTTTCTTTTTTTTTTTTAACATACAGTAAAGCATACAAGTTTTTAGAGTACAAGTCAATGTATCTTTACTTACATTTGTGTCTATATAGCTGTCCATATGTACACATGAACACATATCTCTGTAATTCTCACTCAGATCAAGATAAGGATTTCCAAAACTGTTAAGAGAGTTCCCTTGTGTCCCTTCCCAGTTGGTAACCCTTCTTCTTCCAAAGATGTAACTGCTATTCTGATTTATACACCAAAAAGTAGCCTTAAACTAGGAGGTTTTTTGTTTTTTGTGTTTTTTAGACTGGAAGAAATAAGGGAAAGAGCAATCCAGATCTTTAAAAGTGGGAAAGTGACAGTGCTTTAGAAGAGCAGTATTCTAGTGCAGAAGTCCTGATGAATGCTTGGTATTGGAATCCTGACCTAAGGTATTAGGCTTTGATTTGCCAGACAAAGAGAACTCATGCTCTGCTACTGGACAGTGTCCGGTGAGCTGGATTGGAGTGTGGAGTCAGGAGACCAAGCAGGAAGATACTGCAGAAGTCCAGATACCCTGTGATTGGGGCCTGATCCATGCTGGTTACAGTGAGAATGGAAATGGTGTAAAACGAGCACAGGTAGGCTTGCATGAATAGCCTAAGTAACTGATGGTGAGCAGTAAGGAGAGAGAGAAGTGATGGGAAACAAGCCTAGATTGACAAGAGGAACCTAGACATAGGGAAATTTAGAAGGTAAGCTGATTTGGATGAAAACACCAAATATTTAGCTATGTACCTGATGGTAGGATATCACCGCGGAGGTGATACAGGGAAAGAGGAGCAGAGGAGTGGAGTGTGGCGACAGAGGTTTTGTGTTTAAGCATGTTAGTGGGCTTAGTTTTCCAGATGAAAAAATGTATAGAAATGATTGCATATTAGGTATTGTTTGTAAAAGAGTAGAAAACGGAGGGAAATAACCTGGGAGGTTAAAGAAAAAACACACCAAACTACAAAAATTTGGGAGTTATTCCTAAATTTTATTTTAGGGGCAGTACCTTATTTTGCTTCAGCTTTCTGAATTATTGCCTCAGGTTTCTGCTTCTTTCTGTGTCTGGGGAAAGGAGAGTTAATTTTAGGTTCAAAATAAAAATTTTTTAGGTCAAAAAGAAGTCTGAAATGGGTAATACCTAGGACATATTATGTATGTCATTACAGTTTTATCACTGTGATGTTTAATGCATTTCTCCATTTTTCATGGATTTCTTGGTCATCCTGATAAAGAGGACCTGGGTTTGGAAGGTGGTAAGGTAGATGAGAAAACCCAGGTGGCATTCTATGTATACTTATTAGTAGAGCCAGTTGTGAACTATGCGTTGTGACCCTTCTCTTCTGCACTGGGCATTTATGGGTTTCATCTTCTTTAGGGTTTGTCTAATATGAGAAGAGTTTATTGGTACAGAAAAACATCTAGTTCTAAAAGTCTCTCTCCCTCCTTGAGCCCCATGATGCATTGTCTTAATTTTTAAAACCATTTTAAAAATTTCACATTGGAGTTAATTGTACCCCTTAGAGATATTGTCATATCTCTAACTTGCCAAAAGCAAAAATCATTCCTGTTACAAAATTCTTTAAGCTAAGAATAAGACAGTATTGAGTCCTATACTGAGACATTCCCAACATTAAAAGCCAAGTTATCCAACTTGAATAAAATACATTTTAAGCATTTTTGAAAGCTGAATTACTACTGTCTTTATTTTATTTTTTTAGCCTTCTTTTAATTAATTTATTTTTTTAAATTTTTGGCTGTGTTGGGTCTTCGTTTCTGTGCAAGGACTTTCTCTAGTTGTGGCAAGCGGGGGCCACTCTTCATAGTGCTGCACGGGCCTCTCACCGTCGTGGCCTCTCTTGTTGCAGAGCACAGGCTCCAGACGCGCAGGCTCAGTAGTTGTGGCTCACGGGCCTAGCTGCTCCGTGGCATGTGGGATCCTCCCAGACCAGGGCTCGAACCTGTGTCCACTGCATTAGCAGGCAGACTCTCAACCACTGCATCACCAGGGAAGCCCCACTACTGTCTTTTGAAACTGACAAATTATGTTTCATTTGGCAACGTTTTGCTGTATATTTTGATATGCTATATGACTTGCTATACATTTTGGTATGGATTTTTAAGTATTATTTGTTAAGATATGTGGTTCTAGACAGTTATGCAAAGCTGTGCATTAGTGTGTTCGTCCTGCCTGTTTTAAAGCTTGGTTTGAGCATGTTATTATCCAAAGTGGTGTTTGTGCTTTTATTGTGTTATGCTTAGCCCTTGTGTATTTTTATCATTAATTTTGAAATTTTGGGTTACTGTGGCAAACGGAGGTTTGGATTTTAATTATGTGCTCAGCTAGAGGAAATCTTAAGCTTCTGATTCCTTAGAGTGGACAGTGGGAGGTTTATCAAGATCAGGAGGAAAAATAAATCTCAGAGTTAACATTCTATAAATGTTGACATCAACCTCCTAAAACCAAAGATGACATTATATTATCATTCTCATCTCTAGGAACTCTTCTTCCCTTGGTACATGTTTGGTCAGAGATAAACTGAATCTTTTAATTTATATTTATTTTTCCCAGAAAATGTTTGCATTTGAGTTTTATCCCTTGCTCTGGGTAGTTTATTCTTTCTGAGCCTCATCTTCCTCAATTTATAAAATGGAAATAATTCTCTTTAATCCACAGGATTGTTGTCATGAGTAAATGAAAAGATGAAATAAAGTGACCCAGGCAGAAGTGCCTCGTTCAGTACATAGTTGATACGCTCTCTATATTACCCTCCCTCTTAGTGCCGAGAGTCTTGTAAAGAATGAATTAAACAATGAATGTCCTTTCATAAGAGTTTCTCTGTGTAAATACTAAGCCATTGACTAACTCTGCAGAATATAGAACATGGAGTTGCTGATACCAAAAATCAGCAAATATAGTGAAAAAGATATACCTAATATAGTTGTTAAGGCAACACAGATGTCCATAAATGTTTCCTTACTTTTCATCTTAAAACTTGTGATTTAAAAAAAATATTTTGACATTACTATACAAAAATCATTGTTGGGCCTCCCTGGTGGCGCAAGTGGTTGAGAGTCCGCCTGCCGATGCAGGGGATACGGGTTCGTGCCCCGGTCTGGGAGGATCCCATATGCCGTGGAGCGGCTGGGCCCGTGAGCCATGGCCGCTGAGCCTGCGCGTCCGGAGCCTGTGCTCCGCAACGGGGGAGGCCACAACAGTGAGAGGCCCGCATACCGCAAAAAAAAAAAAAAAAAAAAAAAAAAAAAAATCATTGTTGACTATCTCTTGATTTACAGAGTATTGTTACAGTCACATTCGAAGTACCAGGAAATGCAAAGGAAGAAAGTCTAAATGTCTATATTCAGGTGAATGCAATTTTAACTGATTAATGATTTATCAATTGTTTTGCTATGTAGTTGTTCCTATGAGCAGTGGTTGATCTTATTAAAATATGTCACTTGATACAGAATCTTCTGTGGGAAAAGAATGTGAGAAACAGGGATGACGACTGCATGGAGGTCATACGACTAAAGGTGCAGTACATAGCTTACAGTTTTGTACTTTTGGACAAAGTCCCTTTCTTTGCTGTTACACAAAACCATATTTAGTCTTAAACACAAGGACTAGTTTTAGTCCAAATAACCTTTGTCTGTTTTCGTTTTTCCTTATTTCCATTTCTGAAAAGACGCTTTGGAAGTCATTGCATAAAGGCATGATTTATTTGCACAGCTTCATTGAGTGTTGCAGCTAAAACAACCTGTGTGCTTTGAAACGTTACCCCCTGCTCTCTACTGCCAGGTGCTCTGAGCAGTTATCTGGCTAATGAGCTTGACTTGTTAAATCTCTCCTCCCCTTGGCACACAGCTTGGTTAGTCAGAGAAAACTGAAAGTTTTCTTGTGTTGATTTTTTTGCAGTACGCGGGCCTCTCACTGTTGTGGCCTCTTCCGTTGCGGAGCACAGGCTCCGGACGCGCAGGCTCAGCAGCTATGGCTCACGCGCCCAGCTGCTCCGCGGCATGGGGGATCTTCCCAGACCGGGGCACGAACCCGTGTCCCCGGCATCGGTAGGCGGACTCTCAACCACTGTGCCACCAGCGAAGCGTGCTCATGCTGCTTTTTCTAAGAGAGCTTCATTAACAGAGGAGTAATAGTAGAAGTCTTGCTGCAGCTGAACCTTATGTTTCTTGATGAATTTAGCAGACACTAAACATTTGTTATACTGTGAGACAGTGTTACAAAGGACTAGAAGAATTCTTGCTCTGTGTTTGGAAATCTATTCATATTACTTGATATTTGGGTGAAAAAAGGTGTTTTTTCCAGGGAGCAGTGGGTTCTAGGCTATGTGCTTAACGAATCAACAGTCATTTGAGTGTCTACTCCTGTGTTTCCAGAAGTGTGCATAAGGTTTTATTATTACTGTTTATTATCATTACTGTTAGTAGCCAGATTCTCTGGCTAGCAGCCGACTTCCTAGGGTCACTAGAATGATCGGGAAACTATTTTGGTTTAGATTTCTTCACTCCCTGTGCTCGTTCCACCTGGGATTGGCGCTGCAGAGCAGCACAGCTGAATCCTAGTCTATTCCCCCGTCGTTCCCCCGCAGAGGAACTAAGCCAGATCCTGCTGCTTCTTTATGACTGTGTCCCCATCTACAGTCTGTGATCCTAATTGGAAGATCATATTTCATTCTGTAACTGCTTTTATCCCCTAGTACTGAATGGGGGGTGGTTACCTAGAAAAGCAACCATTTGGGCGTTTATACGAATGCAGCAACGAGACCTCTGTATAGAGTTCAGTGGCTCATCTTGCACCATCCCAGTCTGGATTTTGTCCTTCGTGTATGACAGTTGTTCTGCAGCTGTCCTCCTTGGTTCTTCTTTTGGCCTTCCTCTCATCACAGCAACGCTGGGACCTCTGAGGCACCACAGCCTTTCTCTTCATAGACTTCCTTCTCTTTGCTGTTACAAAGTATTATACTAGTCTGAAAATAATCAACATGTTTAAACTGTTAACTCTAATAACAGCTGACACTTCAAAGTCTTTATACAAGTATAAAATTGATGCTTAGGTAATTCTCTCCATGGAGCTTGCTGTTACATATTAAAACTCAGATTTGAAAAGCAGAAAACAAAACTCTGCACAAGAAAAGAAAACTGGAAGAACATGTACCCCAAATACATGAATACATCAAAAATTATGTGGTGGGAATGACAGTGGTTTGTCTCTTACTATTTTTTAATACATATATTATTTTTATAATAAATATGTATAACAAATATTATTTCAGAGAAATTATTTCATTCCCATAGGCCAGTTCATCAGATAATTTGTTCCTCATTTCTGCAAAGCAGTATTAAATGAATTTTATTCAGATAAATAATAATAATTTTTCTTTTCCTTTATTTCATCATTATCTTCTCCATTTATTACAACCCATTCAAAAACAGATTATCACCAAAATCCTTTAACTTCTCAAATTTTCCCACTAAAACTGTGAAACAAGTATAAAATCCTTAAAAGTAGAATCATTGGTAGAATTTGAGATATAACATGTTTTATCATTTGGTTGTTTCAGTTTTCATTGTGGTAACACTGAATAAACATCCTAATTACGTATATTAATTTTATCATTAGAAATAGGGATTGTTGGGCCTCCCTGGTGGCGCAAGTGGTTGAGAGTCCGCCTGCCGATGCAGGGGATACGGGTTCGTGCCCCGGTCTGGGAGGATCCCATATGCCGCGGAGCGGCTGGGCCCGTGAGCCATGGCCGCTGAGCCTGCGCGTCCGGAGCCTGTGTTCCGCAACGGGGGAGGCCACAGCAGTGAGAGGCCCGCATACCGCAAAAAAAAAAAAAAAAAAAAAAAAAAAAAAGAAATAGGGATTGTTTAAAAAAAATGTGTGCAGAAGCCTTTTTTAAAAATTGGAGGATTTAGGAAACTCTTTAATGCACAAATAACTGGAATTAAGTAATTTTAACAGCATCTCCTTTATGAGTTTGTATTTTAAAAAGAAATGGGAGTAATTAATCCATTAACATTGATGCTCGATTTCTGCTTTTAAATTCAAACTGTGGCTGATTGCTCATTCTCCTCTGAGCAGGGGCTGGTGTCGATCAAAGACAAACCACAACAAGTGATTGTCCAGGGTGTCCATGAGCTGTATGATCTGGAGGAGACACCAGTGAGCTGGGAAGATGACAGTGAGAGAACAAATCGATTGGTCTTTATTGGTAAGTGACAAACAGTTAACTTTTTTTAAAATTGAAGTATAGTTGATTTACAATGTTGTGTTATTTTCAGGTGTACAGCAAAGTGATTTAGTTATACATACATATATATCTATTTTTTCAGATTCTTTTCCCTTATAGACAGTTAAATTTCTAAAGCAAAAGAGAGAGAGAGAGAGAGAGAGAGAGAGAGAGAGAAAGGGATATAATGTGCTACGTAAGCAGTACTAACCAATCTGAACCTCTTTTGTAAATCTGAATAAGCTTGTGGTTAATGTATTTGTCTTAATTATGAGATAACATCATAAGAACTTGTTAAGCCTTTTACTCCTCTTCAAATAATTTTAGAAAAGTGATTAATCCAAATGCCAACTTGGTTCTAAGGGACTTAATTAGAAAGTTAAGGAAGGAATCACTAATTACTATTGTTTTTATAAATTTCTGAAGATCATGAAACATTTAATGATCTGGACTTGATAGGTAAACTGTGTCATTTTAATAAGCATCATATACTCATACCATGTTTTGTTCTGTTTGCAGGCAGGAATTTAGATAAGGATATTCTTAAACAACTATTTATAGCTACTGTTACTGAAACAGAAAATCAATGGACAACACATTTCAAAGAAGATCAAGTTTGTCCATAACACTAGAAGCATCACCAAAAGGATTGGATAATAAAATTGGGAATAAGTTTCCTATTGGATATATTTCAAGCATCTGTTCTTTGCATTACTTCTCTTATGAATTCCAGTGTAATCTTTAAAATAGTATTTATTTTATAGAATACATACAACATAGTAAATCAGTATTATAAAACATTTGGTATTCATACAATAAAATACACTGTCCTCTGACTTTTTTTGTGGACAAATGATTCATAAACATATCTTTCAGAATTGGCTTTGGAGTTTACATATGCTGAATTTCTCACTCATGGAAGTTATAATAATAATAATGGGAAAACTTACTTCAACATTGTCATCTTCCCTTAGAACTTCAGCTGATTGCATGGATGTAATTTTATTGTTAATAACAAAAATTTTTAAAAACAATGTCACCATTTTTATTAAAGGAAATAAAGGGTTTACAGTGGTAGAGACTTATAAGTGGAAGGAACCTAAATCAAAGAAATTAACTGAAACTTTCTCTTATTCTTAGTCAGATTCTAAGCCTTACTTACTGGTAGTCAGTGTAATGGAACTTCAGCCATTCACTTTGTAATATATTTCAAAGATTTCAATTGTAGAGCTTTTAATTTTAGAGTAGATTTTAGTTTTAAAGTAGATTTTACTACTGGTATTAAATTCATCTTTTTTTTAACTTCTTTATTTTTTAATATAAACTAAAAAGTGACGAGGTATAAAACTTCAGATGTAACTGCATTTAACTTTTGATAATTTAACAATCTTTATATAAATGGTAGGCATGTAAGTATACAATGGATTACTTTTCTCTTCTTCCTGCTAAAGGCCAGGTCAGCTTAACTATATTCAAATTGTAAGAGAAAGGCCTTAAATGGAATTTAAAGAAGAGTTAATGGTTGTTAAATATCAGAAGGCTGTCAGAATGGCTTTTGGAATATTTTTTCAGAATTTTAAGTCAAAATTACATCTCTGTATCTTGAATGGTTCCAGTCGTTGGAGGCAGGCTAATTGATTAGATTATCTATCTCCCTTCCCCTGTGTTCTGTACCTTTTTAATATAACTTCTTTATGTTCATCCATTTGCCTCCTGAATCTATTCTCTTAATTTGTGGTTGAGAGAATACGCTTATTTTGTGGCAGCCAATTGCCTGATAGAAAGTCAGCTGATTTTTGAGTCAGATCTTTAATTCCAGGGCTTTAATTCCAGCTCTGCTGCTGCTTCGCTGTATAATCTTGGGCAAAGTATTTTCTCTGAGATTAGTTTTCTTACTTTTAAAGTGGACAGTGATAATATCAAACATTCAAGCTTGTTGTGAGGGTTAAATAGGTTTGTAATGCACCCAGCTCAGCTCCTGGCCCACAACAGAGCATAGATAAATGTTTTCTCCTTCCTAAAAATTTCAATTTATTTTATAATTAATGTAGTCACGATAATACTTCATAATGTTCATTGGCAAATAATAAGTATTTAGATTCATCTGTTCTAGGCCATGAGAAAGGGCTTACAATTAATGGTACTTTTGTGGGAGAAATGTTTGAAGTAATATTAATCTAAACTCTTAAAAATCTGTTTTAAACTGATAAATATTTGATTTTTTTCTTTATAACGTATTAATCTTTAAATATTTTTCTTTACAAAAGTATTGCATGACTACATTTGTGTTGTAAAATGCAAGCATTACAGATGAAGTCAGTCTCTCCTGACCTTTCTCCTTCAGTCACTGTCACTTCTGGGTAAGCAGCGTTGTCAGTTTAATGTCTATCCTTTTAGATGTTTCTTTTCACTTATGCACATATTATGGTTTACATTGTTTCCCAGAGTGAATTATTTTCCAATAATAAAGCTATAATTTAAGGAATTTCTTCGGAAAACTTACAAACTTGCCATAAATATCCTCAAGGAAAGATTTTTATAATGTGTGTTTTAAATAAAAAATCATTCTTTACATATTATAATACAGTTTGCTCTTTAAAAAAACTATTAATCTTAGATCTTTCTGTGACAATGCATATAAATATGTCTTTAACTGCTGGACAGAAATTCATGGTATAGCATAGAATACATTTCTTTAAAAAAACATTCATTGAGAGCTTCCAAGTTTGCCCAGTATTAGTGCTGGGGCTGAAACTGCACATGATGGTTAAAAGCCAGGTTTGTATTGCTTACATTCTAGTGCAGGGACATAAATAAGTGAGAAAATACTAGGTGCCTGAAGAAGGCTGATAAAATTCAAAACTGACTTTAGAATGAGTGGGCATGAAAAGCCTCTGAGGAGAAGTGGCTTTTTTTTTTTTTTTTTTTTGGTGGGGTGGGGCTGTTTTAGAACTTTTTGATAATCCCAATGTCACAAAGATCTTCCCTATGTTTTCTTTTAGGAACTTAATAATTTTAGCTCTTAACATTTAGCATCATGATCCATTTCAAGTTAATTGTTCCATCATTATGTCTTGAAAACTCTTTTGCCCTTTGAATGAGCTTTTTGCACCTTTGCTGAAAATCACGTGGTGTGTGTGTGTGTGTGTGTGTGTGTGTGTGTGTGTGTGTTCATGGACATTATTTTCATTCGTCTGTCCTTATGGCACTACCACACTGTCCTGATAACTTTAGCCTTAGAGTAAGTTTTGAAATTAGGTAGTGTAAATATTCCAGTCTTGTTTATCTTTTTCAGTTGTTACAGCTATTTTAGATATTTTTGTTTTCAATATAAAGTTTATCATTAACTTGTTAGTTTCTTCAAAAAGCCTGCTAGGATTTTAACTGAATTGAATTCAATCTATAGTACAGTTTGGTGAAAATTGTCATTTTTTAAAAACTTTATTTCTTATTGAGGTGACATTAGCTTTTAACATTATATAAGTTTCATGTGTACAACATTATATTTTTACTTCTGTATACACTACAGTGTGCTCACCACCAAAAATTTAGTTTCCATCCTTCCCCATACAGTTTAGTTTCCTTCCCTTTCCCCTCTGGTAACCATTGCTCTGCTGCCTGTATACACATGTTTTGGTTTGTTTTGTTTTGCTCATTTATTTATTTTGTTAGTTTGTTTTTTATATTCCACATATGAGTGAAATCCTACAGTATTTGTCTTTCTCTAACTTATTTCACTTAGCATAATGAACCTCAAGGTTCATCCAGGTTGCCAGAGGTGGCTTTTCAGTTGAGAAGAGTTAAAAGGAGTCATTGATGCAAAGTCAGGGAGAAGATTCTACACAGAGGGAGCAAGTAGTGGAGAGGGCCTTTAGGTGGGAACCAGTTGGTGTGCTGGAAGACCAGGAAGAAGGCAAGCGTGGTGGAAGGTTTGAAAGCCAGGGTAGGAGGTGGGATTGGAGTTGTGAGCCAGGGCCGGGCTTTTTGCTTACAGGACAGAGCAAAATATTTGCATTATTCTGAAAGCCCTGGGAAGTGGCTGAGGGTTTTGAGCTGGACAGGTGATGTGGTTGTGATCACTGTGGCAGATGAACTAGTTGCTTCCTGTTTTTGAAATTGCAGACAGTGCTGCAGTGAGCATCATTATGTGTGCCTCTTTGTTTTTACGTAAGCATGTTTCTGTGGAAGAGATATGTAAGGGTGGAATCACTGGCTTCCAGGATATGCACATTTAAAGTTCTTAATAGATACTGATAAACTGCCTTCCCAAATGGCTGTACCTTCTTGCTGTAAAACAGGAGTGTATGAAAGTACCCTTTTTTCCAAACCTAGCTAACACATTTTAACCTTTGCCATTCTGATGGAATGGCATCTCACTGTTTTAATTTAGGTTTTTTAATTGTATTTTTATGTTATTTATAAGTTCTTTTAAATATGCATTGCCCTGTTCTTCGTTCTTATTTTTCCCAACATGAAGTATTTTTCAGTGATCAGAGACATTACCAGTTTAACCTGTACTTCAGAGGGGTTTGGAACCTCCAATAGATATCCTCGAGAGATTTTATTTTTATAATGGATATCACTAACAAATAAATAACATGGGCCATTATTCTGCTAACCATAGAAGATTTTCAGGGTATTATGATTATGGTAATGATGATAATCAAGACTTAGGCATAGTTCATCTGTAACTTTATAGTTTACTGAGTAACATAGGATAAATTACTAAGTCTCTCTAAACCTTTGCTTCCTTATTCATAAAATGCAATAAAGTGCAAATCTCTTTGAATTGTTCCAGGGATTAAATTTAAAGTACCCTGATACAGAGTTTCAGTAAATGTAAATTCTCCTTTTCCAGCAAGACTTGATAATACATTCAAGCTTCTGCACAGCTTCTTACATGATTCTTTCCTAGGCTTTTCCAGCTTTTAGTGAAAGGAACACGAACATTAGTACTGAGTTTAAGATAGCTATAGGAAGGGTCAGCCCAGGGGGTGAGGGAAGACCAGGGATTGAAAGGGTCTCTAATTCCTAATATATTATGAATTTTGAAGGGAATTATCAACAAAATAAAGCTAAAACGCTTTTAAACATTTGTGGGCTTGGTTGCTTGCTACAAATTGAATAAATGTCTCCTTTGGATTAGTGATGTAGGTGGAAAATTATATTTTAAGATTTCTTTGAAAGGACTTTCCCAGTTCTAGAAATGCCATACATTGTGGAGGTGATACTGAAAGAAGTGAATTCTGTCTTTGAATGTCTAGCAACTTGCCCTACTTTGGTGAGAAAGAAGAACTAGACTTTTTTCTCAGAATTAGTCTTAATATTAGAATCAACTTATTTAAAATAAGGATCAACTTGGTTGATAACTGAATTGCCTTTAATTTTCAGAGCGAAATGGAGAGAAATCAGACATCCTCTTTTCTGTACAGTAGTTTAGAGAGGTTGGTTTTTCAAAGTGGGGTGGATGGCATTTATGACCCCTGTTAGATTTGTTCAGGAACAAAAAACCTATTCAGTGTTAGGAAAGAAGTAATCTCCAAATATTATTGAGTGCCCACTATGCACCAGACCCCATGTTAAATGTTTCAGTGTTTCATGAGCACAAAGTAACACAACACTAAAGAATTAACCAGGTGGGACAGAGTCCCCCCCACCCTTTTTTTTCCTTAAGGAATTACTTGCCATAATGGAATATCTCCAAAAAACTCAACTTAGTTTTCCTTGATACAGCTATTTATTTTTACATTGATATATTTTGTATATTAATTTTATTTAGATATAATTAGCAAAAAAATTTACCCTTTAGAGTATACAATTCATGGCTTTAGTATATCCACAGGTAGTGGCAACCAGTACCACTATCTATCAGTAATTCCAGAACATTTTCATAGCTCTCAAACTCTGTATCCATTAGCAGTTAATCCCCATTTCCCCCTGCCCCTGTTCCCCAGCAGCTACTTGTCTACTTTCTGTCTCTAGATTTGCCTGTTTGGACTCCTTTCACCTACCATAATGTTTTCAGGGTTCATCCATGTTGTTGCATGTATCAGCATTTTGTTTCTTTTTATTGCTGAATAAAATTCTATTTATATACCACATTTTGTTCATCTACTCAGCAGTTGATGGACATTTGAGTTTCTACTTTTTGGCTACTAGGCCCTTTTTCTCCTGTTTAATTTTTTGATAAAATATAGTTTTCAGAACAGTTTTACGTTTACAGAAACATGGAGCAGAGCAGATAGTAGAAGGGAATTCCCATATCCAGCCACCCTCCTCCACCCCCCATGACTACGTGGGTAGTCATGTCTCCCATTTTTATCACCTCATATCAAGGGCACATACTATCAACCTGATTTATGACTGTTGATGTTGACATTGATTACCTGACACCTGGCTGAAACCTTTGTCAGGTTTCTCCACGCTAACTTATTCCCCCTCCCCCCACTTCGTATGGTTCTCTTTGGAAGGAAGTCATTGTGCATTGCCCACAGTTAAGAGACTGGGGGGTTATGCTCTACCTCCTAGAGGGTGGAATATCTACATAATTTATTTGGAAGTTTTCTGCAAGGGAGATTTGCCTCTTTCCCCCATGTATTAATTTACTCAGTCATCTATTTTTTTTATCAGTATAGACACATGAATATTTTATACTTTGGTTAATAATCTAATACTATATTTTGATGCTCTAATTGCCCCAGCTTTGGCCATTGGCAGCTCTTTCTTGTCTCCCAGTGCCCTCTTTGACATACTTCCATCATTGGGGGTTGTTTTGCCTTTTTTTTTTTTTAAGTGCCCTTACTTTTCTCCTTTCATTTTTAAATAACCCAAATCCCCATAGAAGTTGACTGTAGGAAAACTAACAATGCTCCCTTTCCCAGGTAATCGGATTCCTATGCTGATGGAAGAAATGTGCCTTACCTACAGGGGGTTGAGGGAGAGGCATCTGGGAATCTAAGGCTGAATAAGACACCTGTCCCAGCCCCCCTGAAGCTTAGTTTAATAGGTCACACAAGTAGTAATTGGTTAATTTGGGATTCAAACACAAATCTGTTAGGCTCGAAAACTTCTGTTATTTTTTCTACTTCAAACTACATACAACTGAGAAGACTTAGAGGGTAAACACCTCAGAAATAGAGGATAAGACTTTAAAAAGACTTGTAAGAAAGCTGTTGTCAAAATTTTATCCTGAAGAAACTAACTCCTTTAAGCTATTTTTTGTTATATTAGCTGGCTTCTGATTTCTCACTGAAAATTTGTTGTCATTTTACAAACTCTAATAGAAGATTTACTATGTAACAATCAATGGCATAATACAATATTTCTATGCTGAATCTTTATTAGATGCCACCTCAAATTCTTTTCACAAGTAGGTAGGTATTAAATTATGAGTATATATTGTTAGTATTTTACCATAGGATACCTAGTGATATAACACACATTAAATTATATTGCACTGGGCTTCCCTGGTGGCGCAGTGGTTGAGAGTCCGCCTGCCAATGCAGGAGACACGAGTTCGTGCCCCGGCCCGGGAAGATCCCACATGCCACAGAGCAGCTGGGCCCGTGAGCCATGGCCGCTGGGCCTGCGCGTCTGGAGCCTGTGCTCCGCAACAAGAGAGGCCACAACAGTGAGAGGCCCGCGTACTGAAAAAAAAAAAAAAATTATATTGCACTGCACTGCTACTTTATTCTCTGAACTAATTTAACTGAAGCCAATCTAAAAATCATGTTACTTCCAAGGATGTCAAGTGACTTAAACAGAGCGTCTCTGTCATCTTGTTCTTCTCCAGTGTGAGAAAGGAATAATGACCTGGTGAATTAAAGACACTGAAACTGCAGCCCTTTTTTGCCTCCTATAAGTTTCAAGATTAGAATTTATTATTATAGTAAAAAGTGCTTAATGTTGGTTTCTTTTTAAAGAAGGAAGAAGGGAGAGAGAGAAAGAGACGGAGTCTCAGACTGGGTATATATATACTTTGGAGTTGTTGGGCCATTTTTGTGAAAAGGATATTTCAAACTGGGTTTGTACTGGTTAGTATGCAGCAAAATCAATTTAGTTGGTCATGGCCATTAAAAAAGAAAGAATATCAGTGATCACTTGTTTTATGAAACTCAGTTATATAAGTCTATGCAAGATCATGGTATAAAATTTACTTCATACTGAGGTTAAATGTTCAAAGAAGTTGAGAATCACTGCTGGAAGGGGACTTCTCTCTAGCCCTCCTGCTTTCCCTCCACCCTGAACTTCCACAACCTCATGACAGGACATTTCAGACTTTTCTGAAAACTTGAGTCAGGGAAAACATTTTGGGAAGCTGAGGTAGGGGGTAGTAGGGACAAGGCAACACCCTCTCACACTCCACTCTGAGCTCGGGAATGTAGTAAGAACATTAAAAATACTTCAGTTCCTCATTCTGGGTGGAGGACACAATCCACCAGGGAAAGTGGGTAACTAACCAGCTATGAAACACAAAAACAGATTACTCTTACACATTCTTTTACAGTCAAACACTGTATATTTCAGTGCCTTCTACATTTCAGTGCCTTCTCCCACCTCCTATTTTTATCCTTCAGGAGAGAGGCCTGAATATGGAGGTGGCCTTAGATTGTCGGGTACGTATTTTCCTACCCCCTTTTACATCTGCGCTGTTTTCAAAGTGCGTTAACAGAGCCTATGCAACTCCTGGCGCAATTGGCTGGCTGAGCCTGAGGAGTGAAGCACCTTCCTTGCTGGCTGGTGCGTCTAAGGAGACGGCAGCTGAAGGCTGCTCAAGGTAATGCTCAAAGGACCCTCATCACTGGACTGCGTCGGGAGGAAGGGAGAGCGCTCTGAGGTAGGGCAAGAAAGGGTATAAAGGGGGACGGGGCAGTCCACCACACAAGGACTCAGAAGAAGCTTCAATAAAAGGCAAAGTGCATCTTTGCCGGATGGTGTAGGAAAGGAGGAGAAATCGGCAGAAGAAAAAGACCATCACCAAAAGGGTGACCTCGAGCATCTCTGCTTCTTGGAACACTCCTAACACAGGCTTCCAGCCCAGCCCACCCAGAGCCAGGTGAGCGGCCGCCACCTCCCCGGCATCTGCAAGACCTGCTCCTTCATGAACTGGCCAAGAGCGGAGCGCCTTCGTTCCACACCTCCGCGCAGCCTCCGGGGCTCCGATACGGAAGACGGTGCGATCGATATCCTAGGAGAGGAGGAAGATGAAGAGCAGGAGGAAGAGGAAGAGGAAGACGAGGAGCCCGAGGGAAGCCAGCGGCTCCTAGAGCCGCTGCACCAGCCGGAGCCGCAGAAGGCGCGGCGGGGCGCGGGCGCGGGTGCGCTTCCCGGAGAGCGCACCGAGAGCGGCGGCGGCCCAAGCGACTCCTCCGAGTTTGGCCCCAAGTTCGGGGCACCGACGGGGTCTGCGGCGGCCTCTGCGGGCGCCCCGCCGCCGGCGAAGCCCCCCTACTCATACATCGCGCTCATCACCATGGCCATTCTGCAGAGCCCACACAAGCGCCTCACGCTCAGCGGCATCTGCGCCTTCATCAGTGGCCGCTTCCCTTACTACCGCCGCAAGTTCCCCGCCTGGCAGAACAGCATCCGCCACAACCTCTCGCTCAACGACTGCTTCGTCAAAATCCCCCGGGAGCCGGGACACCCTGGCAAGGGCAACTACTGGAGCCTGGACCCCGCCTCCCAGGACATGTTCGACAACGGCAGCTTCCTTCGGCGCAGGAAGCGCTTCAAGCGCCACCACCCGCCTCCGGGAGCCCACCAGCACCACCCCTTCCCCCTGCCCGCTGCGCCCGCCGCCCTGCAGGCCCCGTACTCGGGCATGCTGCTCGGGCCCCCGATCCCGCCGCAGCCTGTCCCGGGGGCCTATCCCACCTCCACTCCCGGGAGCCGCCCACGCGCGCTGCTGCATCCTCATCCCCTCCGCTACCTGCTGCTCTCTGCCCCGGCCTACGCTGAGGCGCCCAGGAAACCGCAAGGCGCGGATCTGGTGACCCCCGGCGCCCTTCCGGCGCTGCAGCCCACGCTAGGCTCCCAGCCTTGGGAGGAGGGCAAGGGGCCGGCGTCGCGTCCGGCAGGCGGATGCACCTCCTTCAGCATCGAGAGTATCCTGCAAGGGGTCCGGGGAGCTGGTACAGGCGCCGCGCAGAGTCTGCCCCCGACCCCGTGGGGTTACTGCCACCTGCTGCAGCGCCCGTCGTGCCTGTTGCATCCTCAGGCCGCTGCCCCCTTGCTCCACGTCGCCGCCGCCGCATCCACTAGCAGCAGCAGCAGCAGCAGCAGCAGCAGGACTCTGCCAGCGGCTGCGCTCCCAGCAAGGGCGCTCTGCTGGGCCGGCACCTGTCCGCCACCGCGGCGCTCCTGGGGTGTCAGCCTGGAGTAGAGGGCTCTAGGCTGACGCCGCTGGTCGCTCTTTCGGGCGGAGAGGGGACCTCACCGGCCTTTTGAACAGCACCCACACCTGCCCTGGAGCCGACTCCTTGGGGCGGACAGGGAGCCAACCTGGACGGCGGAGCCACCCGGGGTCACGCTCTCCTCGCCGCCTGCCCTGGCGCACTCCACCTTCCACAGCCGGAACCAAGAGTGTGTATCTGCATCCTACAGCGGAGCAACCACTAATTTCGGTTCGCTGAGAAATATTTACAAAGGAAAAGTTGGTTATTGTTCCCTTAAGACAACCTGAACGTAAATGTTCGATGGCGTCAGCGTCGAACATTTCTTTTCCAGCCTCCAGTCGTGACTTCCAAGGCTTTTCCGATTTGCACATTTCCAGAGGAACTATGAACGTGAGTGGGGCATTTTGTTCTGTTATTAAAAGAAAAACAGAGAAAATAAATCGTCCAATGCACAACGTTTCCCCCGTCTTCACTCCCTAGGAACTGCAAGTATTATTCCCAAATCCAGCGCAGAATCCCTGTGCCCTTTTTGTCTTCCTGAAATCAATGTGTAATATGAGTAGAGTTTTAATTTCAGAGGATTTATTTCTGATCTGTATATCTGATGTGCCATCTTCCGTGGAGAGGTGTTAAAATTAAACCTGACTATATGGACTAAATAAAGTGCTAAATCATTACACAACATTGTTTATTTTATATTTTATATTACTTCGCCTTCTAAATGGAACTTATTTTAAAACTTAGTTTTTTCCTCCCAGTTAAACAATTTAGTTTTACAATTCATATTCATTATAGACGTCAGAAACAATCCATTTTCAAAATGTTTTTTTAAACTTCCGAATATTTGAAGTTGAAAAAATTCTGGCTTTTAAAATATGGGATTTAGTATGTATGAAATCTATAAGTGAAAAATAATTAGAGTCATCTAAATATATTCTCCATTTATTTTCCATCTTTCTAAAGCGTTGATTTTTCTCCTGAATAAGTTGAAGGGCGATTTGACATGAATCTTAGATGTGGTGGCCAGAGATTATTCGGGAAAAATAAAAGGCAATTTAAAAAATAAGAAATGTCAAAACTAGGGCCCAGAGAAAAGGGAAATATCAAATGAAGCACTCGGATCCCAGACATTTGCAATTTAAAAAACTCCCAGGTCAGGTATCTTCTAGGAACTTCTATTCCCTTTCTTTAGAACAGAAAGAACTTTCTCTTTCAAAAAAATTTCTGAAAAGATTTTGCAACCAGGAAGGCTTTACTGTATTCGGTTTCAGGTGACTGGGTGGGAGGCAAACAAGACGAAGATGTCCATCAAGAAATACTCCCGCCAGAGAAAGCAAATTTCTAGAGACCCTGCAGCTCTCAAGGTCCTGACCAGGGCTCACGTTTCAAAAGAACTGTATTCCGCACGGGTTTGGAGGAAGTCCCCCCCGTGAGTGTAAGAAGCTCGTTCCCCCTCATCTACTCTTCAGCCCCAGTTTTGAATTTCTCATTCCAGGAGGGAGGGAACATATAGAGACACACATTTTTACAGCCGTTTAATTGGCCCATTTTTACTCCAGCTTCTCATCTCCATCCCATCACTCGGAACTTCTGCCTAAGACCCCCACTGACTCCTGGCTTGCAGTAGTTCGTTCCGAGGGTGTTCTGGAAAGTTCCCAAGCCCAACCCTTGGTAGCCGCCATTCTCGAGCTTCCGATTCAATTGCCCTCCGCTCTGCACCTGCAGCCTTCGCCCACAGGTCAAGCACCACCGGTTGACTACGTCGGCCCCTATCCTCGGCTTGCAGGCGATCCTCCAAACCCCCCTCATCCCCTTCATCCCCCTCTCCCTCCTTAGGCTTTGCCAAATCGTGAACTCAGTCTGTCTCGCCCTCATCACCTCAGCTTTAAGATCCTTTTAGCAAATTCTACGGGTTGGGGCTCACCTAAGAGTTTGGAAACAAGGGAGAGTATAAAGGGAGCCTATGTCATGCCAACAACACACCCGTTCACATTCCAATTTCCTCTTGCCCTTTGTGTGGAAACTCTCCAGGCCTACATTCGTTCATTTATTCGATCAACAAACGTCCGAGCGCCAGGTACAGCCGCGGATGAGCCCAGAGCCGACCCTGAGGCTCTCTAGCGCGCCCTGCAGGAGACGCCGTTTACTTTTCCTTCCCTTGACCCCAGGCCAGACCAGCGGAGCCACGAACGTGGGTGACTGCGGGCCGGAAGCCGGCCCAAGCCGGCCCCTAAGCTCCTAATTATTACCGAATGGAACCGTATCGAACGATCAGTCTTCAAGGAAAATATCGATTCCGTCGAAGAGTAAATTAAACGTTCTTCTCCTAGCGCACGTGGCGCTCGGGTCCACCTGCACGAAGCGCCGCGACCGCGCGGAGAGCTCCGGCCTTCACTGGGGCTCGCCGAACGGACCGGCGCCTGGTGCCGCTGCTACTACGGGGCCGGGCTAGCGCGTTCCGGCCGGCCTTGTGGCGGCGCAGCCCCCGGGGCAGGGGCGGCAGGCGGCGGGAATGGGCTGAGGGCGCGTGGTGCTCGGCGCGGTACAGGACGCGGCCTGGCCTGCTGTACCGCGCCGAGCTCGAGGCCGCAGCTCTGGTTCCCAGGCCCCGGGGGTTCGGAGTAGGGGCGTCAGGACACCTTCCGGGTCCGGGGCTTCCGTCCGCCCCGCTGTTGGCCTCGGCCCCAGGCTTGGACAAGAACGCTGGTCCATTTTAAACTCCCGCGTGGGCCTCCCTGGTGGCGCAAGTGGTTGAGAGTCCGCCTGCCGATGCAGGGGATACGGGTTCGTGCCCCGGTCTGGGAGGATCCCATATGCCGCGGAGCGGCTGGGCCCGTGAGCCATGGCCGCTGAGCCTGCGCGTCCGGAGCCTGCGCGTCCGGAGCCTGTGCTCCGCAACGGGGGAGGCCACAGCAGTGAGAGGCCCGCATACCGAAAAAAAAATAAAAATAAAATAAACTCCCGCGTGCGCGGCGCTTCCGAGTTACGCAAAGGACTAGAGGGTCAGGGGTCGTCTCCTACCCTCGGGATCGTCTTCCTGAGGCCGGGTTGACTGGAAGCGTCCAGAGCTGCCTGAGTAGTGGAGCCAAAGAGCTCGAGCGGAGTGCGAAGGAGCTGGGAGGCACAGACAGGCCGGGCGAGGGCAGAAGGAGAAACAAGGAAAAGTGACTCTCCCTCAGGTCCAGCCCGCTAACAATAACACTAATAATAGTAACAATAGCGGCTAATCCTTATCTCCTGCTCCCTGTCTGCGGGGCAATGGAGTCCCCTTTAACCCTCCCAGCACCCAATGAAGAGGACACTATGGAACCTCCATTACACAGATAAGAAACTCGCGATTTAGAGAAATTAAGAAACTCGCCCGAGGACCTCGGGCGGTGGCACCGTGCTCTGTCGGGTTTCTCAACCACTAGCCCCCTGGGCGTCAGCAATCTTCTTATGCCTGGGCTTCCAGTGGGTCGCCGAGGCTGAGGCAGGAAGAGGGCCACGGTCCCAGACCGTACATCCGGGCTCCCGGATCCGGCCCCTCGCGCCAGGAAGCGCGTTTCTCTCCGCAAGACCCGGACGCCCCTAGGCCGCGCACGGTAATATTCGCAGCCCAGCGCCCCGGCTCCGCTCTGCGTTTCCCTAGAAAGCGCCTGAGTGGAGCGACAGGAAGGTCACGGCCGGCCCGGCCCTGGCAAGTGCACCGGCCCTCGCCAAACTCGAGGACTTCGCTTAACCCAAGGTCGCCTGTGAGGAGTCAGCAGAGTCCTGAGAGTGAGTTTTTCCTCCCCAGTAGGACTTTCGCTCTTTCCCCTCGTGGTCGCCAGCAGCCCAGGCACCCCTGCGCATAGGCGTCGGCGGTACTACGAACCCCGACCGCCTGCAGGCCCAGAGCCGCTGCTTCCTCCCTGCCTCCCGCCCTTGGCTGTGGAGGTGGGCTCCCTGCTGCCCCGCGCCGCCCCGCCCAGACACAGTTCATCGCCGGAATGTGGACCCTGCGCTCCGCTTCGCGCCCCGTGAGGGCACTGGATCCTGGCAGCGCGAAAGGGGCCCTGATGTGCCCAGGTTGTTGGGCGCCACCGGCCTGAGGAGAGGCGAGGGAGGGGTGGGGGACGCCGGACTGAGGAAGGACCAGCCCTCAGTCACCATCTGGTCAGAAGGTCCTGGCCGGCAGGAATTGGAGTCAGGTGGGGACCCTCGCAGAGAAGGAGGGAGGGCGTCTGTGGGTCGGGCGGACTGGAGTCCCCCGAGGTGGTCGAAGGCTGCAAGCCTGGGCGCTTGTCGGTGGCTTGCACGCCCCGCGCAGGTACGATCTGGCACCGCGGTAACACGACTTTCGCCCCGTTCCTGCGTACATCGGCTGTATGGTTCTTGTGTATTCAGTGGAGTGTAGCCAGTGATTCAGGAACCTCTCTCATCTCCTGTCTGCCTAAACCGGACACCCCCTGTCTTTCATTCTGACTTGGATGCCATAAGAGACAGCAGAAAATCTAGAGACACAGCAGACGCTAGGATAAATAGAATCAAAACGATGATAAGATTTAACTAAGGCTGGGGGAGGGAGGTAGAGCAAATTTTGTTTTCTAAGAATTTGCACCCGTCCTGCACGTTTTACTGTGTGGGGAACTCCTAGCTCTCATTCCCCTCAGCACTTAGGAAGAATGTTCAGAAATGTCTTCTCACGTTAACATATTATTCCAGTCTAAACTGTAATCCTACTCTTAATTGCTAATGTCACCTTCTTGTAATTTCTACAAAAATTGGTTAGTCTTAATGGCCTAATTTTCATATCAGCACTGAAATTATTCTCTGGTTTAAACATTCATTGATGTCATATACATCACTAGGTGCAAAGAACTTAAATAGGTTTTATCTATTAATACCAAAATTTGCCCCCCCCAAATAAAAACCCAGGAAAATTAGGTGACGGAAAAGAAAAAGGCTTTGAAGACCCAGTCTGAAAATCAGTTTAACACCAGTTTCCTGCTGCTCAGCTACCTTAGCATAATCAAGATTTATATGTTAAAATGAATGCTTATAAAAGAAGTATTTGGTTATAAACTTCCTTTACTTGTTTGTCCTTAGAATGCAGGGGTATGCTTATTGAAATCAGTAATTAAGACTATTTGGGGATAGTTATCATTTATTCAACCAGCGAAGCAGTTTCTATTCCCAATTCCAGGCAAAGAGAACAATGAGATTAAGTTAAGCATGAGAGAATTCCTTTTCTTCAGGTACTGTCATTTTGATACCTATAGCTATGTTTGTATTCAAAGCCATGCTTCTGATCATTTGTTCTTAAAATTAAGGTGACTATCTTATTATGTTATTCAAGGTATCTGTTGTATAAGAGACATTGTGCTATATTTCAAGCAGTGATTATTTTTTCCTTTATTAAAAAGTTTACTGTAATGGAAACTTCCAAACATATATACAGGTAAAGAGATTAATATAATTAACCTCTATGTACCCCTTGGTTAGGCCAGTCTTGTTTCATCTTTACCCTCTGACAGTCCTCTCCCACTGGATTATTTTGAATCAAACCCCAGATATCTTATCATTCCATCCACAAATATTTTTGAACATTTCTCTAAAAGATAAGAATTCCATTGAGGTAACCACAATATCACCACACCTAAGTAATTCATTAATAGGATCAATTTATCCAGGCTATACTTAAATATCCTCAGTTCTCTCAAAACTGTTTTTGATTAGTTGGCTTGTTTGAATTAAGATGAAAATAAGGGGTACACATTATATTTGGCTGATATAGTCTCTTATAGTCTCTTCCTTTTAAGTTTCATCAATCCTTTTTTTAAAATTGTATTTTTGTTTTTGCTGAAGAAACTGGACTATCTTCAAGAATTTGACTTTTTTTTAACATCTTTATTGGAGTATAATTGCTTTACAATGGTGTGTTATCTTCTGCTCTATAACAAAGTGAATCAGCCATACATATACCTACATCCCCATATCTCCTCCCTCTTGCGTCTCCCTCCCACCCTCCGTATCCCACCTCTCTAGGTGGAAGAATTTGACTTTCTTGATCTTGTGGTTACAGGCAATATTTTTATGATATTTAAAGATATTACTGGGGATAAGATAATTTATTTAGACTTTTGAATACTAGCAAATATTGATAATAATATTGTTTGTAGAGGGGCAGGGCTTAGCTAAGATACCTTTAAGAGTCAACTGTTGAGAAAATATTATATTATTAGGGTAAGCATGGATCTGGGAAAGCTTTGTAATTTTTTCCTAAATGTAGAGATCACATTTTCTTACAACTTTAAAAATGAGATTATTTCCCATGTATCTATAGAAATATAAAATTACCAATCAAATACTTCATCTAAAAATTTAAATCTAGTCTTATTTTGGCATGAATGAAGCTCTTTACACCTTTAAAATTTTAGTTGAAGTTCCAAAAACATTTTATGTTTCAAAATTTTATGTTTTAGGAACTTCCCTGGTGGTCCAGTGGTTAAGACTCTATGGTCCCAATGCAGGGGGCACGGGTTCGATGCCTGGTCAAACCCTGGTCGGGGAACTAAAATCCTGCATACTGCATGGCCAAAAAAAAATTTTGTTTCTAATGTTTTATATTGTTACGTATTTTATTTATTTGTTTTGTTTTGTTTTGTTTTGTTTTGCGGTATGCGGGCCTCTCACTGCTGTGGTCTCTCCCGTGGTGGAGCAGGCTCCGGACATGCAGGCCCAGCGGCCATGGCCCACGGGCCCAGCCACTCTGCGGCATGTGGGATCTTCCTGGACTGGGGCACAAACCCATGTCCCCTGCATCAGCAGGCGGACTCTCAACCACTGCACCACCAGGGAAGCCCCTTGTTACATATTTTAGAATGAAAAGTGGTAACATTAAATTTCATAAATGGGCTCATGAGAAGAAAATTCATTTTAGGATAACGCTAAATTGAACAGACTTAGGATATGAAAGAAATTAGACTGAACAGAAAAAAATTCACTTTAATGTAAGAAATATGTTTAATAAAAATTAAAAGTAGCCAACTTTGGGGACTCCTTATTTTTTTAATGAGTATGCATACTAAATTCAATTTCCATTTCCATTCTTCCATTGTACATTGGGCTTTTATTACCATTTGTCTCATTCTGCAGTTCTTTGCAGAAGTTTCTGTGTCCCTGTCCCCCAATCTCTGGAATCCTATATACGTAGAGACCAAATTTTAGTCGTCTTTGTGTCTCAAACAATTCCCAGCACGTTTTCAAAACTACACGTGAAATTAATTTGAATCTACTGTATCTATAATATTGATGTGTGTAAAAGGGTGGTACATATATTGGGCTGTCCTTTAAGTTTAGATGGATGTAAATATTATTCAAATTATAGTTGTTCAAAAAGTATTATTTACCTAGAACAAATGGAGATTTTAGGTAAAACTAGATTTGGATATTCTAATACCTTAATTAATAGGTCATATTCTTAACCATTCAATACCTGTTTGGTAAGCAGCTGGTGTTTTATATAATGCTGTTAGGTATTTCTTGTTTGTCTGAATTTCCAGATTCACAGCATTCAGCACTTAATTAATATGATATCACATATCATATCTGTATATACAAATATATGTATGTATTTTATATTCAATAGCTTTGAAACTTTAATCCTGGAGTAGATTTCCCATGTTTACTAAAACCATTTAAACACCTACTGTAGGGAGAGAATGGACATGTGGACACGGGTGGTGGCAGGTGGGATGAACTGGGGGATTGGTATTGACATATATACACCACCATGTATGAAATAGATAGTGGGAACCTGCTGTATAGCACAGGGAGCTCAGCTCCGTGCTCTGTGATGACCTAGATGGGTGGGATGAGGGTGGGGTGGGAGGGAGGTCCCAGAGGGAGGGGATATATGTACACATATAGCTGATCCACTTCGTTGTACAGCAGAACCTACACAACATTGTAAAGCAACTATACCCCAATTAAAAAAAAGTACCTACTGTAGGGAAACAGCTTCTGTTTGTTAAAATAAAACTTAGACTCAAGTTTTCTTAGGGACTAGCCCAGTTTCCAAGGATAGATGGTAGTGAGGAACTGGGTCTCTGGATGAAACGTGTGTTGGTTTGCATTCCAGTTCTGTCTCTTACTAACGCTGCAATCTTGGACAAACAACCTCTCAAAGTCTCGATTTCCCCATCTATCCAATGGTGATAATTATAGATTTCATTGTAAAGATTACATGAAATAATGCATGTGAATGGTTAGCCTGGCACAGGCTAAATGCTCTATAAATGTCAGCTATTATTTAGTGATGATAATAACTGTGATGTGTCCCTAAGTATCGGTGGAGCCTTCCCTGATACCCTCTTTCTTGAGTCCTGGTCAGTCTTTACATGGTGGGCGTCCTGTAGTTCCTGCCTCATATGCGTGATGTACAAGGCATGATGTTTCTTTCCAGTTAGAAGGTTCCCAGCATAGGTCTCCTGCTAGCTTAGCTCAGCCTTCTGGTGTGAGGGACAAGCGTGTACACCATTGCTTCCCAAGGACCAGCATAGTGAAGTACACAGCCTTTGGGCAAACTCTCCTTGTTTACAACGAGAATTGCTCTTGCCTGTCAATGAAGCCCCGCATAATAACACGGCGTCACCACAACACCTTAAAAATTAGAATTAGCACATGTAGAGAGACAGACGCAGGCTCTAGTTTGTCTTCATCGGTTGCAGCTGGCTCTGGTGGGTTCCCGTCTGTCCTTGCTTTCCCCAACATCGCGTGTAGCTTTTCTTCCAGATGGATGCATTGTCTACCTGCAGTGACCTCCGGCCCCCACCAGGCACGAAGGCATCAGCCTGCCGTGGACTTCTTCACCAGCTCCCACAGTTGCACACTAATCCTTGTACTAAATCCCTTATTGCATATTGCTTATCATGGTTCTGCTTCTTGGATTGAATCCTTACAGATGCATTCCCCATTAGGTTATAAACGCCCTGCAGGAATGGGCCGTGTGATGTCCTTTTCCCTCTGGAGTCTAGACCAGGGGTCAGCAAAATCTTAGTTTTGGTTTCTTGGGCCACTTATAATCTGTCTCTTTCCCTTTATTTCGTCTCTTCCTCCTTCTACTATTGTTCGTACTTCTCCTCCTCCTCTACACAATTTTTTAAAAAGTGAAATCATTCTTAGCTCACAGGCCATACAAATGCAGCCCATAGTTTGCTGGTCCTTGTCTACTGTAGCCCAGTGGCCCTCAGAGAAGTGGCACCTCACTCTAGGGAGGGGTTCTTGTGTTTTGTGTGCAGTGATTGGGAGGCATTACTGACATTTTTTCGGGTGAGGTTTAGGGTTGATGAACATCCTGGAATATACCGGAGGGTCCCACCCAAGGCAAAAAAACATTCATGGTATTTGAGTTTGAATCACCTTCTGCAGTGGTCTGCATTTGTAGCTGTTGCTGTCATGGTAATCTATGTGTTTAAACGTAAGCGTATAACTAGTTCCCGGTCTTACCTTAGCATCTGGACAATTATTAACCTTTATTTCTGTAACTATTCTTTCTGTCCCTTCTCCCCCCAGAGATTCCAAATACACATATATTAGGCTACTTAAAGTTGTCCACAGCTCACTGCTGCTCTGTTAATTTATTTTAGTATTTTTTTCTCTCTGTTTCATTTTGGGTAATTTCTGTTGCTGTGTTTTAAAATTTACCTGTCTTTTGTTCTACAATGTCTAATCTGCTATTAATCCCATCCAGTGTATTTTTTAAAATCTCACACATTATAGTCTTCATCTTTAGAAGTCAATTTGAGCCTTTTCCTATATCTTCCATTTCTCTGGTTAAAATGCTTAATCTTTATCTTCTGGAACATATAGAATCCAGTTACAGTAACTGTTCAAATATATTTGTATACTAATTCTATCATTTGTGTCATTTCTGGATTGGTTTTGATTGATCTTTGTGTGTCATATTTTCTTGCCTCTTCACAGCCCTGAGAATTTTTGATTGGATAACAGACATTGTGAATTTTACCTTGTTGGGTATGTGATAAATGTGTATTCCTATAAATATTCTTAAGCTTTGTTCTGTCACACCATTAAGCTACTTGGAAGGGGTGTGATCCTTTCAGATTTGGCTTTATTAGGTGGTAAGAACAGCATTTAGTCTAGGGCTTGTTTGCCCCCTACTGAGGCAAAACCCATCTGCATCCTCTACTCTTGCCTCATGAATCGAGGTTTTCTACTCTAACTGATGGCACCAGGCACTATTCATGGCCCCACGTGAGCACCCAGTGCTTTTCCCTCATGGGTCGTTCTTTCTCCAGTTTCAGGTAGTTTTCTCACAGGGATGCTCTCATCAGTACTCTGCTAGATACACAGGGGGATGGGTGTTCCCTGCAGTTCTGTGCAGCGCTCTTCTCTGCAGTACCCTGCTCTGTGAATTCTAGCTGCCTTGGCCTTCCCAGATCCCCAGTTCTGCCCTCCGCCCTCAGGGAGACCCCTGGGCTCTGTCTGCATCCCCCTCCCTGTGCTGTGGCCAGGGAGCCCCACAAGGCAGTAAACGGGGACAATCGAAGAGCTCACCTCATTTGTTTACTGAATCTGGGGGATTATTGTCCTTTGTTGCTTACTTCCAGTGTCTTGAAGACCATTGTTTCATGCCTTTTGTCCAGTTTTTTAGTTTTTTGAGGTGGGAGGGTAATTTTGGTCTCTGTTACTGTCTTGGCCAGAAGCAAGTCATTTACCCAAATATGTATGAATAAAATACATATTTATATGTATAAAATATATATTTATTTATGTATTTTATACATACGTATTTGTATGTACTTTATAAATACATATAAAATTATATCATTACATATTACATTACATCAAAATACATATAATTTTATTTTAAGCTACTTTCATTTTAAGTCTTCTTTACCTGCTATCTAGGGCATTGCATCAATTATTTGGAAATTCTATTCGGATTCTATTATCTATCAATTTTATTTAAGGATAGTGCATGGGGCATTCCAGAATAGTCGTTAGACAAAGGGAGTATTGGGTCAGATAGAGAATCTCAGCTCTAATACCTAGAGTGACTTTATAATTTATTATGCATGTGGAGACACTGTTGAGAGTTAAAGGGGGTGCTTTAACAATTATGTCAGGACCATCGCCTAAATTGGACCATCCCAGGCGGCCCAGGACATACGTGTACCCCACCTCTACTCCGCCTTGTACTACTCATTACTTAATTCTACAGCTTTTATCGAGCTCCTTTATGCCTGGTGCTGGCATTGCCAAGATCAATAAGGCACAGGCCTTGCCTGAGGACTTAACCGAGAGGCAGGAGACAGTTTGCTATGATTGAGTATGATCTGTGCTCTGACAGAGGAACACATGTGGAACTGATGAGGGCCCGGTGAGGAGTACGTCTGACCCCAGCAGAGGGGCGGCTAGGGCAGCTCCACAGAGGAGATGGGTCTTGAAGCATGTTCACTGAGTTCTTGGGCTGAGAGGGGAGAGGGAAAAGGTATTCCAGGCAGTGTGTGTGGAGGCTGGGAACCAGGGGAACACAGAGCGTGATGAGAGAGTCATTCTGATTGGCTGGAGAGCAAGGTACCTGCGGAGCTGGGAGGAAAGGAGGAAGAACGCAGTTTCCATAGCAACGGCAGTTAATGGTCAGTGCTCACTTCCCATGTGCTGGAAACAGTTCTGGCACTTTAAGCATAACTCATTTAATCTTTAGGACAACCCAGTGAGGTAGGTACTATTATTATACCCATTTTACAGATGAGAAATCTAATCTGAGGCACAAAGGTTAAATACCTTGCCCAAGGCCACACAGCAAGCACATGGTGCATTTTGGAATTGAATCTAGAGTCCTTTCACTCTAAACTTCTGAGAGCCAGGTGCTAAGAAGCCTTATTTTTCCAAGCCGAGGTATGCTGAAGGCATTGTCCTGCAGGTAACCAGGAGCCTCTGAAGCATTTGACCAGGGAAGTGACTTACCTCAAGGTGGCATAAGAAGGCAGTTCCGGTGAGCAGCCTTAAAGTGGGATTTGGTACTAGTCACAAAGATGGTGAGAGTCTGAGCTAGAGCCGAAGCAGCGGCAGGGATGGACAGAGGCCTTGGAGTCCCCAAACCCTCATGGGCAACATCCTTTGGCCTTGGTGACCACAGTGAAGGGTGCAGTGGGGGTCCAGGAAGACGTCTAATGTCTGACCTGTGCCCCTGCGTGGACACACTGGAGGAGGAGAAACAGGCTTGTTTGAGAAGGGAGTTCTAGACGATGACTTCCATTTTAGCTGTGTAGTATTTGAAGTGCGTGTACAAGTGCCAGGTGGAAATGTCCAGGAGGCAGTAGGAAATTAAAAACTAGAACTCAGGAGAGCGGTTTGGCGGGCAGGGGACACCGTGCGGCGTCCTCAGCTTGCAGGCGTTAGGAGAGCTGGCGTTTGGATGAGATCACAACAGGGGGTGAGTAGAAGAGAGGGGGTGAACCCAGGGATGGCGCTCGTCAGTGAGTAGGAGGCAGTGAGGGGCTGAGAAGGATGCAGAGGAGAACCAAGGGCCAGCGATGTTACAGAAGCGGAAGAGCAGCGACAGGGAATGAATGAGTAGCCTGAGTCCAGGAAGGTCACATACAATAAAGACTGGATTTGGCTCTAGCAGGTCACGTGCAGAAGAATCCTGAAGCCAGAAGGAAAACCATGGTGACTTAAGGGGTGTATTAGTTTCCTAGGCCTGCCATTAACAAAGTGCCTCAAACTGAGTGGCTTAAAACAACAGACATTTATTTTCTCACAGTCCTGGAGGCTAGAAGTCTGAAGTCAAGGTGTCAGAAGGGCTGTGCTCTCTCTGAAGGCTCTAAGAATGCATCTGTTCCATGCCTTTCTCTTAGCTTTCAGTGCTGCCCGCAACCCTTGGCCTTCCTTGGCTTGTGGGCACATCACCCCAATCTGTGCCTCCACTGTCATGCAGCTTTCTCCCTGTGTGCTGTCTGTGACTCTTCTTCTCATAAAGACACTGGTCACACTGGATCCTTTGCTTAACTAATTAAATCTGTAACAACCCTATTTCCAACTAAGATCACATTCTGAGGTTCCCGGGAAGGACATGAATTTTGTGGGGGAACACTGATCAACTCAGTACAGGGGTAAATGCGTAGCAAAGAATATCACAGACTATGCTTTCAGAAGCTAGAGAGGGAACTGTTTCACTGATGTTTAGCATGAACTTAGACAAAGTCCTTCGGGACCTTTGTATTCCATGGAAGTAATGAAGAAGTGAATTTTATGGGTTTTCCCTATAAAAATGATGTAATATGGCTAGGAACAGCATGTTGAAGCATTCTTAATGAAAGTTTTTTATTTTGAGAAATGAAAAAATTCTATTACTACTTTATTGATAGTTTACACTTTGCTATGATTGCTTCAATTTTTTTTAATTAATTAATTTGTTTTTGGCTGTGTTGGGTCTTCGTTTCTGTGCGAGGGCTTTCTCCAGTTGTGGCGAACGTGGGCCACTCTTCATCGCGGTGCGCGGGCCTCTCACTGTCACGGCCTCTCCTGTTGCGGAGCGCAGGCTCCAGAGGCGCAGGCTCAGTAGTTGTGGCTCACGGACTTAGTTGCTCCGCGGCATGTGGGATCTTCCCAGACCAGGGCTCGAACCCGTGTGCCCTGCATTGGCAGGTGGATTCTCAACCACTGCGCCACCAGGGAAGCCCCAATATTTTTTAATAAAATGAATGAAATAAAACAAACAAACAAAAAGCTGGAGAGAGAGAGACGGCGATAAAGGGAGGATGTTTTTTTTTCCAGGATGAGAGAGGCTTAAACATGTACCTGTGTTGAATAAATGAAGGCGCCCTGGGGATGGGAAGGTTAGATTCCGGACTGAGAGCAAGGAGTTGATGGTGCGAGCCCCTGAGGGGATGGATCAATGGTGTGCAGCCCTGGGGTGGGAGCGAGTGGGGCGGGTGTGTGCAGATGCAGGTGTGTTCGAGGATGGAGGGGGCAGAAAGCTGAGCGGGATGCAGCGTGACGCTGCGGCTCCGTGCGTGTAGGAGGTGTCCAGTAAGCAAATCAGGAGCAGATGTTGAAGTAAAAGCAGCTGAAACAGCAGCTTGTGAAACTAGCCCTACTTTGTGGGTAGAGGATTAGTTAAGGATTCTGGCCCTGGGAATCAAGAAGAGGAGGGTAATCTGTTCATGCCTAATAGAGAGCTTTGGGGGAGCAGTTTCAGTGTCAACCTGGAGAATGTCCTTGAGGGCCGGAGACAGAAGCCCTGCCATCAAGGGTGCCCACCCCTGACTTTGACACGAAGTCTTCGCCCGGCACTGAGGTTGCCCTCTATGTCATGGCTCTAGACTGTAGCAATGTGGGGGCAGTCATTATGGAAAAGGATGGAGGGGTAAGAATGAAGCCCCAATGTTGAGACACAAAGAGGATTCTCCGTGGTAATCAGGCAGGGTGGTGGCAGTGCGGGTGGACGTAAGAAGCCCTCTGCTGCTTCAGTGTCAGATGGAATTCAGTTCACGGACAGCAGGGACAATCACCATTTGGACCCCTGTGTTGGCCTTAATTTATTCTCAGACATGAGGACTACAGCTCAAGGTGAACTCGAGAAGGGAAACCCATGAGCACTTCCAAATGACAGTCACACACCTGCTGGGGAGTCCCTCCGGTCTCCCCATTCTTTTGCTCCAATGTCCCTTTGCCCTTTAACCTTAGAGTCTGCGTGAGGAACCAGTAGGTTTTAGGAAGCATTAGTCCAAATAAAATCCCTAGGATTTATCAAACGGAGGGGAAAGCTTAAAACAGTGTAAGAGTTTTCACAGGGCTTATTTCTTTCACGTCAGTTTTGGGTCTATAAGGAGGAGGCTTTTCTGGATCAGACTATTTAATTGTTGTGGAGATCCTGGCTGAAAATCAGGGCAGATAAAAACCAGTCGAGGAGGGCTGAAATTCTAACCCTTTATGGTGTAAAACCCAGCCGAACCCTAGCCCTGCGTTTTCACACATACATTTCAATGAGGTGCCCCTGCAGCTAGAACAGTGGTTCTCAACCAGGGGTGATTTTTTTGCCCTCAAGGGGACATGTGGCAATATCTGGAAACATTTTTTTCCCTCCATTTTTAAAAAATTGTGACAAAACACACATAAAATGTACCATTTTTAAGTGTACAGTTTAGTGGCTTTAAGTACGTTCACACTGTTGTGCTTAAAGCCACACCATACAGCTCCAGAACTCTTTTCATCTTGTAAAACTGGGACTCTGTACGCCTTAAACAATGACTCCCCATTCCTTCCTCCCTCCAGCCCCTGACAACCACCATTCTACTGTCTGTCTCTATGAATCTGACTAGGTACCTCACGAAAGTGGAATCATACTGTCTGGGGGCATTTTGGATTGCCACAGCTGGGGAAGGGGTGCCAGGGATGCTGCTCAACATTCCACAGTGCACAGAATAACCCCCACAATACATTATCCAACCCCAAGCATCAATTGTGCTGAGGCTGAGAAACTCTGAGCTAGAAGAGCTGCGTTCATAAACCCAAACTGTGGCATATTAATCAATAGATACAGGTTATACCACAGTAATAACCAACCTCCAAATCTCTGTGATTTAATATAAAAAAGTTTAATTTTAGCTCTAACACGAGGTATCCTTAGTCACTGACTGGGGCATGGTAAAGTGTGTGATGGCTTTGAAAGCTTCCATTGGAAGAGCCCACTCACTTTCATTTACATCTATTGCCCGGATCAAATCATATGCCCATGTCTCACTTCAAAGGGAGTGAGGAAGTACCTTTGTCCTCTATGCCTGTTAGAAAGGCAACCAACACATAGCAATTAAAAATAACCCTCATGAAGGGAACCCTCTTGCATTGTTGGTGGGAATGTAAATTGATACAGTCACTATGGAGAACAGTATGGAGGTTCCTTAAAAAACTACAAATAGAACTACCATATGACCCAGCGATCCCACTACTGGGCATATGCCCTGAGAAAACCATAATTCAAAGAGAGTCATGTACCACAATGTTCACTGCAGCTCTATTTACAATAGCCAGGACATGGAAGCAACCTAAGTGTCCATCGACAGATGACTGGATAAAGAAGATGTGACATATATACAATGGAATATTACTCAGCCATAAAAAGAAATGAAATTGAGTTATTTGTAGTGAGGTGGATGGACCTAGAATCTGTCATACAGAGTGAAGTCAGTCAGAAAGAGAAAAACAAATACCGTATGCTAACACACATATATGGAATCTAAAAAAAGAAATAAAAAATTGGTTCTGAAGAACCTAGGGGCAGGACAGGAATAAAGACGCAGACATAGAGAATGGACTTGAGGACACGGGGAGGGGGAAGGGTAAGCTGGGACGAAGTGAGAGAGTGGCATGGACTTATATACACTACCAAACGTAAAATAGATAGCTAGTGGGCAGCAGCCGCATAGCACAGGGAGATCAGCTCCATGCTTTGTGACCACCTAGAGGGGTGGGATAGGGAGGGTGGGAGGGAGACGCAAGAAGGCAATTATACTCCAATAAAGATGTTAGAAAAAAAAAATAACCCTCATGGTGTCAGCATCTGCTTGACGTGCTGGTATCCAGAGCAAGCCTTCCAGCAGGAGGGCTCAGGCTGAAGGTCAAGGGAAGCTGTGGCTGCACGTGCACCCACTAGGGTCATTCGGTGATGACCTTGCTCTGCATCTTCAAGTCTTGCTGTCAAATTGGCTGCTGCTCCACTTCCAGATTTCCTGTTGCTTCTCCTCCATCTCCTTTTTGGAGCTTTAGTCTACCTGCTTCTTCACCTGCAAACCCACTTCTTCTTTTGGGCTCAGGTAATGAGGCAACTATGCCTGGGGCATCCTGGTACTTCCTGGGATCTCAATCTTCATGACTTTGACCTAAAGGCTCTTGCATCGGACTGTTGGTTTCTTCTTTCTTTTTTTTTTAATAGACTTTATTTTTTAAGAGCAGTTTTAGGGTCTCAGCAAAATTGAGTGGAAAGTACATATATTTCTCACATACCCCCTCCCCTCCCCATGCATAGCCTCCTCCATTATCAACATCCCCACCAGAGAGGTACCTATGTTACAACTGATAAACCTACATTGGCACATTATTGTCTCCCAAAGTCCATAGTTTACATTAAGGGTCACTCTTGGTGTTGTATACTTTATGGTTTTGGACAACTGTATAATGACATGTATCCACCATTATATCAATAGTATAATGCAGAGTAGTTTCACTGCCCAAAAATCTCTGTGCTCTGCCTGTTCATCTCTCCCTCCCCCTAAACCCTGGCAACCACTAATCTTTTTACTGTATCCATGGTTTTGCCTTCCCCAGAATGTCATATAGTTAGAATCATACAGTAAATAGCCTTTCAGATTGGCTTCTTTCACTTAGTAATATGCATTCATGGCTTGATAGCTCATTTCTTTTCAGTGCTGAATAATATTCTATTGTCTGGATGTACCACAGTTTATTCCTCCATCCTACTGAAGTACATCTTGGTTGCTTCCAGGTTGTTGGCCACTTTTCAGAAAATGATTAACAGCAACTATGCTGAGACTCAGGTGGTTTGGAAAGCTTTTCAAATATTTACGTGAGTAAACTCTTGCCCTCCATCCAATAGGTCATTAAAAAAAATCCTGGTGGTTTCTCATCCTGGCTATACACTAGAGTCACTGGAGGGCTCTTAAAAATACTCTGACGCTGGGGCTTCCCTGGTGGCGCAGCGGTTGAGAGTCCGCCTGCTGATGCAGGGGACACGAGTTCGTGCCCCGGTCTGGGAAGATCCCACGTGCCGCGGAGCAGCTGGGCCCGTGAGCCATGGCCGCTGAGCCTGTGGGTCCAGAGCCTGTGCTCTGCAACGAGAGAGGCCACAGCAGTGAGAGGCCCGCGTACCGCAAAAAACCAAAACAATAACAACAAAAAACTCTGACGCTAGGCTCTATTTCAAGCAATTCTAAATTAATTGTTTGGATTTTTTATGTGCAGCCAGGATTGAAAAATCATCGTTTTATCTTTTCTGTTGGAGCACATTTTGCATAAAACTCATCCTGGTTGGTCCCATGAAGACATAGAAATCAGATTCTCTGATCCGATAAGGCATTGAGTAGTAACTCCTGTTCTTAAAACTTTTTTGTGTTTTCTCTGTTATGACAGAGGACGTCGATTGAATCAAAATTTACTCAAGTGTATGGGAAGATTTTAAACTAATTATGAGGAAAATCTTGCCCTTAGCAGAGGTGCTCTTGAGACTCACATCCACGTGGAAATGAAATGGGCCTTTGTCCAACTGAGAATAAAAACAACACTCATCACTTACTGAAGGGCAACTGTGTAATGAGCATCATATGAAACACTTTTACGTATATTATTTAAAATTCTTGAAAGTTTCAGTTTGAGCCCATTATCAGTGTGACAATTTACATGGAAGCCACATAAAGTAAGAGAAAGTTTTTTTTTACCTTGCTATTAAATGTGGAACATTTTTTCCCCTAAGACCAATATATATTTTCTATTTTTAATTTATTTTAAATTTTTTATTGAGACATAACATTATATTAGTTTCAGGTGTACAACAGAATGATTTGGTATTTGTATATATTCCAAAATGGTCACCACAGTAAGTCCAGTTAACATCTATCACCACACATAGTTACCAATTATTTTTTTCTCCTGATGAGAACTTACAGTTCTTGACATGAGCATGTGAGGCTGGTGTTACCATCACCTCTCTTTTGCAGCTGAGGAGACTGAGGTCCAGAAAGACTAAGGAAGATCACACAAGTTGTAATCTGTAAACTTGGACTTCAAACCCCTAACAAAAATTCACAACTCTTGCTCTTTTTATTACATCACACAGCATAAACTCAGGGCAAGCAGTACAATTTGGAGTCAAGACTTTCCTCCCAAAATATAAGCTGTGACGTATACGTATCTGAGAATAATGTTCATGGCTTCCTCTTTACCCTGCAGCACCTGCATTTAGGCTTTTGGATGGCATCAAGCCCTCAACCACCACTCTCTTGAGAAAGACCCTCTCATGGGTATATTAACTTTCCAGGGCTCAAGCTTCCCTAAACCCTATCTCTGCTAAACTATAGCCTCAGAAGTTGTATCTCTGCTGAGGTTATCTCAGGTATTACTCCAGTAAAGCCTTCATAAGAATAACTATTATATGGTTATGCCCTCCATTTTATTGAGAGCTAGCTCTGAAAGTGTATTACCAGGTCGTAGCAAGTAGTACAAAGGGCTGGGAGCTTGAGGAACAGCTTTTAACAAGGTCCAGGGACAAAAAAAAAAAAAAAAAAGAATGAAAGCATAATTCCTCAGAGTGGGCATGAGAATTATTTTCAAAGGAGGAAAGAATGCAATCTTGAGGCAGAATAACAAGGGGTAAGAATCAGTGGCTGAGGGCCCAGCAGTCAGGTCAAAACTTGTACAGAAGGAAGAAATGTTTAGGATGGTGATTTGGGGTGAAGGGTTGGAGGGTTGGGAGTTGTCTTGGAGCAGTGCTTGCATAGCAAGCACACCATTTTCATTTCCATTGTGTGTTTATTTGAGATGACTTTGGCTGTGGGTCCCTGGAGTTTATAGGGGTTTAGAGCCCCTCAGGCACCCAAGGCACCATCATTGTGAGAAATGGAGTAAGAAGAAGAGTATAGAGTCATTGATGATGACATGGAGACATTTTGGTAGAACAAATGAAAAGGAAGTTGTTTTGATAACAAGTATCTGATCAAGGTTTTGGTGACTTTTTAGAACATAGAGTTGAAGACATTTTCCATAATGTTTATAAGTCCCCTGTTACAGGGCCCATGTAATAAAGCTTTATTTTAGCTGATATTCTCTGGCTGACTAAGACAGCTGTTGTTCATCCATTTTTAGCTTTTAAAATTTTGTTAATGTCTCTGCTGATGATTCTTCTCCAATTTTCTTTGTCCTTATAGGTCTGTGTCATTAAAACACTTTCCTCAGTGGTTTTGGGAGGAAGTTGAGACAAAGATGTGTGTCCTGCCTTCCACGTTTCTCCATGTGACTTTGGGGACCTTCATGGTCCTGCTCTGTATCTGGATATTTGTGTATTTCTCTCCCTCAGCAGAAGTGCCATCGTCATGGGTCTGTATGAGGTCAGGATGGATTGGGCTGGACTTGTCACCCAGAGTGGCTGAAAGATGACATATCCTGAGAGGCAAGTGCATGCTGTAAGAAAGAGGAGCTTCCAAGTCAGATGAGAGGCGAGGAAACTTAGGGCACAGGAAGAGAGGTCAGGGGCAGGTCAGGAATGGATGCCTGAGGAGGAGAGATCAGGCCAAAGGGTTTGGGACCCAGAAGATCACAACCAAATCAAGGACCTCAGCAACTCCCTCTTATTGGCCAGAGATACAGTTATTTAAAGGCTCAAAGACTGTCCATTCCGGTTTTCAGCCTTAGGGCTTGTGTATTTATGAGTGGAGTATTTATGAATCCCTATCGGATAGGATTTGAGGGGAGCCACAGCACTCAGTTTACTCAAAGGATCAATCCTAGCAGCCTTGAAAGAGTCTGAAAAAGCTAGCATTGAATGAGTTTTTTGGTGAAAAATATTTGCTAGAATTAAAGCAAGCACTACCAGTTGGTTGCTTCTGCTTGAGAAGAGCCTTGATAAGGAGCCAGCAGGGCTCACCTGGCCCTGAGCAGTGTGATTTCCTGCAGTACAGGACTGGTTGTGTTTGCAGTAACACGTGCCTCCGTGCGGCCAAAGAAAGGGACTTGCTTAGATGTGAATCATAGGATGTTAAAGCTGAAAGGAATCTTATGAAGGATGGCAAACTGGGTTCATTGTAAGGATCATCTCTGACCAGTTGGTAGTGGCTGCTAAGAGCATTGGGTTAGAAAAGACTCCGAAGTCTTGTCTAGACAGAAAGAGAGCCAAGGTCCACTGGAGAGTCTGCTGGGCATGGGAGGGCAGATGGATGGGCGTGGTCATACCTGCAGCAGGATTTTGCCAGGCCCAGTTCTAGTTCTATGGGGGAAAGTGAGGCTCAGAGACATGTGTGATTTTTAGAGGTCGTCTCCTTATTGCTTTGTGTCAGCACGTCTAGAACTTAAATCTCCTGCCTTCAAGGGGGTCAGCTGCCTCATCACCATGTCACAGGGCTAGGTTTTCCAGTTCATCTGTATAATAAATATTTATTGAGGGCCTATTTGGTTTCCAGCCCTGAAATAGGAGCTGTATATACATCAGTGAATAAACAGACCAAGTCTTTGTCCTCACTAGCCTTACATTTTGGGAAGGAGCTGGATTAGTCATTATTAGGAGAAAGCAGGTAATTTTTGCTTTCTGAGGTAGGATACTGGAAGATAAGTCATGATGAAAGGAAATCTGGGGACAAATCCCTAGCATAGGTATGTTTTAGCATTTCTGGGGCTGTGTGGTGGAGGGCACGGCTCTCTGCAGCAGTCAAAGGGCACCAGAAACCTCATCTCTTAAGACTCCAAGCTGTCCTTGCTGTCCCTCATTCATGCCAAGCTCTCTTCTTCCTCAGAACCCTTGCACTTGCTGATCCCTCTGCCTGGATATCCAAGTGGCATTCCTTTACTTTCTTCAAATCTCTGTCAAAAATCCCCTTATGAGAGAGGCTTTCACTGGCCTCCACAGTACAGCGAAGCAGAAGGCAGCTGCGAGGGGAGAGCTTAGGCCACAGCTTTTATTGGGGTTTCCATTTATGACTGGCTAGTTTGAGAAATTTTGGTGGGCTTTGGGCTCTAGAGGGTCTCCAGTTGCCTGGTACTTGGCCCTGGGATGATTAAGCCAGAGGAATATTGTTTCCTGGGTTGTAAGGGCCAGACAGAAAAAGGATGGCTCTGGATTGGTTAGTGTGCATATCAAAAATATGCTCTGTCTGGGCCCTTTGTCATCTCTAAGAACTGGCTGACCCTGGGAGGAGCAGTCTCTCCTCAACTAGAAAGGTGTTTGAAGATGTCAAAACATCATAATATTCAGAAAATAAAAAGCAAATACAAAACAAACCTAAGCTGGCCGGCTCCAGGTCTGGAGACTAATCTGCCTTCGGAGCTTTGCAGGTAGATGCCGGGGCCATGCACGCATTCACCGGGCTCTGAAGCTACATACACCGTCACAAGTGCTGTGGTGGACTCTCAGGTGCAGTGCGAGCAGAATGGTTTTCTACCAGGAAAACTGCTTGAGGATTGAAGATTTTTGGAGCTGACCCGGGACTTTGGCAAGCAGATATTGGAGATAAAGAAGGGAGCTTACCGGTAGAGAAGCACCTCTGGGTCTGTTTCAGGGAAAGGCTGAGAGACCTGTAGGGTATTACAGGTGAGGAGAGGGCAGAGAGTGGAGGGCATTGAATGCCAGGCTGAAGAGGCTTGAGTTTGCTCTGTTTATGGAGAGGAACTGTGCGAGAAGGGCACACCTAGAAAGGACACTAGAGATCATTGAGTTCATGCTCTTTGTTTTATATGGGAGGCCTAGGTTCACACAGGTAATAAATGGCCAACACTGGGAAATTGTGGAAGGGGCAGAGTTTGAGGAATTGGCAGGCTCTTGGGGTAACTACGGGTGGGCAGGGGCTGAGGGTTCTTGGGTGGGGAGGGGAACCACTCCAGACACAGGCTCCAGTCTGGGGGTAAGGGGAGCTCCTGGGACACCAGCAGGGACTAAGGAAACAGGCTGAGGCAGGAGCTGTGCTGTGCCTTGTTGCAGGAGGGGGCAAAGGAAGAAGAATTGGCAAAGTGGTCAGAAGATGTGAAAAGAGACACAAGAAACTGAGACCATCCAGTGCCAGAGAAATCAAGGCAGGAGAGGATTTAAAACAGGGGGCGGCCAAGGGTTCAAAGAGATTCAGAGTCTGAGTTAGTTGTGGACCCAGGAAATGGCTTTCTGTGTCACTGCTGTGAGAGGCACCCAGACTGCAAGGGAGGAGAGAGCACGGAGGAGATGGGCGCCCCAGAGAATTCCGGATGCTGGCTGAAGTCAGGGAGGAGAGAGAGGATGGGCTCTTGAGAGAGAAACAAGTTAAACAATATTTCTTTAGGAGAAGGGAGATGTATTTTTTGGCTCAGGGGAATGAGTTAATCTTGCATAATGGGATTAAAGTTTTCTTTTTCTTTCATCTCTGAACCTTAGGTCTTTCATCTTGAAAATGGGGATTAAGAAGAATCGATGTCATAGGCTTATGAGGATTAAATGGGAAAACACACGAATAATGTTTAGTTCAGTGCCTGGCACATTATAAACACGTAATATATGGTAGTTATTTTTAATATTTTTTACTACAGACTTGTGAAGGGCTCATCTCAGAGTCTTGAGGAAAGTATTACTTGCATTTTAAATCTTGGTACCTTATATTTATCACTTTATGGGGTCCAGTTGATAAAGAAGTACGATTTCACGTATTCTGAAGGCCTGGGCTGGAAATAGGCCCAAAGATGCGTTCTTTTTATCTCTCACGTACATGTGGAAATTACAGATTTTGATTAAGTGCTATTGTGTGAGCCCAACTGCCTCCTCATGGGTGTTGGTGGGAGTTCACATCTTGAGAGAGAGAATTTGGTTTTGGATTTACTACTTACATCTGCAAGAGGAGTAGGTAAGCAGAGTAAGAACAGAAGACTCTCTGATTAGCAATTTGACTATTTTTTCATTCTGATCTGAAACCTGTAATCCAAAATTGAGGCAACTTTTCTTATTTAAAGAAAACAATTTCCACAGGCTGGAATGATCTTGTTTAAGCAAGGATAAATTATAGATAATAGAGATGTTTCCCTTGGAGGAGTCCACCTCTGTGCTTTTTGGTGCAAACTTTTTGAAAAAGAGCCCCCCTCCAAAAAAAAGTGAGGGACTGCCAGGAGACCAAGGGACAAAATCTTTTTCAAAGAAGACACCTGTGATGCCAGCTAGAGAGCAGGACCACATGGAGCGGAAAGGAATTAGTTTCAGTCCTAAAACAGGGATAAATGCATCTGGTGTCAGATTAACCCCAGCAAACAGTCTTGCTTGGTCTGAAATGCTCTGACTCAACAGCATCCTGATTTCACTGTGAGAAACACATGTGTAAAGGCAACTTCTCAATAAGCAAAATGTGGCTGGGGGCATCTTAGGTGGACATAAAGCAACATGGGTAGGTCTTAAAAACATGACGTTGAGTGTAACGATAAGAAATGGGATTTCGGGCTTCCCTGGTGGCGCAGTGGTTGAGAGTCTGCCTGCCGGTGCAGGGGACGCGGGTTCATGCCCCGGTCCGGGAAGACCCCACATGCCGTGGAGCGGCTGGGCCCGTGAGCCATGGCCGCTGAGCCTGCGCGTCCGGAGCCTGTGCTCCGCAACGGGAGGGGCCACGACAGTGAGAGGCCCGCGTACCACAAAAAAAAAAAAAAAAAAAAAAAAAAAGAAATGGGATTTCTATTACGATGCCATTTATGTAATTTAAAGCCACATACGCATACAAAGCAGCCCTACTCATTTCTACAGGGATACATGCATATTTAAGGACATATCTCTAACATATTAGAGAGGTTGCCTAAAAAATAGGGAGGATGAGTGTGAGGGTCAGAAATAAGAGGGAAAAAATAAAACGAGAGAGGCTTTGCACAGACTGATAATGACAACGTGCTATGAATTGAGTATGAATTTAAAAAGAGAGAAATCTTTTAGGCGTTGGTCTTTTCTTTGGTGCCGTATAATAAATCTGATGCAAAGGCAAAGTGCTTTTGGGAAAACATGCTGTCCTGGAGGTAACATGGGTTTCAAGGGATTCCTCAGAGCAGTTTGGGGTGGCTTCCTGAGGGGAAAGCAAAGAGGCTGTGTTTTCTACCGTCAGATGCCGGGCACCATCTGTGGCAGAACTCCAGGGGGCGCTCTTCACACGAGCAGGGATGGCTACAACCCGCCCATCTGGACTGGAAGCCAGAGCCAGACTCCCTCAGGGTTTTTCCAGGGGCTGTATCCCAAGATATTTTTAGAGCTTATGTTTAGAACTTGTTCTGATGGAAAAGTTATTTATGAGGATGAAAACAAGCAAGCTGGGAGTATTATACATTGAGAGAAATATGAGTATATGAGGGAACAGATGAAATACTTTAAGTGTTCATAATTAAACTCTTTTCATCCTTAAGGTGCTTGCTTCAACTCCAGCTTGTTTATGGGTCTAGAAAATTTCTTGGAATGAGTTTGAGCTTTGATCTTGTATGGTCTGTCTAACTAGCAGGGATTCTTAAAATGTCGTCCCTGGACCAGCAGCATAAGCATGGAGCTTGTTAGAAATACAAATACTCAGGCCCCACCAGGATCCCCTGAACCAGAAACTCTGGAGGTGGGGCCAGGCTATCTGTGGTTTAACAAGCCCTCCAGGTAGTTCTGAGGCCGTTAAAGTTCTAGAACCACTGATCTAGACTCCTCTTTCTTAAACCGTGCTGTACAGGCTTTGCTCGCTTATAACCTGCCAGCTTTTTTTTTTTTTAATTTAAATTTTTATTTATTTTTGGCTGCGTTGGGTCTTCGTTGCTGTGCGCGGGCTTTCTCTAGTTGCGGCGAGCGGGGGCTACTCTTTGTTGCGGTGCGCGGTCTTCTCACTGCTGTGGCTTCTCTTGTTGCAGAGTGTGGGCTCTAGGCATGTGGGCTTCAGTAGTTGTGGCTCGCGGGCTCTAGAACGCAGGCTCAGTAGTTGTGGCGCACGGACTTATTTGCTCTGTGGCATCTTCCCAGACCAGGGCTCGAACCCGCGTCCCCTGCATTGGCAGGTGGATTCTTAACCACTGTGCCACCAGGGAAGCCCAACCTGCCAGCTTTTTTTTTTTTTAAGTTTTTTTTTTTTAAATTTATTATTTTTTTTTACGTGGGCCTCTCACTGTTGTGGCCTCTCCCATTGCAGAGCACAGGCTCCGGATGCACAGGCCCAGCGGCCATGGCTCACAGGCCCAGCCGTTCCGCGGCATGTGGGATCCTCCCAGACCGGGGCACGAACCCGCATCCCCTGCATCAGCAGGCGGACTCTCAACCACTGCACCACCAGGGAAGCCCCCTGCCAGCTTTTTATAAGCTGAGGACTTTTGAAAAAAATACCTAGGGCCAGGTCAAACCCTAGACACTTACGCCAGAATCTCTGGGAGGTGGAGCCCAGGTATCAATATTTCTTAAGTCTCTCCTTGGACTCACATCCAAGGGCAGGCCTCTGCCCTTGGATGTGAATGGGAATTGTCAACTGGTCATCTTCCCTTTTATTTATTTAAGGCTTTGGGAACAAATGACAACCTCCTCTGGGCTTCAGTGTTCTCACCCATCAAATTACAGGATTGGGCAGTCACTAGACTCTCTAAAGGCATAACATTTTTGTATCTATGACTTTAAGTTTGAGAAGGGGTGTCTAATGGAGAATACATGGGGAAGAGTGGAGGGCTTATTAAAAGTGTAGTTACACACTGAATTGTAAGAATTGCATTTTCTAATAATATGGTTACCCAGTCAGGGTTTGTGATCTTACCTGATTATGGCATTTGGAGGAATGGGCACATTACAAATAAAAATGAGATAAGGCAAGACCTTATTTGAACTTTGAACTTAATAATACTGCTGATTCATCTCTTTGACTTGAGGAGGTTAAAGCTGTTGATAATGTGTCCTGAATTGGGTCTATCCAGGCAAAGTGAAGATGGAGTCACTGGTGAATTTAAACAATGTAGTCAATAAAAAGGATAGTTGAAACTCTCTCTTTCATCAACACACATATATGAAGGGACAGACAAACAAAATTTTCCATTCTTTTTTTTAAGAATAACAATATAATTTATTATTTATCAAATTGATTTTTTATTTTATTTTTTAATTTTTTAACATCTTTATTGGAGTATAAATTGCTTTACAATGGTGTGTTAGTTTCTGCTTTATAACAAAGTGAATCAGCTATACACATATCTCCTCCCTCTTCTTTTTTTTTTTTTCTTTTTGCGGTATGCGGGCCTCTCACTGTTGTGGCCTCTCCCGTTGCGGAGCACAGGCTCCGGATGCGCAGGCCCAGCGGCCATGGCTCACGGGCCCAGCCGCTCCGCGGCATATGGGATCCTCCCAGACCGGGGCACGAACCCGTATTCCCTGCATCGGCAGGCGGACTCTTAACCACTGCGCCACCAGGGAGGCCCTCCTCCCTCTTCTTAATTGTAGGGTTTGGGGAATTGAAATGCAGCCCTAATTGCTTGCACTTCTCCACGCCAGCTTGCTTGCATACAGAGGCCTGGAGAGGACTTTTCCAAGTCAAATCTCCCTAGCCAAGCCTCACTCGCCTGTAACCTGCCATATGCAGACAGAGGTCTAAGATTTATCTTACCTTAACCAAGAAGGAGCCAAGAGTGGATGGAAGTCTTATGGCTTTGTTGCTCTATGTGGAAAAGAAACAGACTGAGTGAATTTATGTATGATCCCTCAGGAGAAAGCATCTTTGTGCTATATTTCTTTTTGACTTGGAGACCCTGAAAGCAAGTTGGAAGAGGCAGTTCATAAAGTCTGGATTGGTTTGAGTTTTGGGGAGAGCCTTGATTACAAAGAAAGAAATGCTTTATTTATATATACCAGATGTAATAGAGGATTCCCTGGTCTATCTTTCCAGGAACTAGGAGCCCCTGGTGAAAATCATTTTGTCTCAGGTGGGAGTCATTCCTCATCGGTCAGCAGAGCCTGATAAGAACATTTCCTCCCCAGGATTTGCTGGAATCTGTGTGTTCCCTTCAAATGATGACAAACTAATTGCACTGGCTTCCTGTCCCGTGCACAGTCTTTCTGCAGAGAATGGGGGAGGTCAACCTTTCTGATGAGCCGGCTTGCTTTTCTTTGCTGACATGGACCAACAGTGTTGCACTTAACAGCTCTTACTGTAAGTGGTGCTGTTGGATCGGTTTCCCATGTACACTTCCAATCGGTACCTAAGTGCATTTAGAGGATGATTTGTTATCAGAAGGATTGTTCCTTTTGACTCGTAGAATAATCTTTTTTCATATGATATTCTCTTCCTACTGAGATACGTGGAGACAGCTCTGCCTCCTTCTAGTTTGCAATCCTGAGATTTCTCTTAGAGGCAATAAAAAAATTAAAGCAATAGGGATGAGGTTTTGGTGCCTACTGGACATGCCTGTCCTAACCTAAGAGAGAAGCTGGGGGGTTTGAGGATGCCCAGGAGCTGTGGCAGACAATGGTGTAAATAGATAGTGTGGGGAAAATGGGGAGGGGACTACAAATTACAGAAAATGAAATGATCATTTACATATAAAAGAAATTTTTTTTTAAAAAGGAGCCTAGAAAGGTGCAGGAAAAAGAGAAGAGTTTTGCCTTGATAATTAGCCAGGAGAAGTCATTATGGGCTGACTACGTGTGTAAAAGCCATGTTTTTAAAAAATGTACATGTATAGCTACATGTATGTGTGTGTTATTTTTATAATTAGCAGATGGATTTACTTCATTTTTTCCCCTGGGCTTCTTCCCCAAGTTACTGTCCCCTGGCAGGCTCCATTGCACTTAATGGCTCATCCCTGAACACTGAAGGACAGCTGAGCCTCATGACCCCTGCTCTGGGAGGGTTTGCAATGTAAACACTGCATCTCTAGGTAGCTCACTGCTTAGAGAAAGTATGTCACATTTTAAAACTGTGAGTCCTTTGTGTTTTTCAGTGCTTATTTCATAAGCTTAAGAGACATTAGGCTTGTTATTATTTTTCATGGAGGAGTGAGCTTAGTTGCTCTTGTAATTGATAAACTTGTTTTTCCTCCAGTGCCATCGGCCAAGGTTCTGCAGCAAGAATAAGAGGATGACCAATGGACCAGCATCTCCTGCAGAGCATATTTGGACCATTTTTTACAGAATGAAAATACAAGGGCTTTAGTCTGGGGCAATCTGGCAGGAGAAGGCTGGTATACTTGGTTTCCTTCTGTCACACTTTTTGTGCAATGAATTAGACTTTTAAATCAGCAAATTCAGCGAGATGAGTTAGATCTTTGCACAAAAGCAGTGGAAGATTTCCAGCTGGTTGGGGATATGATATGGAAATGTCTTGCTAAATCAGGGTCTGGTGGAATGTTGCTCTCCTGGCAGCCAGGCTCTGTTTCTCGGCAAGCAATCTGTTGGTTGCATGTAGGATGGAGCGCGCTGAGAGCGTAAGCACCGTCTTGCTTGTGGAAGACCTGGTGGTTCAGATGTTTTACATTAGGAACTGGGTGTGGGTTTTTTCAAGTTAAACTAAAGCAGCAGTTCTAGTAGGAAGAAACTCCCTGATCTGTGTCTTCTGTTTCTGGATGCTCTTCCTCAGAGATCCAGATTTCAGCAGAGAGAGTTGTTAATGGTGGACTTTGGGCAACTGAAACCGTATGGGAGGGATGACAAAGATGGAGTTATGTCATGATCTTCAACACTTTATTTAGAGGCTGTTGATGTTAGAATAATCAGTCAAGACAAACAAAGGCACTCACTTTGGATGAAAATTTTGCCTTCCCTTGCAATTTTAGATAACTGAGTTCTAAGCCTCACACAGCAACACATTTTCCTAACTGATGACTGATTTTTCTGGTTGTGCAAGCAGTGTCCAAATGATCAGGCAAATATCTGGCTTCAGAACAAATATTTTATACCATACTGAGCCAACCATCAGCACTTGCCAAGGTGAGGCCTGACCTCTCCTTTCCTTCCATCTTATAATTTCTGTTTATTAGGTATGAGCTTCCTCTTGATCCTGAAGATTGGCTCTGATGTAACCTGAGTGAAGCTCTTAATGTCCTTTTTCAGACAGAAACACAATTTGGCTCATTTTTCCTGAGTTCGTCTTCACATTTTCTTGCCTCTGGATTCCTGGGACTTTCCTGCTGGAGGGCTGGATGTTGCTGTGTTCAAGGCTGTGCTATATCCAGAACTTGAGGCATGGGGGGAGGGGGAGTGCTACTTAGGACTCAGGATACAAACTGGCAGGTGTTAAGGTGGGTGATCCTGGGTAACTCAGAACTGTCAGATTCCTGAGCGGGAGAACTAACTGCCCACACTCTTCCTGGCAATGTGCGTGTCCTTGGTTGAAAGAAGAGCCAGATGAGAATGTTGGATGAAAGGATGAAATTGATGTCCGTCATCATATTTAAAACAACTCAGATTGACTGGTCTTCTGATGGTGATCAGTGGCTGAACCTCGTAAACCTCAGTTAGGGCAGGTTCAAGGAAAAACCATGAGGTGGTTTTCTTTGTCACGTCCTATCTTGCCTTTCAGTTTCCTGTCCCCACTCCTCAAGGATGCCCCCTGCCCACCCCATCTGACTCTCCCTTTCAGTGCCTTGCCTTAGGAAGGAGAGCCAACAAATTTCCAAGTGTTAGCATGTATTTAGCCTTGCAGGATTTCTATTTCCTAGGGAGCCCTAGGAGAAGAGCTGAGCACCCTAAGCTGCTAAGTAAAAATCTGAAAAGGTGGAATTTCTTATGACAAGGGGAGATATTTTGGGGGCAAGTTGAGCTTTCCAGATGAGCTGGGAATGTGGGTGCCTGCTTCTTTGATACCTGAAATATGCCTTCATTTTAGTAGGTTATTTCCACTTCCTCTTTTTCAAAATTTGGGACAATACTTGTAGTGGTTAGGCGATTTGAACCTGAGTTTTGCTATTTACCACCTGTGTGACCTTAGGTAAGTCACTTAATTGCTCCAAGCCTCAATTTCATCATGTACAACGGGAGTAATAGTGATACCTTTTCAAAGAGTTTTTGTGCACTTCTAATGGGGTAATACACATACAGATATATATATATATATATATATATATATATTTTTTTTTTTTACACAGGATATTCTTTAAGGATATTAAAAAATCTAGAAACATTTAGTTGTCTTTAGGGAGATAAACAAGGGCAGGGCTGGAAAACTTCTCATTGCCCTTTTGTACTTTTTGAATTTGGAACCTTATGAATGTATAACCTACATATGATATTAAAATTAAAATGTCCTGGGCCTCCCTGGTGGCGCAAGTGGTTGAGAGTCCGCCTGCCGATGCAGGGGATGCGGGTTCGTGCCCCGGTCTGGGAGGATCCCATATGCCGCGGAGCGGCTGGGCCCGTGAGCCATGGCCGCTGAGCCTGCGCGTCCGGAGCCTGCGCGTCCGGAGCCTGTGCTCCACAACGGGGGAGGCCACAGCAGTGAGAGGCCCGCATACCGCAAAAAAAAAAAATTAAAATGTCCTGATGTTGGGTTCAAAATGGCAGAGTAGAGGGACATGTGCTCATTCCCTCTTGCGAGAGCACTGGAATCACAACTAACTGCTGAACAGTCATCGACAGGAATACACTGGAACTCACCAAAACAGATACCCCACATCCAAAGACAAAGGAGAAGCCTCAATGAGGCAGTGGGAGGGGCGCAATCACAATAAAATGAAATCCCATAACTGCTAGGTGGGTGACTCACAGACTGGAGAACACTTATACCACAGAAGTTCACCCCCTGGAGTGAAGGTTCTGACCCCCACGTCAGGCTTCCCAACCTGGGAGTCCAGCAATGGGAGGAGGAATTCCCAGAGAATCAGACTTTGAAGACTAGTGGGATTTCATTGCAGGACTTCGACAGGACTTGGGGAAGCAGAGACTCCACTCTTGGAGGGCACACACAAAGTAGTGTGTGCATCAGGACCCAGGGGGAAGGAGCAGTGTCCCCATAGGAGACTGAACCAGACCTTCCTGCTAGTGTTGGAGGGTCTCCTGCAGAGGTGGGGGGGGCGGCTGTGGCTCACCACGGGGACAAGGACACTGGCAGCAGAAGTTCTGGGAAGTACTCCTTGGTGTGAGCCCTCCTGGAGTCCGAGTCTGCCATTAGTCCCACCAGAACGCCTATAGGCTCCATTGCTGGGTCGCTTCAGGCCAAACAACCAACAAGGAGGGAACTCAGCCTCACCCATCAGCAGACGGGATTAAAGTTTTACTGAGCTCTGCCCACCAGAGCAACACCCAGCTCTACCCACCACCAGTCCCTCCCCTCAGGAAGTTTGCACAAGCCTCTCAGATAGTCTCATCCACCAGAGGGCAGACAGTAGAAGCAAGAAGAACTACAATCTTGCAGCCTGTGGAATGAAAACCACATTCACAGAAAGATAGACAAAATGAAAAGGCAGAAGACTATGTACCAGATGAAGGAATAAGATAAAACCCCAGAAAAGCAACTAAATGAAGTGGAGATAGGCAATTTTCCAGAAAAAGAATGCAGAATAATGATAGTGAAGATGATCCAGGACCTTGGGAAAAGAATGGAGTCAAAGATCGAGAAGATACAAGAAATGTTTAACAAAGACCTAGAAGAATTAAAGAACAAACACCTAGAAGAATTAAAGAACAAACAAACAGAGATGAACAATACAATAACTGAAATGAAAAATACACTAGAAGGAATCAATAGCAGAATAACTGAGGCAGAAGAACGGATAAGTGACCTGGAAAACAGAATGGTGGAATTTGCTGCCACAGAACAGAATAAAGAAAAAAGAATGAAAAGAAATGAAGGTAGCCTAAGAGACCTCTGGGACAGCATTAAATGCATCAACGTTCACATTACAGGGGTCCCAGAAGAAGAGAGAGAGAAAGGATCTGAGAAAATATTTGAAGAGATTATAGTCGAAAACTTCCCTAACATGGAAAAGGAAATAGCCACCCAAGTCCAGGAAGCGCAGAGAGTCCCAGGCAGGATAAACCCAAAGAGAAACATGATGAGACACATAGTAATCAAATTGACAAAAATTAAAGACAAAGAAAAATTATTAAAAACAACAAGGGAAAAACGACAAATAACATACAAGAGAACTCCCATAAGGTTAACAGCTGATTTCTCAGCAGAAACTCTACAAGCCAGAAAGGAGTGGCACGATATATTTAAAGTGATGAAAGGGAAGAACCTACAACCAAGATTACTCTACCTGGCAAAGATCTCATTCAGATTCAATGGAGAAATCAAAAGCTTTACAGACAAGCAAAAGCTAAGAGAATTCAGCAGCACCAAACCAGCCCTACAACAAATGCTAAGGGAACTTCTCTAAGTGGGAAACACAAGAGAAGAAAAAGACCTACAAAAACAAACCCAAAACAATTAAGAAAATGGTAATAGGAACATACATATCAATAATTACCTTAAATATGAATGGATTAAATGCTTCAACCAAAAGACATAGGCTCACTGAATGGATACAAAAACAAGAACCGAATATATATGTTATCTACAAGAGACCCACTTCAGACCTAGGGACACATACACACTGAAAGTGAGGGGATGGAAATAGATATTCCATGCAAATGGAAATCAAAAGATAGCTGGAGTGGCAATACTCTTATCAGATAAAATAGACTTTAAGAATGTTACAAGAGACAAGGAAGGACACTACATAATGATCAAGGGATCAATCCAAGAAGAAGATATAACAGTTATAAATATATATGCACCCAACATAGGAGCACCTCAAGACATAAGGCAAAAGCTAACAGCTATAAAAGAGGAAATTGATAGTAACACACTGATAGTGAGGGACTTTAACACCTCACTTACACCAAAAGACAGATCATCCAGACAGAAAATTAATAAAGACACACAGGTTTTAAATGATACAATAGACCAGATAGATTTAATTGATATTTATAGAAAATTCCATCTGAAAACAGCAGATTACACTTTCTTCTCAAGTGTATAAGGAACATTATCCAGGATAGATCACATCTTGGGTCACAAATCAAGCCTCGGTAAACTTAAGAAAATTGAAATCATATCAAGCATCGTTTCTGACCACAACGCTATGAAATTAGAAATAAATTACAGGGGAAAAAAACATAAAAAACACAAACACATGGAGGCTAAACAATATGTTACTAAATAACCAAGAGATCACTGAAGAAATCAAAGAGGAAATAAAAAAATACCTAGAGACAAATGACAATGAAAACACGATGATCCAAAACCTATGGATGCAGCAAAAGCAGTTCTAAGAAGTTTATAGCATTACAAGCCTATCTCAAGAAACAAGAAAAATCTCAAATAAACAATCTAACCTTACACCTAAAGGAACTAGAGAAAGAAGAACAAACAAAACCTAAAGTTAGCAGAAGGAAAGAAATCATAAATATCAGAGCAGAAATAAATGAAATAGAAACAAAGAAAACAATCACAAAGATCAATAAAACTAAAAGCTGGTTCTTTGGGAAGATAAACAAAATCGATAAACCTTTAGCCAGACTCATCAGGAAAAAGAAGAGGACTCAAATTAATAAAATTAGAAATGAAAAATGACAAGTTACAATGGACAATGCAGAAATACAAAGCATCCTAAGAGACTACTACAAGCAACTCTATGCCAATAAAATGGACAACCTGGAAGAAATGGACAAATTCCTAGAAAGGTATAACCTTCCAAGACTGAACCAGGAAGAAATAGAAAATATGAGCAAACCAATCACAGTAATGAAATTGAAACTGTAATTAAAAATCTTCCAACAAACAGAAGTCCAGGACCAGATAGCTTCACAGGTGAATTCTATCAAACATTTAGGGAAGAGCTAACACCCATCCTTCTCAAACTCTTCCAAAAAATTGCAGAGGAAGGAACCCTCCCAAACTCATTCTATGAGGCCACCATCGCCCTGATTCCAAAACCAGAAAAAGGTACTACACAAAAAGAAAATACAGACCGATATCACGGATGAAAATAGATGCAAAAATCGTCAACAACAACAACAACAAAAAAAAATCGTCAACAAAATACTAGCAAACAGAATCCAACAACACATTAAAAGAATCATACTCCATGATCAAGTGGGATTTATCCCAGGGATGCAAAGATTCTTCACTATACGCAAATCAATCAATGTGGTACACCATATTAACAAATTGAAGAAGAAAAACCATATGATCATCTCAATAGATGCAGAAAAAGCTTTTGACAAAATTCAACACCAATTTATGATAAAAACTCTCCAGAAAGTGGGCATAGAGGGAATCTACCTCAACATAAGAAAGGCCATATACGACAAACCCAAAGCAAACATCATTCTCAATGGTGAAAAACAGAAAGCATTTCCTCTAAGATCAGGAACAAGATAAGGATGTCCACTCTCACCACTATTATTCAACATAGTTTTGGAAGTCCTAGCCATAGCAATCAGAGAAGAAAAAGAAATAAAAGGAATCCAAATTGGAAAAGAAGAAGTAAAACTGTCACTGTTCACAGATGACATGATACTATATATAGATAATCCTAAAGATGCCACCAGAAAACTACTAGAGCCAATCAGTGAATTTAGTAAAGTTGCAGGGTGCAAAATTAATGCACAGAAATCTCTTGCATTCCTATACACTAACAACAAAGATCAGAAAGAGAAATTAAGGAAACAATCCCATTCACCATTGCAACAAAAAGAATAAAATACCCAGGAATAAATCTCCCTAAGGAGGTAAAAGACCTGTACACAGAAAACTATAAGACGCTAATAAAAGAAATCAAAGATGACACAAACAGATGGAGAGATATACCATGTTCTTGGGTTGGAAGAATCAGTATTGTGAAAATGACTATACTACCCACAGCAATCTACAGATTTGATGCAATCCCTATCAACTTACCAATGGCATTTTTTTACAGAACTAGAACAAAAAAAATCTTAAAATTTGTGTGGAGACACAAAAGACCCCGAATAGCCAAAGCAGTCTTGAGGGAAAAAAATGGAGCTGGAGGAATCAGACTCCCTGACTTCAGACTATACTACAAAGCTACAGTAATCAAGACAATATGGTACTGGCACAAAAACAGAAATATAGATCAATGGAGCAGTATAGAAAGCCCAGAGATAAACCCATGCACCTATGGTCAACTAATCTACGACAAAGGAGGCAAGGATACACAATGGAGAAAAGACAGTCTCTTCGATAAGTGGTGCTGGGAAAACTGGACAGCTACATGTAAAAGAATGAATTTAGAACACTCCCTAACACCATACACAAAAATAAACTCAAAATTGATTAAATACCTAAATGTAAGACCAGACATAGAACACTTAGAGGAAAACATAGGAAGAGCACTCTTTTTTTTTTTTTTTTGCGGTATGCGGGCCTCTCACTGTTATGGCCTCTCCCGTTGCAGAGCACAGGCTCCGGACGCGCAGGCTCAGTGGCCATGGGTCACGGGCCCAGCCGCTGTGTGGCATGTGGGATCTTCCCAGACCGGGGCACGAACCCGTGTCCCCTGCATCGGCAGGCGGACTCTCAAGCACTGCGCCACCAGGGAAGCCCCAGGAAGAACACTCTTTGACACAAATCACAGCAAGATCTTTTTTGACCCACCTCCTAGAGTAATGGAAATAAAAAGAAAAATAAACAAATGGGACCTAATGAAACTTAAAAGCTTCTGCATAGCCAAGGAAACTATAAACAAGATGAAAGACAGCCCTCAGAATGGGAGAAAATATTTGCAAACGAATCAACGGACAAAGGATTAATCTCCAAAATATATAAACAGCTCAATATAAACAGCTCATGCAGCTCAGTGTTAAAAAAAGACAACCCAATCAAAAAATGGGCAGAAGACCTAAATAGACATCTCTCCAAAGAAGACATACAGTTGGCCAAGAGGTATATGAAAAGCTGCTCAACATCACTAATTATTAGAGAAAAGCAAATCAAAACTACAATGAGGTATCACCTCACACCGGTTAGAATGGGCATCATCAGAAAATCTACAAACAACAAATGCTGGAGAAGGCGTTAGGAAAAGGGAACCCTCTTGTACTGTTGGTGGGAATTTAAATATGGGGAACAGTATGGAGATTCCTCAGAAAACTGCATATAGAATTACAATATGACCCAGCAATCCCACTACTGGGCATATACCCAGAGAAAACCATAATTCAAAAAGACACATGCACCACAATGTTCATTGCAGCACTATTTACAATAGCCAAGTCATGGAAGCAACCTAAATGTCCATCGACAGATGAATGTTTAAAGAAGATGTGGTACATATATACAATGGAATATTAGCCATAAAAAGGAACGAAATTGGGTCATTTGTAGAGATGTGGATGGACCTAGAGACTGTCATACAGAATGAAGTAAGTCAGAAAGAGAAAAACAGATATCGCTTATTAACACATATATGTGGAACCTAGAAAAATTGTACAGATGAACTGGTTTGCAACGCAGAAATAGAGATGGAGATGTAGAGAACAAACATATGGACACCAAGGGGGGAAAGTGGGGGGCGGGTGGTGGTGTGATGAATTGGGAGATGGGGATTGACATATATACACGAATTTGTACAAAATAGATAACTAATAAAACTAATTTAAAAGAAAAAAAATAAAATTAAAATGTCCCTAAATAACTTACCAGGAGTTTGGTTAGAATAAAGAAGTGTCACCTTAATGGCGACTGTCTCTTAGTGCAGGTCACTGATGAGTGCTTCATAGAGCTGGTCTCATTGAATCCTCACAAGTGTTGTATGGGGAAGGTGCTCTAGAGGGATTCATGGCTGGGATATCAAAGCAGGGGCTTTGGCAGCTACATTCTGTATGTGTAATAAGTTTGAATTATTTTTGTTATAAAATACTTCAACCATACAGGAAAATATGCAGAAGTATTTTTCTATAATTATTTAAAGTGTTCTTAAAACATGGTCATAGAGCTTAGTATCCAAACTGGGATACTCTTGAGAAAGAAGGGCCTGCTGTTGATAATTATGCTGGTTTAACAAATGTAAATTCAACAGCCTCAGGCTAACTGGGTCATATGGGCACCTGGAAATCAAGCATTATTGTAACTGTTGAAGTCTCCCCTTGTGCCTCTTCCTGGCCCATGTTCTCCCCCATCCCCCAAGGCAACCATGATCTTGATATAGATGTGCACACTGTTGATGATTTATGTCCATACCACATATGGGTGCATCATAAACTGTACAAAGTATTCCTTTGTGTGTTTCCAAATGTTAGATAAATGGTACCTTATGTTGTCACTTTTTACTTCTTTTCCTGAAAAATTAAAGAAACTAGGGCCAAGGAATAATTATGTATTTGCTTTTGATTGGAGGCAACAGAAACTAATTCTGGCTAGCTTAAACCAGGGAGGGATTTCATAAAGATTATTGGGGGCATCTTAAGTACCCCATGACTGGGAAAGAGGAGTTCAGGACAGCTCCTGGGATCTGAGCAACAGGTAGGTAGGTAGGTACAGATTCAACCCCTCCCACACCTGTAATCAATATCAATATCAATATGGCCACAGTGGCCCCCAGTCTCTGTATGTCTGGGTTCCAATATTCGAATTCCAGAGACAGTAAGAGAATCCAGTTGGGCCAGGTGTCCTCCCTAGGTCAGCTTCTGGTATATGATCAAGAATGCAGGGTAATGCAGAAAGGACATAACCACTGAGAGCCTGTCCCATGGTATTGGGGCTATTTCCAGAGGAGGGGAAACTGTGAATAGGGCATCTAAAGAAGTGACAACGATAGTGAGCAGAGAAAATTTGGTGATGAGAGGGAAATCTCTGTGTTTATGGTTTCTTGTGAAAAGGAATATAGAGAAAAACACTTGTCCATTTGGGAATTCCCTTCTGGCATTTCTGAGGGAAATTTATATGGACTCCCAAATTCTAGATTCTGAGAAATATCAGTTGAGAAATCCAGAAAACTGGAAGAAGTGTTATAATTCTCCTGTGAGAATTAAAGCTTAATAGTCCGTATAGAGACCTTACTGGTTTGAAGAAATTCACTGACTTCAAGTTGAAAGCAAGAGCAGGAAATATTGATGCACAGAGACAAAGGTCAAGGTCAGGATTTTTGGGAACTGGGACATGAGCAGTGGAAGAGAAACATCAGTGAGACTCTCTTGTGTCTGTTGCTCTAAGTGTCTTCATTGCTCTGTCCACTGCTGACAGTGAATAATTCTTGCAGATAAATATTAGTAAGTTTATAGGCCTTAGGATACTTTTTACAAATCGTATTAGTGGTGTTCTAAGAAATACCAGGTTTTGGAAGCAAAATATGTCCTTAAATTGGCTATTCTGACAATTACTTCTCTGTAGTGCTCTTCACCTTGCCAGGAGATCCAAATATTGCATTATTTGAATTCTATTAGAAAAGTTGATGCTTTGTGGGGTTAAAAATTTCATTTAAAGAATGAGAATCGGGCCTCCCTGGTGGCGCAGTGGTTGAGAGTCCGCCTGCCGATGCAGGGGATACGGGTCCGTGCCCCGGTCTGGGAGGATCCCATGTGCCGCGGAGCGGCTGGGCCCGTGAGCCATGGCCGCTGAGCCTGCGCATCCGGAGCCTGTGCTCCGCAACGGGAGAGGCCACAACAGTGAGAGGCCCGCGTACGGCAAAAAAAAAAAAAAAAAAAAAAAAAGAATGAGAATCTTTAAATATTTGTGGAATTATCTTCCAATTTAAAAATTATTTTTATTTAGCATTTATTTTGTGTTAACGTTAATTTCTTTTTAATGTTTTCTATTACCCTGTGTCTATCAGGTAGAGATCATTTTTACAGGTTATTGAATTCAATAATCTTATCACAATTTGTTGGTTAATTATAATAATAAACCATACATTTGGTATTATATCTTGTTAAACAAAAGACCATGAAAACTTTTCATGTAATCCTATCACAGAAAAACGATTCTCTACTTATTATTATGGTCACTTATTATTTTTCAAAAACATGTAAGTACAAGTATTATGAAAATTACAGAATACTAACATGAATTCTGGAATTGCTGAGAATTCTCAGAAAGTCCATTTCCTAATTCTTGAATCCCAATGATTAAAATCTATCAGAAGTTTGGACACAGTAAAAGGGAATAACACCCTGTGTTGGACACCTGGCAGGGTCAATGATAAAACGTTACTGTTGAGCTCTGAGCTGCTGTCATGAACGACGTCCCTGAGTCAGTCACACTTGTTGGGGGTCTCAGATGCACAAACAGAACTGTTGTTGGATACAAATCTCCAGGTTGATTTTGGCTCCTACCGAAAGTTGGAAAAAATCAATTCCATGATAAATGAAAAGTGACTACTTTCTGGCTTCCAAGAAAACACTAGAAACAGGGGGAAGAAAAATGCCAAAACAGTGAAGTTACCCATGGGCATGGCTGTGAAGTTGGGAGCCATAGTTTAGTCTATGAAACTCCAACCACTGGCATCATTTTTGGGTTAAAACAGCATGTCCAGAAAATCCTAGGTTAAAATGCAGTGGTTGTGTGCATTGTTTCTCTATTTGCTTGAGTTACTTTTCAAATGTGTGTGTCCTCTGTAGATGTACTCTGAGGGAATGGGGGAATGGTTGGAAGAATCTCACAGAGAAAATTAGCCCGGCAGGGTGCATAGAATTGTTGGGGATAGTAGTTCCTGGTTAAGTGTGTGAGTAAAACCTGAGCTGGACCTGGGCTGGGCTAGAGGGACTTGAGGATGGCATCAAACTGGCTGGGTCTGATAACCCAGTATTTCACTACCAGTCATGCAAATTCACCCAGACTTCATGGTTGAAAAAAACCCATTCATAAGGCAGGAATACTGACTTGTATGGCAAGCCGTGTTATTTAGCTCCATGACATAGATGGATATAAAATAGCTTTTTAAAAAATGACTTTACATAGGAATGTTAAAATATTTATTCAGAGATTAGCCATATGTTGGGGGTCCCTTCCTAAAACCCAAACATAAAAACCACCAAAGGAAAATTCCATATAGACTATGATTGCAAATGACTAATGCAATATAATTTAAATAAAACATGGAAAATACATTTCCTTTTTAATAAAGATCTAAATTGTGTTCCTTTTTGAAGCCTTTAGAAACAAAATTCAGCTGTTAAAAAGTGTTGAGATTCCTTTAGAAAAGTAAACTTTATTTGCCTTTTATAGAATAAAGAACTTTGATAAGACTCTAAAGTTTTAAATAATCTGTTACTGTATATCATTGATATTTCTAGATACTGTGGGGGACACACGTAAGTCAAATCTTCATTCTTGGCAGATCAGAGGCCTATTATGTTTAAGTAAAACTGAATTAAAATAAAACCTTTTGCTTTCCAAAAACCACAGTTTTTACAAGTTAGTTAACATCAAGTGCTTTTCAAAGTTGACGCCAGTGCATGCAGCAGTCAGGAGACCACATCTGCACTGGTTGTGCCCATCACCTTGTGCTGGTCTCAGGAGATTTATAAACAGCATTTCAATGTTTCTAGGCATCCTGTAATTACCTCCAAAAACAAACTCCAGAGGAACTGGAGTTTCCATGTGTGAGATGGATGGCTCTTTTTGCCCAGTTACATATGAAGTCTTTAAGGGTCAATAAAAATAATTTTTTTCATCCTTAACACTAGTTCCCTAATTTGCATGTGATCTTATGCTAGATATTGTGCTGGAAGTTAATCAGACATAGTCCATTGATGCCTCAAAGACAATACTATTTGATACAAAGATTAAGAATTATGGTAATAATAATTATAGCAATAATTATTATAGTAATGATTATAATAATAATAACTATTTTAGTGATAGTAATAATAATAATCATAATAATTACAGCAAGCACTTATTAAGCCCTTATTATGTTCCAGGCCCTGTGCTAAGCAGTTTTCACATATTAGGTCTCTGAATATGATCATCAAGCCTAGGAGGTGGGTAGCATTATGCCCATTTTACAGATGCAGAAAGTGAGCTTTAGAGAGGGTAAGCGACTTGTCCAAGGCTGACTGGGTAGTCACTGATGAAGGTGGGCAACAAAGTTTTGAAGCCTAGATGTGAGAACACAGAGACAAGTTCACAACCATTTATAAGATACACATGTGACATGCACATTTCCATCACTTGAACATTCACTTTAGTGGCCTTACACTGAAGGAAGTAGAGAAACAAAGTTCTGTCGGAATTACTATATGTTATTTCATTTTTTGGGGAACAGAAGGCTTAGTGGAAGGTGGCGTTTTAGGAGAAATATATAACTGACTTTCCGTACCACCAGAAGGTGTTTCGGCAGATTAAAAAGGGAACTAATGCTTCCTTAGAGGACTGCCCCATGACATTTTCCACCTGCTTTTCTGCCTCTTGTCCTGTACTTTTGGCATTTCTTCTGCTCTTAAGAGTCAGTGAGTCAACAGCATGTTTTTAGCATGCCCTGTGTGCACAGAAGTGGACTCCGACTCAGCAGGAATATAAAACTACCATGGGCCAGACCTGTGCCAGCCTTTTCTGCCAGCCAGGGGATCGGGGGCAGGGTAGTGTGGAAGAACAGAGTATAGAGAATAAAATTATATGTAAATGTGTATGTGTGTGCGTGTGTGTGTGCGCGCGTGTGTATAAAATTCATTTTAATTAATTTATTTATGGCTGTATTAGGTCTTCGTTTCTGTGCGAGGGCTTCCTCTAGTTGTGGCAAGCGGAGGCCACTCTTCATCGCGGTGCGCGGGCCTCTCACTATCGCAGCCTCTCTTGTTGCAGAGCACAGGCTCCAGACGCGCAGGCTCAGTAATTGTGGCTCACGGGCCCAGCCGCTCCGCGGCATGTGGGATTTTCCCAGACCAGGGCGCGAACCGGCATTCCCTGCATTGGCAGGCAGGCTCCCAACCACTGCGCCACCAGGGAAGCCCTAAAATTCATTTTAAGTCTCATAATCACTTAAGGGTATTTTTTTTAACTGGGCAATTTTACCAGTGCTCCCGCTTGCACATTCTGATAAGTTCCTAAATGGAAGCCTGATAGAAATTAATCTTTTAATGCCTCATAAGTAAAAAAGCAAATCATAGAATGATATGGCTCAAAGGGATCCCAGAGATCTAAAGTGTTTCATGGAACATTAATGTCCTTGATCTCTTAATAGGTGTTTTGGAAATGGGCCCCATGGTCAAATAAAATTTGGGAATACTGGGTTAAAGTTAAATAGGTATTTTTCCTGCGGAACTTCACGGAGTCTTTCATATGCTAATGTGCTTTGTGAATCTCCAAGAGGGTGGATAAAGTCTGAAGTGTTTCAAGATTTATTTTACCCCCAATTCTCTTTTTGAGAAATGCTGGTCTAGGTGAGCCAGCTAGGAATGGCTCTACATGATGATAGCAGCTGACACCTTTTTAAGAGCAAGGAAATCCCAAGGGGAAGGAAGGATATATCAGTTGCCCCTGTTTCATGCCAAGAATTCTCAGTGAGAGGCCTTTCCCTGGAGGCTCAGAGAAGGCTGGAAGGCATCTGTAGGCGAACAGGGCCCACTTCATTGTGACCCACGCTATAGAGAAGCTCTGAACTCAGCACAGAAGGATGAGCAGCCCCTTAGAATCAGGAAAATGTATTTATCCCTGACCTAGCCCACTGAGGACACATGAAGTGGGGAGGGGACTGTCTTAGCTGTACTTCCAAAGCTAGTCTGAGTGCCTTTCCCTAAGCAGACTAGTTGTGTGAGTTTAGGTTGGGAAGCACTGGTTCAAGAAGACATTAAACTGATGCCCTTTCAGAGGTGTCAGTGTGAAAATGCGTATCATGAAACTCCAAGAATGGGATAGAGCATGCAGGATTTTAAAAAGTTACTTGACTATGAAACGCTTATGCAGCATTTGGGAGGCACTTGTGTTACAAGGAAAACCCTTTGGGAAACACTGATCTAATCCGACCTTCTCATTTTACCAGTGAGCAACTCTGGGCAGGCATTTCTTACCTGTGGAGCCCTTTCAGGTTCCTTTTCTCCATCACTGTGACACATTTGTTGGAATTAACTTGATCAAAATTGGGGGCAGCTTTGAAGAGATTTCTTTAGTTCATAAGCCCTTTTTGTATGTTTCAAGGGCAAATTACTCTGTATACCTTGAGTTTCCATTGTCAAAAGCCAAAGATTAATTCAACCAAACTTTATATAATATTACCTTTGCCCAAAGATGTTTACGTACAGTGGTGGTCTACAAAGATATAAAATGTAGTTCTTAGTATATAAGACATTGATAATAATGACAAATACTATATAGATGGCAATAATATGAATATCTAACATTTATTGAATGCCTTTCTGTTTGTCAGGCACTGTACTAATATTTTCATCCTCCCAACAATTTATGAGGTCGGGATTATAATAATCCCCATTTCACAGTGATGATACTGAGGTGAGGAGAAGGTAAGGAACTATTCCAAGGCCACATACAGCTGGAGGAGAGAAGACATATAGAAAGGTGTAGCAGCACATGAAACATTCCTTATGAGTGGTACAAAGTGCTATGTGAGTTCAGAGAACAGAAAAATAATTTTCAAAAGACTTTATCAGTGAAAGTGTCAATTATGTGGTGGACAATTACGGTTTGTTTGCCCATCTCTCCTGCCTTTGGGGACCAGCACCCCCTGACTTTGGAGGAACTTTATCCCTTTCACTGTGGGATTCCTGCTTTGTGGTTGGATGCATTGCCTCAAACTGGACCAGAGTCTTTGGGAATTTGGGGATTAGAACCAAGGGAAGAGACTTTCCTTTTGGCTGGTAAAGCTGTAAAATCTTATCTGAGATGTGCCTGACTTGTCTTCAGCCCTGGGGAAGGAGCTGGGCTGTGGTAGGAGAGAATGATGGTGATGTCAAGAGAGAGGCAGGTCCTAGAAGTGCAGAGATGGAGTCCTGGAGACCTTCTGGTTATCTCTGAGGCTTGGAGGCTGCATCCTTTTCTTCTTGTCTGGGACAGAGGACTTACCACCCTCTCTTCTTCTGGGAATGATACTGTCCTTCCTTGCAAAATGAAATGTTATTAGAAAGTGGTTAAAAAAAATCCCCCATCATAGAGATGTGCACAGGTCCTTAGAAGTGTTGACATTCTATTTGGTGCTAAGACAAGGCTCCCTCAACCATAAAGTCAGGAACTTTACAGGGGAATGGAGAGAGTAGAGGCAAAACAACAACAACAACAACACACACACACAAACTTCGCTGTTGAAGAGAAAAGGTAAAGAGTCTCAACAGGATTCAGTTGATTACTTCACACTTTAATGATATTAATAAAAAGGGGAAGGGCCACATAAGAATTTGTACTGAATGTAGGTGCCATCTTGGCCACTTCCTTCAACCTCACAGAAAGCCTCCTTTTTCTCATCTGTAAAATGGGAATCATATGAATGCCATTACTACTTCTTTTAGTTGTTTTGAGCCTCCAAAGAGAAAACAGATGCAAAGCCTTTGTCAACTGCAAAACAACATATAAGTGTGAGCTGTTATTCACAGTCATCTTACTATGATCAAACACTTTATAATCCTGCAGCAAATCCAGCTTAGTCCCAGGAAGTGGACAATATTTGGAGGAGGAGAAGAAGCAGGAGATTTCAGTGACTTTAGTGGGTGCAAAAATGCTTTGAGGGTGAAAGGAGATAGAAGCAAAAATGAGAATTGTTTCTTCCCTTTTGGGGCTTTATCCTTTTTCCTGTTGATTTTCTATGGGGAATTTCTTGATTTGGGATTTTTGGTGGGCTTTATGGAGAGAAGGCAGAACATATCTGACCCCCCCTCCCCACCCCACCCCCAAATGCCAGAAAGCTTGTGAAAGGAGCAAGCCCAGTTCCTGGTACCCTGTCCTTGTTTAATTGGGGTTTGTTCATTCATTCCTGGTAAGACCTTACAAAGGGCTTTACCCTCCTCCTAGTTAAAGCGATGAATCCTGGTAAGAGCTCCGCAGTGTGGACACGTACAGTGTGGGACAGCCTGTTTCTAAGCAGGAGCTGGGCCAGGGAGGGTGAAAGGTCAAGAAGAATAAGGAAATACGCGTCCACGCATCTGTGTTGCTGCTGTTGCGGCCACCACAACAAACAAGCAAAAAAAAAAAAAAGTTTTCTTCCTGAGAAGTGTGCTGCCTTCAGAGAGCCTGGGGAAAAGTGTGGATGGCTGGGTGGATCCTGCTGGATTGAAGGGCCTGACAGTATGTGATTCCCTGCAACAAATGGTAGTGGTGGGGTGTGTGTACACACGCAGACACACTCGCAGCGCCCAGCCTCCAATTTCAGCGCTGGCAGAAGATAACAATTCTCAGCTCGCTCTTCCAGGGTTATTTTTGGCTGGGGCTGTTCTCTGATGGCAAAAGGTTTCAGCCCCCTCCCAACTCCACCCCTGTCCTTGTTCAAAAGAGAAACTGGTGCTTGTAAACCGCTCACTCCCTGGGAGGCCGGGAGGCAGGGCTGCGGGTTGGAGGGGAGAGGGGCCGCGGGTACGGGGAGAGGACCCCCAATCCTGGTCAAGTTCTCACCACCCCTTCCCCGGCTGTTTTCTAGCGGAGGGTGTGCAGGGGGAGACGCGATCACCGGGGAAGGCTCGGGCTAGGCGCGCGAGGAGGCGTCCCCGGTATCGGGGTAGCTGGCCCTGGGAAGGGGCTTTGGGGACACCCCGAAAGTGGGTCCAGCTGGGAGAAGAAGCTGCGGGCACGTCGGGCGCTCCGGCCAGAGAGGAAGTTGGGCGGGTGCGAACTTTTCTTGGAAGGTAGAGGCCAAACTCTGCGGGGGCAGCTAGGGGCCGCGCGCAGAGGGAGGAGCGGTCGGCGCGGCAGGAGGGCGCGGGGCGCGGGCCGGCCGCAGAGGGGGCCGCGGCGCGAGGCGGAGCCCGGGCGCGCCGCCAAGCTGGTGGGGGCCCCGTCGGGCTGCAGATTCCCTCCGGCTCCCGGAGCCGCGGCAGGACCGGCCAGGAGGCGCCATGGAGGGGAGCCCCATCCCGGTGCTGACGGTGCCGACGGCGCCCTACGAGGACCAGCGGCCGGCCGGCGGCGGGGGGCTGCGAAGGCCCACCGGGCTCTTCGAGGGTCAGCGCAACTACCTGCCCAACTTCATCCAGAGCGTGCTGTCGTCCATCGACCTGCGCGACCGCCAGGGCTGCACCATGGTGGTGGGCAGCGACGGCAGGTACTTCAGCAGGACGGCCACGGAGATCGTGGTGCAGATGGCCGCGGCCAACGGGGTGAGTGACATGCCGCCCCTCGCGTCCGCAGTCCCCCTCCTCACCCTGCCTCCTCCGCCGGCCCGCCCCAGGCCCAGCCCAGACCCCCACCCTACTCCCGGGCTCGGCCGCTCCCCCAGGTCCCCTCCGCCCGCGTCCCGCTACCGCAGCTCCCCGCAGCCTCCCCGGCGCACCCGGGACGCCCGGGCTGTGTCGCGCCCGCCGTTCCGAAAGGCCTTAAGGGTTCCTCGCCCTTCTTTGAGCCCAGCCGGGCATCCCGACCGACGTGCCACATCGCCCTGAACTCTCTCTGGACGCTGACCATGTCCTGCACCTGCTTGCTGTTCTCGACTTTCTCTTCCCCAACCCTTTAAAAATATTTCCTCTGACCGTTTTCACTACCCTCCCCCTACCAATATATTGATAGTTGTCCCCCTCCCCCCAACTCCTGTATCCTATTTGCAGTCTTCTTCTACTCCACATCTTGGCTCTGCCAAATTTAACAGTAGTGTTGGCTCGGAAGACACACACACACACACACACACCAGTGTTGGTTACTGACATATTTAGCAAGCGTGGACCCTGAAGATTTTTAATATCATTGGTTCGTGGAGTTATATTTCATAATTGATTTGATTAGGGAAAGGATGGGACGGGGATCAATGTGAAGCTATACAGACTGCGCTCTCGGTTCCGGGCAGGCAAATCTCTAAATGGTCAGAAATGGGATTTGCAATGCTTTTCTTGAAGCAGTTCCCACCTTCTCTCCAAGATGCCCTTTGGCAGTCGACAACATTTCATGCCTCTTCCCCCCTGCAGTTTTCATCCTCCTTCCCTCTCCCTTCTCGCACCACTTAAGTAGTCTTCTTTTGCAGTGTGAATTCTCAGACCTTGAGTTTATCTCTTTCTCCTTCCTTTCTCCCTATCCTACAACTAGACGCACCTTTTGACATATCCCCATACCCTGATCTCCTCCTTTCCAAAGCCACAGCGTCTCAAGAGGGATACTGACTTCAAGGGTCCCTGAGTTCTCTGTGGGAAACATTGTCTAAAAGAGGAACTTAAGCCTTGTTAATGCAGTCAGATCCACACACACAGAACTTCCCTTTAAGTGAAACCTCTGCAGATGTATAAATGAGTGTGAACATTTAAAAAAGCGAAACTAAACAATGATCTGGCTTTTGAATGCCTCCTTCCCTCCTTTCCAACCCTATCCTTTTTAATTTTCTCATTTCTTGCTTAAAAAGACAGCTTTGAGGTTGTCCATGCTTCACATTTGTCTACTATAACTCCCCTTTCTCAGTGTTTCAGGAATAGGGAAAGAGGATTTTTTTTTTTTACTAACCAAAAAGCAGTTGGGTGAAACAGGGCCTGTCTGGGGTGAGGGTGAGCTGGGTGGTGGGACTGTGATCTCCAGCCCCAGCAGATGATGCTGCTGGAGATATAAGACTTGTATTTCTCTCTGGCTCCTCACTTGGGATTGATGAAAGTTGGCCTGAATCAGGGATTTGGAGAGAGGTTAACAAATGGTCTTTTACTCTTGTCTGACAAAGCCATTCCCATGGAATGATAGAGAATAATGAGCCTTGGGAGAGCTGTGGCAGCTTTCATACTCCTTCCTGGGCCAGGTTTTCCAAGGAGTGAGAAAAACATGGCCTGTCCAATATTTATTGCGGGTCAGGATAGTTTTGGAGTTACAGTTGTTGATTTGCATGGACGCGTTATTATTATGCTTTATTATTTCTTGGCATACTTTACCCTAAGGGCTCTTCAATCTCTTAACTTCAGTGGGTCTTCTCTGTAAACACATTTTATTGACTTTAAGAGTGGAGTTTATTTTAGGAGATAGTTAGCATACGTTAATATATACCTAAAATAGAGTCAAATTTAATCTACCAGTTGTTATGAAGGACAGAATGACAAACTAAAGTCCACACAGAAGCACCGTCTTTTAAATAATCTGGAAGTATTAATTCTAAGATGGACGAGCATGGGGGAAAGGGATGGTTGACTCTTATAAAGATTTCAAACAGCCAGTTTTCACCAATCTTTTCCTCATTTTGTTCAGCTTCGTGGGAGCTTTTGCTAAAGCAAAGTGAATAATCAGAAGGCTGACTTCAGGAGAGAGGCGGTTTAAAAGGGACCACCGGGGCTTCCCTGGTGGCGCAGTGGTTGAGAGTCCGCCTGCCGATGCAGGGGACGCGGGTTCGTGCCCCAGTCCGGGAGGATCCCACATGCCGCGGAGCGGCTGGGCCCGTGGGCCATGGCCGCTGAGCCTGCGCGTCCAGAGCCTGTGCTCTGCAACGGGAGAGGCCACAACGGTGAGAGGCCCGCGCACCGAAAAAAAAAAAAAAAAAAAAAGACTACCGTAAGCAAAATTGGTCTTGCATGATTGCAAATTGATGGGGATGCACTTGCCTCCTGACTTGGCCTGCTGATTATACTCAGGAATGGGGAACTTCAACTCAATTCCAAATGCTTTGGCCTTTTTTGATTTCCCCATTGGATATTCATAGTAAAAAAAAAAAAAAAAAAGAAAATAGTAGAAGATAGAATTTATTCTCTTTGAACTGACTTGAATATGACCAGGTGGGCTGCATTCTCTCTCTCTGAAAAACCTTGGTTTTGATTGAAAAAGTTAATTTTACAAAGCAGCTTTTCTATAAAAAATGATAGTTACTCTTCGATTATGAAATTGCTGGAGGAAAACAGAAGTTTGGAATTTCTAAAACAATAAACTACACTATTAATATTTTAATATCTCATAAAGTTTGAAATAGATTCCTACACAAATACCTGTACAATTGGAGATGTTAAAAAACTTTCTCATAAAGTTATGAAACTTTCAAGCTTTCAGAAAAGTGGAGAGAATAGATTAACGACATCCATATGCCCTTGTCCTAGATTGTTGACATTTTTCTATGTTTGATTCATCTTTTTGAGAGGCTAAAGTATATTAAAATATATTAAAGAACATGACATTTTACCCTAAGTTCTTCAGTATGGATCTCTAAAAAAGAAGAACATTTTCCTTGATAGAGACAGTATCATTAACATCCCAAACAAAATAAAAAATTATTTCTTTACGTTATTTATGACCCAGTCCACATTCAGATTTCTTCAATTATTCTGAAATGTCTTTTATACCTAATTTGTTCAAACTTGTTTCTTCTAATCAAGGAACACACATTATATTTGTCTTAAGTCTCTTTTAACCTAGAAAGTACCTCCCTTTTTATTTTTATTTTGTTAACGAAATTGACTTGTTGCCGAGACTAGGTCAGTTGGTTTTTCTATAGAATGTCTCCTCCACCTCCTTTCTGGAATTTTCTGATTACTTCTTTATGGTGTCGTTTAACTTTTCACTCTATTCCCTGTGTGTGTGTGTGAACTAGAAATCAGTCTAAAGGCTTAATTAGGGTCAGGTTCGGTATTTTTTTATAAGATTATTTCATAGGTGATGGTGTATATTCAGTTGCATAATACAAGGAAACATAATCTCTGGTTGTTCCATCATCCGTGATGCTGAGATAATTATAGAGCTATGGTGGTATGGTCCATTATTTTCCCCTTTGAGACTAGCAGTAGGCTGTGGGGTGAACTTTGTACCATGTGAATATTCAGTTCCTTATCAATTTTTACCCAATTGTTTTAGCATCCATTAATGATACTGGCTTGAGTTGATTATTTCATTAGGGGTTTCAAAATGATGATTTTCAAATTTTCTAATTCTATCTACATGTTTTAGCTGGCATTTTTCTATAAACTGGGTATTTTCCTCACTACTAGGCTATTTGATTATTCTGTAATATAGTTCCTTCTGGAAAGACAGAATATGTGTTTATTTCTCTCTCTTTTTTAATTACCAATTTTCAGAGTAAGAATTTGGTGAAATAGCCACCTCTATTGATGATACATGAATTTTGTTTTGTTTTGCTTTCACTTTTTCAAATATCACTATGGACTCCTGGATTTTTATATAATCAATTTGAATAGATTATTGAAGAATGAAAATAAACTACCTTTTTTTAAGTAGTTTTTATGGGCCTATGTGAATTTATCTAAAAAACCCCAGAAGTATTTTAATCCCTCTTTAAAGATACAAACTATGTCATGCTATATAGAGCAACAAACAAACAAACAACAAAAAACTAAGTATATGAAGTAAATAGTGTCATTTAAATGAATTGAGATCAGACCTAGTTTGAAACTAATTGATTTTTTTATCCTATTTCTATTTCCATCTGCTTTAGATCCTCCTCAGGGGTTTAGATTCTCTATGTATCAATTTATTCTAATGTCTTAAAGAACTGAAAAGCTAAATGCATCATAATGGCTACAGGAATGCCTTTGCCCTTCTCTGGGTAGATCCATTTGCGGCTAAGGGCATCTGTCTTTCTTCCTCCTCTTCGTTAAAATCTTCTTTTTTAGTCCCAAACTACCTTTAATATTAGACAGGTGACAGAACTGTAGCTGCCTGAAGATGTTTCTGACTTTTTCTAAAGTCTTCTTTTTCTGAGATGACATTGTATATCAGTACTGTCTAACGGAACTTATTGTGATGATGGGAATGTGCTGTAATCTGCACTGTCTTAGCCAACTAGGACACTTGACTGTTGAATACTTGAAATGTAGCTGATGCTGCTGAAGAACTGAATTTTACATTTTATTTAATTTTAATTAATTAAGATTGAAACTTAGATAGTCACAAGTGCTTAGTAGGTACCATACTGGACAGCACAGTTCTATAATTTAACATTTAAAATGTGTGTGTGTGTGTGTGTGTGTGTGTGTATGTGTGTGTTTAACGGAGCCAGACTGTTAAAATCAAAAGCAACTATTGGTTAAATAAAGGGAGGTCGGCAAATACTACAAATACATAATTGGCAAACCCAAACCAGATTTCTTCGTACGATAACCACACTCTCTTTTGACTTGAGCCCAGGAGGCAATGAGGTATGGTAGAAAAAACACTGTATCAGCAGCTGGAGGGCTTGCCTTATTTTCCTAGCTCTGACATACAAGTTGCAGTGCAAATGCTTTAGCCTCTTGACATACCTAGAAGCCACTTGTTTTCTCATCTATAAATTGGGTATGATAGCATCTCTGAATTATCCTGAGAATCAAATGAAGCACTGCATGTGAAAGCATTTTGTAACATCTACAGCACTAAGAAATGCAAGGGAGTATTTCTATGGTCAGCTGAATACATCTCAGATAATAATGAGTTGACTCATGTATGGACTAACCTAGAGCTCTGTAACAAGTCTTAGCCAAGAGAAAATCCATTTGTCAATTAGCCATGCACTGTACTGGCCACATGATGATCAGCATTAATGTTAATAATATTGGCATACAGTGCAGCTTACAGAATTCAAGAGCTCCTCAATGGCTTGTGAAATCTTTTAGAGGTAGAAAATGAAGTGAAATGATATGAGGAATGCTAGATCAGTGAGGGGCTTGGGTGTGCCCTCCGGATAGATGCTGGCACAGGTTGTATTTGATTCCAACAGGTCATAAAGAGGTGTCTGTTTCCAAAGAATGAGAATACACTTGCCTTGGCATTTATGAGAACTATCTGGGCAACAAATTTTGGTTTGGTCCCAAAGACAAGGAACATATATTTGGAAGAGAAGCAGAGTGGGATATGGTGGTGGGTGGCCAGTAGTGATGAAAGAAGAAGGAAGCAAGAGAGGGAAACATGTACTGTAACACTAAGGCTTCTTTCCTGGAATGGATCTGGAAATCTGGGCGTGGCTAGTTCCAGGTCCTGTCTCTAGAAGGGAAAAGGACTGGGTGGTGATTGCTCTGTATTTTCTATGGGTGTTCACAACAGAATAGGTGAATGGAATGGGCTACTATGGCCCAGATGTTAGGAAGGGCTGGTTTGTAATATATTAGAAAACCCTAAAGAGCCTCCCATAACTTTATCTTGCTTCCCTTCCCAAATCCTCATCCCCTGAATTGTGGAAATGGAAAATCTATTATATGAGCAATAGCAAATTTTAGGGAGCCCTTGGTTCCACTCTTCTCCTTGTTTGGGTCTGTTCATTCTTGACTCTTTTAGCCTCAAGTCCTCATTCACTTTTTTATGAGGAAGTAAAAGGAGTGGGAGAGGTTTTGAGAACAGCTGGGCCCTCCCAGTTGCTGGGGTGGGTTATTTTAAGCTTTGTTTAATGTGTCCAGAGACCCAGATGGCATTTTTAACTAAGCTGCTTTATTAAATCTTGTGATAAAGTATAATGATGTTTATTGAAAAGACAGATACCCATCAGCAACATTATGTCTGAAACTTGCCCTAAGAATTTTTTATAAAACATCTGTTCCCTTTGTGAACTCTGAAGTTTGCTAGTTTCTGTACAGCCTTGAGGAATAGAAGTTGGAACCTATTTTGGGGGAATCTAAGGAGAGCTATTGGCTTTACCAACCTTACCCTTCATCTTTTGGGCTCTGGCTACTCTTCTGTTAGACAACAGTGACATGAATGAACACTATAATAGGATTATTGGGGAATAATAGGCAGCAGAAAAAAAAAAAGGTCTGAATTTCCCAGGGATTTTTAAATTGAAGGTAAAAAGCTAGGGCTGCAATGTCCTTTGTTAGCCTACAGCCTTGACAGCTAATTGCAAACACTCAAGATTTGGCCAGTATGCCTTTACTGTTTATACTTGCATAGCCAAAGGGAAAGTTTTCGGTTCTTTCATCTGACTTGACTCTCATTACTTATGAATAAGAGAATATCTGGGATATACACAAGACTTGTTAAAATCCACATTTTCTGAGTCTTTCAATACCTTTCATCTCCTGCATTGTTAGTGACGTCAAATTTTGGAGTAATGCCTGTATTTGTCTGAAGAAAAAAAAATTTTTAGGAACATTGAATCCCCAAAGAAATCCTTTTTCTTGGCATAAAGTCACAGACAATTTTCTTTCCCTTTCCAAGTCTCTACTAATAGATGCTTTGTACAAATAGAATAATTACTGCCTTTCTATTGTTTTCCTCTAATAAGAGTCCGGTTTGGTAGCTAGGGATATGTAGTTTTATATTTAGACATTTATAATAAAAAAGAGAAAAGAATTTGAAATCATAGGATCAGAGTTTATCCTGCTTGACAAAAGACCCCTCAAAATACTAGGAGGAGAGTTTTAAAGCAGATGGTTAATATCTACAATATATGAAAAGCTTTCCCAAATCAATAAGAAAATTCAAACAGTTTAAAAGAAATATTGTCAACAGCAACCACAAATGCATGAAAAGGTGATCAGCCTCATTAGTAACCAAAGAAATACAAATAAAAACAATCCATTAATTTGAAAAAAACGGAAAATACTCAGAGCTGGCATAGGTGTTGGAAAATTGTCATGTTTGTACACTGTTGGTGGAAGTTAAATTAATACAACTTTTTGGTCAGGCAATTTGGCAGTATGTATCTAAATTAATAGAGTACTTGTCCAATAATCTAAGAATCCCTTA